>NC_139389.1:78775000-80155000 GCF_054392235.1 Sus scrofa
AGGCTGCCAGAATTTATAACTGAAAGCTTTAGCTTTTCATCAATATCTCCATTTTTCCTCCATCCCCCAGTCTCTGATAACCACACTTCTACTTTCAAAATGCTCTTCTTATAGAACTAACTTTAAATAATCTCTATGCTTATGCTAAATTATTCACAAATTAATAGCAGATAGAGTTTGAACTTCAAACTCCTGGCTTCTCTATTTTTAGCTGAGCCTTCGAGCAAGATATTTAACCCCCTATGCCTCAGTTTCTTCATCTGTGAAAATGGGGTGATGAGAGTAACCACTTCATAAGGCTGTTTTGAGGATAAAATGAGATAGCTCATACAAGGAGCTTGGCATACAAGAGCCAAAAAAAAAAAAAAACAAAACAAACAAAAAAAAAAAACAAAAAAAACCCAAACCTTTGCTATTGGCTTTACTAGTCTCAATCATCTTCCTCATCTCCTCACATTGTTTTGGGATACATACACATATTGTATGAGAACCATTGCCCCAGAGTCCGGAATTATGTAATGTTTGACATACTACCTATTTCACAAAATCATAGAAATTATGCAATGTAGACAGAAAAGCTATCTAACAAATTGGCTCTGCTGGAATAGAGATATTTTGTTAAAATGCAATCTCAAGATCTTTTTCCAGACTTTCTTTCATTATTCCAAATGGCAAGGTTTTTACTTACATCCCATAAGCTAGTCTGGTGGTGGGGACCATTTGTCTCAGTTTAAGGCTCTGAATGACCTGGGTGGCTCAGGGAAACACCTGCTCACCTTTGACATGATGGATGCTGATACTGCCGCTGAGTCAATTGGTCAGTAACTTACAATCTTTAAAATGAATCAAATTAAATTGGAGTTACTTCAGTAAATGCTTTTTTACAGCCCAAATATGACTTCCTCTCGCTCTTGCTTTTTTTCCCATCCTTCCTTCCTCACCCCTCTCTCCTTGACCTCCATCTCTCTCTCTCTTTCTCTTTTCTTTTGTTTTTCTAGCCATCCCTTTAATTCTCAAACAATTCTCTTTTTTTATTTACATCATTCAAATGTTTTCAATTTGTTAGTTTATTTAGACTTGTATTTCACTTAACCAGATGAACATCTCGTTCCCCATCTTAACCTCATTATCCCTGTCCCTTAATATTTGGTGCTGTGTAGAAATACTTCTTTATTTTTATTTTATCTTCCAATTAATTTTTTTATTTTGGGGTGCTTAAGTGCCTACAAAGAAGAGGTACCCAATTTCTTGCCCCTTGTCTATAAAAACAAAATCTCTTCTCTGTTCTACATCAGTGTGCCTTTCTGTATGCAGCTGAAAATAGCTTTGACCTTTATGGCTGTGCAATCACACTGTAAACTCGTATAATAATATTGAACTTGGATCTAGCACTCCATGTTTTCATAGCATTTTGTGATTATTGATTGGTTATTTCACACGATATCCAAGCAAAGGAGTCTGGGTAGATGTGGACAATACTAATTTTATTGATGAGATAACTGACAGAGACACTACCATTTTGCCCAGCCAAGAGCAACTTAGTGGCAGAGAGCAAAGTGACAGTCCAAGTGGTGCTGCATGCTGCTGACTGAGTTATTTAATGAGAGACATTGCCAATGACCACGCAGACTCTGTTTGCGAAGACAGACGAGATAAAATGCACATCCTAGAACCAGATGACTGATGTTCAGACCCTGGCTTCCCCATTTCGTAAATGGGTCACCTTGTACAAATCACAATCTCTCCATGCATCAGTTTACTAATCTGTAAAATGAAGGTAGCCACCTCACACCATGGTTGTGAGAATTAAGAATGGTAATGCCCCCAGATCAGCACCTGGCAAAGAAGTACATATTAAAAATTGTTATGTTTTTGTGTTCCCTGTTTCTTTCATTTTGTTTTCTTTTTAATTTCCTCTGTGGCCTGATACTAACATTTGGTGGCCATCTGAAGCTATGTTCATTTGCATTTTCCAAAACCAAAAACTCAGTATTGCCAGAACCTCCATATCTGTGGGTTCCACATTTTTTAATTCAACCAACTATGGATACAAAATATTGAAGAAAATAAATTTTAGAATGTTCCAAAAATCAAAACTTCAGTTTATCATTCAGGCATCTATTTACATAAAACCTTTACATTGTATTTACGACTATTTATGAAGCATTTTCATTGCATTGGGTATTATAAGTAATCTAGAGAAGATTTGAAGTCTACAGGAAGATGTGAATAGATTATATGCAAATACTGCACCATTTTATATAAGTGACTAGAGCATCCTTGGGTTTCAGTACCCAAGGGGAGTCCTGGAACCAAACTCCCATGGATACTGAGGGACGATCGTATTATGTTTTTCCCTAACTGGGATGCTATCATTATTATAATGCCAAAGAGTGTATGAGAGACCTGCAGATACCTCCAAAGTTTCTTGTCTCAGGGACTTAAAACACATGGATAGAAAAAGTGCTGGCATTTCTGAAATTTCTGTCTAAAATGCTAGGGAGTTTTCTAGGCTTAGGTCATGATTGAGCTAAATACTAGAACTATACCTATACGTATACATTTCTTTCCATAAGTATATTATCCAAATTGCTTAAGACTAATCAGTAAGAGTTTATTTTGCAACATAAAGTGATGTGTGCAATGAAAATGTCATTAGATAGCAGATGCGAATAATTCATAAAATGATTTGATTATTATTAATACTAGGTTCTTATGAGCAAAATTGTGTACACTTTCCCTCATTAACAAATAACTTGTAATATTTTGATTAAATTCTACATTGGTGTACATTTTCTCTATCACACGTACACATTTTTCCCAGTTTCTACAAAAACCTTAATCTTTATAGTCATCATCATTCTTTGTCATTTAAAAACTATATTTCTCTAGGTCAAGAATGAAAGACTTTTTATAGAGTTCATCATTCAATATTGGAACCTTGTACCTTCTTTCATATTTTGGTTTGCAAGTGAGTGACTAGAAGATTGAATAATAAGCCACTGATTGCCATTGAGACACTGAATATATAGGATGATTCATCCTATGCAGAAATCTTTACATTATTTTACTACAGTAGTTAGTAAATTCTATTATTTTACATACATTTGAGTTCCTATTATATCAACTATTATCATCAAACTTTTTCATAGATGATCTTCTTTTCCTTTCATAAAGGAGAAAGCTGAGGTCATGTTCCTGTAGGTGATGGGATGATGACCTTCACTACAGATCAATTTAGCATTATTGTCTCTGCATTTAACCACAATACCACACAGCCTTTAAATTGATTTCCATTCAGAAAAATAACTGAGTTTTTGTTCATAGCAATGTAGGACCATAATAACATCAAGACTTCTCTGGATGATTTACAAAGGTTGCTTGTTTAGTGTAGAGCAGAGGTGAAATTAGAATTTATGATTTCTGGTTTTCTAATTTGTGAGCAGCTCTATAGATAGTAGGTGGGCAACAGCTAAATGAATTGGATTGTGGTCCACAACTAACCAATTCTAACTGGGCAATGTACTTCAATCAAAATTCCTATAATTAAAACTTATGAAAAAAATTACTTTGATGGCTAACTTCCACTAGTTATTTGATTTGGACAATGATTAAAATAAAACTAGGGTACTGTATTTCCTAAATTGTTTGACTCTTGGCTAATCTTAACTTAAAAGCAAATACAATCAAAGATGGACAATTCTATCAGTTGATTACTAATTCAAAGACCTTGCAGTTAGATAACTTCACTAGCCTAGAACATAACTGTGGATGAAATCAATACTGAAAATGTTCTGTGGAAATGGCAGATAAGATTTGATACATAATACTCTATAATGCAGTCTAGCAGATTAAATAAGGCAAAGGTTGATCATTTTAGCATATATTATTTAAAAACAATTTCTTATATTTACAGTCTTAATGTTGTTATGCCTAAGTTAGATATTAAGAACAATGAAATACCCAAAGTTGCTTGATCTCGAACTTGCTTCTTGCTTGCTTATCCCATTAAGAAATGCCATGAGAGTTACAAATCTCTCATTTCTCATCCCAAAGCCATGTCTACGCTATCATTCTTCTGCATCGTGACTCTCTCCTTACTACTTCCTTTTATCTTCTTGTATACATGTAAGTTTAAGCATCTCCTATCTAGAAATTTAAACAAAAATTAAACTCTATTCCCACTGAAACCATGGATTTGTTTCTTTCCTTTCCTTTACTAACCAGAGTGTCAAACAGTTTAGTCTTTCTCTCTTCAACTCCTAAATCATATTTGCCCCACAGAATACTTAATGCGATTTCTTTGCCTACCACATGACTTATTACTGGCTTATGTTAGTAATGGAGAGGGTCACTTTAATTATCTCCTATATCTCATCCCACATTCCAATGAATGGGCAAGTCCTATGTGACTTTGCCTTCTAAATAGCTCTAAAGCATACTATTTTCTACCTATTCTGCTTGTTATTGGGTAGTTTATGCCCTTTTCAACTTTCATTGGAAACTTTAACTTGTAATGGTTCTACTCACGTCTATCATCATCCCTTCAAAATCATCATTTACATTTCTGCCTAAACTATGTCACTTCTCTGCTAAAATTTTTTTCAATAAATCCCTGCTACCAAAAGAGAAAAAGTGAAATTCCTTGGTGATTCATGGAGGAAGCATCTGGAAAATTCAGGACATTAAGGACTAGTTGGTGAAAAGATATTGTGACCTGGCCATCCACAGTCTTTAAATGTAAAGGTGACCTAGACTGCACAAGGGGTGAGAGGCATACAATGGTGGGAATCACAGAAACTCTCTCAGCCAAAGGAAAAACGCAGGAGCAGGAAACTGAAGGTCAGCTTCTAAAGGATGAAGGAGGTAGGAGGAGTGACTACCCCCCGAAACACCCAAGCTGCAGGGATAGAGAAAGACTTGCTTCATAGAAGACCCTATTCGCACACAAAGGAGCTGACTTATTTAAAATGTATCATTCTGTGTTAAGGTCCAGCTTGGGATTATTTTCTTATAAATTCCAATGTCCAGAGAGAATAATCAAAACTTCCTATTGACTTTCTAGAGCATATATCCCAGAAACTGAGGATTAAAGTTATCTTAGGACTCATCATTGTGGACTGGTGCAATACAACATCTGAGATAAAGATACATGAGTGTTAAAAATTGCACTATTCCTCAGAAGTCATGTATTTGGCAAGCTAATCAGTTCATGATACAAATGCTAATGCTAATGTAATAATAATAATAATATAAGTAAGCAAAAGGCCTTGAGTAGCCATGATACGTGTTTTAAGATAATATTGTAAGGTTATGCATATAACTAATCAGATCACCCAAAGAATATTTTAACTTTTTATATTCATAGTAATTTTATGTCTTGATTATTTAGTTTCACAGCTTATAGCATAATAACTAGAGGGAGGTTGCAGCAAGATGTGACATTAGAGAACAAAAAATAAGATAGAAAACTAATTAGACTTTGGAACTCCAGCATCATAAATTGGGGATGTTAATGTAAGGCAGATAACTTCAGTAATAGCCCAGGGGGCCTTGAATCTTTGAAAGTGGAGAATTTCCAACTTGGCATAACACAAAAAGCAATAGATTAGAGAAAGAAAGGCCCCTGTTCTGGGCCTAACTCCATCACTTACTAGCAGTGTGGTTATGAGTCTTAAAATCTAATCTCTCAGTGCTTGATTTTCCCATCTATATAGCAGTAAGAATAGACTGCTTTGAATGCTTGGCACATGTTAGTTCCATATTATGGGCATAATATAGTATAAAAAATCATTTTGTAAATAAATGCAAAAAGTGGCATTTTATTTCATGGTCAAAATTACCCAATCATCAGATATCTTTTAAATTAAGTGTGTTGTTCAAAGAAATCTTGTCCTTTTCTTGCTCTTTTCCTATGGATACTTCCTTTCTAGGTGATCTCATTTAGTTCCATGGCTTTAAATATTAACTATTTGTAATTGACTCAAAAACTGGTACATACTGACTCTGTCTTCCCAAGTGTCGTAGTCAACTGCTGACGTAACATCTTCACTTGGAAATACTTTCAAATTTATTTTTTATTTTATTTTATTTTATTGTCTTTTTAGGGCCACACCTGAGACATATGGAAGTTCCCAGGCTAGGGGACAAATCGGAGCTGTAGCTGCCAGCCTACACCACAGCCACAGCAACACGGGGTCCAAGCTGCATCTGTGACTTATACCACAGCTCACAGCAATGTTGTATCTTTTAACCCACTGAGCAAGGCCAGGAATCAAACCTGCATCCTCATGGATACTGGCTGGTTCTTCACAATGGGAACTCCTCATATTTTATTTGCATAAAGTGGAACTCTTAGTTGTACCCTGAACACTGTTTTTCCTCTTGTCTTCCCAATTAATTCAATAGCAATATCACACTTTATTGTTCAAGTTGATAATCTAGAAGTCACCCTTGGTCTTGCTTTTAACCACACATTGTACATCCAATTCTCCAGCAAGGCTTGTTAGCTCAATCTTCAAAAGTTATCTTGAGTCCATCAACTTCTGTCAATTTCCACTGCTACTACATTAGGCCAAGCCAGCATTTTTCTCTAGCATGACTGTAATAGCCCACTAAATGCTGGCATGGCCCCTCAATACTTTCAGATTTAGAAGCCAGTGTGATCTTTTCAAAGTCATAAGTTAGACCATGTCACATTCCTGCCTAACCCTAAGGTTCCCTTTATACTCAGATAAAAATCTACTGTCTTTACTCTGCCTCATAAGGCTCTACACAACCTGGATTTAATCTACCTCCCACCACCTCATTTCCTATCACATCCTCCCTAATGATGTTCCATTCATATTGGTCTTCTCTTTCTCAAACGCATGTGACCATGATTTATTCTGATTGGCCAGCCTGAGTGACACGTCCACTTCTATGGAGGTAGGATGAGGTCAAGTGATTGACAGAGCTATACCAATCACATGGAGTGTAAGAAACATTATTAAAAACAAAGGATATAAGTCATATACTCAGAAAATCAGATGTCTCTTGCAGCACTAATTTGCTAGCTCTGTCATCATCAACATAACCTGTAATACCTAATACTACTTAGATGTTCAAGTGAAAAGAAGCCAATAAAAAATTACATGGTTAAAATTACATTTTGATTCAAAATCAATACATTCAGGCACAGCCAACATAAGCTTCTAATTAGGTGCTTAAGTGGGCTAATACAGTGCTATGGAATTTTAGTACTTAGTTATGTCCAAAGATCTTCTAGTCATTGCTGACCAGTAAAATACATCTGTTTTCCTTTAGATTAATTTTTGTGAAAAGTTGTGAGGATCACAGTGCTGTAGTTTTGAAGCACAAAAAAAGAAAGTGTCAGCATTGTTTACAGCGCTTGAGTTTTCAAAATCCTTTTAATGGCTGTTTCAAGAGACTTAGCTACTTGTTCCTTGACTTTTATTATTTGAATATTAATCTTTCTTATGATTTGTATGACTTGCTTTAAGAATTAGATATCCCAAAATTTTACCAACAATATTATATTCTTTAAATGAAAATTGCAACAAATCTTTCTTTTCATAGAAAGCTATATTCATGTCTTGAATTTCAAACATTTAAAATCCAAGTAAGTAATAAATCGGAAAAGCTACTAATGAAAAGTGTTATTTTTAAATGAGAAATTCAAAGATCAAAATAAAATGATTATTCATTGTACTATACAAATAGCCCATCTTTTTACCAAAAAAACCCTTTCATCTTCACAACTAAATTGACTAAAAGGCATGGTTTCCTAGCAACATTCATTGTGTTTATGACCTTTCCTCCAATCTGAACACACAGATGTGGTTCTGATGCTAATAAATACACATCACCAAGCTAGACTATTCCAATTTCCCTAGAACAGGTTGAGAGAAATAGCTAACCAAAGATAAGTGCTAAGAAAATAAACATGTCTTCAAAACAGTTCTGAACATTTTGATATGAATGGTATGTTTAACTTGAGGTTAATAATTCAAAGTATAATCAAGTAGTATTTCATTGTGGCATTCCAACATATAATTAGAACACAAGTTTAGAACAATTTATGATATATGGAAAGGTTTTCCTGATATCAGAAAAAAAATATATATCTATACTCCATTTACAAATATATGCATCTGTAATTTAGGATTGTAAACTATTTACAGTGTTTTCCGAACCTAGATGTTTGTACACCACTAGAATTTGGAAAATGCTTGATAATACAGTATGTTAAATGTGTTTAAGTATTATTTCAATAAAATTGTATCAAAATAAGACCCACAGCTTTAAAGTAGCAAAAATCCTAGGTAGTAACAATTATCTATGTATCTAATATCTGACTTATTACCTGATATATGTCTTATTACCTCCCTTTGTCTGTAGAAAATCAGAGATGGCAAATACATCAAGAAAAAGTACTTCCATATTCATAATTTTGGTATACATCAATTTCTAGGAATTAAACACTCCGGTAGAACTACATCAGAAACAAGTCAATTCCACTGTATAATTTGTATAATCTTTTGAAGAGAAAGAGCCTTCACTGCTAGCTAATTCACCAAAAGTGCAGGAGTTAAATGGCATTGAGCCATTGGTGCATTTTCTTCAGCATTATCTAATGAATCCCTCCAAATTTATATGTTTTGTATATCACCACCACAGATGCAGGGTTTAGTGAGTTTTGCTTATGCAAAATGAAAATAATTACAGGGAGGCTTTTAAGCCAGATGTTAGAAATCGCTAGAGACGTGTTTGGGTCAGCATGTTTGACAGAGTTTACACAAGTGGCTACTCTAACTGGCAATTGACTGCCCAGGCGACAATTAGTAATATATCTTTCTTGTTTGCTAAGTATATATTTATTTCATTTTAAATAATTGTGTCTGGGGTTAAGATGGCAATAAGAATGATAAATTCTCTACCTTAAATCTCTTAATAGGTATGATGAGTACAGTTTAGCCAAAACAGTAACTGTTTAAAAAAGAAATACTTTATTTATTCTGACATCCATATAAGATTTGTTTTGTTTACAAGTCAAAAGGATGATTTTTCTAACTGCCAAATCTTTGATCTCAAGTTAAGAGTTAAAATTCCAGCTGTGTTCTTTATGACTCTCATTTTCATTGTCAACAATAATGAAAAGTCTACAGTTAGGACACAGCTGAGTGTTAATTTCTTTCCTTTTCTCTCTCTTTCTTTTCTTTCTCTCTCTCCTTCTTTTTCTTTTTTTCTTTCTTCCTTCCTCCCGTCCCTCCCTTTCTTTTTTTTTGGTATTTTTGTTATGATCACCTTGAAGTCAGTTCAATTTTTTCTTTTATGAAAAAGCCCTTGATTAATAGTGAATAAAATATTCTTTGGCCTATTAGTAGTTGTACTTATCAAAGTCATAGCAGTACTAAAGGCCATAATTTAAGAACATACTTAAGCAATTAAGTATGGGTTATTGTATTGGTCACTTACAAATCAATTTTATAATGAAGTTTGATATTACTAACAAAAATATCTTTGATAGTTTCCAGGTCCCAAACACTCTGTGGAACTTCAACGATCAAACTTGAAAGGGTTAGTTAATTATTTGTGTTCAGAAAACCGAAGGAGTGAGTACTTGGCTGCCTAATTTCTTAGTCTCATGTTCATAGGACTCAACTGTTGCACAGACTATTGTCCTTTTCCTTATCTTGTTGAACTCTCTTCTTGCCTCCAACTGTGACCCTACACTACTTATTCTAAATGGGAGAAGTGCAGCCTCAGTAGAGCTCACATGCATAATTAAAGAAGGCTTAATTTCAGGCTAATTTACATTCTTGACCTAGGTCTCCAACTCTTTACTTGAAAATCTGAAGAGCTGAACAACATAATTTCCTAAATTCTTTCTAGTTCACAAATACTACAGCTCTCAAATAAAATGATTTTATCATTCTAATGATAAATAATTTACCATGTTAGTAAACCTGATGACCTAAGATTTCTTCTTCTTCTTTTTTTTTTTTTTTTTGTCTTTTTAAGGCCACACCTGCGGCATATGGAGGTTCCCAGGCTAGGGGTCAAATTGGGGTTGTAGCCCCAGGCCCACGCCACAGCCACAGCAACACGGGATCTGAGCCATGTCCGCAACCTACAGCACAGCTCATGGCAATGCTGGATCCTTAACCCACTGAGCAAGGCCAGGAATCAAACCTGCATCCTCATGGTTACTAGTCAGATTTGTTTCAACTGAGCCACAGTGGGGACTCTGAGATTTCTTCTTAAGTTTAATTTCTTCCTGTCTTCTTACCCCTTCATGCAAAGACCTCCACACTCTAGCCTCTCCAATTTCACCAATTCCCATGAAAATATTGTCCATAAAATCTATATTCCACTTACTCATCCCGGAACATTCAGAGGCAATATTGTCTAATAGTAAGAGCAGGTGTTTTTGAAGAAAAAAAAAAAAACCCTCAAAATCCAGCTTTTTCATTTGTAATTCTGGGAACTTGAGTAACTGACTTGAACTCTTAGAGCCTCAGATTCCACATCTGTGAACTGGAGGTAATTGGTACATAGAGTTTTTGTCAAGATTAAATAAGATGACACATATAACTCTAGGGGAAAGTTATTAACATTATTTAAGTAGTAGATATTATTATTAATTACTCTATACTGTATTACTTCTCATTTCCACCCAATATCATCAACTAGAAAAAATGAACTTAACTAAGATTCAATTCAAATGCCACCTGCTCAGGGATATTTCATGACTTCTCCCAACTTAGTGGAATTCCTGTATTTCTGTAACAATTTTTTTTCTTTATATATATATATAATAATTATATATATAATAATCTGATACAGTATTTTTTCATAGAGTTAAGGTTTATCTGTTTATTTGTCTCACAAATATATCTTACATGTTCTGATGTTAGATTGATATCTTAGCATTTTTGTATCCTGCTTAGCTCAGAGTTTTGAATATAGTGGAGGCTTAGTAAGTATATAATTGTTTGACTGAATAAATCATCACTGAATAAAGTACAAAATGAGCTCTTTATAGTTTCCTCTACATGCCTCTTTATGGGGAAACTTAACATCTATAAAAAAACACAAATCAGTGGAATGGATTGGGAGTTTGGGGTAAGTAAATACAAACTATTACATTTAGAATGGCTAAACAATGAGGTCCTACTGTAGAGCACAGCACAGCACAGGTAACTATATTCAGACCATGATGGAAGATAATATGAGAAAGGGAATGTACATATATGCATGCGTAGGTCACTTTGCTATACAGCAGAAATTGGCACAACATTTTAAATTCTAGCTATTCTTTAATAAAAAAATATAAAAAAATTTAGAAACCCACAGATATACTCTAAATTAGGGAATCAGTCTTGTTCCAGTCAGAGTAGAAAAGAAACGAGTTCTAGTTCAGAAAATGTGCATCAGGTCTAGCTTGCTATTGTTTCCCTTAAATGATGTTTATTAATCCTAACTTCCCGTATTTCTGTGACTCAATTCCTATTTTAAATTTTAATTATGATGGTGAAGTGCATGCACTGTTTAGCTAATATGTGGCCTAAAATCTTGTACTGATAACCTGTAATATATTGCAATTCTTCTATGTTGAGAGTTCTGGGTAATTATCTTTATTGTAACTAAGGGATAGAGTCTTACCAACCCTAGAATTCCAGACCAATATCTTGGTCCTATTCTCTTGGAGCAACTTTGGTATGCTGCCAGTATTTTAATCTCTGCCCCTGGACTCTCTCTGTCTGGCAGAACATTAATGTGAACCTGGTTGCTTAACTAGATCACTAGATATTATATATACAGACTTCTTACAAGCCTCTAGAATTCACTTTGTTTCCGACTACTAGTTTCATTCCAGTGAACAAGTCCTGCTCCCAGTCCAGAGTTCCTGGACTGATTCTTGTCTGGTGTTTCTATTGCCTTTCCTAGTTAATTCTGCTTTGGGAAATGTCTTTCTCAGACATATTCTCTTTTTCCTTGTTTCCTATTTTTCTTTCAAACTAAGGCCACTTGGGTCAGGAAAAGCTCCTTTTTACTCCCCACCCATCTGTTTCATACATGAGTCAATACAGATGGTAATCACATGTGCTAAATATCTATTGCAACATTTTAAATGAACTTAGACATACAGATGAGTCACTTCACTGTTGTCTATTTAAATGCCTTTGGAAGTAACAAGGAGTCTCAGAATCCAGAGGTAGCCATCTTTGGAGTTAAAATTTTCAGTTTATACCACTTTTCATCAAGGAATTAGGAGACTCTCAAATCCTGTTTAGGTTCCTATTTACCTCAAACCCATCAAGACAGAATCTGCAAGTGAATAGTCTATGCTACCTTTTGCTCATGGATACCTCAGTCATCCAAACTTTAGATGCCAGACCGAGATGCCCTCATTAATAACTCTTGAGAAAATTATGCAAACAGTTTTTGACTTCTTCCCCTAGGGGAAGAGGAGCTAGTGGAAATTATTTTCTCCTTGGTAATCTCTCATTCATTCCTGGGTAAAGACCAAACTGCAACAAAACAGGTGTGGCCAAGTCATAAAGTAAATGTAGATTCACACAGTTAAAAAGCAGATGCAGAAAATGAAGAATACAACTATGAGGTCAAATCACTAGGATAAGGAGAATTAAAAACATTCTCTACAGGAAAAGCTAGCAAAATAGATGAGGGATGAGATGGTGGCTGTCTAGAACTATGGGTCTAGCTCATGTTCATATCACCTATTTGTAAGAGGCCGAAAGAGCAATGCTCAACTAGTTTTATTTGGAATGATTAGTGATACCATTAAGAATTCCTGCCTGACAAATATTTCAGCATTTTGGGACTAAATTTAGATTCAACACGCATTTGGCCCATATTTATTTTACTAATTTATGTATATTTAACTCAGCATTATATATAATTTTTGAGGCTCTGCAAAATGATAATGTGGATTATGTAAGCATCCTAGAAAAATTTATTTGATTCTGCAAAATAAGATTATTAAATGACTTCTGTATGAAGTGAAATATTCAGTCTCATTGAGTCTGGAAGAAATAGCTTTGTAAAAAAAAAAAATTAGCTTTTTACAAAAAACTGCCAAAAAAAGTGTATTTTGACTCCAGCCCCCCCAACACTAATTTGTTTTGTTTATTATTTAAGTAAGTTATGTTGTGGGTTCACAGGGATTAGGGTTGGGGTATTATATAATTTTACTTTTTAGTGCTAAGCAGGAAATTGCTCAAGAGGAAAGATAATCTGGCACAAATGATTTTTTGGCATGGCCAAAAAATAAGTAAATGATTCAATCTATTAAATTTTATGTTGTATTCAATAAAAATCCAATTTAAAAGAAATCAGACTGAAATGACTGCTGACAAGAGCAAACTAGACCAACCCCTCAAGACTTGTTTGGTGATAATAATAGATAGAATATTGGTGATACCAGTAATACTGAAATTTCTGTACAGTTTTATGATTTAATTCTAAATATAAACACAAGTTCAGGGAAACCACAAATCAAAACCAAATGTTACATTCACAGGAAGTAAAAAGAAAAGGACACAAGCATAAACTAAATGGAAATCAACAAACCAAATAAAGAAAGGAACAAAAGAGAAAAATAGATTCAACTGGACAACAAGATTTAAAATGTCAATAAATACATATTTGTCAATAATTATCTTTAATGTCAATGGACTGAATGCTCCAATCAAAAGACATAGAGTGACATATTGGATAAAAAAGCAAGATCACACAATATACTGTCCACAGGGGACTCACCTTAGGGAAAAAGACACATATAGATTGAAAGTGAAGGTATGGGAAGAGCTACTTCATGCCAATGGACAAGACAGGAAAGCAGGAGTTGCAATACTAATATTAGACAAAATAGACTTTAAAGGGAAGGACAAAAAGAAAGACAAAGAAAGGACACTATTTAATGATAAAAGGTTCCATTCAAGAAGAGGATATTACAATCATCAATATATATGCCCCTAATATAGGAGCACCCAGATACACACAACAAATACTAACAGACATAACGGGAGAAATTGATGGGAATACAATAATAGTAGGAGACTGTAAAACCCCACTCACATCAATGGACAGATCCTCTAGACAGAAAATCAATAAGGCAACAGAAATCCTAAATGACACAGCAGAACATTTAGACTTAGTTGACATTTTCAGGGCATTACAACCAAAAAAATCAGAATACACATTTTTGTCAAATGCACATGGAATATTCTCAAGGATTGACCACATATTGGGGCACAAAACTAACTCCAAATTTTAAGGGTATAGAAATAGTTTCAAGTATCTTCTCTGACCACAATTGCATGAAACTAGAGATCAACCACAGGAAAAGAAATAAGAAAAAACTGACTACAAGGAGACTAAACACCATGCTAGTAAAAAACCAATGGGTCATTGGGAAATCAAAAAGGAAATTAAAAAATACCTTGAACCAAATGATAATCAAGACACAACTATTCAAAATCTGTGGGATGCCATAAAACCAGTGCTTAGAAGGAAGCTGATGGCAATACAGGCCTTCCGCAAAAGAGAAGAAAAACCTCAAATCAACAATTTTACCCACCACCTAAATGAATTAGAAAAAAGAGAACAAACAAAACCTAAAGTCAGCAGGAGGAAGGAAATCATAAAAATCAGAGAGGAACTCAATAAAATAGAAATTCAAAAAACAATAGAAAAAAATCAATAAAAACAAGAGCTGGTTCTCTAAAAAGGTAAACAAAGTGATGAATCTCTGGCCAGACTCACCAAGAAGAGGGGAGAAAAAAACCCAACTAAACAAAATAAGAAATGAAAAAGGAAAAATCACAATGGATACAGCAAAAATACAAAAAAAAAAAAAGAGAGAGAGAATACCATGAACAATCAAATGCCAAGAAATCTGAAAACCTAGAAGAAATGGACAACTTTCTAGAGACTTATATCCTGCCAAAACTAAATCAAGAAGAAACAGATCAACTGAACAGACTGATCACTAGAAATGAAATTGAATATAAAATAATACCAAAAAACCCCTTCATACAAACAAAATTCCAGGAACAGGTGGCTTCATGGGCAAATTCTACCAAACATACAAAAAGGAACTTATAACCATCCTTCTCAAGCTGTTCCATAACATCAAGGAAGGAGGAATACTCCCAAAGTCATTCTATGAAGCCACCATCACCCTAATACCAAAACCAGACAAAGATACTAACAAAAAAGAAAATTATAGGCCAATATCTTTGATGAATATGGATGAAAAAATTCTCAACAAAACTTTAGCCAACTGAATCCAACAACATATTTTTTTATGTCTTTTCTAGATCGTACACCATAACCAAATGGGACTTATCCCAGGTTCACTAGGATGATTCAACATATGAAAATCAATCAAAGTAATACACCACATTAACAAAAGAAAAGTAAAAATAACATGATCATCTCAATAGATGCAGAAAAAGCATTTGACAATGTCCAACATTCATTCATGATAAAAACTCTTACCAAAGTGTTTATAGAGGGAACATATCTTAACATACTAAAAGCCATTTATGACAATCCCACAGCCAATATAATACTTAATGGAGAAAAGCCGAGACATTTCCTGCTAAAATCTGGTACAAGACAAGGATGCCCACTCTCACCAATTTTATTGAACATAGTATTGGAAGTCCTAGCCACAGCAATCAGACAAACAAGAAATAACTGTATCCAAATTGGAAAAGAAGAGGTAAAATTGTGACTGTATGCAGATGATATGATACTATATATAGAACACCCTAAGGACTCCACACAAAAATGACATGAACTGACCAACAAATTGAGTAAAGTAGCAGGATAAAAGATTAAAATTCAGAAATGGTTGCATTTCTGTATACTAACAATGAAATATTAGGAAAATAATAACTTTTTAAATCACACCACAAAAATTAAATACCTAGGAATAAACATGACCAAGGAGGTGAAAGACTTATATGCTGAGAGCTATAAAACATTAATCAAGGAAATTAAAGAGGATTCAAAGAAATGGAAGATAATCCATGCTCCTGGGTTGGAAGAATTAATATCATAAAAATGGCCATTCTACCCAAAGCAATCTATGGATTCAATGCAGTCCTATCAAATTACTCATGACATTTTTCACAGAATGAGAACAAACAATCCAAAAATTTATATGGAACCATAAAATAGCCAAAATTGCCAAAGCAATCCTGAGGAACAAAAACCAAGTAGGAAACATAACTCTCCCAGACTTTAGGCAGTATTACAAAGCCACAGTAAATAATAAAGTGTGGTACTGGTACCAAAACAGACATACAGACCAATGGAACAGAATAGAGAACTCAGAATAAATGAAGACAGCTATGGTCAATTAATTTTCAATAAAGGAGGCAAGAATATAAAATGGGAAAAAGACAGTCTTTTCCACAAGTTGTGCTGGGAAAACTGTATAGCCACATGTAAATCAATAAAATGGGAACACACCCTCACATCATGCACAAAAATAAACTCAAATAACTTATAGACTTAAACATAAGATGACACACCATCAAACTCCTAGAAAAAAACATGGGCAAAACATTCTCTGATATCAACCTTACAATTTTTTTCTCAGGTCAGTCTCCCAAGGCAACAGAAATAAAAGCAAAAATAAACCAATGGGACCTAATCAAACTGACAAGCTTTTGCACTGCAAAGGAAACCATAAAAAAAGAAAAGAAAAGAAAAACTACGGAATGGGGGAAAATAGTTTCAAATGAAGCAACTGATAAGGCCTTAATCTCTAAAATATACAAACCACTTATACAGCTTGAGAGCAAAAAAACCCTACAACCTAATTGAAAAATGGGCAAAATACCTGAATAGACATTTCTCTAAGGAAGATGTACAGATGGCCAACAAGCACATAAAAAAAAATTCTCAGCATCATTGATTATTAGAGAAATGCAAATCAAAACTACCATGAGGTACCACCTCACACCTGTCAGAAAGGCCATCATTAACAAATTAACAAATGATAAATGCTGGAGAGGATGTGGAGAAAAGGGAACCATCCTACACTGTAGGTGGAAATGTAAACTGATACAACCACTATGGAAACAGTATGGAGGTAACTTAGAAAACTAAATATAGAACTACAATATGATCCAGCAATCCCACTCTTGAGCATATATCCAGACAAAACTTTCTTTGAAAAAGATATATGGATGTATATGTTCATTGCAGCACTATTCACAATAGCCAAGAAATGGAAAAAAACCTAATGTTCATCAACAAAATGGGAACACATTTTGTTGTATATATTAAGATGATGTGGCATATATACACAATGCAATACTACTCAGCCATAAAACAGAACACAATAATGCCATTTGCAGCAACTTGGATGGAACTAGAGACTCTCATACTAAGTGAACTAAGTCAGAAAGAGAAAGACAAATATCATACGATATCACTCATATCTGGAATCTAATATATGGCACAGAAAAGAGAATCATGGACTTGGAGAACAGACTTGTGGTTGTCAAGGGGGAG
This sequence comes from Sus scrofa, assembly GCF_054392235.1. Taxonomy (NCBI): domain Eukaryota; kingdom Metazoa; phylum Chordata; class Mammalia; order Artiodactyla; family Suidae; genus Sus; species Sus scrofa. Next base: position 78,792,563 of record NC_139389.1, read on the forward strand.
GGGGGAGGAGAGAAATGGACGGGGAGCTTGGGGTTAATAAATGCAAACTATTGCATTTGGAGTGGATAAGCAATGAGATCCTGCTGTATAGCACAGGGATCTATATCTGGTCACTTGTGATGGAACATGTTTGAGGATAATGTTAGAAAAAGAATATATGTGTGTGTGAGAGAGAGAGACTGGGTAACTTTGCTGTACAGTAGAAAATTGACAGAATACTATGAACCAACTATGAAGGAAAAAATAAAAATTATTAAAAAACTGAATAATAAAAATAATATGATCATCTCAACAGTTGCAGAAAAAGCTTTTGATAAAATTCAACACCCATTTCTGAGAACAACTTTCCAGAGGGTGGGCACAGAGGGAAACTACCTCAACATAATAAAAGCCGTATATGACAAACCCACAGCTAACACCATTCTCAATGGTGAAAAAGTGAAAACATTTCCATTAAGATCAGGAACAAGACAAGGATGTCCAATTTCACCACTACTATTCAACATAGTTTTGGAAGTTCTAGCCATGGCAATTACAAAAGAAAAAGAAATAAAAGAATCCTAATTGGAAAAGAAGTAAAACTATCACTGTTTGCAGATGACATGATAATTTATCTAGAAAACCCTAAAGCCACTACCAGAAAACTGTTAAGCCTCATCAATGAATTTGGCAAAGTTGCAGGATACAAAATTAATACATGGAAATCTATTGTATTTCTGTATACTAACAATGGAAGTTCAGAAATAGAAATCTGAGAAACCATCTAATTTACCATTGCTTCAAAAAGAATAAAATACCTAGGAATTAACCCACATAAACAAAGACCTATACTCTGAAAGATTCATAAAATGCTGATGAAAGAAATCAAAGATGATATGAACAGATAGAAAGATATGCTATGATCTTGGATTGGAAGAATCAATATTGTCAAAATGACTGTACTACTCAAGGCAAACTATAGATTCAATGCAATTCCTATCAAATTATCAAGGACATTTTCACAGAACTAAAATAGAATATTTTAAAATTTGTATGGAAACACAAAAGATCCCAAGTAGCCAAAGCAACATTGGAAAAGAAAAATGGAAATGGAGGAATCAGGCTCCCTTATCTCAGACAATACTACAAAGCTACATTTATTAAAACAATATCGTACTGGCACAAAACCAGAAATATTGATCAGTGGATCAGGCTAGAAAGCCCAGAGATAAACCCAAGCACCTATGTTCAACTCATCTATGACATTAGAGGCAAGGACATACAGTGGAAGAAAGATTGTCTCTTTAATAAGTGGTGCTGAGAAAATTGGAAAGCTACATGTAAAAGAATGAAATTAGAACACTCTTTAACACCATATACAAAAACAAACTCAAAGTGGAGTAAAGACCTAAATATAAGTCCAGATACTATAAAATTCCTAGAGAAAAATGGTGGGGTGAACACTCTTAGACATAAACCACAGCAACATCTTATTTGATCCACTACTAGAATAATGACAATAAATACAAAAATAAACCAATGGAACCTAATTAAACTCAAAATCTTTGCACAGCAAACTATTAAAAAAACAAAAAGAACCAATAGGGATAAAAATCTTTGCAGATGATGCTACAGACAAGGGCTTAATCTTGAAAATATGCAAATGACTCATACAACCCAACAACAAAAACAAAACAACTGAATTGAAAAATGGGCAGAAGAACTAAATAGACATTTCTCCAAAGAAGATATACAGATGGCCAACAGGCACATGAAAAAAAATGCTCAACATCACTAATTATTGGAGAAATGTCAATCAAAACTATGATTCACACTGGTCAGAATGGCCAACATAAGCAAGTCAACAAATAACAAATGCTGGAGAGGATGTGGAGAAAAGGGTACCCTCCTACACTGTTGGTAGAAATATAAATTGGTACAACCACTGTGGAAAAAAGTATGGATTTTTAGTTTTAGTTTTAGTAGAAAACTAAAAATAGAACTACCATGTGATCTAGCAATCCCACTCCTGGGCATATATCTAGATAAAACATTAATTCAAAATTATACATGCACCCCTCTGTTCATCACAGTGCTATTTGCAATATCCAAGACATGGAAACAACCTAAATGTCCATTGATAGATGAATGGAATGAATGGATTAAGATGTGGTACATATATACAATGGAATACTACTCAGTCATACAAAAGGACAAACTAATGCTTTTTGCAGCAACATGAATGGAACTAGACATTTTCATACTGAGTGAATTAAGTCAGAAAGAGAAAGACAAATACCATATGACATCACTTATGTGGAATCTAAAATATGGCACAGATAATCTTATCTACAATACAGAAACAGATCATGGCTAAGCAGAGCTGATTTGTGGTTGTCAGGATGGGGGAGGGCAGTGGGATGAATGGGCATTTGGGGGTTTTAGGATGCAAACTGTTACATTTCGAATGGATGGGCAATGGGGCCCTACTGTACAGCACAGGTAAGTGTGTGTTATTGGGTCACTTCACTGAACAATAGAAATTGAAGAAACATTGTAAATCAACCATACTTTAATAAAAAAAAAAAAGAAAAGAAAAACTAGTATTTTGTGTCTGAACAAGTTTGAAAAATAAAATAACTCATGCTGTTTTAAAATCCATTAAAATAATCCATATTTTTTATAATATAAAAATTTTTTAATTAACTGTTACAGTTATAAGTACTAGGGGTATAATGTACAACATGATTAATTTACTAAACACTGCTCTATATTACATATGAAAGATGTTAGAGTAAATCCTAAGAGTTCTCATTACAAAGAAAAATATCTTTTCCTTTTCCCTTTATTTTGTATTTATATAAGACGATGGATGTTTACTAAACTTGTGATAATTATTTCATGATGTATGTAAGTCAAATCTTTTTTTGTATACCTTAAACTTATACAGTGCTGTGCATCAATTATATCTCAATAAAACTGGAAGAAAAGAAGACAAAAATAAATTTAAAATATAAATCAACTTTTACTAAGTGGATGATTACATAATCCTACAGACAGACAAAGAGTGTTTACTCCTATTAACAATTCAGTCACCATCTAATGGTAATTTATTTTAACAACATAAAAACACAACCTAGAATTCACGAAAGTAATTTAATTAAATGTCACAGATGGTCATTAGAATGTATGTCTTTGTTTCCTTTTATTTTGGAGAGACTTGCCTATTAACCTTTATCCTCGATTATATATTTAGCTCTTTAATCATTAAATGGTCAAATACTCTAGAATGAAATGGTCTTTGTAAATCCTTGGTGAATCCTTAGTAAAAGTAAACTACTGCAGAAAGGAGTCTATTTAATCTTTAAACATCTTCAGATATCAATATTTCTTCACTTTCTATGGTAGCAGATACTAATATTTATGCACAATATATTTAAAGGAACATAATTATAACTACAATATGTTTTTCTCATTTCTGCTAATTAGCATTAGAGTTTAATTCCATCATTTCAATAATTATCTGTAAGATACTTTTATTCTCATATACTCCAGATCCACATTTCCAAGTGTCCATGGAACATCTTCATTTGGATGCCCTATAGGCCTTTAATTTAATATGAATCCCATTTGTTATTTTCTATCTCAATTTTCCCGTCATCTCTGTTCCCATTTTATCTTAAAAGAATCACCTTACTTCAAGACAAGGAAGCACAAAATACAATATGACCAATCAATAACCAAATCTCTCTCATAACTATTTTCACCTCTTCCTAGACCCTGGTATTTTCTACTATCAAGCTCTTACTTTCATACATCAACAAAATTGTATTTCCCTATCACCTGATTCAAACCACCTTTTAGCCTGCTGTTACATTAAACTTTCAAAAGCACAGCTCTCATCATGTCATGATACTGTTTTTTTAATTTTAATTTTAATTTTTTATGTTGATTGCCCAATACAATTTTTTTTCTACTGTATGGCATGATGACTCAGTTACATATACATGTACACATTCTATTTTCTCACATTATCATGCTCATCGTAAGTGACTAGACATAGTTCTGAGGGCTACACAGCAGGATCTCATTGCTAATCCATTCCAAAGGCAATAGTCTGCAGCTATTAACCACAAGCTCCCATCCACCTACTCCCTCCCCCTTGGCAACCACAAGTCTATTCTCCAAGTCCATTATTTTCTTTTCTGTGGGAAGTTTCATTTGTGCCATATATTAGATTCCAGATATAAGAGATATCATATGATATTCATCATTCTCTTTCTGACTCATTTCACTCAGTATGAGAGTCTCTAGTTCCATCCATGTTGCCATCCAAAATGGCATTGTTGTATTCTTTTCTATGGCTGAGTAGTATTCCATTGTATATATACACCACATCTTCCTAATCCAATCATCTGTCTATGGACATGTGGGTTGTTTCCATGTCTTGGCTATTGTGAATAGTGCTGCAGTGAACATGCGGGTGAATGTGTCTTTTTAAGTAGAGTTTTGTCCGGATATATGCCCAAGAGTGGGATTGCTGGGTCCTGTGGTAGTTCTATGTATAATTTTCTAAGGTACTTCCATATTGTTCTCCATAGTGGTTGTACCAGTTTACATTCCCACCAGCAGTGCAGGAGGGTTCCCTTTTCTCCACACCCCCTCCAGTGTTTGTTATTTGTGGACTTATTAATGATGGCCATTCTGACTGGTGTGAGGTGGTATCTTGTGGTAGTTTTGATTTGCATTTCTCTAATAATCAGGGATGTTGAGCACTTTTTCATGAGCTTGTTGGCCATCTGTACATCTTGAAACAACTTCTAAGTCTCTTCAGGAAAGGTAGCATTTGAGATTGACCTCTTAAGATAATATTCTTTTAGAGAATGTGATGGCGTTCCAGATATTAATATAAAATGAACTCTAAAAGAACATAGAATGTTTAGGTACTAATATATAGCCTGATGTCTCTAAATGGTAGATAAGAGAGATAGAAAGAGAGCAAAAGAGAGAACGAGAGCAAGCATACAAATGGCAAGCTCAGGATTTTCTTGTTATTTCCTTTACCTTAAATGCTTTTTATGCTTCATATCCACATGGCCAAACTAGCTAAATGCCACCTTCTTCAAGACATCTTCTCTGGTGCCACTAACTGGAAATAATTTTTCCGTTCTTCAAGCATAAGCTTATCTCTGCATACTCCATATGACATTATAGCAAAAGCTTCATGCTCCTGATGGTGCAATACATTATCTTTATGGAGAATGTGCATCAGGTTCTTTTTGTTCAATACCCCAAAACACCTATTTTAATAAAAGGACAATTGCAGGAGTTCCCTTCGTGGCGCAGTGGGTAACGAATCTGACTAGGAACCATGAGGTTGCGGTTTCGGACCCTGGCCTTGCTCAGTGGGTTAAGGACCTGGCGTTGCTGTGAGCTGTGGTGTAGGTCACAGACATGGCTCGGATCCTGCGTTGCTGTGGCTGTGGCGTAGGCCAGCGGCTACAGCTCTGAATAGACCCCTAGCCTGGGAACCTCCATATGCCGTGGAAGCAGCCCTAGAAAAGGCAAAAAAAAAAAAAAAAAAAAAAAAAAGACAGGGAAAAAAAAAATAATTGCAATGACACAATGGACCACAGCTATCCTTGTAGGAAAGAATTATAAACAAATAAGTCTGCCCTAAAATAAAACTGAGCTTTTAAAAAATCTTTAAATATTTTAATCAAAATTTACATAAAAACTAAAGAAATAAAACTTTATGGAAATCATATATTTCAGTAAAAAGCCATTAGAAACTTTTCTCTAGGTTTTCACTGGTCATCTCTTTATTATAGGTTGTTGAATGATCCTTTAAGAAATTAAGTTCAAATTAGAAAAAAAGAAACATTTCTGAGTACTGAATTCAATCTAATGTAATAATGATTATCATTATGGACAAAGTATGAATTTTTTTCCTTTTGCATTACTTGTTCATTCCATTTTTGCATTTGGGTTTTCCCTGTATAATAAGTTGGTTTCAATTTTTGAATTGATTGGTAATAGAATGTTCTTGCTGGGTTAAAATAGTCCTTTCATTATGCTGCAGAATAATTCAATGTCAGGATTTTTGACTGGGAATGTGAATCTATAACCTATTTTTCCACGTATGACCAACCCTCGGTTATCTCAAAGTGGACTATCCATACTTTGGGGAATTGTGTGTCAACATCTATCAACAGCACTTGCTATAGATGCTCTGCTATGAGCACATATTCCTCTTTACTTTTTTTTTTTTTTGTAGATTCAATCTTCCTATTTTTACTTTACATTCAGGCTACATCACAGTAGGAATATAATATAATGACTTAACTATATGTTCTTTCCACAGGAAAGTTGAGAGGGTAGGTCTGATTTGGGGAGATATTCTGCTTTGTAGAGTCAGTATAACAAAGCAAAGCCTGCCAGGAACAGCTAAGTATATTCAGGATGGGAAAAATATATGTCAGATATGTACATTGCCTCCTCAAGTGAAAGAATATGTATGAAAACACTGTATAAATTGTAAATAACTATGCCACTGTATTTCACAAAATAAGCTAGAGCTTATCTGGTGAAACACAGTGAATCAGTTGAAATTCTGACAGAGTAGAATAATAATCAATAATTCTTGATTTGGAATTGGAAGTACTAAATCTGAGGCCAACTTCTATAACAAATGAATTCTGTATCTTGCGTAATGCACTTAACCTCCAAGAGTGTCATTACCCTTAACATGTCTTGTTTGTTCTTGCTTAATCTATTCTCCTCTTTCTTTTGGTACAACAATCTGATTTTCCTTTAAGGAATTCCTCCTCCTCATCTGAGTCCATGTGGTCAGGGTGGAGCTGACCTCACATCCCTTAAACAGCTGGTGGGCTCAGGACCCACAATGGCAATTAATCTCCATGATCTTTCAGCCTAGAACTACATCTGGAATTGTTGGAAAAGAGATGTTAGATGTCTGGAGGGGTTGGAAGCATGTTTGCTCTTTGTGGAAAATATATAAGAACAAACAACATATGAGGCATGGCAAGAGAAGACAGGTGACTCAGTGCCCTGAGGTTGCTATTTGGTGCAGGGCTGTAACTAAGAAATGGATTTATGTGAGTGCATAAATTACATTTTAATGCTTAACCTACTTCAAATGCCTTGCTTAATGTTCAGTTTTAAATGAGGACAATAATGCATTATAGTGGGCAAAAATGCAACATATCATTGAAGTGTTTATGAAAAATAAATGAAAGAACAAAGGAAATAAAGGAAAAATAAAAGTAAAATAGTGCTTTAATAGCAGTTGGCTTAAAACTTGGCACATTTTAAAGAAATAATTGAATATACATTAGGTGTTTAGTAAAGTCTAAGCCATCATTTAAATAAAACAACAGCATCAAAAATAATCCTAGTTTGGACAACCATCTTCAGGTAAGATTATCAAGAAGTAAAAAGTTAGACATTTGCATATTTTTACTTAAGCATTGGGAGAATGTTAATTTTGTTCAGTATTTTTCAGACCCTAAAACCAAAAAAAACCATTAAACCTCTCCTTTTTCTATATATGTATATATGCCTTAGGATCTGCATTTTTATCTCTCCTTACCGTACAATCTAGCTTTAGGGTGTACTAGCATGCACATCAGGTTTTATTTTTATCAATCTCAAATCATTTCTTAATCCAATTATCATTAAAAAATTACATAAACAGTTTTTAAAATTTTCAACTTAATGGAACTCTCTGTTTCACATGATACTACTAAAATCTCATTATGTCTCTTGGTTCCTTGCTGGTTTTGAGGAGGTAAACAGCCATATTGGGTATCCCAGTGAAGCAAAGAATTGCAGGTGGCTTCCAGGAGCTGAGGCCAGTAAGAAATTAAATGCAAGATCAACAGCTACCTAAGTTTAAAAGAGAATTGTTAAGCACCTATGGCCTAGAATGGCCACATCTAGAACACTGATAGCACGAAATGCTGGTCAGGATGTTGTGCAACAGAACTCTCATTCATTGCTTGTGGAATCTAAAATAGTACAGCCACTTTGAAAGACAAATTGGCAGTTTCTTACAAAACTAACACACTCTTCCCCAATTCAGCAGCTACACTCATTGGTATTATTTACCCAAAGGAGTTGAAAATTTATGTCCACTCAAAAATCTGCACATGGATATTTATAGAAGCATTATAATTGCCAAAACTTGAGAGTTCCCATCGTGGAGTAGCAGAAACAAATCCGACTAGGAACCATGAGGTTGCAGGTTTGATTCCTGGCCTCACTCAGTGGACTAAGGATCTGGCATTGCCATGAGCTGTGGTGTAGGTCACAGACACGGGTAGGATCCCACAGTGCTGTGGCTCTGGCATAGGCTGGTGGCTACAGCTCCAACTGGACCCCTAGCCTGGGAACCTCCACATGTCATGGGTGCGGCCCTAAAAAAAAGACAAAAACAAAACAAAACAAAACAATCTTGAAGCAACCAAGATATCCTTCAGTAGTTGAATGGATAAATTAAAAACAACATTATTAAGTGCTAAAAAGTCATGAAAAACATAAAGGAAATGTAAATGCATATTACTAGGTGAAAAAGCTGAAGTGAGAAGGCTACATGCTATATGATTCCAACTCAGAGTTCCCACTGTGGTACAGCAGAAATGAATCTGACTAGGAACCATGAGGTTGCGGGTTTGATCCCTGGCCTCACTCAGTGGGTTAAGGATCTGGCATTGCTGTAAGCTGTGGTGTAGGTTGCAGGATCTGGCATTGCTGTGGCTGTGGCATAGGCTGGCAGCTGTAGCTCCAATTAGACCCCTAGACTGGGGTCCTCCATATGTCGTGGGTGCAGCCCTAAAAATAGCAAAAAAAAAAAAAATGATTCCAACTCAATAACATTCTAGAAAAATCAACACTGTGGAGTCAGTAAAAAAATATCAGCAGTTGCAAAAAGACTGGTGGAGAGTGGAAGAGGTGAATAGGTAGAACACAAAGGATATTTTAGGACAGTGAAAATACTGTGCATGATACAATGATGATAGGTCTATGTCATTATACTTTCATCCAAACCTATAGAATGCACAACACTAGGAGTGACCCAATGTGAACCATGAACTTTGGTGATTATAACATGTCAATGTCAGCCTATCAATTGTAACAAATATACAATTTGGTAGGGGACACTGATAATGGGAGGCTGTGTGCATGTGGTGGGGAGATGTAAGGGAAATCTCCATACCTTCCCCTCAACTTTGTTACTAACTAAAACTGCTCTTTAAAAAGTCTTAAGAAGAAGAAGAAAAAAGGAAGTTTGTTCTCCAGGCAAGACTGGATGAAAACCTAGCCCTGGTAAACACCTTGGTCGTACCCTGGGAAGGACCTAGCTAAACTGTGAATCAGTGACTGGATCCACAGATACTGTGAGATAATAACACATGTCCTTTTAAGTCATTAAATGTATGGTAGCACTGCTGTACCGCAATAGATAACTAATACATAATTGCTATTTTACACAGATGCCTGAGATGCATTTCAAATTGGGTTTTTCTCATGACTCAGGACATCTCATATAAATCTCTTTAGTATTTTTCCTCCTACTACTATTGTTTAAAATGTATCCTCTCAGGAGAGAGAATACATTTTCTACCTCCAGCATTAACTAACCCTCCTTAGAAAATATTTTTCCTATCTTTTAACCAAACTTGCATTCAGAAGCTGATTATTAAGCTCAGACTTTAACTTCTAAGGATCACACTTACAACGTTGAAACTATACAAATTCATTTGAATATCTTATGAATGTCCCAAACTCATTACTGAAAAATTCAACCATTAGGAAGAATCAAACATTTGTTAGAAAGAGTATGAAAAAAATTAAGAATAGCCTGCTTAAACCCCTTAAATTATACATAATGAAACAGACACTGAGAATTTTCTAGAGACATTCATAATGCCTTACAGCTAGCACTATAGAAATGATTACTTATTAATCACTTTGTTGAAAATTTTTTTAGCCTGAAGTGAAATGATAATATTGTTACTTTGGCTACACTCAGTTTTTTACAACAATTTTATAGTTGTGACCCCTCACAAGACCTTTGATATAAAATCTCTAAGTAAAATACTAGTAAATTAATTGAACACTGAATTTAAAACATGTCTTGGCTCAGTGGAAATGAATCTGACTAGTATCCATAAGGACACAGGTTTGATCCCTGGCCTTGATCAGTGGGTTAGTGATCTGGCATTTCTGTGAGCTGTGGTGTAGGTCTCAGACGTGGCTTGGATCCCATGTTGCTGTGGCTGTGGTGTAGGCCAGTGGCTACAGCTCTGATTTGACTCTTAGCCTAAGAACCTTCATATGTCATGGGTGTGGCCATAAAAAGACAAAAAAAAAAATCATGATTACGTAGCACTAATCCAAGCAATGTATGATTGGTTTAACATCAGAAAATGTATCAATGTAATTTATTACATTAATCATCTAAAAGAGAAAAATAAAATAATTAACTCAGTGCAGAAAAGAAATGACTGAATATGGTTCAACAATTATTTATCACAACAACTCCTAGAAAGCTACAAATAAAAGAGAACATTTTTAACCTGATGAAAATATGCCAAAATTCTATGATCAATTTAAATTTTATAAATTTGCCTTTAAGTTTAGTTCTGAAAGTCAAGGCCAAGGCAATAAAAAAGGAAAAGAAAGAAGAGATCTAAGAAATAAAAGGGAAGTAAAAAATGAACATTACCTATCTACAAAAATTTTAAAACTAGAATAAACCATTAGAAGAAAATCAAACCAATACATGTCAATAACATTCATGACTAGCAGTAGTGATCTAGTGAAAATATAATAAAAATAACATTTCTAATAACAAAAAAATACTATATGGTAATTAAGCAAAAATAAAACAACATTTTAATAAAGAAAAAATTAGCATGGGATACAAGAAGAATGAAATAAATTGAGAGGTAGTCTTATGTTCTTTAAAAGGGAAAATCAATATTGTAAAAATGGCCATACTACCCAAAGCAATCTACAGATTCAATGCAATCCCTATCAAATTACCCATGACATTTTTCACAGAACTAGAACAAACAATCCAAACATTTATATGGAACCACAAAAGACCCAGAATTGCCAAAGCAATCCTGAGAAACAAAAACCAAGCAGGAGGCATAACTCTCCCAGACTTCAAGAAATACTACAAAGCCACAGTCATCAAAACAGTGTGGTATTGGTACCAAAACAGACAGACAGACCAATGGAACAGAATAGAGAATCCGGAAATAAACCCTGACACCTATGGTCAATTAATCTTTGACAAGGGAGGCAAGAACATCAAATGGGAAAAAGAAAGTCTATTCAGCAAGCATTGCTGGGAAACCTGGACAGCTGCATGCAAAGCAATGAAACTAGAACACACCCTCACACCATGCACCAAAATAAACTCCAAATGGCTGAAAGACTTAAATATACGACAGGACACCATCAAACTCCTAGAAGAAAACATAGGCAAAACACTCTCTGACATCAACATCATGAATATTTTCTCAGGTCAGTCTCCCAAAGCAATAGAAATTAGAGCAAAAATAAACCCATGGGACCTCATCAAACTGAAAAGCTTTTGCACAGCAAAGGAAACCAAAAAGAAAACAAAAAGACAACTTACAGAATGGGAGAAAATAGTTTCAAATGATGCAACTGACAAGGGCTTAATCTCTAGAATATATAAACAACTTATACAACCCAACAGCAAAAAAACCAATCAATCAATGGAAAAATGGGCAAAAGACCTGAAGAGACATTTCTCCAAAGAAGATATACAGATGGCCAGCAAACACATGAAAAAATGCTCAACATCGCTGACTATAAGAGAAATGCAAATCAAAACTACCATGAGATACCACCTCACACCAGTCAGAATGGCCATCATTCATAAATCCACAAATAACAAGTGCTGGAGGGGCTGTGGAGAAAAGGGAACCCTCCTGCACTGTTGGTGGGAATGTAAACTGGTACAGCCACTATGGAGAACAGTTTGGAGATACCCTAGAAATCTATACATAGAACTTCCATATGACCCTGCAATCCCACTATTGGGCATCTATCCGGACAAAGCTCTACTTAAAAGAGACACATGCACCTGCATGTTCATTGCAGCACTATTCACAATAGCCAGGACATGGAAACAATCCAAATGTCCATCGACAGATGATTGGATTTGGAAGAAGTGGTATAGATACACAATGGAATACTACTCAGCCATAAAAAAGGATGACATAATGCCATTTGCAGCACCATGGATGGAACTAGAGAATCTCATTCTGAGTGAAATGAGCCAGAAAGACAAAGACAAATACCATATGATATCACTTATAACTGGAATCTAATATCCAGCACAAATGAACATCTCCTCAGAAAAGAAAAACATGGACTTGGAGAAGAGACTGTGGTTGCCTGATGGGAGGGGGGGGGAGTGGGAGGGATCGGGAGCTTGGGGTTATCAGACACAACCTAGAATAGATTTACAAGGAGATCCTGCTGAATAGCATTGAGAACTATGTCTAGATACTCATGTTGCAACAGAAGAAAGAGTGGGGGAAAAACTGTAATTGCAATGTATACATGTAAGGATAACCTGACCCCCTTGCTGTACAGTGGGAAAAAAAAAAAAAGTATTATATAAAGATTTGCAATCTCCTAAAATTCTGTGAAATTACAAACAAAACACCAAATAGCATTTCTTAAGAACACTATGGAGTTACTTAAATATAAATATAAAATCTTATTAAAAAGTAAAAGATTGTATTAATTCACCAACTCAATATTAAAAAAAATACTTTACTGAATATTAATAATCAAAAATTTGACCAGAAAATTATGTATAGCACTAGTGAAGAAAAAAATTAAAAATCCAATGGATGAAACAAAGACCTTATAAGAAAATATGTCAATGAAATTAAATATTCAATAAAGATGAAGTCACAAATCAACAGGGGAGTATAGATTATTCAGTATATGATGTTCAGTACATTTAAAAATATGAACAGATCCCTCACAACATTTTACATAAAGATCAACTTTGTTACATTATAAACCTATATGTGTTTCAAAACAGTGTTGAAAGAAATGAGAGAATTTAAATAAATAAACAGACATTCCATGTTCATAGATGGAAGATTCAATATTGTTAAAATACCATTTTTTAGAAATCAATCTACTGATTCAACTCATCTCAATCAAAATCTCTGCAAAGTATTTCACAGATGCTGACAAAATCATTCTAAAGTTTATATGGAAAGGCAAAATGCTTAGATTATGCAATACAATATGATGAAGAACAATATTGAGGGACTCACTACTCAATTTCAAGACCTACTATAAAGCTACAGTAATCAATGTGGCATTGTATTATTGAAGGAATAGATAGTAAGAGGAATGGAAAAGAATAGAGAGTTCAGAAATAGATGCAGACAAGTGTAGTCAACCGATACTTGGCAAAGATTCAAAAGCAAATGAATGAAGAAAAAAAATGGTCTCTTCAACAACTTATTCTGGATAATATGATGTACATATGCCAAAAAAAATACCCCCACATAGACCTACACACATTTTGTGGTTGGTGCTAAACTTTCAAATAAAACAACAAAAGCACGATCCATAAAAGACCAATAGCATTTTTCACAGAACTAGAACAAAAATTTTTTTACATTTGTATGGAAACACAAAATGCTCCAAATAGCCAAAGCAATATTGAAAAAGAAGAACAGAGCTGAAGGAATCAGCTCCCTGTCTTCTAACACTACAAAGCTACAGTAATCAAAATGGTGTGGTCCTGGCACAAAAACAGAAATATAGATCAATGGAACTAGATAGAAAGTGCAGAAATAAACTCACACACCTATGGTCAATAATTTATAACAAAGGAGGCAAGAATATACAATGGAGGAAAGACAGTCTCTTCAATTAAGTGGTGCTGGGAAAATTGAATAGCTATATGTAAAAGAATGAAATTCGAACATTCCCTAACATCATATGAAAGTTAACTCAAAATGGATTAAAGACCTAAAGTAAGACTGGATACTATAAAACTCCTAGAGGAAAACATAAGCAGAATACTTTTTGGCAGCAGTGTCTTTCTGGATCTGTTTCCTAGAGTAATGTAAATAAAAACAAAAATTAAAAAAAGGGACCTAATTAAACTTCAAAGCTTTTTCACCGTAAAGGAAACAATAAACAAAATGAAATGAAAATTCTCTACAGAATGGGAGAAAACATTTGTAAACAATGTGACCAGCAGGGATTAATCTCCAAATTATACAAACATCTCATACAGCTTTATATCAAAAAACAAATAATTCAATCAAAAAATGTGCAGAATATATAAATAGACATTTATCCAAAGAAGACACAGAGATGGCCAACAGGTACATGAAAAAATGCTCAACATTTCTAGTTATTTAAGAAATGTAAATAAAAACCATAAAAAAATGAGGTATTTGATCATACCAGTCAGAATGGATATCATAAAAGGTCTATAATAATAAATGCTAGAGACGGTGTGGAGAAAAAGGAACCCTCTTACACTGTTGGTGGGAATGCAAGTTGGTACAATTAAAAATGGAAAACAGTATGGAGGTTCCTCTAAAAACTAAAAATGGAGCTACCATATGATCCAGCAATCCCACTGCTAGACATATATCCAGGGAAAACCATAATTCAAAATGATACATGTACTCCAATGTTCACAGTAGCACTATTTGTAGTACCCAAGACATGCAAGCAAACTATATGTCCAATGAATGGATAAAGAAGGTGTATATATATGTACATAGTGGACTTTTACTCAGTCATAAAAAAGAATGAAATAATGCCATTTGCAACAACATGGATGGACTTAGAGAGTACCATATTAATTAAGCTAAGTCAGAGAAATAAAAATATCATAGGCTATAACATATGTGGAATCTAAAATAAATGATACAAATGAACTTATTTATAAAACAGAAACAGCCTCACAGACTTAGAAAACTAACTTACAGTATTGTAAATCAACTATAATTCAATAAAACTTTAAAAAATGAAAAAAGAAAAAAACAAACTTATGCCTACTAAAGGGAAAAAGTGGGAGGAGAAATAAATTAGGATTTTTGGATTAACATAGGCACACTACTATATGTAAAAAAAGGTAACCAACAACAACCCCTGTATAGCACAGGGAACTCTACTCAAAATTATGTAATAATTTATAAGGGAAAAGAGTTCAAAAAAGAATCTGGAAAAGAATATATATATTCAGATATATAATATATATCTGAATCACTGTGCTGTATGCACACAACTAACACAATATTATAAATCAACTATATTTCAATTAAAAAAAGAAGAAAACAACCCAATTAAAAAGTGGGTAAAAGATTTGAACATTAGAAAAAGAACAAAAAAGACCTAAAGTCAGCAGAAGGAAATTATAAAAATCAAAGAAATCAATAAAATAGAGATTCAAAAAACAATAGAGAAAATTAATAAAACTAAGAGCTGGTTCTTTGAAAAGGTAAACAAAAATGACAAACCCCTGGCTAGACTCACTAAGAAGAGGAGAGAAAGAACCCGAATAAACAAAATTAGAAATGAAAAAGGAAAAATCACAACGGATACTGCAGAAATACAAAAAACCATAAGAGAATACTATGAACAACTATATGCCAACAAATTTGACAATCTGGAAGAAATGCACAATTTTCTAGAATCTTACAGCCTGCCAAAAGTGAATCAAGAAGAAACAGACCAACTGAACAGACCAATCACTAGAAATGAAATTGAAGAGGTCATAAAAACACTCCCTACAAATAAAAGTCCAGGACCAGATGGCGTCACAGGTGAATTCTATCAGACATATAAAGAGGATCTGGTGCCCATCTTTCTTAAACTTTTTCAAAAGGTTGAAGAAGAAGGAATACTCCCAAAGACATTCTATGATGCCACCATCACCCTCATTCCAAAACCAGACAAAGATAACACCAAAAAAGAAAACTATCAGCCAATCTCTTTGATGAATATAGATGCAAAAATTCTCAACAAAATCTTAGCCAACCGAATCCAACAACATATCAAAAAAATCATACAACATGACCAGGTAGGGTTCACCCCAGGTTCACAAGGATGGTTCAACATATGCAAATCAATCAACGTCATACACCACCACATTAACAAAAGAAAAGTAAAAAATCATATGATCATCTCAATAGATGCAGAAAAAGCATTTGACAAAGTCCAACATCCATTCATGATCAAGATCCTCGCCAAAGTGGGTATAGAGGGAAACTTCCTGAACATAATCAAAGCCATTTATGACAAACCCACTGCAAATATAATACTCAAAGGAGAAAAACTGAAAGCCTTCTCACTCAAATCTGGAACAAGACAGGGATGCCCACTCTCACCACTGCTATTCAACAGAGTTTTGGAAGTCCTAGCCACAGCAATTAGACAAACAAAAGAAATAAAAGGCATCCATATAGGAAGAGAAGAGATAAAACAGTCACTGTATGCAGACAACATGATACTATACAGAGAAAACCCTAAGGATTCAACACAAAAACTACTTGAACTGATTAATAAATTCAGCAAAGTAGCAGGATATAAGATGAACATTCAGAAGTCAGTCGCATTTCTGTATACTAGCAATGAAATATTAGAAAAGGAATACAAAAATACAATACCTTTTAAAATTGTACCTCACAAAATCAAATACCTTGGAATACACCTGACCAAGGAGGTAAAGGACTTATATGCCAAGAACTATAAAACTTTAATCAAAGAAATTAAAGAAGATGTAAAGAAATGGAAAGATACTCCATGTTCATGGATTGGAAAAATCAACATTGTAAAAATGGCCATACTATCCAAAGCAATATGCAGATTCAATGCAATCCCTATCAAATTACCCATGACATTTTTCACAGAACTAGAACAAACAATCCAAACATTTATATGGAACAACAAAAGACCCAGAATTGCCAAAGCAATCCTGAGAAACAAAAACCAAGTGTTGTGGAGAAAAGGGAACCCTCCCGCACTCTTGGTGGGAATGTAAGCTGGTAGAACCACTATGGAGAACAGTTTGGAGATACCTTAGAAACCTATACATAGAACTCCCATATGACCCCGCAATCCCACTCTTGGGCACATATCCAGACGAAACTCTACTTAAAAGAGACACATGCACCTGCATGTTCATTGCAGCACTATTCACAATAGCCAGGACATGGAAACAACCCAAATGTCCATCAACAGATGACTGGATTAGGAAGAAGTGGTATATATACACAATGGAATACTACTCAGCCATAAAAAAGGATGACATAATGCCATTTGCAGCAACATGGATGGAACTAGAGACTCTCATACTGAGTGAAATGAGTCAGAAAGACAAAGACAAATACCACATGATATCACTTACATCTGGAATCTAATATATGCCACAAATGAGCATTTCCACAGAAAAGAAAATAATGGACTTGGAGAATAGACTTGTGGTTGCCAAGGGAGAGGGAGGGAATGGGAGGGATCAGGAGCTTGGGGTTATCAGATACAACTTAGAATAGATTTACAAGGAGATCCTGCTGAGCAGCATTGAGAACTATGTCTAGATACTCATATTGCAACAGAACAAAGGGTGGGGAAAAAAATGTATACATGTAAGAGTAACTTGATCCCCATGCTGCACAGCGGGAAAAAAATAAATAAATAAATAAAAAGATTTGAACAGACACCTCACCATGGACAATACATAGATGGAAATACACATACAAAAATAATTTAACATAATTCTCCATTAGAAAATGTGAATGAAAATTCCTAGATATAATTACATGTGTCTTAGAATGGCTAAAATGTGAAAAATACTGACAACATCAATTGCTGGCAAAGATGCTGAGTATAGAAACTCATTTCTATGGGAATGTAAAGGGGTGCATTCACTTTGGAAGGCAATTTGGCAGTTTCTTACTAAGCTAAATATTTTCTTACCATATAATGTAGCAATCACTGAATTTGATTTAAAACTTAACTCCACACAAAAACAGCTCTTAAATGTTCCTAACAACTTTATGAACTATTAACAAAATTGGATACAATCAAGATATTATTTCAGAAAAGATGAACAATTAAAAAAAACTATACTATATTCATACAATGGAAAACTATACAGTGATAAAAAGGAATAAGCTATCAAAATGTACAAAGAAACGAATGAATGTAAGTGTATATTGCTAAGTGAAAGAATATATTCCGAAAAAGTGCTATGGTATATGATTCTGTTTATTTGGCTTTCTAGTAAAGTCAAAAAAATAGAAGAGCCAAATAGAGTAGTAGTTGTCAAAAGTTTGGGGCTTGGGAGAGAAGATTGAATTGGGAATTATTTCGGGGTGATATTATTTTGTATGATAATATAATGGGGGATACATGAGATGATGCATTTATCAAAACCAATAGAACTTCACATCACAAAGAATGGACCTTATTGTATGCAGATTTCTAAAAGTTCAGGAGGTCAGGATGGAATGGAAAATATGATAAAATAATGTAATTATAATACAAAAGTGTGAAACTATCTTGCTTTAGGTGGTGAATTAAAAGGTACTTACCTGGAGTTCCCATTGTGGCACAGCAGAAACGAATCTGACTGCTATCCATGAGGATGAAGGTTCAATCTCTGGCCTCTCTCTGTGGGTCAGGGATCTGGCATTGCTGTGAGCTTTAGTGTGGATTGTGGACATGGCTTGGATTCCACATTGCTGTGGCTGTGGCATGGGCCAGCAGCTTCAGCTCAGGTTCAACTCCTGGCCTGGGAACTTCCATGTGCTGCAGGTGTGGCCCTAAAAACCAAAAAAAAAAAAAAAAAAAAAAATCCCAAAAAACTGGCCTAAGTAACTTTGGAAATGAGTGGAATATGTAAGGCTAAAGAAAAAAGTAAGTGTAACTAAGCACTGTGCTCTAATTGTTTTGCGTGTATTTACAGATTAACAATTCTGAAATACATACACATTTACCCAAACTAAAGAGTTAAGTAAGTGGACAGAGTAAGGTTTTCCACTGTTGCAGTAGGAAGTCACAGATAAAAAAGAAGAGGAGGCTTTGAATGATGCATGTGCTAATGGATTAGATTGGAGACATCAGTATGAACTCATGTTTAGCTTACTGTAGGTACAGACAGTTACATCATACAGAAATATTTATAAATTTGCATGTATACATGGATATTATAGCATATATGTTTATCAAATAATACTATATTTTACCTATGTCTATAATATATATATTATATGCATCATATATAATATAATATACAACATATATATTATACTAGATTATAATAATAATATATATTATTATATATATCTTTACCCTGTTAGCTGTAAGGGCCTAGAACCAGTAGCAATGGGTATACCCGATGATATAATCTTGGTTTCTAATACCATTCTCCAATAAAAGGAACCAGGGCTCTTTGGAGAAATGGCTGATTCTAGGATTGGGACAGGAAATACACAAGACGAGCCTAGCACATCACACAGTGCCAGCAAGTAAGGAGGTACTCCAGGAATCATGAGGACTGGAGAATGTCAAATGGGCACATAAGCCAACTGAAAGTATTCAAAGGCCAAAGCTGGTGCAATTTGAGTATCAAAATAAATAGTACTGGATTATAAGACAAAGTATAAAAGAAGTATCTGTAAGTCTATACCACTATAAATAAGTGATTAAATAAATAAGGGGATAGACAAATCTCCAACTGGGATGAATTCCAATAATCTTTGTAGATACTTTGCCCTCAACAAGATTTAGTATAATTTTCGATTTAAGTGAGTTGTTCATAGTGACCTAATCTTACAGCATGGGAAAAAAGTAACTATTAAGTGGAAAAACATAATCAGTATTGTATCAGCCAGGGGGGTCAAGGCCAATATCAGCAATGATAAATCGTGTTGAAAGCATATCCCCTTGATAGCATGCATGATGAAAATGGCACTTTACCCCTGCGATCATCTTCCTCAAAATCCAAAACCCCAGATTAAGCATAAGAAAAACATCAGAAAAATAGCAAAAAAAAGGGAACATTTTACAAAGTACCTAATCAGTATTCCTCAAAATCAAGATCATCACAAACAGGGACTGTCTGAAAAAAATTGTTTCAGTCAAGAGGAGCCTAAGTCATGATGACTACATGTGTTGTGGTACCCTGGAAGAGGTCCTGGAAGAGAAAAAAGAAATAAGGACTTCTAAATAAAGCATGAACTTCAGTTAATTATAATGTATCAATCTTGCTCATTAGCAGTTTCAGATAGCATACTAATTTATAACAACATACATTGATAATAGAGAAAACTGAGTGTGGGTATATTGGGACTCTGTACTATCTTCAAAATTTTTAGTCTAACACTATTCTGAAATTTAAAAAGCTAATTAAAATAACCTATATTTGAAAGAAAAAAATTATGAGGTTAATAGAGTAAAATCTGGGCAAATATCTTTGAAACCCAAGGTCAACAAATGACTTAAAAAAACAAAACCTAGGAATTACTGCTGCGGCACAGTGGATTAATGATAAGGCTTGTCTCTGTGGAGGCACTGGTTGGATCCCTGGCCCAGCATAACAGGTTAAGGATCTGGCATAAGTGTGGCATAGGTCACAGCTCTAGGTCACATTTCATCCCTGGCCCAGGAACTTCTATATTACCTGGAGCAGCATAAAATAACAAAAACAAAACTTAAAGTAAAAATCATGCAAATGGGCAGCAGGAGATGAATTTTATTAAATCAATATTAAGGCTTTTCACTCAGTGAAGGTACCTTTGGACAAAGTTAATATACAGAAGACCAAATGGAGAAACTATTTTGAATGTAAAACGTTTAAAAAGGCCAATATATAATATATAAGGAATTCCTACAAATTAACAAGAAATTAACAAGCAGCTGTGATAGAAAAACAGGCAAAATCGTGGGCTGGCAATTTACATAAGAGGAATACCCCCCCACACCCAAATTAATACACACACGAAGAAATGTTTAAAATCATGAGTAATCAAATAAACTCATATTTAAATTACAATGTGTTATCATTTCATAGCCAAAGGACAAATGAAACCAAAAGCTAACACCACCCTTGTTGCTCATGAACCAGAGCATACGTTCAGTAGAGACTGTTGACATATTTTAGTCAGATGTAGAAGATGAATATCCTATAATCCTGAATTTTTGTTCCATAGTCTATCCCAAAGAAGTCACTGTCATGCCTGCATGCTTAGATAAGTAACTGCACATTTTTATTTATGATGGTGGCACAGTAGCATTACTTATACAATGGGGGTTGGAGAAGTAATCTGGGAATACATCACCGGGACATTGGCATCTGGGAGAGTTAAAATGTGGTGGATGAATGCAAGGTGGAATAATGTGTTAGAGCTTAGTGGGAAGAAAAAAGAATATTGTATATAATTCTATGCCATTTACATGAATTAAAAATACCCAGAGAAAATACTCATTTGACATGAACCACACAAACTAAAGGGATTATTATTTAAGAAATGTAATAATTTTAAAAAATAATACAATGTAATAATCAACAAGGACAAGTCAATAGGATCCATTATTTTAAAGGAGGGAAAATCAGTCTGGGATATGTTAAGTCAAGCACATACTAAGTGAATATATCATACATAATTTCTTTTTTACTTTTTTTTGCCTTTTCTAGGACCGCTCCCACAGCATATCAAGGTTCCCAGGCTAGGGGTCGAATCAGAGCTGTTGCTACCAGCCTACAATACAGCCACACCAACGCCAGATTCGAGCCACATCTGTGACCTATATACCACAGCTCACCACAACGCCAGATCCTTAACCCACTGAGCAAGGCCAGAGATGGAACCTGCAACCTCATGGTTCCTAGTTGGATTTGTTAACCACTGTGCCACGATGGGCACTCGTCATTCATAAATTTTTATACTAAAATTTCAGTTTAAATTTTAAGAATGTGAGTAAAAATCATTACAATCCAAAATTCTTAATTATTCTTATCAATCATTTGTATCAATGTGAAACACGCTAATTTGTTTGTGGAATTTTGGTTAAGGAGATAAAAGGGACCTTAATTTTTACTCCCGATATTTTAAGGCATATACAGGATCAACAAAATTTTAAATTCATCCAGGAAATGCAAGATTCAGATAAAAGCAAAAAAAAGTAAAAGATTGATTTCTAGTGGGAATGCAAAATGATATGGTAACTGTGGAAAACAGTTTGACAGTTTCTGACAAATGTAAACATAGTCTTAACTGTAAGATCCAGCAAATATCCCCATATATATGTATATGTGTATACATGTATATGTGTATATATGTGTGTGTGTGTGTATGTATATATGTGTGTGTGTGTGTGTGTATGTATATATAAAGCATTAAGACAAAAGGACTTAAAGGAAGTAGATATTCAATAGCCTAATTATACAGTGAACTCACCAAGCAGAGGATTTTATGTGAATCAGTAAAATCACTAATAGGATGAACCATCTTCACAAAAATAAAGACACAGGAAATTAATAAGGTGAAATCTTCCTTCTGGTGTTTTCTTTCAAATTTTTTTCAAAAATAGAATTAGGCTTCCAGTTTTAATAATGAATCATCATTGTAAGTCCTTTTTTGGCAATTATTATCACTTTTTAAAAGACCATTTGCCTAGACAAATAATTATTTATGTTTGCCTAGACTAGTAACAAAGAAGTTTGATGTAATTTAATTTATTAGCTACTTTTTCAGTTGATGTTTGCTAAATAATAGAACTGCTTCTAATAATTATCTTGGTCTTTCTTGCTGCCCTTTTTTCAACAAGAGAATATGACATATTCTTCATCTAGCTGGAGGAGAAAAGAGAACAAAACAACATTCTAGGACTGTCACACAACCTTGAAGATAAAGTGCAAACTCTTTAGGATCAAAATATATAGGACCCTTGATGATCCAGCCAGTGCCTGCCTACTTCTCATCTATGATTTCTCAACCTTGACACTTGATGTTTCGGGCCACATAATACTTTGTTGTAGTGGCTGTTCTATGCAATTTTTTAAAATAAAATTTTAGTGGGATCCCTGCCCTCTACCTATTAGAAATCAGTATCAACACCACCCCCACCTCTCCCCACCTCCACCTGTTGTGACAAACAGAAATATCTCTAGTTATTACCAGTGTCCTCTAGGGGAAATATAATGCTTGATTAAGAATCACTGCTTTTAGGCTCATCTTTCACGATTACTCCTGTATCAGTTTTCTATTGCTGCCATAACAAATCATCACAATGTAGCAGCCCAAAACAACATCAATTTATTATATCATAGTTCTGTTAGTTATAAGTTCAGGCTGACTAGACTGTTTTCTCTGTTCCTGGTTTCACAAGGACAAAAATAAGGTCTTGGCTAGTTGGACTCTTATCAGGAGGCTCTGAGAAAAGTGGCTTCCAAGCTCATTCGAATTGTTGGCTGAATTCAGTTCCTTGCATCTGCATACCTGAGGTTCTCCATTTACTTGCTTAGCTTCACAGGGGTCATTTTCAGCTTCTAGAGGCCATCCGCATTTCCTGGCTGTTGTCCCTCTTCTTCAAAGCCAGAAATAGTGGGTCAACGCCTTCTCATGATTCAAATTTCTTACTTTTCCCATTTTGCCTCTTTGCTTGGCTGCATATCTATGATTATATTTGGGCAAATTTACCTGCTTTTAATGGCTCAAGTGATTAGATTTGTCCCTCCTGAATAATTCGAGATAATTTCTACATTTTCAGGAATGTCATTTAAATCACATATGCAAAGTTTCTTTGGGCAGCACCTAGGTCAGTGCTTGATGAATAACCAAGGTAACAAATCTTGGGGGAGGAATTCCCATTGTGGCTCAGTGGTAACAAACCTGACTAGTACCCATGAAGATGTGGGTTTGATCCCTGGCCTTGCTCAGTGGGTTAAGGATCTGGCCTAGCTGTGGGCTGCAGTGTAGGCCACAGACATGGTTTGGATCCTATGTTGCTGTGGCTGTGGTGTAGGCCAGAAGCTACAGCTTTCATTTGACCTTTAGCCTGGGAACTTCCATATGCTATGGGTGCAGCCCTTAAAAAACAAACAAACAAATAAAAACTTGGGGGAACATCTTTAGCACACTTCCTTTCACAACTCCGTAACTTAAATACAAAGATCCAGTCAACCAAATGCCTATGGTTCTGCAAACATGTGTTCTCAAGTTTCTGAGTAGTCATATTCCCCATCCAATGTCCTATCTTCACATGATTCACCCTTAAAGGTGGTTCTCACATAGAGGCCCCAGGGAACCATACCATGAGGGGATGATTGTGTGCCCCCCAGAGAAGACTGCTCTCATCTGAATCATAGCCCTAGACACATCATACTGAACCATATAATTAGTCCACAGGGAAAACTCAGTAAGTGTTTGCTAAATTAATAGAATCAGCTTATCTATATGAAAGTAGAACATTTAAAGTAAGAATTAAAGATAAATTTCCTGGAGTTCCTGTCGTGGCGCAGTGGTTAACGAATCCGACTAGGAACCATGAGGTTGCGGGCTCGGTCCCTGCCCTTGTCAGTGGATTAACGATCCGGCGTTGCCATGAGCTGTGGTGTAGGTTGCAGACGCGGCTCGGATCCTGCGTTGCTGTGGCTCTGGCGTAGGCCGGTGGCTACAGCTCCGATTGGACCCTAGCCTGGGAATCTCCATATGCCGCGGGAGCGGCCCAAGAAATAGCAAAAAGACCAAAAAAAAAAAAAAAAAAAAAAGATAAATTTCCTATGCATTTTGAGGCCTATTTCAATGTTTCTACCTATTATCAAATATTTTCAAATAGTATTTATATTTATCTAAAACCATTGTTAATACATGTTTTAGCCCTATATGTGGGATCTGAAGAAACTAGATTTATTCAGAATCTATCTGGACATCAAGATTTGGGGTATAAAAATTGAATAATCATTGACAACTAAATCTTGTCTTTATTTTCATGGGTACCTTCTAATCGTAAGGGCGAACTAATTGAAACAAGGCTCTTTACTCTATCTGCTCTCTCTTTGGTTCAAACTGAAACTAAAGGTAATGTTGTCTTGTTAGTGAAACCAAACACTGCTCACTGTTTTGTTTGTATTTAAAACTATAGTAGAGAAATAGATAGAAGCCAGTATTCTTACTGAAGACCTGTGTTCATAGGAAAAATTAAAAAATTCTTATGAACACTTATAAATAATTGTTATATGGTAGAGACCATTAAGACTTAACAAAAAGCTTTTTTTCTGTTTTTTCTTCCCTTGCCCTCCATTCCTAAAAAAATTAGTTCAGAAGCCATTAGGTAGGTCTAAGGGTGAAAAGTTCAAGGATGAAGGGTCAGCAAAGGGTGTCCAGATCAAGTGGGTGGGGGGAGTGATCCAAGAGAGCAAATCACAGTGAAGTTCAGAGCCCAATCAGAGTGGGGAGGGTATTCATATAGGAGAAGGCTGAGCAGAAGGTGTTGGTGCCACTTACACTATTACAAGAAGACAAATCAAGCTTCAAATATGTGTGGTGAAATAAATGTCACAATACGAGTTTAGTAATCAGAGAAAGAGAGCAAAGCAGTCTCCTTTGCTTGGTAATTTGAGAAGAATTATAGATGCACAGAAATCATAGGTCCTCTGAGAATGAAATGCCTATATAGTTTTCTCACTCTCCCTGGTGCTACTTATATGAGAAAACAGATCAGGAATGGGTCTGGGAAAATGGCCTCCATTGGTGCTACCCTGAGGAGGACCTTGATTCTAGGTATCATGGGACTTATTTGACATAAGAGATGGTACCAACCATGTCAACAAGGCATTTGGAATTTCCTCTGCTTTAGGTGTTAGCATGCTACCTGACTTCCAACATGATATCATGCCATAGAAGGGAGAAAAAAGGAGCTAGTGTGTCTATCCTAGTGAATGCAATGATACATGATTTGTATGTCTTGAGATGTATTTAATCGTCTAACATTTTCTGACCATATTTCAGAGTTTAAATAATTTAAAGAAAGCCTTTATGACAATATCTCAGTATCACTCAAGGGACCTGTTATGCCCTTTTCTGAGTTCCACCTAGAAAACAAGAATATCTTTTTTTTGTTTTGTTTTGTTTTTGTTTTTTGTACAGAAGCACCTGAGGCATATGGAAGTTCCTGGACCAATGGCTGAATCAGAGCTCAGCTGCTGGCCACAGCCACAGTCATGGCAACGCTGGATTCTAGCTACATCTGCAACCTACACTGCAGCTTGCAGCAACACCAAATCTTTAACTCACTGAGTGAATCCAGGGATAGAACGCCCATCATCACAGAGACAACACTGAGTTCTTAACCCTCTGAGCCACAATATGAACTCCCAAGAACATCTCTTGAATAGTTAATCATTTTGATGCACAAAGAATAAGGAAATCAGCAATGGCCATTTGCCATGGCTGAAAACAAGACACTCTCTTCTGAAGATGGCCTAAGATACTAAGCACTGCAAAATAATTTTAGTGTTTATCCTTATATCTTTATGTATCTACACATTCAAGTGCTTCCCAGAATATCTAGACAGTGCTAGGTAGAAGACTCTCGAGAAGTTGTATTCTATTAATTGAAATGAATTGAACTCAAGCTTTTTTCTTTATTTTAATTTTCTTATGGAAATGCTGCTATTTAGCTTATAAGGGAAACCATAGTCTTGTAGACCTTGCTGTGAAATGGACATTAATATTATTTGAACTTCAAACTTAATCTTGGGAAAGCATAGCCAGTAGCAGAACATTCCTTTTATGACATATTATATCATATAATATAAGTTTCCACAGGGCAAACTTCATTTATCTTTTATTCTTATCTATTATTAGATTAACATTGATGTGAATGATACCATGAGAAATCATATTGTACAAACTAGAGCTTTTGCCTCATTTGAAAGCCAGATTAGCTTGGTAAATAACAACATGCACATAGAAATGATTTATGCATTTGAAGAAAATAAAAACTTAGATATTTTAATATCTCAACAGAATTTATAAATACAGCAATTTTTACTGTGCATTGTCAGTCAATAGGAACAGGAGCAGATTCTGGAAGTGAATTCTACAGAGTGGTATGACAATTACTATTATATATCTCAGCAATCTTCTAATAAATAATATGAGTCTTGTTTGCATTTATCAGAGTGATCCTTAAGCAAATATCCATGTGAGAAAGAAAGCTTGCATATTTATAAGAGTAAATTTACATATAACTACACATAAAATATTCCATTCCTTTGTAAAATACTTCTTTATAATTTCCATTAAAATCATCATGTAATTATACCAGAGATACAAACCTAACAAAAATTATGCCAAGCATTATTAGAGGGAGTGCTTTTCAATTGCAAGGGCATCTGTTCTGTGAGAATTTTCTGGTTTCAATTTCTGTTGCATCACACAAAAAAAGAGAGAGATAAAATTAGGACTTTGTCCCTTGCAAAGGGCTACTTTCAAAGGTCACCCATGAAAATAATTTTAAAACTGTGATGAAATTGATTATGATCAAGAATTAAATTATATTATTATAAACAATAAACAGATCTATACAGAAAGGGGAAGTTCTATTTTATCCTACAAGTATAAAAAGAACTATGACATAAACATATAACATGATTGATGCTTCAACAAATACTCAGTCTTTCACTTAGCAAGCCTTTTGACTGAGTACTTCCTATGTTTTGGCACCTATGCTAGGCACTAGGGATATGGAGGTGAATGCCTGAGTGCCATAGACTCCGCTCTAGGAGAAGTACATGGGATAAGCCTGAAAAGAAAGTAAACAATTGTCTCACAACATTGAGTATTTAACCCAGTGACTTAGCCAAGTGAAGACTGAGTCTTAAAGGTCTAGTTAGAAGGATCAAGAAAATAACAGCCAAGACATGGAAACAACCTAAATGTCCAGTGACAGATGAATGGATTAAAAAGATGTGGTACATACATACAGTGGAATACTACTAAGCCATTTAAAGGACAAAATAATGCCATTGCAGCAACATGAGATTATCATACTAAATGAAGTTAAGTCAGAAAAAAAAAAGACTAATACCATATGATATCACTTATTTGTGGAATCTAAAATACAACACAAATGATTCTATTTACAAAGCAGAAACAGATCACTGCCAAGGAGAGCAGACTTACGGTTGCCAGGGTAGGGCAGGGGGGTGGAGAGGGAGAGGGAGTGGGATGGATAGGGAGCTTTGGTTTGGTGGATGCAAACTGCTACATTTGGAATGGATGGGCAATGGGGTCCTACTGTATAGCACAGTGAACTGTCTCTGATTGGATCACTTTGCTGTACAGAAACTGAAGAAACATTATAAATGAAGTACATTTTAAATATATATATATTAAAAAATAAATACATTAAAATAAACAAAGTTGCAAATGAGGGATTTCGGAAATGGCTGGGCCAATAGTAAGCTCCCCTTATGAATATCAGGATTCTCCCCTCAGGTCCCTTTCATGGGATAGTAGGAATTTTCTAAGTATGTATATGACATTTCACTAGAACAATGTAGAACTGTGTGAAATAATTCTCAGAAACATGAAATGACATCCCAGGATCATGTTCGGCATTCAATCAACTATCTGGAATAATTCATGTAGAACCTGATGTGGAAATTCTCCCTTTGTGTTGCCTTTGGGGCTCACCAAAATCTGGCATTTTCCCCTGGAACAAGGCTGAACATCCTCCTTTTGTCCTGAGCATTGACAAATTCATTCAAATACAACCTCACATTTGAATCAATCTTTCTTCACTTGCTTCTCTAGAGCCTTTTGCATGACCTTCAGTATTGGTTTCAAGCATTAGACAAGTACAATTATCGTCATTTTATTAGCTAGAGAAGCTGTTGTGATGAAAATGAAAATCATTTACTCTTAGAATCTGACATTTGTAAACTGCTAAGCAATTTGCATATTGGTGGAAAGCAGGAATTCCAATCCTTTTCTTTCCAAATTTCTTTAAAGTATAAAGAAAGGGTGAAGACTGCCAGGGAAAAAAATCCTGAAGTCCTAAGGGACCATCTTGCATCTATCACAAGTTATGATGATAAGTGGTCCCTGCTTAGGAATTGGGAGCAGAGGAAATGGGCAACTCTGAGTAAACACTATTTAATCAAGAAAACAAGCAGCATTATGAATAATGTCTGCTGAATAAATGCAAATACCTTAAGAAATATGTTGTTCTGGACAAAATTCAAAAGCATTTGGGAGACTAAAACCTTACGTGTTATCATTACACGCATACACTGACAGGAGGGATGAACATAAACAACAGCACTAACCATTGCTCTTTAATTGAAATAAAGACAATTTTAAAACTTCCTATCACTGAGCAAAAGGCAAGAGTACCAACTTCAATTTCAAAATCATTATCAATAGTGTATAACACATTGTCAAACAAACGCACTTCTCTTGCTGTGCAGTCTGCTCCTATTGGCATTTGGCAGTCTGAACACACAGTCATGCTATCTAATGCTCATATTTTCCAAACATAACAAAAGGAGAACAAAACTCTGTAGACTATTGGAAAATATTAGCAAGCATGTATATTAGTGGATCCATTTCAGTGGGTTTGGACAAGGGATAAACTCTAGATCTACTCATTTACGTAATCATAATTTTTATAATTATATGTATATCCAATGAGGTATATTTTAACCAGAAATTATATTTAGTGGCAAGATGAGGATATTTTGAAAGAATATTTTATATGCCAATAAATTTGAGGAGGAAACAAAAGACAAATTAAGAAAAGAGGAAACATAAATTTTTACCTAATCATATTTGAGCCTCTGCTATATATTAGAAATGATATAAATTTGCTGATGTTTGACTGTTTTGGGTCTCCCATAAAGATGATTTTTTTATGGTTCAAGCTAATACTAAGGGCATTCATATTTACTAGCTTACTGACAGAAATATATATTACTATCCCTAGTTTTGGAGGAGGAAACTGAATTTGGCCAGAGTTATAGTATGTGTATGTAGAGATACCAGATTTAAATTATGGACTATTTTATCCAAAGCCCTGTTTTATTTTCCATTTTAGTAGACTTCTCCCAAAGAATCTAAATCTCTCTCAAACAATCCATAGATACAATATAATGAGCTATTTATCCTTTCCATGGAGCACAATCCTAGTTCTTATCCCCTAACAGACAACGGGAGCCTCTTATATACAGTCAGACACCAGTTAATATGCAACATTTTGTCTGACAAGTTAGAAACAAGAAAGATCCCTCTCAAACTTCAGGTGAGGTTAGAAAGAAGGAAAAAGGGGTATTTAAGCCTTAGACAGAAAGCACCTCTTATATGAGTTCAAAACCCAAAAAACTCAGCTGTCCAAATGCTTAGTACAGAAGTTAAGAAAATCCTTCTTAGATGAAAATAAAAGAGCTGAAATGTTGCTCAATGCATACTAGTTTTCATGAATTTAATTTGAGAATTACTATATGCTATTAAGCACTATTTTGAGCAACCAGTTATACTAAGACATGGAGTGTGGGGATACAAATAAAGGGAATAAGGAAAATGAAGCCGCAAAACTCTTCAAGTGTTATTTATTTATCTAGTGTTTGCCTGCTCACGGACACTGGCAGGAAGCACTTTTAGAAATCTGTGAACTGGTAACTGGAGAAACATATAGATTCCACTGGACTGGGCCACACTTGATAATGATGAATAAAGTCATGTTATGTGCATATTTGAAATGATTCAATCTTGATATTAAATGGACAAAAGTGTTTTATTTGGTACTAACCCTGCCCTTGTTGCTATTTTCTCACATTTATGTGACAAGTTGTCCTTGCATATTTTTCCATGGACTTTTTATACAGAAAGAGTAGTCTTAGTCCTTTTTTATTATTATTTACAGTTTAAGATATGAAAGCTTTCCTAAAGTCAAAAAGTCCAAGTCATTTATCCAACCATATATAAAATTTAGCATTTTCAGATACAGCCCTGTATTCTGCTTTCTATCTTAGTAGCAAGCTAAGAGGACTAGTTCAACTCAGCTCTTCTTAAATCTACAACCCTTGAAGGCTATACCTTTCTTTTGCTAACTATTCAATGCTTTGTCATCCTTCCATGTATTTCTCTACGTGTTTTGTGATTTATATATAAGGGAAAGGGGAAAGATAAATTTTAGAGTGGTATTTCCCACATATTGGTTAATCCTCCATCTGTGGTTGAAAATTACCTGTTTCAGGGACCGCTTAGAATACTTCTATATGCTCTCAGATTTAGATAGTCCCTAAAAAGCCAATACTATATTTTATCTGTGTAAAACTGTGAAAACTCTCTCCTGCTGTCAAGCTTTTGTATCTTCTAATCTCTGAGAAACTTTTTGTCCCTATACAGAAATTGCATTTCAATATTTCTAATCTATTAAGAACCCTTTGCTTTGCTCTTCTGGCTGTAATATCAGAAACTAATTCAATCATAGTTTACTTGGTGTAGGTTCTGTTTTGGGTGTTCCTATTTTAGTTTGAAATATGAAATTACTAATCCAGAATGGGCATTCAGAGTCGTGGGCCGATGCTGGTATGAAAGACTTGCCCTCATCGGACAGAAACAGAAGTGTGAAGAAATTTCTAGAGAGCTGCTAGTTTCCACCCTTTCAAAATTCTATTCTGTATTTTTTTTTATAGCCAGAGAGAGAGCATCAAAAAATGTTGTCAGCCATGGAGAAGCAACCTTTTCCCAACAAAAAAGCTTTGGTCTGTCATAATGTTAACCGTAAATTAATCATCTCATTAAAAGAAACACCAGAAACATAAGAATTCTAAAAAAACAAACAGATTCCTTAATCCCTAGGAAACCTCTTAACAGAGCTATGTGTAAAACAGCACAGTATGAATATTAAAAAAAATTTGTCCTGACAATCATATAAACAATTTAGGGCACATAGCCCTAAAAGAAAATTGTAGGTAGCAATTTGGGAGAGCAAGACTAAAAGAGTAAACTCTTTTGATGACAGAATCTCACAGGCTTTCTATTCTAATGGTAGTTATGTGACTCGTTAGAGTTTCAACAATGTCTAAATGAATACCAGTAGAGATTATTAAGAAAAAAATGTTTTCTATATGCCATCTTGGGCATACTAGCAGGATTTCTCCTTATTTGTTACCATCAAAAATCGTTTTTATTATACTTCCACTTCTTAAATTATGTGAAGAAAATAATTCAAAACCTGCGAAAATCTCTGAAGAAATTACTAAGTACAATGACAGTTCAACAACATATTTTATTATGGATTTTGCTTTCTCATTAACCTAAACTGAATTGAATGGTTTATAGAATTTCCATAAAGTGGGCATATTTGTTTAATTATACCTTAGAAGTAAAAATTGTAGCCCAACTAATGTGTGGAGAAAATGTGAAAATTTCAACTATGCTTCTTGGCCTCTTCCTTTAGAAAAAAGAAAAAAATATTTTAAACTCAATAGTTTTAATGTTTTATAGTTAATAATCTTAGACCTTAAGGTATGACATATTATTTTTACTGCTGAAGAGAAAATCACAGATGTAGAATTTATCAATTTACTGTATCTATCTGATTCACATTCTGATTTTGAGAAATGAAACATTATATTATGGTGTCAAAATGAAAGGAAATAAAAAGGCAGCCTTAAGAGCATTTGGATAACTTAACTATAAGTCACTAGAGTCAAAGCTGCTAAGATTTAGTAATTTTTTTAAAGTTGGTAGATTTTTTTTTTTTGCACTTTACTATCTTTCCTAGTTTCACATAAGTACATAAGTGAGAAAAAGAACTATCCATTACAGAACCTCTCAAAAAATCATGTTTTGTTCATCTGCCAGACTTTTTCAGCAAATGTGTCTAGGATGAATTTCTCTCTCTCCCATTCCTCTCTTTTATTCCATCTCTATTTGAGAAAATACAGTTGCAGGATTGGCCTTAAAGAATTTTTTTTGGATGCACTGAGAGATGTGGGAGGCTAGATGAAACATACTTATTACTACTTAAATTGTGTAGGAAGAGGAAAATTCAGAAGAAGATGACATTTATTATGATCAAATACTAAATTCTTTTCCATTATTTTTGTACTGACTTTGCTTTGTAATGAGTAGTTTATGTTCCAAATTCTTTCACAAGTGAGTGTCTGTGTGTTGACATATGTGTTCGTCTCCGTATAGTCCTGTAGAAATAATAATTACAAATCTAAACTGTGTAAACCCAGAAATTATACTCTTGGACCACAATCTCTAATTTTTCCATTTTCCCCATCTATTACTCCACCTGGACCTATTCTTCACTATCCTCAAGACCTTGTCACAAACCTTCCACATTATTTTTATTTAATAAAAGCCTTTTCACTTTACATTCATCCCTTACTTCCATAGCCTGAAATCACACTATTAATCCTTCTGCTGCAATCTTAACTTATAAACCTTGTATTCTTTCTAACCACTATTTCGAACCCAAGCTCTGCATTAGTCCAAATTCTGTTTTGGGGGAGCAGGGGTGGATAGTGTGCAGGAATCAAAGAAAAAAGTGTAAGATAATTGACATCATTACAAATATATTATTACCAACATTACTTATCTTTTTATTTCCTCAAACTTATCCTTTGAGCTTTGCCTAAAGATATAAACTAGTCTCCAAATATTTATCTGACATATTTACCCAAGTTCCTAAAGGACTACAAAACCAAAACGATCAAAATAAACTTATTATACCTCTCTCAAATAAAAAATGTACACTGTATTTCCTCTCACATTCTCACCACCCACAAATTACTCATCAGAGTCATCTTAAGTTTCTCCTTCATCCACCAGTCCCCAAAATAACTCAAACTCTGGTTCTGCCTTTACACAAAAATCGGACATACCTGTATAATATCAATTAATATACGAGGCAGAAAGTACAATGACTATGTCTAAGGTAGAAACCTTAGAGTTACTTCTCAACATCTCTTCCTTACTCAATTCCCAGATCCAATCTGCCCCCCAAGAATTCTTGCTGAATTTCCTTCAAAATGTGTCTTAAATTGATCTCCTATTTCATCTCCAATGACAATGCCTTAAAGCACTCCTTTTCGTTTCTTGCCTGGAATATTACAATAGATGCCTGACTCTTATCCATGGCTTCAGAGTCTTCCTGGTTCTCAGCCTTTCCCAATATTACCACCACACTGGTTTTTATATATCAAGCTAATTTTTTTGTGACTTCTTATTTTTTAAATTAGGAGTCTACGCACCTTTTGGCTGTGTACCCCACTGGGAAAAAAAGGTTGAGCAGGCACCATGAATGTATGTATAGATATTTATAAATTGCCTAAATGTACCACAAATATATACTTTGTGTGCTACAAAACATACTTTTGGAAACAAAATTTTAGAAATGAGGTAATACACCTATAAAATTTTAGTATTTTCTTTCTGGATGCTAATGTATTGTCTTTTATTACTCATCATGTTCAAACATCCCATTTTAGAGACCACTGGTGCAGTCCAGGCTCTCTCAACCTTGGGCTACTGACATCTGAGATAGAAAATTATTTTTGGTGTGGAGAGTGCTGTCCTGTTCATTATAGGATATTTAGCAGCTTATCTGGATTCTCTCTAGATGCCAGTGGCTTTCATCCCCAAAATATTTGTCTCCAGACATTGCCAAATGTCCCTTGAGGGACAAAAACTGCACCTAGTTGAGAGCCACTGGACTACATAGACGATAATATAGAAATAAATAAGCTCAACTTATAAACCCATGTGTGATCTCAAGCTAATTGTGCAGCTTTATCTCACTCTAATTCTCTAGATATAGACCCTCCATTGTACATTTTCACACTAATCCATCTTTATCCATGTCATTATCTCCACCCAGAATCCATTCCTACCACTCTTTCATTGAACAAGAAACAACTCAAATAACACCTTTTCTCTGTAAATTCACTATTCGCTCTATTGCTCTCTCTCTATCATCTATCTATCTATCTATCTATCTGTTATCTTTATTTCACAGTGTTTATTTTGTTTTTTTTGAACTTTAATCCTCATGCTCTATTTTTTTTTTTTACTTTTCTTTAGCGTAATCAATTGTTATTTCCCCAATACATTTTTTTCCTACTGTACAACATGGTGACCCAGTTACACATACATGTATACATTCTTTTTTCTCACATTATCATCCTCCATCATAAGTGACCAGACATAGTTCCCAGTGCTACACAGCAGGATCTCATTGCTAAGCCATTCCAAAGGCAATAGTCTGCAGCTATTATCCTTAAGCACCCAATATATCCCACTCCCTCCCCCTCTCCCTTGACAACCACAAGTCAATTCTTCAACCCATGATTTTCTTTTCTGTGGAAAGGTTCATCTGTACCAGATATTAAATTCCAGATATAAGTGATGTCATGTGGTATTTTTCTTTCTCTTTCTGACTTACTTCACTTAGTATAAGAGTCTCTAGTTCCATCCAGGTTGCTGCAAATGGCTTTATTTTGTTCTTTTTATGGCTGAGTAGTATTCCATTGTGTATATATACCACACCTTCCTAATCCAATCATCTGTCACTGGACATTTGGATTGTTTCCATGTCTTGGTTACTGAATTTTTCTGCAATGAACATAGGGTTCAACATCTTTTTCAAGGAAAGTATTGTCTAGCTATAGGCCCAGGGTGTGATTGGTGGGTCCTATGGTAGTTCTATATGAAGTTTTCTGAGTTATTTCCTTGCTGTTTTCAGGGTACCAATTTACATTCCCACCAACAGTATAGGAAGGTTTCCTTTTCTCCACACCCCCTCCACCATCTGTTATTTGAGGAATTATTAGTGATGGCCATTCGCACTGGTGTGAGGTGGTACCTCATAGTAGTTTTGATTTGCATTTCCATAATAATCAGTGATGTTGAACATTTTTTGTGTGTGCTTGTTGGCCATCTGTGTGTCTTCTTTGGAGAAAAGTCTATTCAGGCCTTTTCCCCAGTTTTCAACTGGGTTGTTGGCCTTTTTTTGCTGTTGAGTTGCATAAGTTGTTTGTATATTTTAGAGAGTAAGCCCTTGTCAGTTGCATCATTTGACACTATTTTCTCCCATTCTGTAAGTTGTCTTTTTGTTTTATTTTTGGTTTCCTTTGCAGTGAAAAATCTTATCAGTTTGATTAGGTCCCAATGGTTTATTTTTGCTTTTATTTCTGTTGCTTTGGGAGATTGATGTGAGAAAACATTTGTAAGGGTGATGTCAGAGAGTGTTTTGCCTATGTTCTCTTCCAGGAGTTTGATGATGTCTTGTCTTATATTTAAGTCTTTAAGTCATTTTGAGTTTATTTTTGTGCATGGTGTGAAGGTGTGTTCTAGTTTCATTGATTTGCATGCCACTGTCCAGGTTTCCTAGCAATGCTTGCTGAAAAGACTGTCTTTTTCCCATTTGATGTTCTTGCCTCCTTTGTCAAAGATTAATTGCCCATAGGTGTCTGGGTTTATTTCCGGGTTCTCTATTCTGTTCCATTGGTCTGAATGTCTGTTTTTGGTACCAGTACCATACTGTCTTGATGACTGTGGCTTTGGCATATTGCCTGTGGTCTGGGAGAGTTATGCCTCCTGCTTGGTTTGTGTTCCTCAGGATTGCTTTGGCAATTCTGGGTCTTCTGTGGTTCCATACAAGTTTTTGGGTTGTTTGCTCTAGTTCTATGAAAAACAACATGGGTAATTTGATAAGGATTGCACTGAATCTGTAGATTGCTTTGGGTAGTATGTCCATTTTTACAATATTAATTTTTCCAACCTAGGAGCATGGAATATCTTTCCATTTCTTTCCATCTTCTTTAATTTCCTTGATTAATGTTTTATAGTTCTCAGCATATAAGTCTTTTACCTTCTTGGTCAACTGTATACCCAGTTATTTGGTTTTATGGGGTGCAAGTTTAAAAGGTCTTATATTTTTGTATCCCTTTTCTATAATTTCATTGTTAGTATACAACTGATTTCTGAATGTTAATCTTATATCCTGCTACTTTGCTGAACTTGTTGATCAGTTCAAGTAGTTTTGGGGTTGAGTCCTTTGGGTTTTCTATATATAGTATTAGGCCATCTGCATTCAGTGACAGTTTTATCTCTTCTCTTCCAATTTGGATGCCTTTTATTTCTTTTGTTTGTCTGATTGTTGTGGCTAGGACTTCTAGTACTATGTTGAATAATAGAGGTAAGAGTGGACATCCTTGTCTTGTTCCAGATTTTAGTGGGAAGGTTTTCACAGTACTATATTTGCTGTGAGTTTGTCATGAATGGCTTTTATTATGTTATGTTCCCTTTATACCCACTTTGGTGAGAATTTTGATCATGAATGGATGTTTGAATTTGTCAAATGCTTTTTCTGCATCTATTGAGATGATCATGTGGTTTTTAACTTTTCTTTTGTTAATGTGTATATTGAACCATCCTTGTGAACCTGGGATGAATCTTATTTGGTCATAGTGTTTGACCTTTTTTATATGTTGTTGGATTCAGTTGGCTAAAATTTTGTTGAGAATTTTTGCATCTATATTCATCAAAGATATTGGACTATAGTTTTCTTTCTTGGTAGTATCTTTTGTTTTGGTATTAGGGTGATGGTGGCTCCATGGGATGTCTTTAGGAGTGTTCCTTCTTCAACCTTTTGAAAAATTTTAAGGAGGATGGGTATAATTTCCTCTTTGTATGTTTGGTAGAATTGGCCTGTGAGGCCATCTGATTCTGGACTTTTATTTGTAGGGAGCGTTTTTATGACATATTCAATTTCATTCCTAGTGATCAGTCTGTTCTGTTGATCTCTTTCTTCTTGATTCAGTTTTGGCAGGCTGTAAGTCTCTAGAAAGTTGTTCATTTCTTCTAGGTTGTCAAATTAGTCAGCATACAATTGTTCATAGTATTCTCGCATGGGTTTTTTGTGTTTCTGTAGTATCCATTATGATTTCTCCTTTTTTCATTTCTTATTTGTTTATTTGGGTTTTTTCTCTCCTCTTCTTGGTGAGTCTAGCCAGAGGTTTGTCAGTTTCGTTTACCTCTTCAAACAACCAGCTCTTGTTTTTATTGATTTTTTTTCTATTGTTTTTTTAATCTCTATTTTATTGATTTCCTCTTTGATTTTTATATTTCCTTCTTTCTGCTGACTTTAGGTTTTGTTTGTTCTTCTTTTTCTAATTTATTTAGGTGGTGGGTTAAGTTGTAGATTTGAGATTTTTCTTCTTTTTTGAAGAAGGTCTGTATTGCTGCTCTGAATTTCCCTCCAAGAACTGCTTTTTAGCATCCCATAGATTTTGAATGGTTGTGTCTTCATTATCATTTACCTCGAGGTATTTTTTAATTTCCTTCTTGATTTCCTCGTTGACCCATGGGCTTTTTAGTAGCATATTGTTTAGTCTTCATGTTGTAAGTTTTTTCTCATTTCTTTTCCTATGGTTGATTTCTAGTTTCATGCTATTGTAGTCAGAGAAGATACCTGAAATAATTTCTATATTCTTAAATTTGTTGAGGTTAGCTTTGTGTACCAGTATGTGATCAATTCTTGAGAATATTCCATATTCACTGAGAAGAATGTATATTGTGGGGTTTTTTGGATGTAATATCCTGAGAATATTGGTTAAGTCTAACTTTTCTATTGTGTCCTTTAGGATCTCTCTTGCCTTATTGATTTTCTATCTAGAGGATCTGTCCATTGATGTGAGTGGGGTGTTAAAGTCTCCTACTGTTATTGTATTCCTATCAATTTCTCCTTTTATGTCTGTTAGTATTTGTTGGAGGTATCTGGGAGCTTCTATATTAGGGGCATACATATTGATGATTGTAATATCCTATTCTTGAATGGCTCCTTTAACTGTTAAATAGTGTGCTTCTTTGTCTCT
Organism: Sus scrofa; assembly: GCF_054392235.1. Lineage (NCBI taxonomy): Eukaryota > Metazoa > Chordata > Mammalia > Artiodactyla > Suidae > Sus > Sus scrofa. The sequence continues at coordinate 78,831,504 of NC_139389.1, forward strand.
CTTTATAGCCTTCATTTTAAAGTCTGTTTTGTCTGATATGAGTATTGCAACTCTTGCTTTCTTGTCTTGTCCATTGGCATGAAATATCCTTTCCCATCCACTTGTTTTCAATCTATATATGTCCTTTGCCCTAAGGTGAGTTTCTTGTAGACAGCAGATTGAAGGTTTTTGCTTTTTTATCCAATCTGCCACTCTGTGTCTTTTGATTGGATCATTCAGTCCATTGACATTTAAGGTAATTATTGATAAATATATATTTATTGCTATTTTAAACACTGTTTTCCAGTCGATTCTATGTTTATTTTCTTCTTCTTCTTTTTTTTTGCTTGGATAGTTTCCATTTATTTTATGCTTGAGTACTTTTCGTTTCAGTTTTTGTGAATGTAATGTTCGGTTTGATTTGTGGTTGCCTTATTTTTTAATTATATTAACCCCATCCTATATCTGCTTGCTTTAGCCTCATAGTCATATAGCCTCAAACACATCATTAAAATAAAAAAAGACTCTATATTATCTTACTTTCCTTCCCACATTGTATGATTTTGATGTCTCTTTTTTTTTTTTTTTTAGCATCTTCATGTTTAGATCTGTATGCTGGCTTACTTAAGTGACTGCTTTCCAAATGTGGTTTCCTCCATCCTAATTCTTCTTCTTCTTTTTTTTTTAATTTAGAGAAGCCCTTTCAGTATTTCTTTTAGAATGGGTTTAGTATTGCTATACTCTTTTAGCTTTTGTTTGTTGGAGAAATTCTTTATTTCCCCCTTCTATTTTAAATGATATTCTTGCTGCATAGAGTATATTAGGTTGCAAATTTTTTTCCTTTCAGCGTGTTAAATATATCTTGCCACTCTCTCTGGCCTGTAGTGTTTCTGTAGAGAAATCAGCTGATAGCCTTATGGGGGATTCTTGTAATTAATGCTTTGCTTTTCTCTTGCTGCCTTTAGAATCCTCTCTTTATCTTTACCATTTGCCATTTTCATTATAATATGTCTTGGTGTGGGCTTGTTTGGGTTCAACTTGTTTGGTACCCTCTGTGCTTCCCATATCTTAATAGCTATTTACTTTAGATTTGGAAAGTTTTCAACCATAATTTCTTCAAACATATTTTCAATCCTCTTTTTTCTTTTCCTTCTGGAATTCCTATTATATGTGTATTGGTCAATTTACATTATCCCATAGGTCTGTTATATTGCTTTCATGTTTTTTCATTTTGCTTTCTGTCTGCTGACCTGATTGGGTAATTTCCATTATTCTATCTTCCATGTCACTAATTCAATCCTCTGCACTATTTATTCTGCTCTTTATTGCCTTTAGCTCAGTTCGTATCTCTGCAAATGAATTTTCTAGTTTTTCTTGGCTCCTCCTTATATTTTCCAGTTCCTGTCTAAAGGAATCTGCATTAGTGTTCATATCCTCTCTTAATTATTTCAGTATTTTCACTATCTCTGTTTTGAACTCAATGTCCATCAGACTGCAGAGGTCTGTTTCATTGTTGACTGCTTTAGATGAATTCTCCTGTTGCTTTATTTGGGAATGTGTTTTGAGCTTCTTCATTGCTTGTGTTTTTCTTTTTCTGTGAGTTCGGGGAAGCTAAACTGTAGTCTTGTAAGGCTACTTCTATGCAACAGTACCCCTTTGGATTTTTTGGGGGGTACTATTTATTTTTGGTGTGGGAGTTTGAATATTTCCTGTGTCTTTCTTCAGTGTGAGCAGGCTGTTATCCCCAGGATGTTCAGTGTGTTTTCAGGGAGAAGGAGGCAATGGGTAGGCCAACAGTCAGTGCCTGGTTATTGGGCTTTCAATAGCAGCAAGGACCTGAAGAAAGGTGGCACAGGCCACTCCTAGTTGCAGTGCCCTGGAAAGTTGTAATGAGCTCCTGTGAGGTGACTGGAACCACAGGTGGTGCCTGTTCAGGGACCCCTATTGGAAGCAGGCCATGACTGTCTCTAAAGTCAGTGATAGCTGTGGTGGTTTGCCCCGCCACCTGTAGACCATGCATGAAGCAACTATTGCACTTAGCCTACATAGGAGGTGCTGTACAGGCTGCTCCTAGTTGCAGGATCCTGGAAAGTGACAGAGATTAGGCATGTAGGTACTGTTCAGAGTGTTTGGCAGTGGCAGCAGCAGAGTGGATGTGTTCCCAGGGGTTTGAGAGCACCAACAGGTAGTGTTCAGTCACAATGCCTCTTCTGTGGTGCCCTTGAGGTGAAGGAGGCTGCAAGTGGTGTCTGTTGACAGACACCTAGTGGTGGTGAGCCACTCCTACCTCTGGAGATAGAGATAACTATGGTGGTTTGCCTCCATGCCTGCTGTAGACCATGCAAGAAGCACCTCATCCTGCTTAGCCCCCACAGGAGATGATGTACAAGCTGCTTCTAATTGCAGGTTCCTGGGAAGGGACAGTGATCAAGCATCTGGGCATAGTGGCATCAGCGGGGTGGGTGTGCTTCCAGGGGAGCAAGTGTAGTAGCAGGTGGTGTTCTATTGCAGTGTCCTTCTCTGCGGTGCCCTCTGAGGTGGTTGGGGCTGCAAGTGATTTTTATTCAGGTATGCCCAGGGGTGGTTGGCCACACCCACCTCTAGAATCAGGGATAACTGTGGTGGTTTTCCCCTGCCCCCTGCAGACCACACAAGAAGCACCCTTTCCCACTTAGCCCACGAAGGAGGTGCTGCACCAACTGCTCCTAGTTGTAGGTTCTCGAGAAGGGACAGTGACCAAGTGACCAAATGTCTGGACATCCCCCAGAGCATTTTGCAGTGGCAGCTGCAGGGCAGGTGTGTTCCCAGGGGAGTGGGAGCAACAGTGTATGGTGCTTGGTTGCAGTGTCCTCTTTTTTTCTTTTTTGCCAACCCCTGAGGTGACTGGGGACACAGGTGGAGCCCACTCACAGTCCCCCAATGGTGGTAAGCCATACCTCCCTCTAGCCTCTGAGAAGACCACTGCAGTTTGTTCCTGCCACCTGTAGATCATTCAAGAGGCACCATGTTGCACTTAGCACCCTGATGCCTTAGCCCACACAAGAGGTACCTGGCCACCAGTAGCCTATACAAGTGCCAGTCTCCCCTAAATGAGCAAGAGACTTCTTGCCACCCGTAGCCTACACCAGAGCCATCCCACCCTCTGAGAGCCCATGGGCATGCACACGCTCAGGTGCAAGGAGTTTCCTATGGCGGTCTGCCCCTCCTCTTCTTGCCCTCCCTAACAATGGCACCTTGCCTCTCCTGCGGGTCCAGACTTTCTCCTGGGTTTCCTCTGACATGGCATTTCACTCCTCAGCCCAGGGCATACAGCTCCCCCACCTGTGGCACACTGCTCCTTAGCCCCTCAGGCTCTCTCCACATAGCCAGGCCCAGTCCTCTCCCTGGGACTGACTTCTGGATCCTAAATCTCAGTGCCCAGTGCCTGCTGGAGTGTCTCACACTGTGATATCCAGGCTGGTGGTTCAGATGATCTGTGTGGCTCTCACTCTGCTCTGCTCTTCTCAGTCCAGCTGCTACACTTTTCTTAGTGACTTTAAGGTCCCTCTGACTTGGGTGATCTTTTCCATCAGTTAGGTGGAGTCTCAGGATGTGGGTTCATTTTCCCCTTCACAGCTCCTTCTTGGGAATGCTAGTCCTGTCCTGATACCTTTTCTCTCTCTCTTTTTCTTTTGTTCTACCCAGTTATGTCAAGTGTTTCTTGCCCTTTTTGGAGGTTTAAGTTCTTCTGCCAGCATTCAGTTGATGTTCTGTGTGAGTCATTTTACACGTAGATGTGTGTTTTTTTTTTTTTTTTTTTGATGTGTTTGTGGCTGAAGGTGAGTACAACCTTTTAATCCTCAGCCATCTTGCTCCACCCCCTCCACAATGTTTATTTCTAACTAGGGTGAGAGCTCTTTCAGGCTAATAGAACATGCATGTATAAGCCAAGGCCTTCTTTTCACTGATCAATGGTGGTATGTGTTGAGTAAGTTCTAGAATGACTCATGTAATTATTGCAAGATTATGCCATCTCTCTCAATTGTAGAGAGGTGCAACTTTTTTTAAATTTCTGAGCTATTCCCTCTATTTCTCTTTCTTTATATTTTTTGCTGTCTCTGCTCTCTCTTACTCAATCTCAATTTTTTCTTTGCCATGTATACAACTTTGGCAATTAGCCCCTTATTTTTACCTATGGAACCAGTTCCTTTAAACACAACAAAACATTTTATTCCTGAATTATTTAGTTCAGGTGAGTAAATAATTGTCAATACTTTTTTTTTTTTTTTTTTGATGGAGCCTCATAGTTTCCTTGCACTTCCCTGCACAGTGAATTTCAAGAGTATGATATAGTTACTCTACTGCTGCTTACTAACATTTTATATTCCTTTAAGGTATAGCATATAAAATTGAAAAATACACAAAAAGATTATGTGAATTCAAAAATTAAGCAGATTATGTGTAGCATTCATACAGTTATTTTCATTCTTTCAGCAAATACTCAGGGAACATCTATGTGTCAGGGACCACTTTAGACAAAATGTCACAACAGGGGGCAGCGTCAAGATGATGGAGGAGTAAGACATGGCACTCAACTTCTCCCACAAACACATTAAAAAAAAATCTACATGTGGAACAATGGGGAGACAACATCTACTGAACACCACAAGACCTTAAACCTCCCAAAAGGGCAAGACACCTTCCACATAACTGAATAGAACAAAAGGGAAAAAAGAGAGAAAAAAGAAAAAAAAGAAAGGAATCAGTGTCGGACCAGCACTCCCAGGGGAACTGTGAAAGGGGATAAGAACTTGCACCCTGAAGGACAAGGTTGTAAAAGCCTCAGAGAAAACTGCAGCAGCTGGACTGAAGAGGGCAAAGCACGAAGAGAGCCACATAGACCATTGGTACCAATACCCTCAGACACCACAGCCTGAAACCTTTGGGCAGGGTCTGGGAGCTGAGACTCAGGCTCTGGAGGACAGTTCCGGGGAGAGGACTAGGGTCAGCTATATGGAGACAGCCTGAGGGGCTAGAAAGTGGTGTGCCATAGGCTGGGCATGGAGTGCCACAGCCAAGAGAGCAAGAGAGGAGGCTTGGGCCTCAGGTGGCAAAACTGCCACAAGCATCTCAGACTCCAGAGGTGGGCAGGGCCCACCACCACTAGGTGTCTGTTAACAGGAAACACCTACAGTACCAATCAACTCTGGTGTCACCACAGAGGATGGCACTGCGACCAAGTACCACTCCTTGCCCTCACTCCCCTGTGAATGCACATGCCCTGCTGTTGCTGCTGCTAAAGGTTCTGGGCCCTACCTATACCTCCCTGAGGGTCACTGCCACCTCACAGGCTGTACAGCCAAGAGCAGCCTTCAAGACCTCCCCGTGGGTCCTTGCCACTGTCAAGGTCATAGCAGCCAGGCACTGGCTACTAGCCTTGCCAATTGCCTGCATATTCCTGGAAGAAAGTTCAGACAGTACACCAGCATATCCACTATTAATGGGATAACAGCCTGCACACACTGAGGAAAGAGACAGAAAGCATCTAAACCAAAAGAAGCTCCTATGCCAAAAAAAAGAAAATAAGCCCAGGAGCACTCCTGCATATAAATAGATCTCCAATATTACAGTAGTTGTTTTACTTATACTCAAAGAATAAGAAAAATATAAACAAGTGAAGAAGTTCAGGAACTATTACCAATTAAAAGAACAGGAGAATTCTCCTGAAGGATCAAGCAATGAAACAGACCTCTGAAGTCTAACAGACACCAAGTTAAAAAACCAGATAGTGAAAATTCTGAAGGAATTAATAGTGGATATGAACAGTAATGCAGAATAATTTAGAAAGGAAGTAAATTAGCAAATTCATTTACAGAGTCTCAAGCTGCATTAAAGGTATTGAAGAGCAGAATGAATGATGCAGAAAAACAAATAAGTGACCTGGAAGATCAAACAATGGAAATCACCCAATCAGAACAGCAGACAAAAAAACAAATGAAAAAGCATGAAAGCAATATAAGATATCAATTGGATAATATAAAGTGGGCCAATATATTATAATAGAGATTCCAGAAACAGAAGAAAAAGTTATTGTAAATATATTTGAAGAAGTTATATCTGAGAACATTCCAAATCAAAAGGAAACAGGAATCAAGTTGGAGGAAGCACTGAGGGCCCCAAACAAGTCAAACCCAAAGAGACCCACACTGAGACTAATTGCAATTAAAATGGAAAAGTTACTGATAAAGAGTATTCTAAAGGCAGCAAGGGGAAAGCAAAGAGTTAGCTATAACGGAACCCCCATAAGGCTATTTCTCTACAGAAACAATACTGGCCAGGAGATTGGCAAAATTTGAAAGGTAAAAATTTGCAAGCTAGACTACTCTATCCAGCAAGAATATCATTTAAAATTGGAGAACTAAAGGATTTATCCAACAAACAAAAACCTTAAAAGATACAGCAATACTAAGCCTATTCTAAAAGAAATACTGAAAGTTCTCCTCTAAATAGGAAAAAAATAAGAAGATATAGGATGGAGGAACTCACAATTGGAAAGTAATCACTTAAATAAGCCAGTATACAGATCTAAAAGGAAAAAAAAATACTGTGAAAGTGATGATAAACACAAGGAACAGCAAAAGGATAAACATGAAGAAGTGAAAAAAAGGACATCAAAATCATAAAATGCAGGGAGGGAAAGTAAGAAAATCTAGACTCTTTTTTTTAGAATGTGTTTGAATATATATGACTCAAATTAAAGTAAGCAGATATAGGCAGGAGTTCACACACTTGAAAAACAGAGCAACCACAAATCAAAACCAAATAATACACTCACAAAACTAAAGCTAAGAGGGCACAAGCATAAATGAAAGGAAATCAGCCAACCAAAAAAAAAGAAAGGAACAAAGGAGAAACATAGAATCAAATGGAAAACAAGGTTTAAAATAGCAAAAAATACATATTTATCAATAATTATCTTAAATGTTCATGGAACATTTAAGGTGATTGTTCCAATCAAAACACATAGAGTGGTAGATTGGCAAAAAAACAAAAACAACAACAACAAAAAACCCTGCAAGAGCCTACAATATGCTGCCTACAAGGGACTCAGCTTAGGGCATAAGACACATGTAAATTGGAAGTGATGGGATGGAAAAAAAATTCATACGAATGGAAAAGATAAGAAAGCAGGAATTGCAATACTCATATCTGACAAAATAGGCTTTAAAACAAGGACCATAAAGAAGGACAAAGAAGGTCACTTTTTAATGATGAAAGTATGAATTAAAGAAAAGATATTATACTCATTGATATATATGCCCCCAATACATACAACAAATATTATCAACATAAAAGGAGAAATTAATGGGAATATAATAATTATAGGAGACTTTTAACACCCCACTCACATCAATGGATAGATCCTCTAGAAAGAAAATCAATAAGGCAACAGAGATCTTAGAGGACGCAATAGAAAAGTTAGACTTAATTGAAATTTTCAGGACATTACATCCAAAAATCCAAATATATATTCTTTTCAAGTGTACATGGAACATTCTCAAGGACTGACCACATACTGGGGCACAAAACTAATCTCAAAAAATTTAAGACTATAGAAATTGTTTCAAGCATCTTCTCTCACCACAATGGCATGAAGCTAGAAATCAACAACAGGAAAAGCAATGGAAAAAAACTACCTACATGGAGACTGAGCATCATGCGACAACAAAACCACAAAAAACAAAAACCAAACAAAAAACAATGGGTCAACGAAAAAATCAAAAGGGAAATTAAAAAAAAATCTTGAAACAAATGACAATAAAAACACATCCAAACAAAAATATATGAGAAGATGGAAAAGCAGTTCTTAGAAGGAAGTTCATAGTGATACAGGCCTTCCTCAAAAAATAAGAAAAATCTAAATACAATAACCTAAAATACCATTTAAAAGAATTAGATAAGGAAGAACAAACAAAACGTAAAATCAGCAGAAGAAAGGGAATCATAAAGATCAGAGAGGAAATCAATAAAAGAGATTCAAAAAACAATAGAAAAAAATCAGTAAAACCAAGAACTAGTTCTTTGAAAGGGTAAACAAAATTGACAAACCTCTGGCCAGACTTACCAAGAAGAGGAAAGAGAGAATTCAAATAAACAAAATAAGAAATGAAAAAGGAAAAATCTCGATGAATACTGCAAAAATACAAAAAACCACAAAAATCCATAAGATATTACTATGAACAATTATATTACAACAAATTTGACAATGTAAAAGAAATGGACAACTTTACAGAGACATACAGCCCATCAAAACTGAATCAACAAGAAATAGATAATTTAAACAGCCCATCACTAGAAATGAAATTGAATATATAATTTTTAAAAATCCATATAAACAAAAGTCCAGGACCAGATGGCTTCACAGATGAATTCTACCAAACATAAAAAGAACTTATACCCATACTTCTTAAACTTTTCCAAAGACTGAAGAAGAAAGAACACTCCCCAAAACATTCTATGATGCCACCATCACCCTAATACCAAAACCAGACAAAGATACTACCAAAAAAGAAAATTATAGGCCAATCTCTTTGATGAATATAGATGCAAAAATTCTCAACAAAATTTTAGCCAACTGAATCCAACAACATATAAAAAAGATCATACACCACGACAAAGTGGGTTTCATCCCAAGTTCACAAGGATGGTTCAATTAACATCACAAGTCAATCAATGTCATACACCACATTAACAAAAGAAAAGTCAAAAAGCACATGATCATCTCAATAGATGCAGAAAAAGCATTTGACAAAGTCCAACATCCATTCATGATCAAAACTCTTACCAAAGTGAATATAGAAGGAACACATCTTAACATAATAAAAGCCATTTATGACACGCCCACAGCAAATATAATACTCAGTGGAGAAAAGCTGAAAGCCTTCCCACTAAAATCTGGAACAAGACAAAGATGCCTACTCTCACCAATTTATTCAACATAGTATTGGAAGTCCTAGCCATAGCAATCAGACAAACAAAACAAATAAAAGGGTATCCAAATTGGAAAAAAAAGATGTAAAACTGTCACTCTAGGCAGATGACAAGGTACTACACATAGAAAACCCTAAGGACTCCACACAAAAACTACAGGAACTGATCAACAAATTCAGCAAAGTAGCAGAATACAAGATTACCATTCAGAAATCAGTTGCATTTCTGTATACTAACAATGAAATATTAGAAAAGGAATATAAAAATACAAAAATTCTTAAAATCACACCTCCAAAAAATTAAATATCTAGGAATAAACCTGACCAAGGAGGTGAAAGACTTACATGCTAAGAACCATGAAATATTAATCAATGAAATTAAAGAGGATTCAAGGAAGTGGAGATATATCCCATGCTCATGGATTAGAAGAATTAATATTGTTAAAATGGCCCTACTATCCATAGCAATCCGAAGATTTAATGCAATCCCTAACAAATTACCTATGATATTTTTCATGGAACTAGAACAAACATTCCAAAAATTTTTATGGATATATTTAATTTTATATTCAGAAAAGAGACAAAATTGCCAAAGTAATCCTGAGGGGGACAAAAAAAAAAAAAAAACAACAACAACCAGGAAGCATAATTCTCCCAGACTTCAGACAATATTACAAAGCTACAGTAATCAAAACATTGTGGTATTGGTACAAAAACAGACTTATAAACAATGGAACAGAACAGAGAATGCAGAAATACACCCAGACACCTATGGTCAATTAATCTTCGACAAATGAGCAGGAATATAAAATGGGGAAAAGACAGTCTCTTCAGCAAGTGGTGCAGTTAAAGCTGCATAGCTGCATGTAAATCAATAAAATAGGAACACATCCTCACACCATGCACAAAAATAAACTCAAAATATCTTAAAAGACTTAAATATAAGACAAGACACCATAAAATTCCAAGACGAGAATATGGGTAAAACATTCTCTGACATCAACATTACAAATGTTTTCTTAGGTCAGTCTTCCAAGGCAACAGAAATAAAAGCAAAAATAAACCAATGGGACCTAATTAAACTGATAATCTTTTGACTAGCAAAGGAAATCATAAAAAAAAGACAACCCACAGAATGGGAGAAAATATTTGCAAGTGATGAAACCACAAGGGCTTAATATCCAAAAGATACAAATAACTCATACAGTTCAAAAACAAAAAAACAAACAAGCCATTGGAAAATGGGCAGGAGACCTAAAATAGACATTTCTCCAAAGGAGACATATGTATGGCCAAAAGGCACATTAAAAAATGCTCAACATTACCAATTGTTAAAGAAATGCAAATCAAATCTAAAATGAATTACCACCTCTCACTGGTGAAAATGGCTATCATTAAGAAGACTACAAAACAAATGCTGGAGGGGTTATGCAGAAAAGAGAACCCTCCTGCACTGTTGGTGGGAATTTTAAATTGGTATAACCAGTATGGAAAACAATATGGGGGTTCCTCAGAAAACTAAATATAGAACTACCATATAATCCAGCAATCGCACTCTTGGGCATATATCTAGACAAAACTTTCATTTGAAAGGATTCATGTACCCCTATGTTAATTGTAGCACTATTTACAATACCGAAGACATGGAAAAAACCTAAAGGTCCATTGGCAGATGAATGGATTAAAAAGATGTGGTACATATACACAATGAATAGTAGTCAGCCACAAAAAAAAAAAGAACAAGATAATGCCATTTATAGCAACATGGAAGGAACTACAGAATCTCATACTAAGTGTAGTAAGTCAGAAAGAGAGACAGATACTATATCATTTATAAGTGGAATCTAAAACATGGCACAGATGAACCTATCTACAGAACAGAAACAGAGTTACAGACATGGACAAGAGACTTGGTTGCTGAAGTGGAGGGGGAGGGGGAGGGGCAAGGGATGGGGGAGGGGAAGGGAGAAGGAGTGGGATGGACTGGGAGTTTGGGGTCAATAGATGAAAACTGTTACATTTAGGATGGATAGACAACGAGGTCATGCTGTATACCACAGAAAACTATGTCCAATCACTTGTGATGGAATATGATGAAAGATAATATGAGAGAGTGTGTATAGATGTATGACTAGGACACTTTGCTGTATAGCAGGAATTGACATAACAATGTAGATAAACTATAATAAAAATGTCACTACCCTTGCAATCATGACATTTATAATCTAGAGATTGGATTAAGCTTTAAATAAGTAATTACATATATAATTAATTATAATTGTGATGTGAATTCTGAAGGTAATTTATGAATTTTGATTTGTTTAAAGCTGTTTATCTTTCACAAAAAGGAAAGATATATATCTTTATCTGTCTAGCCACATGGATAAAAATACATATATGTATGTATGTGTATATATAGATATGACTATATCTCCATATGTATGGTTATCTACATGTAAATATGAATATAATAGATAACAACAAATAGAACATACAACTAAACTTTTGTGTTACCTTTTTATGAGTTTTTGAGTAATTTTTTTAATATTCTCAGTAAGTCCTAAAATTACCTTGTATTAGTTCTGAAAATAATTTTAAAATAAATATTGAAAGTAAAAATACTCTAATATACAATAATATATTTTGATCAGATAACAGAGTACAAAGGCTTTATGTAAAAATCTGGTTAAGGGAGGGTTTTATAAGGTTTAAAGACTCTTTGTGGCAGGACACAACACAGTGACACTCGATACACAAGAGGAATAACACTTTGTTGCTTACAACTTTGAAAGAAAGAACCCTGTCACTCAGGGTCACATGGAGAGTTGAACTTGGGAAAAAGTTCCACATGTTTGAGCTATACCTAAGGGACAGTTTATGTGTTGTGGGTGGGGGTGGAGTTAGCTAGATTCTTCAGGTTCCCTCTAGAATGGTTAATCTGAGTAATTTCCCAGACTCCAGATCATAAGAACTGTGCCCAGTTATCTGGAAACTAGACAGAGGACAATTATGGTAAGTGCATAGTAGGTCATTGTGTGTGAGAGCCCCCCAAAGTGGTTGTGATGTGGACTTAGGTGCTTGAAGGGGAGCCGACTGTTCTCCAGCTAGAGCTTCAAACTGAGTTGAGACAGCATTTCAAAACAAAACCTAAAGAAAACAAAGCAAATCCCACCAGACTATATTACAGTGATATCATGTATCAACTTAAAGTCTCAATAAACTATAAATACAAGTATTTTGCTACTGAAAGGAGGGTACACTTGGAAAATATTTTATTCTGGTTAGGAAAAAAGAAAAACTAACATTGTTATGAAAATATCAGAAATGGGGAAGTTAAAGAGGCAGGAGAACATTTTACTATCTCTCAGTTGTGCCTAGAGTTAACTAAAATCATGGTTTTCATCAATAAATGAAATATTACAAAAGATATTAAACTGAAATTTGAATGAGCTCTACCTCATGTTTGTGACCTATAACTCTGAAAGTGATTATTTTATTAGAAAGTAAGAATAATATTTAGGAAATAAAAATAATCTTTAGAAAATAAGAATAATCTTGAAATTTTATTGAATGTTTACTATATGCTGAGCAATGTGCATAAGATATCACTTTTAATCTTCATAACATTCCTAATGAAACAAAATTTTGATAGCCTGGTTTAAATGGATAAGCCAATGAGGCTTAGAAAGGTTAAGTAATTTAACTAAGGCCATTCAGCTAATAACAATAGACTCTGCCTTCAAATCCAGGTTTAAACTGAATCTAAAACTCCTACTCTTAAACACTATGCCATGGGTTATAAATGATAAATAGACAGATGATTACCAGATTGATGGATATATTATTAATTAATAGACTGATAGATACAAAGGTGTTGTTGAAGAGAGACACATGTAATTTTGTGTTCCATCTCACCCAACCATTCAGTGCTATAATGAGAGGGGAGTGGTAGGCAAATACTTGTCTCCCAGCTACTGTGAACATTCAGAAAAAGAAAAAAAGAAACATTTATGATTTAAAATAAATTCCTAAAAATCATCTGCATGTGTTATATTTGGTTCATCAACAGGGGAAAAAATAGACACATGCATTGAAAATGAAATATCTATGCTAAATGTCTTTGATATCCTGCCAGATTTACCCACAGAAGGTCTCGACTATAAACAAACAGCTACTTACACATGTATGACCCTGGAAAGAAGACTGAGTGGGCACAAAATGGTGTCTGTTTTATCTTGGGTTTTTTGATTCATTTTGAGCTGTCAGATTTTCACCTCCTTTCAAGGAAAAGAAAAAAAGGAACTGTGATTCTGCTTTTAGCTTCAGAGGAAAGAACTGCGTAACCATTTCCAAGTAGCTGACTTATACCTTTGCTATTGGAGAAGGTTGTTTTCATGGGTAAAATAGCATTTTGTGGCAGAAATGGCAATGTGACAACTACCACTTCAATGAATATAGACACTTCCTACACTTGGTTTTAATCACATCTCAGTCAGATCATAATATTTATTAACTATTCAGAACACCTCCTAAATCTTGTGTGTTCTAACTCTTTGGTGCTCCTTTACTTTGAGAGGGATTGTGTTTTCTTGAAAACAGTTTTAAAGACTGGTATTGATTTATATAGGGATTCAAAGAGAAACCTAGATTTTAATTTCCTTAAGGCAAACCCCACACCCTACACTTCTTCAATATATTTCTTCGTCCTCAAACCAAAAAACCACTCACTCGGTATTAAGAATATAACAGATGGTCGATAAATATAGGTTAATTGATAACACTCAATATGAATTGTTTCCCAAACTCAGATTTAGACATTTTAATTTTAATAACACAAATATACACCTACAACACAGTGTTAGTCAATATTCTACAATCTATTCACAGTAGAAATATTTGTATTTGCACTATGTTGCATGAAAATTAAAAAACAAAAAAGGCTGCTTATATTTTAAAAGATATATTTAATGTTTTCTCTAGCTCCAAATGATTTTTTCATTTGAACATGTTTCTATTGATTACTCAGAAACACATTTTACACAGAATTGATTTCATAACATTGGAAATTTAAACAAATAAATATTTGAATTCTTCTGATGGGGAGTTATTTATGTAGTATTCTGCAATTTAGATTTTTTTCCATCAGTGTAATTGATTTTAACTTTTATAAGTTTATTGAAGAAAAAGGGAGAAGGAAGGACCTAAGACTTAGGCATTTTAGGAGTTCCCATTTCTGTGCAGTGGAAGTGAATCTGACTAGTATCCATGAGGATGTGGGTTCCATCCCTGGCCTAACTCTGTGAGTCAGGGATTCTGCATTGACGTGAGATATGGTGTAGGTCACAGACATGGCTTGGATCCTGCATTGCTGTCGTTGTTGCATAGGCTGGCAGCTCTATTTCTGATTCAACTCCTAGCCTGGGAATGTCCATATGCCACAGGTGTGGCTCTAAAAAGAAAAAAAAAAAATAGAGACAGGCATTTCAACATATACTTATTATATTTTATATGGACATTATATTTCATGAGCCCTATTATATTTGGGCAAAAGTAAAACATTTTAAAATCAATTTTTAGTTTGTTAAAAAGTTTTTTTATAGAAATCTTGTGGTAATATTTTAAAAGGATGTCCTATTGTGACTCAGTGGGTTAAGAATTTGAATAATATCCATGAGGATGTGATTTCCATACCTGGCCTTATTCAGCAGGTATGGAATAAGGTAGGCTGCAGTGTAGGTTGCAGATACAGCTTGAATTCAGCATTGCTATGACTGTGGTGAAGGCCAGCAGCTGTAGCTCTGACCCCTAGCCTGGGAACTTCCATATGTGGCTGGCCCTAAAAAGAAAAAAAAATTATGTATGATTGAGGTAAGTGTCCTATTTACTACAGTGTAACATAAATTTTAAAAGCAAAGAACATTATGCGTATTAGAAAAGTCCATGTTCCAAAAAGTAAATACTTAATTTGTGTAAGGCAATTCTAATATGACTCACAAAGAGTCAAGGGAAGTAATGTACTTCCCTTGTGACTCAATTTAGAAACTTGATGTCTTTGATTTTACACTTAAAATTCATTAAGACTTTCTGATTGACAGCTATTTAGGGTTCAGTGACTGCTATATTAGGACAGCTATGAAAATGGAAAAGACCAATATTCTAGATTTCTGTCACTAAGAGACTTGTGATCATTTATAAAAAATATTAAACAACCAAGTTATTTAAAACTATTGTGGTTTAGCCATCATACATATAGATATAAAATAATTAATCATGAAATATTAAGAGCATATATGCCAACATACCCAGCAGAACAGCCTCAGTCCTTTGCTTTTCACTGTACTTTTCAATTATGACTTTAGTTTTGCCTTTGTAAAATAGAAATAATGAATTTTCTCATGTCTAATTCACAAAGAATTTAAGACTAGATAACATCATATTATTAACTGATGATATAACAACATTTTCCCTCACTAAAAAGAGACACAAAAGATAATTGCCTTCACTATTTTTGTTGGAAAGAATGGCTTGAACCATTCAAAAATGAAGTCATCTTTTTACAGATTATCTCTTCAGTTTAGGCATTTTATTTACAATCGTCTTAAAGAAGAGACTATTTTGAGCTATTCAGTAACAAATTTAGAAATTAATTCTTTCTGGAATATTCAGCAGGGCAGTATAATACAAAATATTGGATATTCAAAAATATCCTTACATTTCATATTATTATTTATCTGTGATAGCTACCTGGAAATGGTTGCTCTGAAATCTTTCAGCCCCAAATCATCTTAGTCAACATTGCATGATAAAATTGGGGGGAAAAAGTGGGGAGATGCACTCCCAGGTGTTTGCAACAGAAGTGGAAAACCTCTAGGTTATGGTTCAGGTGTGCCACGCCAAGATGAGAGGAGTAGAGAACAGATATTTGCTTTGGATGATTTCTGAAGCTAAATTCAGAAGTCTTTAAGTATCTGAGGTCTCTGGATTTTCCATATAAAGGATATCATTCAGGCAAGAGACAGGATTAAGATGGCAGAATAGAAGGAGTGGAGCTCACCTTCTCTCATAAAAAATGACAGAATTACAACCAAATGCTGAACAACATTCAACCAAATGGACTGGAAACCTTCAAAAAGATATCCTACTCCAGAAGACAAAGAGGATGCCACATCAAGAGGTAGGAGGGGCGATTATGTGTTATAAGCAACCCCATACCCACCAGGTAAGAAGCCCAGACTGGAAAGTAACTGTATCACAGAGATTCACCTAAAGGAGTGAGAGTTCTGGGCCTGACATCAGTTCCCCACACCTGGGAATCTGGGATTGGGAGAAAGAGCCTCTGGAGCCTCTGGCATTGAAGGCTAGTGGGGCCTATATGACGGGGTTCCACAGGACTGGGGGAAACAGAGACCCCATTCTTGAAAGGCACACACAGGCTTTCATGTGCACTGGGTCCTAGGGCAAAGCAGAGGCTCCATAGGAATCTAGATCAGACCTGACCACAGTTCTTAGAGAATTTCCTTGGAAAACAGGGAGTGACTCTGGCTCATTGTGGGGGAAGGACGTTGGAGGCAAAGCTCTCAGGAATCTTCATCAGCTTGTATTTCTCTAATGCTGGCCATTTGGGAAAATCTGGCCCCACCCATCAGCTCTGAGAAGCCCCAGGCCAAACAATAATCCAGGTGGGATTACAGCCCCACCTTCAGTAAACAGGCTGCCTAAAGACCCCCCAGGCACACAGCCATCTCTAAAATTACCCAGAGACAAAGCCCCACCCACCAGAGGGATAGGAATCAGCCTCAACTACCAGTGGGCAGGCACCAGTCCCTCCCATCAGGAAGCCTAGAGCAAGCCCCTGTACTGACTTCAGCCACAAGGGGAGCAGACATCAGAAGTAAGAACGTTGTGGCTGCCTGATGGGAGGGGGAGGGAGTGGGAGGGATTGGGAGCATGGGCTTATCAGACACAACTTAGAATAGATTTACAAGGAGATCCTGCTGAATAACATTGAGAACTTTGTCTAGATACTCATGTTGCAACAGAAGAAAGGGTGGGGGAAAAATGTAATTGTAATGTATACATGTAAGGATAACCTGACCCCCTTGCTGTACAGTGGGAAAATAAAATAAAAAAAATTATATAAATAAAAAAAAAAAGAAGTAAGAAAGGCTACAACTCTACTGTATGCAAAAAGGACAGCATACAAAAAAAACTATAAAAATAAAAATGAAATGGCAGAAAACTATAACTCAGATAAGGGAACAAGAAAAAAATCCAGAAAAACAGATAAGTGATCCAGGCAACAGACTTTAGATTGATCATGCTGACGATAATGCAAGACATTGAAAATAAACTGGGAGTGAAGATTAATAATTTACGGCAAACAGTGAGCAAAGAAATACAAGATTTAAACTTAAGCAAGAAGAGATGCAAAACACAACAAGTGAAATAAAAAAGTCATTAGAAGTAACCACTAGCAGAATATAGGAGGCAGAAGAATGAATAAGTGAGGTGGAGGACAGACTAGTGGAAATCACTGATGCAGAACAGAAAAGAGATAAAAGATTGAAAAGAAGTGAAGACAGACTAAGAGAACTCTGGGACAATGGGGGTGGGGCTGGGGTAGGGGAATCCTCAGGATTCAAAAGTCAGACCCAGGGAGATGACTAGTGTTGGCTGTGTGGAGACAGCCTAAAGAGGCTGGACAGTGACACCAGAGGATATACTCAGAAGAAACCAGATCCTACCAGAGAGGCAAGGCATCAATGGTGGTGGCGGGGGCATTCAATTAGAGATGTGAGGCCACCACTAGAGCTTCCTCCTCTGTGAGCACTCTCAGGCAACAGGAAAACATAAGCTAAAGTCTGGGGTGGGCATGAGCCTATGGCACCACTGTGAGGTCTAGAGGTTGGTGGTTGCTAGGAGACCAGAAACAGAGGCAAATAGACATTGAGCCCTGTCTCTCAGATCCCTGAAGGTCCTGAACCCAAGATACCACAACAAAACCTGCTAGCAGGTGCCAGGCCTTACTCTTGCAGTCCCAGGGGCTATCTAGTACCAGTCATCCTTGGAAAAACTGTCAGCAGGCACCTCATTCTGCTCCAGCTGCCCTGAGAATTTTGGGAGTCTCAGATACCCCATGAAACCTGCCAGCAGGCACTGGACTCAGCCTCAGCTGTACTAGGAGTGCAATGAAGTGCAGATAACCTGCATAATTTGCCAGCAAGCACCAGAATTTTCTCTAGGGGCCCTGGGAGTACAGTGAGGCACAGATACTCTGTGAAGCCTGTGAGTGACCACTGGACTCTGCCATCTCTGTATCAAGAGTGCAGAGGGTGCCCTGCATACCTGATCACTATCCTACCTGCCTCCCTTATTGTTAGACTCCTGTGATCCTTCTACCTTGGCAGCAGCCACTGGTGGGTTGCCAACACTCAGAATGGGGAAGTATTTAGCATATCTCAGCCTCAGTGGCCCTTTAAATAAGGAAGAAGAGCTTAAATCTCTCCTCACGGCTGCAGGAATTACAAATTTATACTTCCACTGCTGAATTTGCAAATCCAGCACCTGCGAAACATACCAATATGCAACAAGTCTTCCTGCAGCTGAGATGGATCTGGTTTTAACATCTGTGGGCTGTGGGCACATACATATGAAGAGCTGGCCAGGCCAGAGTCTAAACTGTCTCCATAGCTCCCACAGTGGGCCCAGGGCCATAACTACCACAGTCCTAGGACTGGACCTCATCAGTTCTATGCTGATGGCTTGGTGAAAACAATGCCTGAGAGACACTAGGGGCAGTTCCCAGCATAGCAGTGCCAATAAAAGTGAACTTTGTGAGCTCACACAATGGGTAGAAAGTGAAACAACAGAGTATACTCATGGGTGAACAACTTTAGAGGAGGAACATTCAAGGGCTCCTCTCCTAGTGAGAGTGCTCCAATCCTGCCTACCCTGCCCCACAGAGAAGAAATGTGGCTCAAAATCAGATCCGGTGGCTCATCCTACCCCAGGAACTAGGGAGAAGATCCTGCTCCTGACAGGGCAGTGACAACCACAATGCAAAGAGGATGCCCCACTCAATATCCAGAGAAGGCTCTGGTCAATACAACATTGGTCACACATCCTATCAAGGGGATAACAGCCTGCATACCCTGAGGAAAGAGGTGGTAGTCACCCATATTCAAAACAGACATTGCATAAAAAAAATTACACGCAGATAGATGTACTAAAGTTGTCCTGAATGCACAGCCACCTCTAAATACACTCTTTGATATGGCCCTGACCAACAGAAAAACAAGACTAAGCTCTACTCACCAGTGGTCAGGTATCAGCCTCTCCCACTAGGAAGCCTATGTAAGCCCCTCAATCAGCTTCATCCATTAGAGCACAGACACCAGGAACTACAATCCTGCATCCTTTGGAAAGGAGATCACAAACATAAAAAGACAAAATGAGATGACAGAAAAATATACTTCAGATGAAGGAACAAGATAAAACCCCGAAAAAACAACTACATGAAGATGAGATAGGCAATCTATCTGAAAAAAATTCAGAGTAATGATAGTAAGAATGCTTAAATATCTCAGAAAAATAATGGGGACACAGATTTAGAAGCTACAAGAAATGTTTAACAAAGAGCTAGAAGATTTAAATAACAAGCAAATACAGATGAATAACACAATATCTGAAATGAAAAATACACTAGAAGGAATCAATAGCAGGATATCTTAGGCAGAAGAATGAATAAGTGAAGTAGAAGACAGAGTGGTGAAAATCGTAGCCACAGAAAACAATAAAGAAAAAATAATTGAAGACAGCCTATGATACCTCTGGGACAATAAAAAACACACCAACATTCACATCATAGGGGTTCCAGAAGGAGAAGGGGGGCAGAGAAACTATTTATAGAAATTATAGCTGAAAACTTCCCTAATATGGGACATTCAAGTTGCAGAAGCACAGAGAATCCCCATACAGGATAAACCCAAGGAGAAACACACTGAAACACACACTAATCAAACTGACAAAAATAAAATACAAAAAAAAAATATTAAAAGCAACAAGGGAGAAACAACAAATAACATACAAATTAACCCTAATAAGGATATTGGTTGATTTTTCAGCAGAAAATCTGCAAGCCAGAAGGGGGTGACAAGATATATTTGAGGTGATGAAGGAAAGGAATTTAGAACCAAGAATATTCTACACAGCAATGCTCCCATTCAGATTTGATAGATATTAAAGTCTTTTCAGACAAGCAAAAGCTAAGAGAATTCAAGACTACCAAACCAGCTTTACAAAAAATACTAAAAGAATTTCTCTAGCTGGAAAAGAAAAGACCACAACTAGAAACAAGAAAATTACAAATGTGAAAGCTCACGGTAAAAGTAAATATAAAATAAATGTAGGAAATTGCCCATTGACAAATATATCAAAATTAGCAAGCATGAGAAGAGGGGAGGACAAATGCAGAGCACTGAAAATGCATTTGAAATTAAGGGACCAGCAACCAAAACCAATTCTATGCATATAAAGACTGCTATTTCAAAATCAAATAGGAACTACAAACCGAAAACTACAATAGACACACACACAAAAAAGAAAAAGCAAGCCAAATACAAACACTAAAGATAGTCTGTAAATCAAAAGAGAACAAAAGAAGGGAATAAAAATGACCTAAAATAACAAATCAAAAACAATTAAGAAAATGGCAGTAAGTATATACCTATTATAATAACACTGAATGTAAATGAATTAAATGCTCCAACCAAAAGAAACACTGGTTGAATGAATTCAAAAACAAGACCTGTACACATGTTTTTTACAAGAGATCCACTTCAGACATAAGGACACATACAGACTGAAAGTGAAGGTATTCCATGCAAATGGAAATCAAAGAAAGCTGGAGTCATAATTCTCAAATCAGACAAAGTAGACTTTAAAATAAAGATGGTTATAAGAGACAAAGAAGGACACTATGTAATGGTCAAAGATCCTTCCAAGACAAAACTATAACAATTGTAAATATATATGTACCCAACATAGGAGCACCACAATATATAAGGCAAATGCTGACAGCCATAAAAGGAGAAATTGACAGTAACACAAACATAGTGGGGTACTTTAATACCCCATTTACATCAATGGGAGGTCATCAAGACAGAAATCAGAAAGAAATACAGGCCTTAAATAACACTTTAGATCAGATAGACCTAACTAATATTTAATATTCCACCCCAAAGCAGCAGAATATTCTTCTCAAGTCCACTTCTTAAGTGCACATGGAACATTTTCCAGGATAAATCGCATCTTAGGCCACAGATAAAGCCTTGGTAAATTCTAAAAACTGAAATTTTATAAAGCATTTTTTTTTATGACTGCAACACTATGAGGCTAGAAATCAATGATAAAAAAAACAACCAGAAAAAAAACACAAACTCCTAGAAGCTAAAAAATATGCTACTAAACAACCAATATATCGCTAAAGAAATCAAAGAGGAAATCAAAAAATATCTAGAGAAAATTACAATGAAAACTGATGATCCAAAACCTATGGGACACAGCAAGAGCAGTTCTGGGAGGGAAGTTTATAGCAATAAAATCTTATCTTAGGAACAAGAAAAATAACAAATAAACAACCTAAGCTTATACCTAAAGCAACTAAAGAAGGAAGAACAAAGTCCAAAGTTAGGAGAAGGAAAGTAATCATAAAAATCAGAGCAGAAATAAATAAAATAGGGACAAAACAATAGAGAAGATCAATGAAACAAAAGTTGGTTCTTTGACAAGATCAAGAAAACTGATAAATCTTTAGCCAGGCTCATCAAGAAAAAAGAGGGAGTGCTTGAATCAGTAAAATCAGAAATGAAAAAGAAGTTACAACTGACACCATAGGATTAGGAAGGATCATAATAGACCACTATAAGTAACTATACGCCAATAAAATGGACCATTGAAAAGAAAGGGACAGATTCTTACAAAGGTTCAAACTTCCAAGACTTAATCAGAAAGAAATAGAAAATATGAATAAACAAATCACAAGTAATGAAATTGTTATGGTGATTAAAAATCTTCTAAAAAACAAAGGCCTAAGACTGGATGGCTTTGTAGGTGAATTCTTTTTTTTTTTTTTTGTCTTTTTGCTATTTCTTTGGGCCGCTCCTGCGGCATATGGAGGTTCCCAGGCTAGGGGTCAAATCGGAGCTGCAGCCACTGGCCTATGCCAGAGCCACAGCAACGCGGGATCCAAGCCGCGTCTGCAACCTACACCACAGCTCATGGCAACGCCGGATCGTTAACCCACTGAGCAAGGGCAGGGACCGAACCCACAACCTCATGGTTCCTAGTCAGATTCGTTAACCACTGCGCCACGACGGGAACTCCATGTAGGTGAATTCTATCAAACAATCAGAGAAGAGTTAATACCTATTCTGCCAAAATGCTTCCAAAAAAATTGCAGAGGAAGGAACACTTCTAAGCTCATGAAGTTATTTTGTGAAGCATTTCATCGGTAATAAAGTCCTAAAATGAAAAATCTGCATTACTCATTGACCCACCCATACCCAGACTTGCAGTCTCTACTTTATCAGACCTCTGCAGGTGAAACAACCAAGTCCATGAAGTGGTGACTTCCCAAGGACAAAGACAGCCCCAAGGAGAAAATTAAATTTTATACCATGATCTCCACTGCCATCCTGGACTTACAGAACTCAGAACATAACCCCCTGCCTATAAAACCTAACTCTCGGAGTTCCCGTCGTGGCGCAGTGGTTAACGAATCCGACTAGGAACCATGAGGTTGCGGGTTCGGTCCCTGCCCTTGCTCAGTGGGTTAACGATCCGGCGTTGCCGTGAGCTGTGGTGTAGGTTGCAGACGCGGCTCGGATCCTGCGTTGCTGTGGCTCTGGCATAGGCCGGTGGCTACAGCTCTGATTCAACCCCTAGCCTGGGAACCTCCACATGCCGTGGGAGCGGCCCAAGAAATAGCAAAAAAAAAAAAAAAAAAAAAAAAAAAAAAAAAAAAGACAATAAAACCTAACTCTCTTCCAATGGTGGGGGGCTCTGAATTCCTCTTGCTCAGGGCTCCTGGCCACTCTGTTGGTCAAAAACCCCTGCTGGTGATCTCACTGCTCTAGCCTATGCCTTCTTTCTCCCTGTTGCCCTAACAATATTGATGCAAAAATTCTCAACAAAATATCAGCAGACTGAATTCAACAATATATTAAAATCATCATACACCATGATCAAATGGGATTAATCCCAGGGATGCAAGGATTTTTCAGTATCTATGAATCAATCAATATTGTACACCACATCAACAGACTGAAGAATAAAAAAAAAAATGATCATCTCAAGAGATTCAGAAAAGGCTTTTGACAAAATTGAACACCCGTTTCTGAGAAAAACTGTCCAGAAAATGGGCATAGAGGGAATTCACTTCAACATAATACAAACCATATATGACAAACCCATTGCTAACATAATTCACAATGGTGAAAAGCCGAAAGCATTTCCACCAAGATAGGAACAAGACAAGGATGTCCACTCTCACCAGTATTATTCAACATAGATTTTCCAAGTCCGCACCACAGCAATCAAAGAAGAAAAAGACATAAAAGGAATCCAAATGGGGAGTTCCTGTCATTACTCAATGGTAATGAACCCAACTAGTATCCATGGGATGTGGGTTTGATCCCTTGCCCCTCACTGTTGGGAGAAAGTCAGGTTTTATAGGCAGGGAATCATGTGCTGAGTTCTTAAGTCCAGGGGAGCAGTGGGTTAAGGATTCAGCATTGCTGTGAGCTCTGTGTAGGTTCCAGACGAGTCTCAGATCTGGTGTTGCTGTGGCTGTGATGTAGGCCAGCAGCTGCAACTCTGATTCAACCCCTAGCCTGAGAACTTCCATATGCCATGGGTTCAGCTCTAAAAATACAAAAAAAAAAAAAAAAAAAAAAAAGGAATCAGAATTGGAAAAGATGAAGTAAAATTGTCACTGCTGATGACATGATACTATACATAGAAAATCATAAAGAAGTTACCAGAAAACTGCTAGAGCTAATCAATGAATTTGGTAAAGTGGTGGGATACAAAATAAATACACAGAAATGTCTTGCATTCCTACACATTAACAACAAAAAATCAGAAACAGAAATTGAGGAAACAATTCCATTTACCATAGCATCAAGAATAAAATACCTAGGAATAATCCTACCTAAAGAGACAAAGACCTATACTCTGAAGCTGTAAGATGCTGGAGAAAGAAATAAAAAATGACACAAACAGATGGAAATATATACCATGCTCTTGGGTTAGAAGAATCAATATTGTCAGAATGAATATACAACTGAAGGCAATCTACAGATTCAATGAAATCCCTATCAAGTTCCCAATGAATTTCTTTACAGAACTAGAACAAAACATTTTAAAATTTGTATGGAAGCACAAAAGACCTCAAATAGCCAAAGCAGTATTGCAAAAGATAAACAGAACTAGAGGAATCAGGCTCCCTGACTTCAGACTATATGACAAAGCCACAATCATCAAAACAGTATATCACTGGCACGAAAACAGAAATACATATCAGTGGAATAGGATAGAAAGCCCAGAAATAAACCTATGCATATGGTCAATCTATGACAAAGGAAGCAAGAATATACAGTGGAGGAAAGACAGTCTCTTCAGTAAGTGGTGCTGGGAAAACTGTAAAGCTACATGTAAAAGAATGACATTAGAACACTCTCTAGCACCATACATAAAAAATAAACTCAAAAAAGATCTAAATTTAAGACTTCATAATTTAAAAAGCCTAGAGGAAATTGTACGCAGAACACTCTTTGACATAAATCACAGCAATATCTTTTGTTTGATCCACCTCCTAGAATAATAATAAAAACAAAAATAAACCCATGAGATCTAATTAACACTAACCACTTTTGCACAGCAAAGGACACCATTAAAAAAAAGACAATCCACAGAATGGGAGTAAATCTTTGCAAATGAAGTGACCAAGTGATTTTCTCCAAACTATACAAACATCTTGTACAGCTTTATATCACGAAAACACAATTCAATAAAAAATGGGCAGAAGATCTAAATAGACATTTCTCCAAAGAATACAGACAGATGGCAAAGAAATGCATGAAAATATGCTCAACATTACTAATTATTAGAGAAATGCAAGTCAAAACTGCAATGAGCTATCACCTCACACTACTCAAAATGACCATCATCTTAAAGACTACAAACCCATAAATGGTGGAGATGGTGTGGAGAAAAGGGAACCCTATTACACTGTTGGTGGGAATGTTAATGGGTGCAACCACTATGGAGCACAGTATAGAGGTTTCTTTAAAAACTAAATATATGGAGTTCCCATTGTGGCTCAGCAGGATAATAACCTGACTAGGACCCATGAGGATGTGGGTTTGATCCCTGGTCTCACCCAGTGCGTTAAAGGATCTGGCATTGCCATTAGTGCTGTGGTGTAGGTTTGAGACCTAGCTCAGATCCCAAGTTGCTGTGGTTGTGATGTAGGCTAGCAACTGCAGCTCTGATTCAACCCTGAGCATGGGAACTTACATATGCTGCAGTTGTGGCTCTAAAAAGAAAAAAAAAGAAAAACTAAACACAGAACTACCATATGATCCAGCGATCCTACTCTTGGGCATCTATCTGGGGAAAATCATAATTTGAAGAGATATATTCATCCCAATGTTCATCACAGCACTATTTACAATAGCCAAGACATGGAAGCAGACTAAACGTCCATCGACAGAGAACTTGATAAAAAAGATGTGGTACATATATTAAAATGGAATATTACTTAGCCATAAAAGGAATGAAATAATGCCATCTGCAGCAACATGGATGGACCTAGAGATTATCATACTGAGTAAAGTAAATCAGAGAAAGACAAATATCATATGATATCACTTATATGTGGAATCTTAAAAATGATACAAAAGAACTTATTTATAAAACAGAAACAAATGTAGATTTCAAAGCCAATCTTATGGTTACCATAGTTGAAATCTTTGGGGGGGGGAATTGGGAGGTTGGGAATAATATACACACACTACAATATAAAATAGATGATCAATGAGAACCTACTAAATAGCACAGGAAAATCTACTCAATAGTTTGTAATAACCTATATAGGAAGAAAGAATGGATAAATTAATGACTGATTCACTTTACTGTATACCTGAAACTAATACAGTATTGTGAGTCAACTACCCTACAATAAAATTTAACTTACAAAACATCTAAAACATTTTAAAAAACAACAAAAAATGCTTTTGTAGGCAGTATTTTGGAATTCAGACTTTTTTTCAGTCAAAATGGTGCTACAGAATTTTTTTGGATGTAAGCAGTTGGCAGTTATTATACAACCTAGTTAACTCATAACTTACATAAACATTACATAAAAATACTTAAAGAATATTGCTTCAATAAATGTAATTAAGTAAACCAAATTGAAAAATGAGTCCTTACATAATGTATTCGTTTTTCTCCTTTCTTGTTTTGGAATTTTGTCTTACATATTATCACATTTCCATTGGGTAACACAATGGGAATGCATAATGCTCTTAAAATTTTTATGAGTTATAGGAAAGAGAATAAATAATGGCAAACAGGGCAAAAAGATATTTGAAGCATGTAAAAGATACTTCAGGGTATAGATAAGTTTACAAAAGCCAAAGCACTGTCTCTTATTTTTCTAATTATAATAAAACACTTAGATTTCTATTTCCTGGACACTGGAAACCGTATGCATTATTAGATTAGATTAGATTTGTTTCGGTAGAGGAAAAGAAAAAGAAGTGAATGCTGAAGAAAAAAGAGTTTTTCCTTAGGTGAGTATGTAAGACCTGGGAAGGAGGAAGGAAATAAGGTGTTTACAAATACATATATTTGTATTATATAGTATTTTTATTATATATAATATGTTATATATTATTTTATAATAGTCATGGCATCATAAAATGAATAAACTGATTTAGAAATAAATTGTAAAGAAAAAAGTGAGAGCATGTCATTTTTACTATTCCTTTGAAATAGAAGATGAGCAATGGTAGCAAAGATTTTCATGAAATGTCCCATGTTGGCCAAAAAAAAAAAAATGTACCATCATCACAGCAACACCAGGTTGAATAAAATTGTGTGAAGACTCCAAAACTAGAGAATGAATTTAGGATGCTGCGAAAAGAGGGGAAGCTATGTCATATGGTCATCTGAGTGCATTAGGTATTAAAGAAGATGTGTATTACCACATTTGCTGTTTTAGAAAAGGAAATTTTATTATCTGCTTTTCTCTTCCACGAGTGCTTAAAATATATGTATGTATGTACATACACACACACACACAAACATTTTTTCCTCCTGTCAGTTCAAAATAGATCTGATTTCTTAAAAATACTTTTCACTTCATATATTGGTATTATTTGAAGCCTAAAAAAGAGAACATTTCACAGAGACTAGCCTAGAGCTTGTCAAAATAGCTGAAGTTCTAGATTAAAAGACTAGTAAATGTTTAGGCTGTGAAATTAGGAGTGATTGCTGTCCCCTAACTGACACTGACATTAGATCATGTCTTCCTCCCTCTTCGAATCTTTTGGCATCTCTCTTTACACCAGCAAGTATGCACTTGGCAATTATGGCTATGCCTAAAAGCTATTCAGAATCTTTGAATCTATGTTACTAAAGTCTGTATTTGGCAATATTTGTACATTTTTAAATAGAGACATATATTTTTTTCTTAAAATACACTGTTAATTACCAAACAAGGACTGGTATTCTAGATCCTTTAAAATCTTATTTAACACTTCTGAAATTACAAATAGTTGATAAACTACCCTACATTAAAGTTGGAATGGTTTTTCCACACAAGAAATAACTTTAAAATTGTTATTTTTCAGTAATCTGCCTGCCTTGTGAAGTTAGCTACACACAAAATGAGTTGTTCATTTCAATGCCAAAAGTTAAAAAATATTTATAACTAAAGATAGCTGCATTAAAGAAATGGGCTTTCCACTTACTTCCAATTTTCATTATTAAAATTCTAACAGTGAATATTTTCTTGTGTTGTGATTGATATAGTCCAATACAATACCGAATTAATACAAATACAGAAAAAAGGAAAAATTTTAAGAAAATACTCAAACTTTGACATGTTTATATTAACATTATTATTTTTAATTCAGAGAATGAGAGATAAAAAAGTCATCCATTCCACAAATTATTGCTATGAAGACAATCTCCAAAATACTGTGCACCCCTTCTATACTCCTTGCATATATATTCTGTTTGGAAACTCTTTATTTTTTAGTGCAAACCTTCATAACAAGTCATACCTACAGCTCCCAGCCCACACCACAGCCACAGCAACATCAGATCTGAGGCACAGCTATGACCTACACCACAGTTCATGGCAACACCGGATCCTTAACCCACTGAGTGAGCCCAGGGATCAAACATGCAACCTGATGGTTGCTAGTTGAATTCGCTTCTGCTGCGCCATGATGGGAACTCCTTTTCAATGTTTTGAAAGCATTTAATTATTTTTTCTTGTTATAATATCATTTAAGAGTGTTATAATAACTCTGCATATATGACATAGGATAAATAGCACCTGTGTTTTGAATGGAGGCAAGGCCAAAATCAGTCTTTCCTTTGTGATTTGATAATAAAACAAAGAACAGAGAACAGTAGTCAGTTGCATGGATACTAAGGTGGTAAGAGATTTGATGACTTCATTTGCATTTTTAGTTAAGAACAATTATTTTTGGCAAAACATAGGAGCAAAAACATTTAAAGCAATACATTGCATAGAGTAAAAAAACAGACAATATGCTTTATTGAATGAACAATTGTATTAAATGGAAAGAAAACTAATAATGAGAAGCAATAGTCTATGTTCTAAACATTCTAGTTATACATTGATTTTCTAAGTCTCTAATGTAATGATAATATGCTATTGAAGCGAACACTGATTCAGCTTGTAAAAAATCAGCAATTTTCCATTACAATCATTTCAAGGTACTTGAGGGATGGTATCTGAATAGAATAGATAATATAGAGAAAAATTATGCATATAGGTCTTTGAGCAGTTAACAAGGTAAGGTAGAAAACAATTGTTTAGGATAAAATTTGTCTAGAATATTGAGTTAATGTGATAGCATTTTGCACCAAATGTATGTTGAAGCATCTTATGCTTTATTCAGAGCACTTGTTAAATCTCCTTATTTTGGTTTATGACTTTCTCATTTCCTATGTCTCTCCTAAGCAGAAAGAAGTGCCTATGTAGTCTACATCTTTATTCCTCAAGTACTCACTTTGAAAAACACATCATCAAAAGAGAGAAATATGGGAGAAAAAAATACAGTTATGTTTTATATATGAAGATAATATTTTCAGTAGCTTTGTCTTTAGTTAGATTTGGATATTAAAT
This sequence comes from Sus scrofa, assembly GCF_054392235.1. Taxonomy (NCBI): domain Eukaryota; kingdom Metazoa; phylum Chordata; class Mammalia; order Artiodactyla; family Suidae; genus Sus; species Sus scrofa. The sequence continues at coordinate 78,860,901 of NC_139389.1, forward strand.
ATAGACTAAATTCAAACATGTTTCAATGATTTATGAGGGATTTAATATACAGCAGCTTTCTGTAGAGTTGTGTGTATATTTCTCTATTTCACATCCTATTATTGAATTGTATTCTATCATGCAAAAATGACACAAAACTACTGAAAGATAGGAAATAATAAGAATAATATTGGCAGGGAAGAAGTTGGGTTTTATTGTTCTTCTAAATGTACTCAGAAAAAAAAATTAGATGTATTGTTTCCTTTCTATTTATTCTCTTGCAATCCAGATATTTTGCAAATCTAAGACTTAGCTTAATCTGTAAATATCTTTGACCTATGTTAGATAAGATGTAAGTATTGGTCGTTAAGGCATATTTAAAAGTTAGTTCATATGGTGTTATATAGTGTTAAAATGGAATAATTTACTTTGAATTATGGTATAAATTATACCATGGTCTGAATCATGGTATAAAGGAATAAAGGAATTCACTGTTATTTGGTAAGGCTAAATCAGAGAGCAATTTGGCCATTTCCAGAGAACTTGAATTTGCCCAGGCCCCATGACCCAGAAAGTTTAAATCTGAATGTATTATCAAACAGAGAGACAGCTGAATAGTTATATCAGGAATTATAAGGCAGAGCAGTCATTTGTAGCCTTGATTATAATAATAGTGAACAATTCCCAGCATCTATATGATCATTGGCAGAAGTATAAACAAATGAATTTACTCAGTAGAATATTGTGCAGCAGATAAAAGGAAAGAATTTGTGCTGTATGTAACAACCTGGAAAAAGCTTTTTCAGATTTATTGAGATGTAATTGACATGTAGCATTGTACAGGTTTAAGGTATTCAACATGATGATTTGATATGTTTGTATATTGTAATAACTACAACATGGCTAGTTAACATATCTATCACCTTACATAATTATCTTTTTGCATGTATGGAGAGAACATTAAAATGTTCATTAAATTTAGCTCAACATTGGGTGAGCTCTCTTGCCTTTTGAGGAGAGCCAATTTTTCCCCTTGTTTTAAATTATTGTCTTTTTTCTCAGTCTTCATCATTACGCATGATGTTCAACAGGCTCTAATTAACTTAAATGTTATTGCTCCATGAATAATTTTTACATTCATGTGCCTCACCTTTATTTCCAGTTAAAGTCTGCTTCCTTATCCTATTACCCTTACCTTACTTCTCTCTAACAAATACAGCCTTGGGGCTTAGTTTCTTGGATTTTAGCAGGTCCCCTCCCCCCACCATTACTGGCTCTTCTCTGAACTCTCACTGCAGTTTATGAACTGACAGGCACCTATTCTGATTCACTACAGAATATTGGACACTTTCCAGTGCTCAACTATTTCATGGGTGCCCAGTACTGCAGTATTTTGCAGCAATATCTAACTTCCATTTTGTTGCTTTGGGCATCTAATATTTGCTGATGTTTATTAAGTATTTACTATGTGACAGGTATTGATTGGAGTACTCTGAACATATTAACTCAATTTAGTGAAAAACAAATCAATAGGGTAAGTACTGTTATTCATTTTACAGATGAGGAAATTGATGTATGGGGAAGTTAAAAAATTGTTGAAAGTCACACCATTGATTTAATCTCAGGGAAACTGGTTCCACTTACATTCTTAACCACTAATTTATATTGACATGGTAGCCAATTGATAAGCCATTTGGGATTAATCCTTTAGGGCCATGTCAGATGAACCCTCTTCTTTCTTTCACTTACTTTACAAAAGATAAGAGTATGGATAGTGAGGGCTCCCACTTAATACATATAAAAGAATCCTTATTGAATGATGTTATTCCTAGTGGCATACGGAGTCCAAGAAACCCATACTTTAGCTCCACTGTCTTTTTAATTTCAAAAAGCTTTCTCTCTCACTGTTTTTGTATGTAGTGTTGAGAAATAGGTGGGTTTGATTTCCGGGATTTTCTATCTTTTTTTTTTTTTTTTTTTTTTTTTTTTTTTTTTTTTTTTTGTCTTTTCTAGGGCTGCACCTGCAGCATATGGAGGTTCCCAGGCTAGGTGTCTAATTGGAGCTGTAGCCTCTGGCCTACACCAGAGTCACAGCAACACCAGATATGAGCCGCATCTGCAACCTTCACCACAGCTCATGGCAATGCCGGATCCTTAACCCACTGAGCGAGGCCAGGGATCGAACCTGCAACCTCATGGTTGTCAGTTGGATTCGTTAACCACTGAGCCACAATGGGAACTCCTGATTTCTTGGATTTTCTATGTTTTCTTCCTTCAAGTGTCTGTATTAGGCATTGATAAACTTTTTTTCTATAATGCCCAGGTAGTAAACATTTTAGCTTTGCTGACTGTACTGTCTCTTTTACAACTACTCAACTCAACAAACAATATCTACGCATGTGAGCATGACTGTATTCTAATTAGACTTTATTTATAAAAGCAAGTGACATCTGGGATTTGGGCAATAAGCCATAGTTTGTTTAACTCTGGTCCAATCTGTCCAATAGAAATGTAATGAGAACTACAGACATGAAGCATATATTATAATAAAAATATTTTAGTAATCATATTTTTAAAAAAATAGACAAAAGATAAAATCAACTTAGTATATTTGATGTCATCCAATATATCCAAATATTACCATTTTAACATATAATCAAATATTTAAAATTAATCAGATCATTTATAGTTTTCATTCTAAGTCTTCAATATCTGCTGTCTATCTTATGCTTATAGTCCATCTCAGTTTAGCCTAGGTTCAATTAAAGTGTTCAATAGACACACTACAGAGGCTAATGGCTACTTTATTGAATAGATCCAGACCTTGCCTTTGCTTATCTATGTCTGCTGTTCCTAATCCTCCTCAATACTTATTACATTCCTTTAAAGTTTTGCCTAGTATGGGGCCCTGTCTTGGAAAGGAGCCTTGATGGGTCAGGTTGATAGCTCATAGAAGCTGTCCTGACCTCTCAGACACTCTAAGTGATGGCTCCTGTATTCATCTGGAACTAGGAGAGCAGAACCTCTCTTATTTCCAGCTGCTCTTCCCAACATGCTTTTCAGTGAAGCTGTTTTGAGGTTCTGCTATTCTCAGATATCCAGTTGCTTTCTCTGCTTATTCCATTATGATGCCTATGGCTCTTAACTCTCTCCATCAAATGGCTTAGAGTAGGATATTTTTACATCCTCTTTTCTCTTATACATCCTTCTTCTTTTATATTTTATTACTTATCCATCATCTCTGATTTTATTCTCATCTCTCTCCTCTTATTATAAACTCTTTAAATCTTGGTGAATAGAAATAAAAAATAAATGCTATGAATCCTGTTTGCTCATAGAGATGTTCTGAGGAGCACAGGGAATCATGTCTAGGAAAGCACCCTGCAAACCCTAAATTGCTTAATAAAAGCATGAAAAAGAAATTTGTGGGATTCTAAAAAGAAAAAGCTGCCAGAAAAGTAGAATTTAGCAACTCTGGTATAGAGATTTCTATACTTTAGATGCCTATTTACTTTTTTCATAAAATTTAAATAATGACAAAATTTGGCATAACATTCAAATATGTTCTTAATATGACTGATTCTTTAGTTTTGCAACAATGAAAGCTATACACAGTTATCTTAAGGTGAGACATTAAATATTATAACAATAGTTTAATTTAATTCAATTCCATTAAAAATTAAATGTAAGAAAACCCTTCCTTCATCATGGGAAAGTTAAAAAAAAATCAAACAAAAGGGTGGCACAACACAGAAACAAACAGGCATCTAAATGATTAAATCATTTTATGACTTGTAAATTTCCACTTCATTTTGTTCATTGTAGCTCTGGCTTAATATGGGGAGAAGAAAGCAAGCAGGTAAAAATACTTCCTTTAGGAAAAATTTTTATGAAAAGTATCCCATTAGCAAACCTGTGAGTCCAAGATCTCTTAGGTACCTGGTGAAATTTGCAGAGAGAATAATCTCTCCTTGAGATTTTTCACAGCAAGCGATGGAGACATGACAAAATATGAGCCAACGGCCTATCTAATCTTTAGCTAAATCAGTTAGTGGGATATGGCCTCATGTTCCCAAGACATTGTAAAGCACAAGCTCACCTCAGGGCTTCATATCATTTTATCTATGAATAAACAGTATATTTATGGATGTCTCATAAATGGGCCCTGCGTTAAATGTACAGGGATATAGAGACTTGGAAAACAGTATCTTGGTCAATTCTTAATAAAAATTGTTATTTAAGAAAATATAAAGAATTATTTTTGTTGTTATTGAAGATTCACATTTTTTCAAAAATTGGAACTCCATTTATACTTCTTTAGGAAAAAACTTCCTTTAATCCATTTCTGTAGTGCTCATAGAAAGCCAATTACAAGTCATTGAGAAATTTCGGGTGTTGACTCTAATTGTACAATTTTCAAAGATTTGATATATGTGGTTATATATTCAGAAAATATCTGAATCACAAAAATGTTAAAATTTAAAGTGTACTTAATGTCAGAGAGCTAAGGAAGTAAAAAATAGTGAATATGTGTATCAGCACTGTATGTTTTAAAGCATTTCAAAACATTTAATACAAGACCCCAGATGATGTATTACTCATGTCGTTATTACAAAAAGTGATCATATCATAGAAGTAGCACATACAGTATGAGATTTGGTAGTTGCCATGGTAACTATATATTTTTTACTGAACAGAAGAATAAATAGCTACACACATTCTCAGTAATTTATTAAGCTGGTAATTTACAGTGGCTTTAAAGATAGTGTGCCTGTTCATTCTTTTTTAAAATTTAAATTGGAATATACCCATTTTCATTCTTTTGAATTTATGAAACAAAATAGAATTACTTGCTTTGTGCCTTTTCAGTTTTTTTTGTTGTTCTAAAGCATTAGGAAAAAAAAAGAAGAACAGTGTTTCCAAGTTACATTCTGGTATTTGGAGATTAGGGAACTGTTTTTTTTTAAAGATTTTGTATGCAATATGTCAGGCTACTCAAAAGTATTTATACAACAATACTCTAAATAGTCTTTATTCTGTGCCAGACTATTTTATCAGAACTTTAAAATATTAATTTATTTAATCTTAATTCATAAAATTATAATAACTTTCTTGCAGTGTGCAATTCTCTGGAGGTCAGGTCAATGACAATAGACAAACTGAATAAGAGAATGAAAAACCAAATCCGCTTTTGGGGTAACATCTTTTCTATTTGTGCAGAGAATAATTTATTTACTCGATATCTACTAAAAATATTAAATTTGAATGAAACAGAAATATATTGAGGTAAAATGTATTTTCTCTGAAAAACACACTCATTTTTTTCCTTATTCCCAACTGACCCCATTATCCTTCTCAGCACCTATTTACCCTATTTTAAGAAATTTGAACATATACTTTTTTCTACATAGCTTTTGCTCTCCTTCCTTTATTCAGCTCATTTATAGAAACGTATATTAGGCCCTAAGTATTTTCTCTGGCAGCTGGTATTCTCCTAAATTCTGAGAATTATTTCTCATCAAAAACTGTGACTTGTATTTAATTATTTTTAATTTAAGAATCTCAAAAATACAGAAAAGTTAAAAGGGGAAATTATACCCGTTGTATAATAACCTAAGCAAAAGTCTTGTCACCAATTTAATTTAATTTTATTTTATTTTATTGAATTGGTTTTTGGCTGCACATGAAGGATGTAGAGTTTCCTGGGCCAAGGATCAAACCTGAGCTGCTGCAGTGACAATGCTGCATCCCAAACTGCTGTACCACAAGAGGAATCCTTATTTTATTCTAAATAAGTACAATTATTTATGTACTGTTTATTACATATTCTACTGTGTATATATCACCTATCTTGCTTTATTCAATTAACATGACTTAATTTTTTTGTTTCCATAAATATTTCTAATGGCTCAATGGTGGGCTATCCTTGTTTGCATATCTATTTCTATATGGTTGGAAATTTTAATTTTTTAAAATTCTGTTTTATTACAAATAATGTCAATTTGTTTGCCTTTACTCATAAGGTTTGTATTATTTTTAATGAATTTTAGCCTAGATTCCCAGGAGTAGAATTTAAGGATCCAGATATTCTAAATCCAGGGTTCTTGGCGATCAGAAACTGGAGTCTACGGAGGATTCATAGAGAGAGGAGATATCAAAGCTAAATTTCCAGCTTTAATTTATGTCTCTTTACTTTCCACACAGCATTAGGTTTTCCATGGATGGCGTAGAAATAGGAGACAACATCAAGGAATCTTGGACAACTGTTTTATCAGGCCAGCCCTGTCCAGTAATGCTCGACTGAAAATGAGAAAATCTATTGTGACTACAAAACTGTGAGCATAAACAAGCTAATAAATATGAAAATTGCACAAGAACTATATAGTACATTCAGAGATCAGGTAGGTAGCAGAACTGAGAGGGAAAATAAAGTGGTAAAAACTGTGATCAGGAGAGAAAGCAAGCCCAGCCTGAAAGCATCAGAATGAGCATAATACCACATGGACTACATACATAGTCCTGCTGCTGGCCTGGCTTAGCCACCAGCTGACACCCCTAATATAATGAAACTTTTCTGTCCTCGGCTTTTCTCACTCACCCCTTCAGCCTCCTTTCTCCAACTGAAGACTTAATTCTTTTTTTTTTTTTTTTTTTTTGTCTTTTGTCTTTTTTGAGGACCACACCTATAGCATATATGGAGGTTCCCAGGCTAGGGGTCTGATCAGAGCTGTTGCTGCTGGCCTATACCACAGCCACAGCAATGCCAGATCCAAGCCGCATCTGCAACCTACACCGCAGCTCGGAGCAACACTGGATCCTTAACCCACTGAGCGAGGCCAGGGATCGAACCTGCAACCTCATGGTTCCCAGTCGGATTCATTTCCACTGCACCATGACGGGAGCTCCTGAAGCCTTAATTTTTTAATCCAAAATCTCCAATGGCTCCTACTCCTTAGACTCCTCCTGACTCATAAAGGCAACACTGAGGGGTCAAATCCTCCCAGCCATCATGTAACTTTTGTGACATTGTGCTGTAATTTTCATAGAAACAACCACCCATTATTTATTATTACTCATAAGTGTTCCACTTTCTAACCAACTTTATTATTATTTTTAATATATGACCACCATAGAAATTCAAAACATACAAAGTGTGTAAAACCTTAAGGTTCTAGCCTGTTTGAGTAAAACCTAAATTTCAGTAAATGGCCTTTTTTAAAAGAATAATAATAAATAAATATTTTAGGTTCTTTCCTCTTCAAGTATTTCGAGACATGTATTTCTAGACAATATATTATCAATGTTTATCTAATATATTTAAATATATATATGTTATAAATATACATTTTTCATCTAAAATGAAAAAGTTCTCTGTATTATTTTCAAAATTAGATCTCTCCATTTACCCAACTATTTGGAGATTGGGCAAATATTTCTCTTTTCTCCCATTAAAAATGACATTGCTTTCTCTGAGGTGGTCATTTCTCCCAGCCTATATACACATAAGGTCTCTCATATCTTATACAACCTATGTTGACCTTAGTCTCACTCAGGACATTAGCATATTTTCCCCTTTTTACTCCCTCAAGAATTAAATTGGTTTTTATCCCAGCATCCTTCACCTCATTCATGTAGTACAGTATTTCCTTTCTTTGTAGAAATTTGCTCTCCTGTTCACATGGTTTTTTGTTAAGCTTCCAAGTAAAAATATAGGTATGTGACACAGCCTGAAAAATACACACAAACCCCTTGCTGAAAACTGATTAATCTAAGCGTGGGCATATGAACCAATCAACTTTAATTTTGGTGGAATTGATTTATGGCTGCTGGGATATTGAGAATTTAGGATTGTCAGAAGCCACTCACTCATCTTCAGAGAGAGAGAAATCACAGAGATAAGTAGGGATGAGAGTTCAGGGGGAAGGGAGGGAGAGATACAATGAACCTATTTATATCCCTCTGTTAGGATATACCGCAGCACAGGTGCAGCAAACTCTATTTTATGCGAGTTTGTTTTCTCTAACTTGTAATCAACATATTTTTTCTGAATTACATTCTTTAATTCCTGGTATCTGGGTTGTGCTCTCATTAGTTTGATGAAATTGCCCTCTAGATACTTAAATTACCACTCAAAGTTCTCCTAACATTTATGACCTTAACCTCTCAGTGTCATTTGACCATGTTCCCTATATTTCTCTATCGCTTTAGATATTTCACGCTGAAAAAAAATTTCTTTCAGGGAATTAAATGTATTCAAAATTGTTGGAAGTCCTGGTGGAATAGAATTCAGGTGGCTGTCTCTGTATCATTGGTTTGATACAGATATTGGGAATCTGCAGCTGCTAAATCTGCTTCTACCACTGCCACTGCTACAGAGACCTCACCCTATAAGGCTGACAGCACTGGAACTTGGGGTCTGTGCACCACTTAACACCACCCACTAGTCTTGGAAAGATAACCTCTGCCTCTCTTTAACTTTTTTTTTTTTTAAGATATTTTATGAGAGGATATAACTGATAGCACCAATGTTTCATACAGAAAAGCCTGGCTGTGAGGGAATTTAGGAAATAGAGATTTTAAGTTCCTAGTCTTTCCAAATAGGATGAGAGCAAAATAGACATTGAAAGTTCCAATTCAAGAATCATATTTAATCTTTCTGACAATTGCCTATTTCCTGTCAACATATGGCACCAAATTTTCTGTTCCCCCTTCTCTTAGCTTCTCCCTTCTTGGTCTACTTCACTGTTTATTATTTTCTACTTCCAACAAAAGCAAGATTTTCCAGAACTCTCACTCTTGACTTTCTTTTCTTTCCTCCATATGCTATTGCCATACATTATTCATACACCTTGGTTTTAAATATTATTTCTCCCCCTTTTATTAAATTCCAGGACAAGTCACAGATTAAAAAAATAATGGAATTTTGAAAAGTATTTTTAACCACAAGTCTATTGTGGTTGCCAAGGGGGAAGAGGGGGGAGTGGGATGGATGGGGTCCTTGGGGTTAATAGATGCAGACTGTTGTCTTTGGAATAGATTAGCAATGAGACCTACTGTGTAGCGCTGGGAACTATGTCTGGTCACTTATGGTGGAGCATGATAATGTGAGAAAAAAAAATCTATACATGTATGTGTAACTGGGTCACCATGCTGTACAGTAGAAAATTGAAAGAACACTATAAACCAGCTATAATGGAAAAAAATAAAAATCATTATATAAAATTTTTTTTAATTTTCAATAAATTTTATATTGATAGTTATTACAACCATAAATAATGAAAATAAAAAACAAAAAAACCTCCTCCCAAATCCCAATGGAATTAACTGAAAAAGGATAGAGAATTGAATGTAGTGATCTGAAATTCATGATGAGTAAATACTTCCAAAGAGCTGTTCTAACTATTTTTATATCCCTAAATGCAAATGAATATATTAAAGAGAAAGCATCATGAAGCATCAGTGAAGATATAGAATGTATATTTATTGAGCCATTGGAATTCTTTGGTCTACAAAAAACAAATACACAATTTAGATTGAATTAAATGTCAAGATGTGTGTAATCATATATAACAAAGTATCAGGGGGAGACCATTTTAGGGTTAATTTTTGGTTTAATGATATCATCAAAGAACCAGAAGATTTTTATCTTTCCACTCTGCCCACTTCACTCTATCATTGTCTTCCCTCTTGGTTGTAAGACAGCTGAGGCAGTACCAAGTACTGTATGCATGCCCAGTGAGTTTTATGGAGCAAAACTTTCCCAGAAAGCCCTTAGGAGCCATCCAATAGTCAAATTCCATCGGTCAGGATTAAATTACATGCCAGGAACTACCACAAAGGAGGCTGGGAAGTGAATATTTGTATTTCATCCTCCATATTGGGAGAAATACTATTACAGCAATAAGTCAGAGGTGCTGTTGGGGAAAAAAACTACAATGCCTGCCAGCCTATTCCATTTTGCGGATTATAAGGCTATACTAAATAGCCTTGAGTAAGAAGCTCAGTCCAGCATAGGTAACAGTAAAACCTGTATGTGGAATCTAAACTTTGGAGTTCCCACTGTGGCACAGCAGGTTGTAGATTCGGCATTGTCTCTGCAATGACTCAGGCTGCTATTGAGGCATATGTTTGATCTGTGGCCCTGCACAGTAGGTTAAGGATCTGGCATTGCTGCAGCTATGGCATAAATCACAGCTGTGGCTCAGATTCAATCCCTGGCCTGGGAAATTCCATATGCTGTGAGTTCACCCCCAAAAATAAAATAAATAAAAAGTAAACATAATTTTATTTGGTCAAGATATAAGTGGAGTATAAAATACGTGGCTACTCAAAAAAGTGAATTTAACTTGGGAACAATAATAGAAGTTTTAAAAGGAGGTGAATCAATTTTTTTCCGGATGATAAACAGATTCCAAAGCATTCAAATGTGAGTGGGAAGGCATTGATAAATTAAGATTATATACAGAATCTTAGACTAGGAGGACTATCATTTAGTTTAAGGAGCTGAAGAGGCTTTTCCTGGGGAAGGAAAGAGACTTGGCCCTCTTTATGTCAGCATTAAATGTGTTCTAAGTGTCCTTCTGGGTTCAATCTCTAAACACAGCACATGTAGATATCAATAGGGAAACAAGTGGCAAATTTATTTATGTAGTCTACCATTTTAGAAAGTCTCCCCCCACCATTTTCTGTTCTTTCCCTGTATCAGTGTAGACTTTCATTTATTCTTTCTTTTTAAAAAAATTCTATTTGCTTTCTTCCTGAATTTTTATTTCTATTTTACATCAAATTTTTGTCTTCCTCTGCCCTCTTTGTATAACTTCTTCCTTTTCCTTGTCTCTATACTTTCTCATTAACTTGCCTGTCTTCATTTGCCTCTATTCATTTTAATATACTCCTATTTTCTTTCTTTCTGAAAGTGAGAGCGACAGAGTCAAAAGAGACTACTATTGCTAAGTTCGGAATTTCTGAAATAACTAGACAGTTTGATCTTCAATGAAAGAAAAATGTCAACAAATCTATACCCATCTTTATATCTTTCATTTTTACTCCTTTAGCTATTTTTCTTGCATTTCTAGATGCTACTTACAAATCCTTCCTTTAGGTAAGTATCTCCAATATCAGTTACATTTTAAACAGTGAGATTGTATTAATAGATAGCCAATTTTGTTTAAGAGAATACCTATGACATTGGCCCTATATTATCTTAGGTATAAAAGAAAACAGACAAAAAATAAGTAATCCAATAAAAAGTAAAAGAAAATGGGAAAGAGAAGAGGAAAGAGAAAAACATTCAAGGAAAAAGTATGATTTTAAGCAGATATTTTGTAGACTGATGAATTCCAAATTTGATTTCCTCAAAATTGAGTTCTGTCCAAGACAAGAATTTTTCCATGAAAATTAAAAACATTGCATTCATCACTATATGCCTTGCTATTGGCTTGAACTATTAATAGATGCAGTCTGTACCATAGTGATTCTCAACAAGAGTGATTTTTGCCCAACAGGGGACATTTGGTGATTTCTAGAGAAATTTCTGGTTATAACAACTGGGGAGGGGGCACTACTGGCATCTAGTGGGTAGAGGCCAGGATTGCTACTAAACAAATACATAGGACAACTCCTCAAAACAGAGAATTAACCAACTCAAATGTCAGTAGTATCCAGGGTAAGGGATCACTCTTTAAAAAAAGGCATTGATTATCATTAAGAAATTGTCAAAGGATATTAGAAAGTACTTGCTTAAGGAAAAAACGTTTCCTTTATTTGTATAACGATTTTATTCTGTTTTCTAATCCCACAGTTGCAAAATAGATAAAGTTATTGGAGGGTTATAGATTAGATTTGTATATCATAAAATTGACATACTCTATTGTCTTTCTCCTGTCATGTGAACATAAGCTCCTCAAGGGTGGAGCTTTCTGATACTGTTATTGTCTACTAATAGGCACTCAATAAGCATTTACTTTTTTAATAAGTTAATGTCTTGGTAGGGTTAAGTTATGCAATATTTGACAAATTATTTTTTTCTTGATAACTTCTTTCCCATTCTTCCTTCTTTCCATTCTTAGGATTCATAGCTCTGAGGTAAAAAAAATTTAGGAAAACTCTAAAACCAGTAAAGCTATAATCAACTAGATATCTAGCTTTTTTAGATATGGTAAACTTAGGAAGTAAAAAAAAGTGAAGTATATTTTCCCATTTAATGTTTTGATCTATTCATAACCAAGATATTAAATAGGGTCTCCTATATTAATTTGATTAATTAAAAAGTTCAACCAGGCTTTCCTTATTTATGACCTGTTTGCAAGGAAAAGGCAATAGGAGCGCAATATGTCTGCAGGGAGATTATTTTCTATTGATGGGTGTCTGTTGACAGAATCCTTATCATTTCTTGCCAATTTTCTCAAAGAACATTGTGACAACTGCTCACAGCAGGCAGAGTCAGACTCCAGAATTGATTTTGGCAATCTGTATTGATCATATTGTTGATGATCTTTAAAACATCTTGCTGTCCCAGACTTTACTTATGTCAAGGAGAATTAACAAATGTATCTGATACTGGTATGTTCATGCCCTTACCAAATCTTGAATTCTGAAAATAAAAGCATAGGAAGTAAATTATAATTGTCATCAATATTTAAGAGTCATCTCCAGCCAAAAAGCATCAACTAGCTAATGGAACATTTTACAAAGATGCTGCTCCCATTTTATTTAGCTGCATAATGACTTCAGAGGTACATAAACAAAAATGATAGGGAAGCCTATTTTTTTGAGCTTCTTATTTTGCTTTTGTTCTTTGTGCAAAAATCCAGAAAAGTATTTGAAGGCTACAATAGAGAGAAAAAGGAAAGTAAAAGAAGGAAAAAAGAGGCAAAGAGAAAATGGAATAGAGAATTTTTAAGGTTGCTAAAATATAAGAGATATCAGAAAACTAATAATAGAAAAATGAGGAATTGGAAGCTAAGGTGATATTGATTTAAATAAATATATCTATGCATATGTGTACATCTGGGCACATATATACATATCAATAATGTATTTGATTTATTTGGTGCTCCTTTCAAAAGCACTAGAAAATACATTTGCATGTATTTTCTTTGTCTCCTTATGTAACTGTTATATAACACAGGGAGAAAATCAAGGGCAGAAAGAGTAAGTGATGAGTAACAAGTCACCAAGTCGGTGGGAAGAATGGAGACTATCTAGGGTTTCTCATTTTTATTTTTGGTATTTATTGTTCTACTTTATGTATTTAATCAGTCATATATGTAGATTATTCATAGTTACATATTTATTATTTATTTTATACTTAATACTCATCATGGCATATCTCATATTTAACTTAATATCAGAGTTTATGAATAGTTGATAAGGATTCATGTTTCTTGTTACTAATTCTTACTTTCAATTTTGAGTATTTCTGTGGACTTTCAATAGATGTATTAAAACTTGAAAAATTATTTGAAGCTAATTGTTTAAGAACTATTTAACTAAATTGAAATTCATAGAAATTGCTCAGAATATTTTATTTTTGATTGACTTTTTTAAGAACAAAAGTTAATTGTTTTAATTCTGCAGTATCCCTTATTGTTTTGATAATATTAGAAATTTATATAATTTTATTTATATACAAAACTGTAATTGAAGAGAATAGTTTTTAAAGTATGTATATCAGAAGCAATGAGAGAAAAATTTATTAATAAAAATTGTCTTTTCTTAATATACATTTATGGCTATTTAATCAAATACAGAATTCTAGGTACCCTAAGACAGAGGATCTCAAAATCAGCCTAATCCCTGGAAACATTTGAATTGCAGTATTTGTTTTGTGGCAAGTATTTGGATGCATTCTCCACAAAATATTTTGGACCCAGCAGAGTACATCTAGTTTTTTAAGAGTCAATCAATGATCTATCCATCAAATTAAATTATTTTCTTTGGCATGAAAGATATGATTCGTACTGAAACAGAACACAGTGCCAGGAGTCTGATGATTTTGTCTCACTTTAATCCAAATTAACCTAGAGGGATGATTTGACTTTGAAATCCAAATTTCTTGGTTAAATAGCTTATGCTAGTGTCTATTTGAAAGACAGGTTAGGGCTAAGACTTAGGCTAGTGGCTATTTGTCCACCCTCTGTGTATACTAGTTTGAGTCAAGAATGTCTTCTGCATGTGTACATTAAGTTAGACTTGTCAAGTATATCTTGAACATTAGAGTTTTATGTTATTTCTTTTTTTTTTCAAATGAATTTGGCCTAAAATGTTAACAAAATTGGAAACAGCTGTGTTAAGAAACTACTTTCTTTTCCATTTATAGTCTTGTCGACCAATATAAACCTCATCATTTTAGTGGAGCTTCTCCCCCACATCCAGATGTTATAGATTTCTCAATAATCCTCAGCAAAAATTGCCAAAACCAACAAGAAGTTTTAACATGTAAATTCAACACATTGTTTCATGCTCATCATGGCCTTTTCTCCATCAACCCCATCCTCATCAGATTTCAGATGCTCGGCAGTTGACACAGCTACAGCAAAGGACTCTGAGTCATCATCTCATTGTGGGATGGATTCCTTTTAAATTTTTTTTGTCTGATTCATGAACTGCTTTTTGAAAATCTAAAAATGGTTCATGAATTGCTTGGGAGTTGGCAAAAATTAATAATAATGAGCCCATTTTGAGTACACTGAAATGAACTGATTATCATTGCAAGCTGTTGCTAATTTGGATTCTTGATGGCAAGAAAGGGTTCTACAGGAGCCTTTTCATTTGCAAGTAGGACAAATTTCATGGTGTGGCAAAGAAAACACTTTTGTAACCTTTACCTTTATGTTTACTTTTAGGATTATGGGATATGTAGGTATAATAGGGCTGTGATCAAGACCGAGTTCATTTTTTTAATCTAATCACACTGGGAAAATGATATAACCAAGGGACCATTCTAAACAAGTGGTAAAATGCAGACATGTCACTTAATTCGAGAATAGAATTTGGGTGTTTTTGCAAATGTTAGGAGATTATGTTCTGCTGAATAAGCATGGCTAAATCTGGTTTCTTTACCCTAATTTATTACCCTGATATTGTTAGTCTTGTTCATATCAGTTTCTAATCATTTTCTCCTAAACTTTCAAAGATATTGGCTTCAGCAGTTTCCTCTAGTTGAGTCTTTCACTTGGTAAAGTGTATGTTACACATAAAATGAAAATTCCTCCTGCTTGCATTTCAAGAAAAAAAAAGTGTAGGGTAAAGCAAAGATTGTCCATAGATATTACTGAAATATCAGAAATGATATCATATCAGAAAATATTTTGGGCATAATTTAGTAAAATTTAAATGAAAATCTGAAAAAAAGAAAAAGAAAACCTATTTGCCTTTTCATGAACTTGTGAAATCAAATATTCTAAACTCTTGTTTTTATAGTATCATGTACCTATAACCATGTTCCAGTTTTAAAATGATGTACTAAAGATCTCTGAAAGCAATTACACAAATGCAAAATAATTCTGAAAGAAAAAATTTGACTTCATACTGTTAAATACACAATGGGATGAATTATTTTAATTTGGACCTGAATTTCAACTTATAAAATACCTCAGAGTAATTAAGCTTAGTACTTAGAAAAATCATACTATCCTTCCTTATGTTTTACTATGGGGAAGATTAAACTTTTTGACCAAAACTATTTCTTGTCCCGCTACATATGGACAGCAATGAAAATATCTCTCAATGTTGGAAATTACAGTTTAATGTTGCATTCAGAGCTCTGCTTCATTCTAAGCTTTAAAAAATTCTCTTAATTATCCTCCTTGAAGGTAACAAGTATGAAAATATTTGAAAATAGTAAATGTATCTCTGACAATGTGAAGGGTAGCCACAATTTAACCATAAATTAAACTTTTTAAATCAAAAGCAACAAAAATTCTCAAATATCATATTAAAAAAACTAGAAAAACATTTTAAAACAAGAAACGCCTGTGGAAAATGCCAATTTGATGGAAGACGGCAGGGTGAAGTTCTTGGATTAGAAATGGTACCTTTATTTGGTGTGAGTAAAAATAGACATATGAATCTTAGCTTTGGCAAAGCAATTTCAAAGGCTTTATTTTACTTTTTAGTATCTAAGGCTTTACTATATCTAGAAACCCTCCTAGAAATCACAGTTTAAAGCAGGTAGTTTCACTCTCTCATACAGGATATATAAATGCCAAATCATGTTACAGTTTGATGCTGAAAACTGTTTCATTCTCAATGAGAGATTTAAGTGTGAAAGAGAACCAGAAATATCACCCAGTACACACAGAAATTTAAATAATTTTACCATCTTTCTAAAAAAATGACTTAATAACTTTTTAAAAATCTCTAGAGCCAGGAGCTTAGCTATTAATTTGAAAAACTTGAATTCATTGTCCCATCAAACTTAAAGGTCAAAGCACTTCATCTTTATTTAATGTGCTAGAGTATGTCATGAGACAGAATCATGGGGTGGGGGTGGAGGATAAAGATAGAAAGAGAAGGATCTGATAATTTTGGTGTCTTTTATTCTACTGTCTGCCAACTGCTAGGGACACCACTTCAGATCTGTTTTATTGAAATCTTTTCTTTTTCTTCTTTAGTTTCCCCTAAAGCTAAATAAATAATAAAGGAAAGAAGAATGTATGGGAACTGAGGGGTTCCACAGAAATATTTAAATTAATGTTAAAATTCTTCATCTATCTCTGACTTTAAAACCCTTTTAAATATGATGCTGAAGGTTTAGGTCTGCTGGAAAAGAAAATTATCTTTCCATTTTTTGAGAGCTAAGATTCATAACCCTTGAAGAGTATATCAACTGATTTTTGTAGCAAGAGGTTGCTGAAGGAAAGGAAATATAAAGTTAGTTACAATATGTGGGTTACAAATCACAAAGGGTGGGCTGGCATATCCCTCAAGTACATGAGATAATGTTCTCTGAGCAGAGGTTGAGACTTCTAGGAAACAAGAAAAATATGGTGCCTCGGGGACCTCATTGTGATGCCCTGAGTCACAGACTTACAGGGAAAACCATGTCTATTTGCAAATAATTCTTCCCCTTTACTCTATTACTTTCATGTCATCTCTCCCCCTTCAGCCATGCTCTCATAACATCCCTACCTCTTTGATTCTTTGATTCTGACTCTACCTCCAGTCCTCTGCATATGAGCATCCCTTATCATTATATGAAGTTACAAACTTGCCACTCTAGTGCAAGAGTCAGCAACCCACCAGCTAAATTTGACCCACTATCTGTTTCTGAATGGCCCCTGAGCTCAGAATGAGTTCTATACTTTTAAAAGTTTGAAAATATCAAAACATGTTTATTACTTTGGGGCATGGGAAAAATATATGAAATTTGAATCGCATATTCAATAAATAAAACTTTGTTGAAACACTGCCATGTTCATTCTTTAGATATTATCCATGGCTGCTTTTGTACTGCAGTGGACTGCAAAACATAAAATATTTATCATTTGGCCTTGCATAGGAAAAAAATTGCTAAAAGACACCATAACTTCTATTCTCTTGCCTTCATGATTTCAGCCTTGCCTTCATTATTTCAGGAAATGGTACCAATAGTTTCTGGTAGTTTGAAATGAAAATCATGAAGTTTCTCTTTATCACAGTTTTTAACCACTGTGATTTTACTGGGTTATAGCGTGTCTTGCTATTAATTATCACTAACTCAAGGTATAAAGGGATCAATAAAACACACATTTCCGCCCCCCTTTTGTTTTTTGTCTTTTGTCTTTTTAGGGCCGCACCCTATGGAAGTTACCAGTTTAGGGGTCCAATCAGAGCTGTAGCTGCTGGCCTTCACCACAGCAATGCCAGATCCCAACCACATCTGCAACCTACACCACAGTTCATGGTAACACTGGATCCTTAACCCACTGAGCAAGGCCAGGGATCAGACCAGTCATTCATGGTTTCTAGTCAGATTTGTTTCTGCTGCACCATGATGGGAACTCCTATTTTCTCCTTTAATTTACCATGGGTTTATAGTTAGGAGACACTCCACATATATCACTTACCTATCCCTCCAAAATAACTTACCGATTTAATATGAATCTACAACTCTTTCTGTTTCAAAATACCAAAAGCATTGCCTTAGATTCCCTTATATGAATAAACTGATTTGAACTGACTTGAGCTATTTAGCATCTTAGTGTATCCCATTTAAGGATGAATATTTCGGTTAAATTGTCTGTACTACCCAAAGCAATCTATAAATTTAATGTGATGCCTATCAAACTACCTATGACATTTTTCACAGAACTATAACAGATAATCATAAAATCTATATGGAACCTTAAATGACCCCAAATTACCAAAGCAATCCTGAGGAAAAAGAACAAAGCAGGAGGCAAAACCCTTCCAGACTTAAGACAATGCTACAAAGATACAGTAATCAAAACAGAGTGGCACTGGCACAAACATAGACATATGGATCAGTGGAACAGAATACAGAGCCCATAAATAAACCCACACACTTTCAGTCAATTAATCTTTGACAAAGGAAGCAAGAATACAAAATGGGAGAGACAGTCTCTTCAGCAAGTGGGGTTGGGAAAGTTGGACAGCCTCAGGCAAATAAAGGAAGTTAAAACACTCCCTCACACAGTATATAAAAGTACATTCAAATAGCTTAAAGATTTAAAGACATGGCATCATAAAATTGCTAGAAGGGAACAAGGGCAAAATATTTTCTGACGTAAATTGTACCAATGTTTTCTTAGGTCAGTCTACCAAGGCTATAGAAATAAAAGCAAAAATAAACATGTGAGACTGAGTCAAACTTAAAAGCTTTTGCATAGCAAGGGAAGCCATAAAAAAAATGAAAATACAACTTCTGGACTGGGAGAAAATATTTGCAGATGATACAACTGACAAGGGCTTAATTTCCAAAATATAGAAACAGCTTACATGGCTCAATATCAAAAGAAGAAAACAAACAAACAACCCAATCAGAAAATGGGCAGAAGATCTAAATAGATATTTCTCCAAAGATATACAGATGGCCAGTAGGCATATGAAAAGATGCTCAACATCACTAATTATTAGAGAAATGCAAATTAAAACTACAAGAAGTTACAACTTCACACCAGTCAGAATAGCCATCAAGAAGTCTACAAACAAAAAAAGCTGGAAAGAGTATAGAGAAAATGCAACCCTCCTATGCTGTTGATGGGAAGGCAAACTGGTATAAACACTATGGAAAACAGTATGGGGGTTCCTCAAAAAACGTAAAATAGAGTTGCCATATGATCCAGCAATCTGACTCCAGGGCATATATATGGACAAAACATTAATTTGAAAAGATACATGCATTCCTATATTCATAGCAACACTATTTATAACAGTCAAAACATGTAAACAACCTAAATATCCATTGACAGAGGAATGGATAAAAACATTGTACATATATATGCAATGGAATACTACACAGCCATAAAAATGAAAAACTGCTATTTGCAGTAACACAGGTGGACCTAGAGATCGTCATACTAAATGACGTAAGTCAGAAGGATAAAGATAAATACCAGATGATATAGCTTTTATGTGGAATCTTAAATACAACATGAACTTATCTATGAAACAAACAGACACTGAGAATAGATTTGTGGTTGCCAAGGGGAAGGGAGATAGGGGAGGGAAAGAGTTTGGGATTAGCAGATGCAAACTGTTATACATAGAATGGATAAACAATAGGTCCTCCTATATAACACAGGGAAACATATTCAATATCCTGTAATAAAACATAATGGAAAAAATATGAAAAATAATTATATATATATGTATATTGATATATATATATTACTTTGCTACACCAGTAGAATCACTTTGCTACACCAGAAACACAACATTGTAAATCAAGTATACTTTAATAAAATATAATAAAAAAAAGAATAGAGATTTCTATTGCAAAGAATTTAATGAGCTTGATAAAAGGATTAAAAGATACTGTCCCCGACATTGTTAGAGATGTTATGTGATATGGATTTTATGAACAATGTTACCTTCCTATATTCTGAAAAAAAAATCACCTTCCTACACACATGTAGTTTCATAAGTGTCAGATTAGGGATTATGAATTTATAGCCTTCTCAGAATTATCATTAACCATAAAGAGTATTTTCTTCCTCACTATCCCCATACCATGTGCATGTCAGGAAATGACACTATCAGTCACTCAGTTTTGCTAATTGTAAAATATATCCAGAACCACTTATTTCCATTTCTGCCATTATCACTATAGTTTAAGACCTGATCTCTTCTTGTCTGGGTTATTGCAATAACCTAGACTCTTGGTCTTTCTATCTTGGCTTCTCCATAGTGAATTCTGTGCAGATAATGAGTCATCTTTTTTAAACAGTACATCTTTCTTCTCACTATTCTGGTCAAAGCCTTCCAACTTTCCATTCCATGTCTAAGGAACTCCAAACTCTTTCATATGGCCTACAAAGCCCTACAGACCCCTGTGATCTGGCCTTTGCCTAAGGACATCATCTTGCAGCACTCTACCCGTGTCAGCTAACACTGTTATGGCCCTTTTGCTCATTTCTGTCTCAGGGATTTTTTTGCTCATTTCTGTCTCAGGGATTTGTACTGGCTGTACATGTTCCTTGGAAATTTTCTCCTCTAGATTTCACATGACTCCACCACACTGACCTCATGATTCTGTTCAAATACATCACCTAAGAGAGGCATTCTATGACTATCTTATATACATAATACTTCCCCAACGCTGCTGTCATTCTTTACTCTCACCCTTAGGTTTATTTTCTTCATTCCTATAGCTATCTTCCTCTGGAGTCTTATCACCTTATGCTTAGCCTAAAAAACTAGACTTTTAACAGTATAACAGAGCTGCAGATAAAGCACTAGATTTGAGACCTGAATTATTATTATTGTCTTTTTTGTCTTTTTAGGGTTGCACCTGTGGCATATGGAGGTTCCCAGGCTAGGGATTGAATCGGAGCTGTTGCCGCAGGCCTATACCAGAGCCACAGCAACACCAGATCTGAGCTGCATCTGCAACCTACACCACAGCTCATGGCAATGCCAGATCCTTAACCCACTGAACGAGGCCAGGGATGGAACCCACAAGCTCATGGTTCCTAGTTGGATTAGTTTCCACTTCACCACGAAGGGAACTCTGAGACCTGAATTATACTGAAGCTGCAACGCACAAGCTTTCTGTTATCTCTTGACTTTAATTTCTTCATCCCTAAATGAAAAATATGGAATGATATGATCTTTACAACATTTAACAGTTCTCAAATTCTAAACTAGTATTTTTTTTTCTGCCTCAATTCTTTTTTTCCTCCAGTTAAATATGTACCAGTTATCAAATTAAATGTCAAAAAGTTCTAACTCACCAGTTTCATTTTATGATTCTCCATTGGTTATCCATTAAAGTGTAAACTATACTCCTTAGCCTATTTTAAAATATTCTGTCCATGTGCTCTTCTCCTAATATGGAAGTTGCAGCAAATTATCCAAAAGATGGAGCTAACATGGGAAATTCATCTCTAAGTCTCTCTCCAGAGTCAATGGTCATTGAGAATAACTTTAAGAAGTTTTTAACTGTGAAAAATAGAACTAATCTAAATATAAAACAAAAAAAAATATTGTTACTGGTTTGATTGGAATTACATTAATTCATAAATTGATTTGGAAGAAAAACTATTTTAAAATAATTGAAGCAATAATAGGCATTGTTGTTTCAATTTAAAAATTTTTAAATGAATTTTCAAGTTTAAATATAAAATGTAAATAAGTTCTTATCATGAAAAATGAAAACAATACATAACCAATGAAAGCCTCCTTGAATACCACTTAGTTCTAGTCCCTTCTTTAAAGATAACACCTGTCATTCAAATGGAATATATCATCTCAGAACTCTGCCTATATGTTTACCTACATATACTTTTGTACATATGAAATATACTGCTTTGTTTTAAATAAATGAGATTATACCCTGGATATTACTTTATAATTTAATCTTTTAATTTACGATGTCTTGAAGAGGGTTCCATACTGCATGCATAGGATTTGACATGACCAAATCCTTTTTTTTTTTTTTATTGTGATATCTAGTTTTATTTTATTTTTATTTTTATTTTTTATTTTTTTATTTTCCCACTGTACAGCAAGGGGGTCAGGTTATCCTTACATGTATACATTACAATTACATTTTTCCCCCACCCTTTGTTCTGTTGCAACATGAGTATCTAGACAAAGTTCTCAATGCTATTCAGCAGGATCTCCTTGTATATCTATTCTAAGTTGTGTCTGATAAGTCCAAGCTCCCCATCTCTCCCACTCAAATCCTTTTGACTGATTTGTATTTCAGGTGGAGGCACTGCAATTTAGGTCATCATTCCCCTATTATTACAATTTATTTTTCTCTAGTTTTTTTTTTCTGCCAAATATTGGTATAGTAAATATAGACAGACCAGAGCTTGATTTCAAATTTTATCCTATGTAACTACCCTATAGTATTTGTATTTTAATAGTTACAGCTGATATGATATGTATTAGTCATCTTGTGTTTTTGTTCATAACATTTTCTGGGTACTTTTGTATTTGCTAATAATGATTATGTTTCCTTTGTTTTTCTCTAGTGAAAAGTATACATTCTTTTTCCTAGCAGTTCTACCACTACAAATTTAAAACTGTGTTCTGTAATTATCAGTGCTAAGAATGAAATAATGCCTTCTTCCCAGGATTATTTACAATGACAAAAACAGCTGAAATTACTTAAATGTTCTTGAACCCTTTATAATAGATGATAAAGAAGATATGTTATTCCTATCTATCAGGAAAGGGAGGAAATATCTTCTTTTGATCATATTGCT
Source organism: Sus scrofa (assembly GCF_054392235.1). Classification (NCBI taxonomy): domain Eukaryota; kingdom Metazoa; phylum Chordata; class Mammalia; order Artiodactyla; family Suidae; genus Sus; species Sus scrofa. Next base: position 78,883,760 of record NC_139389.1, read on the forward strand.
GAAGCAGAATAGCATTCCAAATAGATTTGGGAAAAATTTTTTTAAATGTATATACTGTCTTGGAAGATTGCAAATGCAGAGGTGTTTCGAACATGAGCCATGAAAAAGAATTCTACTGGTAACTTGAGCTCAGTAAAGAAAATCTAATTAGAAACCTGAAAGGTGTGTGTGTGTGTGTGTGTGTGTGTGTGTGTGTGTGTGTGTATTTGTGTGCGTGTGTGTGCGTGTGTGTGTGTGTGTGTATGCGTATGTTTTATTTTTAAATGTCTAAATCCAAATATACCAACTTGGCAAGGACTCTTTCACTGTTAGGGGAAAAATAATTGAGTAATTATTTAGGCCAAAATAAGGCATAAATAGGTAAAATACTATTTTTGAAAGGCAAGATTAAACAATAAAAATATAAACTGCATTATGATTGAATGGATGAATTAAAAAACACATGCTAAAGAGCAGATTTCCCTTAGGTATTGAAATTACTCAACTGATATTTTGATTTTCTGGATTGAAACAGAAAGTGAGAGAAAGGACTGAGACTTGCAACTTCAAAGTGAGAACAGATTTTAGGTCGATATTTGTGATGAAAAGATTTGCAGAAACATGGGGACAGACCTGGGACACGGATTTTGTGGTGGGATTAGGCAATTGGAATTTAAGAAGAGATAGATACCTGGATTGCAGATTTCCCTTTTTGTGTTGTCATTCCTTTATGAAATCCTCAAGTCCTTAGTAAATTTTATTAATTACTGTATTCAAGTAATATTCTTGTGTTGGCCCCAGCTTGGGAAATAAAGAAATAAAATACCCACATTTCAAAATAAATCAAACTTAAACAATCTGGGAGAGTATATAGATATGGCAGAGACACAGCAAGATCTACAGTTCAAAAGGAGAAATATAATATAACAAATCTTTTGGGTCCTAAGAAATATTTAAAACAACATTATCTTTCTTCCAAGCTCTTTGGAATAATCTCCAACAATACTTATTTGAGCTTTTAAATAAAGGGTAATCTTAAAGCTTAGAGGACTTGGGGACAATGGTTAAAGATTCATCATTAGATAGGGTTATTACATGTTTTTTAAAAAAAGAATTTTTAGAAAGTATGTGGATAGCAAGCTTTCTGAGTCCTGTATATAGTAGTATACGTTTGTGTTACTTTACATATTAATCACAACTTGCCTGGGTTTAGGAATCTTGGATCATGACCCTATTCCTCAGAATTATATAGAGGTTCACCATTTTTCTGCCATGTAATACTAAAGAGGAAAATCATTGGATTTTACTTCCTTTGAAGATAATCTGTTCTTCCCTGCTCCGATGATTGTATAATTCTTTCTTTATACTTTACATAGAAAATATCATCAAGTCATTCTTAAATACTAATCTATTTTACTAGTTCTGCCTACGACTGGGTTAATTCTTTTAAAATGAGTTGGATCTTTCTTACATTTATAATATTTTGTGGTTGTCAAGGGAGGAAGGAGGAAGTGGGATGGCCAGGGAGCTTGGGTTGATAGATGCAAACTATTACATTTAGAATGGATAGCAATTAATTAGGTCCTATTGTACAGCACAGGACTCTGGAAGATGGAAGATGGAAGACCATGATGGAAGATAATATGAGGAAAAGAATGTATATATATTTATGACTGGGTCATTATGCCATATAGAAGAAATTGATACAATACTATAGATCAACCATACTGTAATAAAAAAAAGAAAAAAATAAAGTATACAGGAGGATGTACATAGGTTAAAAAAATAAAAGCAACCACTATGGAAAACAGTATGGAGGTTCCTAAAAAAATTAAAAATAGAATTACCATTTGATCGAGCAATCCCACTCCTGGGCATCTATCCAAAGAAAACCATGACTCAGAAAGATACATGTATTTCAGTGTTCATTGCAGCACTATATACAATAGCCAAGACATGGAAACAACCTAACTGTCCATTGACAGAGGAGAGGATAAAGAAAATGTGATACATATACACAATGGACTATTACTCCACCATTAAAAGGAAAGAAATAATGGCATTTGCAGCAACATGGATGGACCTAAAAATTATGCTAAATGAGGTTAGTCAGACAGTGAGACACCAATATCATATGCTACCACTTACATGTGGAATCTAAAAAAAGGACACAATGAACATCTTTGCAGAATAAATACTGACTCACAGATTTTGAAAAACTTATGGTATCCTAAGGAGATTGGTTGAAGGGGGTGGGAGGTTGAGCTGAGGGTTTGGGATAGAAATGCTATAAAATTGGTTTGTGATGATGGTTATACAACTATAAATTTAATAAAATTCATTGAGTAAAAAGAAAAGAAAGGAAAAGATATTTCAATATCATTTTGTAAATGAGGTAATTGAAAAAAGAATTCAAAAATAATGTAATTGCTTTTAGGGATGTATCCCAGAGCTACTGAATTAAAAATACTTATTTGTGAGACCTGGAAAAAATAAAATAAAACAAACCAAAAATCCCCAGAATATTTTAGATCATTATTAGAGTCTTAAGAAAATGCATCATATAAGCAATGAGATCCTACTGTATAGCACAGGGAGCTATATCCAGTCTCATGGGATAGATCATGATGGAAGATAATGTAAGAAAAGGAATGTGTATATATATGTATGATTGGGTTACTTTGCTGTACAGCAGAAACTGGTACTACATTGTAAATCAACTATACCTTATTAAAAAAAAGGAAAAGAAAAATCATATGCATGTGAGACCATAAATACATTCTCTATCTTCTATACCTAGCTTCCTCTCACTCATTGTTTTAAATTTGTGCCATTTTTTCCTCTGCATGAACAGAAAGCACTTCAAGTTTGTTCATATTATTGATATTGCTTTTCAGAGCTGGTAGATTTTCCTTTTTACTGTTTCAATGCAGTTTCTGATTTTACAATACCATTTTACCTTCTGCAAATATTTTTGAATCTTTTTAGTTCCACTTTAAAATTATCTCTGACTTATATCTAGCTCTCTTTTCATCTGTCTTGTATAAGTTAAGTAATAGTTAACAGATGACAAAAAAAAAAAGCCCTACTCAAACTGTTTTTAAAAAGATGTATTGACTTAATTTATTCCTTCATTCAACAGTTTCAACTGGTGTTAATGAGACTCAACATGCCATCAAGAGCCTTGTTTCTTTCCTACCCTCCCATAGTGTCATCTTCATACAAGGTCAATTCTAATTAAAGTCTCAAAACTTCCCAATACTTCTGGAGCTACAAGTCCAAGGAGAGAGAAGTTGGCTCTCTTCTAGAAAGGTGACAAAGTAAAGAAATATTCTTCCTTGTGGCACTCAGCAAACATCATCTACAAATCTTGTTAGCCCAAATTGGATTGCACATTCCCTGACCCAATGCTGGCTATATAATTTGTGGAGTTCAGTGTAACATGAAAATAAAGGGTTCAAAAATCAGTTTTTAAAATGCCCCATTAGGAGTTCCCGTCGTGGTGCAGTGGTTAACGAATCCGACTAGGAACCACGAGGTTGCAGGTTTGGTCCCTGCCCTTGCTCAGTGGGTTAACGATCCGGCGTTGCGGCTCGGATCCCGTGTTGCTGTGGCTCTGGCGTAGGCCAGTGGCTACAGCTCCGATTGGACCCCTAGCCTGGGAACCTCCATATGCCGCGAGAGCGGCCCAAGAAATGGCAAAAAAGACCAATAAATAAATAAATAAATAAAATGCCCCATTAAATGTTGTAAAATATAAAGATTTTTCATTTTTTCTATGATCTCTCACTTGTCATGGTGTTTTATATTTGCCATTTAATGTTATTCTAAGCAAATAAAAATAAAATTTTTAATTATTAGCAAGCATTTTTACCAGTCATCTTTATTGTCCAATACCAGTTTTAAGTACAAATAGAAGAACATCTAACCCACATGAAAAATGACTAAAACTGTACAATATGCAGCTGGTACATGAATGTATATTTCATTCTTACCATTACTGTGGAAATCTGTGCAAAACCAACCCACTCCTTTTACGTTTTGATAGGCATACAACCCACCAACACTCTACCTTCAGTTTGTTCAAAGGAAGGAAAGGAAAGGACTGAAAAGTTTATCTTTTTTCCCTACGTCATCATTTTCAATGTAAGCATCTGACTAATACAGAGAAGTTGCACAAGTAAGAAAGAATATAACAGGGTTCTTTGATCATTCATTTCTTAGAACTCCACTGCCTTCTTTCTGTTTGTAGCAAAGTCTGGTTTAAATGCTTCAAACAGAAAGTGTGACCTCTTGGGGCTGTCAGTGCTCTCACTCAGTCATTGTGAAACACCTCATACTAACTCTGAGACTTGCTGACTCTCACCTGTCATGGGGCCATTGGTGTTCTGTGCTCAGCTCATGGGCCCACATCGTATGTGGCAAATACTATGTAGGACTAGTGGCAGACACACTTGCAGCACGTACCACCTCTGCTCATGCACATGCTTCTCTGTCTCATCAGACTTCACCCACAAAACACAAGTTCAAATATGCAATTATGAAGGGTTTCAAGACAGAAACAGCAGAGCATTAAACCAAGTGCAAGACCCTTCTAAATGCAGAGACCTAAATAATTGCACAGGTTGCCCCTTATGAAGCCAGCCCGGAGCATACCCATACCAATATCTACAATCTGGGGATGAATATTTTGGTTAGCAAGGCCTAAGGCGTCTGCTCCTTGCCTAAACTCAAGGATAGAATTAGCTTCCCTGAAAGCAAGTGGATGAGCGGAGACAAGACCGAAGTGAAACGGAGAGGAATGAAAAGTGTAGTAGCTACAGGAAGTGGGTGGCCTAAGGAGAAGCAACAAAACATTCCACCTCAACTCTATTTCTTTCTCTTCTTAACTTTATGTTTTATTTTTGTTATTTTTTAAACAAATCAGAGTTTTTAATATCAAACTTTTTTTGTATTAAACACTAATAATTTTAGAAAATATTTTTCCACTGTAACCTATTGTTCTATTTACCTTCAACTATTTTGCGAGTTTTCCCATAGGAACCAAGTTATTATTTCCGTTTACTTGCTTTTATTAGAGTACATTTATGTGCAGTCTTGATGTTTTCATTTTCATACAGATAAAGTGGGAGCAATCTTTTATTTGCCTCATGGGCAGTATAGATCACTGAAAATATTTTTACCTGATCTTGAGCCATGAATTTGCATGATACAAATAGACAAGACTATTCCTCACCCAGAAGATAACCTTGGTGGTTACCAAGTGGTGTGAAAGTGAGCAGTACCAGCAGGGCTCTTCATTGTGTCTCCTCTGTTTTGTCTCACTGATGATGATGTTGAGTCAGCTGCACATCCATATTTCTCCCCATGTTTATATTTAGCCTGGTCCTCCAAAACAGGACCACTAACTGGTTTTTCACAGGATCTTTCTTGTTCTTCACCTTCATGCTTTCTCCTTTGGGCAATCAATCTGTACATATGGAACAAAGCCTCTGATTTGCTACCAATATAACGCAATAACAACAACAAAAATTACCTTAGTGTGGTCTCTTTCTTCCTCGCAGCCCACTCTCACTTCTAGCCTGATCTTTGTACATCACAACAAGCTAGTGGTATGCTAGTGTATTTCCCTTTAGTGTCTTTTTGATGCAGATAACTGCTAGGTAAGCCCAGGTATGCTTTAGTGTTTTTTCCTATGCATTTATTTAAAGAAGCAAAGAAGAATCTGGATGGAACAGTCATGCCCATGGTGTCCTCAATCTTTGCTCCTCCTAAAATATAGATTTATTTTCCCAAGGTAGCCTTTCCTGTTTGCCTAATGAATCGGGTATTTAGAAAGGACAGCTTTGAAATGTCCTTGGTAATCACATTGTTACTGGATCCAGACGTAGTAGATCTGAAAGAATTTCTTTGGATTATCTGGGTTATATAAATGGTAACTTTCTCTAGTTCCCAATCCTTGTCATAGATTTTCTGTCATTTTAACACTCCGGATAATGTTAGTGGAAAGAGAGGGATAAGAATTTTGCCTTTATCACTATCATCCCCTGAAGTGCTCTCATCTATCTAGAGAAAAAAAAAATAAAAAAAGAACTAAAAAAAAAAGTCACATTTTTGTAAGTTACTTTAAATCTCATTGGAGAAAAGAAAGGTAACGAGTAGACCCTATAATAAGAGGTATCATTAATTTCTATTTCAAAGCATAATGTGTCTAATTCAGAAATTCACCAAGTGTTATTAATGTTCAAATCTCACTTAAGTTGCTTGATTTCCATTACAATCTCAGGTTTCTAATCTACCAAAAAAAAAAAAAAAAGCATGTTTGATTATAGACAAAGTACCAAAATACTATATACTATAAACTTGTAGATATTTCTGAGGTAAAACTCTGACAGTCTGGCAGAAGGAATGTTTTCTAATGAAGGGCTTAACAGCCTTAATAAAAATCAACAGGTGAAAAAAAAATAAAGCATGTCTGAATAAAATTGGGTTCAGGGGGAGAGTGAACTGGAAAGGAAGCTCATGCCAGTGACTCAATATCTTGTTTAAAAGTTTGGCTTTATTGGCAGGTTGTAGGGAGCCTCTGAATTATTATTTACTTCAGAAAACAGAGGTCTAGGCTAGAAAATATACTTCTAAGTATACCATTATTCCTACCACCACCATCCTCCCTTCTTCCCCTCCTCCCTTAATCCCTTTTTCACTTTACTATAGCCCATGCATTTACTGATTCTCATTCTTGATTCTTTTTAAGCAAATCCATCCAAAATTTTCTGTTTGTGCTATGGAAGCAGTTTAATGCTTATAATAAGAAAAAAGTATTTCATATATAGTGCTTGATGCCCTTATTTATTAAAAAGACAAGCATTTAAGAGTTAATTTACTTTTTTTTTTTTTTGTCTTTTTCTAGGGCTGCACCCGCAGCATATGGAGGTTCCCAGGCTAGGGGTCTAATTGGAGCTGTAGCCGCAGGCCTACACCAGAGACACAGCAACAGCAGATCAGAGCCACGTCTACGACCTACACCACAGCTCATGGCAATGCCGGATCCTTAATCCACTGAGCGAGGCCGGGGATTGAACCCACAACCTCATGGTTCCTAGTCGGATTCGTTAACCACTGAGCCAGGACGGGAACTCCAAGAGTTAAATTTAGAATTCATTATCTCAGAGCTGGAGAATACCTTAACAATCAACTCTTTAATTTTATGGATCAAGAATAGTATATTCTAAGAGATGAGGTAAATTGTTGATGATCACATACCTCATTATTGGTAGAACTAGAACTATATGCCTGACCTCTTTATTCGTACCTAAATCAGAGTCTGAAATTCCTATACGAGTTTAGACAAGCTTCTGAACTAATTATATTATGTGGAAAATTCTGTTTATATGGACAATTCTTACTGTTCAGTGATTTACAACTTTCATTATATTCTCAAAGTAGTTCATGAACCAAAAATGTTAAGGACCATTGATCTAGATCATATTGGCAACTACAATTTTAAGACTAAACGAAATTGTAAAGTATAAAGGTAGTTTAAATATGAGTCATAGAAACATATTCTTACCCTTATGAACTACAAAGAGAAACAAGATTAGAAAAAAAGTTTTAAGTTTTCACTATATTAGCATTAGGTCATACTCTTAAATCTTATGCATTCATCAGAATTGCTCCTGAATATAATGATAGCCTAATCATCACTAGAGTGCAAGTTGGTTTATGAGGATTTGCATATTTGTTTTGTAAATGTTTCATGGGTGAAATTATTAATTAGCATCTAATTAATATTTGTGTTGCTAACATATTTTTTTAAACCCCAGAATCAAGAAAATAGAGAATAGTTAATTATCCATTGCTGATCTCTTTAAAATTCCTCATTGCTAAACTAAATAGCACAAAGGAGAGATTAATAAAAATAACCTGGAGTAACTTAATCGTATTCTTTTTATTTTGCCCAGTTACTGAGATTCTTTAACTATGTCTTCATCCATCCTAAGGCATTATTAAATAACTATTTTGCAAGCATTTAATAATCTTGGAAAAGAGAGTAATTGTTAATGCTTGAGAATTGCACCGAAGAATTTCCCCCAAATGTTGGAATGAAGAAAAATGTAATATAAACTATAAAAATAATACCTAGGTGAAATATGTTTAGCCCCCAAGTGCTGAATTAAAAGAGTATAACACAAAATAAGTAAGAGTTGCTTTCAATCAGATGATGAGGTAGTTGTAGCCTGGTAATACAGGGGCTTGCTTGGAGCTATACTACACAGGTTTAGATTCAGAAAATCCTGTGCTTGAACCTTGAGCTCCATCTCTTAACTAGCTCTTTAACAATGAGCAATTGACTTAGCTCTCTATTTAGTAGTTTTCCCATCCCAAATTTGAGAATGACAACATTAAATAATACCTGACAATTAAAAAGCAGTCAATGAACTATAAGCATTTTTAACAGGTAAGCCATTAGTATTAAGGTTGTGGTCCAGACAGGAGTAGTAAGTTATACAGGTAAAAAGATGGAAATGAAGATATCCACAGAAGATAAACAGAAGAGTACACAGGCAAGGGTGAGCAGGTAAAGAGCATTGACATTACACAGTTCACACTGTCCAGAGGAGAGGGAATCTTTTTTTTTTTTTTCTTTTTATGGCTGTACCTGTAGCATATAGAAGTTCCCATGGTAGGCATTGAATCAGATCGGAAGCCACAGCATCTCTGAGTAGCAGCATCTGCAACTTATACCACTGCTTGCAACAATGCTGGATCCTTAACTCAATGAGTGAGGTCAGGGATTGAACCTGTGTCCTCAAAGACACACTGAGCCACAACAGGAACTCTGAGGAGAGGGAATCTGAATCAAAAGAGTTATTTTCATACAGTGGCACATTAGAAAAGCTGCTCTAGCTGTCCTTGCTAATAACTTTGCAATCCTCTCTCATTTCTTCTAATTATAATTTGGTTTCCAGAGAGTTGACTCCATTGGAAGAAAGGGTGCAGGTTATACTGATCTGAAGAGTCTGGACTCTGTGATAGGTGTCATTTCCCTTTGCCAACCAAAGCATTGGCATTTTGGGGTCAGTGTCAGACTCATGACTTAACGATTGTTTTTGTCAGTTTTAGTCAGTCTCTAGTCACCTTTGGAATCTAACAAGAGCAAGCTATAGTTCCAGTGAGGGGCTATAGCTCAAATATTCCTTAATCCAAAGTATCTAACACACTAATATGCACACAGATCACCTGACAACTTTGTGAACATACAGATTCTGATTCAGTAAATTTAGGTGAGGCCTCAAACTAAGAAACTCCCAGGTGAGGTCCTAGCTGATACAGTGTGGGCCATTTTGAATAACAAAGGCTTAAACCAGTGATTCTAAATTAGAATCACCTGAACTACACCTAAACTATACATTCCAGGAATTAGCATTTTACCTGCTAAATTGGAATCAACAAGGTGGGCTATAGTTTTAAATAGTACACAGGTGATTCTAATGGACAGCCAGATTCAGAATTCATTGTCTTAAGTGGTTGCCTTAACACAATTTCCTTCAATTTTCTACAAATATAACAATAAAACTGAACACAGTAATATACCAAACCATTGTTAAGTACCTGAGGTACTGTTCTGGGATCTTTCCATAACAATATGAAAATATATGGCTTCTCCTGAGAAACATGTTAGTGTCTCTTCAAAAGAATATTTTTTTTCCCACCCTATGAATTGCCATTTATTTTTTTATAGTTCAAGGGGCTTTTAGACCCTGAGGTACACAAAGAAACTAAAATGGTGATAAAAAGTAGGAAAAATGACAATTATTTAATATAACATAAATGAATATATATTGAAAAGGGCATCGGGTATGGAATTATGATAAATTATTTATTAATGTCTAGTGTTTATTAATTGGAAACCTCTATGTCAGGGGTTAAAAATTTATAGCCTTCAGGCCCAAATTTAAACAAGTGTGTTTTGTTTGGGTTAAAGATTGTAGTTGTTGTGTTGTTTGTTTGATATACTCTTTGGAGTTGAATACATTTAAGCAGAGCATTCATTCAGATGTAGATCCTACTACATTTTCTTATCTTATACACATATTTATGTTACTATCGATTTGAGGTTTTACTTCATTTATATGTCTTTTCTAGAAGCAAACATTGCATTCTCTTCTCATGTTAGCCAGACTGAGAGGTAAATTTTAGTAATAAAGAAATGAACAAGGTTTTTATATTTTTAAAAAAACTTTTGCTGGATCTAAATTAAAATAAGCCACATGAATTACACTTGAAGGGAAATGATCATGCTTCAGGGTCCTGAATAATTTTTACATGTTCAAATATGTTTATTGTAGTATAAATGTGTTGAAATTCAAATTTCAAAACGTAGCATTCTTACATTTCTGAAAACCAAATTTTGCAAAAACATTGTTTTATCAATGGTTATATACAATAAATTGTCCTTTAATTTTCTTTGAAATTAGTCATTTTTAATGAATCAACCCTGAATTAATCACTTATTCATGCCTGAACTTTCTCCCATACAACCCAATCTACTAGAAAACTCCATCAAGAAATCTCCATCAAGATCTAAAAATTTCCTTTTTGCTCAAAATAAACATCAGTTAGAACTTATGTACTAATTAGAACTTATGATTGTGTCATAAAGTAAGTCTTATAAGTGTTTGTTTTTTGGCTGCAGCCACAGCATGTGTAATTCCTGGGCCAGGGACTGAACCCACAACTCAGCAGTAACCAGAGCCACAGTAGTGACAATGCCAGGATCCTTAACCTGCTCAGCCACTAGAGAACTCCAGCTGCTTAGGTGTTTTTTTGGAAAGGTAGAAAGGCAAAATCTGATATTACTGTTCCAAGCCAGATGTGTTTTTCAGAATATCTAAACTCGTCATTTTCCAAACTTGTCATTTTCAGGGTAACTTGCTGCCTTGAAAATATATGATTTTGGTGAAATTACAGTTTTTTGTTTAGTGTTTACAGCTCACACTAAGACTTTTTTTAGCTCATTATTATTATTATTAATGAAACAGGTGTCACTTCAAGATGCTTTTGAAAATTGCATATAAACTTTGCTTAGTTTATGATGAAATGATAGTTATAACAACTCATACAACCTTCTACTGACAAGAAAATTGTGCACAAAAATTCCCAAACTACAATGTCAGCCTCCTAAAATGTTTTGTAAGTAAACCTGAAATATTGAGAGAGATGTTGCTTATAATATATGAGGAATAAAAGCATTCTTAATTTTTAAAATGACAAGACTTTTAAGTTAAACCATGTCACATTTATGACAAGAGAAAAACTACTTATTTTGGCAGCTTGTGACTTAATGAAGCATTTAAGTATCAATACAAGGCTTCATTAAATGGAAACATATGGCAAACCGTATCATTATTTAGTTATTCAAATGTTGAAGAACTGTTATAGTTTAACAATGTAAATAATACCTAGAAAATGTAGCATTTCATTGCTAAGTTTCAGAAAAATATTTTAATAGATCATTATACATCTTGCCAGTGTATTTACAAGTATAATAAGAGTTAATTTTAGTGGTCATCATGTCTCATTCAAAAAAGTAAGATGTGAAGAACATATTTGAAAAAGAGCTACAGAAAGTGGGTTTCCTGGACTTCCTTTACTTGAAATAAATCTCATACTTTGATCAAACTTATCATTGGTAAAATTACAAATCTCAAATTTAGGATAAAAATCCTTATATCTGTATACTCTGTTCTAAATGTCCTTTCATGAATGAATATGTATATTAGAATATACGAGAAGGTATGGCTTATACTTTCACACAAAAATCACCCACTCTAGCTCTACTGTGATACGGTAAGTTACAGGAAATAAATATTTGATGATCCACATTCCTGGCTCATATCTCCTAAAACCCTTGAAATTTCCTATGATAAGAGGTATAAAACTCTCTTGTTATGTTAATGAAATAATTTTTGGACACTCCCTCCCTCCTCAACACACAAACCCCTAAAGATGGGCTGGTTGCTAGGAGAATCAAACCTATGATTGAGGATTGGAACTTTCATTCCCACTCCCTGATTTTCTAGGAAGGGAGAGGATCTGGAAGTTGAATCAGTTGCCAGTGTCTAACAATTGAATCAATCATGACTGTGTAATGAAGCCTCCATGAAAAACCCAAAAGATCAAAGAACTTCTGGGCTGATGACCACTTGAAAATGCTGGGAGAGTGGCATCCTGGAGAGGGCATGGAAACTCCCTAACTTCCCATATGCATGCACCCTCTCCCCCTGGCTATTCCTGAGATATTCTTTCACAATAATCCAGTGATCTAGGAAGTAAAAGTTTTCTCAGTTCTGTGACTCACTCTAGCAAATTAATGAAATATGAGGAGGGAGACATGAGAACTTCTGATATATAACCAAGTTGGTCAGAAGTAAAAGAAATAACCTAAACGTGTGGCATCTAAGGTGGTAGAAAGGTGGGGGGAGTGATCAATCTTGTGGGACTAAGCCCTCGGCTTATGGAATCTGATGATATCTCTGAGTAGAGAGTGTCACAATTGAGTTGAATTCTTGGATACCCTGCTGGTATCTGAGAATTTCTTGATGTTGTATGGGAAGCATCCATCCCCCAATAAACACATACCCACACTGGAATGGATACCCAAAAGATCTTTTGGGAATCCAAAAGATCTACATGTTCAACAAATGTCCAGTGTAAATATCACATTGTGGTTCTTAAAAGAGAGATGTGAGTTGTCCAAACAGAGTAATAAATATTTAGGTTTTGGGGAGACATTGGAAGAGCTCTGATATGTGTGTTTTATTCCAGTTTTTAATCATTGTCCTAGGCACCATGCTTTCCAAAGCCTAATTAAAATAGTCCTTAAATATTTTGCTTTACTCAAGGCAAATTCTATGATTGCCAGATTTTAAATATATATACACACACATAGTAACCAAATGTCAATGAAAGTCCTTTATTACTCTACAAACACATTAAATCTTAATGAAGCAATGCTTTTTTTGTCTTTTTTCTTTTTTTTTTGGCATTTCTTGGGCCACTCCCGCGGCATATGGAGGTTCCCAGGCTAGGGGTCTAATCGGAGCTGCAGCCACCAGCCTATGCCAGAGCCACAGCAACGCAGGATCCGAGCCGCATCTGCAACCTACACCACAGCTCACGGGCAATGCCGGATCGTTAACCCACTGAGCAAGGGCAGGGATCGAACCCGCAACCTCATGGTTCCTAGTCGGATTCATTAACCACTGCACCACGACGGGAACTCCAATGCTTTATGATATAGTCACTAATACAGCTGAGTTTATTTTAGACAATTTATATACAAAATTAAAGAAAACTTGGATGGAGTCCAGAAGCAAATTATCTTACTTAGTGTCACTGAAAACAGGACAACTTTTTTAATATTGAATCCTTCCCCATACAAATTATTTTAAAGTACCTTAGAAAATAACTGTAAATAATTCAAAGAAAATATTAAATAATAGAAAACAGGAAAGAAACAAAGTTTAAATGGCATAATCAAATGAATAAACATTTTCAGCTAAGAAATAAAGTGGGAATGAAGGCAATGATGTTTACAATGAGAAATAGGATAGCTGCTCTTTGCAGTGGAAGATGCTTGATAGCAATTGGCTATAATCTAGGACGAGAGGTGATTTAAAATGGCATGAAATATAGCCTAAAATAACCTATCAGCCTGCATACCCATTTTCACTTTGCAACACAAAGAAATATATATGTGTGTGTGTGTATATATATACACATATATAATGAATACATATGAAAAATAATGTATATAATAAATATAAAATGAAAAGGCTGAAATGGAAAAGCAAATGTTAAATTCAATAGTTGCTTGGAAGTAATGATCTCCTTTCAGCTTCTGGTATATCAATATCCAGACAACTTTAATGGATATGGTTGCCTTCTTGAGCATATACTCAACAGTTTATTTATAATCTAATGGATATGCAGGATTGACTAAAAGAGTTATTTGATGTGCTGAACCATTTGTCTGATTAGCAACAAAATATAGTATAGTGATTAAGAATATGGGTTTGAAATGAGTCTAGCCTTGATTTGAGTTCTATATATACCACTTAAAATTGTAGCTTAAGATATTTTTATTAATATTGCAAGCCTTAATTTCCCCATTTCTAGTATGAAAATAATAATAATAATAATAATAATAATAATAATATCACCTCACGTGTTTGTTGATATTGTGTTAGAATTTGATAATGCATTCAAAGTATTTAGTGGAATACTACTCAAAAATCTTCTGGAGAGATTTGCCTTCAAATGAAATTCATGCGATCCAGAAACTCTAAACTTTAAAGAATCATTTTAAAAAAGAACAAGGCCAGAGTTATCTTGGGGAGTTAATCAGGATAAAACACAAGTGCAAAATTCCCTACGGACAATCTTATAACTCTGCATGTCATGAAGCCTCACATACAGAGTCAGAAACAAACCAGAAAACAACTCATCCTAAATAAGGAGAAATGTCAAGCACACACATACATCAAATGGGATCAGAGATGAAGAACTTCGTATGCTTTGTCAATCTGATAAAGATTATGAAGATTTTTTAAAAAAGACAAAGTTTTTTTTTGGAATTTTGATTTTAAAGAGAACTAAAAGCCTTAATAAAATAATGAGACACAATGAAAAAAAGAACAAGGTAATCAGAAAAATACTCTGAAAATCAAGAAATATAGTAATTAAAATGTAAATTTTTAAAAGATGTGTTAAATGTCTGACACATTTGTAGAGCTAACCAGTGAATTGGAAAATGTTTCTGAAGAAATTAACAAGAGGAACAGATAGATGAAGGTTATAGAAAGTATAAAATAGAAGTTAAGAGAAGAATGATAGAAGGAAAATGTTCAACACAGATGTATATAGATCTAAAACAGAAAGGAGAGAGAAGAATAAAGAATAGACAATGACAAAATTGTTCAGATGTGAAAAAAGAAAGGAGTCCTCAGATTCAGGAAGGATAAAAAGTCTCAAGAAGGATAAATTAACACATATTTATACAATAGACCCTTAAACAAAACAAGTTTGACTGTGTAGGTCCACTTATACACACATTCTTTTCAATAAATACACACAGTAATTCACAGTTGGTTGAATCTGAAGATGAAAAGCCATGGATGCAGAGGGCTGACTATGCCACTTGAGCATCTGGTAATTTGGGTATTCTAGGTCAGTACAGGAACCAATCCTTCACAGAGAATGAGGGACTCTATTTCCTAAATTTGAAAATAGAGGTAAGATCTAAAACAACAAAGATAAAAGCCAGATCTTTAAAGCAATCAGATTAGAAGGCAGATTGCTTATAAAGTAAGACCATTAGATGAAACATAGAATGGCCAATAAAAATGATAGATAGATAGATAGATAGATAGATAGATAGATAGATAGATAGATAGATAGATAAATGCAAACAATTCCAAACCTTTAAATTGCTAAGAGAAGAGCAATGACAGCAATATAAATAGTTTGTTACTAATAGAACCTTGATGTATGAAGTCTTAAACAGTAATTCAAGAGGGAAAGTGAGTCCATCAGAGTGGCACAGAGACATGAAATGGGAAAATACTGTTGGAAAAAAGGAGCCAACAGATCTGCTGGACACAGAGTTGCCACAAAACTTCAATTTAAAAAAAAAAAAAGAAAAGAAAAGAAAAACACATTAGTATACTTGAAATACAATAAAGTAAAGCACAATAAAATTAGGATGTCTGAAGATCAATTAAACAGAACAGGGAGCCTCAAAGTAAACTTATATTTCCATTATCTATTGAATTTTCAGCAAGGTGCGAAAGCAATGAGAAAAGAGGAAGTCTTTTCCATCAAATTGCTGGAAAAATTAGATGTCCACATGGAAAAAATAGGTCACAATTATTATTTTACGCCACATACAAAAATGAATTTGAGGTAGATTCTGAAAAATAAAACTAAACCAGAAAGACTTCCAGAAGAAAACATGGGACAATATCTTTGTAACTTGGGAGAAGTAATATGTGATAGCACAGAAACAGCATTGATCATAAAAGAAAAAGAGTCAACAGATTGGATGTTATGGGTTGAATTATGCCCCCTAAACAAGTATACTGATGTCCTAAAACCTACTATCTTAGAATGTGACTTTATTTAGAAATAAGGTCATTGCAGATTTAAGATGGAGTCATACAGAAATAGGATAGATCCCTAAGCCAATATTACCGGTGTCTAATAATATGACACTGATAAAAAGAGACAAACACAGGGAGAAGCCAAGAGAAGATGGAGGCAGAGATTGGAGTGATATGTTATCAGGCCAATGCCTGCCAAAAATTGCCAGCAGTGACCAGAAGCTACAAGAGATGCACAGAAAAGATTCTCCATAAAAGCCCTCAGAAGCAACCAACCTTACCATATTCTTTATTTCATATGTTCAGCCTCCAGACAGTGAAATAATAAATTCCTATTATTTTAGCCCCCAGGTTTGTGATACTTTGTTACAGCAGCCTTGGAAAACTAAGACATGACACCTGTTGAAATTAAAAACTTCTGAGTCAGGATCAAGATGGTGGAGAAGTAAGACATGGCACAAATCTTCTTCCACATATAGATCAAAATAAATGAGCTACATGTAGAACAATTCACTCAGAACATCTACTGAACACTGGCAGAAGAACCTAAACATCCAATAAGGGCAAGAAACCCTACATGTAACAGGGTAGAACAAAAGAGAAAAAGAGAGATAAGAGAAAAATTAAAAAAGGAATAGGACAGGGCCAGCACTCCTGAGAGGAAGTTATGAAAGGGGAAAGGAACCCACAGCCTAGGAAGCCACTTAACTGACAGAGAGATCAGGGACCTCAAATCCTTGGAGAAAAGCATAGGAGCCAAATTGAGGAGGGCAAAAAAGAGAGAGCTACACAATCCATCAGTACCACCACGCCCAGACACCACAGCCTGAGATGCTCAGGCAGGGGCTGGGCACTGAGACTTAGGCTCTGGAGGTCAGTATCAGGGAGGGAACCAGGACTGGCAGTGTGGAGAGTCTGAGGGAAATAGGCAGTGGTGGTGCTCCAAGGGCTGAGGAGCAGAATGCCACAGCCAAGGGAACCCAGGAGGAGGTCAGGCCCATAGGAGAAGCAAGGTGCTATTGTTGGAGAGAGCAAAAAAATGAGGGGAGGACTGCCACAGGAACATCTTTCTTTGTAGCACATGTGGAGTCTAAGAGGGCAGGGCCTCAGGAAATGAGGCACTTCTTATGTGGCTACTGGTAATGGACCTTCCTGTGCTAGCTACAAGTGGTGGTGACTCCTGTGTGGACTAAGCATGACAGGGCACTTCTTGCATGGTATACAGGTGGTGGGGGCAAACCACCACAGTTATCTCTGATGCCAGAGGTGGGCATGGCCCATCACCACTAGGGGTCCATGAGCAGGTATCACCTGTGGGCCCAGTCACTTCAGAATTTGGCACAGAGGAGGGCACTGCAACCAAGCACCACCCAATTGTTGCTCTCACTCCTCTGGGAATGTACACAGCCTGCTGGTGCCACTACCAAATACTCTGGGTACCACCTACACCTGACTGAGGGTGACTGCCACTTCCCATGGCCCTGCAACTTGGAGCAGACTGCACCACCTCCCTGCAAGTCTCTACCACTGTCAAGGGCCCAGCAACCAGGAAATGGCTTCTAGCACTGCCCATTGCCTCCATCTCCCTAGAAGCATGTGGAGGCCATATACCAGCATGGGAATAACAGCCTGTGAGGAAGGTGACAGCAATCATCCAAAACAAAAGCAGCCATCATGTGAAAAAAAAAAAAAAAAAAAAAAAAAACACCCTTAAAAACTATCCAGGGGCATGCTCACATATAAAGAGCCCTTCAAGATTGTAGTAGTTGTTTTCCCTACTGTAAAAGGATATGCTCAGGAATCATTCCCAGTTAAAAGAACAGGAGAATTGCCCTGAAGGAGCAAATAATGAAACAGACCTCTGTAGTCTAAGAGACACTGAGTTGAAAAAGGAAATAGTGAAAATACTGAAGGAATTAAGTGAGTATGAAGTAATTAAGACTGGATATGGCCAGTAATGCAGATTACTTTAGAAAGGAACTAGAAAATATATAGCGGAGTTAAGAAAAATTAGAAAATTCATCTGCAGAGACAAAAGCTGAGTTAAAGGCTTTGAAGAACAGAATGAAAAAATGCATACAAATGAATAAGTTACTTTGAAGACAGAATAATGGAAATCACACAATCAGGAGAGCAAAAAGAAAAAAAAATGAACGCAACATAGGAGATTTATGGGATAATATAAAGTGGACCAATCTAGACATAATAGGGATTCCAGAAAGAGATGAAAAAGAAAAAGTGATTGAAA
Organism: Sus scrofa; assembly: GCF_054392235.1. Lineage (NCBI taxonomy): Eukaryota > Metazoa > Chordata > Mammalia > Artiodactyla > Suidae > Sus > Sus scrofa. Next base: position 78,902,150 of record NC_139389.1, read on the forward strand.
ATATGTTTGAAGAAATTATAGCTGAAAACTTTCCAAATCTAAAGGAAACAGATATCAAGATACAGGAGGCAAAGAGGGACCCAAACAAGTTGAACCCAAACAGGCCTGCACCAAGGCATATTATAACAAAAATGGCAAAAGTTAAAGATAAGGAGATGATTCTGAAGGCAACAAAGAGAAACCCTTATAATTAAGAGAGTTAATTATAAGGGAACCCTCCATAAGGCTATCAGCTCATTTCTCAACAGAAACACTACAGGCCAGAAGAGAGTGGTAAGATATATTCAAAGATTTAAAAGGAAGTATTTGCCACCTAGAATATTCTACCCACCAGGAATATCATTTAAAACAGGAGAAATAAAGAATTTCTCCAACAAACAAAAACTAAATGAATACAGCAATATTAAACCTATTCTAAAAGAAATAGTGAAAGGTCTCCTCAAAATTTAAAAAAAAGTAAAATAAATATGATGGAGGAAATCACATTTGGAAAGTAATTACTTAAATAAGCTGGTATACAGATCTAAAAGGCAATAGAAACCTATTGTAAAAGCAACAATAAACACAAGGAACAGCAAAAGGACAAACATGAAGATGTTGAAAAAGGATATAAAGATGATTAAATGTGGAGAAGGAAAGAAAGAAAATCTAGATTCTTTTTTTTTTTTTAGAATGTGTTCAAGACCATATAACTATCAGGCTAAAGAAAGGAGATATAGGAAGGGCAACCAAAATTCAAAATAAACAATACATTGAAAAAAACTAAAAAGAAGATGACACAAGCATAAAATAAAAAGAAATCAGCCAACCAAAAAAAAAAAAAAAAAGAAAGAAAGAAAAGAAAGGAACAAAGAAACATAGAATCAACTGGAAGACAGTGTTTAAAATGGCAATAAATACACATATAAACTGAAAGTGAGGAGATGGAAAAAGATATTTCATGTGAATGGAAAAGATAGGAAAGTGGGAGTTGGAATACTCATATATAAGACAAAATAGATTTTAAAACAAAGACTATTAAGAAAGAAATAGAAGAACATTATTTAATGATAAAAGGATTAATTCAGGAAGAGAATATTACACTTACTTATATATATGTCCCTAACGTAGGAACACCCAAATACATATAACAAATTCTAACAGACATAAAAGCAGAAACTGTTGGAAATACAATAATAGTAGGAGATTTTAACACCCCACGCTCATCCATGAGCATATCCTCTAGACAGACAATCAATAAAGCAACAGAGAGCCTAAATGACACAATAGAAAAGTTAGGCTTAATTGATATTTTGAGGAGATTACATCCAGAAAAGAAACCAGAAAATACATTCTTTTCAAGTGCCCAAGGAATATTCTCAAGGATTGACCACATACTGGGGCACAAAACTAACTTCAACAAATTTAAGAGTATAGAAATTATTTCAAGCATCTTCTCTGAACACAATGGCATGAAACTAGAAAACAACCACAGGAAAAGCAATGAGAAAAAAACTGACTACACGGAGACTAAACAACATGCTACTAAAGAAAATAATGGGCCAATGAAGAAATCAGAAGGGAAATTTAAAAATATGTTGAGACAAATGATAATGAAAACACAAACATTCAAAATCTATGAGATGCCACCAAAGCAGTTCTTAGAGGGAAGTTCATAGCAATACAGGCTTTCCTCAGAGAAAAATCTCAAATCAACAACATAACCTACCACCTAGAAAAAGAAGAACCAAAAATCTGGGAGTTCCCATCATGCCTCAGTGGAAATGAATCTGACTAGTATCCATGAGGACACAGGTTCAATCTATGGCTTCTCTCAGTGGGTTAAGAGTCCAGCATTGCCATGAGCTGTGGTGTAGTTCACAGATGCAGCTTGGATCTGGCATTTCTGTAGCTATGGTGTAGGTCAGTGGCTACAGCTCTGATTTGACTCCTAGCCTGGGACCTCCATATGCTGTGGATGTGGCCCTACAAAGACAAAACAAACAAACAAAAAGCAAAACCTGAAGTGAGCAGAAGGAAGGAAATCATAAAGAACAGAGAGGATATAAGTAAAATAGAGATTCAAATTACAATAGAAAAAAAAATCAAGAAAACCAAAAGCTGGTTCTTTGAAAGGGTAAACAAAATTGACAAACCTCTGGCCATACTCACCAAGAAGCGAGAAAGAACTCAAATAAACAAAAAGAGGAATGAAAAAGCATAAATCTCAATGGATAATGCAGAAATAAAAAAACTGTAAGAGATTATATGAACAATTATATGCCAACAAATTTGACAACATAGAAGAAATTGACAACTTTCTAGATATATACAGACCACCAAATCTGAAACAAGAAGAAATAGATCACCACAGGTGCAACACTAAAAAGAAAAAAAAAAGTAGGAAATAGATCAATTGAACAAATTAGTCACTAGAAATGAAATTGAATATGTAATAAAGACACTCTTTACAAAAAAAAGTCCAGGACCAGATGGTTTCATAGGCAAATTCTACCAAACATACAAAGAACTTATACCCATCCTTCTTGTAAAAGATTGAAGAAAAAGGAACACTCCCAAAAACTTTCTATGAAGCCACAAACTTCACAGAATACCAAAACCAGACCAGACGAAGATACTACAAAAAAAATTATAGGCCAATATCTTTGATGAATAGAGACACAAAAATTATCAACAAAATTTTAGTCGATTATATCCAACAACATATAAAAAAATCATACACCATGACCAAGTGGATTTCATCCAGAGTTCACAAGGATGGTTCAACATATGCAAATCAATCAATGTCATACACCACATTAACAAAAGGAAAATCAAAAACCATATGATCATCTCAATAGATGCAGAAAAAGCATTTGACAAAATCCAACATCCATTCATGATAAAAACTTGTAGTAAAGTGGATATAGAGGGAACATATCTAAACATAATAAAAGCCAATATAATACTCAACAGACAAAAGCCAAAAGCCTTCTCACTAAAATCTGGAACAAGACAAGGATGCACACTCTCACCACTTTTATTCAACATAGTATTGGAAGTCCTAGACACAGCAATCAGACAAAAAATAAAAGATATTCAAATTGGAAGAGAAGAGGTAAAACAGCCACTCCATGCAGATGATGTGATGCTACATGTAGGAAACCCTAAGGACCCCATACAAAAACTACTGGATCAGATCAATGAATTCAGGATATAAGATTAACATTCAGAAATTGATCACATTTCTGTATACTAACAATGAAATATTAGAAAAGGAATATAAAAATACAATACCTTTAAAATCACACACCCAAAAATTAAATATCTAGGAATAAACCAGCCAAGGAAGTGAAAGACTTATATGCTGAGAACTATAAAACATTAATCAATGAAATTAAAGAGGATTCAAAGAAATGGAAAGATATCTTATGCTCATGGGTTAGAAGAATTAATATTATTACAATGGCCATACTTCCCAAAGCAATCTACATATTCAATGTGATCCCTATCAAATTACCCATGACATTTTTCAAAGAACTAGAACAAACCATCTAAAAATTTATATGGAACCATAAAAGACCCAGAATTGCCAAAGCAATCCTGAGGTGAAAAAACAAAGAAACAAACCAAAACAATCAGGGGCATGACTCTCCCAGACTTGAGACAATATTGCAAAACTATAGTAATCAAGACACTGTGGTACTGGTATGAAAACAGACATACAGACCAAAGGAACAAAACAGAGAACTCAGAAATAGAGACTTCATACATTTATGGTCAGTTAATCTTCATAAAAGAGGCAAGAATATAAAATGGGAAAAAGACAGTCTCTTCAGCAAGTGGTGCTAGGAAAACTGGACAACTGCATGTAAATCAATGAAACTAGAACACACCCCTATACCATGCATGAAAATAAACTCAAAATGGCTTAAAGACTTAAACATAAGACAAGACACCAAAAAACTCCTGGAAGAGAACATAGGCAAAACATTCTCTGACAACAAATGTACAAATATTTTCTTAGGTCAGTCACCAAGGCAATAGAAATAATAACCAAAAATAAACCAATGGGACCTAATCAAACTGATGAGTTTATGCACAGCAAAGGAAACCATAAAAAAAAAAGACAATCTATGGAATAGGATAAAAACTATCATGGAATAGTTTCAAATGATGCAAATAACAAGAGCTTAATCTCCCAAATATACAAACAGCTTATACAACCAATAGCAAAACAAAACAAAACAAAACAACCCAACTGAAAGATGGTCAGAAGACCTAAATAGACCTTTCTCCAAAGAAGACAAATGGATGGCCCACAGGCATATGAAAAAATGCTCAGCATCACTAATTATTAGAGAAATGCAATCAAAAGTACAATGAGGTACAATTTCATATCAGAATTGCTATCATTAATATGTCTACAAATAACAAATGCTGGAGAGGGTATGGAGAAAAGGGAACCCTCCTATGCTGTTGGTGGAAATGTAACTTGGTACAAGCAGTATGGAAGACAGTATGGAGGTACCTCAGAAAACTAATATAGAACCACCATATGATCCATCAATCCCACTTGGGAGCATCTATCCAGATAATACTTTCATTGAAAAATATACATGCACCCCTATGTTCACTTAAGCAATATGCACAATAGCCAAAGCATGGAAACAACCTAAAAGTCCATCTATGGGTAAATCAATTAAGAAGATTGTGGTACACAAACACAATGGAATACTACTTGGCCATTAAAAAGAACAAAATATGCCATTTGCAGCAACATAGATGGAACTAGAGACTGTCATATTAAGTAAATCAGAAACTGAAAGACAAATACCATATGATATCATTTATATCTGTAATCTAATATATGGCACAAATGAATATATCTACAGAAAAGAAACATACTTATGGACATGAAGAACAGACTTATGCCAAAGGGAAGAGGGAGAGTGGCATAGACTGGGAATCTGAGGTTAGTAGATGCAAATTATGGCCTTTGGAGTAGATAGGCAATGAGATCCTACTGTACAGCACAGGGAACTATACCCAGTCACTTGTGATGGAACATGATGGAAGATAATGTGAGAAAAAGAATGTATGTATATGTATAGCTGGATCACTTTGCTGTACAGCAGAAATTGAGAGAACAATGTAAATCAACTATAATAGGAGTTCTTGTCATGGCTCAGGGAAAACAAATCTGACTAGCATCCATGAGGATGCAGGTTTGATCCCTGGCCTCACTCATTGGGTTAAGGATCTGGCATTGCTGTGGCTGTGGTGTAGGCAAGCAGCTATAGCTCTGATTTGATCCATAGCTTGGGAACTTCTATATGCTGTGGGTGCAACTATAAAAAATTAAAAAATAAAATAAAATAAATTGATTATAACGACTTTTTAAAAAAATTTTAAAATTAAAACTTCTGCTTACCAAAATCCACCATTTAAGAAAACTAATAGGAAACTCACAAAATGGGAGAAATATTTGCAGAATGAGTGGCTAACAAAGTGTTATAACAGGAAATAAAATGAATTGTCACAATGCAGTAATAAAAAAACAAATGACTCCATTAAAATAGCAAAAGATTTGAACAGACACTTTCAAAGAAGATATACAATAACAAAAAAGCACATGAAAAAGATGCACAATATTTAGTAGCCATTAAGAAAATATTTACTAAAACCATGAGACAGTACTATATGCCCACTGAAATGACAAAAACTAAAAAGAATAACAACATCAAATGTTGATGAGGACATGGAGTAACCAGAACTCTCATCTTTTCTTGGTAGGTATGAAAAATGATATAAACATTTTGTGAAGTTTGACAGTTTCTTATAAAGCACCTCCATCCTGTTCATCCAACAATTCCACTCTTATATATAATTCAAAAGAGTTGAAAATAAGTATCCTCAAAGAGAGTTGTTCATGAATATTTACTGCAGTTTTATTCATGATAGCAAAAAGTTGAAGACAGCCCAAATGTCCATCAAGGGAGACTAGATGAAGTGGTAGTATACAGATGTATGCACTGGTCATAACTCATACAATGGTATAATTTTTGCATTTCAATGAATGTAAATGTTATCTTAAAAAACAGCAGCTAAGTACTGAACTTATACGCATACTGAAGTTTCAGAAGTTCGATTTACTTTAAAATTCAAAAAATATGAGAGATTGATGAATGGATAGAGATATGAATAGATGGATATACAATGCAGCAAATAAAGAAAAATCTAACTATAATCTAGTGGGTGAGTATATAATGTTCACTGTGCTATTCTTTCAACTTTTTGGTATATTTGAAAATTTCCATGATGAAGCATTCTGGGTTGGAATGATGGATACTAATTATAACAGAAGCCAAAGTATCAGAAATCCGGAAGGCAAATATAACAAAAGATAAGCTTGAAATATAGAGAGACAAATGTAAAATTGTGATAGTAAAAACAGAAATGGCATTACAAATCAGTGACAAAAGAATGGATCAGTCAATAACTGGTGCCAGGACAATTGGCAATCCATATGGAAAGAGACATCTCATACCTCACTCAAAAATAAAATCCAGATGGATTAAAGATCTAGATGTAAAAGCAGAACTGCACTACTTTTACAAAAAATAGAATATTTTATTTTGAATCTTGGGATTGGCAAGGATTTTCTAAAATATCCACCAAAAACCCCCACAAAAGTCATAAAAGAAAAGAAACAATTCCACATTAAATTTAAGATAATTTCTGTATGGCAAAGGCCACCATAAAAAAAATGAAAAAACCAGCTACAAACTGAAAGCTATATTTTTAACACATATAACTGACCAACTTTTATATTCAACATAAAAGAAAATTCTCTCAAAATGAAAAGAACAACCCAATCAAAAAATAGACATCAGGAAATTCACAGAGGCGAAATAGAATATAGAAAAAAAGAATATATGTTAAGACTAACTGGTATTTGGAAAAGTGGTGATTCAAATGAGAATAGATCATTCACAATAAATATCCTACCACATGAACTGTGAGAAAGATATGGGGAAAATGAATCTCTTATACATACTGATGGAAAGATCGGAATAATCATTGATGTACACACCCTAGACACAGTAACCAAGTGTCTTCTTTTGAGAAACCCTCACCCACATACATAAAAACAAATTCAGTGGTGTTTCTTGCAGGCAAGTTTGTAAAGTGATAGAAAAGAAAAGAAACAGCTTTATTGTCAGATTTATGCATATTTATTTTATTTATTCAATAAAATAATAGGATCTAGAAGTTTAGAAGAATGAAATTTATCTACATGTAGCAATATGAGTACACCTCAAAATGCAACTTAAATTGCAGATATATCTTTTTGGATCCACCTCCTAGAGTAAGGAATATAAAAGTAAAAATTAAAAAGTGGGACCTAATTAAACTTAAGAACGGCACAGCAAAGCAAACCATAAAAATAATGAAAAGACAACCTACAGAATTGTAGAAAATTTTTGCAAAAAGAAGTGACCAACAAGGGATTAATCTCCAAAACATACAAACAACTCATGCAGCTTCATATTTTAGATGGATAAGCAATGAGGTCCTATTGCACAGTATAGGGAACTATATTCAGTCTCTTGGCGTAGACCATGATGGAAAATATTACGAGAAAAAGAATATATATATACATACAACTGGGTCACTATGCTGTACAGCAGAAATTGACATAGCACTATAAATCAATTACACTCTAAAAAAATTAAAAAATGGTCACAAGGTTTAATAGAAATTTCTCTAAAGAAGACATTCAGACGGCTAGCAGGCACATGAAAAGATGCTCAACATCACTGATTATTACAGAAATACAAATCAAAACTACAATGAGGTACCACCTCATACCAACCAGAATGCCCGTCATCAAAAAGTCTATAATCAATAAATGCTAGAAAGGGGGTGGAGAAAAGGGAACTCTCTTACACTGTTGGTATGAATATAAATTGGTGCAACCACTGTGGAGGACAGTATGGCGGTTCCTTAAAAAACTAAATATAGAACTACCATATAATCCAGCAATCCCATTTCTGGACATATATCCAGAGAAAACCATGATTTGAAAAGATATATGCAGCCCAATGTTCATTGCAGCACCATTTACAATAGCCAAAAAATGCAAGCAACCTAAATGTTCATCAACAGAGGAATGGATAAAGAAGATGTGGTGCATAGAGTCAATGGAATATTACTCAGCCATAAAAAGGAACAAAATAATGCCATTTGCAACAACATAGATGGACCTAGAGATTATCATACTATGTGAAGTCAGATAGAGGACAGATACCATGTGATATCACTTATATGTGGAATCTGATAAAAATGATATAAAATAACTCACTTACAAAACAGAAATAAACTTACAGATTTTAAAGTCAAATTTATGATTACCAAAGGGGAAAATGTTGGGAGGAGGGATAAACTGGGAGGATGAGATTAACAGATATGCAATACTGCATATAAAATAGATAACTAATAAGGACCTACTATATAGCACAGGAAGGTTTACTTAATGTTCTGTACTAACATATATGGGAAAAAGGAATGGATATATGTATGTGTAAAACTGATTCACTTTACTGTACACCTGAAACTAATATAAAATTGTAAATCAACTATACTATAATGAAAACTTTTTAAAAAAGAATGTAAAGAATAAAATTGCAAAATATCAAATTCAGAATACCACTTGTGAATAACGTTAAACACAAAACAATAGAATATAAAATTTAGAAATACATGTGCATAAAAAATTTTTAAACTAGTTTTGTAGTATTATGAGTTTTAAGATAATATTTGTCTTGAGAGAGAGAGAGAAGAGGACAGAATGGAAGATATGGAGCTATAAGTTTGTGTGTTCCTTTATTTTTTAAAGAGCTAAAGTAAATATCACAAATATGGCAAAATGTTAATATAGATGTCTGTTGTATAACTTTCAGGAGTTTTTGTTTGAAATATTTCAGAATAAAATTTAATATATTTAAAAATGAAGGAACTGTCTTTTACATTTTAGTTGGCTAAAATATATTTGGATGACAAAATTATGCACCTCATTTAATTATTTATATGCTTTAAAGGAACTATTAATATTCTTTTGAGATATTGCCTGCAATGCCTTTATCAAGAGCATTAGGCCCTTTGCAGATTACATCTATGAGATGTTGGAAATGATAGCAATAACCAAAGTTCAAGCAATAACAAAAGTGCGCAGCTTGTAAAGATGCAACAAAAGGCAGAACCCTCTCTGACAAAGGACAATTCTTCCATTTCCTGGAAGTCCAACCAAAGATAGAGAAAACCAGCTATGTTTGTTCTGCACATTTTTTATTCAATATTGTTTCAGTTTTTGTTTTGTATCAAAAATGGCAGCTTAGACAGATGGCCCACAAGTAATATTTAAGGCTCCTGATGTGAATTATCATCAGAATTATAAACTTTCAGTTCTCTAGTCATCAAATTCTGGTGTTATTAGTTTGTAAATACTAGTTTTGTAGATAATATTTTTTAAATGCCAACAAATATTGTTTCAGTTTTGGATTTCACATGTAGATTCCTCTATATAATCATAGAATAAAAATCATTTAAACTATTAATAGTTCTCCTAATCTCATAGATTTGAGTGTCAGCCATTGCACTTTAATGATGTTTCTTTTCTGTACAAGAATGAACAATAATTTTATAGCTGGGGATGTTGAGGGTATTAATCAGTATTTCCCAGGGCACATCACTAGTATGTAGAGTTTTATCTATTATATCCAGTGAGTGAGTGTTACAATATATGGCTGTATTCAGTAAATATTTAGTGTGTTTGTGGAATGATAGAAAGATGAGAGGAGGGTTAATGGATAGATATATGGATAGGGTGGGTTCAAACCATGAATATGTGGGTTCAAACCATGGCCCCTGTTACTGCCCCACATTGTTTTTCTCATAATTAGCTCCTCATTAATGAGTATGAGTATATTGGTGACTTGTTATCTATCTAAAGGGCTAATTAAATTTTGAGAAGTACATTTTTAATCACATTTGAAACTATATGAGAATCTTAGTGGGTGAACTGACATATCTGTATACCTCAAACTGAAAAGGTTCCTATCAACTTATTGCTCAATTAATTCCATCTAAATCTAAACAGAAGATTCCCATTTATTTCCCAAATGTCATTTAACTCTTAGTATATATATCTTTTATTACTCCATAAGTGGTTTTTGTTTTGATAGTATCTAGCTAAATTTAACTTACAAATATAATTGCGAATACATTTTTAATTGATTTATTGAAAATTAGATGAATCTGTAGCTAGACATTCATCCTTTCCACCATATACTATTTATTCAATGTATTTATTTATTCATTCATTTATTGAACACATATATTAAACAGCAAGCATATTATGAAAGAGATCCAAAATTGGTACCATTTTTGTACCCACAAAACTTAATGGCTAGAGAGGGAAACAAAACAAATTAACAAAGAAATAAAACAATGAATAATTATAAATAGTGCTAAATTCCATGAAGAAAATAAATATTGTGGAATGATATGCAATAAAATAAGGAAAGCTTACCCAGATAAAGTGGTCAGAGAAGGCTTTATAGAGGAGGTGCCACTGAGACTGATTAGTACCCTCACCCATCTGGTTAGTAATAGAATACTGAATTAATATCAATAGGGATGGTGTTTAATAACCTGAGAGATGGAGTTTGAGAGACTTATTAGTGGAGAATTTGAAGGTTGTTCTTAGAATCTGTAGGATTTCTGCCAATATTCCATGTTCGCATAGCAAGCCAGAGAAATGGGAAGTTATAGCCAGTATCTTGCAAGATCATATACTGAAGGAGAATAAAAACCCTTGTAAGTATAATTTAAAATCCTTATAAGCTTAGTTGTGAACTGAGCAACTGCAGTTAGAGTTTAAAGTATTTATATAATGAATATAAAAACCAAACATAAATCATTACGTTGCACACCTGAAACTAATATAATGTCACACAGTAATTTGTACCTCAATTTTTCAAGAAGAGAAAAAATAAAGAAAACACATCTTAGAAAAAAAATGATATAACGTATAGTGAGGCCTGTGTAGGAAATATGTAAAACATAGAAGAGGGGCAGCCTAAGGCAGACACAAAAACTAAAATAGGAAAGGGGAGAATTGACCTAAAAGTGAGTAAGAGCCATTCCTATAGTTTAATCTGGCTAAATGAGGAGAAACTTAAATTTAATTCTACAGCATTATATTGCTTACATTAATCTATAGTAACTATAATCTCCCCACAATGTTAATTAGGTTGGTTTGCTGATTTTTAGCAATTGAAAAATTGAACCTGTCAGGTTTTAATATAATGAAATAGTAGAAGATCTCCAGGTGAAATGGTTCTAATAATTACTCCTTTTCCAGATTCTTATGGATATAACCTAGGGAATACATTTTTTTTTTAATGTGTACTCTTATTGGAAATGGGTAGAGTGTGACCCACCCACTAGAAATTCTAATGAGCTTTTTCTGGTACAGCAAGAAGGAAGAGATTAAGAGACTAATGCTCAACTCTGTCTCCTAAAAAATTTGCAGCATCCATTGGCAAGCAGGCTCCCTGCCATTGTGCATCACTTGCAGTGTATTATCATTGCTTTAAATGATAGCAGTGATGCAAGAATGAGTTCCATGAGCACAATAATACTGCCTGGCAGTTCACAGTTATTTCATCAGTGCCCCTAAAATTTCTTGTTTTGTTGAAAGTTCTCAATAATTATTTGTTGGATGAGTGAATAAATAAAAATCAAAAGAAAATCACAATGAAACCTTCAAGAAAAGTTTAGAAGAAGAGGATAGTTATGAACAAAATATAAATTATGGCAATAAATATAAATTAAAATCCTCCACAGAATGGTTGACTCTTAGGTTAGACTGAAAAATAAATTCTAACTATGTGTTTTATGATCTATACCTAAAAAAAGGTAACACAGCAAAATTAAAACTGATCCATGAGTAAAAAAATTTAATGTGAAAACTTCAGCCATTTTGGTGATTTATTCAGTTTTCCATGTATGTTATTAAACTTTTTTTTTTGGTTTTTCTCTTGTTTAAAAAAATGTATCTGCATGTGGAAAGACATTTTTAGATGACATCATAAGTTTGCACACATGTGTATATATTAGATAAATTAGGCAGGGCATATAAAACATAATAAGCTAAATATGAATATATGTAATTTACTATAACAGAGAACTTCATTTTTAATGCAGCCATGGTTACCTATTAAATTAGTCATATATTAAGCCACAAATAATCTTAATACATTAAGAAGGTAGATGATAAATGGCTACATTTTTAAGAAATAAGGAGTCAGTTCCCTGTGGCTCAGTGGAAACAAACCTGATGAGTATCCATGAGTATGCAGGTTTGATCCCTGGCCCTGCTCAGTAGGTTAAAGATCTGGTGTTGCCATGAGCTGTGGTGTAGGTCGTAGACACAGCTTAGATCCCACGTTGTGGTCTAGCTGGCATTTGTAGCTCTGATTCAACCCCTAGCCTGGAAATTTCCATATGACACACCTGAAGCCCTAAAAAAAAAAAAAGAAAGAAGAAGGAGGTTGTGAAGTAATAACAAAAGTTTAAAGTAAGGTAAAACTTGGAAATCAGCAATCCTTATTGTAGTTCTTCAATCAAATGATAATATGAATATTTCAAAAATAAGGGCAATGAAGAAATTACATATCAGAACTATTACCAGAAAACTGGGTTCACCTCCTAGTTGGTGTCAAATTCACAGACACAACCAAGCCAAGATCAGAAGGAAAGATTTATTATTACTTGCAGCAAATAAGGAAATCACTGGAGATCTTTCCTAAAGCATTGTCTCCTAGAACAGCAAAATTGGGGAGGTTTTTAAGCTAAGGGCACATGTATATACATGAAGGGGCTTGAACTGGAAAATTCAGCATTGAATTGGGGCAAAGGTCAATAGAGTTCAAATCTTAGTTGACTGAAGTTGGAAGGGTCAACATCATCATTTCTATCCTCCATCTAGGTGGTACCTTAGTTCCTGCAGAACTCAAAGATATTATGTACAATCCTTGAGGAGGAACTAGGACTCTGTTTTATCACTGTACTAATGTTTGAAGGCCTTTGCTCTGTTCTTTTAATCCTTTGTTCCCTTAGAGTTATTAATTACCAAGACCTGTTTAAGGGTAAGCATTGTGGCCAGATAACAAAATGACTTAGGCCAAAATGTGTTCTCTTATGTCAAGAAAGCCATTTCTGGTTCTCTTCCTCTGGGGATCCCCTAACCTATCTGCACAGAACTAGTTAAATAGAACTAAAGCTATAAGTAGAGGCAAACTCACAGCCCTAAATGCTTTCATTGTTAGGCAAAAAATAATAATATAAATTAAATTTTGTTTCAATATTTTTGAATCAAGATTTGTTGATATGAATATTAAGGAAAATATTAACATAGACAAACCCAGAAATAATAAACTAAAAAAGTGAATTGATAAATACATTTCAGGAGTGGTTTGTAAACACATAGTTAGAACAACTTTAAATACACAAAGCAAGAAAATTTAAAGATAAATACAAAGTCAAAAGAATTTAAATGAGACGATATAATCAGTCACAGAGAGAATAAATATTTTTAGTGAAACTCTCATGGTAAATTTGAACATGTAGATGAAATAGAAAACCATCTATAAAAACATGATTTACTAAATTGCATAAACAGAGAATATCTGAAGAAATTAATAACCATAGAAAGCATCAAATGTATTATCTCCTTTATTTAAGGGCATAAGACATAGATAATTTCAGAGGTGAAAAATTTTGCCTTTCTCACTTTCAAAGATAATTGCCATGCCTGCCTATAAAATGTTTCAGAATATGTAACATTTCCAAATCTTTCTAAATGAACTGAAGCTAGCATATTACTATATCAAAATCAGTATAGCACAAAGAAAACTTCCTTCTAAAATCATCCTTGATATGTAGAATAACAAAAAAAAAATCAAATTAAAATCCAGTGCTTTTTAAAAATTACTTCAATTACCAGAAAGCACTAGTTTTGCAACTGCAATTCGTTACGGGTAAATATGTTAATATTTTTCAATATATCAAAGAAAATGTAATAGGATCATCTCAATATATGACAAAAAGGAATTTGGGCTTTGATGCTAAAATTCTTTAAAAGAGCAGTTTGATGGAAAATTATAAACTTGTGTATCTATCTAAATTCAAGAGTTAAAATTATGATGAATGGTAAAAACACTAAAGCCATATTTAGAAAAGTGAGGAAAAGACAAGGATGAGGCAACTGCCACCATTATTTAAATTCTTCTCAGTCTAGCCAAAGCAATGACAGATGCTTACACACATGCACGCGCACACACACACACCCCCCTAAGAAATAAACAAAAAGCATTCCTACCAAGACAGATTAAAGCCTCGAATACTAAAGATATGGAGACATAATTAGACTCAAAGTAGGAGGTGGAGAGAATTACAGATTACTTATAAAGGATTAATAATTTTTAGGCTGGTATCAAACTTCTCATGACAATGCCACCCGCTAATAGATGTTAAAGGTTTTGAAGATTAGAGAGAGAATTGTTTTTAATCTTAGGTGTTCTACCCAACCAAATTGGCAACCAATATGAAAGCAAAATTAAAGCACTTTCAGATCCATAGTAACTTCTTCAAAATTCAGTTGTATATATCCATTTAGAGAAGAAAAACAACAAAGTAAAAAGCTGGATTCAAGAAAGAATGGAACTACTGTATCAGGTCTAGAAAGCAATCTGTAGATGGTAAGGATATAGAGTTTAAGAATAATAGATTGATTCTGGAGCTGGATAGTATTAGACATATTCAGTTAGAAACTTTGGTAAAACTTATACATAAATGGACTAAAATGCTTCAAATGCAAAGCGAACTTAAAAAGATTTGATTTGCTCTACCATTCTATTTTGAGTGGGAGAGCTGTCTCATCAAACCCATGAGAAAGGAAGTGCAACAGAAGCATACATGTAATTTTCAAAACCCTCTTATGTCAATTCTATCAACTTTTGGCATAAATCTATAGAAAAGGTAAAGAGATCTTTATTATGGTTATAAAACAGAATGCAAATGTCATGGATCTTGGCAATGGAAAATCAAGAGTAAAGTGGATAAAATCTTAGAGATGGAAGAGGAAAGAAAAATGGGAGAATACAGTGTCCTAACAATCCCATTTTTTGATACTATATAAATAAAAATATATTATTATATATGAATTATTACAGTATACACGAAATATTTGATTTATTATTAAACATTTTTAAATACTATTTGATTATATCGATCCCATATATTTGATACTATATAAATAAAATATATTATTATATATGAATTACTATAGTATACACTAAATAAATATTTGATTATATTATTAAACATTTTAAAATACTAAAGAAATTTAAAATAGAAACCCAAAAGAGCGGAAAAGGAAATTCACATGAGCTAAATCTTCATTCATCATGTCCAGGAGCACTAGCTAATATCTCACTTTAATAAATCAAGAACTGGTAATTAGAACCATGTAAGAGTCTACATGTAAATGGTTACAACTGTCTTGGGGAATAGAACTGAGGATATAAAAAATCAGATGAGGCAACTTGTTTAGCAATAAATAGCCTTCTGTATTGTTTTTAAAACTATATTCTGATAATTTTTTAGAGATGTCTGGACCACATAGATATCAAGTGATAATCACAGTGCACACATATACACTACTATTATACTCAGGTTAGAGGGATTAAATATACAGAGCCCTTTATAAAATGATGCATTTTGTTAAATGATACGCTATCACACATTATGTCTCCTCCAGCGTTCACAAGGTTTGTGTGAATAAAGAGTTAAAATGATCTTACAGCCACAGGTTTGCAATCACTAGGGAAATCATAGAACAGCAATTTAACAACCCTCTAAGGTCAGCACTCAAGCAAACAGTGCATAGGCACTTTTGTAATGCTATTATTCAATTGTTTTGCTGGAACTAAAATGTGACAAAGATATGGGAAGCTGGAGAAACAAGTGCAGAATAAAGTTTAATAATTGGTTGAATACTGCAGTATAATGTGGTAAGGGGGGGAAAAAACCCAACAACCCCTAAAAATTTATTTTCTTTTCTTAAGAACAGGTCATGTCAAATAAACAAAGGCTCAAATCAATGCCCATATGACCAACTCACAGAAGGAATGAACATGAATTACAGTCTCTCATCTCCAGCTTTTAGTGACACCTCCATATGGTTTATCCTTCAGTGAGACCATGGAGTTCTGTTAATGAGCTTGCAAGAGTTGGCTGGTTAGTTGGCAAGAGTTACCTGCCATTAGCTATTTAGAGTTTTGTAAATCAAATTACAGTTTCTGAGAGACCCCTCCCCCTTCACCCCAAAAAACGTGAGTGAGTCATTCTCTCATTAGTGGCCTGCTTTCAGCAATTCGTAATTACAGATTGTGTCTCTGTTAATCGCTTGACAAATGATACTTCTCTGCCAACAGGTTTACTGAACTTAGTTTATTTTGAAATCATGTTAAATGAATCTGATGTAAAAGTTTGATTTTTGACTGCTTACTTTAGTCCTCCAGATATGTAACCTGAATTTTAACTTTTCTTTCCTTCTCCAATAAGAATCCAATATAACTTGCATTTCACAAATAATTTCACTCTAGGAACATAATCTTTGAGGTACGCTTAGATGCACATTACTATACACCAGTACATGTCAGTGTTTTTCTGCCTAAGAGAGCATTTGACAAGATTCTGTCCATAAATTGCTTTAATGTTGCCTTCAGTTTCATAATTTACATCCCTTTCTCAAACCTTGTGCCCCTCCCCCTATACCCAGGAATTGGGGAGGGGAAGTAATAGAGTAAAGAATATGGTGTGCTACAAAAAAAAACGTCTTTTAGTAAGCCTGGCAGCACCCTCAATTTTTCCAGGCAGCCCTTCATTTCAAACAAAAGACCGGAAATTATGGCTGTCTGAAAATCTAAGAACAAGAGGAATAGAATGTATGCTCCAGCTTTATAAATAAGAAAAGCACTATATAGTACATAAGCAACAGCACTCACAAAGCTCTGGTCTCTCTGCTATACTGGAGTCTATGTGACATCATATGATTTCAACACCTAATTTTCCTCCCTACCCCACCCATATATGGTAGCTGCTTGGATGCTAAAACAGTGAATCTAAATTAAGCGCATCCACTAACTTTGCAAAGAATCTACCAAGGTTCTAGTATGTATTTTAGCAGACAAATAGATATACACTTATTCCCTTTAGTCTTAGTCCAGGCTGTCAGTCTTAGAAGGTCTCCCCTCCTCTCTGCTTTTTATTCCATTTGTATTGTTTATCTCAGAGCATTAAGGCCCCATCCTCCCAATGGTGAATCCCTTAGGGCATTATCCTTGTGAAAAAGAAAATAAATGACTGTCTTTTGTTCCTAAATCATTCTGTTTGCAATTCAGATTAAACAGGAAACTTGCTAATATCAACAGGACAGAAGATCAAGATACTAGGCACCTGAAAATGTATGGTGGCTGAGATGCAGTTTAGAGCTACCTTCACTTAATTTGGCCCTAAAAAAGCACAAATTTGTAAGATATCATGAGAACATCTATAGGAACAAAGTAGCTATTTAAAGACTAAAACTTCAATTTCTTAAAATTAATCTGATACCTGACAGTCATTGAGTCATAATAGAGAAAGAAAGAAGTTCCTCGTCTTAGTGGTTAGAAAATAGACAGCTGATTGCTCAACGAAGTACAAGGTGGGGGGACATAAAAAAAGAATGAGTAACTCTTCTGAAAAGGAGAATTAATCTAGACTACATGTTGAAAACACATACATTAATAAATTAACATTGTTTTAGTTTCTATCCACTGGTCAAACTTTTCCATACTCAGGTGTGAAAAGGCAAAAATTGATGGGTATGACAGACACAGATCCAGAGTCTCTATAAAGTTTTCAAGATTTGAATATAATAACCTGTACCAAATAGTTTCAAAACACTGCATTTCCAAAAATTGGACTATCTTTTTTGTGTGTGTCTTTTTAGGATAGCACACGTGAAATAATGGAGGTTCCCAGGCTAGGGGTGGTATCGGAGCTGTAGCTGCTTGCCTACTTTGCAAGCCTCTGAAACACCAGATCCAAGCCACATCTGCGACCTACATCACAGCACAACATCTGATCCTTAACCCACTGAGCAAGGCCAGAGACTGAACCTGTGTTCTCTAGCAAGATTCATTTCCACTGAGTCACAATGGGAATTCCCATGCCAAAATTGGACTATCTTAATAGCATACATCTTAGTAAACAGGCCCCAAGCAATCTCTCTTCATATTTGAAAACCACGTTGAGTGAATGTTTTTGAAATACTTGCCATATAGTTCACCTCTAAGGTACTGAATACTGTTTCCAGTTGTCTTCTTTTATTGGTTCCTGTGTATGACTTGTTGGATTTTTAAGAGCCCAAGTTAATCATGTCTTAGATGTTGCTGGTTTGCTAGGTACAAAATTTATTCTTGTAGGAGAAAATGTCCCAATAAAATGTAGAAAGGAGAGACCCCAGCCATGATGACTAAGCAAAGTATAGCCAACTGCCCCAACCAGTCCTCCCCCATGCATCTGCTTCCGCATCTACTACCTTGCCTGACGTCACTCCAGTCCAACTAGTCAAGCTTGGACCCGGAAGACATAGCCCATAAAAGCCTTGTGAAACCCTTCTTTCGGGCTCAGACTCTGGAGAGCAATCTCCTCTGAGTCCGCCGGCGTAATAAAACTGAGTTCTCCAACTCTCCGAGTGCTCGCTTGGTTTCTCGCCGGGTAAAAGAGCTGATCCACTGCAGCCGCAAAGCTGCTGGAGCTGGTACCTACAGCCACCGGGCTGTCGCCAGAGCTGATACGCTGCAGCGCAGGGCTGCTGGGTATCTGCCGTAACATTCTGTTCCTTTTCTTCATTTGTTTATATTCAAACTTCTAAATTTATATTTAATGCTAATAAAGGAACATCTCAGGGAGAAAGGGAAATTTATAGAATAAATCATCAAAGAACATTTGATCTTATTGACCTGAAGTTACACAAGCAGATGATAACATTTCATCTGACTTCCAGGCTGAAATAATTAGGGAAAAAGTAGATAACTGTCTCTGACAGCTCTTGATTTAGGTTTCTCTCTAGTTACCTCCTGCTTAGGGAGGTATTTCCTGACTCTCATCTAAAAGAGAAGTCTCTTTCCCTCCTTCTTTTTGTTGTTCTCTGTCCTCTTAATCATTTTTCTTTTTAGCTCTTAATACCTGACATTTTTGTTCATTTGTTAATTACGCATCTCCTCACTTAAAGTTAAGCTCCTTAAGGGCAGAGACTTTGGTCTTTTGTAGATTATTGAGTCATTAGGGCCCAAAACAACATGTGACACAAAGTAGAGGCTCAACATTTATTTATTGAATGAGGGGGTGTGTATAGTCCATTCAGATGTGTAAGTGCATTTGGATTTATGAATCTGAATGCACTTACACATCTGGTGCACATCATTTTGTATGGTTGTATAAGAGTTTACAAAATATTTGTCCTGCAATCGGTTTTTCTGTTTGGACACCTAGATCTGTTTCTAGATAGGTATAAACATAGATGGTGAATGAAAGAATGAGTGAACACCCCATCATCTTTTATGAACTCCATATAAGAAAGTTATTTTAGGTTTTGATATTAGGACTAGTCTCCTGAGTTACTGATTTGCTTTTGTTTAACTGATTTTTTTTTTTTTTTTTTTTTAGGGCCACACCTGTGGCATATGGAGGTTCCCAGGCTAGGGGTCGAATTGGAGCTGTAGCTGCTGGCCTACACCAGAGCCACAGCAACGCCAGATCTGAGCCTCATCTGCAACCTACACCACAGCTCACGGCAATGCCAGATCCTTAATACACTGAGCAAGGCCAGGGATCGAACCCACAACCTCATGGCTCCTAATCAGATTCATCTCTGTTGCTCCATAATGGGAACTCCTAATTGATTTTTTAACTCAATGAATTTTATTACATTTATAGTTGTACAACCTCATCACAATTTTACCACATTTCCATCTCAAACCCCCAGCCTGCCCCCAAACCTGTCTCCTTTGGTAACCATAAGTTTTTCAAAGTCGTTAAGTTTCTGATCTGCAAATAAGTTCATTGTATCATTTTTTTAGATTCCATATAAAAGTGATGGCATATTATGTTTGTGACTTACTGTATGACTAACTTCATTTAGCATGATAATGTCTAGGTCCATCTATGTTGCTGCAAATGCCATTATTTCATTCATGTTTAAGTCTGAGTAATATTGTATTTGTATATGTACCACATCTTCTTTATCCACTCCTTGGCTATTGTTTAGACTGCTGCAATGAACATTGACTGGAGTACATGTATCTTTTTGAGTCATGGTTTTTCTCTGGATAGATGCCAAGGAGTGGGATTGCTGGATCAAAGAGTAATTGTGTTTTTAGTTTTCTGAGGAATCTCCATACTGTTTTTCATGATGGGTGCACCAATTTACCTTCCCACCAGCAGTGTAAGAGGGTTCCCTTTTCTCCACACCCTCTCCAGCATTTATTATTTGTAGACTTTTTATGATGGCCATTCTGGTTGGTGTAAGGTGGTAACTCAGAGTATTTTTGAATTGTATTTCTCATATAATTAGTGATGTTGAACATTGTTTCATGTGTTTTTTGGCTATCTGTATGTCTTCTTTGGGAAATTGTCTGTTTAGATCTTCTGCCCATTTTTTTTATTGTGTTGTTTGACTTTTTGGTGTTGAACTGCAGGAGTTGTTTTGGAGATTATTCCCTTGTTAGTCACTTTTGCAAATATTTTCTCCCAT
Source organism: Sus scrofa (assembly GCF_054392235.1). Classification (NCBI taxonomy): domain Eukaryota; kingdom Metazoa; phylum Chordata; class Mammalia; order Artiodactyla; family Suidae; genus Sus; species Sus scrofa. The sequence goes on from NC_139389.1 coordinate 78,923,061, forward strand.
TCTGTTGATTGCCTTTTCATTTTGTTTAGGGTTTCCTTCATTGTGCAAAAACTTTTAAGTTTAATTGGGTCGCATTTGTTTATTTTTGTTTTTATAGTCGTTACTCTAGGAGGTGAATCTAATGCTACCAGAAAACACTTAGAGCTCATCAATGAATTTGGTAAAGTTGCAGGATAAAAAATTAATACACAGAAATCAACTGCATTTCTGTATACTAACAACAAAAGATCAGAAAGAGAAATTAGGGAATCAACCACATTTACCATCACATCAAAAAGAATAAAGTACCTAGGAATAAATGTACCTAAGGAGACAAAAGACCTGTACTCTGAAAATTATGAGACACTGATGAAAGGAATTAAAGATGACACAAACAGATGGAAAGATATACCATGCTCTTGGACTGGAAGAATCAATAGTGTCAAAATGACTATTGCCCAAGGCAATCTACGGATTCAGTGCAATCCCTATCAAATTACCAATAGCATTTTTCACAGAACTAGAACAAAATATTCAAACGTTTGTTTGGAAGCACAAAAGACCCAGAATAGCCAAAGTTATCCTGAGAAAGAAAAATGGAGCAGGAGGAATCAGGCTTCCTGATTTCAGACTATACAACAAAGCTACAGTCATAAAAACAGTATGGTCCTGGCACAAAAATAGAAATATAGATTGGTGGAACAGTATAGAAAGTCCAGAATTACCCATGAACCTACAGTCAACTAATCTATAACAAGGGAGGCAAGAATATGCAATGTAGAAAATATGGCCCCTTAAATAAGTGGTGCTGGGAAAACTAGATAGCTATATATAAAAGAGTGAAATTAAAACACTCCCTAAAACCATACACAAACATAAACTAAAAATGGATTAAAGACTGAAATGTAAGACCATATACTATAAAACTCTTAAGAGGAAAACATAGCTGAACACTCTGACATAAACTGCAGCAATATCTTCTCAGATCCACCTCCTAATGACAATAAAAACAAAAATAAATAAATGGGAACTAAATTAAACTTAGAAATTTTTAAATTATTTATCAAGTTTACCTTTTTAATTGGCTGCTGAAAAACAGAGTATAATGTGTGTAGAGCTTTATTACATGCATTTTAATTAGCCTAATTAAGAACTCCGTTTTATGGAATTCTCCTTGAAGCTCAGAGGTTAATGAACCCAACCAGCATTCATAAGGATGCAGGTTTGATCCCTGGCCTTGCTCAGTGTGTTAAGGATCTGGTGTTGCCATGAGCTGTGGTGTAGGCTACAGAAGTGGCTGGAATCCTGAGTTACTGTGGCTGTGGCATAGACCAGTGGCTATAGCTCCGATTCAACCCCTAGCCTGGGAACCTTCATATGCCATGGCTGCAGCCCTAAAAAGACAAAAATACAAAAAAAAAAAAAAAAAGGAACTCCATCTTATGATCTCAATTTTTTATTTCTTATACTTTGTCCTATTTCTGGTTTCGCTGCTATGTGAGGTGCTCAAGTAGTCTGAGTTATGGCCAAGAGTACCAGCTAAGGAACCAGCTGGGTAAGTCTAATCCCAAGTTTGCTCTTTACCAGGCTGACCTTGGGAAAGTTAGTTAACATCTCAGCACCTTCACTTCCTCATTTGCAAAACAGGGATAATATTAGTACCTACATGACAGGCTCACTCATCCTCAGTGCTCTTATGAGGATTAAGTGAGTTAAAACACGTGAAGCACTTGGAATAGTGCCTGGCACAAGTTAAAGGTCCAATGATGTTAGCAATTATTTCTATCAAGCAGTGTAAATCCTTTCTGGAACAAAGTGAATTTTTAAAATACTAAACGTCTCTGATGAGCCAGGCACTTTATTAAGTGTTAAGGAGATAGAGACAAATAAACTAAACACATAAAGACATTTTGCATGTGGTATGGGAATGCAGAGGGAGACATGGCTGTAAACTGAGACGTCACAGAAAGGGTGGCTTCTGAACTGAAGAATGACAGGTAGAGTTGGGAGAAGAAAACAGCAGCAAATTCACAGTCCAGGAAGAGCGTGGGCTGTTCCTGAAAAGTCAGAATGGGCCTGGAAGGAAAGGAAGTCAGAGTAGGCATTGACATTTAGGGCTGGGACAGATTTCAAGACAATTGCTAAATTTTAGTTTCTGCATATTCGGATAGTCTTCCTCTCTTTCTGGATTAAGAAGAACTTTCTATCATGCACTTCCTTTCCTCAAAGCCAGAGGCCAACCACATTAGGAAGGTAGATCCTATGATTTAGTCTGAGTTGTTCCCAGGGTATGAGAAACCTCTCCCTTAAAATAGACTTGTGGCGTAGCTAGTGCTCCTGATAAGTGCAAGAGGTGCCATTTCAATAAGAGGTTAGAGCCTTAACACTTTGCTTTGTGAGTGTGCTTTCATTTCACCCTCCTGCTTCTCACTCTGCTCTCTAATCCACTGCCTCCAGAAACAACAAATCCAGGTGTTTCTTAAACTCTGAATCATCTTCTGTAGTAATTTATTCCATATGTTTATTGCTCTGTGTGTGAAATAATTTCATCAAGTTCCTTTTTTTTTTCTTTGTCGCTGCATTCAAACCAGCCAGCAATAGAATCTCAATCTATGAGTAACACTTTTAAAAACACCAATTCCCGTGCTGAGGGAAGCCAGAGGATGTTGTAGCACATGAGCAGAGCAAGGAGAAAAGAACAACAAGCAATTGGGACTTGATGACATTAGTTGAAGAGGAAAAGAGAACTTCAGGAATACCTAGCAGGGGTTGGAGGAGCAGCTCGCTAAAGTTCCTGTACTATTTTGCATTTCCCCAGGGTGTCAATTTTGTGAAACAAAGTGACGGGATGATTTCTATCACTTGAGAAGCTGTGTTAAAAAAATTTGATGCACTGGCAACAGCAAAAATTGTTATGGTAGGAATCAAATTGGTGCTTCCTTGCTGGAAATGAAGGAAGCACTAGTGCCTGTCAGTTTATTTCTGAGCTCTGCTTTTCAAATTTTAATTTGAGAGGGTGGAGGAGGTTTAATGGAAATCTGAATCGCTGTTAGATGAGGACTATATTTTAAACTTGGATTTCATAGTTGTCTCTATGTTCAGAAGAAAATTATTCTTTATACTGAGAAGTGAAAGCACTGTCAGTTCTAAATCTCTTAATGAGAGGGGTGAGGAGAAGGGAAAGAAGGGGGGTGCAGTGTAGACAAAACAAAAGGATTCTGTAATTAGTAAATAAGACTGTTTCTCCTAAATCTATGGACTGACTATATTATAACACAAAGAATCTCAAATGATTTACCTTTTAAGATGATCAAAACTTTCCTTTTTAATAAGCTTCTGCTGATATAACATTCTCACAGCGAGGTTAAAATTTACTAACAATAATTTCATGCTTACTCTTTTATTAAGGAAATTTTTGCTCAAATAATTACCATTGTCATTTTTATCTACTGCTCTCCCTGCCAGGGAGAAAGGGCACCCATACAACAGAGATGGTGGTAACTGCTGGATTCATTTTGGACATGGAAAATTAAAAGAATAATTAGTAAGCCAGTTTACTGTTGGAAATCTCATGAAACATATACCAAGGGTTGATGATTGAAAATTATAATCAGTATTAAAAACAATTATTATTGATGAGTATTAGGAGTTAGGCACCATGTTCAGCACTGCATGTACATTATTTCATTAGACTCTTTAAAAATCCTCCTGCCATTTTAATTATCACCCCCATTTTACAGACAAGAAAACTAAGGCATAAAGTGAAATAACCAACAAGTGGCAAAACCAGTATTCTAACCCAAGGCTATCTGCATCTGGATCTTAAATTTGTAGTTATTTTAAGTTGTGCTCAGAAGTGTATTGTAATTATATTATTTCAGAAATGATTCTTACTATACAAATAATTGAATCTGGCTCATAACTTTCTTAAAATGTTCCTTTGAGGCTGAAATTTTCTATACTTGGTGTCCAGCCAACTGTGCGGTGGCAGGAGGCAAAGAAAATACAGCAAGTTCTGGTAGAAGCAGGAACAGATTTTGGGATTCTGTTTGGATTTTGAGACAGGCTGGAGCCTGGACCAGAATCCAAAGCCTGTTGAAACAGAGTTCTCTCCTTATAACAGCATGGAGTAAGAATTTCCATAGAAACTTAACTCAAGCAAGAAATTTGACCTTGAACTAACAAAATAAATAGGCACTATTTATGCTTATCTTTTGATTCACATTGACATTTAGATGATAGATTTGATTGGGTTGGTCTTCTCCATCCTGCAAGCAGTGGGCTAAAGATCTCCAATCCTAGAGCAAGAGTGAGCACTTACTCTTTTTTGTGTCTACCAACAGACACAAAAAAGCAGTGTTCTGCTGCTAAATTAGAGGAAGGTCATGGTGTTCTAGTAGTGCTGGGGTCTACACTGAGAAGTGTTACTATGGCATCTTGTGAACTCTGTGCAAATGGCAGAGGGTTGTATCCCTCTTGTTTCTCTTCCCTTTCACCTGTGGTATGCAGTGCTGACCTACATGTTAGCCCTGAACTGTTCATGTGCTTTTTTCCAAAGCCTGGCCGAAGTGAAGCTGAACATTCGAAGAAGAGTTTGGTGGAGGGGCCCTTATGGTTCAGATCTTTTTACAAAATGGAAGAGTCCAACGAAACTTCAGGTCCTCATGTATGTTTTCTGCTCTAAAAAGTTACTTTGAAGGTACTTGGATTGTGTGTTAATCTCAACAGTGTCTGCCTTTTTTGCTGAATCCCTCTCTTTCATCTCACTGCTGCTCCTTGTGCATGATTCTGTGACTTTACTTATCAACCTATATTTGGTTCTTTTGTTTCTAACCAGTCTCCTCCACCCAACATTAATATTTCTGAGATATAACTGTCCAACTTCTACCTCAAATACACACCAGAAAGGAGATATCCATTAAATGTTGTCCACAAAACTAGGGCATTCAACAAATGAAAACCTTCTTTTATTAAACATTTTAACAGTCCCTTAACCATATTTCACCAAAAAATAAAATATTTCCTTTTCTCTGATACCCACCTTAGAAATTCATTATTAAAATGCTCTAAGTATGTGCACATATATCTTCACACCATTTATTAGAAATGGAAAATACTATCCATGATTTTTAATTAATTGAGCAATTTTCATTCTTCATCAAAATGTTGATCATCTACTATGTACAAACTCCTACTTAGAGATTGGCCAGCAAAGTTAAACAAAAATCCTGACCTTCAAAGAACTTATATTTGGTAAGAGAGATAAACAGTAAAAATAGAAATAAGAAACTAAATAATATTAATAAAAGAATATATATCTAAATATGTATGTATGACTGAGTTACTTTTCTGTACTGCAGAAATTGGCACAGCATTGTCAATCTATAATACTTTAATAAAAAAATAAGAAACAACTACCTTAGACTGTATGCCAGGGGAGAAGTATTATAAGAAAAAATAAAACTGACAGATAATTAGGACAGTGAAGAGAGCAGATGATGTTTGGGGTGAGAGAGAGGATGTGGGCAAGTTCAGTATTAAGTAGGCTGGTCAAAGTGAAGATGGGGAAGTTAACCAAGTGCGTATCTAAGGAAGGAACGTTCCAGGCAGAGAGAAGACTCAGAGTGTCAATAAAGTCTTAATGCTGATGGAGCTGGGTGAGCTAAAAGAGAGCAGCTGGACAGTAGGACAAAGAGGTAAGAATAAGACCACTGAGAACCTGGAGGGCAGTCCAAAGATTTCACTTTTTAAACTGAGGGAGAGGAGGAGCCACCAAAACATCTGAGTGATATGAGCTATTTTTTAAAAAAGTATCTCTACATGCTCAGATGAGAACAGATAGAAGGAGACAAAGGTAAAAGCAAGGAAAATGGCTAAGAGAGAAAAGATGTCTGCTTGGCAGTAAGGGCAGTACCAGGGGAGGTGATGAAAGTGGTGGGATTCTGAATACATTTCAGAAGTTTAAATCTTAGATTGGTGGGCCTCATACACTAGAAACCACAATATGCCTATCATATCATCAAGAATTATCAGCTTGGACTTAAAACTCATGGCAAAAAGCAATCATAATTAACATAGAAGATGTTCCTTTAATAAATAGGCATTTATTAGGAACCTGAAACTACATCCTCAGAGAAAATAGATTTAAGGTTGCTGAAAAAAAAATATATATGTACATTTGTATGCATATACACATATACATACACACATATATGTTTACACATTTGCATATATCTGTATGTACATATACATATATACACACATATACATATGCATATATCAACAGATAGAAATAATCAAATAAAATATCCACACATAGAAATTGGTTCATTAGTCTTTGGATTTTGTGAGTGCCTCTTTGTTAAGTGGGAGTGATGAAACAAAAGTGCTAAATCTCGCAGCATTGACAGGGTGGTTTTCACGACAATCTATATTGCCTCAGCTGGGCAGTGTACAGAGCTTATTCTTGAGGATCTGAGAAGAGGACAGGGCAGCTTCAATAGGAGAAGGGCAAATAAACTTGGAGGAGATCCAGCCAAGGAGAAGCAGACGAGTGGGCATTGCCAGGGACAGGACTACATCCAGGAGTGTTGGGCCAGGCTTGACAGCCAGGTGGGAGGTGGATGCTTCTACCTGATGGTTTGATGTCAGGTTGTCTCTGGAGGCATGTTGGCTGGGACAGGCTATCAGAATTTGATTTGCTTCAAAAAAATTGCTTGGCTAGGGAGACCTGAGTTAACCTCCCAGGTGGAAGCTGTACTCTGAGCAGAAATTGAGTGTTTGTAAAATTTGTGGTAGTTTGACTATTAAAATCCGTAGTCATGGATAATAATGCAACGTTCCTTGGAGGGCAAAATGAAAAGCTATCAGAATAATATTTGCTTTCATCTGCTCAGATATAATGCTGAAAGCACCCGTTTGTTTGTGGTTTCTTCCTGGGGAGCGTTCTGAATCCCATCAATTTTAGTTCCAGGGAGAACACAGTAGAGCAGAACTGAGGTGGGGAAAAAAGCCCAAATTTCTCTTGTCTGATTTAAAAACTATACCCCACAGTGAGCTTCTCTGTTTGTTAAAATCTCTAATTGGTGTTTTCTCAACTTGCTGCTTGGCTGGTTTCTTTTTATTGATTTCATTTTGGGTTTGTAAGGCTGTATTTGGAGCCCTTTCCAGAGTTTGTTTGGAAGCTCATTTATAATTTTAATGAAAATGCATTTTTAAAAATGTATATTACTCCACCCTGCCGATTTTGCTCAAATAAACCTGCTACTGTTTTCAGTGATTTCCAACAATTTTAGTGCCCTTAGTCTCACTCGCTAAAGGGACCCCTGTGCTATTCCTGGCAAAGTAACAAAATCAAGTAGAAAAATGAATGTTCTTCACTGCTTTTGAAGGCTCTTATACAACAAAGGAAAAAGATTCATTCAGGAGACTGCCTTGGGAATAATACATCAGGATTCGAAAAGGAACAGGTTTCCCCCCCTCATTTCAGTCCTAAACAACTTTTGATTCCCAAATAGAACTTTTTCATTATTCTGAAGAACCTTGATCCAAAGCCATACTCCAAGGAAGAAATTAAAACTTAAGTTATCAACATTAGATTTATACTTAAAATGTGATGTACTCGTATTTCAATAAATTTATTAAATGCAAAATGTTCAAAATATCGTGTTTTATATTTATTGTTTATGGAGGCTTAGCAGTATATAAACACATGATATAGAATCTAATGCCAGCATGATTCAGATAGCAGCACACGGTGTCCATTTTTAAAGCATAATCAACCACTTAGGGATTTACCCCCAATTTTGCCATTTTATTGACCTCAAAGTTACCCTATAATGAGAATCTCTATTATGTCAGGTGTCCAAGCTGAACACTATGAAGTCAGCTTCAACTCTTCTATCTTTGAGTCCTGGACATTCTATTTGAAACATCTCTGAGATCTAACCTCATTTCTCTTCTACTGTAACCACCTTACCTTCTCTCCTATAGTTTAATCACAGGAGATCCTCAACAATCTTTTGAGGATGAAGTCCTTACATTCTCTCCTCTCCTATAGTTTAATCAACAATCTTTTGCTTCACTAATCTATCCTTAGTGCTGCCATTATTGTCTTTCTTAAACAAAATCTGATAACATCTCTGCCTTGGCTTTAAAAAACCTCAATAGAAAAGAGCTTGATATGCTTCACTGTAATTAAATCAGGTTCAAGTTCCCCAGTATAAAGGTCCTTCATGAGCTCACCCTAACCTACTCTCAAGATTCTTTTTTCTAAAGCTTTCTTCTGTGAGCCCCTTTCCCCAGCTCCATGTAAGGAATACAGGGCCTCAGAACATCCACTTCACTTTCATGCCTCTATGAGCTTTTATACATATGGTTCTTTTTGGAATGCGATATGGTATTGAGGGAAAAAAAATGGCTTTGGAACAAGATCTGGGCCAGAATTCTAGGTCTACCACTTACTAGTTGCTAAGAACTCAGCATGAGCCTGAACCTTAGTTGTTGTTGTTTTTTTTTTTCAGCTATGAAATAGGCATAATAATATCCATTTACAAAGAATATTGAGAGGAACGCAGTGAAATAATTTAAGTGACCTCATCTAATGAAGTCAACTGTGTGTATAATAAGCATTTAAATAGTTTGCTTCCCTTGCTTGTAACAAAATTCAAGTTAAAACCAAAAAAAAGAAGAAAAAAGAAAAGGAAATTATGAAAAATAAAAGGAAATAGCTAATGGAACCCAAAGCTAATGGCCTAGGAATACATGGAGTTGGGTACTTGGACCTTGTGAAGATTCTTTTTTTCAACTCACATCTCTGTTTTCTGGGCACATCTAATCAGTGTTTTCTCTTTCTGTGTGCTGGATGCTTCTGTGGTTCAGTTTAATTGGAAGAACATTCTCTTACTATATCTCCCAGTTTTTACATGCATCACCTCTAAACTATGAAAAAAATCAAATGCCTGGAGTTCAAATACTTGGAGAACTCTTTTGTCCATCTTGGCTTAGGTGGTACCCAAAGGGTCTGTTGCTCTGGAGTAGCAAGCATGGGGAAGTGTCTCTTTTTAGAAAACATTGCTTTAGGAGATATCATTGGTGCACTGCATATCTGTAAATGTTTTTGTTTTTTTTTTCTCTGTCTTTTTATGCTGTGATACCAACATCTAATTCAAATATCTCCTCTGAAATGTTTTGCTGAGTTCCCCTCAATGTCCAGCAGTTTCTTGACATCACTCTTGAACTTCATAGCTCTTTTCAGAACACTTACATAAAGAAGCAATCACCCTACAAATTGATAGCAGTCTTAAACTTGGGAGAGTGAGCACCTTGAAGGCAAATATGTCATCTTGTTTATCTTTCTCTCCCAAGCACCTGGATAGTCCCAGGTGTAGAGTAATTCTTCATTCATGTTTGTTGAATTGAAGCATCAGTATTTTAGATGTGTGTGCACTGGTAGCTTCTCTGCCTTTTTCAAAGAGCTACATTTTCCCTTTGGTTTTAAAGTCAGTGAAAAGGTTATTTGACAGTGATACTGATCAAATTGCTGCTTGGAAAAGTTGGACTTACAAAACAGAAATTAAATATATTTGGGGTTAATAGATGCAAACTATTGCTTTTGGGATGGATAAGCAATGGGATCCTGCTGTATAGCACTGGGAACTATGTCTGGTCACTTGTGATGAAGCATGATAATGTGAGAAAAAAGAATGTATACATATGTGTGAGACTAGGTCACCTCTCTGTGCAGTAGAAAATTGATGAATACTGTAAATCAGCTATAATGGAAAAAAATTAAAATCATTATTAAAAAATAAATAAATATATTTTCCTCAAACTATTTTCTTTATATTTCCCTCTTGTCTTATTCAAGGACACCAGTATTATTATTTCATCATTAAAGCTTGAAATTTTGAGTTGCACCCACAGTATATGGAAATTCCCAGACTAGAGATCCAATCTGAACGGCAGCTGAGGTCCTACACCACATCTGGAGCAATGCCAGATCCTTAACTCACTGTGTCAGGCCAGGGATTGAACCTGCGCCTCAGCAGCAACCTGAGCCACTACAGAGACAATTTGAGATCCTTAACCTACTGTTCCACGGTAGGAACTTGAAGTCATATTTGGCTAGAGCTGTTCTGGCACTCCTTATGTCCATTAGATTCCATCAACTTTTTCCTTAAAAATTCATCTCATTTCCTGAGTCTCCTTCTATTTTCTTTATTAGCATGCATTTATGGTATCCTCTATGTATAGTACAATTCTCTTCTCTAGTAATACCAAGGGATGGGAAATCCTCAGGGGCTTACAATATGGTTGTTTTGTTATAAATCACTATGAAGCCATATCTGCCTAGGCTGAGACTTTACTTTCTCTTCCAGAATGCTTCAATAGCATGCCTTCTTCATCCTCTCTTCGTATGGACACATTCATAGTACATTGCTCTCCTCCTCAAAAAATCTTCAGAGACTCCCAGTCTCCTCCCTCATCAAACTTGAACTCTAGGGAGTTCCCGTTGTGGCACAGCAGAAATGAATCTGACTAGTGTCCATGAGGATGCGGGTTCGATCCCTGGCCTCTCTTGGTTGGGTTGGGGATTGGCATTGCCCGCAATGAACTGCGGTATAGGTTGAAGATACTGCTCAGAACTGGCATTACTGTAGCCATGCATAGGCTGGCAGCCTGGGACACAGGTATGGCCCTAAAAGGCAAAAACGAAACAAAACAAAACAGAACAAAACCTTGAACTCTAGTACCTGGCATTCTAGGCCCATTATCTTCTAGTCCACTTGAGGCTCTCCTCCAAACACATTTCCCTCTCTTCCTTTGTATTTGCCTTCTGCTCTTTTCATATGTCACCTCACTTAACCTCACTCCAGCTTCCTTTTACTTCCTGTTATTGTGTTCAATAATCTAGTTCTTTTACATGATACCCTGCTCCCTCCTATAGCCTGTCTATACTACCTCTGGTCTCATTTCTCCAGGTTACCTTCCTGGTTAAGTTTCATTGGCTTCCTATATTTTGACATTACGTTGAAATGTACTTGGCACTTGAATACTTACTGCCCTGTATTACTCAAGAATTTTTCCATTGTTAGTCCTATCAAAATAGCTAGCACCTTGACCTCAGATTCATCTCTCTCATGTTGGCTCAGATACCTCAGTTGCTATGTGGTGAAAACTCATATATTGATAAATTATTGGACACAAATCTGACCTCTGTGGATTTAACTTCAGAGGAATGTTTCAATTTGTATTTTCTTAACTTGAAATTTGGTTGAATAATTTGAAAAGAATAACCTGAGCCAGTTTAAGTAGTCATTGTCCTAATTTTCTTTTCGACTGTTCTGATATACTGCTGCAAAAACTAAGATAGAACTCCCCCCCACCTTGCTGCTCCAGTTACCACTATCCTGTGATTGAATTTTTATTGTCTTCCTGCTACTCCTGATTTTCTTTTATACATATTTTTGTCCTTTTTAATATACATATTAAATGATCTCAGGGATGGTGGTGGTTTTGGCTTTTGTCATTCCTTCATTTTTTTAAAAAAAACTATATTAAATGGTCTTTTTCAAATTGTAAAAGGTGTCTACTTACTATAGCAAGTCAAACACACACATTCTCTCTCATATAGTATATATGTGTATATATGAGTGGCTGTGTGTATGTATATATGACTTTGTATCCCTATCACTCCCCTTAAGGCAACATCTCTTCCTCTCAATGAATGTAGAGATAATTATGACTCTTTCCACATGCATGTATGCTCATACAAATGTATGCAAATATTTATATGTATATTCATATGTAAATACACACATATATATACACATATATACATATGTTTTTGTGTGAGTTTTTTTTCTTTTTCCCTATTTTATAGAATGAAATCACATATACACATTGGCATGCCATTTCATTTTGTCCCTTTTAAAAATAAAACATGAACACATCCTGTACTAGCATGTAGACCTTACTCATTAATTTTTAATAACTATATAATATTATGGAAACACTGTAATTTATTCAGTTATTCCCCATGGTTGAACATTAAGGTTGTTTCTAATTTTTCGATATTGTAAAATAAAATGCTATAATAAACATCATTCTTTGTAGGTCCCTACATACTGGTGATTTTTTTTCTGTAGGAAAGATTTCTCATCTTTCTATCACAAGCAATTAGTAGGGTTGCTAAGCTAAAGTATATTAACATTTTTAATGTCACAGTATAAAATTACTGTCTTAAAAAAAGGGTTCCAAGGGTTTATAATCCCCACAAATTTAATGTTCATTATCTTTAAAAATTTTGCTAATTTGGTAGACACCTTCATTCCCAGGCTATCAGTGAAGTTGAAACAGGATTTGGTTCAATCTGCATGTCACATAGTATATGCCTAGTGCTATTCTCTACTTTATTCTTGTAACTGGAAATAGATTCAACTTTATTTATTGTCTGTTGAGAATTTTGTAATTTAAGATTTAAAATCTTAAATTGATGGTAATTAACCCCACATGGTGAATTGATGCTCTCAGACTTAACATGGCAAAAGGGATTATGAAGAAATCACGTCTTATAAGCAACTCCTTTGTTGCTTTAAATACACACACACACACACACACACACGCACACGCACACGCACACACACACTAACACACTAGTAAATTTCTCTTGAGACTATTTGGAATTCTTGAAATTTTACCTCAAATCCTGTGGAATCTCATGATAATGATAGACATAAAACATTGAGACCACTAAAACGAAAACGTCATATTAGCTCAGTATGAATCTGAGGGGTGATGAAATTCTCTGACAACCAGTTCTACATGTGGTTCTTCTTGGTGTGTTCCTATAGAGTTGAAGCCTAGCCCACCAAGGCTAGTTATCCCAGCTAATATTTCCAACAGCTTTGCATCATAAAAGTCTGGTGACAGGCATTCCTAGTGTTAATCTCAAGACTGTCAAGAATTTTCTAGGAAAAATTTTGCATTTTATTTCTTCAATATAAGATGGAAATGACCATATTTAACTTTCTCACTAAGATATGTCTGGATATACCAATAGAAATGGTTGTGTGGTCCTCTGACAAATGATATGTAGAGGCAAAACATGTTGCTAAGAACAATGAAAAGATCACATGAAAATCACGTATTTTCTATATGTATTTTCTAAAGTAGTAAAATATATATAATGTAGTTGCCTATAAAAATAATAATTTTGAAGATAACTAAAATAAGTTTATATTAATCTTAATACAGTTATGATTAATCATTATAATAAATAATCATTGATGTAATTATTGGTTATTAATAAGTTTTAAAATAAGCGTAGGTACTGATATTTGCACAGTCAGAAATAAATTGACACAAAAATAAAGCATACATTAAAAATAAAAAACACAAGAAAGAATCTGTCAGAAATAATTTCTTGGCTTCCAAAAAATAATCCCTAATATTAAAACTTTAACAGAAAATGTTAATATTACCACTCTAAAAAAAAATCGAATATTTTCTTTTATTCATTTATTTAAAGAAACGTTACTGAACAGCTTCTGTGTGCCAAGCCTCAAGGAACTTGCAAGAATCTACTTCTGGAAAACAAATCCAAAGACAGAACTATAATAAAATTCCAGTTGTGGAGGAAAGATGTCTGCAAAATACTGTGGTGGTACAAAAGCGAGTCTCACGGACAGGGTGATACTCAAGCAGGGTACTGATGGTTGAGCAGGAGGCGTCTTTGCAGGAAAGTGAATGGAAGTCCACTCCAGAAAACAGCGTGCACAACACTCTATTTTTAGGGAATCACAGGTTATCTGGATGGATCTAGAGCAGTGGTTTTCCACTGGGGATTATTTGCCATCAGATAATACTTGGCAATATCTGGTGACATTTTTGGGTTATCATATCAACCCGAAGGCTGCTGTGAGCATGTACTGGAAAGAAACCAGTGCTGTTGCTAAACATCTTATAATACTCAGACAGTCTCAAGGAACAACAACAAATCATCCAGCCCGAAATGTCAACAGTGTGGTCTGGAGTATGGGACGTGATAGTGCCATGAAGATGGAGATGTCCTGAGGAATTTTATTGGGTATTGGAATTGTGATAAAGAATGGACCTACAGCCATACAGTTCTGGCACCAATGCTGATTCCTTCTTCCTTTGGAAACCTTGTACTCCCTTCCATGACATTACAATCTCCAGGTTCCTGTATTCTTTTGTCCTATTCCACCTGTGTCTTCTTTCTAGTTTCCCCCTTTCTGCCTCTATTCCCACATATATCAGGGTGTTTCCAGTGGCTCTGCCTTTAGCATGACGATTTTATCACTTTACACACTTTCCCTGGCTAATATCATTCCCTCTCATGGACTCATTTACTCTGAATATGTAAGAACTAGTATGCTGGAGTAGTTAAGAACACAGATGCTTGAAGTATGGTTCAAGTCCTATTCCAATAACTACCATCTATGTGGCTTTTTGCAAGTTATTGTGAAATGACAATGATGATAGTACTTATAAGGTTGTAGGGAGGAATGAGTTGAGGTAAGATACACAGAACATTTAAACCACTTAGACTTTTCTAAAATTTCTAAGCTCATATGACTGAACTGCTGGATTTTCTCTGTCTGAATGTCTTACTACCTTTTAAAATGAACTATGTCCAAAATTGAATTCATTGCCTTTCTTGTTCCCTTTCCCACTGATGCTATAAATACATTTTTATTCCACTATTGATGACACAATGACTATTAAGGAGATCTAGCAGACACCCCAGAAGGGTCTATCTCACTGATGTCTCATCAAATTAGAGATTAAGTTCTGTTGATTTTACCACCTATACACTCTTTGAAACTGCCCCCTTCTCTCCATCCCACTGCCACCTATCTATTAAGTCAACATCTTATTGTCTTTCAAATTAACTACCAAGAATCAGCATCCTGACTAGTTCCTGACTCTAGTATTGTCCCCTTATAATCATCACTTGACATAGCTGCTGGAGGAATTGGCACTTCAATAACTCTTCACGACCTACAAAATAAAATCGAAGCTCCTTAACAAGTCATACAAGGCCTTCCTTCATCTGAACCCCATCTCTTTACAACATCATTGCTTAGCACTCTCTATCCTGAATCCTGGTAAAGAATGAAATTTGAGGCATAGAATAATTCCACTTTTCCCCTATTCTTTCTGCTGGAAATATATCCCTTAGTCTCACTAACTTTTACTCATCTTATGCCCCTCCCAAACTGTGTTTATAACTTTCCTCTGCCATCTCATAACATCCTGCTATTGAATTTCTTCCACATCTCTTTGAAGTGAATACAAGTTTAGTTCTTGTAGAAAGGGGCTAGATTTACTTGTGACAAAATCTCAGCATGTAGTGTAGGGCCCAGAACAAAGTAGGCGCTTAGAAAGTGTTTGCTGAGGAGTTCCCATCATGGTTCAATGGTTAACAAATCCACTAGGAACCATGAGGTTGCGGGTTCGATCCCTGACCTTGCTCAGTGGGTTGAGGATCCAGTGTTGCGTGAGCTGTGGTGTAGGTCGCAGACACAGCTCGGATCCTGCATTGCTGTGGCTCTGGCATCTGCCGGCAGCTGTAGCTGCGATTAGACCCCTAGCCTGGGAACCTCCATGTGCCGAGGAAGCGGCCCCAGAAAAGGCAAAAAGACCCAAAAAAAGAAAGGAAAAGAAAAGAAAGTGTTTGCTGAATACGTAACTAATTGGAGTCATCAGCAGATACATTGTGATCAGTAACATAGAAGCGAATGAGATAGCTTAGTGGATTGAGAAGGGGCTGGGGCAGAAATTCAGAATCATGGGAAAACCAGCATTTAAGGAGGGAGATTTAAGGAGAAGGCAACATGGAACCTTGAGAAAAAGTTGTCAGAAAAGTAGGATGATAATCTTGAAAGAATATAAAGCACATGGAAGCTGAAGAAGGATGGAGTTCCAGGAGAGAAAATGGTCAGCCATATCAAACACCACAAAAGATATGGAAAAGATGTATAAAGCACCATGAGGTTAGGCAGTTCCTGGAACAGTTAGAATATAATGATGTATCCAGAAATCTAACTACTGTGTATTTAGAAACAAATGAAGGGTAAGGTTATAGAGAAAGCAGGAATGAGTTGCCTTTCAATACGAAGAAGTAAAATTAAAATAAATCGTAGATAAACCAACTATTTTGTATACATCTTTAATTTGTTAAGTGGAAAATTTCTTTATAATGATAATCAATAGTCATACGAATGATCTTTCAAACATTCGGTATGTGACCAAACATTCTCTACTACTGTATTATTTGGGAGCTCTAAGCTTTTCTTTCTCAATCTCATTTAATAATGTTGGATCAAATCTCCAGAGCTTCATTCTCCAAGAACCCCAGAATTGTTGCTTTTAAAATATCAAAGGCAATGTTATTGTTCTTACATTGTAAAATCTCCAGTGGTTATAAGATATCTACACTTTATTTTCTAAATTCTGAAGCTTTGTATGTAGGATGTGCAAAATCAACCTTCATCTGCCTTTTTGATCTCATTTCTGGTCACTTGGGTTATTTACCATTCCTTCTGTCAGTGTCCAGTCTCAGGCACCCCACACTTCAAGCACCATCATAATTCAGGGTATCTGTTCATGCTGTGCCCTCTCCTGACTAGCTTGTATTAAACTTTTTAAGACTTAGCATAAATATCACTTCTTTTAGGAAGGTTTCAGGGGCTTCCATAAATAGAGCTTAATGGTTCAGACTTATTCACTCCAAGCACTTCGTTTAGCACACAGCATGTTTCATTGCCCTTTTAAAGATATCTACGTATGTGAAACTCTTACACATATGAAATATTTTACAGCTGTATATTTTTTATTAGATTGCTTTCTTACTTTAAAAAAGTCTAATTTCAAGTGTGTGTGTGTGTGTGTGTGTGTGTGTGTGTGTGTGTGTGTGTAAAGCTCCATGGTGTAGCCATGCTGTCTGTTCCTATGTCTCCAATCATGAATCCAGGAAAGTGGTATTGCTTATCAATCAATGAAGAAAAGTTCTGTCTTAAAGCGCTGACTCTGCACCTGCAAGGGCAGCCAGACTGACAGAATGTTCACAGGATTCAGAATGTTCATTTAACTAATGGGAAAGTCTTTGAAATTAAGGTATAAGTGAATAGAATGCGAAAAATCTGAACTAGGAGAAGAGTGATCCAGGTTTTAAATCACAGCATCTGAGCAGACAGTAAAAATAAGAATTATTTAGATTTTTCCAACAGAAGATATAAGTTTATAAATACTGCTTAAGAATTGTCATTACCCATAAGACTTCTAGTTCACAAGGGATTTGTAGAAGGTGAGTGGATGCCCAAATATTCATAAGCGTTCTTTACCTGTTTGAACAAATTTGATACCTTCCCATGGAGCAGTTTCAAAATTAGCTCAAGCCTATTTCTCAGAATCAGCATAACAAAGAAATGGAAAAGATAAATCTCCAATTCTCATGACTTTGTTTATCATTTTCAGTGAGAATCCAAAAAATATAAGATTTACTGTGCTGTATATGAATTTGAGGCTGTAATGATACTTTTGTTCTGACAGAGATTGGCCCCCGGCTATCCTGGAAGCAGAGCCTAGGACCAAACCTCACATCTCAGTGTCTTCTATTTGGTTCTAGGACCTATAGACTCAGTTGCAAGGCCCAATGTTCTCAGTCATACCTCTAAAGGGCACTTGTAGCAGAAAAATATGAAGGCGTTCTCTAGTATCACCAGCAAAGTTGCCCAATTCTTTCAAAATCCTTAATCAAAATTTTCTAGTTATCCTGAGGTATCAAACTGATATTATCATCCTATTTTAATGTATATAGTGCCCCTTTTTGCAGTCCTCTGAAGAAGCATAAGGTTTCAGTTGTTATTTTTGTGATAGATGAACCTGTGCCTTACTTCAGAGTACTGCAAAAAGTTACTGAGTAGAAGAGAAATGAGCACTGTTACTGTTTATATATTTATTTCTTTACCATATATGTGCACTAGCTTATGCAGGTTAGTGTTAAACAAAGAAACTGCAGTAATCAAGATCTGCTCGACATGACGTTTCCTTTTACTATCTCATGGCTCTATAAACTCTCACTTGTGTCAGGATTTATCCTACAACCGCCTACAGAGGGTCTTGTAGCAAAAACTCAGTTCTCAAATTATGACCTGCTAGCCCTCGGAGGCAGGACACACAGTGTTTCCAATGGGTAATGAATCAAATTCCTTCACTGTTAGTAGACTGAACAAAAAATGTCTCCTATGGATTTAATAGATAAATTTATTGAGCTATTTTTATGTGCCATATAATAATCCTCATAAATTTCCTATGAAATAGGAAATGTTTTCTGCCCATTTAACTGGATAAGAGATTTGGAGCACAGAGAGGTTAAATACCTTGCCCAGAGTATGTCAGATAGTAGTAAGTGGATGGTATCATAGCATGATTTGAACACAGGCTATCTTAATGCAGATTCCATGGCTATATATAAATACCATCAGATAAATGAAAATAAAATTTAAGTTTAAAGTTTCTGAATTATTGGAAGTTTTTCATCTGATCTTTTGACATCACAGAACATGTATTACCATACCTACATACAACAAAAGTCTAGGACAAAACTCATAACTTCTGAATAATACCCAAATAAATACATCCTAAGGTGTCTGTAATAGCTGCAAAGTACTTCCTGAGTGACTCTCCCTTCTACTGTCATCAAGCACTAAATCACGTAAGACAAACCTATGTATTATACAATTCTCCAAAGGCAATAATGAATTAAATCTCAGAGACACGGGGGAATGATAGAAATGGTCCAATTATGGCTACATGGAGACACATTAGACTGGACAAGACATGAGGTCTACCTTGGACAGCATGTATTGTCTATTCTTGCTGTTAAATTTCGAGAGGGTAGTAGCAAAAAACATAACATGGATTCCTATTGCTCATGATGCTTTTTTTTTTGTTCTAATACCTTTTATCTCTATGACTCTTAATCTCTTCAACATAATTCTAGAGGAAATTTCACTTTGATTTGCATTTCCGTCTTTTTCTAAATATAAAGCATCCTGATCTCCTTGGAGGAAAGGTGCTATAGGACTGTAATATACGGGTAGACTAAAATTAGAAATATCATCACATTAACATCTTTTTCCCAATAGTTTGGTACTTTTGACAATGTACTATTTTAGTGTATCATGGGGTTTCACAGTGATTGTAAATTAAAGCTTTCTTTATGAAGACTGAAAATGTGCCTGACTTGGTAAATTCTGGACTGAGAACTCCATATAAAAGAATTAATGTTCACTGTCTCTCTTTTGTAAACTTAATATCTTAATGACTGAAATGAATAATAGAATAAGGAAAACATATCAACAGCAGGCTAGTTCACTGAGGCAGGTGAATCAATACTTGTGGACGAGTGATTCCAGCTTATGTTTTTAGACATAAATTTTGTTTCAGACCTACAGAACTGAGGCAGTACCAACCGGTTCATGACTTTTTCTCACCCTTCCCAAGACCCAGCACTTAAGTGGCAACTGAACAGCTAGAGCTCTCTATTTTCTGTTGGCTTGACAGTGAAAGAGGGCATCAGATGGATCATGCAAGGATATTTTTTCGGCATGTGTATGTTTATTTTTCTGCCTACTTGAAGTAATCCATTTTACTTAAAATTAGCAATACATTCTTTGACTTTCAAACTTCTAAATTAGCATTTGGAAACATAAAATTGTTTATTGGCCTGCTTTGCAGGATAAATAAATGTCTGCTCAGCCCCATTAGTTTTAAACCCATGATTTAGGATTCTTTTAAATGTGCTAAAATTAACAAGACTTAACTCTGTGGGTACAGAAAATGACAATACGAAATAATAAGTCATGCTGAGAATTGGACATTTGACAGGATTTCAATTTTTAATGTGGCCTCCCAGTTTGAGTGATCCTTCCTTTGTGGCAACAGGACAGAAAATATTTGCTTGTCAATAAATGCAGGCCGTTGCTACACCACAGCAGACCTGTGTAAGACAGAAATTTAGAAGGTAGTGCCAAGCCAGGAGAATAGCTGGAAAGAATATGGTTTGATTTTCTAAACCATCGAGTGATTTGGTAATTGTAGTTTATATTGGCAACTGAATTCAAGATGTCACAGTTTAGTACACGGCTAAGGTCAGTTATTACTTCATTATAATTATCCAGGGCATCATTATACTATGTTTGATTGAGTTTCTTTCTTCTAAGAGCTAAGGAATTATAAAGCTGTCTCAATCTGTATTATGTGCATATTTATATTAAGGTAGCTAAAAGAAAATGCTAATTTGAATTCTTACTATATGTCACTTAAAGGAGTTCATAATAAAGTAAACATGGGCTTATCTTAACAAACATATAGAGAAAATCCATCATATAATTAATAATTTTAGAAAATAGCTATCTAATTAAGACAATGAACCACTCTTAAGAATTTGACAATTACCCTTTATATTCAACCAATTAATATAGTAGTTAGAACTCATTCTTGTCTATTAATTAATATTGAACCACTTGGAGAAACTACCTTAAAACTATATTTTTTAAATCTTAATTTTGAAAAAATTATATAGGATACTTCTATTTATGAACATATTACATTGCACCAAAATTTAATTTGACTGGATTAGCAGATTGTTATTAGTGTTATATAACTAATTCCTCTCATTAGTTTGGATAAAATTATAGCTGATTGACAATAGTGTGTGGTGTGAAAGAAATGAGATTTTTTTTGCAGTGGAAGGAGGGTTCATGGATACAAGTTTAGTCAATTGTTTAAAGAATTTTTTATCTACTACTACAACATCACTTCTAGCAACTGGCAAAACTGACTAGAAGTGGAAGCATTATAGAACAAACTCCGGAGCCAGAGCAGGAGTTTAAATCTTACCTCACCCTGCCATATTTGTGTTACTGTATTTTAGCATCTTAGGTTGGGCCTCCACCCACTTTTGCTGGGAATACAAGGTCTCTATAAATGTTCCTCTTTCAGGAAGATTTTATTCCATTTAGAGCATCTCATTTTATTTAAGCTTAGCAGTAATTCCAAATTGGTATAAAATTGTGTACTGGCTCATTTTAGAGAACAACAACAACAAAAAAATGTGTTTCAGTCAGTCCTGGTAGTTTAGGAATCTGCCACTTATTAATTAGCTCTATGAATCTGAACAACTGACTTAAAACCCTCAGAAGTGATTTTCCTAGCTGTAAAGTGTGGAATGTAGTAAACCCTATAGATGTTATATATTGTAAATAGTACTGTACCTTTTGTTTTCCTTTTTAAAAATGCCCTGATTCTTAATAAGGCATTAAACAGCCAAAGGCAGGAAGAAAACTTAAAGTATTAAAAACAGAAATTTGAACAATCTGAGGTTAGGTGATCTCTTGAACAACCAAAATTTGTATTTAGACCAATTTCAAATATAAAGATAAATAATATAGCCATGCTTCAAATAAGAAAATGTTCTCATTTTGTTAATTAGAATTTTAAACTCTAAATAACATCCTGATTTAATGTTTGTTAATAATACTTTAAAAGGGCATTTAAAACATTAATTTTCTAGTAACTCATATTAACTGGAAGATATATAAGCATATTCTAAATCACCCAAAATAAGAGGATTAAAGTTATTTAGGATATGAGTGTATTGTATTTATTTACCATATTCACAGTCTTTGAAATTGAAAACATCACACATTATATATGATAAATCTCAGTTAAGCCAAATATAGCATTTACTTAATGAGTAGCTTATGTTCCAACCTTTCTGAGAAAAATGAATTTTAATATTTTGTAAATTAAAAACAGTGAGACTCTATATTTAAAAATATATATATGTGTATATATGTAGGCACACATATTATATGCTTATATGTATACATATGTATTTATAGTTAAAATGTTATAAGACTCAACTGTGATTGAGGTAGTAGGAAATGAGTCAACAAAAGAAAGTCCAGCTTTTTATTGTGTTGTCAGATACAGTAAAGCATAACTGACAGGTTTGTTCTTTTACAGTATTTTCTCTAGGCCTAGGGTTTACATAGTACTTCATTTTAGTTACATTTTTGTTTCTTTGTTTTGACATTTTCTTTTTTTCTGTCTCTGTTAGTTTGCCCATAACCCCTGTCTGCTGGGAATGAGATGTCTCTGGAAGTACAGTCATTCCCACAGAATTTCACAAAAACAAAAAACATGTAGATTTCTGTGGAATTTCTTATGGCAGTCACTGTTCAATGAATAACACATAAATCATATGTATACACATACAAAAATAATAACTTTCTTTTCAATTTAAAACTACTTGGTTGCTAAAATGGCAACTTTTTTTTTTTTGTAAAAACAGCTGAATTTTGCCTTGAGGAATCTTGAACAGCATTATTTTTACCTTCAGAATTTTCCTTTTGAGAATAATATTGAACATTGGAAAAACATAGCCCTCTACAAATATGCTTTAGTATATTTCAATCTGCCTTCCCTAATACTACTGCAAAAATTCTCTTGCAGCATGTCAGTAGATTTAGAATCATCAGGAGGAATAAAGCCACAGTTTCTAACAATTTTAGTGGTGGAGACTCTTGTTCTGGGGAGGTCAGTGCTCTCCAGTGACCACTTACAATGATGTGATTTGCTAGTGTTTCTCTACGCAGAATGCCTGCACCCATTGAAAGATGAAGAATGTCTCAGTTTCTGTGACCATTAGTTAACTTGTATCACTCTTTTCCATTCAGTCTCTCCTTTGCAAGAGTCCTGATACATATGTCCTAGCGCCAGGCTCTCCCAGAGGAAACTCTCTGGACTCCAGAGGGAGATCACACCCTGCAATTTTATCAATGTGGGAGCATATCAATTTCCAGAAGCCCTGAATAGGGGGCAGTTCTCACCATATGTGCCTAAGTGTACCCTTTTCACTACATCCTCCTCCATGACTGTCAGGACTGTTATCAAATATTTCCCTGATGTTACTAGATGTTAGGAACCACTGGCTCCATAGGGTGAGCTCTGGATCTAAGAGCAGTTTTATTCCATATTCTATAATATATAGCATAACTTTTGCCTTAAATTTTTCTGCTAGATTCAGTTTAGCAGAAGTAGACCATTTTTTAGGAGGAATGTGATTTTTGGAAAAGGCCTTGATTTAATACATCCTTCTTAGCCTCACCTATAAATTGCATTGAATTTATTTCTTCTCAAATTTTCTGAAATAGTAAATGGGAAGAAAGAAGGCCAAATATTGAAGGCAGCTTACTTTGATGTTTTGGAGATAGTCATCTACAAACAATTGTAGATTCTGTATATCAAAGTTAATAAAAGTCAGACATAACAACACTGCTTGACATTTAGATATTATTTTGAATCTATTAATGTGTGAGATCTATTTTAAATAAGTTATCCTTTTGCATAAACTCAGGATCATTTTCCGCTAATAGATACATTCTGAATGTTTTGAAATGGAAATTTTATGGTCATCAACATTTTATATCTACATTTATATCTATTCTCAGATGTTGTAAGTACTAATAATGCTGAAAAAACATAAAAGAAAATAGTCCCTTCAATTTTGTTGCAATGTTATCCTCTTTCAATTGTAACAATCATAAGGATTTTAACTCTTTAAAGTTGTGAATGATTTCTAGGAAATACTCACTATGACCTTGCTAATTGCATTTTTTTCAAGCAGTTATCTACACAAATACAAATATTCTGACCACAGTACTCTATTTGTTTTAAATTTCACACTCAGCTGATTTTAATAATCAGCCAATTCTATTATAAACTCAAATTTAGGGTTTTCTATGGAATAGAGAGGGCACTTTTCATTCAACATATATATCTGCTAAACGTCTAAATATAATATTTCAGGAATCTGGAAAGCATTAGAAATTCTGCTGGGATAATGGCCAAGACAGTCATGGTCCTTACCATCACTTCTTTACATCTAGAGGAGGACACACATAGGCAAGTATCCAGACAATCAAATATTGTGTGGTAAAGTGTCATGGAGAAAGTATAGGTTGCTGTGGCAAACTGACAGGGAGAGAGGGAAGGAACTCAAGCAGGTCATCAAGGGGACTGAGAAGACAGTCTGGGAGAAATATTCAAATGAGACCTGAAGGGAGAGTAGAATGCATGTGTGGATGGGGGTATGCATGGCTGAGAAATTTACAGGAATGGGATAGTTAGAGATGAGGCCAGAGAATGAAGAAATGGAGCCCTGGGAATCACTTGAAAGAACTTGCAGTTCGTTCTCAAGACAATGAGAGACTGAAATAAAGATGGCTCCTCAATCAGTATTAGGGAATGTCATTCAAGCTTCAGTGAAAGGATTATAAAACAGAAGAAAAACAAAAAAGGAGTGAGGCCAGTCCAACGGTAGCTTCAGTAGGCTAAGTCAGAGATAATAGCACCCTGAACTAGAGGGTATCAGATGATGTGATTTGATGAACAAATTCAAGGCATATTTAGGACTTAGCTATGAGGGAGAGGTGGGAGGAACATCTAATATGATACAAAGCTTTCCTTTTGAGATTTAGGATTTTGAAAAAGACCAAATAAGAACCAGAGAAAATTTGAAAGAGAAAGAACTAGTCATTCAACTCATATTTATTTAGTGCCTGCTATTTGCTGCTTACTACTAGACCAGGTGCTAGGAATATAGCATTAAAATATAAAAGACAACATTTTCTGTCCTCAACGTGCTTCACCATATTAAGTAGTACTGAGTGCTAAGGACAAAACAAAACAAAAAACAAAAGACAAAAACACAAACAAAAGCAAACAAACAAACAAACAAACAAAAAACAGCAGGAAAGGAAGATGGGGAAGTGAGCAGAAGTGGGGAGGAGGCTCTCCAATTCTGCATAGGGTATCCAAGAAAAAGTTTCATTAAGAGTGAAGTTTGTAGGGAGTGTTTTTATGACATATTCAATTTCATTTCTAGTGATCAGTCTGTTCAGTTGATCTATTTTTTTTGATTCAGTTTTGGCAGATTGTACATCTCTAGAAAGTTGTCCATTACTTCTAGGTTGTCAAATTTGTTGGCATACAATTGCTCATAGTATTCTTTCATGGTTTTTTGTTTTCTGTAGTATCCCTTTTGACTTCCCCTTTTTCATTTCTTATTTTGTTTATTTGGGTTTTTTCTCTCTTCTTCTTGGTGAGTCTAGCCAGAGGTTTGTCAATTTTGCTTACCTTTTCAAAGAACCAGCTCTCTTTTTTTTTTTTTTTTATTTTCCCACTGTACAGCAAGGGGGTCAGGTTATCCTTAGATGTATACATTGCAGTTACAGTTTTTTCCCCCACCCTTTCTTCTGTTGCGACATGAGTATCTAGACATAGTTCTCAATGCTATTCAGCAGGATACCAGCTCTTCGTTTTATCAATTTCTTCTATTTTTTTAATCTCTATTTTATTGATTTCCTCTTTGATCTCTATGGTTTCTTTCCTTCTGCTGACTTTAGTTTTGTTTGTTCTTCTTTTTCTAATTCATTTAGGTGTTGAGTTAAATAAAAGTCCAGGATCAGATGGTTTCATAGGCGAATTCTACCCAACATACAAAGAGGAACTGATACCCATCCTCCTTAAACATTTTCAAAGGGTTGAAGAAGAGAGAACACTATCAAAGACATTCTATGACACCACCATCACCCTAATTCCAAAACCAGACAAAGATACCACCAAAAAAGACAACTATAGGCTAATATCTTTGATGAATATAGACACAAATATTCTCAACAAAATTTTAGCCATCTGAATTCAACAACATATAAAAAATATAATACACCACGACCAGGTGGGATTTATCCCAGGTGCACAAGGATGGTTCAATGTATGCAAATCAATCAACATCATACACCACACTAACAAAAGAAAAGTCAAAAACCACATGATCATCTCATTAGATGCAGAAAGAGCATTTGACAAAGTCTAACATCCTTTCATACCAAAGTGGGTATAGAGGGAACATACCTTAACATAACAAAAGCCATTTATGACAAACCCACAGCAAGTATAATACTCAATGGAGAAAAGCTGAAATCCTTCCCATCAAAATCTGGAACAAGACAAGGATGTCCACTCTCAGCACTGTTATTCAACATAGTACTGGAAGTCCTAGCCATAGCAATCAGACAAACAAAACAAATAAAAGGCATCCAAATTGGAAGAGAAGAGGTAAAACTGTCACTGTATACAGATGACATGATACTATATACAGAAAACCCTAAGGACTCAACCCAAAACTGCATGAACTGATCAACAAATTCAGCAAAGTAGCAGGATATAAGATGAACATTCAGAAATCAGTCACATTTCTATATACTACCAATGAAATATTAGAAAAGGAATACAAAAATACAATATCTTTTAAAATTGCACCCCAAAAAATCAAATACCTGGGAATACACCTGACCAAGGAGGTAAAAGAATATATGCCAAGAACTATAAAATATTAATCAAGGAAATTAAAGAAGATGGAAAGACATAGAAAGATATTCCATGCTCCTGGGTTGGAAAAATTAATAATGTAAAAATGGCCATACAACCCAAAGCAATCTACAGATTCAATGGAATCCCTATCAAATTACCCATGACATTTTTCACAGAACTAGAGCAAACAATCCAAAAATGTATATGGAACCACAAAAGACCCAGACCTGCCAAAGCAATTCTGAGGAACAAAAACCAAGCAGGAGGCATAACTCGCCCAGACCGCAGGCAATATGACAAAACCACAGTCATCAAGACAGTGTGGTACTGGTACCAAAACAGACAGACAGACCAATGGAACAGAAGAGTGAACCCAGAAATCGACCCAGACACCTATGGCCAATTAATCTTTGACAAAGGAGGCAAGAACATCAAATGGGAAAAAGACAGTCTTTTCAGCAAGCATTGCTGGGAAACCTGAACAGCTGCATGCAAACCAATGAAACTAGAACACACCCACACACCATGCACAAAAATAAACTCAAAATCGCTGAAAGACTTAAATATAAGACAAGACACCATCAAACTTCTGGAAGAGAACATAGGCAAAACATTCTCTGACATCAACCTTATGAATATTTTCTCAGGTCAGTTTCCCAAAGCAACAGACATCAAAGCAAAAATAAACCAATGGGACCTAATCAAAATGACAAGTTTTAGCACAGCAAAGGAAATCAAAAAGAAAACAAAAAGACAATTTACAGAATGGGAGAAAATAGTCTTAAATGATGCAAGTGACAAGGGCTTAATCTCTAGAATATACAAGCAACTTATACCACTCAAAAGCAAAAAAGCAAACAACCCAATTGAAAAATGGGCAAAAGGAGTTCCCATCGTGGCTGAGTATTTAAGGAATTTGACTAGGAACCACGAGGTTGCAGGTTAGATCCCTGGCCTTTCTCAGTGGGTTGAGGATCCCGTGTTGCCATGAGCTGTGGTGTAGGTTGGAGACACAGCTCGGATCCCCAGTTGCTGCGACTCTGGCGTAGGCTGGTGGCTACAGCTCCGATTAGACCCCTAGCCTGGGAACCTCCATATGCTGTGGGAGCAGCCCTAGAAAAGGCAAAAAAGACAGAAAGGAAAAAAAATAAGAAAAATGGGTAAAAGACCTGAACAGACTTTTTTTTTCAAAGAAGATGTACAGATGGCCAACAAGCACACAAGAAAAAGTGCTCAACATCACTGATTATTAGAGAAATGCAAATCAAAACTATTACGAGATACTACCTCATACCAGTCAGAATGGCCATCATTAATTAATCCACAAATAAGAAATGCTGGAGGGGGTGTGGAGAAAAGGGAACCCTCCTGCACTGTTGGTGGGAATGTAAGCTGTTATAACCACTATGGAGATCAGTATGGAGGTAACTTAGAAATCTATACATAGAACTACAATGTGACCCAGCAATCCTACTTTTGGGCATATATCTGGACAAAACTTTCCTTAAAAAAGACACATGCACCCATATGTTCATTGCAGCTCTATTCATAATAGCCAAGACATGGAATCAATCCAAATGTCCAATGACAGAGGATTAGATTAGGAAGATATGGTATATATACACAATGGAATACTACTCAGCCATAAAAAAGAACAAAATAATGCCTTTTGCAGCAACATGAATGGAACTAGAGACTCATACTGAGTGAAATAAATCAGAAAGAGAAAGACAAATACCATATGATATCACTTATATCTGGAATCTAATATATGGCACAAATGAACTTTTCCACAGAAAAGAAAATCATGAACTTGGAGAATAGACTTGTGGTTGCCAGTGGGGGTAGTGGGAAGGAGTGTGATGGATGGGGTTAATGGATGCAAACTATAGCCTTTGGAATGGATTGGCAATGAAATCCTGCTGTGTAGCACTGGGGACTTTCTGTTCAATTGTGATGGAGCATGATAGTGTGAGAAAAATGTATAGATGTATGTGTGACTGGGTCACCATGCTGTACAGTGGAAAATTGACGGAACACTGTAAACCAGCTACCATGGAAAAAAATAAAAATCATTATAAAGAAAGTTTGAAAATTTTTGAGATAATTGTAGATTCTCATGAAGTTTTAGAAAGAATTCCTTGTACGCTTTACCCGCTTTCCCCCCAGAAATATCTTGTAAAAGTTCAGGACAATATCACAACTGGAAATTTGATAGCAGTATAATGCACTGAGCTTATTTTGATTCCCTAATTTTTCCATGTAGTTGTATCTGTAAGTAATTAGCTCTGTGTAATTTTCTCACATGTGTAGCTATGAACACTTTCACAGTAAAGAAGCAGAACAGTTCTATTACATCAAGGATCTCTTGTGCTTACTTTTAGTAACTACAATATTCTCCTCCCTTTTATATTGCCATTTCTTCCATCTTTGACCTTTGATAATTACCAACTTTTAACTTTTTGTCCATCTTTATAATTTTATCAATAGCTTGTCCCTTTATATTTTGGAATAATATTCTGTGGCATAGATGTAACATAGTTTATTTTACCATTCACTCCATGAATAAAGCTGCTATGAATATTTGTGTACCATTTCTTGCTTGAACGTAAGTTTTTATGTCTCTGTAATTAATGCTTAAGAGAGAAATTGCTGGATTGCATGTATAGTTTTAGAAAATAAAATTTAAAAAAACCTGCCAAACTGATTTCAGTGTCTGTACCATTTCATATTCTCACTAGCAATGTGTGAGTGACCCAGTTTTTCTGTATACCTGCCAGTATTTGGTATTATCACTATAATTTATTGAACCACTCTGTAGGAGTGTAGTGATGTTCACTGTGGTTCAGTTTGTAATTCCCTAGTAGCTAGTGATCTTGTACATATTTTAATACGCTTATTTGCCAATTGTATGAAAGATTTCTTTTTTAAGTTTTGAGGTAAAGGGTTGCCTAAGCATGTTCTAGGATAGCCAATGTGGATAGAGAAGAAATAATGAGGAATAAAGTAGTAGGGAATGAAGTCAGTGAAGTTGTGGGGCTTTTGCTTTGAGAGCTGATGAGTGGTACAAACTGAATTATCTTTTCAGTGGATCATTTCATGTTGAGCATAAACCAAAGGAAGAGAGGGTGTAAAGAGGGGGCCCATGCATGAAGTTATTACAATTAGCCAGTTAAGTATTAGTGGTGATTTAGCCGGGGAAAGTAGCAGTGAAAGTGGTGAAAAGTGGTTGAATTCAGTATATATTTCAAAAATAGAATCTAAGGAACTTTCCTGTTAGATTAAATGTAGGTTTAGAGAGGACTCAAGAATGCCTTGAACATTTTGGAAATGCTTGTGGGATGTTAATGTGGTCATAACTATAAAACTAACGGACTGTTTACAACTGTTCTCAGCAGAATTCAATATATTTCACACATTTGGCTGTTGTCTTATTGCTGCAATTTTCTCTTCTCTGTGTTTCCATGAGACCACTCTGCTGGTTTTCTCTACCTCACTGAATGCTCCTCCAAGATTCCTTTGCAGGCTTCCTCTTCTTTATCCTACTTTAATGTGCTTGAGTCTATACTGTACCCTCTTTTCTTTTCTATTCCTAGGTA
Organism: Sus scrofa; assembly: GCF_054392235.1. Classification (NCBI taxonomy): domain Eukaryota; kingdom Metazoa; phylum Chordata; class Mammalia; order Artiodactyla; family Suidae; genus Sus; species Sus scrofa. Next base: position 78,953,111 of record NC_139389.1, read on the forward strand.
AACCTCAATGACTAGGTATCTTCTATAGGATTCTGGTTTCTAAATATATATCTCCAGTCTAGATTAAAATCCTGAGTTACAAACTATTTTATGCAACTGCCTTCTTACCATTGCCAATTCACTGTCTGATAGGCACTTTGCCTTTAGTAGACCTGAAACCAATCCCCTCTTTGTTCAACCTTGCTTTTCTTATGTTTTTCCCTAATGGCAGCTCTATTCAATTGTTCAAGACCAAAACCTGGGAGATTCTTTATTTCTCATCCCTTGAATTGAACTCCAGTCATACCTCAAACTCATCCATGTATCCCTGTCACATTTGTTACCACACATCCAAGGTCTTATTATCTCTTTTCTTAACTTTTATCATATTTCCCTTCCTTCCATTCTTTCTCCCCTTAAACTATAAATAGCAATAAAAGTATTTTTTAAAACATATTGCACAATTATAAATAAAAAAGGCAGGGGAAGGACTTTTGCTTATGTTAGAATTCTAAATGCTGACTGAGAAATGTATAGGGAGTACTGGATTATAAAACCATCTAGCAAATATCACCTTAAACATTGATTTAGACAGGAATTATCAATTGGGTCTAAATTTAGAGGAGGCGGACTTCGATGATGAACAAGATATTTGGTTTTAAAATGTAGCTGCACATTTTTTTTTTTTAGTATCAAGGGGAAAACTAGTAACTATAATGGTCTGGAAATTGGACAACCTTGACTGGGGAAAATATATATTGTGTGCCTCTAGGTATCATAATCTAAGAGGGATACAACACGGTCTACTTATGGAATAGTTTAACCAAGCCTTCATAAGCTGAAACTTAGCATGAACAATTATCAGACTACTCGATTTCGTTAAGAACATTCCACTAAAAGTGAGACTGTGTCCTTCAAAAATTTCAGCGTCATGAAGGACTAAAACAGCAAAGAAATTTAGAATAAAGGAGACTGAAAGAAATGAAAACTGATGCATTATGTAATCATGTATTTGTATAAAGTAATGCTATAAAGGACATTATTACCTAAAGTGATAGAGGTGAAATACCAACAGTATATTAGGAAAAATTTTATGTATAAATATTAAGCTTACTAAAATGGATAACTATACTGCGGTTATTTAAAAAAAATCCTTGATTTTAGGAAATAGTATTTAAGCAAAAGCCCATCTTGTACGTAACTTACTCTCAAAAGGTACAGAAAATGTAATATGCATATAGAGAGGAAAAATGACAAAGAAGATGAGGGAAATATTAACAATATATGATTCTATTCTAAATACAGAGGTATTTAAACTGTTCATGCAGCTCTTCTGTATATTTGAAGTATTTTTCAAGTAAAAGTTAAATATAACACATACAAAAATACACATTATAATGATTTCAGAAAAGTTGAATTTACTAAAAATGGACATAAACACAAATTATTACCCCCAAATCCACTGTTAGGAATAATTCCCACCAAATAGATGCATATGTTCACCAAAACACTTTTGAGTTTAGAAGACTACGGTTTACAATTTCCCAAAATTGGGAACCACCCAAATGCCCATCATCACCTGAATGGATAAATAAATTCCGAAATCTTCACAAGATACTTGGTAGCATGGGAATGAAGAAAATGCCACTAGACATACTGACATGGGAGAAGTCCACAGAGATTATGTAGAGTGAAAGAATCCAGAAAAAAATATAGCACATGGTAGATGAATGCATTCATGCGAAGAAGAGAAATAGATGAGAGGAGTCTATGTTAGAAGTCAGGATCCTGGTTACTCTGGACAGGGTTACGGGTAGTGACAGGAAGAGAACATGAGGGGGTTTGTAGGATAGGAGTAATGTTTTATTTCTAAGCCTAAGTATTAGTTATATGGATGTGTTCAATTTATAACATTTCATCGAGCCATACACTTGTGGTATCTGTAATTTTCTCTAGTTCTACTCTATGTAAATAAGAAAGTGGATTTTTAGTTCATGTATTTCTCTCTCGCTAAACATACATCCATGGCTTCTCAATGCGTTTGAAATAAAGTCTAAACTCTAGGTGATGGGCCCCAGAGACCTCTGTGGCTCCAGTATACTTCCATAACCTCATGTCATACCACTCCTATCTAATTTCTGTAACCAGACTCACTGGACTTTGTACTCCCTTAAACATCAACCTCTGCCTCAAAGTGTTTTTACCTGACGTTTTTCCATGGAACCCTCTCCAACAGGGATTTTTGCCTGATTTCATCTTTTCTCAGCTTCAAGGCTACTTTCTTCAAATTAACTACCATCTCCCTGATTGTTCAATCATGTCAATTTCTTAGTCCCATTTTAGCCCTTAAATTGCCTCTTGAAATTTTATTTGCGTATTTATTTGTTGTCTATATTTACCACCAACATTTAAGCTCTTGTCCCTTGCTTATCATTGAGTTCTCAGCATGTAGCAATTTGCTTAACACAAATTAGGCACTTATTGAAGGATTTTTTTTTTTTGAATGAGTAGATGTTTATTAAGCTCAGGAGAACCACGTGGAATAAAGTTATACATTTTTGTGGTAATTGACCAATAAATTTAAGTTACTGAAGTTTTGAAACTATCGCAAAGTGTGCAGAGTAAGACTTAAAGGGGCAAGATTTAAAAGGCAAGCAGAGGAAGAACTATAAAATACATGAAGATGAAGAGGCCACAGAGAGAACTTAGAAGACAGACTATGCAGAAAGCAAAACTAAATAAAACCAAACAATAAGCAAGCGAAGAAAAAAAAAAAAAAGTGTGGTATCATGGCAGCCCAGAAAGATGAAAAATGCTATCAGCTATGATTAAATTTCAAAATAAAGGAGTGGCTAATGACCTAGCTGAGAATAGATCACAAGAGTAGTCAGATTACAGAGTGCTGAGGAGTGAGGACAGTAAAAGCACTCCTCTCTTTTAAAGCCTCCTGTTGTGAACAGAAACATGATGGGTCAATAATTAGAGAATTTGGAGATGAGAAAATTTTTGTTTCGCTTTATTTTATTCTAAGACGGAAGAACTTAACAAATTTAAATGCTGGCTAGAGAGCATCATTGCTGCTATAGAAGCTGAAAGGGAAGGGCACCAGAGCAATGATGGCAGAATTAACTTTATATGGAAGAATAAGAAGAGTGGAGATTGTAAATGTAAAGACGAAAAGGTATGGAATGAGATAACATGAATATAGTTGTCTCTGTACCTCATGCTAAGAATCAGTATTAGTGTGCACCAAAAAAAATGGGCTATAAAGAAGAAGGAGAGGGAAGTACATTGCAATAAAGACACTGAAGTATATGGTGTATGCTTGGCACCAACGATATTATAACTGAAATATCTACAATCAACCTGAGCTATTTGTTTGAGAAATAAATATTTTGGTTTGACATTGTTTATTTTTTAATTTCCATTATTTTTTCCCCATTTAAAAGGGGCTAGGCTTTTGCATCTAGCCTAGACTGAACACTATGGGACTGTTATGTATTTGTTTAAAATTTGTTACATTCTGTTTAAGTGCTTCAGAATGTTTAAGCATAACATATTATGACAAATGAGCCTTATGAAATAATTTTAAACCAAGAGCATGAGCAAACGTTCATTATAAAAAATATAGAGAAAATTTCAGCATAATTTTATTTTTGTATTTGTATTTTCATATTTCCAGTGCAACTTTATTTTTTTAAATATATAAATATTTGATATATAATATAAAGCATGTGTTACGGCTATACTGCTAACTTTAATTTTCTAAATTTCTAGAAAATCTAATACATTTGTAAAATAAAAAAATTAGCACACATTCATAATTATTGCCTTAGGAAAAGCATCTTGAGGTAGACTTATGTGGGCCAAAGGGCATGCATTTGTTTTCTACATGTTACCAAATTTCCTTACAAAAATATTTTGCTATCTTAGGATAATGTTAGCAAAAACACATACTTATTATGAAGAAAGCACATGGGATTCTTAAAAAAAGACCTGCAGAGATTGTGGCCAAAAAAAAAAAAAATCAGAACAAAATCAGTCAGTAAAAAATGCCTCAGGATTTTCTCTTGACACTTCTTAGTGTCAACTAATGAGGGACAGAAATTAACATATCAGTAAGACAGTGGTCTTGCTCATTGGTGTGACAACACTAAGATTATGTTTAATACCTTTAAGACCCTTCAGAGGGTCTCCAGCAGAATTGAGCCCAGTGGTGCTTTGCTAGTTAACAAGCTCTTTGTTGGCTTTCCTCCTGGCCCTGTCTTACCTTCCCACAGTGTTAACACGCATCCCAGGTTTACCTCCGAAGTTAAGACCTTGCACCTAAACTTGAGTCTGCTTTTTGGGAAACCCAATATGAAACATCTAGGGGAACTGCATTAGAAAATATAAGGTTTGCTTTTGTGTTCTTTTTCTTTTCTGTTTTTAATCATGGAAGCGAATACATACATTCAAGATCATCTCACATCTTAATTGAGCAACTGCTATATTCCTAGCACTGTGCTGAACATATTGCATGGATTAACATATTTAAATCTCAAGAATGCTAAATGTGCTACAGGATTTATGATAGACAAATATCTCATCTATTTATTCAACGAATAACAATTGCTTACTATGTGAAAGGCACTCTGCTTGATGATGAAAGACTGTGCCATTATGGAGGTTATAGAACAGGGGGAAATATAGATAACCAAATAAACCAAAATTCAAATAGCTATTAATTGCAACAATGAGAAGTTCTAAAGGAAAAGGGCTGAGTGACATAAGGCAGAAGTTTAAGAGGGGACTTAATGTCCTCTTGTGGGGGTCATTCCCTGATAGCGACATTTAATCTGAGATGAAAATGATGGATAAGAGCTTATTTATTAAAAAGATGAGTAAACACCTTAAAAGTCAAGGCAATAACATGTGCAAGTATCTGAGGGGAGAAGCTTAGAATCTCTGAGAAACTGGAAGATTGTTGAGGGTGCATAACGGCAAGCAAAGAGGAAGATGGCTTGACAGGAAGCCTGAAGTTTGAGTTGTCAGATAATGTGTGCCCTTGCTGGCAATGAAAAATGCTGGATTTCACATCAATCAGAATTTAGAGCCATTGAAGTATTTAAATGGCATGCTGGTGGTTTTTTCTAGCTGTTTTTAATACATTTCTGGTGTGGGCTAAGATCTTTGGCTACCTCAAAGAAAGGAAGGCTTCTAGTTTTATAACAGAAGCAGTTAGCCTGACTGCTGGGGAGCCAGATATGGACAACAGACCTGTTTGACTGGTTCCCAATGGGTTGGCCTGCTTTTGAAAGTTTACATTTGTTGTTAGCTTACATCTGTATTTTCAAGATTTCTGGAAAAGTATAATATCAGGCAACACTATGTTGGCATTTCTCATGATATCAATCTATAGTAGACCTCAGAAAAGACATCATATTTAAATGGTACATCAAACTTCATATTTCACAAACTCCCTATGTATCATAAAACTCCTATATCACAGATTATCATTGAGCTACTGATTTATGTTGCAGTCTTGTCTTTGTAGATGAGTTTTCAAAGCCTGCATTATACAATTGGGAAGTGCAGACTTCTGAGTTTTTGAGTTAACTGGCTTCTGAAATAGATTATGGATTTATTTATTTGGATATATATTTTATTTAAGTATTGATTTACAATGTTGTGTTACTTTCAGATTACACAGAGTGATTCAGTTATACAAATATATATTCCTTTTCGGATTCTTTTCCATTATAGGTTATTGCAAGATATTGAGTATAGTCCCTTGTGCTTGCTGGTTATCTGGTTTTGTATAGAGGTGTATATGTGTTAGTTTCAACTCCTTATTTATCCCTCCCTACTCCTCTCCCTTTGGTAACTATGAATTTATTTTCTGTCTGTGAGTCTACTTCTGTTTTATAAATAAGTTTATTTGTATCATTTTGTTGATTCCACATATAAATGATATCATATGACATTTGTCTCTCTTAGTCTGACTTACTTCACTCACTCTGACAATCTCCAAGTCCATCCACATTGCTGCAAGTGGCACCATTTCATTCTTTTTAATGACTGAGTAATATTCCTGTGTGTGTGTGTATATGTGTGTTCTTTATCCATTCATCTGTTGGTGAACATTTAGTTTGCTTCCATGTCTTTGGCAATTGTAAATAGTGCTACTATAAGCACTGGAGTACATTGTATTTTTGAATTTATAATTTTCACCAGATATATGCCCAGAAGTGGGATTCCTGGATCACATGATAACTCTGTATTTAGCTTCTTAAGGAAACTCTATACTATTCTCCATAGTGGTTGCAGCACAATCTACATTCCCACCAGGAGTGTAGGAGGATTCTTCTTTCCTTTTTTTTCCTTTTTGACTGACCCATAGCATATGGAGTTCCCAGGCCAGAGATTGGATTTGAGCTGCAGTTGCTGAGGCAACACTCCCTCCTTAACCCACTGTGCTGGGCCAGGGATCAAACCTGCATCCCAGAGCTCCCAAGACACTATTTATCTCCTTGCATTACAGAAAGAATTCCTAGGAGGGTTCTGTTTTCTCCACATGCATTTATTTTTGGTAAACTTTTTGATGATGGCCCTTCTGACTTATGTGAGGTGATACCTCATAGCAGTTTTGATTTGCATTTCTCTGATAATTAAGAATGTTGAACATCTTTTCTTGTACCTGTTGGCCATATGCATGTCTTTGGAGAAATTGTTTATTACTTCTGCCCATTTTTTTGATTGGGTTGTTAATTTTTTTTTGTATTGAGCTGTATGAGTTGCTTTGTTTTGGAAATTAGTCCCCTGTCAATTGCAGCATTCAGTTATTTTCTCCCTTACTGTAGGTTGTTTTTTCTTTTTTTAGTGCCTCAAGTGCAGCATGTGGAAGTTCCCAGGCTAGGGGTTGAATTGGAGCTGCAGCCACAGCAATGCAGGAACTGAGCTGCATCTGAAACCTACACCACAGCTCACAGCAATGGCAATCCTTAACCCACTGAGAGAGGCCAGAGATTGAACCTGTGTCCTCATGGATACTAGTTGGGTTTGTTATCACTGAACCATGATGGGAACTCCTGTCTTTTCATTTTGTTTGTGGTTTCCTTTGTTGTACAAAAGCTTTGAGGTTTAATTAGGTCTCATTTATTTATTTTTGTTTTCATTTCTATTAACCTAGGAGATAGATCCAAAAAGATATTGATGCAATTTATGTCAAAGAGTATTCTGCCTGTTTTCCCCTAAGAGTTTTATATGTGGTCTTACATTTAGGTCTTTAATCAATTTTGAGTTTATTTTTTTGTATATAGTGTTAGAGAATGTTCTAATTTCATTCTTTTACATGTAGCTGTCCAGATTCTCATCACCACATATTGAAGAGACTGTATTTTATCCATTATTATATTCTAACTTCCTTTGTCATGGGTTTATCTCTTGGCTTTCTATCTTGTTCCATTGACCCATATTTCTACTTTTGTGCCAGTACTATACTGTTTTGATTACTATAGCTTTGTAGTATAGTCTGAGGTCAGAGAGCCTGATTGCTCCAGTTCCATTTTTCTTTCTCAGGATTGCTTTGGCTAATGAGTTTCCATACAAATTTTAAAATGTTTTATTCTAGTTCTGTGAAAAATGCTTGGATTTATTATAGATGATGTTTAACAGGCTGCCCTGGAAAGATGCAGAACAGTTAAGTGCACAGGTTTTGGATTCAGATGCACTTGGGTTGTCTAAGAGGCCCCAACCCACATGACCAGTGCTGTTTCCTACCACCCACCTTCTAATCCTACACTCTGGTCACATCTAGGCATAGGACACCCCCGCTCTGTACCAAGTTTTACCTGACTTCCAAGCCTGTATCCTTGCTATTTCCTCTTCTCTAAAGTTATTTGCCACAAATTCTTATTTATGCCTCAATATCTAGTTGAAATGTCACATATTGCTGACAAAGTTACTATTTTCATCCCTGTCTCCCCTCCAGATTCCTCTGGATTTCTGTAGTATTTGAAATATTCTACGAGTGAAAAACTTATTACATCATATCGTAACTATTTCTTGCCCTGTTGGATTGTGAACTCCACAAGTTAGTAACTGTGTTGAGAGAGAAAAGAAAATAAATAGGTGATGAATAAAGTACTGTTTTTGAAGATGATTTTAGTTACTCTGATAATTTGAAAGTTATTGTTGCAGTTTTATGATATGAAAAGAAAGAGAAATAAGAATAAAATATCCTAACTAGAAAGTGATGACAGTCAGATAAGAGGGACTATGTATTAAAATTTTGAAAGGGCCCTGAAGGATGAAGGCAAAAGTGAGGGAGAAATTAGAGCAGCTCAGCCAGGTAGGGCAATAGAGAATGACCAAATGCAAAGGATCCTTCCAGTGGTGTGTTCACACAGTTATTCCAATATATAATTCAGCAGGAACCTGGAAGCTGCAGTAAGTGAGGGTTGGGAGCATTATGTCTAAACAATGTACAAGGTGAGAGAAAGATGAGGAAGACAAGAGGCTAGGACCACAGAACTTCCCAGCAACCTTCAGAGACCTGGAAGCAAAAGCAGGAAAAACAAAACGTGTGAGGGATCCAGGGATGCAGACTAATGAAGTTTTTACACCTGAGAGCTGATAAGGAGCAGAGATTACGACATATGATTCAGAGGGTGATTTAAGACTTTGACGTGGATTCTAAGTTCCTAAATTGGGGGACTCAATCACTGAGAAGTGTCTTTAATTCTATGAAAGTATAATACAGTATGGAAGTTGCATTAACAACTGGGAGTTGGGGAAGAGGAAAATAAGATTTAAAGTTCTATTTCAAAGAAATGTTACAGATTTTCTGATTTGAAAACCATTGAAAACAGAGTAGAGTCAAATATGTTTTTCTTTCTTTTGGGTGTCTTTAGGCTCAAATGAGATAATTATAATAATATTTCACATGTGTATTATTCTTTAATATTTACAAATATGTTGGCATACATTATTATCACTATCACAGCCTTATATAACTTGAACATTTAATGGTACTGCTTGGGTTGTTTTGTATCCTGTTAACAATAAAAAGCAACCGCAGTACCCACTCATACATACCCACACATGTATTTTTCTAATCCCACTTACTTAATTTTTGTCATGCTGTTTTTTTAGTTTGTGCTACTTTATATGCCTTTACAACTCTCTGGAAGTTCTTTTTGGAACAAAGTAATGATACAAATATACAAATGCCATTTAATATTATGAGGTTTATCTTATGGAAGATTTTGATTATTTTAGTTATCATTCATAGATCTACAAAGACAATAATGGCAACCGTGAAAAGGATTATGAAAGAACTCTTTCCCAGTTAAACTTCATTTCTTATCTGAGGTACCAAATGCAGTAATGATCACTTCAGAGATTTAAAATATTAGGAAATGTTAACAATCCTCAAATGTGTAAATACACCTGTGCACATGAGCTTTTGAACATGTTCAGAAATATACTCACAAATTCCACCCTTGCAAATGATTTCACCATATATTTCTTTGGTCTGATTGCTCTATATCATTACACTAAACGAAGATGATCCTTGTTCTTTATCTTAGTTACAGAGCACAATAAGAAAAACCAGGAAACTCCCTTGAACCCATCACCCCCAGTAAAGTCCCAATATCTCTCCTTCAAGGGTGTGACTGACTCAGTTGGTATTCCAAGCAAGAGCTATAAATGATTTAAAAATATCTTTACTCCACTGAGTTAATAGCATTTGATAACTCATGCAACACAAATCAGTAAGATACCTAAATGAACCAAAATACTGGCGCATACCATCCATCTAATCAGGCTTGGAATCTAGACCAAACTGTCAAATCAAGAATTTTTTTTAAAAGGGTGGGGGCTTTGCGAAGTTGCAGAGATATTTAGGATATATAAACTAGATTTAGAAATCAAACAACTTATTATCCTTACTAAACCTGAAAATTGAAAAACATTAGCATCTTCCCTGGCACAACATGGTTTTCAAATCTATATGACAACGCTTGGCTCCATTTTTAGTCAGCATAATTTTGGCTTCTATTCTTACATGGCTAACAGCCAAATTCATCTGTCTTCTATGTCCAATCCTAGCATCTTTGTTTAGTTCCTCGACTGAGATTGTTTTAAATAGCCCGAAACATTACTGTAAAGAAAGAGATTTTCCCGAGCAATTTGAAGAATCTTTGTCAAATCATATAGTTAGCATCTGAAGCTTTGTTTTCAATTCAGTGGTTTGAAGAGTGTAGCTTTCTTTCTATAACTTGCTTAGAGATTTCCATGCCTCCTTTCACTAGAAATTGCTTTGATTAATATAATTCTCTTTCTGTTATGATTTCTTTTGCTATTCTCTGCCCTCTTTGATGAGCGAAAAATTCAGGTGGTAGATTTCTTAGGAGGGCTAAGCTGGAGGGCAATGTGTGCATTCTTAGCTTTGCTGTCACAATTGTTTTAAAACTTTAGTTTTTACATTTGTTTATAAAAACCTGGAAGATTATTTTGTGGGTCTTGGGCCTGTTTGCCAGTAGATCAGTTCCTCTGCCTTCTGACCCCTGAAGGCTGGTTTTCTTGGTTCTTCTACTAGCTGACTTCTGGCCTGGGTTGATAGATAGGAGGTAAAGACGGCAGATGGAGGGCAGGATGAGGGAGGCAGCTAGAATATCCTTGCTTTATCAGCATCACTGGTAGTAGCTTGTCTCTTCTGTGACTCCAGCAGCCACCATCCAGACCCACCATGGTTCTATCATCCAACCCGAGAGGCATACAGAGCCTGGGCTCCAGTATTTCAGTTTCCTGCCTTTGATTCTCCAATCTAAGGATGTTAGTGAATTCCTGATGGTGTTAATTTCTAGGTTACACTATGCCTATTGTTACCAGTTACTGTTCTCAGCTATTCTATGCAATTAATTCCCTGCAATAAATTCCCTTTCTTATAAACTTTTGAAGTGGATTATGTTTCGCTGGATAGACCCCAGTTGAAAAGCCATTAATTCTTAGCTAAATATAAATAAGATTTTAAGTATAACAGATATATCACTGGCACTTGCAGAAGAAGGCTACTGTATAATTGGGATGAATCTAATCATATTTAGAATAAAATTTACTATTTGGAATAATCCTACAAAAAGTTCCTAATAATGAGATTGCAATGTAGAAGGTGATTAATTTAGAAATACTTGAGACATGTAAAACTTATTAGGCAAAAAACTGAGTCCTTTGTAAGATATTCTTACATGGTACGTAAAACCTGACTTACCTTTTCTAATTTATAAAGTCAGATTTTGGGTTCAAGCATTTCCCTCTGAAATTTTTTATTGTAGGAAGAAAAGCTCAATTGAACTGATACAAAATGTAAGCAATGACAATGAATTACAATCTAACTAGATCTGAAAACTGATATATAAAGAATTAAAAAGACATGCAAAATGTCTATGCCTAATTAAATCAAATAATTATTAATAAAATAACTGGATCAAGTTCCAGAAATAGAGTTTTTTTTCCTTTGTAACTAATTGTTATTGTCCTAATTTGGCTCCAGATAATAAGTATTATATCACAAAGATCTTTGCCTTTTGAGGTATACTGCAAGTAAATATGGCAAGTGTTAACAAGAATTATTTTTTAAAAAGTTAATAACTCCATGTGACCTGCAAAGTACAGGCTATGCTTTTGCTTTTGTATCTGTGTCTTACCCATGGAATGATAAATTAATGTGCTGTACATTTTTTTTCCAGCCTTCATATGTGATTCTTACATTTTATTTGTATGTGTATACCGTCACTCAGAAAAAAATGTTTCATAAGCTATCCCTTATTTGGTTTTTCATGCAGAAGCAATAACCTTCAAATACACCAGTATAACATGTAAAGGCAAAGTGGAGAATACGCTCATTTCCTGGGTGACTCTCCTGGCCTCAGTCAACATGTTCACAGAGTTCTGAATGAAGAAGGCAATGAGAAAATGCAGAGCAAGAGTGGCCAAGGTATTGGAGGGACAAATACTGCTATGACCTTCTTAATTTCTATAATGTTTGGAGTTTTGCAAGCAACATGGAAAGGATTTTGAGTGCCTCAGTTTCCAAATCATTGTGTTTACGTGAACTGGTTCTAATGATGTGGTCTGGGTTGAGATTTTGAAGTAGAAATCTTTGCTGTGCTGCCCCTGCCTTCATAACTGAAGGATTTCAGTAACTGACAAAGCTATTAAAAGCTACTATGGTCACACATTACTCTACAAACCATAGGATAGATAAATAAGAAGTAAAACTTCCTTTTGTTGTGGATTTACATCATTACATTTTTGTCAAACTGACATTTCGATAATCATATGACTGTTTTGCTAAATGATATGTAAACCAAAACATTAAAAACCAGTTATTATGTTTAAAATATTTGTTTTTGTGCTAATAAAAGGTGCCAGACTGGTGAGCTCTTCTCATTTGAAGAACAAAGTGCAGGCACCAAGGATATTTCCATCCCATTTTGCTACCTTCTCATCTCCAAACTTCTCTCTTTGTTTATTTTAGGTTCTGTGACAGTAACCCTGCTCAGGTATGAATTAAAATGGTGTTTCTCGAACTCTAGACGTGCATCCAAATTACCTGGGCATTCTGTGAAAAGGTATGTGCCACTTCAGTAGAAGAGTTGCATCTCTTCAGGCCTGTGATTCTTTTAATAAGCTCACAGGTGATGTACATGTGCTGGTCCTAAGGTCACATTTTGAACAGTAAGTAATTAATATTTTTGTCTCTTTTCCCTAAAAACTGTATGTTCCTTGAAGACAAAAAAACTCTGTTTTGCTTATCTCTGGGTATATAGTAACACACAGAAAATATATTTCGATGATACATGCATTACATAAATGTTCTAATAATTCTTTGTTCCTTGAGAGAATATAAAGTTTTCTATAAATACAGAACAAGTACTCAAAAAAAAATGTGTTTCTATGTTAGATGAATATATCAAATGTAGTGTATTTAAATATACATATGTATAAATGTACTTGTATATGGTTCTGGCTTTGAAACAATGATCTTAGACTTCCTATGGAGGGATACTATCTGAATGCTTTATCCTCAAACACTAATATTATAAAGGTACACTGAAATGAAAAGTAAATAATAAGTATGACAAATTTTGTCTTAGAGAGAAGGAAGATATTGTTGGTAAAATACTGAAGCATTAATTATTTTTAGCTGTATATACCATTACATTTTAAGAATACAGAATCATAAAATATAAAGGATTACAGAATTAATAAATGTAACTCAACCAATCTTTTTTCTAGTTTAGAATTATAAAACAGAATTTACATGTTAGGGAAACCAAAATCTTGTCTATCAGAACTTTTCTGTTTGGGAATGAAAGAGTTTGGGATACTCAAACTATTAAGAGTTTTCTTTTTCTAATTTGATGAATTCCTATTTCTTTGGACTTTCTGCACAAAAGATGAATTATGTATTAATGTTCTATATGAATCATGGTTCCAGAATGTCCTGTAAATTAAAGCATAGCTTGGGGTACAAAGTAAATGTACAAACTTTCTCAACATTTCCCTTTCTGCAACTGTTTCTCTGGATTGACCCACAGTAAATCCCCAATGCTAACAGAAACCAATTTGATCACAAGGAATTCTGAAACCCACACACCCCTATTGCCTTTAGTATTTCTTGACTTTTCTGATTCCCCCTTTTCACTCTTCTTCTCCCTCCCTTCTTCCTCTCCCCACCCCTCTCCCTGTTTTACCAAAAGAAAAGGAGGTTATTGATATATATAGGCTATAGGGCTATGATCAAAAAGGAGGTGGAAGAAAGATAGTAAAGATTTAGAGACGGACAACTGCTATTTTACTTAATCTGTTAGTATCCATATGCCTGTTACTATGAAGTTGAATGTTTCTATTGGAAAGTTGTTTTCTAAAATGCTAGCTTTTCTGGATGTTGATGACTGAAGTACGACAGCTCATATGTACGGTTGAATACTCTGACAGCATGAAAAAATTTACTGGCTCCTGGATGTTTTATATAAATGTACCTACCAGTCCCATATATATTACAGATTCTTCATGTTTAAAGGTTTTAATTATTGTATAGGAGTGTTTTCTGTTTTCACCTCAAGATTTCCTCACTGTGCTTTCTTCTCCATTGAAGTAATTTATTTTCAGATTAGTCCCAGTCACTGTTTGTGGCAATATATTCCATTTACCTGTTTAAAAGTGATTAACTGCTTTCTGTAAATTATATTTATAGAATGGAATTCTTTACTGCAGATAAAAACAAAGTGTATCTGTGCTATTACCAATTCATGCCTGAAAGCTTAAAAACAAACTGCATGACTATATTTGAAATAACATTTATAATCATAAACACAAGAATCACTATTCATATATAATATCAATATATTTGTTACTCAGTATTTGAAGGTACAAAATTGATGAGGAATGTCCACATCCCATTAATTTTACTCAGTAAATTATTTAATTTTAATGTCTCCCAATCTAAACTCTTTAGTAACGTGAGAAATTTGGGGGATATAATAATGTAATGTAATATAGAAAATAAGATCAAATAAAGTCTCATTTAGAATTATCTTGTCATCATTTTTTAGAATTTGGTAACACAACTTCTATTTAAGGACCTCATAACTTAAGATCTCCTATATAAAACTAAAATATTCTAAGCAGAAATGGGTTGGCTTGTATCAAGACAACTAAAAATCTCAAACACTTCATTTCCAAGATAACTTCAGAGAAATAAAACGGCACTTACCATCTAGGAAATCCTATCCTATAGGATCATAGAAAAGAAATGGCTATTCAGATTAAAAGATTCGTTAACTGCTTTTTCCCTCCAATACATCTGAATAGGTTTTATTTTTAAAGACACTCCTCCCCATAGCAGTATACATTTTACATATTCAAGAGTACTTATAAAAAGGTAATTATATAACTTTTTTTTACTGTTTAGGAAGAAGAACAAACAATGTTTACAATGTAGCTACAACATAAAATTTATTTCATTCACATATTTGAGATAAATTGGTGAAAAACCAATATGATTTACATTGCTAACAATTTTTTCTTTGCATTATTTAGACACAGATGTTATATAAATCTGACTTCTGATAGTATGGAATATTTTTTAAAATCTTTGCAATAAAATATTTGATGGGTTATTTTAAGTTACAAGAACTGCATCAACCACTTGGAAGTCATTTTGATGGAGAAAAATTCCAGACTTCTCTGGATGATTTATGGCTGAGCTGCCCTCTCTGCTATGAATCATTTTGCCATAAAATTTGCAGTGAATTAATTTTCCAAGATAAGAGGGAAGAGAAGGAAAAGGTGTTTTGGTCAAATTAGGGAAATATGGCAATGAAAAATTAGAATATTGTACTGCCAAATTTTAAACCTGGAACTATTCAAAAGAGTAACTTCTGTAAGAAGTTACTAGGATATTAACATTCCAAGCTGACTTTTCCTCCACTGCTGTGGTTATTTTTAAGTCTTAAGTTGACTGAAGAATCAATTTGTTTAAGGATCTGCGCTCAAATATAATATAATGGAGCCTCAGAATTCTTCCTATAGTCAAGTGATAAACATTCATACCCATTTTACAACTTTCACTGTGCTTTAGTGAGTGTGTATTATGTATTTAACCTATTGGCAAAACACAGTCAAAAAAAAAAAAATGAATGGAAGAAATTGGGCACTGTTTTTAAAAAAATGAAAAGAAAAGGAAAGAACCCTCTGACATTTAGTTCAACTAAATGGTTCTTCCTTCTCAGCTGGAACAGTCAGTGATAACTATCTTTATAAATAAATTTTGTTTTCTATAGTAAACCACAGGGTTCATTAGATCAATATGGTTGAATAATCTGAACTGGTCCTAGGACCTTCTTAATTTAATTCCTCTCCTCTATGAATTTACACAGCTGTTTAGTTCTTTTGTAAGCAGGGAAGGCCAGGCACTCTTGCACAGATCTTTTTAGCATATGAAACATATTGACATGAATATAACATATGTGCCAAAGCAATATTATTCAGTTAACATTTCAACGAAATGCAACATAAAATTTTAAATTACATATTTCTGCATGTGTTTGATTCTTGTTTACTGTATCTGATCCAGAAAAAAAAAAAGAAGACTCTTATTATGAAAAAACATCTCTAAAATACCTTTGTATTTCAATATCATTAGAAAAGAATGGTTATAAGCATTTGTTTATCTTCTAATTGCTCTAAAGTCATGAGGTATCAACAGAAATTTTAGTTGATCAGGAATTTTGATTCATATGGCAGTTGTCCAGGAGAAGGGCAGTGACAGACACAAGTATGTCAAACACAGAAAGGAGGTAGGATCATTTAGTTTATTGCAGTAGCAAGGCAAAAGACAGTTTCCCACTCTGGTGGAGGCATATCACCTTAAGCAAATCTGTTGCATTTTATCACCTTAGTTCTTCAAATAGAATGTACAAGTTCTTTTCCTTTCTCAGGTAGAATGGTGTGATTATTGATTACTTGCTCTTTACAATAAAACATTCATAATATGTAGTGAACTAAATTAGATATTTTTTCTTTTTAATCTTATTTTGTTAATCTCCATCGATCAAATCTTTTTATGATTTGATAATTAACTTCTGCTTTCAGAAATATAGAACCACCAAAATACTAAATAGCTATCTACTAAAATATATTAGAACTATCTTTTGCCTTTTATTCATTGCGTAAATATGTAGAATTTCCAATATCCTAACTGGAAGGTAGTGTTAAACTTTTGTTTATAATTGCCCAACAGTTGAATATAACCCTAGAATATAGGTTTCATAATATTCCATATAACTGCAAAATGTCTTAATATGTAATTGAACAATATGTCCTTTCATTACTACAATACTCTACATAAGCAAATACTTCAGAGTAGAGCACAAAAGAGTCTTGCAAGTGGAGCAATTCCTAGAAGTCACAAGTAGGCAGTTACTTTTTCCAAAAAGTTGGTATCAGTTTTCAGATGTTGGGTACAGACTGAATGAGGAAGAAAAGCTAGACTGGAGCATGGAGTATGTATTATATCAACTGCATATGAAATTTCAGATTAAGGTCCATGTCATTTTTATGTGCTAAAGCAAACTACGATTCATGTGTGTGTCCTCTGGATGATAATATTTTACTTTTCTTCCCTTACCCAGTAAAACAAACAAACAAACAAAATAAAACCCAAGCCATATATTGCAATCTGACCCAAGCAACAAGGAGGGGTGAGGAATTGATACCAACTAAGCAGTTTCCTTCCCCGGAAGTGGAGATAAATGGACTCTCTATACAGGAAAGAACTGAAGGGAGGCATGAGGATATTAGATATTTTGCAGTATGCTGTAAAATCTCTCATAGCAAAGTGCTGCTGTAATCTGATCTATCTATTTTTCTTTCTTTTTTTATTAATAAATGTGAGGTACTGGCTGACTTCCTTGCTTGTATGACTCTTCTGAATCCCTAATCTTCAGGAGGTATCAGTGCTGCTGATTTAAAGTTATGCTGGTTATCATTTAGCCTCTGTGCTTCCTGGAGGGAACTTGACAAGAAACAGGGAATTTTAGATAAATCAAATTTACGCTGACATTCCCAGCAGTGGAGCTGATTTTAAAGTCTGATTAAGAGAATGAAGGCCTGTTTAGGGCAGGTCTCTGACTTTTGTTATTTCTTGAACAATCATTCCTCAGGTTTTGCTGGCTCTAAGGAATTGTATATGGCTTTATTTGAATACAAATTAAGTACAAAGAAAAAGCCTGAGAAATACCCCTTCTAGGGATTTCCAGCCCTGATGAACCTAAGAAAAAAAATTTTTAATTCATCAGTTTAGTAAAAATTGTTTTAATGCTTCATTCATCCTCCCTAGCAATTATTTGAATAACAGGAATTATTTTCCAAAATGATTCATGCAGATTAATTGGATACTTTTCTTTTTAAAAAATTTTCTTTAACTATAGTTGATTCACAATGTTATATTAATTTCTGCTGTATGGCAAAATGATTCAGTTATACATGTATACATTCTTTTTCATGTTCTTTTCCATTATGGTTTATCACAGGATATTGAGTATAGTCCCCCGTGCTATATAATAGGATCTTGTTATTTATCCATTCTATGTATAATAATTTGCATCTGTTAATCCCAAACTCCCAATTCTTCCCTCCCACATCACCCTCATCCTTGACAACCACAAGTCTATTCTCCATGTCTGTGAGTCTGTCCCGTAGATATGTCCATTTGTGTCTTATTTTAGATTCCACATATAAGTGATATCATATGGTTCTTGTCTTTCTCTTTCTGACTTACTTCACTTAGCGTAATAATCTCTAGGACTATTGGATACTTTTCTTGAGGGAAGAATTGAAATGGCAGTTCCACTTCAGCTTCAGTCAGAAACTTCATGATTTTTAGCTCAGTCTTTGTTCCATGAAGTCATTAGCTTGCTAAGGAGACTCTGGTGCCATTATACAATTTTGTGCTGTGTTAAAGCAGGGGCCCCCATGTTTGGACAATTCTATAATGTGACTAGAGTTTCTGCTTTGCTTCCTGGAAGGAGCCTTGTTACACCTAAAGTGAGGTGGCTTTAATGAAACCCATTTCTGATGGCTAAAGGGCTTCCTGTGTCTAGTTAGGACTTGGAGAGGAGGTGAATTGAGACCCTTCTCACTATGCCCCAGGGAAGCATTGTTAGCGTCTGGGAGAATTTGGTTTCTGGAGTTTTCATTTGCACAGATTCCACACTTTGTTATCCATTGCCAGCGAGATAAAAGGGGTTTTTGAAGAGACTTGATACCATGATTCTCATATGAACAATGCTTCATGTGATAGGCATAACCAATCTAAAGATAAGTGTTTCAAAAGCAAAGAAAAAGTTAACTCTGCTCTTTAGAGTGAAGAATACAAAGAGTAGGAAGTTATTAGAACTGGAATAAATTTGTGTCATAGGTATTAATTCATAAGAATAAAAATAGCAATAGCAACAAAATATTCTCATAAATTATTAGAGCCAATTTGTGAAAAGCTACATCAAATTTGTGCATTTGTGGTCTCATTTATCAATGAAAATCTTGGTTTCACATAAACTTTGAATCCTGTCAAGTCGCTGTCCATTTGAATAAGCTGACACACACACAAGCACACTGTCACCTGTCTTCAGAAATGTTTGAGGGTTCACACAGAGAAAAATGATTTAAAATAAATGGATGTTATATTTCTTTTAGGCTAGTGTCTCATTTCACAAATTACACTAAGGCAATTCTTTAATTCATTCCTCCAGATCCTAACTAGTTTTAGGTAGATTTGTAGATAATGCCCCAAGTGTAAATCCCAGGTACTTCATTAGGAAGTACTTTTAACAATATTCTAATTTTTAAACAAGATTTGATTTCCATCCAACAATTCATTCCCATTGGATGTGAAGATTAACTGATTGTTGTTCTGCCTACAGCAAGCAGTTATATTAATGGATTGCCTTATGAAATCATCCTTCAGGGAGTTTCCGTTGTGGCTCAGTGGTAAAAACCCAACTCGTATCCATGAGGATGTGGGTTTGATCTCTGGCCTCACTCAGTGGGTTAAGGATCCAGTGTTGCCATGAGCTGTGGTGTAGGCCACAGACATGGCTTGGATCTGGCCTTGCTGTGGCTGTGCTGTAGGCCAGCAGCTGTAGTTCTGATTCAACCCCTAGCCTGGGAACCTCCTTATGGCGGGGATATGGCCTTAAAAAAAAGAGAAATTATCTTTCAGTTCTTTTGCAGTTATACTGAAGTTTTCCAGTTATTATTTTATTAGTCATATAATCATAAATACATTGTCTTGTTTTCTTCTAACTGAAGAACATAGACACAGGAAAAAAATCCAGAAACTTATGAGGGATTTGGAACTCTCATTTTTTAGTGATAGACACATGTTTATATGTTGATGAGGCACATTCTCCATCAGAACTCATATGGTCAGATGTCAATATGATATGTGATGTTTGCCCCAGTGTGATAAACAGTGAGGAGCATAGATTTAAGAAAAATAAATGCTAAATTTTCTTATGATTTTCCTATAGAGTTAAATTTGACCTCAGTCAATTGACTCTTCAAGGTAGCATGTAAACCAGGAGGTATGCTTTCAAAGTTTCACTTGTTAGAACTCCCTGCCCACTTCTAACATTTTGACTTATTCAACTCAAATAATGAGTCAAAAATCAAGAAGCAATTAAGCTAAGTGCAATTAAATTCAGTATGCCAGTCTTATACTCAGGTCAGAACAGAAATGAAAATTAGAGAAAATGCCAAATTTGACTCATCATTGAAAAAGATAAAGTCTAAGATTTTAAGTTTAACTGCTGTATAGTAATTTAAACCTCAAACTCTTATAGACATAATGTTTTGAAATACTGAAATGATTCTTTTCTTTTTATATAAAAAAAAGCTTTCATATTTTTCTTATTCATACAACTTCTATTACACTTTATCCCGCATACCAGTGGTCATCTCCCCCTTCAGAGCTCTTCTTGATATTTTTACTTATAATATTTAAAATATTTTCTTCTTGTCATATGTCAGCATGGTTCAAATACTTGTCCCAATCACATGATTTTTTGAATAATCATATGCTGTTAGTTGCAAGCTTACTTATGGTAACTCCTTCATCTACTGTTTTCAGAGTAACAAACTAATCCACATAATACATTTTCTTTATATTCTTCAAATTTTGGGCTTTTTGGTTGCATAGGTGGATGTGTCTAAACCTTAACTATTGTTGTTTAAAGCACACCAAAGAGGAAGAACTTTCACCTCTGGTCTTCTGTTGGAACTCCGAAAGTTTATACTCAAAATTAAGAATACACCAGAAATAAGCTAACTCTCAAAAAACTGAAACCCAACCACAAATTCTAACTGGAGTCTGAGATCTTCCTCTCAGCTTAGACCAAGAAGCAGTCTCACAGAGTTGAGGAATCAATAGCTGGATTGAATTAGAGCAGTCTGCCCCTAGTCTGACTGCCTAAGCGAATCAGAATAAATACTCTCTGGGGAAAAGCACATCAGTCACTGTTTGAGCTACAAATTATCTCTGCTGATTTTCATACTCAATATCTGACATTTAAAAATTGTCTGGCATACCAGGACACAAAAACCAAAGGGCCCATAACCAAGAGAGAAATAGACAATACAATTAGGTCCACAGGTGATTCAGATATTATAGTTATCAGACAGGTTTTAAATAAATGGAAATAACATTTTCAAGAAAGTAAGACATATTCTTGAAATTTTCAGCAGGAAACTGGTTTGAATAACTAAGCAAATGGATATTCAAAAGCTGAAAAATAATTAATTCAGAGCTCAATAGATATTTCATGGCAGGTAAGTTTCTTTTGACTGTTTCACCATCTGTAGAATGACAGATTAGCAGAGTTGGGCAAAGATTTCTTAAGCAGGACATAGCTTCTGTAGAAAAGAGGATTAGTAAAGAAAAATTGAGGGAATGAGAAAATATCCAAACTGAAGCACAGAAAGAGTGAAGGATGTAAAATATAGAAAACAGTATAATAACCATATGGAATGTGATAAAATATCTAAATCATGTTTATATGTAGTATCATAAAAAGGAAAAAGAATATTCAAAGAGTCAATAGAAGAGAACATCCCCAAACTAAAAATGACACTGAAACAAAAGAATTTAATATCAACCTCGAGAAGAAAAACAAGGTCCTGCTCTATAGTATAGGGAACTCAAGTCAATATGTTCTGATTAAACTATCATGGAAAAGAATATGAAATTATATATATGTATAAATATATAAAGCTGAGTCACTTTGCTGTACAGCAGAAATTAACACAAAATTGTAAATCAATTATACATAAATAAATTTTTTTAATCCTAAAAAAGAATAAATACAAAGAAAAGGACACTATGATATTTCAAACTCTAACTACTGAAAATCAAAGACAAAAAAAATGTCTTAAATCATCCAGAGATTGACATATTGTATTCAAAGCAGTAATAGTAAGACTAAGAACCTATTCTCAGTAGTTATAATGGAAGCCAGAGAACACTGAACTGACATATTTTTCAATGGGCCAGTCTACATTCTATAAACACAGAAAATACGCCTCATAAATAGAGATAAAATAAGTGGGTATAGTTTCATAAACTGAGCAGACCCATATTAATTAAATTATCTCTGTAAGTTTTTCAGCAAGACAGAAGCAAGGATACATGGGAAGAAATATAAAATTAAAAGGGTAAAAATGTGGATAAACTCAAATGGCTATTGACTATCTAAATCAACAGTACTAATATCTTACAGACTTTAAAATATGTTTAACACAAGATGTAAACCCTCAACACTAAAAATTACAAAACACTATTGTAAGATGTTAAAGATGTAGTTAAGTGAAGGAACATGGTGTCTTTTCCAATGAGAAGACTGAGTGTTGTTATGTCAATTGTTACCCAAGGTGACCTAAAATTCAGTAGAATCTCAGTTAAAATTACAGATTCTAGGTGTGGAAATTTAAAAACTGATTCTACTGTTCCTATGGAAAGATACAGAATTTAAAATAATCATGGTAACCTTGAAGAAGGAGAGGAAAGCTAGAGAATATACATTATCAGCTATCAAGATTTATTATAAAGTTACAGTAATTAGATAGTGTGATATTGGCACAAAGGCACCACTAAAACTCTGGGACAAAGTATATCTTTCTAAATAAATGATGATAAATTAATTGTTTATCTGCATGGAAAACACAAATTCCTCCCCACTTTACACAGTAGACAAAGATTAGTTCAAAGTGAATGGATCATACAGAAATGTGAAAATTAGAAGTTTAAATCATCTAGAAGGAAACAGAGGAAATTATACTTATGACTTTTAGTTAGATAAATATTTCTTATGCAAGATATTTAAAAGACTAAAAACTAAGAATTTGATAACACATTTAATTAAAATCTATAACTACTGGTCATCAAAATATACCATTGAAATAGTGAAAGGCAAGTCAGAAACTAGGAAAAGATATTTGCAATGTCTTTGTCAACAAAGGACTCAAATTCATGATACATTTGGAATTCCAACCAAAAAAAGACAACTCAATTTTAAAGTGGGCCAAAGAAAAAACTCAACAGGCATTTCACAAATACAAAATTATCCAAATGGACAATAAGCATATAAAAGCATACTTATCATTACTAAATACAGAAACTAAACCCACAATATTATGCCACAATAAACCCACAAGAAAGACTTACATAGAAAGAATGTGCAATATCAAATAATAGAAAGAATATATCAGTTGTAAATTTGCACATTGTCAATGGAATTATAAATTGGTATCAACACTTTTGTTTTTTTCACTAGCAGCGTATGGAAGTTCCCAGGCTATGTGTCGAATTGGAGCTGCAATTGCTGGCCTACACCCCAGCCACAGCCACACCAGATCCAAGCCACATCTGTGACCTACACGGAAGCTCATGACAATGCCAGACAGATCCTTAACCCACTGAGCAGAGCCAGGGATTGAACCCATGTCCTCATGGATACTAGTTGGCTTCATTACTGCTGAGCCATGACGGGAACTCCAGTATCAACAGTTTTGAAATCTGTTTGGCAGTCTCTACTGAAGCTAAACATGCACCTAGTCTATTATCCAACAATTCCATTCCTATGTTTATACTCAACAGAAAATGAGTCCTACAGTCCACCCAAAGATATATATACAAGAACAGATTGATATGATATATAGATTATAGATAGAGTTACATAAATATATAAACATGCATTGGACATGCATAGATACAAACAATCCAAAAACTGGTAGGGGCTTTGGTGCAATAAAGGTGGGGGAGATTTCATTATAACTGCTTTACAAATGCAGTAACTGAGACACTGAATAGTGAAGAGGTAGATTGTGAATACTGAATGTCTGGGAACCAGGGACAAAGGAAAGTTCCCTCAGACTGTGAATTACATGAATACATAAGCATAATTGGTTCTGCTTTCCAGTATCCTGGGCCCTGACCTTGGAACAGAGTTCAGTAGAGGATTATTGAATGCATAAGTCAATAAATGATCTCTTCATTTCTACAAACCCAACTTTAAGCTTGTAGAAGAGAGGCTGCAAGATGAGGCAAAATAAACGGTTCAATGTGAAAGTGAAACTGACAGCACTAATGGCCTGAACCTAGCCAGAACACAGATTGGGACTTGAACCCACATGTTGGGACTCGAGCCCAGCTAAATCTCAGGTTGGAACTTGAACCCAGGTGCCAGGACTTGAACCTACCCAAAACCCAGATTGGGACCTGAACCCATGTGCCACGACTCAAACACAACCTAAAGCCAGATTGGGACTTAAACCGATGGTTTTAAATTCGAGTTACTCACCCTCTCTCTGGACTCACCAAGGCTCAGGTCCTTTATGCCTCCATGCAGAAGGAATTTAGCTAGAGACAACGTGATAGGCAAGAAAACAGATTCATTAGGATAGGAGCTTGCAAGAGAGTCACAGTTTTATCACCCAAGGGAAGTAGGGGTAGGAAAGGCCCGCCTCTTCCTTTCTGGGAGTAGTGTATCCAGTAAGGAGTATATTCAAATCAGCTGAAGGGCAGTCTTCAAACTCTTGCCCTTGGTCTGAATCTGAATTTAGACCTCATCCCATCCCCCACCCAATGATCTGAGGCAATTCTCACACCTCCAATAGTCAAGCAAGCCTTCCTTATTCTGACGTCTTTCTTGAACTTGCAGTGGTCTCCCAACATCTCCCAGGTTTCCCTCTTTATCCATGATCCCCTACTGGGACTCCCACAACCACCTGTGCCTACTCCATCCCTACCAAACGTGGGCAGGAAGATAGTAATAATTTTCATACTCCATCTGTCCCATAGGCTACCAAAAGAACGTCCTCCACAAGGCCAATAAAAGTGGGGTAAAGTGGAAAAAAATGTTTGTCGAGGTGGGTAGGGGAAGCACTGCAAAACTATTTTTAACCACAGTAAAAACGTGGGGGAAAAAAATGTATCTGAAATCAAGTGGTTTGTAGTAGTTCCCTCTCAGTAGTGAGACATTTATAATATTGTGTATTTCTGTAGTGGTGGAACTTTTTATAAAAAGCATGTTTGTGTTATCATACAAGTTATAATACATTCTTTTAAAGACTAAGATAAATGTATAATTTCACTACGGCAAGAGCAAAAAATCAGAAAATGATAAAATGGTATTAAACTGTTTTAAATGTTCTAAGGTCTTTGCATCTTCTGGAAAGTAAAAATATAAACTTACATTAGTCTTTAATAAGTTAGGATGAATATTGCAATCTTTTTCAGGGGTGTGGGGGGTTTTTAGGGCTGCACCCTCAGCATATGGAAGTTCCCAGGCTAAGGGTCAAATCAGACCTGCAGCTGCCTGCCTACACCACAGCCACAGACATGTGGGATGGGAGCCGTGTCTGCGATCTATACCCAGCTCACAGCAGTGCTGGATCTTTAATCCACTGAGCAAGACCAGGGATCAAACCTGCATCCTCATGGATCCTAATGGGTTCGTTAACTGCTGAGCCACTAAGGGAATTCCATGTAATCTTTAGAATACCCATTAAAAAAAGCAGTAAAAAATGAATACAAGTATTAGCATGGGAGAAATTGAGTAATAAAAATTATTTAAATTACCCAAAAGAAGGTGGAAAAGGAAAAATAAATGGAACCTAGAATAATTGGCACAAACATAAAACAAATAGATATTAAATTAAACCCAAATATTTAGTTACATTAAATTTAAGTGAATTAAATACTCCTATTAAAAACAATTATAAAACTATATAAAAATATATATGCTTTTTATAGAAGATATACATTAAATACAAGGTTGTAGAAAGATTGAAAGAGGAAGGTACAAACATATAATGTGTAAACACCAAAAAGTATCACTAGTATAATTATATTTATATTAAACACAGTAGACTTCAAGAGAAGTAGTATTGCTAGAAATAGACATTTTGTAATAATAAAAGTATCAATCAATGAATATTTCAAAATTCTAAATTTTATATGTGTATACAAATAAAGAAGTCTATGTAGACTTCTTTTCAAAATAATAATAAATAATAAATCTAACAAGATCCAAAATTCTTTCTTATGAAGTAAAGCATTTGGGCTTTGTGGCACATATTTTTCTGGCACAGAATTTTTTTTAACCACCTGTTGGTTCAAAGTTATGTTCCAAAAAATAGGGGCTGACATTCTTATAAGTGCCAGATGCATAATGATATTATATATACTTTTTGGTCTGATTTATTTCATCATATTAATTGTAGAACTTTGAGTATGGATCTCTTTTTATAATTATTTGTATCTTTCACATCACATAGCAGAGTACTTTACATAATAAATTCTCAAATACTAAAGCTGATTGACTAAATAGATGAAAGTTTGTGGTATCTTCCATTATACCTGCTATATTTTTTTCTGCTACGGAGCTTTTAAAATCTGTTTGTTGTTGTTGTTGTTTAGTAGTAATTAACTATGATTAGACAACATAGATGTTCTATATTCATTTTATGGATAAATAGATTATATTTATTGGCCATTAAGCATCCAGAAATTAGACAGGGCTTAGTTAACTTATAAATAAAAATGATTTTCAAAGCTATTTTTTCTGTTTTCTTACATAAAATAGATATCCAATACAATAGTTATTGTTAATTTCTATATATAGGTTGTCTACATTCACCAAATATAAACAATATTATCAATCCTCAATCAGAATTTTAATAACTTTGTTTTTTTACAGCTATTCTATGTCTTCTGTATCCTCAATATCTCCTCCTCAAAAGGCCTCTTCTTAATATATAAACCAAGTAAAGTCTTATGCCCAAATTAAAATCAGAAATAAAATCAAAGAGAACATGACAATAAAACCTTTTTTTGTTAACCCCTTTTTTTTTTTCAAGAATTTAAAATCTACTCTGAAAAAAAATAGTATTTTTCATTATCTCTTTTTCAATTCTTGAAGCTTTGCCAATCAGATTCTTTCAACATTTCAACAATGTTAATGTCCAACCTCCTAAACTCAGGGTGTCTTTTCAGTTTTTCTTCTATCCCATTCTAACTAAACTGTCCATTGAAACTCTTCCCTAACATTAATTCCCATTGCCCTAATGTTTCTTTATGTGCATATTTAACTCTACCTACATCTTAGTGTACTAGGAAAGCTCTTTTATCTTTTCACAACCCTTCCAAGAAGGCAGACCTCCAAAGTTGAAGACAGAATCCCCTTCTCTTCTCACACTACACTCACTCTCTCTGCAATCTCATCAAATTTGGCAACATCATATATTTGTTTCTATGTGAATGATACCCAAATTTCACTTATATCCCTGAACCTTTCTCTGCCTGCTAAACATGGCCATATGAGGACTTTTCTAATTAATCACTAAAATCCAGTCATTCTCCCCCTTCAAATTGCTCTGGAATCTTTGTCATTTTTTCTCCAGCATCCCTACTCTAGCTTAGATCTCAATAATCTAATGTAAACATTATTTATTTATTTTTCTGGCCTTCAACCTTGCATCTCCAAACTAAGATAGGTAGAACTTCATTTACTAAGGTATATTTTCAACAGAAGATTTATATCAATAGATTTTCCTTGAAAAAAAAATTCAAGGGTCAAAAATATTTGAGTAATGTTACATCTTAACCTGTTTGTAGTGAATACAAGCACCTGGAAGGCTCTAGGAAGTAATGCCGTTAAGAATCTAGAATTTAATCATGTACTCTGTCGAATATACTTTTGCAAAGCTTTGCTGGAGTTGCTAAAGTTGTCCTTCCCTGCTCCTCATCAAGAGGATCAACCTTCTTCCCTCTGTCCTTCAAGGTTGTCACTCTACCATGCATCACAGTCCACTCAATATATTATCATTTCTTAAGAAAGAACAACCTGCCTCATTCATCCTTTATTTTTCCATAGTGCCTATCATGATCCACTCTGACCATAAATAATCAACGAATATTTTGGATTCACAATATTAGATTAAATTTTACTTACAGATTAGTTGAAAGAGTAATACCTTATGGTTTTTGAAATTTAGGATGTTTTCATTAATATTTAATACTATGACCTTGTCCATGATGGTCTCAGACATGTTAAAAAAGTTCTCAATCTAGGTGACAAAAAAAAAGCACAGCATAAATTTCAGGATGTTAAATAGTTAGATACTGGACTAGTAGTTTTGGGAGTTAAACCTACTCCTAAAGCACCTAAAACTAGAAGGAAGTGATTTACTTACTTTCATGAACTCATTAATTAAGTGTTCATGAAACTCTAGGCTTGTACCAAAAATAAAGATGATTCAGTCCCTTTCTGAAGAGACCATCTTCAGTTTCTATCTAACGGTTATTATTAGAATATGAACACAGCTTATTGGTATCTGCCACCCCTGGGGGACAATGAAAGACATCACAAAGAGAAAATATTGGCATAAGGGTTGTCTTCAGCTAAAATTGCCTAAGAAACAGAAGTTCCTGTTGGATAGGTTGATATGTGCTGGCAGAGTTCCCTGAGAAGTTTGAATTGCCTCTTCCTGCATTATGTCTAGCATGTCAAGCTCTTAGTCTCATAGGGGTAGATCTGGCCTATCATGCCTTCTATAACTAACTCAAGAAACCCCAAGCAACAAGTCTGCTGATGTTAATACTAAGAGTATGTAGGTAAATATGGTAATATGGTAACTTTTCTAAGAAAAGCAATGTTTGACAGGAGATAGGAGAGCTGCTGATTCCTCCTGAGCTATGACATGACATTTCCCTTCTAACTATTTATCTACTGAAGATGCCATTTATATGCTATGGATTAAAAATTCCTATTGTTTTAAATGTCTTAATCTTTTCTTATATGAGCATCTTTAGGTATTTAGTAGAGATTAAATCAGTTGGGAAAATTAGGTTAATTAAATCAGTTGGGAAAATGAGAAAATAGATACTCAATCTTGGCAAAATCCTAATGGAATCTGTGAACCTAAATCTTTTTATACCATTACCTATTTACTACAAAGCTACGGGGAATAGTGCAGTTTAAATGCTTCAGCCATTTGTTTTGAAAAGCTATCTTATATATTTTAAGTTCATGGAATTGCCGAGGAAAGAAAAGTAGTTCTGTAAATTAAGTCATGGTGCTCTTGATGATCGGGTCAGACCAGCTGATAAGTTCTCGATAGGAATGCAGCACAGCAATCCACTGTCTTAAAGATTAACATCCATTTGCTTAGCTAATGAGTTCCACACTCACAGCATATCCAAATCTCATGCTTTAAAAGGTTGTATCCATTTTTATCATCACATCTGGAAGCACAACCAGTGTGGTACACAGCTGCATGACTGATTTTCATGTTTGTGGTTTGTAATCAGTCTCGTTAATTTTTAGTCATATTCCATATATATTGGTGTACTTGGAAATATATTATTGGACATCTGGGAAAGTGTCACTTTTCAGGTGTTTATAATTGCATTTCAGCACTATTCATCTCTTTGACCTTAAATGGTTTTGCTAATTTTGACATGTGTAATACAAAAACTAGCCCTCCATAGGTGATAATGCAATGAAGGTTTGCGCAGGGATTGCTTTTAATAGATATTTTCAATTGCAGAAGAGTCACATGACCCCATTTGGTATTTTCCAGTGCTATTAAAGTAAGGGGGAAAAAAAAAGAAATGCATTCGCAAAATGTTAAATTAAATGTTTAAAATTATCCTTTGCTATATTTTGCTTTGAATACCTGCATGTGTACTTTTAAGATGTCTAAATGATGTGTCGTGTTATGTTGAGTATCTTCTTTCAAAATAAATCCTGCCCCTCAAGGATATCTATATCCAAAGTAGCTATGCCGTAATGTAGACTATAATAGCCCTTCTGTGCTAAGAAGAACAGGGATAGAAATAGATACTGTATGACTAAATGCTGATTGACAGCTCCATCACAGGCATGATACTTCTTTAGCTAAACTGCAATAAAGAGACTTCATATCATACCATTCAACAGATAATAAAATAGCGTAAACAGATGTAACCTTGTGGAAAAAAATTGTCTACTCGATTATAATGACAACAAATTGAACATTTACTTTTTAAATATCTTAAAGATCACAAAAGTAAGTGTAGATTCACAAGGCAAACTTTCTCCTCAATTATCCTTTTAAATGTTGTTTCTAATAGAAAATAACACTACATCTGGATACTCTTTAAATACATGAAGGCAAAATATTTTCTTAGAATATAAGAATTTTTAAAATGTAAATGCTGATTGAAATGTCTCCAAGTTACAGATTGGAGACAGCTTAAAAGCTCCTACAAAATGAAACTTCACTTTCTAACCTGTCAAAGTTTACCGAATTGGTTTATCATTGGGGAGAAAAACCTGAAGAATTCTTGACATCAAAGCTTTTCTAAGAAATAAGTAGGATGCTTTCAAAAGCAAGACCCTTACGACTCATAGAGTCGTACATGACAATGAATGGCATCATTATTATGAGTAACACAAACATTATCTAAATGTACCCTTGGAATTACAGAGCACTCAAGAACTCATCAGCTGCAAGAACTTGTATAAAAAATCGATGGAATAGAAAATAACAGTTTAAGCCTCTAGTGTTGACCATACTTAGTAACTTTGTCACATACACAATGTATACTTTTGAAGTTTTTTTTCCCACTTGGTTCTTTTGTTATGTTGTTATAACTCCTAATAACCACATCTCTAACATTATCAAGAGTTACTACTGGGTCAGTTATGATACACATAGTCTATGAAACTAATCTTCCATCCAAATTGATGAGAGATTTGATGCAAAACACATATGAGTATGTCCATTTCTGATTTTATTTCACTCTGGTGGCAATATTCTTCTGTGATCTTTTTGTTAATGTTAAATATTTTTTAAACCAAAGCTAACAAGTTCTAAGGTTAAAATTCATATCTGTTTTGATCCATGAAAAGGAACTGAATTCATACATCCTCAAAGATAGAGCAGAAGGGAATGTAATTAATGGCATCCACACAAAATCCTTGGGACATATAGGGTTTCTGAATCTCTGAATTCAGCAATGCCGTCAGTGTTTTGGCTGGCAGCCTATAACCCCCTTTTAACCTGAGCCCAGCTTACTCAGCAAGCTATGGCAAATGACTGCTGAGCTGTTACTTTCTTATTTCAAAATACACCTCCAGTTGAGATAGGGACATGCTCTTTTACATATGGTATGGTATTTTGTTTGGGATCTCAATTTTTCTGTTATGAGTTTTTTAAAGAAATGTGCAGCAGCAGTGGCAAAAAAATCAGAAACTTTGGAAAGGAAAGAGGGAAAGAGGGAGGGTGAACTCACAGAAATTGATATGCAGTACTTGTTTTGACCAGGCCCATAGAAGTTGAGAAATACTCTGTAGGTGGGCCAACAAAATCTATCCTGTAGGACAGGGATGATAGACTTCTGAACTAAAGTCCTTCTATGCAGCCTGTCATGCTACCACCATTCACAGCTGAACAAGAAGAGCTTTATTCTACCCTTCCATGTGTTTACATAGCTAAAGAAGTGGTATTAAAGAGTTGGTGAAGAGAGGCAGGGATCATCTTGACTATGTAGATGAGGGTATGTAAGGAGGAAGGAGGAGAATATAGTGATAAAAGTGATGAGCCATCTCCTAAAGTGTGTTTGATTACAAGCACAATGATTACAAATTCCCCACACTGTCTGGGAAACACCTTGATTTCAAGTCTAATTGCTGAATTATGACGTAGAACATTCAAGCAATATATTTCATACATTCCTTCCTTCATTCTCTCTACAAATATTTATTGGGAACAAATTATGTTCAAGACACTGCTGTAACACTGTGGATATGGTGCTGATGAAAATCTTGGCTTCATGAAGCTTACAATCTGGCCAGGAAACATTCAGTAAACAAGTAAATACACAGTAAATTTCAAGCAGTGACAAATTCTACTGAGAAACATAAAAAATATAATAAAGGACATAGATATTGACAATATGTGGGGGAGGTGGTCATTATTTCTTTTTGAGTGATCAGTGAAGGCTAATATAAGGAGACAGAATA
This sequence comes from Sus scrofa, assembly GCF_054392235.1. NCBI lineage: Eukaryota > Metazoa > Chordata > Mammalia > Artiodactyla > Suidae > Sus > Sus scrofa. Next base: position 78,985,207 of record NC_139389.1, read on the forward strand.
TGAACAGAAGTGCAGCAACATGTATGATCCTAGAGATAATCATACTAAGTGAAGTAAGCCAGATTGAGTAAGAAAAATACTATAAAATATCACTTATATGTGGAATCTAAAAAAAAATGATACAAATGAACTTGTATACAAAACAGAATTAGACTCGCAGACAGAGAAAACAAACTTACCATTACCAAAGGGGAAAAGGCAGGGGAGGGATAAATTAGGAGTGTGTGTGATTAACATATACACACTACTATGTGTAAACTAGATAACCAACAAGGATTTACTGTGTAGCATAGGGAACTCTACTCAATATTCTGTAATAACCTATAATGGAAAAGAATCTGGAAAAAGATTTATACATATAAAAAATGAATCATTTTGCTGTATACCTGAAACTAACACAACATTGTCAATGAACTACACTTCAATTTTTAAAAAAAAGTTAGGTAGTGAATTTTAAAGAAAGAGAGAAGAGCAAATACAAAGAACTGAAATAAAAATCTGTTTTATAGCATTAAACCAAGACGTTCACTTTATTAGAGTGAGAATTAAGCAGAGAATGAGTGGAAACTAATGGAAAATTAGGCAAGTGCCATACTATACAGAGATTCATAAGCCATGGCAATAGGTTTGACTTTTATCTTAAAATGCGATGAGAAACCATTAGAGATTTCTCTGCAGAGGAGATATATGAAACAGGTTTAAATTTTTAAATGACTCCAATGATTCTAGTCTGAATAATCAAGTGGATAAGTAGTGGCATTATTTGCTGAAGTGAGGAAAACTAGAGAGGAACATGTTGTGGTGAGGGGTGGGGCAAGATGAGGAAAAGTTTTAATTGAGATTAAGTTTGTGATGTGTATTAGACAACAGAAAGGGGAATGTTGAGTAGGTGATTGAATAAAAAAATCTCGAGCCTAGGACAGAGGTCTGTACTGATGGAAAAATTTAGACATCTGTGACATTTAGATGACATATTTAAAGTCATAGCACCAGAGGAGATGGCATAGAGGGTGACTCTGAAGAGAAAAGAGAATACCAAGAACAGAGTCAGAGTGTTCTAACATAAAGAGGAGTCTGCAAAGGCAGTGGAGAACAATCAGTGAGGAAGGAGGAAAAGAACCAGTGTGATGTGTCATAAGCTGAGTAAACAGTGTGGGCTAATAATGAGACAGTGGGCGACTCTATCACATGCTGCAAAGGGATCAAGCATGAGGAGAATTGAGAGTAGATAGTTGAATTTGGTAAATAATAGGTGGCAATAACGTCCTGGACCGGGTTTTAGTGACACTGTATGGATGAATGCCCACTGCAGAGGTTGAGAGGAGGATAGGTGGAGAAGTGGTGAAAGCAAGGCACTTAGCTGGAGCGTCAGTTTCCTCATTAGTAAAATGAGGAAAACATTTTTCACATTTTCTAAATGTGAAAATCTAAACATTTTTCACATTTTTATCATGAGCTTCATCTCTTTTTATTTATTTATTTATTTATTTATTTATTTGTTTATTGTCTTTTTGCTATTTCTTTGGGCCGCTCCCGTGGCATATGGAGGTTCCCATGCTAGGGGTCGAATCTGAGCTGTAGCCACTGGCCTACGCCAGAGCCTCAGCAACGCGGGATCCGAGCCGAGCCGCATCTGCAACCTACACCACAGCTCACGACAACGCAGGATCCTTAACCCACTGAGCAAGGGCAGGGACCAAACCCGCAACCTCATGATTCCTAGTCGGATTCGTTGACCACTGCGCCACGACGGGAACTCCTCATCTCTTTTTATAAACTTCATTCCATCAAATCCTAACTTTCTTATTCATTTTATTCTTTCTTTTTTTGGAGTTTTCACATTTTATTTATTTTTATCCACCCTTTTTTATATACAATGATTTTAATTTTTTTTCCATTATAACTGGTTTACAGTGTTCTGTCAATTTTCTGCAGTACAACATGGTGACCCAGTTACACATACGTGTATACATTCTTTTTTCTCATATTATCATGCTCATCATAAGTGACCAAACATAGTTCCCAGTGCTACACAGCAGGATCCCATTGCTAATCCATTCCAAAGACAATAGTCTGTACCTATTAACCCCAAGGACCCCATCCATCCCACTCCCTCCCCCTCTCCCTTGGCAACCACAAGTCTGTTCTCCAAGTCCATGATTTTCTTTTCTCTGGAAAAGTTCATTTGTACCAGAGATTAGATTCCAGATATAAGTGATGTCATATGGTATTTGTCTTTCTCTTTCTGACTTACTTCACTCAGTATGAGAGTCTCTAGTTCCATCCATGTTGCTGCGAATGGTATTATTGTGTTCTTTTTTATGGCTGAGTAGTATTCCATTGTGTATATATACCACATCTTCCTAATCTAATCATCTGTCTATGGACATGTGGGTGTTTTCATGTCTTGGCTATTGTGAATAGTGCTACAATGAACATAGGGTTCAAGTATCTTTTTCCAGGAAAGTTTTGTCTGGATATATGCCCGAGAGTGGGATTACTGGGTCTTGTGGTAGTTCCATGCATAGTTTCTCAAGGTACCTCCATACTGTTCTCCATAGTGGTTGTACCAGCTTACACTCCCACCAACAGTGCAAGAGGTTCCCTTTTCTCCACACCCCCTCCAGCACTTGTTATTTGTGGACTTATTAATGATGGCCATTCTGACTGTGTGAGTTGGTATCTCATGGTAGTTTTGATTTGCATTTCTCTTATAATCAGTGATGTTGAGCATTGTTTCATGTGCTTGTAGGCCATCTGTGTATCTTCCTTGGAGAAATGTCTCTTCAGGTCCTTGCCCATTTTTCAATTGGGTTGTTGGCTTTTTTGCTGTTGAGTTGTATAAGTTGTTTGTATATCCTAGAGAGTAAGCCCTTGTCAGTTGCATCACTTGAAACTATTTTCTCCCATTCTGTAAGTTGTCTTTTTGTTTATTTGTTGGTTTCCTTTGCTGTGTAAAAGCTTGTCAGTCTGATGAGGTCCTCTTGGGTTTTTTTGCTTTTATTTCTGTTGCTTTGGGAAACTTACCTGAGAAAACATTTGTAAGGTTGATGTCAAAGAATGTTCTGCCTATGTTCTCTTATTCCTTTCCATGTGGTTAAAAATAGGAGAGAGGGATTTCCTGTCATGGCTCAGTGCTTAACAAACCGGACTAGTAACCATGAGGTTTCAGGTGCAATCCCTGGCATCACTCAGTGGGTTAAGGATCCAGTGTTGCTATGAGCTGTGGTGTAGGTCACAGATGTGGCTCGGATCTGGTGTTGGTGTGGCTGAGGCTGTGGCGTAGGCCAGCAGCTATAGTTCTGATTAGACCCCTCGCCTGGGAGCCTCCATGTGCTGTGGGTGCAGCCCTAAAAATACAAAAAGCAAAAAAAAAAATGGGAGAGAAAAAAATTATCAGACATTTATGATTTTCCCCCAGAACCAGTTTTTCAGTTTCACAGGTCAGGTAACATCATTATCTGTTTGATTATGCTAATATTTTTAGATTGTTATTTTGGATATGTGGCTGATAACAGGAAAAATATTTTCATCTCCTAATGCTCAATATTTCCTTAATAAATAATTTTCAGAAAACTAGTGCCTTAAGCCATCTTTTCCTAAAAGTGCAAAAATTGGCAGCATTATAAGAAACTTTAAAATATATCTAACACAGCCTAAAAAGAGTTAATTAAACACTTTTCATTTCTGACTCAAAATAGGCAATTGTTTCATCATTTTAAATACAATTATCTACAAGATATTTCTATCTTGGTAATATGAACATTCAAATCAGTGAATTACTTGCCATGGAAAGAATGGAATGAAAACCCCTTATTTAGGTTATCTCTTCCACATTCTATGTATTAAAAACTTAACAACTCTGACCATTCAGGCAATACTACTACTACAACTACTACGACTACTACCACAACTACTACTATTACTACTACTACTAACAAGTTGCTCAGGCCTGAATAATCTGTTGGTTGTGGGCTACCTTTCAATAGAGTGTAAAGTAAATGGTTAAACAATACTTTGTTTGCTTGTTTTGCTTTTTAGGGCTGTACCTGTGGCCTTTGGGAATTCCCAGGCTAGGGGTTGAATCAGAGCTGCAGATGCTGGCCTACATCACAGCCACAGCAACACCAGTTCTGAGCCGCGTCTGCAGCTCATGGCAATGCCAAATCCTTGCCCCACTGAGTGAGGCCAGGGATTGAAAAAACCTGCATCCTCATACTAGTCGGTTTCTTAATCCAACCCACTGAGCCACAACGGGAACTTCCAAGATTGAATATTTTAGTCAAGCATTTAACCAAAGTTCACGTGACCCCAGATCTGTCATCATTAAACAGTTGTTTCTGTAAAGCAGATTGAATTACTGGGAGAAGACCTATGATACTGTGATTCGTAATAAGAAATACATGTATTTGGTCTTTGTCCCATTTCTGGCACAGAGCTAAGACCCTTAGAATTTCCTAAATGAAGAGAGCATTAAATGTGTTTTTTGTTATGTAAATGAGGTTGATTCTAAGGATGATGGCTGATCACTGGAGAAGTTAACAATGTAATTAGAGGGTTGGAACTTTTAGACTCACCCCTCAACTTCCAGGGAGGGAGATAGGCTGCAGATTTAGATCAGCCCCTGATGGACCTTGATTTAGTCAAGCATGCCCAGGTGAGGAAGCCTCTATATGAAGCCAAAAAGACACTATTCAAAGAACTTCTAGGTGGTGAACATGTGGAGATGCTGGGAGATTGGCACCCTGGAGAGAGTGCTCCATGTCCTTTCCTTATAGCCTGCCCTATGCTTGCATCTCTGCCACTTCACTGTTTCTGAGTTATATTCTTTTATCATAAACTGGTGATCTAGTAAGTAATATGTTTCCCTGTGTTCTGTGAGCTGCTCTAGCAGATTAATTGAATCTGAGGAAGAGGATGTGGGGACCTTTAATTTATAGTCAGTCAGTCAGAAGTACAAGTAGCAATCTGGGCTTACCCTTGGTACCTGGAGTGGGGAGATAGGGATGGCAGGCAGTCTTGTAGGACTGGACTCTTAACCTGTGGAATCTGATGTTACCTCTGTGTATACAGTGTCAGAAGTGAGTTGAATTCTCAGATAACTCTGCTGGTGTATTTTACATGGTGTTGTAGGGAAAGACTTCCTTCTTCCACCTCCCCCTCCCCCATTGGAATTAAGTCCAGGGTCTGATTGAAATTTAAGGTACATGTTTCATGTACAATGAGTTATGTTCTGACTTGTCAGGAAGATAACCCATTAAAGTGATTTGAGGGAGCCACTTCCCCAAATGTGGTGATTTTGTCCTAGCTTATAAATGGTTATTTCTAAATGAACCAACATTTTTTTTAGGTCAATAGCAAGTAAGATATGATTCTGAATTATATTGTTTACTGTATTTTAAGCAATATTACTCATATTTTGAGGAGCAATGCCTCATTAAAAACTCTGGTAGGTAATTTATTTTGAAATTATCTGAAAGAATTTTCCTTTTTTTCTTTTTCTTTTTCTTCTTTCTTTTTCCTTTTTCTTCTTCTTTTTCCTTTTCTTCTTTCATTTTCTTCTAAAGAAATGATATTTCTTATTTCAAGTCAATAAATAAAATAGTCATAAATAATAATAGTCATAAATAAAAGAGGTACTATGGGATAAGTCAGAACGTGCGCACATGAAAAGAAAATCAATTATCCTTTTCGTCTGTACACATTAAGGACTTTTAGAGCTCAGGTTTAACAAACCAGTATTTTCTAATTAGCTAGTAGGTTGGCAGTCACACCCCATCTGGCTCTTCCCCCAACTCAACATACTCTGTCTGTCTCTTCCAGACCGGCATCAAGCTCCTGCTGTTCTCCACTTAGCATCGACTTCCTTCTGCCCTGTTCCCAACCCATCCTCATTTAGAGCTGTCAGCTCGGGTTCTTCTGTGACTCAGCACTGAGTTTCATACCAGACTAAGTTGAAATCCGTTTCCAAGCCATTAACTCTGTATTCGCTCAGGCCAAGAGTCACAACCCCACCTAAACCCTCTATTTTTTCCCCCAGGTCTTGACCCATTCTCTTGTGGAGATTGCAAATCCTCCCCCAGTCAATCACAATAAAATCCAAATAAGGTTAAATCCTGACCCCATTTAGATTTAAAAACATTTCCTACTCCAGATGCATCTGGTAGACTTGAAGCCAAGGATGGACTCTGATAGAACATCTCTTTCTCTAGTCATGTGCAAAGATAGATTAAAGCTAAACATGGTTCAGATCAATTAAAAGTTCAGACTGCTGAAAACTGTTCTTTGACTCTGGGAAACTGATGCTGCTTTCTAGTAGGTGAAAATCTATATAGTAAAAAAATTACCATTAAAACACTTAAAAAAAACTATTATATCTGATGTGAACACAGTTAATGATAGATAATGATTCCTTCAAATATACTGGATAAACGCTTATTTGGCAGTGAGAATACAGGAGAAAAAAATATTTCTATTTAGTTTTTAATAGCAAATAATATGTATGGTGCCTTAATCCATTCACATTCACATATAATGTGTATTATTGCACTGTTTTCTTTGGTTTACCTATGTTTTAATGTTTAGTTAATGATATTGACCCCAAAACAAAGATCTGGCACATGTTTTGGGTGGACTATTACTCTGCAGCTGAAATTTTTCATCTTTTTTTCCACATCTTAAAAAACAGGTGTCTGCCCTACTTCTCATAGCTCTTACATACAGTGAGAGGTTGTACAAGATTAAGATCTAATTATTAGATGAAAATACTATCCTAAATTACAGGAAACTTTATTTCCCATTTCCTTCTGATCTGAATTTTTTTATAAATTTTACTCATGGTGTAATTTCATACTTTCATTTTTAATTAAGAAAATATTCATCATTCCCAGAAAGTATAGAAAGCCCTTTCAAGATACCCTGGAACATTCTTTACCCACGGATTGTTACTATTCTTCTTAAAAGGAAAAACCCAAACTTCTTTTCAGCTGCTCCCTAGAGGAGTATGTTTATACCAGCAGGCTCTTTTGGGTCCTCCTCACTTGCTGCTAGCTATGATGCGGCAGATTGGGGCCAGATTCTGACTTAAATATCTTGAGTGGAAAAACTCAGAAGGTGAATTTTCAGTGGAGTCTCCCTATACTAAAAGCTGCTACTTAACTGGCAGTAAATGTAGCAATAGAATTAGAGCCTGTAAGAAAATAGATTTTAAAAATGTCTTGGAATTCCTGTCGTGGCTCAGTGGTTAAGGAACCCGACTAGCGTCCATGAGGACTTGGGTTCGATCCCTGACCTAGCTCAGTGGGTTAAGGATCTGGTGTTGCTGTGAGCTGTGGTGTAGGTTGAAGACATGGCTCGGATCCCACATTGCTGTGGCTATGGTGTAGGCTGGCGGCTACGGCTCCAAATGGACCCCTAGCCTGGGAACCTCCATCTGCTGCAGGTGCGGCCCTAAAAGACAGAAAGGCAAAAAGATAAAAATTAAAAAAATAAAAATGTCTCGAACATGAACATAGATTCTGAACAAGATTAAATGCCACAAGCTTGCAAATCTTCTCTTTCCAAAGAATGAGGTATGTAGTGTCTGATTTTAAAATAAGAACTGTCTCTTTTTTATTTATTTCTTGCTCTTCCATCAACAAATATTTAATAATGTTGCTGCTTAGTTACCAACACAGCCTACTCATTTTCTGAGCTAGCCAAACTCTAACTTTGCCTCAGTGCTCACTCTTTTTGACCTGCCCCTACGAAGCCCAGAAATCCTGTAAAAATAAGCCCTGGGAATTAAAACCAAAGAAATACCAATTTGGGTTATATGCCAATCAGGCAATAATCTGGTAGTGATTCTCTAAACTTTGACAGATAGAAACATTTAGCTCTGATTGTGGATGATGTCATTTGAGAGAATGCAAGTGAATGTTGTGTTCATCAGTCTGTTTACATCAGGAGCTTATAAAGAAGAAAATCACTACTTTCTGATGACGACTCTGTTTGACCTTTCCTAGCACCTGCAGAGAACAGATCATGCAGTGATCGCATTAAGCACATTCCTTCATACCGTCCCCCTACCCCCTGCAACACACATACACTCCATGCAATATAAACTAAATATTCAAATAAAGGTGTAACTATGCAGGGAAATATATTGAAATTATAAAGCTTGTTTGTTTTTTTAAGACTAAGATGTCATTGACATTTCAGTGGTAGAATTGCCTCATTTTCTCATTTGAACTTGACCATTCTAGATTCATTCCAAATCCTACTAAGGCAGCAACTAAATGATGAAAATGATAGATACTAATAACTGATGATATAATTTTTTTTTTAGTTCAGGGATAAAGAACCTAGTAAGAAAGCAAGAAGACATTTGTATAGGAAGATTATTCTGGGGATTATCCATAATATAAGTGAATCTTATTAAAGGTATCTACTAATAATTTTCTCTTTTCTTTTATTATGTATAGGAAACCTGCACTTCATCAAATTACTTCTGCCAGTTTTCTATACATACAGTAAACGGTTTCAGAAATTAACTGAGCAGAGCTCTTTGTTAAAATTTGTCATTTATCTATTAAAATTCTTCAGCTTTTGTCAGACAATGTACTTAGCTCTGTAATAAGAGTCCCTGAAGATATGTGTGTGATTTGTCAAAAGAGAGACAAAAAGTGTATAAAACTCTAAAATGTCAGCAATCAAGAGATTTAACAGACTTCAGTAAATTTACATAGAATGAATAGAAATCTTTGATATTAATAAACTTAGCTCGGGGGAGTACAATAAAGGGGGCAAAGAATGATAATTTGAATACAATTTCAACATCACTTCTTCCAAAATTAAAAAAAATTTATGGATAAGTGTGTGATGGAGTTTAAATAACATAAATGTAACTATTTATTACCACTCCAAGGTTTCAAAGTTAAGAATACTTTTCTGAAGCGTACCAGTAAAGAGTGTAATTTTTCACTTAGTTTATCTTCTCCAACACAAGGCCTAATGTTAAATGAGACACAGCATATCACAAATTATAAGACAGCCTGGAAGAAAGTGAGTAGGAAGCAAATAGGCTGGCTTTACTGAATCCAAAAATATGTTGCATCAATGCGGTAGAACTGCCATAACAAAACCACAGACTGGGTAGATTAAACAAGAGAAATTTAATTTTCCACAGTTCTGGAGGCCAGTAGTCCAAGATCAAGATTTGATATCTTCTGAGGGCTCTCTCTTTGTCTTGCAGATTGCAGTTTTCTTGCCAGATCCTCACCTCACCTTTCCTCTGTGCACATGCATCCTTGGTATTTTTTTTGTGTGTTAGAATTTCTTCTATAAGGACTTTAGTCAGGTGGGTTAGGCCCATCCTAATGGGTTCATTTGAACCTAATCACTTCTTTAAAGACCCTACCTCCAAATATAGTTAAACTCTCAAGTATTAGGTCTTGAACATATGAATTTGAGGGGAACAATTCAGCCCATAGCAAATGTCTTCTGGAGTTATGATGCTTATAGCTCTCCTGTGCCAAGATCTTGGCAATGCCCTGCAGCAGTGAGAGGTGGGTCTCTCCTGCTTATACACTAGTTGGATCAAGAGAAATCCTGTTCATGAATATCAGTAAAAGTTCATCTGGAAGCTTCTAAACCTATAAATACTTTGATCACATCCCTTCTTTTCCCTTCTAGTAGAGAATATTGTAGAGCATGAGAGGACTGGGCAGAAGTTTGGATTACTTTTTTATAGCTTTAACTCCAATCCCATATTTCTCATTGACTAAAAAAAGTCTCTGAGCATGAAATTCTCTACACCATTCACCTTTTTTTCCTACCCCCTTCTTTCCACAATGCTTTCTCGTTTTATTCCCATCAAGAGTACCACCCAGTTAGGGTATTACTATGGAACAATGACTATGTAGGTGTGTGTGTGGGAGTAGGGCAGGGTCATGCAAAATTCAGTGTATGGAAAAAAGAAAGATCTTTTCTTTTTTATTCCTTAATTGCTTTTTTGAACTGATATCACAATAATAGTTAATAAATGGAGTATGCTAACATATTTGCCCTTAGAACGGAATGTCTCATTGGTGAATGCTATGAAACAGGAAAAGAAAAGAATAAATAACATTGGCAGGATTTATTCTGGCATTTGAAATTTTATATTGGTGCCATTATTTTAAAAGTTTTATATTGGCTTAACTTCATCATAAAGGCTTCCTCTCGTAAAACTAATTTATTTATAATTGAACAATAGTGGCTACCACCACCAATGACAACAACAACAGTAAAAACAACAAATATTGAGTTTACTGTATGACAGGTACTGTTCTTAACATTTTACAAATACTAAGCCTTTTGTTCTCATGTCCAACCTAGTTAAGTAGATAATGGTATTATGTCCATTTTACAAACAAGAAACTGAGTCACAGAGAGGTTAACTGATTACCCAGGAACATAGAAAGTGGCAGAGCTAAGAATTGTGCCCAGGCATTCTGACTCCAGGACCCAGGATTTTATGCATCTGTAATGAAAAGATACATATTCCAGTGACTAGTATTCATGACAAATAGTAATGCTAATTTATGAAACAGGTCTGCAATACCATTAACAGACTAGAGAGGCGATTTTTTTTTTTTCCAGAAAGAAAAACATTTTAACTGAAAAACTGAGACCATATGGTAAGGAAATGCATGCCTTTGTACTAAAGCCTCCCCCTCTGGTGCTGTTTACTGAAGTCCTGTTTGGATATTTGCCGATAACTTTTGCATATCCTAGTTGTCCTAATACATTGTAAAACAATCCTTATAAAACAATAAGGACATAAATTATCCCTGCCTAGATATTTTAATTCTAGGATTTTAGAATTGTAAAGTTAATTTTCATAACACATTCAAAAGATTTTTAAATGAAATTTGTCTTCTCATAATTATGCAACTCACCAAAACACTTTTAGTATGTCCTTTACAATGTTTACTGTCTGAATATTCAAGTTGTTGCTTAACTAACCAATATATTGGATATAAAAAATATATATGGTGCAAAGATTGATCTTAGTCTTTGCTCAGAGAAGCTATACTGATGGATAAGACTCTATCTAGTAATGATATAAAGGAGGTTGACATATAAATTAAGAGTTTGTTTCCTGGGTTAGAGCTACGTATAAGAATATTGCAGATTTGCTGGCAAGTTTGGGCAGAGTCTGTTAGTACTCCATGCATTCTTCTACATTTCCCAGCTTCCTTTGCAATTAGGTTGGAACCATGTGACAAGTTTTAGGCTCTGGACTCTCAGGAGAAATGCCAATTCTGGTTCTAGATGTTTAAGAACAGGTGTGCCTCCTCCATTTGTCCCTGTTTCTACAGTGACCTTAAAGTCTGTATTTTATAGATGGGGCCACTACAAATTGGCAGAGTCTTCTGTGTAACATTGGTAATCTGCATTTGACATATAAAATTTAATGTGTTAATCCACTAAGATGTGGGGGCTGATTTGTTAACATACCTTAGCTTTGTCTAACAAAAATGACGATAACTTCACTTGGACAAAAATGGAAGGTAGGGGTTGGGTGAGGATGTACACTGATTTCCCTTGTACAGGCAAATCAGTGGACTTTCTGTATGTATTTCCCACATCTAAGGAACATCTCTTAAAAATACAAAAGAGTATACTTTTTAACTTATTCTAAATTTCTACTTTAACTCAAATAGCTGACATATTGGGATAGATGTTATAAACTGTATAGATAATTACAGATACAAACATAAAGATAAATTCAAGGAAAAACTACTCGGGATAAGAAAAACCTGAGCAAGATTCACATAGCTTTAACTACCACTGCCTAATGAAATTTCCTTTTTGCCAAATTTCACATTCATTCTGTGGCCAATTATTGTGCTGAAAAGTCAGCTTCATTTGAATGGTTGCATGGCACCACACCCAGGTTCCCTTTGTGAACCCAGGTATTCATTCTTCCAGTCACCAGGGATGTACCCTGCTGAGAGTTCACAGCAGGGTCCATCCTCAGGAATTGGGTCCAGCTGAAGCCCTCTGCCTGTTCAAAATATGTCCCTTCCCTCAAGGATCCTGATTCCAATGACTTGTGAAACATGGTGGGTACAAAGTTATTGCGTCTGTTTTGAGCATCATTGAACTGTGATCCCAGTTTGGAAGCTCCCCAGTTATTTCTGGTGAGGCCTGTTATGACTTCCTTGTCTTCAACTCTTTCATCTGCCCAATCCTATTTCCCTTGCTACCTAGCAGACTTCATTCTTCAGACCTCTCCCAATAAATCTTCTGCAGGTAAGTCTCTGACTCAGAGTCTGTTTCCTGAAGAATCCAATCTGTGATATCCATAAGGCCCCAAAGAGAATTACAATTTGTAATGACAGGTTAGTTTGTGCATGAAGAAAATTTGAATCCATATTCTTTTTTTAAATGTCTAAGATAAATGGCCTTATTGATATTCTGAGTTCTCACAAATCACAATTTAATATGAAAATTTTATTAATTATTGGAGTTTTTATTTTCTAAAAAGTTGCAAAAATAATACAGATTTCCTGTAAACTGAGGCATTTGAGCCAAAAAATCTATTTGAATCAGACAGCATCCAATCTAGCAGATGGAAAGGAGCTCAAGGGACTGTTTAAATAAAAAAAGTCATATATAGATAGAGGGAGTAGGAACAAGGAAGTTAAACTAGGAATAAAAGCAGGTTGGTTATTGCAAAGTTGCTTTATTTTAGGAGATAGCAGGGATCTAGCAGGCAGATGACCTAACTAGTGTTGATCAGGCATTCCTGATTGAATGGTTTAAGATTCCATTTCTGGGAGGCCCCAAACTATAATTAAGTCTTAGTCTGATGATGTAGAGCGTAGCATAAACAACATTGTTTTGGTTCTGTTTTCTTGTTTTTAACACTTCTAATGTTGACATCTCACATTATCATGGTACAGTTACCAAAACTAAGAAATGAATATCGGTATGCAAGTAGTAACTGACCTCTAGACTCTATTCAGATTTCTCCTGTTTTTCCACCATTTTCCTCTTTCTGTTCTGGATTATACCTAGGGTATAACATTGCAGGAACTAACAGTCATTTTTATTTGACAAAGTTAATAAAACACTTTGATGCATGTATATGAGTGTGTATACAAATAACTTTAATGCGATTCACAAATTTAGGAAATACATTTCTAAAACCTATATAAAAATAGCATACCACCTGATAATAACTAGTTGTGTGTCTTTGTGCATATTTCTTCACTTCTCTGTGCCTTGATCAGCATATCTATAAATGAGATGGGGTGAAATTTGATGGTATCTTGGGTTCTTTCCATTTCTTATATTCTATGCTTTAATACTGTGACAGATGACATGAAATTTTGCAGAGCATTATAAGAAACATTTCCTATTAGAAAATTACAGTTGGAACATAAGTCTTCTAATTAATGTAAATGAAGTGGACATACCTCCCTAACCTCAATGAAGTTTTGTTACAATTTTTATTGTTAATTTGAATTTTTTAAAGTTGCCAGAGAGTTCCCTTGAGCAACCAGCAAAATCCAAGATTGAAATAGAACAAGAAGAAAAAGATATCTACGAAATGAAGAAAATATACTTGAAGGAATTCTTAAGAGAATTTAGTTCAGATAGAGAAGGCTCATAAGGGTTCATAACTCATTAGTTAAGTATACTTATGTTGGGTCAGCAAAGAAACACCCTGGATTGGTAGAACTGGTGATTAGAAAGTCTCAGAAGATGCCACATTCTGATCAACACTTAATTATTTTTTGTAAATATGAAGCTAGTTCAGCAGGTCAAAATGAGAATAATTGTTATTCTGAAGAACATTAATTTCTTGAAATAAATTATGCTAATCTTTAGGCATGTTATTACAGAAGAGAAAGAAAATACATAAATCAGAACAGTACATGCTTTGATTCAAATCCCTTACATTATGAGAGTAATAATGAAACTCTACTTATAATAGATAATGGTAATTTGTTAATAAACATTAACTTAAATATAAACACCAAATGGTATTGATAATCTTATTTAAAAAGAAAGATTATGATATAAAGACTGATTACTTATTTAAATATATTCTAAAATTATCAATGGATGTTTTAAGCATTTCATCTGAGTCAATTTAGAAAAATAATGTAGTGAATTTAGTGATTAATCAAATTACATTTTAATTTTTCTCAATGAGCATGTATTGCTTTCCTAATTTGTAAAAAGTATTTTAAATATTGATCCTTTTGCACAATGAAAATTTATGGAAATTTATATTTTATCCATGGCCTGTGTGTGCAGGTCATTAATTTTTATGAAAGTGAATCATTTGGATACAACTCTGCTGAAAGCTATCATTTGGAAATATACACAATGTTTATGAATACAATGGAACTTAATTTATTTAATAGAATAACAGTATTTACGTGTTCTAGATAACTTATTCAAGCCATAAAATCTTTAGTGAAACTTTTTAGGTGCCAGAAATTCTGGGAAGTGTGTGTGTGTGTGTGTGTGTGTGTGTTTGTGCATGTACACAGGTATGCACCTGCACAGGTATTGAGGAGGTATTGGAGAGATGGGCTGTGAAGTGATTGAGAGCTCTGCAGCCTTTCAAGTGCAGGCGTGAGGTCCTTTTTAACTTTGGCTGTTTCCAGCTTGGAAGAAATATGTGGTTTTAAGTTATGGCATGGTTCTTTCTGGTAGTTGATTCTACTGGAAGAACCTGCAGGCCACTGGAAAGTAGTCACATTTACAACTACTGCTCTGACATAGTCAAACCCTGAAATTCAATTATTTTGAACAGACAAAATTGGGGTAGGAGTGACCTTTCATAGATTAAATGTCTCTTTGTCATATGGCTAGTTCAGTTCAATTACCTAAACATCACATAGAAAGAGTAGTTAGATACTTCAAAAGGGTAGGTGACACTCAAATCTTTCATATTTGGGTTTGTAACCCATGAAAATATTATTTTCCTAGCACATTTGCTTTCCTAATTGTTTTTTGCTTGGATTCATATTAAAAAGAGTTTGTCTTCCCTGAGCACACACCAGCTGGGTAGTGGGAGGAAAGGGCCTCAGAGCTAACCAAGCAGTGGGGCAATTCAGCTCTAAGATTCAAAATTAGTCATGAATAATTCACAAAGCAGATAATCCACCCATGGATAAACAAAAGGTACTGGAATCATCCCAGGATTATTTTATCCCCTGTTCTAATTCTTAGACTACTAATTTTTTTTTCTACTTTTTTCCTTCTGATTAACAAATCCACTAGGATATTTTATTTAATTTTTATTGAAATTGATAGCTCATTAGAAACAAAAAAATATACATTTTGTTTACTCTTGGTTATATTTCCTTTTTATTTGAAAGAAAGATCTCACATACGTGTTGTAAATAGATACTAGAGCATGAGATTAACATGACTTTGAGAATTAGTAACTTGTGGATGTTGAGTTTTCATCTAATTTCCCATTTAAGTAAGAGACAATTGGTTTGCTCCTCTGTGCTTCAGTTGCTTCCTCCAGATTATATATGAAAATGCAAAATCTTTAAAAGACAATGTGAGAATTAACAAGATAACATACACATATGATATCAATAAACAAAAGGTACTGTAAATGCTTTGATTTTCTTTCTTTGAATATTTCCATTTTCCTATATCAGCCTCCTTTATGGTGCTAGAATAGTTGTTGCTATAATTATTATTTTATATTCACTGAACGGCAGCAGTATTAAGGATACAGCACAACACACTGAGGAAAATGCACTTTCTGTCCCAGAGAGGGGTAGTGAACTAGAGAAACAATTTTTTTTTCTTTTTAGAGCATATGGAAGTTCCCAGGCTAGGGGTAAACTGGCGCTACCTATGCCACAGCCACAGCAATGCGAGATCCAAGCTGCATCTGGGACCTATATCACAGCTCACGGCAACACTGGATCCTTAACTCACTGAGCAAGGCCAGGGATTGAACCCTAGTCCTCATGAATACTAGTTGGGTTCGTTATGGCTAAGCCACGATGGGAACTCCCACAGAAACAATTATTATGTATTACAGAGAAATCCCAGAAACACAAACTGATGTTCAATAGTGAGTTACTCTATTGAAAAAAAAAATAATGACTGCTTTTCTCTTCTTTTTAAAAATGTTTTATTTTTCTGACAAATGAAGGAATATATATATGAATGTATATATGTAAATGTTCATATGTCATATATTTGAAGTCTGCAAAATGCTTCCCTCTTTTGTGGGCCATTTTACTGGAGTTTGAAGTTATAATTTGCCAACAAAATGTATTTAGTTTTGTGTCCAACCTTTTTTTTATTCTGGGTATCTAAGCAAATTTGGATAAATAATTTTTCCTTTGAAAACACCACTTGACTTCCTTCCTCCCACACAAATTCCTTCCAATATTGAAAGTCAACTTAAATATTTTTTGTTTAAGGAAACATGAAATATAGCCTCGCATTTAACACAAATGTAATCACTTAGTCTATCCCACCGTGAAGGCAGACACAGAATTATTTAATTATTTGGTAAGCATATCACCCAAGACCATCAACTTGACTTTGTTGATTACACTCTGATTTTTGAAAATCTTTCAATAATACCACATTCTCTTTCTGCCTTTTTTTTTTTTTTTGGCCACACCTGCAGCATATGAAAGTTCCTAGGCTAGGGGTCAAATTGGAGCCAGAGCAACACCAGATCCCAGATCTGAGCTGTGTCTGTGGCCTACATCACAGTTCATGGCAACACTGGATACTTAACCCATAGAGTGAGGCCAGGGATCGAACCTGTATCCTCCTTGATACTAGTCAGATTCATTTCCACTGAGCCATGATGGAACTCCCACATTCTCTTGATTTTCATTCTTCTGAATACTCCTTTTAACCCCTTTTATAGATCCCCTTCCTCATCTTGATCCAACTCTGTTAAGTATTACCCAAGACTCTAACTTACATGACTTGTTCTTTCACTGCCTTTTTGCCCTCTGGAGATCTTACTCCCTTACCTTCACATGAATATCCTTTCAGAGAGAATATAAGCTAAATTATAGATAACCACTGACTCTTTTGACTCAGTAAAGTATCATACTTCTAGAAAACAATGGAATGGCAAAAGATGGGTGGTATCATCAGATATTATAATCTTTGTACCTTAAAAGAGTAAATATCTCTTTGTCTTCCATCCACCACACAATCCGGTATCATAAAACCAAAATGCCTTTCCCATTTTTATATATACAGTTGACCCTTAAACAACATAGGTTTGAACTGCACAGATCTACTTATACTTGGATTTTTTCAATAGTAAATGCAACAGTGCTACATGATCAGAGGCTGGTAGAATCCTCAGATATGGAGAAACCACCCACATGGAAGGTGATCATATGCAGATTTTCAGTGCGTGGTGGGATGGCCGCAATAGCCCCTATGTTGTTTCAAGTGTCAACTTTAAGTGCTTCTAGTCCTCAGAACTCTAAAAAATATTTTGTATTATGTTCCTTCAAATATGCCTACTGATCCATTGCTGTGATTTACTTTTAATTGTAGAAAGATTTCTAGTTAAGTTTCTACGAAATGGTGAATAATTAGAATCCAATAACTATTATGCTCTATGATGATATAAATGTTATTTTCCCCAAGTTAAGATTTATTTAAATTATACAATTTATACTTGTTATAAGTTCTATAATGGAGAGTAATTTCTAGTTTCTTTTTAATCCATCACACAGTACTTTAAGATTGTGCTTAGATAAATTGTGCAGTTAAAGAAACTCTAAGAAAATAAAAATAAATATTTATCAAATCTTTTGATCAAGGAAAACTTTATAAACTTAACAACATTAAGTTTAGTTAATAAACTTAAGTTTAGATAATAACATTAGTTATTATCATAAGGGAATATTATTAATTTGATCATATTCAAATGTAAATTGTAAATGAAAGAAATGATAAAGATCAGACCAGAAATAAATGAAATATAGACAGAGAAAACAATAGAAAAAAAATCAATGAAAGTGAAATCTGATTCTTTGAAAATAAAAACGAAATTGATAAACCTTTAGCCAGACTCATAAAGAAAAAGACTCAAATCAATAAAAACAGAAATGAAAAAGGAGAAGTTGCCATTGACATACAGAAATACAAAGGACAATAAGAGACTAATACATGCAACTATATGCCAACAGAATGGAAAACATAGATGAAAAGGTACAACCTTCAAAGACTGAACCTGGAAAAAATAGAAAATATTAACAGACCAATCACAAGTAGTGAAATTGAAAATGTGATTAAAAACCTTCTTTAAAAAGTCCAGGACCAGGTGGCTTCACAAGAGAATACTATCAAATATTTAGAAAAGAAATAGCACCTATACTTCTGAAACTATTCCAAGAAATTACAGAAGAAGGAGCACTCCCAAGTTCATTCTATGAGGCCAAAACCACCCTTTATACCAAAACCAGACAAAAACATTAAAAGGAAGGAAAATTATATATGAATTTCATTGATGAATATAGAAGCAAAAATCCTTAACAAATTATTAGCAAACCAAATCCAACAATACATTAAAAAGTGCATACACCACAATCAAGTGAGATTAATCCCAAGAATGCAAGGATTCTTCAATATCCACAAATCAATCATGTGATACACCACATTAAAACACTGAGGAATTAAAACCATACGGTCACCTTAATAGATGCAGAAAAATCTTTTCACAAAATTCAGCACCCACTTATGATATAAACTCTCCAGAAAATGGGCACAGAGGGAAAACATACCTCAACATAATAATAGCCATATATGGCATACCCACAGCTAACATCATAAACAATGGTGAATTGCTGAAAGCATTTCCTCGAAGATGAGGAACAAGACAAGGATGTCCACTCTCAGCACTTCTATTCAATATAGTTTTGGAAGTCCTAGCCATGGAAATCAGAGAAGAAAAATGAAAGGAGTCCAAATCAGAAAAGAAGTAAAACTGTCACTCTTTGCAGATGACATGATACTATACATAGAAAATCCTAAAGATGTTACCAGAAAACTGCTACAGCTTATCAATGAATTTGATAAAGTTGCAGGATACAAAATTAATACAAAATCCTCTCACATTTCTATAAACCAATAACAAAAGATAAGAAAGAGAAATTAAGGAAAAATTCCATTTACTGTTACATTAAAGAGAATAAATTACCTTGGAATAAACCTACCAAAAGAGGCAAAAGACCTGTACTCTGAAAACTATAAGACACTGATAAAGGAAATTGAAAATAACACAAACAGATGGAAAGATATGCCATAATTTTGAATTGGAAGAATCAATATTGTCAAAATGATTGTACTACCCAAAGCAACCTACAGATTCAATGTAATTCCTGTGAAATTACCAATGATATTTTTCACAGAACTAGAAGAAAAAATTTAAAAATCTGTATGGAAACACAAAAGACCTCAAATAGCCAAAGAAATCTTAAGAAAGAAGAACTGAGCTGGAGGAATCAGGCTCGCTGACTTCAGACTATATTACAAAGCTGCAGTCATCAAAACAGTATGGTATTGGCACAAAAACAGAAATATAGATCAGTGGAAAGCCCAGGAATAAATCTACAGACAAATGGTCAATCCATGACAAAGGAGGCAGGAATATACAATGGAGAAAAAACAGACTTTTCAATAAGTGGTACTGGGAAAGCTGGACAGCTACATGCAAAAGAATGAAATTACAACATTCTCAGTACCATACACAAAAATAAACTGAAAATGGATTACAGACCTAAATGTGGGGCTGAATACTCTAAAATTCTTAGAGGAAAACATAAGCAAAACCCCTCTTTGACATAAACTTTCAGGTGTGCTATTTTCTTCCATCCAAAACACTTTTTCTTTTCATTTTCCTTAGCTGATTCCTTTTCAAAGTTTAGGTCTAAACTTAAATGTCATTCAGAAAGGCTTTCCCTGGAACCAACATAAATCAGGTTCCTCCTACCATGCCCATTCCTCATTCTTAGCATTCTTAGCATTTATTCTAATTTGAAAGGGGAAACAATTTTAGAAAAGTCATTAGAGATATTTCAGAGAACTAAGAATTCAACTAATTGAGTGAACAATATAATAATTTCTTCCCCAATTAAATGGTTTCCATGCATTCCAGGATTTTATAGACTCTACTTTGAGAACACAGCAGTCTCAGTATATGAGAATATATAATTTTAAAACATTGGTGATTTTAAGTTTTCATGACTGAAATGAATGCATGCAAAGGGATGTTTTAGCAACTATACTTCAGAGATAACCAAACAAATGGGGGGGGGGTAGGAGGAGATTAAGAAAATTTGGAATCAAATTATTTTTATTTAACTATAGTTCCTACTGTGGCACAATGGCTTAAGAATCTGACTGCAGTGTCCTGGATCACTGCAGAGGTGCAGATTTGTTCCCCAGCCTGGTGGAATGGATTATAAGATCTTGCATTGCCACAGCTGTGGTGTAGGTTGCACCTGGGACTCGGATTAAACCCCTGGCCCTGTAACTTCCATATGCCACAGGTGAAGCCATAAAACAAAAATATTACCATACTATTTACTCATGGTATGTTGAATGATGAGATTAAATTCTTTTTAGTAATAGGTTATTTTAATGCCTTGAAGCACACGATTTCCTGTGGCATAACTCTCATAAATAAAGATGAGGTCACAAAATACTTTGCAGATCTTCAGCATGAATTCTACCTTCTGATGGCTATATGCATTTTTCATGTAACTCAAAACCAGGGGGGTATACCCATAAGTCAATCAAGAATTAGTCTAATACTTGGATAGGGATATCGGCACTGTATTTAGGGGTTAAATGCATTAAAAATATAAGTATTATTATAGAATCTTCCTTACCTCTCTTCTTAAAAAAAAAAAAAAAAAAGCATGCTGGAGACAATAAGCAGAAGCAGGTCAGCAAAATCCATCTTACTCTTCCCCTTTCTTCTTCTACTCCTGTCTTCCTATCAAACTTGGAATTGGAATCATCATCTTATTGCTAGTCTAAGAGAGGTAACTTCTTTAGTCAATTCTGGAAATTCATTCGACATTCATTTAAAAAATATTTTGAGTACCCTTCCTGGCTCAAGGAATACAATGAACCTAACAAGTATTGTCTCTGTTTTAATTTGCTTGCATTCTAATTAGATAATTAGAAGAATAAAAGTTACCAAATAAAATTGAAGAGAAAATTATAAGCTACTGAAGAAACAGAGAGATCAGATTGAGAATAATGGGTTAAGCTTGCAGGGCTGCTTAAGTTTGAGACACGAGAGCCATGTATCAGTTATTAGTTTGTTGCTCTGAATGAACCCTTTGGTAGATTCCATTTGCTGAACAACAGAATTCCTTTAAGAATTTGCCCTTTAGGAGTTCCCATCATCATGGTGCAGTGGAAATGAATCCAACTAGGAATGATGAGGTTGTGGGTTTGATCCCTGGCCTCTCTCAGGGGGCTGAGGCTCTGGTGTTGCCATGAGTTGTGGTGTATGTAGGTCACAGAGGCAGCTCGGATCTGGTGTTACTGTGGCTCTGCCATAGGCGAGCGGCAACAGCTCTGATTAGACCCCTCACCTAGGCACCTTCATGTGCCATGGGTGTGGCCCTCAAAAGGCAAAAAGACAAAAAAAAAAAAAAAGAATTTGCCCTTTAAAGTGAGCACGATGTTGAGCATTCTCAGTGGAGGGTTCTTGGGAGATATTGTAGAAAGAAGGGGCTTCCTCTACTTTCTAGCAGGAGGATTGGGGGTGAGGGAGCAGGGGAGAGATGGCTGGTAGGAGTAAGGGCATCTTACAGAGGGAGATGTGTCTCTGTGACCTTGCAGTTTGTCTGGCAATAACCTTATCTCAGCTTTCTGGACCAGAGTCCCTGTGAGGTCAAACATTGTAATGATTTCTCTCCCTATTAAATAGTTTTCAGGTACCCAAGTGACAGACACCCAGTAGTCATTCCTTCTGTAACCTTCTCCCCAGTCTTTATGGCCCTCAGGCTCTGTAAGCCCTCTATCACTGCTGACTACCATGCTCCTATTCCCATGATCAATAGCCCATTGCTAGTAATTTTAATTTTCCCCTCTCCAGAGGGTTGTCTTTTGTTCACCTAGCAAGTACACACCAGCTCTGGTCAAGTTATACCAGCAAACTTTTATGATATCCAGTGACCAAACCATGCTTCTTCTAATGAGATCTGAACCACTCCCAAGTGTTTCCTTCTTTGAATTCTCTTCTTTAGCCTGAGGACACCATATAGAGCTTCCTTATATATCTCAGTTATCTTTTTATCAGTTAATAGTTCTTTATAGTAAACATCCCCAATTTAACCTACTTAGTGTTTTCTCTCATGATTGGACCCAGATTTCTATAAAGTGGCCTTTCTGGAACCAAAGGTTGAGAAACAGTCCACTATGTGGAGAATGGCAGAGACCATTTGGGGCAGATACTAACATGTAGGAAGACACGTAGGCAAAGAATAATCTGGAATGTGGCAGATGGCAGGAGTTGATGTGTCTGAAAGAAGTTGAATGATAAGTGAGGTTGGAGAAAAAATACGCCACAGAAAGAAGTTTAGTTATATTCTAAATTCAATGGAAATTTTTTAAATGGAGTCATTTGGGGTATAGAGAACAAACTAGTGGTTTCTGGTGGGTGGGGATAGAGAGGAGAGAGGTAGACAATAGGGTATGGAATTAAGAGGTACAAACTACTGTCTAAAATGATAAGTAACAAGGATACATTGTGCAGCACAGGTGAACATAGCCATAGTTTTGCAGTAACTTTAAATGGAGCATAGTCTATAAAAATATTGAATCACTATGCTGTACACCTGAAACTAATATAATATTATAAATTGACTGTACTTCAGTTTAAAAAAAATGGAGGCATGTGGTGAGATTTTTAACTGTAATAAGATACAGCTGAATTTTTTAAGGAAGTGAATGCCAAGCACCAGGAGTGAGCATGGAGACTATTTTGGAGGTTATTGTAGACCTCCAGATAAGAGATGATGGCAGCCTGACCCCTGATCAATAGTAGCTTTATAGTTGGAGAAACATGGAGAAAGTCAAGGTAAATTTGATAGAAGAGGACCATCTAATTGAACAAATATGGTTAGTGAATGTATGAATAATGTCGTTTTAATTTACGACCAATTAACTCTTTGGTCTAGTACATCTAGAAGCTTTCTTTTTGGGATTTAAACAGAACTACTCTATTCAACAGTCTAGAGTTTCCAGTCCCAGTAAGAACCTATGATCACATAAGAATTTGGATTTAATTAATCTTGAGACCCCAAGACCAGTGTGCTTGCTCATCTTTCAGCAGTCATATATCTTGATTTTTCCCACACCACTCAGCCCAACACCTTGAAATCTCTTTTGTATATAAATATGTGTGGATTGTACCAGGAAAAACATGATTTAGGGTTTCCATAAATCTAAGTTATAGACCATTCTGTCCCCTCTAAAAATTCCTATTCTTCCATCTGACCCAAAGTATGTAGATTCATTCTCCATCCTGTACCCAGATTTAAAAAGCAAAACAAAACTCTTGTTTAATTTATCATATACACTTTGAAAGGCTGAATTTTTCATAATCTTCAAAAATAGAATTTCAGGATTTGGTTCTCTGTCTCTTTCATGAGAACACTGATGGTATACTAAGTAGTCCTCTTAATTGTTACCTTACAGATTATGAGGACTTTCATATATATTATCTCAATTTGATAGTGGAATATCAGAGATTGGAGTCAGGTCAAAGATGATGACATAATCCAAACTTTTCAATATATAGACAGGAAACTGCTTCTAAAGGTAAAATATTTTTCAAGGTCACATGGCTATAAACTGTTGCGATCAACATCATGAACCTTTGCCTCTCAATAGGCAGTGCAATCTGCCTTCTACTATGCTTCCCTTTCCTTGATGGTTTATAGGAAGGCTATGCCTACTTCTCTTGCACAGCTTCTAACACAATGTTGATCTTTATTTGGCCCCGGTGTTCTTCCTATATAGAGAAAAGCAGAAACTAACATAAGGCTCATTTCTATCCTTAAGCAAGTTAGACGGCCACCCATAATGCAAATTAAAAGTTCAGAAAAGGAGGATCTAAAAAGTAGAGGGTATGGAACATAAAGACTTCCTTGCCCAAAATTCCCTGGGGAGAACACTGCAGCTACTTGATGTGTGTAGTAATTACCTGGAGATCTTGCTAACAGATTCTAATTCAATAGATTAAATACGGAGTCTGAGATTCTGCCCTTCTAAAAAGATCCTGGGTGGTACAGATACTGGAAGTCTTCAGGCTTCCTGTTAAGCAGGTCAGGCATGAACTTGAGGCCCTCAAAACCGATGCCTGAGGGCGCCCTCTGCTGGCAGCAGCTGCGAAGGAAGACCACAAGCCTTAAAACTCCTTGGTGGCATGTAAGAGACAAGACTTAAGGTTTAGGATATTTTTAAAATATCTTCTCTTCTTTCATGTTAATTTTCTGTGTCAATATGCTAGGCCATTGTGCCCAAGTTTTGCTCTAACATCAACCTCTATGCTGCTGTGGAGGTGTTTTTTTTTAGATGTGGTTAACATTTAAATCAATGAACCTGGAGTTCCCGTCATGGCGCAGTGGTTAACGAATCCGACTAGGAACCATGAGGTTGTGGGTTCGGTCCCTGCCCTTGCTCAGTGGGTTAACGATCCGGCGTTGCCGTGAGCTGTGGTGTAGGTTGCAGACGCGACTCGGATCCCGCGTTGCTGTGACTCTGTAGCGTAGGCCGGAGGCTACAGCTCCGATTCGACCCCTAGCCTGGGAACCTCCATATGCTGCGGGAGCGGCCCAAAGAAATAGCAAAAAAACCAAAAAAAAAAAAAAGAAAAGAAAGAAATAAAATAAATAAAAAATAGATAAATCAATGAACCTAAGCAAAGCAGATCACTCTCTATAATATGGGTGGGCCTCACCCAATCAGTTGAGAAACTGAAGAGAAAAAAACTGAAGTCCTTTAGAAAGGAAGGGATTGTGCCTCCAGACTGCCTTCCAACTCAAAACTGTAATGCCAACTCTTGCTGGTCTGCCGGGCAGATTTCAGACTTTCCAGCCCCCACAATTGCATGAAGTTAATTTCTTAAAATAAATCTCCCTTTTTATTGGTTTTGTTTCTCTGGAGAGCCCTAAGAGATCCCAACTTTTAAAGAAAAACAATTTCCCAGCATAATACTGTTATCAAGTACTGACCACTTTTAAAAAGAAACATAGGAAATACTAAAAATATTAATCACTCACTTATCAAAAATATTTGATTATCTATTCAGTGCCATAGTCTTTTCCAGGCTCTAGGGATTTAGAAGTAAGGAAGACAAAGTCCCCACCCTCATGCAGCATATGTTCAAATGAGGGTGACACAATACAAATAATATAAATATAGACAGCAATAAGTGCCATGAAGAAACATAAAGCAGGGGAAGATGAAAATAGATAGCACCTCTGAGGAGGTAGAATTTGAGCAGAGACCCTTCATAATAATTCACATGTTTGCCTGATCAACACTATCTTTAAGTATTTATCATATTTCATGTGATTTTCCAGATGCTATGGATAAAAAGATAAATAAAATCTGACTCTAAAAAAACTTACCCACAGAAGATGAAAATCACCCCCTACCTTCAAAAAAAGAGGGTATTTTATAAAAATTGGACCTAAAAGGCATAACCTGAACTGTAAAATAGCCAAAGGATAAACAAAAAGATTGGATAAATCCTTTAAGCCAGATGAGCACTGACAGAAATATATAGTGTATGTTGGGGTTCAAATTTTAAAATAAGTTGTTTTTTGAACATACTAAATTACCTAATTTATTTTGCTTTCGGCAGTACTTCTTTGAAGATCTAATTTCAGCTCTCATATAACAAATGCTATCTAGCTATTGATCCTTCCAACTTTTAAGTCTCAACATTTGTTCTTCTGTTGTTTTTTTTTATGACTGGTAGCTATTAGGGCTGTCATTACACAGTTCTCCTCTGATACCCATATGAAGTGCAGTACATAAAAGAAGGCATTGTTAAAGAGGTTAGAGTTGATGCTGGTTGGCCTAAATTGTAATCTTCTCTATTTACTTCAACCTACTTATTAAGTCTGTATAACAGGTTTTGCACATTTTTTTGTTTTTATTTGTAAGACTGGAATTTACTTTTTATATTAAATGAGTCAAGAGTAAAAAGTATAAAAGTAGGTACTAATAATAGAGCTAATCAGAACAATATAATAAAAACTTAAGTCTTAAATATAAGCTTCAGGTGGACTTTAAAATTTGAAAGCGAATGTGCTTTTTTGCATAACACTTAGTTCTTTGACAAATGTTTTAATGAGAACCTGGTTTGGAAGAGGTGGAAGAGACCTGTTTGTCACGCTTTTTTATAAGGTCTCTCATTCATTCTTCAAAATGTTGTAGAAATTCTGGAATCTAGGTCTGTCTCAAGCCTGCTCAGCTATAAATTCCAAGTTCTTTCTCTATACCTTATTGATTCCCCTAATTTTGCATGAAACACACCTGTTCTGTGTCTACTCCAGTTCCCCTCCACTCA
Source organism: Sus scrofa (assembly GCF_054392235.1). Lineage (NCBI taxonomy): Eukaryota > Metazoa > Chordata > Mammalia > Artiodactyla > Suidae > Sus > Sus scrofa. The sequence goes on from NC_139389.1 coordinate 79,011,812, forward strand.
AGACAGAATGCCCTTCAGAATATGCATATGTCATCATATTATCTGTGCCAGGTTTTACAAACCTCCCCTGGCTTCCCATTACCCCAAGGCTAAAGAGAAAACTCCATAATAAGATCCATGAGGCCTTGCATTCTTAGGCCCCAATATGATTTTTCAGCCTCTTCTTATGCACTCCTACACCTTTCTGCTTCTGTCACGTGCTGGTCATTTTTTATGGTCCCTCCCACAGAAGCTTTGCACATGCCAGACTTTTTGCCTGAAATATTCTTCCCTTCACCCTGAATCTAATTAACACCCTTCAGATCCTCATTCAGGCATCCCCTCATCAGGGAAAGTAGAGAAGGAATGGGGAGGAGAGGATTGTGGGAGCTCAAGAGGCAAGACCAGCATGATAGAGGGAACAACGAGCTTCAGTGTCCACAGTGGTCAGTCAAAATTGTATATCTTTAATTTCTCAATCTCTTTTGCAGGAATGTTTTCTTCTGTACACCTCTCAAATATTGATGTTCTCAGGAATTCTATTATGTCTTCTTTTCCCTTCATGTGGTTTCATGAACAATCACATTCTTCAACAATAGTGTAACTATGATTTGTCCACTGGTATCCCATTCAACATTTATTCAGTAAGTAATTACTAAAATCCTTCCAGTTCCAGGTCCTATATTTGGTGCTAAAAATGCAAAAATTATTTAATATAGGCTCTGTCCTCAAAAAGAAAGTGGTTAGGGAAATAGACATTTGATAAAATTTATAGTATATAAGCACAGTAAAGATGTATGTAGGTTATTATGGGGATACCTAACCCTGCTTAGAGAAAGTTATCCCCTTTCCTAAATGCTGAATCTTAAAGCAGAATGTTGGGTTTGTGTGCAAAGGAAAGCTTTCATGAAAAGGAAACACAAGAGAAAAGACCTTGAGGAGAGAATCAGGCACATTGGTATTTCTGGAAATTGAAGGCTGGAAAGGATGAGTTAGAAGACTGATGGGGCAAGTCACAAGCAGGAGCAGCCTTGAATCCCGTGTACATGAATAACATTGTGCTTCATTCCATAGGTGATGGGGAGTAACTGAAAGGTTAAAGCAGGACAATTCCATAATCAGATTGCACTGCAAAGACAAAACTCTTTGAGTGTGGGGAATAGTGGATTAAAATGGCTAGACAGAAGATAGAAAGACTCTCTAATTACAGGATGGTGATGGTAAAGTGGAGCGATTGAGATAGATATATGACCTACTCTATTTCATCTAATGTAAGACCCCATGACCAGATCATAGAACACAACATTTCTTTTTGTACCACTAAGAGGGAATAAAATCTCTGCTAATCAAACTATAACAGTACATTTATTGTTGCTTATTGAGATGTATCCTGATCTTAGAAATTTTGAAATGTAAAATCGGGATCTATAATTGGTGAAATACAGTACTTAAAGGTTTCAAGTTTGGAGAGAAAAAGGCAATTAAAGAAGAATTAGTCTTCTATCTTAATGATGGAATAGAAATTGATCCAGGCAAATTAGGCAGAAAATATAGGATATGAGCTCCTTTAGGTTAAAAATGGTTAAGTTTCATTTCAGACTTGTTGACTTTGATGCTCTTGTAGAATATTTGAAATTGAGAATATATAGTCTAAAGAACAGGTGCAAGTCAGGGCTGGAGATAGAGACTTGGAAATCACCACATATAGGTCCAGTATCCATGATCCTGGATGAAATTTCACCAGAAACGATGTAATGCTTAATAGCAGTTTCATAAGGGATAAACTAAGTGAGAGACTGGAGAAGAAAGAAAAGAGGAACAAGAACCAAGTGAGTATAGTGTCATAGATGATAACGGAATAGAAAATATTTAAGAGAGATAATGGTCATTAATATCACTGAAAAGAATTATCTGATAAGATAAAGACTGAAGTGTTCATTGATTGTAATCACTGGCAACCTCAGCAAGAATAGTATCTGTAGAATGATGGGGACAGAAGCTAAGTTGCAGATGTAGAGGATTAGTGTAGAATGAGGTAATAGACATCTGAGATGAAACCAATTGTTCAGTAAGTGTGCATGAGAGAGAAAGAGAAAGGGACAGTATTTGCCAAAAGATACATGATGAAGGATACAGTTTTAATGCAGGGGAATTGGAAAAGTTTTTAGAGTGAGAGAAAGAAACCACTACAGAGATAGTGGCCAAGAGACTAGAAGAAAGAAAACTGATGTTGAGAGAACGAACAAATGGGTAGTTGGGATAAATCATTCCCAGTGGCTTTAATTTTCTTCCTAAAAAGAGAGCAAAGTCTTTTGCTTTATGATATTGGTATTGGGAAAGGTTTTTGACTGTGACAAATTAAAAGCATTTTCTAACTTAATAACAACTTTTTCTGTGTTTTTAAATACAAGGTTAAATTAGCCAAATACCAGGTAGCAAAGATTTAGCAAAGCTGAGGGACCTGCTCTGATAGAGATGCACCTGGTGAGATGGGCTTTATTGCTCTCTAAATGCTGAGTTTTAATATGTTTACACAAGAAATAAGCCATACCTTGCCAAACCACAACCTAGAACAGTAACCCAGGGGTATACCTGAAATGATAGTAAAGCAAAATGACAAGGATGGTGAAGAGGGCATTTGAACTGACTCATAACTTTTTATCCTTTTCATGTCACATTTACTACACAAGAGTTGCAGATAAGATAATGCAATGAATGCAATTATTCTGCCTCCAGAAAGAGCACTAAGAAATATTCAACTGACTACTGGAGTATTAATAGATACTTTTAAAATTACAAAAGGGCAGCTTGATCTTTTGACTTTGTCATAAAAAAATGAGTAATCAGAGTTATTCACCAATTCCAAGAATGAAGTGATAAAATGAATTTCTTAAAAATAGTTAAAAATATTCTAGGATTTAAATACCTTATTACCCATGAAAATTTTGCTGGGAGTTCATCCTCTAGAATTCTTGAAAATAGTAATCACTCTGCTATCCTCTGCTCTACTGAAAGGTAATTTTTTTTAACCTACTGGTAGGTAGTGGGTGAAGTTCATATCATCAGCAAAAACAATTTTGTTTTAAATAAATATCCATTGAATATTAATTGATATTAAAACTGAAAGTTTTCCTGAGTCCTTTAATAATTTATGACTTTTAAATTAAAATCCTATATGAAATAAAAGAATATTTTAAGTAATAGCATTCAAAATAAAAATGTCCTATAAACAATAGCTGAGCATTAATCACAACTTCTCCATAAGTAAGGTAAAGACATTTTTTCTATATATATTTGAGATTAGGTTATTTAGGTTCTTACAGATATTGGTTAAAGGACCATGTCTGAAAAGTTGCATTATTTAATCTATTGAAGGTGACAGCTGTGAATTACATTAATGTGTAGTTATGGACTTTTGAACATTTATTACTTGCTTACCAGTCTATAAAGGCTTTGAATAGTCTGCTATATAAGTATATATTTAATCATCTCAAAAATGCATATTATTATTATTTGGTAGGCTTTATACTAAAGCATGATAAAAGAGGTATTGTTTTCTTAGTACTAGTCTGGGGCCATGCCAGGTATTCACAAGTGAGCCTCAAACATATTATTTATTAGTATGGGGCTTGAGAATTTGTGTGTTTATAAAATAGGCATTGCTGTCCAAGTATAAATTCTACAGACTTTTTTTTCAGATATATTTATCTAAGAAGTGAAAAACCTGATTCCTATTTGGTTCAACCCTACCTTTACCTTTGACCTTGCCCTAGACTGTCTCCTTGAAAAAAAATCTAATCTTGACAGCAGTCGATTACTTAATTGCCACCTCATTTCCTGCCTCCCCTTTAACTCTGATCTCAGAAAGATGTCTACACCTGTACCACTGGCATCCTATTTCCAGTTCACAGTTCGTTTCCATCTCCTAAAGTTCAGCCTTTGAAGATCTCACAACACTGAACTAATTACCAACAGAATGCCTCGCACCATATTATCTCTTCAGTTTCTGAGTTTCTTTTGTAAGACTCCATATGCCTTCCTTGCAATTTGCCCTTCTCCCTGTCTCCCTTATTCTCCCATTGATTTTAACAGAAGCTACATTAAATTCACACTGTAAAAATCATCCAAATTTCCTATTAACTTGTGTTCATTAGTAACTTAGAATCATTGAATAAATTACAAAAAAAAAGAGCAATATATAAGTGCACCTAACATCATAGAATTTTGGAGTTGAACAAAACCTCTTAAGTCAGCTAATGAGATCTTTCCATTTAACAGATGGGAAGTTAGGGCAAAATAGAAGAAGAAGAAAGAAGAAGAAGAAGAAAGAAGGAGAAGGAGAAGAAGAAGAAGAAGTGACCTTGATCCTATTATTGATGAATGACAATACCAGGACTAAAATCCAGCTCTTCACAGTACTTCATTGCTGTATCCACTATAATTATCACAAAATTTCAGATATGCATTATTTTCATGTACTATATTTTGTATGGCCTTAGTTAAATTTGATTGTTGTTCACACCTCCACAGTGCTTTCTTGGGTTTAGAATCCCCATCCCTTAAATTTTCCTTGTCTTTTATGGCATGAGAAAGAGACAATGTGATCAAAGATGCAATGAAGAAAAAAATGCATAAACTATATCTTAGAATGTAGTTGAGGTGAATCAGAAAATGAAAAATAGGAATTAATACAAGGAGAATATTTTTTAAAATGGGGAAACTTATGTTCTTGTTAAGTCAAAAATAAATCTTGTATTTGCCCTTTGGCCTCAGATTCTTCCATCATTGGTTCTTGGGTATTTCTCTAGCATATTTCCTAATGTTTGTTCATCGGCAATTATACAAATATGATAACTATGAACTGTTCTTGTCTGAAAGTATTAGGTTGGACTTTCTTTTCATTCTGTAGTCTATTCTCTACCTTGAACCACAAAAATATTTTTATCTGTGTGTTCTAGGGATGAATTTCTCTTTATAGAAGTTAAACCAACATTTAAGAATTTATAAGCTTATATATATTTATTTTAATATATATAATCTTTATATATATCATATATCATATACTTTATAAATATGTGCACATAGAAAGAGAGAGAGACAAAGAATATCTTACCCTTAACTGACTGATGCCTACAAATAGCCATTTTGCATTTATATGGCTATAATAGTACGAATTAATATAGGATCTTAAACAGTTAAAATAAATTGCATTAGGAGTTCCCTTATGGCACAGCAGGTTAAGGATCTGATGTTGTCACTGCAGTAGCTCAGTTCACTGCTGTGGCACACATTCAGATCCCTGGCCTAGAAGCTTTTACATGCTGCAGGCATGCACAAAACAAAAATTGCATTGACATTAGCTGTATCACCAAGTTTACTTTTTATTAATTTTTCTGTTGATTTTAATATTTAACAATATGCAATTAAGTTACTCAATTTTAGATTTACATCTTGACAAATTAATGTTGCTAAATTAAAAATATCAACACAGTAATTTAAATTTGTGTTACTTCCTCACACAAAACTATAAAAAACAGCATTTACCAAAGTCAATGGAAATTCATGATTGCTGTGTTCAAGTAAAAGTTTTGGAATTTAAGAAGCACTTAGTTGCTGCATTAGGCCATTTAGGATGTTTCAGCGTCTCAATTGACTGTAATTCCAATCTGCTCAAGTGCCCTGTTAATGACCTTCCATCTTCAAGTAAGCAGAGGAATTCAGTGTTTATACTTAAAAAAAAAAAAATCTCTACCGCAAACAGATTGAAGGACAGGTTCTTTTCATTCTATTTTTACTATGGCAGGAGAGAGTAAATTGTTACCACGACATCAATTGAGAGAGACTAACCTTCAGTGGCTCTTAATGAAAGCTCTCATTGACAAAACAAAATCAACAGATCCAGGTATAAGAAAGCCACTTAAGTGTTTTCCATTTCTTATTGTCTAACACTGAGTAATTATATTCGTGATGTCTAAACAAGCAGTGAAATTTACCCACACCTGCACTTTAACTTTGGTGACATGTAGTAAATAGATAGGTCTCTAGGCTTCCTGTAGAAGTGTCACTCCAATGTATAAATATATTCACATTTCCATGCAGAGTGAAAAAGTCCTCACATCTGAAGATGCTGTTACAAAGAAGTCCCCTGTTCGACCACCATGCCCAAAAATAATCTAGAAACCCAAAATACACCAATATTTATTTGAAGCAGTACCAAACTAAGGAAACAGAAAAACTTGTTGCAACTTCTCTTAAAGAAGCTATGAGTGGGAGTTCCCGTCGTGGCTCAGTGGTTAACGAATCCGACTAGGAACCATGAGGTTGCGGGTTCAATCCCTGGCCTTGCTCAGTGGTTAAGGATCTGGCATTGCCATTAGCTGTGGTGTAGGTCGCAAATGCGGCTCGGATCCCGCGTTGCTGTGGCTCTGGCGTAGGCTGGCAGCTACAGCTCAGATTAGACCCCTAGCCTGGGAACCTCCATATGCTGCGAGAGCAGCCCAAGAAATGGCAAAAGACAAAAAAAAAAATAAAATAAAAATTAAAAAAAAAAAACTGATAAAAAAAAGTTTAAAAAAAAAAGAAGCTATGAGTGACTCTTCGAATCTCATGTAAAAAGTCATTGTGCTTCAAAGACAAGTTGAGTTATTGCATTTAATATGTAAGCCTTTAATGTCAAGCTCTAAGCATCTGATGTCATTTCTTTTTATAATAATTAAAAGGCATTTTTTATCTTTTAATGTATTTTTACTCAGATGATTTCTTTCCAGCAGTGTACAATATGCCCCTTCTAACCTACAGGAAAAATATTTTATCTTATATTGTACAACATGATTTTGTATTCAAATAGGCAAAAACCCTTGAGGCAAAATATCAGTAATAATGACATAAAGTCCTGAATTGTTTCAAGAAAATGTCAAAAATATATAAAATTTTATACCTCTTTCTGTTACAATATTTCTTCATGGATTTAAACAATGATATAGCTCAATCTCTTTATTGTAAAGTAAATACACCATTTGAGTATAATTCAGATTGATCATATTAATAATCATTCTCCCCAAACATTTTCCACATAATAAAAAAACAGACAAATAAAAAAATAAGGAAGGATAATTTAGAGCAATAAATTATCTAAACCTTCAGATCAGAAAAGGTAAACTAATTCAGTCTTTTCACTGCCTAAACAGTATTTTTGGCTTTGGTCCTTCTGTTTGAAACTCCACTGGTAAATAACAATACCATGAAAATAGTGTCTCTATGACTTAAAGGGTTTAATGACTATTTTAGAGGAAGTGGGTCTTATGATGATCAATGGAAATATTTCAGTAGAATTGGAAGAAAATAGAAAGCAAAAGAAAAATATCTTGGTAAGGAAAGTGACTTGTGCCACTTCCATCTGATAAAAGTGAGCAAGTAAGAATGTAAGCAATAAAACCAAAGGTGGGCTTGAGTGTACAATCACACTCTAAAATATAATGGTTAAAAACACAAACTTTGGAGTTATTTAGACTTGAGTTCAAATTTCAGTACTAACTCATGCTCTTGCTGAATAATCCTCCGAAACTGTCAGTTAGATCTTTTAGGTTGCAGGCAACAGAAATGTATTTCAGCTGATTTATGCAAAAGAGAAAGAAAAGAAAAAAGAGAAGAAGAAAGAGGAGGAGAGGAGAGAAGGAAGGAGGAGGGAGGGAAGGAAGGAAAAGAGGGAAAGAAAAAGAGGGAAAGAGAGTGAGAGAGCAAGAAAGAGCAAGGCGGGGGGTGGGGGGGGGGCAAAGGGAAGAAACTAATTTATCCATAGAAGTGTGGTAGTAACTAAGGTATTGAATCAAATATTGCTCCAGTGGCAGGAATCTGGAATCCCTGGTGGGTTTGTAGCAGAAACTAATCACTAATAAACATTCTTTTCCTATGCTTCATCATCAATAATTTTATTATTATCCTCAAAATTTGTATTCAGGAAGAATATCTGAAAGTCTTGTTCCATCCTTTGGCTAAAGAGGGTAAATCATCTTGAATGTCAGACCTTCTAGACTATGAAGTTGGGAAGCTGTTACCAGAAGGTAAGGAATGAGTTCTGGATGACAAAACTGGTAAATTTCCACAAATACAAGCAAGTTATCCTTGCTAAGTCTGTTTCTTCATTAGTTTAATGGCAAAATATTAGTACATACTCCAGAAGGTTGAGATAATCAAATGAGTCAAATGATATAAAGTGCTTAACAATTTCTTGCAGAAACTGCATAACCAATGCTATTAGCAAGTTTTATTATGAGTATTAGAGATGATCCTGGTTAAGAAGTATTGAAATCAGATTATAGTAGGATGTAACGTTAAGCTAAATATTTTGAAACATTGTCATAGGTAAAGGGAAGATTTTCATTTTGATTTGTTTATTCTTTATCAAACTGTAAATATACCCAATATAGCACAAACCATAAATATATAACTTGATAAATTTTCACAAATAAACATGCCTTTATTGTCTAAACAGCCTTCAAATCATAACTCAAAAAAACACTTCTGCATGGGGCAGGTTTTGAGCATGGAGGTTCCTTTGCAAAAATAATATTTAATAAAGATGAATCTGTCAGTGGGGTGCAGATTAGAAACATATTGACAAAACATAATGTTTGAGTAAAGTTATATATTTCAGGCAGAGGAATATAAAAGTTTTGAGTATGGATGACCAAAGAGTGAGGATGTCATTGACACAATTAGAAACTCAGAAAAAGGCCAAATTTTGGAAGGGAAATAAATTTGTTTCTTAAAAATATTTTCTTACTATAAAATCAAGTATATGTACTCATTATGAAAATAAATGGAAAATCAATAAAGAGAAAGCAGAAAAATTACCAAGAACTACTCTCTATCCTATGCTGTGTACTACCCCACAAATACAATATGGTGTTACATTCTATATACTGTATTGCTGCTAACATTTTTTATTTAACATAATATAAACTTAAAAAAAACCTACCTTGACCATAATTGTATCAAGAATATCTTTTCACATAATAGTTCTGTAACTGCATTTATTTGGCTATATAATATTTTCATGGATATGCCTTAATTTTTAAACAACCCCCTTCCATTGAACAATTGCATTCTTTTTTATTTTCATTTATCCAAACTATGCTGTGAAATATATATATATATACATATACATATATGATATGAATCATACATTTCTTACCCTGAAATGTATGCTGAGAAATGAAATTACTGGGTTACATTCACTGCAACAGTATATTAAGACTTTTTATACATATTGCTAAATTTCATTTAAGAAAAGTTTTGTCAAGTAACTCTTCTGTCAACAGTATGCAAGAGTGACCATTTCTTCATACTCTTGCCAATACTCTGCATTATAATTTTTAAAATAGTCTTTGACAACTTGATAGGTTGTAAATGGTATGCCTTTTTTGTTTTGATTTGCATTACTTTGGAAACTGGTGATTTTGAACATTTTATACTTGTTAGTCACTTTTCTTTTTCATTTTGTGCATTTCCTGTTTGTGTCTTGACATTTTTTCTTATTAGAGTATATATTAATTATGGTTTTAGACATGGACTTGGAAGTAAAAGCAGGATGATGGAGAGGAAGTGACTAATAAATACGTGGAGATATTCTAGTGGTCTTGTGAGAGAGGTCAGAAAAGGAAATGTGAATTTAGTTTTTAGCACAGAGCAGGAAAACTTAAAGCCATGAGAGTGAATATTTTATTAAGTGCATGAAAAGAAAAGAGCAAAAAGCCAGAGACTTATTATTGGAAAACGTCCACAGCCTCAAGTACAAAATGAAACAGAAGGACTCAAAGAAATAGACTGGGGAATGAAGACAGCATTGTTTATGGAAATATGGAAAAATGTTTTTCAAGGAAGAATATCAAATGTTACACACAGGAAGAATGGGAAATAAGAAAATCTGTTGACTGGTAGTGGGAGGATCATAGACGACCTCTGAGAGTGAGGTAACCAATACTTGAGCCTATTATTGAATGTTTTCTTACATTTAGAGTTTCTTCCTTCTTTGGCTTTGGCACTGTCCTCTGTGTCCCTGCGCAACTGTCACAACAAGGCCACATGATGAGTTTGACAGAAAGATGCTAACAGACTTCTGCAAAGCGAGAGATAGAGTATCACTCCCAACCAGGGAAAAGATTTCCCCAGTGTTCAGAGATCCTTCTCATGAGTACCACAGTAAGTCCTCAGGAAGCTCCCTTTACCTTTCTCATGGGGCTTTGTTAGGCTCCTGACATGCCCAACTTACTGGTTATAGCCACTGCCTACCCAACAGGTGGAGGAAGCCAGCAATAATTTCTGCTCTTCCCTAATTGTTTAGCATAACAGTTCGAAAGTTCAGTTTCTATGTCATTTGAGCACAGGAATACACCTAGAACCTACAGATTTTCAGGTCTTTATATTCCATTCCACCATAATCCTCGACTTTTAATTAATCACATAAAAAGTAAGAATATTTTGCATGTGTGTCATTTTTATATTTTTATCTTTCCTTGTCTTTCTCTTTTCTTCTCTTTTTCTTCATAAAAAATATATAGTGCCTATACTAAAAGAGTCACCAGATATTTATTTCATATAGAAAAAAAGCACAAAAAATTCAAGTTTCTAAAAAATTCCTTAAACAGCTTAAGAAATTTTTGTTTTTTGTCTTTTGTCCTTTCTTTTAGGGCCACATATGGAGGTTCCCAGGCTGGGGATCTAATCAGAGCTGCAGCCACTGGCCTACGCCAGAGCCACAGCAATGCTAGATCTGAGCCGCATCTACCACCCACACCACAGCTCAGGGCAATGCTGGATCCCCAACCCACTGAATGAGGTCAGGGAATGAATCCACAACCTCATGGTTCCTAGTCAGATTTGTTTCTGCTGCACCACAACGGGAACTCCAGAAATTTTTAAATTATAGCTCTAGTAATTGCTTTTCCTTATTTTCTATTTCTACACTCCACTCCATTTTTGAAACTCTGAATTTGCACTATATAGCAGAAAAAGCATATGCCAAATCTAAATTCAAATCCAGCTTTACTGCTTAGTAGTTCTGAGACCCTGAATAAGTTACCTAAACTATCTTGGCCTCAATATAAAATATTATATCACAGAGTTATCAAGAGAAAATATGTAAATTTCTTAGCACATGGACCGTTATGGAAACCATCAGTTCTCTACCTCATGTGAATCTTGCTCAAAATTCAAATAGTAAAGCCCTAAATATTTGATTAGACCAATATAGTAATGCATAAATGACTTTTAAAGTCTTCACTGCTTAAAATGTTATATGTTCCTTCGGTCTCTTAATTTATAATATACTTTCATCTTAATATTTTGATTAAGAGTTTTAAAATAACTATAAATGGTTTTCATTCTCATACTTTACATGAGACTCTTGAAGAGTGTTAGCTCTTCTAACAGAAGACTCTAACTGATTTGAACTCCAAAAAGTTAGTGTCAGGCTCGGAAGCAAGAATTATACCTACTTCTCATGCAATACTCACATGCCATCAAAAGGAAAAGTCCATCTTTTAAACCGCAATACTATGTCAGGTAAAAATAATATTGATGGTAAATATGGATAAATTCATTAATTTCCAACTTAGGTCATATACTTAATTATAAGTAATTGGTAGCTATAGGTAAATTAATCATGAAACACTATAGTCAAAGTCAAATGGGTAGTCTATAGAAAATCATCTTGCAGCCTAAACCTGGGTGCTGTTCTACAAGAGGCTGAATGGGAGCAACATGGGAGTGGGAGCGACTGGGTTCATGGTACATGGATGCAGCCAGCAGCTGTTCTCTTGGTATGCTTTTGCCACTTCCTACCATTTATAGAGTAGATAGAGTAATTAGAGGGGGCTGCTTGAATTCCTAATGAGTTTAGACTCGGATTTGTTGTTTGAAATGTACTCTCACCTTAAGTTTGAAAGTAAGGTAGAAAAGAAGAGTTATAGACCCAAAAGTACCCCCGAAGTTGTGTGCAGACAGAATCACATGGATGAGCGTCTCTGTAATACTTAAGATGAACTACAGTCTCACCCAAGCAAAAGCAACACAGGAGGTGCAATGACAAAAAAAGTCTTACTACTCTGAACTCACTTTCATGAGCTTTGAGACTATATCAAGAGACTTTATTTTGTACTGCATGAAATCAGCTCAAGAGCAGGGTTGAACCCAAACACACAGCTCATAATCATTCATTTCCTTCCCCCATTCATATTATAAATGAATATTCTTTTATAAAAGGGAAGTTGATTACCTCTTTTTATACATTAATAGCTCTTATAAGTTAATAAAACCTAGATCTATTTTGTCTCTAATTTTATCATTTTTAAGATTGGGTCTTAAAATAAACGTTTGGGTTTTTAATTCACAAAAATATCTTATTTCCTTTACATCTTAGAGTGAGCTACTTCCTATAATTAAATATATGGTAAAGTTTAATAGAATCAACATTTCTCAGCAATTAATCAATTAATTATAAAGGTCTGGGGAAAAAAACTGTAGAGGAAATGTGTCCAGAACTAATTATCTATAAAAGAAAGGTAGGTTTTATGAGTGGAGGAAAGAATAAAATCATTACCAGTAGGAAAATGATGGAAGGGAAAGAGAGAAGGCAGAAAGAAGAAGGGAAAGAAGAAAATGAACATACATAAAGGCAGAAATATATATAAATATATATCTATAGACATATAGATATATATATATAGATTAGTGGAGGGAGAAGCAACCTATTTGAACTAGAGCAACAATTTTATTTTCAGATTTGTTTTTTGTTCATAGATTGGACTGGAGAAGGAGAGAAAAAGGCTTCAGGACTAACTGCTATCTTCCAAGTAAAATAGAGGGCACAAAATTAAATTTGAATGTAAGATAAATTTTAAATCTATCAGTATAAGTTTAATCCATGCAATACAGGCAGTATATTGGCCATGCCATATACTTAGGCTAAAAACAAATTTGTTTTTTTATCTGAGGTTCTAATTTAACGAAGTATCTATTTAATCTGACAACCCTAAGTAATACTGGGAAAAAAATCTGTTAAAAGTCTTTTTACTTAATTGAATTATATTGTATAAATACATATATTTCTAATGAAATTATATTGACAAATGTAATTTTGGTCTAATTTCAAGTCTTGCATGAACACTATTAGAATTTTGCTTTATTATTGATATAGGAATAACTCTTTTTTCCTTTCATTTCTTTACTTAGAAAAAAACTCAATTCAAGAAATTTTGAATTGAGTTTCAAGAAAACTCAATTCAAAAAATTCTGCTTTTTCTGTTAAAGCATTTTGTTGAAAATGACTGAGATATTACATGAATAGCCCTTAGTCACAAAAGCAAATTTTGATAGAGCAGGTGTTTTACATTTTTAATCACCTCAATGGTGTTATTAAACAGGCTTTCCAAGTTAACTTCCTTGATTTAATAATATTTAAAAGGCTACCTGCCTATCAACTAGCCCTTATCAAACAACATTTTGATTATAGAAATTGGAGAAATAACTCACAGGACATTCACAGGTACATGTTCACATTCTAAGTGGGTATCAGTGCTTCCTGTTTCATTCAGTCTCTGACCTGGAAAAGACTGAACAGAAATTTTCATAAGTCCAAGCCTGAAGGTTGTCGTTTGAATGCTTCTAGATCCTGTATAGAAATGTCATGTATGTTGTATTCTACCCAAAAAGATCAAATTAGTGTGGCCCCAAAATGCTGTGATTACATGATACACTAAAGTCCCCATCAGCAGCAAAATAGCTGTCCTATTCCCCCATGAATCTAATCTGAAATTATTTCCAGAGAGCAGAGGAACACATATTGTCTCTAGACCTCTACTGTTAAGGTATGCCCACATAACAATAGGGGAGGGATAGCTTATTGCTTTTTCGTCATTAGCACAGTGGCTTAGCCTATTACATTATATAGAAGGGTGAGCCATAGTATCTATGGATAACAGGAAGAAAGGAGAGCATTCCAACAAAGACTATGGAGCTCCCGTGTGGAGAGTGGAGAAAAGTAAAGGCCTGAATTGACCACTGGAACAAGGAAGCATGAGCACATAGAGTCCACATAAATAAGTACAGCAGAAGACCTGGATTTCCTGGGCCCCCTACAAACATCAGTAGTCACCTTAAGGTCATATCTTACTATTCTCTCCAACTCCATCCAACCTGTCATCTTCCCCAGGCTTTTGTCCTTGATCTCATCTCATCTCTATCTCTGACATATTTACAACACAGAGAAAGCTGGCAAGTAACCATGCTGAAATAATTCCTTATCCAGGTCTACCTGATGCAAAGCAAGCACATTTTCTATTACACATTTATGGAGAGAGAATAGATAAGGAATGGGAAGGATTGTGGAAGGAAGGAATCCTGATAAGGAGTATGTCTCTTGCATATGAATTAAGATTCATTCATTCAATTTAAAATCATTGAACAACTACGCAGTTTCAATTTAAATTAGGATTAAATTCTTAAGAAAGTGTAATCACATAAATACAGTGGAAAAAATATTTTGAAAGTCATATACTGGCTTTGCTTTCTCCCTTTGTCCATCTCTTTATACTGTTTTATACTACATTTTATAATCTTTTTAACCTCTATTAACTCTATCCAATATAACTTTCACTAATTCTGTGTGTGTGAATGTGTGTGTGTGTGTGTGTGTGTATGTGTGTGTGTGTGTGCAGTTTTGGATAATTGGTTTTATAATGAAAATGAAAAGCTGTTTTCTGCCTTCATTTTTCTTTGTAACATTCTAGATAAAAATATTTTCCAATATAGATTTGGATTATTACCCAAAATATATAATGTTTCAAGTTTCTAAGTTTTATTCAGAAAGAGCTTTGAAATCTGCTTCTATGTTTCTTTAAAAGCACACTCTTATAAATATAGGTCCACCTCCATCCTGATAAAGTCTTGTCTTAATGACTCAAATCTTCCCTCAAAACACCCAACAACCTCCCCTGAAAGTACCTCAGTCATTCTTTCAACTTCCACCAAATAACCTAAAGTTATTTGACTTCCACCAAATAACTCAAAGTGTTTAGGCAGCAAGTACCTTTCACTGTTTTGAACCTGAGAGTGTTGACTATATGTCTTTATTTTCAGGTTATGTATTAACTCGGAAAGCTTTAGTTTTTTCTTTTCCTCTGTAATAATAGCTATACTTAATCTTCTGGTCTACTTTGGAGAAAAATCAATCAAAACCTCTTGAAATAAATATCTCAGTGGTCACATAGTATGTATATCTCAGCCACATTTCTGTCTTGAATCCACTTTCTGGTCTCTCTTTTTTTCCTCTTTCTTTTTCTTCTCTAGAGAATATTTTCTTAAATATTTCAAAGACCATCTCTGATAGCTTTCTTGACTTTCTGCCTAAGTAAATAAGGATTCATGATAGCCTCCAGTTTATAATGACTTTTGTCAATGGAAATCTAATCCTTGGCTGTTAGTATTCCCACCACATTCATTTAACATTGGTGAATAATTTACTTCAATATAAAATAAGCTGAATATTTTGTATCCTTCTTCATCTACAAGAACTGAATATTTAGTTCTGTAGGATTTGACACATCACCATATGTTGATTTTTCCAGAATTTATATTATTCTTCTGTTGTGCAGTTGCTATGTAGCTTTAGACTTAGATGTACAGCATGAGTTAATAAACCTAAAAAAGTTCTCTTGTTTTTAAAAATAAGCTTTATTGAGATGTAATTTACTTGTTGCAATTCTCCCATTTAAATTATACAGTATGGATACTGCAGAAATACAAAAATAATAATAATAAGAGAATATTGTGAACAATTATATGCCAACAAATTTGACAACCTAGAAGAAATGGACAACTTCCTAGAGACTTAAAGCCCACCAAAACTGAATCAAGAAGAAATATATCAACTGAACAGACTGATCACTAGAAATGAAACTGAGTATGTCATAAAAACACCCCTTACAAACAAAAGTCCAGGACCAGATGGCTTCACAGGTGAATTTTACAAAACATACAAAGAAGAAATTGTACCTATACTTCTTAAAGGTTGAAGAAGAAGGAACACTCCCAAAGACAGTCTATGAAGCCACCATCACCTTAATACCAAAACCAAAGATACTAATTATAGGCCAATATCTTTGATGAATATAGACGCAAAAATTCTCAACAAAAGTTTAGTCATCTGAATCAAATAACATATTAAAAAAGATCATACACCATGACCAAGGGGGATTCATCCCAGTTCACAAGGATGTTTCAACATATGCAAATTAATAAATGTCATACACTGCATTAAAAAAAGTCAAAAACCACATGATCATCTTGACAGATGCAGAAAAAGCATTTGACAAAGTCCAACATTCATTCATGAAAAAAACTTACCAAAGAGAGTACAGAAGGAGCATGACTTATAATAAAAACAATTTATGACAAACCCACAGCAAATATAATTCTCAATGGTGAAAAGCCTAAAGACTTCCCACTAAAAATTGGAACAAGACAAGGATGCCCACTCTCACCACTTTTATTCAACATAGTATTGGAAGTCCAAGCCATAGCAACCAGACAAACAAAATAAATAAAATTATCTAAATTGGAAGAGAATAGGTAAACTTGTATCTGTATGCAGATGACATGATCACTATATAAGGAAAATCCTAAGGTCTCCAACAAAAAAATGGGAAATGAACAATGAATTCAGCAAAGTAGCAGGATACAAGATTCACATTCACAAATCAGTTGCATTTCTGTATACTACCAATGAAATATTAGAAAAGGAATATGAAATACCTTTTAAATCATACAAAAAAATTTAAATATCTAGGAATAAACCTGACCAAGGAGGTGAAAGACTTATATGCTGAGAACTATAAAATATTAATCAAGGAAATGAAAGAGGATTCAAAGAAATGGAAAGATATTCCATGCTCCTGGGATGGAAAAATTAATATCATAAAAATGGCCAATCTACAGATTCAGTGCAGTCCCTATCAAATTACCCATGACATTTCTCAAAGAACTAGAACAAACAATCCAAAAATTTATATGGAACAATAAAAGATCCAGAGTTGCCAAAGCAATCCTGAGGAACAAAAACCAAGCAGGAGGCATAACTCTCTCAGACTTCAGGCAATATCACAAAGCTACAGTAATCAAGACAGTGTGGTACAGGTATCAAAACAGATATAGAGACCAATGGAATGGCATAAACCCAAAAATAAACCCAAACACCTATGGTCAATTAATCTTTGACAAAAGAGGCAAGTATATAAAATGGGAAAAAGACAGTCTTTTCAGTAAGTGGTGCCAGGAAAACTGGACAGCTGCATGTAAATCAGTGAAACTGGAAATACACCCTCATACCATGCACAAAAATATACTCAAAATGGCTTAAAGACTTAAACACAAGACAAGACACCGTCAAACTCCTAAATGAGAACATAGGCAAAACATTCTCTGACATCAACCTTACAAATGTTTTCTCAGGTCAGTCTCCCAAGGCAACAGAAATAGAAGCAAAAATCAACCAATGGGTCCTAATCAAACTGACAAGCTTTTGTTTGGCAAAGGAAACCATAAAAAAACCCAAAAAGACAAACTACAGGATGGGAGAAACTAGTTTCAAACAATGCAACTGGCAAGGGCTTAATTTCTAACATATATAAACAACTTATAGAGCTCAATGCAAAAAACCCAACAACCCAATTGAAGTATGATCCAAGACCTGAATAGATATTTCTCCAAAGAAGATAAACAGATGGCTGATAGGCACATGAAAAATGTTTAACATCACTAATTATTAGAGAAATGCAAATCAAAATTACTATGAAGTACCACTGCACACATGTCAGAATGGCCATCATTAACAAGTCAACAAAGAACAAATGCTGGAGAGGGTGTAGAGAAAAGGGGAAGACTCCTACACTGTTGGTGGGAATGTAAATTGGTACAACCACTATGGAAAACTGTATGGAGGTACTTTAGAAAACTAAATATAGAACTACCATATGACCCAGCAATCCCACTCTTTGGCACATATGTGGACAAAACTTTCCTTGAAAAAGATGCATGTACCTGTATATTTATTCACAATAGCTAAGACATGGAAACAACCTAATGTCCCTCAACAGATGATTGGATTAGGAAGATGTGGTATATATACACAATGGAATACTACTCAGCCATAAAACTAGTTTCAAACAATGCAACTGGCAAGGGCTTAATTTCTAACATATATAAACAAAATAGTGCCATTTGCAGCAACATGGATGGAACTAGAGACTCTCATACCAAGTAAATTAAGTATAAGAAAGAAAGCCAAATACTGTATGATATCACTTATATCTGCAATCTAATACAGGACACAAACGAACCTTTCCAGAGAAAAGAAACTCATGAACTTGGAGAACAGATTTGTGGTTGCCAAGGGAGCGGGGAAGGGAGTGGGGGAGACTGGGAGTCAGGGGTTCATAGATGTGAACTATTGCATTTAGAGTGGATAAGCAATGAGATCCTGCTATATACCACAGGGAACTATATCTAGTCACTTGTGATGAAACATGATTGAGGATAATGTGAGAAAAAGAATAAATGTATGTATGACTGGGTCACTTTGATGTACAGTAGAAAATGACAGAACCCTGTAAATCAACTATAATGTAAAAATAAAAATCATAAAACAAAAAAATTCTAGAACTTTAAAAAAATATACAGTTAAATGAATCTTAGTATATTTGTAGATATAAGCAACCATAATCCTAGTCAATTTTAGAAAATTTTCATCACCTCAAAAATAAGCCCTTTACCCTTTAGCTATTATCCCCACTGTATTCCCTTCTCATTTACCTCTACTAAGCAATCAATGATCTGCTTTCAATCTCTATAGATTTCCTTATTATGCACTTTCATACCAATGGAATCATAGAATATATAGGCTTTTGTGATGGGCATCTTTCACTTAAGGTAATGTTTTCAAAGTTCATCCAAACTGGTACATGTATCAGTACTTCATTTCTTTCTATTTCTAAAAAAATATTGTTTTGCATTTATATATCACATTTCTTCTGATAATGGACATTTAATTTGTTTCTACCATTTGGCTGTTATGACTAACGTTGATATAAATTTTAGTGTAGATTTATGTTTTCATTTCTCTTGTATCATAGAGTGGAATTGATAGATCATATGGTAACTTTATATTTGAGGTACTGGTTGACTATTATCCAAAGCTGGTGCACCAGTTTACATTTCTACCAACAGAGCATGATTTCTCAGAGCTCTGATTTCTCCAAATTCTCACCAGCACTATTTAATATGTGACTTTTTGATTTTAGTTAGCAGTGTAGGTATGAAATGTTTTCTCACTGTTGTTTTGTTCATTTATTTGTTTATTCTTATTATAGCTGCAACTGTGGCATATGGAAGTTCTAGGTCTAGGGGTTGAATCTGAGCTACAGGTGCTGGCCACAACAACATGGAATCTGAGACACATCTGTAACCTATGCCACACCTTGCTGCAATGCAGGATTCTTAACCCACTGAATTAGGACATGGATTGAACCTGCAGCCTCACAGACTCTATGTCAGGTTCTTAACCCACTGAGCCACAACCAGAACTCCTCTCACCATGGTTTTGATTTGCTTCACTTGCTTGGTAATGATGTTGAGTATGTTTCATGGGCTTTTGGCCACAAAAAAAGCCCATATCAAATATAAGCTTTGCAAATATTTTCCCCATTCTCTGGGATGTCTTTTCGCTTTCTTGGTGGTGTCCTTTGAAAGCACAAATTTTTAAATTGATGATTCATTTTATCTTTTCTTTTCTTTTGTTGCTCATGCTTTTGGTGTCATATTTAAGAATGCTTTGCCAAATCAAGGTGTTGAATATTTACCCCTGTGTTTTCTCCAAAAAATCTTAGCATTTTAGTTCTTACACTTAGAACTTTAATTCATTTTGAGTTAATTTTCATATGGTGTGAGGTAAGGACCAGTCATTTTTCCACATGTGAATATACAGTTGTCCCAATGCCATTTGTTGAAAAGACAGTTTTTTCATATTGAATATTCCTGGCACCCTTGTCAAAAATCAGTTCACAATAGGTATATAGATTTATTTCCAGATTCTCAATTTTTTTATTGACATATATATATCCTTGTGCCAGCACTACACTGTTTTGATTACAATTTCTCTGTAGTAAGTTTTGAAATTGGGAATTGTGAGACCATATATTTTGTTCTTTGTCTGGATAGTTTTGGCTAGTCTGCATCTCTTACAATTCCATATGAATTGTAGAATCAACTTGTTAAGTTCTAAAAAGAAGTTAGCTGGGATTTTAATAGGGATTGCATTAAATCTGTAGCTAAGTTTAGGAGTACCACCATCTTAAGTGTTTTAAGCCTTCTGCTCCATGATCTATGCTTTAAAGTCTTTGTCACCTATATTTCTGTAGCAGATTTTTTTTTCTATTTGCTCTTGCAAATATGCCTGCCATACCATCTTTTTGTATATGTGTGTATGTGTGTGTGGTGGGGTGTCTTGTTAAATTTTCTTTTTTTAAATTATATACACTCCAAAGAAGACATGGATAGCCAATAGGCACATGAAAAGATGTTTAACATCACTAACTATTAGAGAAATGAAAATCAAAACTACAATGAGGTACCACCTTACACTGGTCCAAATGGCTGTAATTAACAAGTCTACAAATTACACATGCTGGAGAGGGTGTGGAGAAAATGGAACCCTCCTTCACTGTTGGTGGGAATGTAAATTGGTACAACCAGGCAATCTTTTAAAAGTGCAGGAATATTTCATTTAAGTGACACACTTTCTCTCTTCACTGCTATCATTTTAGGAAAATTGATTTATATATTCACCTAGTTTGAGGTGTAAAAAAATATTCTGTGCAGAGTATTGGTTATAAAAATTCTCTGCCATCCAATCTACCCAGAAAATCCTGTATGCAAAAGATACTTTTATGTTGGATTATTAGCTATGCATATGCATAAGCAACCAAAAGTAATAGGTGTCTACCTGCTAATTCACATTGTTTATGCATTTCAGTACTTTCTTGCACATTCGTGTGAGGGTTATACATATATAGGTTACCATAGAAATTAGGTGGAATTTGTATTTAAAATCTGTCGTTCAGTTTATGTTTCATAAATTTTGCTTTTATGTAAGTATTCTACAGGTTTTCCATATTCCCAAACTCCACAATGCTCTCTTATTCCTATGTAAATCTCTCATATATTCTCTTTGTATTGTGCTAGATTTAATAATTTGATGTCATATGCCAATACCTGCAGGAATAAAACTTGAAATTATGACTTTCAAGTAGCTATTGTTCATCCATGAATTTAATATGCAGTTGGGCTTCTCACTTGATTGTAACTCTGAAAGCACTGTAGCATACCCCCTTTTTCCATCAACCTGACACATAAGTGTGAAATTACATGTACTTCTTTTGAGCCTTCCATAGATGGTCTGAAACATATCAGAGAGATCAGAAGGAAAAATCATGATGCTTTGCACATTGTCCAAGATTATGTTGCAACTAATGGCACTGGCAAAGTAGGTGGTCTGGTAATTAAGTAAGAATCAATCCATAGCTTGTGTGTTTGCATACAGTAGTTCTCAATGAGAAATCCTAAGTGGTCATTTGAACTTCTGTGGCAGGGAGCCAAATCCTTCTTTAAAATATGCACAGGTAATCCTCCCTGCCTTCAGCAAGCATAAATCTCATACTGAGTGTAATATTCCCCTCTTTTCTTCTTTGAAGAAATACTACAAACAATAATTTTTATCACCCTAGAAAGCATGCATAAATAGAAAGGATAGATTAAATGATGATGAAGGCCAATTCTCATGTCACATAAAATGAATGTGAAAAAGAAACCAGATGAAATGACTGATGTATCTCTATGCAACTTTATGTTTAAATAATTACATCTCAGTTGCTTAAAATGTTTTTAAATGGTTAAAATTAAATTTAACTGAATTGAAAAGCAGCTCCAAATCTTACATTTAATTTTGGCCTTAAACAACCATGTTGTTGCTGATAAAACATCAACTTAAACTGGAATTCCTACTACATTATCTGAGTAAATACAAGTTACAAAAACCCCTTATGTGCAGGGAGTGGATAAACTCAAGCAAGTTTTGATCTAATCTACAAGTCTTTTGTCTTTTTAAATGTCTGTGACAAAGATCATTTTAACTTCTTGGGTTACTTCTTTCGGCTCTTCTCGTTACCCTTGAGTAACTACTTCAATGAGATAAACAATTTAAGCCTAACCCTTTCAGACACTGGTCTTGTACTTTTCATTGTATATATTGAGCTTCCTTTAGAATGAAATTCAAATTTCAAGTCCAAATGATGTCAAAACAGAGAAATTTAATTTTTGTTATTGATAAAGTGAAAACAAATGAGTGATTAAAATATATTTAGTACTCAGTAGAAATAAAATAATACCTCAAATGTTAGAATTTATATTATAGAAAATATATGTATTATTATTATTTTTTTCTTTTTAGGGCCACACCTGCAGCATATGGAAGTTTCCAGGCTAGGTGCTGAATCAGAGCTGTAGCTACCGGTCTAAACCACAGCCACAGAAATATGGAATCTGACCCACATCAGTGGCCTACGCCACAGCTTGCAATAACGCCAGATCCTTAACCCACTGATTGAGGTCAGGGATAGAACCCACACCCTCATGGACACTATGTCAGGTTCTTAACCCACTTAGCCACAATGGGAATGCCTAAATTTTTGCATTATTGCTTGAAATAAGTAATTGCACAAAATATTGAATGGTTCTATAATAATATAGACATTTAGTTCACAGCATTAGAATCCACTCAATTTTCTGATCTGTGAAATAGGAATAGTGCTAATCCATAAATCTTTGGATCATGGTGAGTAGTAGGCAAGATAATACACAAAGTGCAGTTTTTTCATTTGGAATATTATGTCATGTTCTCTGGTCTTATTAGAAAGAATAACTTATCATTTTAGAATATGTTTAATAGTAAGTCCTCATAGCACTAAATAGGCTGATAAATTTTACTATAATCCTTCAATGCAAAAGCAATTTTGAAATTTACAAAAGAAGCACATGCTACTCTCAAAAGTATATTTTGTGCCATCGGAAGTAGTAGAAGGACTAAAATTTGGTTGAGAATTTTTACATCTATATTCATCAAAGATATTGACCTATAGTTTTCTTTTTTGGTTGTATCTTTGGTTTTGGAATTAGGGTGATGGTGGCATCATAGAATGTCTTTGGGAGTGTTCCTTCTTCTTCACCCTTTTGAAAAAGTTTAAGGAGGATGGGTATCAGTTCCTCTTTGTATGTTTGGTAGAATTCAATTGTGAAGCCATCTGGTCCTGGACTTTTCTGTAGGGAGTGTCTTTATGACATATTCAGTTTCATTTCTAATGATCAGTCTGTTCAGTTGATCTATTTCTTCTTGATTCAGTTTTGGCAGGCTATAAGTCTCTATAAAGTTGTCTATTTCTTTTAGCTTGTCAAATTTGTTGGCATACAATTGTTCATAGTATTCTCTCATAGTTCTTTGTATTTCTGTAGTATCCATTGTGATTTCACCTTTTTCATTTCTTATTTTATTTGGGTTTTTTCTCTCCTCTTCTTGGTGAGCCTAGTCAGAGGTTTGTCAATTTTGTTTACCTTTTCAAAGAACCAGCTCTTTGTTTTATTGATTTTTTTCTATTATTTTTTGAATCTCTATTTTATTGATTTCTTATTTGATCTTTATGATTTCATTCCTTCTGCTGACTTTAGGTTTTGTTTGTTCTTCTTTTTCTAATTTACTTAGATGTTGGGTTAAGATGTCAATTTGAGATTTTTCTTCTTTTTTGAGGAAGGCCTGTATTGCTATGAATTTCCCTCTGAGAACTGCTTTTGTGGAATCCCATAAATTTTGAGTGATTGTGTCTTCATTATCATTTATCTAGAGGTATATTTTTAATTTCCTTCTTGAAAAAGGAAGATGACATTTAAGGTGATTATTGATAGATATGTATTTATTGACATTTTAGACCTTGTTTTCCTTCCTTCACTTTGTTTAATCTCCATGTAGTAAGTTTTTTTTATCATTTCTATTCCTGTGGTTGATTTCTAGTTTCATGTAATTGTGGTCAGAGAAGATACTTGAAATAATTTCTACATTCTTAAATTTGTTGAGGTTAGCTTTGTGCCCCAGTATGTGATCAATTCTTGAGAATATTCCATGTGCACTTGAGAAGAATGTATATTCTGATTTTATGGGATATAATGTCCTGAAAATTTCAATTAAATCTAACTTTTCTATTGTGTCCTTCAGGATCTCTGTTGCCTAATTGATTTTCTGTCTAGAGGATTTGTCAATCTGTCCACTGATGTAAGTGGGGTGTTAAAGTCTCCTACTATGATTGTATTCCCATCAATTTCTCCTTTTATGTCTATTAGTATTTGTTGTAGGTATCTGGGTGCTCCTCTGTTAGGGGAATATATATTGGCAATTGTAATATCCTCTTCTTGAATGGATCTTTAACCATTAAATAGTGTCCTTCTTTGTCTTTCTTAATGGCTTTCGTTTTAAAGTCTATTTTGTCTGATATGAGTATTGCAACTCCTGCTTTCTGGTCTTGTCCATTGGCATGAAATATCTTTTCCCTTCCCCTCATTTTCAATCTATATGTGTCCTTTGCCCTAAGGTGAATTTCTTATAGACAGCAGATTGAAGGTTTTTGCTTTTTTATCCAGTCTGCCACTCTGTATCTTTTGATTGGAGCATTCAGTCCATTGATATTTAAGGTGATTATTGATAGATACATATTTATTGCCATTTTAAACCTTGTTTTCCAGTTGATTCGATGTTTCTCTTTTCTTCTTTTCTTTTTTGGGTTGGATGGTTTCCACTTATTTTATGCTCAAGTGCCTTTCTTTTCTGCTTATGTGAATGTAATGTTCGGTTTTTATTTGTGGTTGCCCTGTTTTTCAAGCATATTAAGTCCTTCTTATATCTGCTTGCTTTTGCCTGGTAGTTATATAGGCTCAAACACATCACTAAAATGAAAAAAAAAATCTATATTATCTTACTTTCCTTCCCCACATTGTATGATTTTGATGTCTTGTCTTTTTCTTTTTCTTTTTTTTTTTAACATCTTCATGTTTAGATCTCAATGCTGGCATATTTTAAGTGACTGCTTTACAATTGTGGTTTCCCTCATCCTAATTCTTTTTTTTCTTTTTCCTCTCTCTCTCTTTTTTTTCTTTATTTAGAGAAGCCCTTTCACTATTTCTTTTAGAATGGGTTTAGTATTGCTGTACTCTTTTAGCTTTTGTTTATTGGAGATATTTGTATATTTGCTATCTCTTTCTTCAGTGTGAGCAGGCCGTTATTCCCAGGATGCTCAGTGTGTTTTCAGGGAGAAGGAGGCAATGAGTAGGCCAGCAGTCAGTGCCTGGTCATTGGGCTCTCAATAGCGGCAAGGCCCTGCAGGAAAGTGGCACAGGCTACTCCTAGTTGCAGGCTCCTGGGAAGTGATAATAAGCTCTAGGCACAACTTCAAGGTGACCAGAGCATTTGGCAGTAGCATCAGCAGGTTGTGTGAGTTCCCAGGGGTGTGAGAGCAATAACAGCTTGTGTTTGATTGCAATGCCTTCCTCTGTGGTGTCCTTTAGGTGAATGTGGCTATAAGCGATTTTTATTCAGATATCTCCAATGGCAGTGGGCCCACACAACCCTGGAATCAGGGATAACTACAGCGGTTTGCCCCTGCCACCTGTAGACCATGCAAGAAGCACCCTGTCCCACTTAGCCCACTCAAGAGGTGCTGCACCAGTTGCTCTTAGTTGTAGGGTCTTGAAAAGGTACAGTGGCCAAGTGTCTGGGCATCACCCAGAGCCTTTGGCAGTGGCAGCTGCAGGGTGGGTGTGTTCCCAGGGGAGTGAGAGCAACACCATATGGTGCTTGGTTGCAATGCCCACTTCTTTTTCTTTTTTGCCAAACCCTGAGGCGACTGGGGTCGCAGCTGGAGCCCACTCACAGGCCCCAGTGGTGGCAAGCCACGCCTCCCTCTGGCCTCTGAGATGACCTCCGCAGTCTGACCCTGCCACCTGTAGATTGTGTAAGAGGCACCACATCACACTTAGCCCCCTGATGCCCTTAGCCCACACAATAGGTGCTTGACCACCAGTAGCCTGCACAAGAAGTGCATAATCTTCCCTAAATGAGAAAGAGGCTTCTCTCCACCCCACCCCCCTAAGCCTGAGGGCATGTGCATGCTCTGGAGCAGGGAGTTTCCTATGGTGGCCTGCCCCTCCTCTTTTCCCCTCCCCAACAAGGAGGGAGGCTTTCCTCTCCTGCAGGTCTGGACCTTCTCCCGGATTCCCTCTGCTGTGGTGTTCCCCTATTTAGCCCATGGCACACTGCTCCTTAGTCAGGCATGCCAGCCCCAGTCCTCTCCCAGGGACTGACCTCCAGAACCCGAGTCTCAGCACCCAGCCCCCACCCAAGCATCTTAGGCTGTGGTGTCTGAGCCGGTGGTTCAGATGGTCTGTGTGGCTCTCACTTTGCTTTGCTATTCTCAGTCCAACTGCTGCATTTTTCTTGGCGGCTTTGAGGTCCTGTGGCTCTCACTCTGCTTTGCTGTTCTCAATCCAGCTGCAACACTTTTCTTGGTGACTTTGAGGTCCCGCCAACTCAGCCAATCTTTCATCAATAAGGTGGCTTCCCAGGAGGTGGGTTCCTTTTCTCCCTCATGGCTCCCTCTTGGCAATGCTAGTCCCGTCCTGATTCCTTTTCTCTCTCTCTCTCTCTCTTTTTTTTTTTTTTTTTTTTGTTATTCCCAGTTATGTCAAGACTTTCTTGCCCTTTTTGGAAGTTTAAGTTCTTCTGCCAGCATTCAGTTGATGTTCTGTGCAAGTTGTTTTACATGTAGATGTAGTTTTTTGATGTGTTTGTGGGAGACAGTGTATGTGACCTCTTACTCCTCCACCAACTTGCTCAAAATTTTACCCATCTGAATCCAACAATATGTCAAAAAGATCATACACCATAACCAGGTGGGATTCATCCCAGGTGCACAAGGATGGTTCAACATATGCAAATCAATCAAAGTCATACACCACATTAACAAAATAAAAGTTAAAAACCACATGATCATTTCAATAGACGCAGAGAAAGCATTTGACAAAGTCCAACATCCATTCATGATGAAAACTCTTACCAAAGAGTGTATATAGGGAACATACTTTAACATAATCAAAGCCATTTATGACAAACCCACAGCAAATATAATACTCAATGGAGAAAAGCAGAAAGCCTTCCCACTAAAATCTGGAACAAGACAAGGATGCCCACTCTCAGCACTGTTATTCAACATAGTACTGTAAATCCTAGCCACAACAGACAAACAAAAGAAATAAAAAGTATCCAAATAGTACCAGAAGAGGGAAAACTGTCACTGTATGAAGATGGCATGATACTATATATAGAAAACCCTAAGGACACAACCCCAAAACTACATGAACTGATCAGTGAAAGCTCCAATGTAGCAGGATAAAATATTACTATTCAGAAATCGTTTGCATTTCTGTATACTACCAATGAAATATTAGAAAAGGAATACAAAAACACCATACCTTTTAAAATTGCACCCCAAAAAATCAAATACCTGGGAATACACCTGACCAGGGAGGTAAAGGATTTCCATGCCGAGAACTATAAAACATTAATCAAGGAAATTAAAGAAGATGGAAAGACATAGAAAGATATTCCATGCTCCTGGGTTGGAAAAATTAATAATGTAAAAATGGCCATACAACCCAAAGCAATCTACAGATTCAATGGAATCCCTATCAAATTACCCAGGACATTTTTCACAGAACTAGAGCAAACAATCCAAAAATGTATATGGAACTACAAAAGACCCAGACCTGCCAAAGCAATTCTGAGGAACAAAAACCAAGCAGGAGGCATAACTCGCCCAGACCGCAGGCAATATGACAAAACCACAGTCATCAAGACAGTGTGGTACTGGTACCAAAACAGACAGACAGACCAATGGAACAGAAGAGAGAACCCAGAAATCGACCCAGACACCTATGGCCAATTAATCTTTGACAAAGGAGGCAAGAACATCAAATGGGAAAAAGACAGTCTTTTCAGCAAGCATTGCTGGGAAACCTGAACAGCTGCATGCAAACCAATGAAACTAGAACACACCCACACACCATGCACAAAAATAAACTCAAAATCGCTGAAAGACTTAGATATAAGATGAGACACCATCAAACCCCTGGAAGAGAACATAGGCAAAACATTCTCTGACATCAACCTTATGAATATTTTCTCAGGTCAGTCTCCCAAAGCAACAGACATCAAAGCAAAAATCAACCAATGGGACCTCATCAAACTGACAAGCTTTTGCACAGCAAAGGACCCCAGCAAGTAAACCAAAAGACAACTTACAGAATGGGAGAAAATAGTCTCAAATGGTGCAAGTGACAAGGGCTTAATCTCTAGAATATAC
Organism: Sus scrofa; assembly: GCF_054392235.1. Taxonomy (NCBI): domain Eukaryota; kingdom Metazoa; phylum Chordata; class Mammalia; order Artiodactyla; family Suidae; genus Sus; species Sus scrofa. Next base: position 79,040,353 of record NC_139389.1, read on the forward strand.
AGGCAACTTATACCACTCAACAGCAAAAAAGCCAACAACCCAAGGGAAAAATGGGCAAAAGACCTGAATAGGCATTTTCCAAGGAAGATGGACAGATGGCCATGAAAAAATGCTCAGCATCACTGATTATTAGAGAAAGGCAAATCAAAACTACCATGAGATGCCACCTCACACCAGTCAGAATGGCCATCATTAATAAATCCACAAATAGCAAATGCTGGAGGGGGTGTGGAGAAAAGAGAACCCTCCTGCACTGTTGGTGGGAATGTAAGCTGGTACAACCTCTGTGGAGATCAGTATGGAGGCATCTTAGAAATCTATAGATAGAACTACCATACAACCCAGCAATGCCACTCTTGGGCATATATCCAGACAAAACTCTCCTTAAAAAAGACACAGGCACCTGCATGTTCATTGCAACTCTGTTCACGATAGCCAAGACATGGAAACAACCCAAATGTCCATTGATGGACAATTGGATTAGGAAGATAGACCCAATGGAATGCTACTCAGCCATAAAAAAAGAACACAAGAATGCCATTTGCAACGACATGGATGGAACTAGAGACTCTCATGTGGAGTGAAGTAAGTCAGAAAAAGAAAGACAAATACTATATGATATCACTCATATCTGGAATCTAATATAGGACACAAATGCACCTTTCCACAGAAAAGAAAACCATGGACTTGGAGAATAGACTTGTGGTTGCCAAGGGGGAGGGGGAGGGAGTGGGGTGGTTGGGGAGCTTGGGGTTAATAGATGCAAACTATTGCCTTTGGAATGGATTAGCAATGAGATCCTGCTGTGTAGCACTCGGAACTATGTCTAGTCACTTATGATGGAGCATGATAATGTGCAGAAATAGAATGTGTACATGTATGTGTAACTAGGTCACCATGCTGTACAGTAGGAAAAAAATTGTATTGGGGAAATAACAATTTAAAAAAAGTAGTAGAAGGGAAACCTTGTCTGAAAATATTTTAAAAGATAGGCAGATGCCAATAAACAGTAATGTCATCTTGTAGTAAAATATAGGCATCTACATTATTTCATCATGCCATATTTTTGCTGCATAAGATTCTCTTATTTTCTATCTGTCTCACCTTCTTTAATGCTTCTCTACTTCTTGCTTCTGCTTTCATTTTGAGAAAATATCTATGCAGTTACCATTATTGAGCTCTACTATGCGCCAGGACAACACTGAGGAACTTATTTTTCCCAGGAAACACTCATACAAAAGTACAATGTGAAAAGTGCAAAACCCATATACATGTAAAAACATATGTGAGTGTGTGCGTGTGGGTGTGGGTGTGTGGGTGTGTGGGTGTGTGTGTTTGTAACAGAAATGAGAGAGCAATCAAATCTGACTGGGAAGGACCAATGCAATGACTTAGCTCTGCTGAGATAATAAAGAACCTCAAATTCAAGTTGGGTCACCATTCAGGAATACAGATGGAAGAAGGCTCCACCTGGAGCATAAAGCCCCACCTTGGCCTTGACAGATGAATAGGCCAGGAAGGCCGCATTACTTCAGCTCACAGTCTATTGGCCAGAACCAGTCGAAGCCTTTCCAACTTCCTTCACCCCCTCCCCATTAACTCCCAATCCATCGCACCATGTCTTAGAAACATGTACAAAAGATTTAATGTTTGGTGAATATTATTCCCTATCACAGAATGCTTCAGATGGGAGATGAAATCTGGGCTTTAAGGATAGAGGGACAAATGGGATTGTGAATAATGACATTATGATCAGGAGAAAGAGTGAAAGTAAAAAGGCAAGAAAACCTAATGGTATGTGATGTAGAAATGCTAATCATTTCCATTATTAGCGGCTGAGACTAATAGTTTTTCTGCCAGTATCTGTTTTTTTTTTCTCTTCTCTTCTCTTCTCTTCTCTTCTCTTCTCTTCTCTTCTCTTCTCTTCTCTTCTCTTCTCTTCTCCTCTCCTCTCCTCTCCTCTCCTCTCCTCTCCTCTCCTCTCCTCTCCTCTTTTCTTCTTTTCTTTTCTGTAGTAACAAAAGCCTTAGCTGAGCCTAGGTCAATCTATCTAAAGAATTCAGGGAGTTCCCATCATGGCTCAGTGATTAACGAATCCTACTAGGAACCACGAGGTTCAATCCCTGGCCTCACTCAGTGTGTTAAGTGTCCAGCCTTGCGGTGAGCTGTGGTGTGGGTCACAGATGCACTGTGGCGTAGGTGGGCGGCTACAGCTCTGATTAGACCCCTAGCCTGGGAACGTCCATGTGCCACAGTTGTGGCCCTAGAAAAAGGCAAAAAGACAAAAAAAAAAAAAAAAAAGAATTCATTGTGTAGCCTCTTTTGCATCTCTCTATCACTGTGGGTAGATCTTATCTATGAAATGTGAGAGAAATGATATATGTAACTTTCTGGAATGTGCATAAAGGGAAGGAATATGTCTTCCTCTTCTCTCTTCCTTCCATCACACTGGCCTACAGATGCTCTAAGAAATCACTTCAGTCACATGTATGAGAACAAACTCTAGCAATAGCAAAGGAAGAAGACAGAAAGGGCAAGAATCCCTGATGTTCAAACTGTCATACCTACCCCAGCTAGTTACCTGAAGGGAGAGAAATAAAATTCCTTCTTGTTTAGGCTATATTCTATTTTTAAGGGGTGAGATGTGTTGGTCAATAAGCAGTCATGCTGCCCTGGGTTGATGCAGAGGCCATGGATTCCTTTTAAGTGTTTTTTCAATAGTGATCACATGGGGGAGTGGATCTGTATAGTGGGTAACTTCAGTTCTCCTTGAGAACACTTCTGTATTTTTGAAAATGATTTTTCTTATGCCAACTTCTTTTATAATCACTTTTTACAGCAAGCAAGCTTATATCCTAATATAGACTCTTCTAGGTAATATCAATTCTGCCTCTCTTTGTGATATCTTTATAGCTATGAGGAGTTTTGCAATGAATATACAATTATACATTTAAAGCTTCAGCTGCAAAAAATAACCCTGCTTTGAGGTTGATTATACTTCCAATTCAAGTTGTGAATATATAGGTTAAGCAGCACATTTTATTTCAAAAGTACTGCAGAGTTTTAGATTCATATGCTGTAGGAATGGCTTGCATACAGTGCAATGGAATAGATGAAACAGAATAATCATCATACCGTAGTAGAACTGTGAATGGCCCTGTTTGAAAACATATCTGTATATCCATGCTAGATGATATGACAGAAAGTGGAAAAATGATATATCACTGGGTAACAAGAAGGAAGGAGTGACCAACAACTAAGGAAAATGAAAAAAAAAAGAAAAAAGGAAAGAAATAAGGGCCTCCTTCCCAGCAATCTTGTATGGCATTTTGCAGGATATGGGTCAAAAATGTCAGAAGAGGTAACTACTGCAGAAGTGGACAAAATCTACTATGTCTCAGAGAGTGGAAGAACAGGAAGTATAGAAATGTCAGGGAACGCAAGTTGGAAATGAGTAGCTGAAACACAAAAACTTCCCATGTATGTGGCCTTTAAGAAAGAATTGACAAACATATAATTGGGAATTCAACATTATGGGGTTAAAGCAGGAGAGTTTTCAACTTCATATACAATCATCAAAGGAATGTCTCTTCAAAATAATTAAATTCGTTAATTGGCTATTGTCAACCTTTTCATATTCTATGAGATTAATTACTAGAGGATTTTGTGAGACTATACATTGATACAAGTACTAAGAATTCTATAGCAATAGTAAAAAAAAGTAAAGTGGTCATATTATAACTGTAAAATTCTTATGTGAGCCATGCCACATAAATTGCTTAACATGGTGATTGATATATAGTAAGTATTCAATAAACTTTAAAAAACAATCCAGGTTATGAACTAGGTTTAAAATTTGAAGAATCAAAGAAAAGAGATATAGAACTGGATTTTTTTTTCATCCAGTTAGACACAAAGTTGATTTGTAGTGCTCTTACCATATATCTGTGAATCAATCTCTCATCTCAATGCACTGTTTTTAATATTTTTTCCACTGGGAAATAATACTTAAATATTATGTTTTTTTTTTCCTAATGGCTGTTTTAAGCCCTCAATTTTTTATTAGCTGCAGATAAAAACATTTTTTAATGATGTTCCAAAGTAAATCATTACATATCAAATTTAAATTTCAAGTTTTTCATGCCACTTCATACTCTTGTCCAATAAAAATTCCACAGAAAAATGTAAAGATGCTCTCAGTCTAGAGGAGCATAATGTGCAATATATCATCTTAAGAAAAGTATGTTTTGTGTCTATTATATTAGAGCACAATATTATGTCAATTTTTAAAAAAATAATGGCAATGTTATAAATGTATTGCATCATTTCTCTTTAGCTTTAATGTTATCCTCCTTAAAATAAGGATAACAAATAATCCTATAATCTCAATCCCATTCCTGTCACTTAGCTGTTACTACTACTACCCACCTACTCACCTGTTAGGTGGTTAGTGCGGGGATAAAATATCCTAATAGATATTTGCCAGTACACTTCATCAATAGATTACAAGCACATTGACACTGATTAAGGACAAAAAACATTCAGATTTTATGTATATAGTTTACACCTATCTCAGAAGCATGTATTTCTCCCTTTTTCACCTCATGTAAAAACAATTCTGTTTCACTCAAATCTTCTCTAGTTTCCTCATCACTTTCCTCCCCCTAAAGTCATGCATTTGCTGCTTTGCTCACATTTCGGATAATTCCACCCCAAGCAATATCATTCATGCAGATAGTTGCATAGCATTTAATTTCCTTTCCTTCTTCCATTGCTCCAATACACAATAGCCAAAACAAACTCTGTTGCCTTTTTGAGCTAAAGAGCAACATTGTAGCATAAAAGATAGTGATATACCTTCATCCTAATGAAGGAAAGCCACATGTTCTGAAATAAAATTAGAATAATAAGGATCCACCAGATCAGTATTCCACAAACCTCAATGAATGTGAGAAGCTCTGAGGAACTTGTTACAAAGCACATCCTTGGGACCTAGCCCAAGTGATTTTGATTTATTCTCTCTGGTTAAATTCTAAAAATCTGTGGTATCAATCATTGCCCTCCACCCTAGTGATTCTGATGTAGATGTTGCAGAAGTCACACTTGAGAAACAATAATGGATTTAAATTTTGTGAACACACAGGTAACTTTACCTCTGCATTCCTAGAAAAACACTTGAAATTTGGTAGACACTCAAAAAAATGTTTGTTCTTGACTTCCCCAATCTTTGCCATCTCAGCAAATGGAAATTTCATCCTACAAGTTGCTCAAGCCCAGTTCTTTAAAGTCATCTCTGATTCATCTCTTTCTTGTGCATTCTGTATCTAGTTCATCAAAAATCCCATCAGCAACAAATTCCTAATCTTATCTCTTCTCACCACATCCACCATCATCACTCCTCTGCAAGATTTTACCATTCCCAGAATTCAGCCTTTTAGCTAGTCTGGCAGGCTGTGGCTGTCCTTTTGCTCCCTATATTCATTTACTATAGCTGCTATAACAAACAGCCATGAAGTTAGTGGTTTCAAGCAATACAAATTTATTCTCTTACATTTCTGGAGGTCAGAAGTCCAAAATTACTCTCATTAGGCTAAATTTAAGTTTTTGGCAGGGCTGGTTCCTTCTGGATGCTCTGGAGGGAGAATTCATCCTTCTAGAGTTCATCTGCATTCCTCGTTATATACCCTCTTCCTCCTTTCACTCCAACTTCCATTGTCACATCACCTACTATTCACTCTGACTTCCTGCCTCTTTCTAATGAGGACTGTGTCCCATTCTGATAATCCAGGACTTTCTCCCTATCTCAAAATCCTTAATTCAATCATGTCTCCAAAATCTTGTTTGCCATATAAAGTGATATTCTCAGGTTCTAGGTATTAGGAAATTGACATCTTTGGAGGAGACCATTTTCAGCCTATGTGCTTCCTTAAAATTTATTCCCATGAGACTTGCCAGAATGAAAAAAATCAGATGATAATAAATTCGAGGCTACAAATCTTCCATTTTCTTGATATTTTATATGACATGAAATATCAAGATTTTATTATAGTCTAAAGACCCTGCATAATCTAACCCTCTATAGTCTCTTCAACATTACCTAACATCACATGTCTTTTATGAAATGTGTTTGAGCCATATTGGCCCCTTTGCTGTTTCTCAAATATGCCAAACACACTTTCATCTCTCGGGTTTTCGTATTTGTTCTTCCCTCTGCCTGGAATGTTCTTCCTTTAGATATTCACATGCTTGGCTTTCTAATTTCATTCAAATTTATGATTAAATATAATCTAATTGCAGGAATTATGTAAGCACTGCATGGAAATATCCCCCCTTACTCTCAATCATCCAACCCTTATCCTGCTCTGTTATTTTTCATAGCACTTTATGTCCATCTGAAATGATTTATATATGTAATCACTTATTGTCGTCCTTCCATTTCAAGAATAGTGTTTCATTGTTAATATTCACTGTTATGTTCCCAGCACTTAGAATAACATCTGACACAGAGATATATTCAAATATTATTTCCTAAATGACTGATGAAAAAAAGTATTGAATTAATGATTTCTAAACCAGTGTCATTAGGCACTTTCCTAAAAATCTGCATGTTCCCTTTGTTATTTTCTCATTCTTTTCTTATTGCACATGAAGCATAAAGATACTTTAATCACCTCTTAACAATAAAAGCAATACCACTTTCTAATGTTTTTATTGCAAACACATATTACAAGGCAGATAGAATGTAATAGACTTCCCTATTGTTGACACCTTCTATATTTTCTATAGGAAAATATATCCCAAAATTAAAAATAAGTGATAATCCAATAAGTTTTTATAATGTCATCCGTTTATAAATTTGTAAGACTATTGGCATATACCTGATTGCAGAAAATATGTACAGTGTATATTTATAGTCTACTCAACTAGCATGTTTGAATTCATGGGAGGTTACTCAAATGAACCAACTGTGTTGAAGTAATGATAATAATATTTAGAATTACTATAACACTTTACCAACATTAATTACTGCTCACACTATCATTGCATTGTCATCTCTCTTTTACAGATTTAGAACCTGAGGGATAAGGAAGTGACTTGCTTAAGTCACTGAGGAACCTGGTGTTTAGATTAGAACTCAGTGATTCCTGGCTCTTAGAATGTGTACTGTTAACACTAGGCCACACTCTTATCTCTTGAGAGAAGATGTGTCAGCATGGAATTGTACTGTCGCAGAGATGTGAAATGGAAGTATTACATATCTATCTAGTGGGAGGGTCTAGGGAAGAATCTACCAGTACTAACAGAGAGGCAAACCACATGACACCACTATATGCAGAAATTCCATTGACTATCTCTGCAAAGTAAAGCTGGGAGAGATAAAAAATAATCTACAGCATTTAGAAAACAAAGCTACCCCTATTCCCTTACAAAAAGTACATTGTGCCTTCTTCATTTGATTTGTCCTCTGATAATATGGATAATTATCTTATAACTCACTCACTTAATTGTTTTGCAAATCCAGAATGTTTAAGCAAAACCTGATCAAGTTTACTCTTTGAATTACTTATTAGATTTTGGTATTTTTTTTACAGCCACTCCTGTGGCACATGGAAGTTCCCAGCCTAGGGGTTGAATGTGGGCTGCAGCTGCCAGCCTACCCCACAGCCACAGGAACTCCAGATCCAAGCTGCATCTGTGAGTTGCACCACAGCTAAGTGCAATGCCAGATCCTTAAGCCCCTGAGCGAGGCCAGGGATCAAACCTCAAACCTGCGTTCTCATGGATACTAGTTGGGTTCATTACCATTGAGCACAATGGGAACTCCCTCATTAGATTTTGCTTACATAGAAAAAGTAGTAGTTTAGCATTCTTTCCCATTAATAGCATGCAAAAACTTAAGGCCTAACTTCAACTATTAAAATTATACACAGGCATGTGATTTTATTAAGCAGTGATTCTTTATACTTTTCCCCTTAGAAGACACCCACACTTCTTTAAAAATAAGCTGGGCAAACACTAACTGTGAATGTGTTTTTGTTTTCTTAATGGAATATCAATGGGAGCTGTACACACAGATCAAGAACTGTACACATATTATTATCTCCAAATAATTAATATTTGTGTATTATTTCCCTTGGGCTGGCTATACATGAATACAGAGGCACTGGTACTACTCATCACAAAATACAATGTTAGCTAGTTCCAGGGGTGCCTTTGTGAATACACCCTGCCAGTGGTTGAAGGGACTAAGGAAGCACCCTGCTGAGTCTCCTCCCGGCCTCCTCAGGGAGTATGTGCTAATTCTAACTTCTATTGGGAAAGCAGCCAAAGGCAGAAGCAAGAAGGACAGAACTGTATTCCTAGAGAGAGTAAGGTGCCAACAGTCAGGAATAGAGAAGAAAAATGTGAATTTTGTAGAGTAAAGGTAACAGAAACAGTGACTTTTTTTTCCATTTTTTCCATTACAGTCAAAGAGGGAAGTCTCCCTCCTGTAACTATTGGACAAGGTAACAGCATCCAGTTGCAGCCTTATGTTTGCACTGTACCCATGAAGTAGAGAAAGGAAATCACTTAAACGATGTAAACCATTGGACAGGGATTGCAATAGATTTATTATCTGGTAGTATCTGTGTCTCAGTTCTACAAGATCTCATCAGTTAGGTGGGCTTTCTGCTTGTTTTTGACCTTGGAAGCTTGCCAATAATTTAGTTTATGTTATTGAGGGGGGAAACTAGCTATTTTAAAAAATAGGAATTATTTCAAAGGATTATTTATATATACAGATATGTGTTGTTAATAGAACAAGGTCTATGAGATATTTGGTTCTTATGAAGAAGGAAAATCAGATGGAAGGTGGGGGAGATGCCTACTTCTAAATGAGCTTTTCAAAGATGAGAGAGTCAGATATAAGACAAATGGCAATTCATACTTCATAAAATACTATCTTGTTGCAAAATATAATTAATTCTATGTTATATATAAGTTCACCTAAGCATGATTTCCGTTTTGAACACAAGACCTCTTCATTATGGTATGGAAAAAAAAATGACCCTGCACAGTCATTTCTCAAGGTCAACATTAGAAAAGAAGGGCGAACATTAGTTTGAAAATTGCAACAGTTCTTTAAACAACTGAAGACCAACTTAACTATTGCAAGAACATTAAACAGAATTTAAGGGATCATTATGTATACAAATACATCAATGCTACAATAGAATTGGCCGTTTCCCTTTAAACATGTTGCTTAAACAATCTGTAAAATGGAGGAAAATTAATATTTAAAAATTCCTTTAAAATAAAATCTCTGTTTTATGGTAACAATGTATTACAAAGTTAAACAGTAATCACATATATAATTAAATCAATGATTATGTCTATACTTAGATCATAAATACACAGACCTCAATTTGTTTAACAGAAAACATTGCAAAAATAAGCAATTTTATGATGTTTTTCTTCATTTAATTCTGAGCTTTACTCCCCCCTCCCCAATTGTAATTTATAAACTCTATAATTTAACCCAAACCCAAAATATAAGGATGAAAATATTTGGGAGGCAGAGAATTAAGTTAAAGGAAGTAAAAATATTATCTGTATGATATTTCCAAAGCAATCAAAGGATGAAAGCATTGGTATTTGAAAGTGGAAATTATCCATAATTTTCTATTTTTAAATGAAAAACTCTAAGAGAAAATGTAAACTTGAAAAATTGTCAAGAATCAAATAAATGGAAATACACCTGACCAGGGAGGTAAAGGATTTCCATGCCGAGAACTATAAAACATTAATCAAGGAAATTAAAGAAGATGGAAAGACATAGAAAGATATTCCATGCTCCTGGGTTGGAAAAATTAATAATGTAAAAATGGCCATACAACCCAAAGCAATCTACAGATTCAATGGAATCCCTATCAAATTACCCAGGACATTTTTCACAGAACTAGAGCAAACAATCCAAAAATGTATATGGAACTACAAAAGACCCAGACCTGCCAAAGCAATTCTGAGGAACAAAAACCAAGCAGGAGGCATAACTCGCCCAGACCGCAGGCAATATGACAAAACCACAGTCATCAAGACAGTGTGGTACTGGTACCAAAACAGACAGACAGACCAATGGAACAGAAGAGAGAACCCAGAAATCGACCCAGACACCTATGGCCAATTAATCTTTGACAAAGGAGGCAAGAACATCAAATGGGAAAAAGACAGTCTTTTCAGCAAGCATTGCTGGGAAACCTGAACAGCTGCATGCAAACCAATGAAACTAGAACACACCCACACACCATGCACAAAAATAAACTCAAAATCGCTGAAAGACTTAGATATAAGATGAGACACCATCAAACCCCTGGAAGAGAACATAGGCAAAACATTCTCTGACATCAACCTTATGAATATTTTCTCAGGTCAGTCTCCCAAAGCAACAGACATCAAAGCAAAAATCAACCAATGGGACCTCATCAAACTGACAAGCTTTTGCACAGCAAAGGACCCCAGCAAGTAAACCAAAAGACAACTTACAGAATGGGAGAAAATAGTCTCAAATGGTGCAAGTGACAAGGGCTTAATCTCTAGAATATACAGGCAACTTATACCACTCAACAGCAAAAAAGCCAACAACCCAAGGGAAAAATGGGCAAAAGACCTGAATAGGCATTTTCCAAGGAAGATGGACAGATGGCCATGAAAAAATGCTCAGCATCACTGATTATTAGAGAAAGGCAAATCAAAACTACCATGAGATGCCACCTCACACCAGTCAGAATGGCCATCATTAATAAATCCACAAATAGCAAATGCTGGAGGGGGTGTGGAGAAAAGAGAACCCTCCTGCACTGTTGGTGGGAATGTAAGCTGGTACAACCTCTGTGGAGATCAGTATGGAGGCATCTTAGAAATCTATAGATAGAACTACCATACAACCCAGCAATGCCACTCTTGGGCATATATCCAGACAAAACTCTCCTTAAAAAAGACACAGGCACCTGCATGTTCATTGCAACTCTGTTCACGATAGCCAAGACATGGAAACAACCCAAATGTCCATTGATGGACAATTGGATTAGGAAGATAGACCCAATGGAATGCTACTCAGCCATAAAAAAAGAACACAAGAATGCCATTTGCAACGACATGGATGGAACTAGAGACTCTCATGTGGAGTGAAGTAAGTCAGAAAAAGAAAGACAAATACTATATGATATCACTCATATCTGGAATCTAATATAGGACACAAATGCACCTTTCCACAGAAAAGAAAACCATGGACTTGGAGAATAGACTTGTGGTTGCCAAGGGGGAGGGGGAGGGAGTGGGGTGGTTGGGGAGCTTGGGGTTAATAGATGCAAACTATTGCCTTTGGAATGGATTAGCAATGAGATCCTGCTGTGTAGCACTCGGAACTATGTCTAGTCACTTATGATGGAGCATGATAATGTGCAGAAATAGAATGTGTACATGTATGTGTAACTGGGTCACCATGTTGTACAGTTGAAAAATAATCGTATTGGGGAAATAACCCTTAAATATAATAATAATAAAAAACGAAAAACTATCAAATACCAAGTATTTTTGAGAGGGCAAGATCAGATGATTATGGAAAGGTCTTAGCAATGTAGTTTATTTAAATACTGTTACATTCATGTTTGCTCATACTCAAAACTTCAAAATTTGCTTAAGTATAATCATTTACAGTTCAGGACAACCCTTATTATTTCCTGAATGAGTGGATTATCATTATAGCATATCAGAATAATGTAATATAACCAATGATTTTAGACACAGGAGGGACATTAAAAATTTCTTAGCACAACACAATCATAGCAGACCTTAGGAAGCTGAATCCCAAAGATGTGAAGTATCTTACCCAAAATCAAAGAATTTTTAGAGTGTAACAGATAGTTTCCATAACTAAAATTTATATCACATTTTTCCCCTCAGAATCATTAAGTGATTGAAAATTTGCCATTCCATGGCACCTTTTAATAACTCTTCCCACTCATCCTCTTTTCATTAAAGTAATTTACCTTTGTATAAATTGGTTGATATAGCACACTATTTATGGTCTTGTGAAATACCTGTCCTTGTGTTAACAATGTCAGATGATAGAGTCAGAAACATCCAACAGAGATGCCTACCGGCAGCTGAGATATTCTTATATTATTAAACACATCTGTAAAATAATCTTAGGAAACTAGAATTAATATTCCCACATGCATTGGAAAAGCTAAATTGTTAATAGCTTCCCCAGGGCTTTGATTCTTTCTATGACACCTTCAATGATTTTGTCGCTGTTTAAACATTATAAACTATCACAATTTATCCTCATAAAAATGAAACAGTGCTTTGAAGACCTCAGTTACTTTAAAATAAAGGATGATTATCTGCTTAACAATTAGCAAGTGATTGAACCATATAAATCAAGTTCACAAAAATAAAACTGTGGAGATCAAATTATAGAGACCAGAGTAATCAAATAATCTGGATAAGTGCCAAGTTTCTCCTTCATTTCACTCTTTTATCTAGTCCTACTTTCTGTACTACTATCACATATTAAGTAGAAACAGATTATAACATATTCTAGTTTGAAGTAAATACATGAGTGATATACTTGATTAATAAAAAAGTTAAATAGAATGTAGATTTTACAGTAAAAGCAAATTTTTAGTAGAAAAATCTGCACAGACATCAAAAGGATTGTGAATGTCTTGAATGTGGTACACTTCAGAATGTACATTACAATGTTAGTGTTCAGGCTTTACATGAATAGCATTTTCATTGGACATAAATTTGGATACAACTGCACTGAGGAGGGAATCTAATCTTTGACAAAGAAAAATATGATTTAAAAGCTCAAGTAGACTCCACAATTGGAACAAAATGAGGGCACCTGAACACAAGAGAACCCATTAATGCATTCAGTCGATTACTAATAGATGGATGAATAGCTGGATGGGAGAACAAGGATTCATGATCCTTGTGACTGTACCAGTAATTACTGCTTTAATCATTATAGCTGCTATTTGATAAATCATTTCTACTCAACGAAAATGACCAAAATGTTAGGTCAAAATATTTTATTTTTATCCTAATAGGGAGAATAAATGTAAATTTCCAGTATAGATACATAAGGCATCATTTTTATTCCAACCACATGTGTTAAGCTATTTTTTTTACTTTTCAAATTTGTTGCTGTGAATTTTTAATGTAACAGGCTTTGTTTAAATTTACCTAACATTTTTCAGCACTGGCATTGCCCATGATAACGTAAGGACTGCCATAGAACCAAAAATAAAAATATAAAAATTTTTAAAAAAGAGAGAAAGAGGGAAGTTTTTTGTTGGTTTGAGCTCTAATAACTCTTAATCATTGGATTAGAATCAGTGAGAAATAGATGGAGCTTTCGAAATATACTTTCTTCCAAGATAAACTAGTTCTTGTGGCTATCGAGACAAACCACAAAAAAAAAAACATGTACCAAACCCCCACAAACAGATAACACAAAGCCCAAACCCTAATGTATTTTCCCTTCCTTCTTTCTGTCATTCTTTCCTCATTTCTGCTGCTGTGCCTCTTCCTTCCCACTCTTCTCAACTTGCTTTCACAAACATCTACTGGATAACATTGGATAACATATCATTCCAGAATGTTCACAGTTAATCAGGGATAACAATCATATAAATAATACATATACAAAGAATAATGATTGCACAGAGGACACAGTGTTTATTACCTGAGTCTGAAAGAGGGCCAGAATAGGCAGCAGAAGAAGCCAATGAGTTGGATGTTGAAGGATGCCACCAGGTGGGCACATGAGGCAGAAGGAAAAATTCTCACAAAGTGTTCTCAGGGAAAAGAATCATTACTTCTCTTTTGTACTATATCAGTCTATATGGGCCTTTCAGGATTATGAATACTGTCCTTCCACAATTGCCATGTCACCAGTGTGGTGACAGTTGGGTTAAGCCTTATTCATTTGAGATAGCATGTACTTTGGGGTCCATTTTTTTCTAGTAGTAGGGCTTATTGGCTGGCTTTCTAGACTGCTCTTCTCAGGAAATGAAGCTTAAGAAGTAAACAAAAAAGAGAGATTGATTATTGTCTGTAGCTAAGTGAGAATCAATCTAAGTAATGCCGTAGACTAAGAAGAAACTTGGGAGAAAAGTACACAAAAGTCTGGGAAAGTTAATTTTCAAGGACTTTGCATTCAAGTAGTCATTGCCCGTCCTTACTGAGAAAATGTAAAAGAACGAAGAAACCAGTAAGTGCATGAATTTTAGAATATAATTTTCCACGTAGTATATTATTATGGGTACTATATACTAATAACATAGTATATTATTATACTATGTAAATCTAAAATCAGCTTAAGGTAAGCCCAACTCAGAGAATTTTTTTTAATTTTTATAAGCCAAATTGCCTACTTTCCTCCCATTTTCACTCGACTCTCAACAAATGTCAAGGATGGGGGATGTTGGTAGTGAGACTTCAGATAACTTTATAAGTAATGGTATAATAAGACAACTTACAACTAACACCTATAACAGGGCATGGAACATAGTAAGTGCTAAATAAATATTTATGAATGAATAAGTATATGTTCATCCCCATAAGGGATAGGAAAAAAAAGTTTCTGGTGATATCTTGTCTCTTTTGACATTGATTTTCTGTTAGCTCCATGGAAATGAATAGAAAAGGAAGTCAGCAATTTTCTAACTGCTTAAAAAATAAGGTCTCTTATATTCCATTGGGATAAGATTTCCAACTAGGTGGTATTCAGGGGATGAGTAAATTACAGGACTTAGGTAATGGAAAACATGAAGGCGTAGAATATATATAAGATATATGTAAAGTAATAGAAATGTTATAAAAATATATACATAAAAATATATAATTTCCTCCCAATTTCATTATGAAATATATATAAAATACATATGTATAATATATAACATATATAATATATAACAAATATATAAAATATATTTGTTTATTATAAAGAGAAAGACTCCAAAAGATTTGTTTTGTAGTATGTCAAATTCGCAAAAAGATAATATTCTTTTCCTTTTATTATATGACAAAAAGATTTTGATAATCTTAAACTGGTTCCAATAATGATCTAAAACTATTTAACTTTTTAATAATTTTACAAATTATTTTAAAGAATTTCCTTCATGGGCCAAAATAAGATAGATGATAGATGATAGGTAGGAAGTAGGCAGGTAGGTAGGTAGGTAGGTAGGTTTTTCAGACCTATTCATATAGTGCATTGTAAAAAGAATTCTGGTATTGACTATAGAGGTTGAAATGATAATATCAGGCAAATTAAAGAATCTTAAAAGTTAACAGTTATTTTCATGTAAAGGATGCTTGTCCTAGCATATGAAAAGTACCACTTTTTTATTATATTTCCTCAGTGATGAGAGATTGAGCTTAGGGTCTTTGGAGAAAATTTTAACAAAGGAAACAGAGCTTTGAATCCTAGCAAGTAGATATTTTCATTTGCATTAAAATAATGTTACTCCATTTGCTCATTAAGCTAACAGTTTTTGAGCCTCTACTATTTGTTAGTCATTGCCTTGGGCCCTATAGATAGTGTTACTTTAAAAAAATTTCAATAACATAAAAAAATTTGGATTTTACTATTTATTCAGCCACCCCTCAGAGGCAAGCCATGTAGTTAAGAAGACTGTCTAGGACTAGAATGGAAAATCATTTTGGAGATGCTAAGAGGTCTTTGAAGAGAAAATAGCATATGGCAAGGGTCATGATTAACCACTGAGCCACTCTCTTTGGATTGATCAGCCTTGCTTTGATTTTTAAAATGATAGCAACAATAATACTAACACAGTATTAATCATAGTAACAAAGAAATGGAATATTCTTAAATGGTAAAAGTTTTCAAGGAAGGAGGAAGATACCACCACCAATTAAGACTGGGCTAAAATCTGCAGCCACAAATGCAACTTCTGGTACCTTGAAGTTATTTGTTTAGGAGGCTTTCTTGAAGGTTACTTTGAATAGGTTCCTATCAAGCAATAACACTTCATGAAAGGCTGATCTGAATAATCTAGATTGATAGCTTTAGGCAACAGCTTTTGAAAAAGAGGAGATATAAACAACCAGATATTTATTTAAAATTCAAATATTTTGATAAAGCCTTAGTTGAAATATATGGATTTAGGAGGCTAAGTCATCAGGATAGAAATCCTAGCTTTCTCATTTATTATGTAATAATTTTCTTTGATCGTCAGTTTCCTCATTTATCTAAATGAGGCTAATGATATTTTTAGTGTTGTTTGACTGAATTAAAACAATGTATATTGAGAACTACACATAGTTTCTGTAGCTACTAGAAATTATTACATGACCAGAGGTCTTTTCTAATAAAACGAAAGGTTTCCATCCAAATAATAATATTTCTCAGAGAAATAGGATCGATCCTACAGAGCTAAGAAATTATTTTTCGTATGTCCCTACACAGATATAAATTTATCAGCTAAAATCTATGATGTAATAAGTTAACAATGTCTGGACATGAAAAATAATATGTGAAAACTCCTCATTTATTTGATATCAAAGTTCATTCATGTGTTGTTTTAAATTCATATTAATCTACAACTCTATAAATCACTTGGGCTTAGAAAATAATTTTGCAGAAGACTTGCATTTCACCCTTTAGATCCTTTTGTTAATTTCAATTCATTTCAGAAAATGTCTGAAGTCTTTAATGAAGTACTATCTTCATTTATTAGTGCACTATAATTTGGTGAACTTCAGCAGCTTTAAAGTACAAGGATGAGATAATCAATTATAATTGTTTTAGAAATGTTTTTATCTTAATATTTTTTTAAAAAAGCTCTAAGGGAGTAATAGCACTTTTCATCTGCAAAATACCTTATAAAGGTGAACTAATAGGAAAGGAATATTCTCTGGTGGTTCAACAAAAAAAATTAAGAGTTCAGAGAACTAAGTTCTATTTCTGTCCCCTCTGTTGACTTCAATGATTTTAGGTAAGTCACCTAGTATAGGTTGTGCTTTTCATATATAATGTGTCCTGCTCCAAAAGAGGTCAGAGAAGGACATCTTGACTACTTCTGTTTAGAATAATTAGATAATTCTATCCATGTCAGCCAGTTTGTATAACTTTTCAGTATTTTAAATATGGGGGATGGGCCAGGTAAAGTTGAGTATTACTCTGAAATAAAAATTCCAACTTGGAGACAGAAGCACATGAGTTCAAATTCTGATTCATCCTTTAATTAGCTGCATAGCCTTGGGTGTGTCACTTCATTATTCTGAACTGTGTCCTTACAATTCAAGTACAGTTAGTGATACCTAGTTCTCAGGGTTGTTCTAAGAAGTAAATTAAATTATACTTGATATGCATTATATCTCCTTGCTTAACTAGGCTTCCCCAATTGGTATACTCTACAAAAATCCAGTCTTGACAATGAACAACTAACAACTGAAATTTCACCTACCTTTACTCAAAACAAAGCAAAAAACAGACAGATACACACACACACAAACACACACATACACACACACACACACACACACACCATTGGCAACCTTGCATTCTCTAATATTATAGAACTACTTCTGCCTCAGAGCATTTGAAGATATTCCTTTTCCTGCAAAGTTCCTCCTCCAGACATTATTACAGCTTATCCTCTCACTTCCCTCAGGTTTTTGCTTAACTGTTATGATTTGAGTGAGTGCCTTTGTGACCATGTTATTTAAATTTCTCCAAGGAAGATATACAGATGGCCAACAAGCTCAAGAAATAATGCTCAACATCACTGATTATTAAAGAAATGAAAATCAAAACTACCACAAGATACCACCTCACACCATTCAGAATGGCCATCATTAATAAGTCCACAAATAGCAAATGCTGGAGGGGGTGTGGAGAAAAGGGAACCCTCCTGCACTGTTGGTGGGAATGTAAGCTGGTACAACCTCTGTGGAGATCAGTATGGAGATACCTTAGAAATCTATACATAGAACTGCCATATGACCCAGCAATGCCACTTTTGGGCATATATCTGGACAAAACTTTCCTTAAAAAAGACACATGCACCCATATGTTCATTGTAGCTCTATTCACAATAGCCAAGACATGGAAACAACCCACATGTCCATTGATGGACGATTGGATTAGGAAGATATGGTATACAGACACAATGGAATACTATTCAGCCATAAACAAGAACAAAATAATGCCATTTGCAGCAACCTGGATGGAACTAGAGACTCTCATATTGAGTGAAGTAAGTCAGAAAGAGAAAGACAAATAGTGTCACTTATATCTGGAATGTAATATCTGGCACAAATGAACCTTTCCACAAAAAAGAAAATCATGGACTTGGAGAACAGACTTGTGGTTGCTAAGGGGGAGGCAGAGGGAGTGGGATGGACTGGGAGCTTGGGGGTTAACAGATGCAGACTATTGCCTTTGGAATGGATTAGCAATGAGATCTTGCTATGTAACAATGGGAACTATGTCTGGTCACTTACTATGGAGCATAATAATGTGCAAAAAAAGAATGTATACATGTACAGATGTGATAAAATCATTTGAGTAATAAAAATGAAAAAATAAAAATAAAAAAATGTGAAAAAAAAGAATGTATACATGTATGTGTAAATGGGTCACCATGCTGTACATAGGAAAAAAAATAATGTATTCGGGAATAAATAAATAAATAAATAAATTCGCCATGTATTCCTCACTTAACACTTCCTGTACTATCTCTCTTCTTTACCTATTTTTCTCTTCTCTCTTCTTTAATTATCTATTATTGCATATCATATCAAATTACCCCCGAACATAGTGATTTAAAACAAGAAACATTTATTTTGTCACCCTGGGGGTCAAGATTCCTAGTGTTAGCCTATCTACGTACCTATGTTACAATATCTTTCATCAGTTCCTTGACACATACACCTTCCCATAAAGCAGGTCGCAACATGGCAACTGCCTTTCCTCAAAGAGAGCAACAAAGGAGTGAAAACAATCCAAGGTGGAAGTCACAGTATGTGTGTAAACTAATCTCTGAAGTGACACTTTTGCCACAATCTATTAAAAGTAAGTCACTAGGTCCGCCATCATTCAAAGATAAGGTTTTACATAAGTAGGTGAACACAAGCAAATGGAGATTATTGCAGGCCTTTTAGAGGCTGCCTATCACCATGCAAGTAGGGAATTTGCCTGTTTTGTTCACTGTTATATTCTAAGAGTTTATAAAAATGCCTAGAAAATAGTATGTTTTCCATGTATATATTATCTAATCCAGAATCTGCACATAGCTGGTATTTAATAAATGATTGCTAAAATTATCATTCTTGAATGTGCTGAATATGCTTTTTTATAGCCATCCCTTTCCTTATTATATTAGATTTGAATTCCTATGATTTTACTGAATACAACAACAAGAAAGAACACACTAAGGTACATCCTCTAAAACTTTCATATTCTGGAAACCATACATCTCCTCTAGTTATCAAACGTGCAAATAATAGGAAAATCAGAATGACTATATGAAAAAACCATAAGAACAGGGAGTTCCTGTTGTGGCTCAGTGGTAACAAACCTGATTAGTATCCATGAGGATGTGGGTTCAATGCCTGGCCTCTTTCAGTGGGTTAAGGATCTGGCGTTGCCATGAGCTGTGGTGCAGAGCACAGACGCAGCTCAGATCTGGCTTTGCTGTGGCTGTGGTGTAGGCTGGCAGCTGCAGCTCTGATTCTTCCCGTAGCCCAGGAACTTCCATATGTCTCAGGTGTGCCCCTTTAAAAAAAGGAAAAACTGTAAGACCAGTAGGAAAGAAAACTAAAGGTTGCTAGTATTCATCAGATTATATGCATAGCAGTTGTTGGAAAATGAGTTTCATAGAAAAAATGCTTTTTGAAATTATTGATGTTTTCCTGCTGTACAATTCTCTATCATTTTTCATTCTGGAGAAGTCAAAATTGCTGTTAAAAATAGGTTTTCATTTCTAAAGGCTCTTCTCTTTCATGAAAATAGGATCTTGCCCTTATAACAGGCATAGTTTACTGGGGATTTTATGCCTTTTAATACCATTGAGCTGAGACCTGATCAAATCATAAGAATTAGAAATTAGCAGTAGAAGAACATCCATAGCAGAAAGAACATCTCATTCCCATTTGAAGCTAGGTGAAATTCAAGTGAAAAAAAGTGCACAGTTTGATGAGTTCAACAACATCTGTTTCTCTTGTTTTCAACCGTTCTTGTGAGTAAATGAATAAATGACAGGTGCCAAAGAAGAGGAGGAATGCCAATAAAGTTCTGACTGGGGATGGGGTGCTGTCCCGTCCTTAATGGCCACCATGCACCGTGCAGTGACAGAAAGTCTGCTTAGTCATAAGGCTGGCCTTGGAGAATGTAGCTTCTCCTAAGCCATCCTTAAGATACCAAGCACCCATCCTGTGAGAGGGATTCTGTGTGTGAGCCAAAACAGTGAGCCCTGAGGGGAAGCTGAGAAATCAGACCTCAGGTGGTTCCTGTGTGTATGTTCCTGAGGGCATAGGAAAACAATCACCTGTGCACTTTCACTTTAATTTACCTTTGCTCTTTGTAGCTATTACTTCAGGTTAATAATCCGGTAGCTTATTATTTATATTATTCCTGAAAGTGAGGTCATCGTATGTTCAGGAACTGATGGGTCTACCTTTCAGTTACACTGGAACTGACACTACTTAAAGACCTTATTATTAATAGAGCAGATAAAGATGTTTTTGTTTTTGCTCTAATGACCATTGACCCCAGGTATGGAGACCAAATTTTATGCCTAAAGCAGAAGGGTATAATAGCTGGGTGCCCATGGTTGTACACTTACTTTCCTGGGATCATTGAGGGAGCTGAATACATGCACAACACCCCCACTCCAGTACTGATGTGACCTGGGTGAAAGCTTTTAACTCAAGAGGAGTGAGAAATCTCTCTGTAACCTAGATGGAAAGAGTGGGTAAGGTTGAAGCCCCTTTCACTTCCTCTGTGAACTCTGTTTTATGAGGAAGGAAGGGAGTATTTCTCTAATATGTTCTTCCTTTAGAGAAACAAAGCTTTGAGATCGTGACTTTTCTTAGAACGATACAGCTTATTAATACGTGAATTGTAATTTTAAACAAGCAATCAGGAAGTGCTAAAGAAAAAAATATTTAAATGATCATATCAAGAATAAAAATAAACTATTCTTTATCAGTCATGAGATTATAAAGATGACACTTTTTTCTTTGATGTTATCTGGAAGTTAAACTGATGAGTGTCTAAAGAGAATACACTTAGTTTCTCGGCAAACAATTGAAGTATTAGATCATTTTAATTATATTAGAATTACTCTTGTGTAAGCTGCGACAGCATTTGTGCAGCAGCAACAGGATTCGAGGATGTGTAAGAGCAGGGGAGTTGAAGGCTTTAATTAGAATTGAAAAACAGGAACACTGATGTACCATTCCTTTTAGAATAGATCCCAGCTTCATTTAATTTAGAATTAGAAAATTTGCAAAAGAATGAGACAAATATGGTTAGGCTAGAGGTAGCAAAAAAGTGTAAAAACAGTCAGCAAAAATATGCTAAATAAAAGCTGTTGTTTACATTAGCACTTAACAGAGTAAACAAGAAAAAAGATTGTTTTACTAATAAAGACAAAGGTAACAATGCAGCTGTAACAATTCAGGTTTTAAAAATTATATTTCAATCATTTAAGAGGCATTAATGAAAACTGCTGTTAAAGCAAATATAAACAACTGTGAATGCAAAGAGGTAGTGTATTCGAATGGGTAGAGTGCTGAGGAAGAAATGCCTAGTCTTGAAAAGTATATTCAGCTGGGCCTCTGATTCTCTATGAGGCTCCGAGAAAGGTGCTTTCTTACTAGTGCTGCCGTTTTCTCATCTGCAAAACAGAACCCATTAAAATCTTAACTATATTTAACTCCTGAATATACTGTGTGATATATTGGTTCAATTTCAGATATGCAAAAACTTGCAAAAAATATCTTAATACGCTAAAACAATTTATTTAGTCTTGCTACTCTTTCTTTGAAATAAGGCCAGGGAAACTCTAGTATATCAAATAAAGTTCAGTTGCTCTGGTGAAAGTGAGGAATAAGCAGACCATCACCCACTCACCCTCTATACTCTCATCTGTTGCTTTCTGGCTGCTACTTAAGGGAGTCCAACAGTTCCACAACTCTGTTGATCACAGTTGACCAAGACTCATATTCCTGATGCTAGCAGCTGGATATGTGGAATAATTCAAATAAAGAACTAGTTTTTCTTCACTTTTCATTCAACTTCTCATGTACACAGTTTTAATAGAATGATCATTTTAAAGTGCATTAAACTATAAAAGACATTGTAGAGATTCAGTTTAAGTATCTCCACTTTTTTTTTCTTCTCAAAAAGTAAGTACAAAACAAAATTATTGAAACCTGAATTTAATGTATTTCAGTTTGTAAGGTAAGACTAAACAATAAACATCTCCAGCTAAGCATTCCTACTTTTATTTAAAGAACTCAATTCAAAGGAAGAGTGAGTGATAGCGAAACGCTCTCCACGCTAATAATTGAAAGACCTGGATTCCTGCGTTCTATCTCCAGTTCCTTCATTTATTGTACATGCAGTTTTGAAAACTTTATTTTATACAGTTTTTTTCCTGTGTAAAATGGGAATTATATCCAAAATATGTCTTAATAAAGATAGTGTTACTGAAGTCAAAGCCCTCTTTGCATTTCAGTAAATACATAGCATTTTGATCAAATCCTTTATTGTTGAGAGAAAGAAAAGGAGAGAAAAAAAGCATTTTATTTTCTACCAATAGATTTCTAATATGGAGATTCCCCATGCCTCTCAGAATAAAACTGATTCTTTCATTCATTATTGTTGACCGAAAGAAACATAACCATCAAATGAGGCAAAAAAAGAACAAAAAGCAAAAATGAACAAACTAAACCAAGAATATTTGTAGCCGAGAACAACAGCATGCTCGGAATCAGAAATCCCTGTACATCTCATTCATATGAGGGGAAGGAATTTTAAGTTATGAGATTTCTTTCTAGGGAGTTCCTGCTGTGGCACAGTGGATTAAGAACCTGACTGCAGAGGCCCAAGTTGCACAGAATTGTGGGTTCTATCCCCTGCCTGGTGCAGGTGGTTAAAAGATCCAGCATTGCCACAGCTGTGACACAGGTCATGCTGTGGCTCAGATTTAATCCCTGGCCTGGGAACTTCCATATGCTGTGGGTGCAACCATTAAAAAAATAAAAATAAAAATTGTATTCTGTATTCAAATTTTTAATAGGTTATTTTTCACCAGTTCTTCCATCCCATCTTCTGTCCTTCCACTGTCACAAACCTGAAGTCACCCCTTCTCCTCCTGCCACCTTCACTTTTTTTTAGCAAGCTTTCCAGTTCATGTATCAAATTTTTAGTGGATTTCTGAATTTTCTACAAACCCAAAGTTGTCTTAACTTTGCCCACGTAGTTACAGAATAAGTTATGGCCATATAATTACACTAAAATGTGGATAATGCTTAAGTCAGATAAAAGAATTAATGCATATCCCATTAGATAAGAAGCTATTAGATGAGTAGCAGCAAAGTGGGTGTTAGCATTTTTACAATTCTCTACTTAAATCCTGGAAAATTAAAATCATCAAAAGAGAGAGCAGTTTGGCTGTCAATACTTCATTGTTACTCATGTCCTGACCGATTCTTCTTTGTATAACATTCACTTTGTTATAATTATGACTAAAGAAAAGATTGCCTTAGCACTTTCTTTATCAGAGCTTAAGGGTATTTTGAACTAAATGCCTTAAAATTGTTCGAATGTAAAAATAAGTTATTTTGATTATGTAGATGACATCTTTGTCACTTGTAAAGTATGAAAACAAAAATTCCCAAACTTTAAGCTTAAATATGCTCTTTTCTTCACTTGAAATGAAACTTCAACACATTGTTATATTACTTTATAATATACGCAAACATTTTCACCATGTTGTCTACAGAAACACTTCTCAGTCTAGTATATTGGCTATTTTACTTGTAAATAACTCAGCTGAGGATAAAAGCTCTCAGCATCAAGTTTAAGAAGTATACCGTTTTTTCTTTTTAAGGCTGCACCTGCAGCACATGGAAGTTCCCAGGCAAGGGGCTCAATAAGAACTGCAGCTGTGGTCTACTCCAAGCCATAGAAACACCAGATCCAAGCAGCATCTGGTGACCTATGCTATAGGTTGTGGCAATTTCAGATCCCTAACCCACTGAGCAAGGCCAGGGAATGAACCCATATCCTCACAGACACCGTATTGGGTTTTTAACCCACTGAGCCACAATGGGAATTCAAAGCAGTACATTTAAGATCATAGTGATTTGGGGAGTTCCTGTTGTACCTCAGCGGAAACAAATCTGACTAGTAAACATGAGGACACAGGTTCAATCCCAGGCTTTGCTCAGTGGGTTAAGAATCCAGTGTTGCCATGAGCTGAAGTGTAGTTTGCAGATGTGGCTTTGATCCTGCATTGCTGTGCCTGTGGCATAGGCCAGCAGCTGCAGCTTCAATTCGACTCCTAGCCTGGGAACTTCCATATGCCACAGGTATGGCCGTAAAAAGACCAAAAAAAAAAAAAAAAAAAAAGTCACAGTGATTTCACTTATACATTGGAATAATTTGTTCTTTTTGACAAAGACTTGTTAGGATTAACAGTGACTGTAGACAGCATTACATAAGACTTCAACTAACTTAAACTGCTACCCTATGCATTAGTTCCTGATTTCAATTACTTGAAAATTCTATTGTCATTTAGAGGAAACTCTACAATTGGTGTCAAATACTTTTAAAAATATAATAGAGTGCATTCAAACATGAAAAACAGTTCTCACTGTGACTCAGCAATTTAAGGACTTGACACTGTTAAGAACTTTGACGTTTTCTCTGTAAGGATGCCAGTTCAATCCCTGGCCTTATACAGCTGATTAAGGATTTGGCATTGCTGCAAACTCTGTAGATCTCAGACATGGCTCATATCTGGCATTGCTGTGGGTGTGGTATAGGCCAGCGGCGATAGCTCCTATTGAACCCATAGCTTGGGAACTTCCATTTGTCGCAGGTGTGGCCCTTAGAAAAAAATGTGAAAAAAAAATTGTCATTTGAGTCTACTGGTTTCCATTACTATCTTATGTAGTAGTATTGTTAACATAAATACTATGATTAAATGTGGAGAAATTATATTAAAATTCAAGGTAAGCAGTGGCCAAAGATAAGAGTTGTTCAATTTGACCCAAAAACTTACTATGACCAAACTTTGAAAAGATTACTGGTTTTTTTCCTCTCCTTTTTCTTTAAGCAAAGGTCCCCTGACCCAAAGTTGTTTTCACATACTCTTCTGTCCTAATGATATTACATTTTCAGATCATTCTTCCTTGGTGTTCACATCTAGTGGATCATAATAACAGGTTCAATCGAACATGACTTTCTAACCTGAACACATCCAAATGAATGAGAAAGACACTAGCCACCTACCTTACATATTACTGAGGAAAAACATCTAGTAAATGACAATCCCTTTTCTAATTGTATAATTCCAATCAACTGGCTAAAAAATAAAAAACCTATGCATTCCACTAGTCACCTTGTAATCGAATTTTTGGAGGACAGCAGCAGCCTTACACTTACACTGTTCAGTTCGGCACCTAGCACTTCCTGGGTGTTTAATAAATATTGAACAACCCAGCAATCAAGCCCTCCAGGCAATGGCTGCAATTGTTAGTTGACACATATGCAGACTGTACACAGTAGGAATTGTCAATCAAACAGCCAGATCTGAACACACATTAAATAGCAGAGACAATAATGGCAGCATCACCTTCAAATAAAGGACAATCTATATGTATATATTGTGTTACATATGAATTTAAAAGTATTCATAGTTTCCTTTGCATTCCACTGTGCATTTACATAGCTTGCTGCATGTGAAATTAGCCAAATACACAACCTTCAGTGACTATGATTAACAAAAGGTCAACAATATCAAATTTTTTTTTAAATAAATAATAACTTTGCCTGAACTAAATCCAATATTATCCTGAATACAGGGTGTCTAAGCCTTTTGTACCATCAAAAATGGAATTTCCTCCAACTAAACATATTACAGCTACTCACTCCTGAACTCCACAGTCCTGAGAGTCCAGTGTGTGATATATGAACAGAATTACATGCGTGACTTTGTCTTTGTTTTTGTTTTTTGTTTTTTTGTTTTTTGTTTCTGCTTTTTTTGTTTGTTTTTAGGGCTGCACCCACTGTATGTGGAGGTTCCCAGGCTAGGGGTTGAATTGGAGCTACAGCTTCTGGCCTACCGCACAGCCACAGCAATGCAAGATCTGAGCCACATCTGGGACCTACACCACAGCTCAGAGCAATGCTGGATTCTCAACTCACTGAGTGAGGCCAGGGATCAAACCCATCACCTCATGGTTACTAGTTGGATTTGTTTCCACCGCACCACAATAGGAACTCCAAGGTGGTCACTTTGAAACTTAAACCTTTGTGATTAAAAACTATCATTTAGATTTAAGAAAATAAAGATACCAAAAAAGTAAATTATATTATTGCCCTTTTTGCAACATCATCTTCCCGGTGGCCTCACAGAGTTAATGAATTTCAATATCCCTAGGTTTAGCTATCCCTAAGGGAGCTGACCCAGTTTTTAAAATAAAAATTAAATTCCATTAAATTAAAGAACAAGACAAATGAGGGTACCAAGGTGATGGGAAAAGCCTTGGCATGCCTAACATTTACCTTCTCACCTACATTTTCTGTGATCCTTGTTCTTGTGTCAACCGTTTAGTGAATATTGCTTGAGCTGCTTAAAATTATACATTTAATGTCAGCTTTACGCTCTAAGTAATATTTAATTTGAGACATAATTCACTTTTGCATTGAAATTAGCTCTGCAGTGTGAAAACTGGCTTCAGGTGAATTCTACTTTAAAAAAAATGCAAGTGAGAACATAAAGAACCTAAAAGCAAGCACCACAGTCATAAGAGAATCACCACCAGCTGCTAGAGGGTCCTGTCTGTTGAGAAAATTGTCTTATATCCAGATGAGTGGAGTGTATTTACTGTAAAAAAAAATCACATTCAAACTAGGAAAAAAAAGAGCCCTGGCCATCTCTGAGGCATGCACAGAATTTTTTTTTTATGCCTTAGATTCTTAAGAACACTGTGAACTTAATTCACCCCTTGACATTTGCGAAGGCACTGAAAAAAACAGAAAGTGTTTGTTTGTATTTTATTTGCTCTTTAATGCATCTTGATACACTTTTCTTCCTCCTGACCAGCGGGTAATATTGAGTCACTTCACCCAAACACAACCCTTGACTGACTCAGATCATTTGTTCAGTACTTACTGAGTTCTTATGATGTGCCAGGGATGGTAACAATTGCAAAGTGTAAATGAGGAAGACATGCCCCCTCTGCTCTTAGGAAAGGTAGGCATATATAGATTATTACAATGCAACATGAGAAGGAGAAGCTAGGCATATATAGATTATTACAATGCAACATGGTAAAGGCTAAAATAGAGCCATGAACAAAGAATCTTAGAAACACACAATAGAGCTAATTAGGGGTGGCACATGAAAAGACAGAGTAGGTAGGTCTCGAGTAGAGTCGAAAGAATGAGCAAAGAAGTTTGTATGTTCCAGGAGGAAAAAGTACTTATCCAGGACACCTAATACCTTTTCCACTATTTCCTCGAGAATATCTACTTGTAGGGCCACACAGATTTCCCTTTCAAGTGGATGGTGGTCCCAAGTTATTCTTCACTCTAAAAGGTAAATGTGCCTAGGATATCTTTGGAGGGTTTAATATTAATCTCTTTGATACTCAACAGGAAGTATATTTCTACCAATTTCTCTAATGTCAGCAAAAGTGGTAGAAATCACTTTAAGCAGGGCACTAGGTATAGAAAGCTGACTAGAAATTGGCCTGGAATTCCAGCATTAACTGTTAAGTGCAATTATAGAAAGATGCATTAGCTGCAACATGAACAAGAAGGATGGACAGAACCCATCTAGGGAGACATCAGAGAAGGAAGATGTCTTAAAGCATATGGTGTCTGACTTGAATCTCAAAGGAGGACTAAGGCATAGATAAAAAAAGATGGAAGGGGAAACCAGGCAGATGAAGTGGATAAAGTAATATACGGTAGCTCAAACATCACTGTGCATATTAGGCTTTTAAGTGGCTTAGAACATAAGGAAAGAGGGCAGAAGGGAGAGGTGAATCTGAGGAGGTGAATAGACAGCAGATGTTTGGAGAGATATTATGTGCTTTTGGAAAGAGCTTGAGGTTAAATCATTGTTAGTGGACAGATCTTTCATAAATAAAGTTGATATCCTGAAAATTTAGTCACTTGCTAAGGCTGCAGAAGAAATAAATAGTAGAGCCAGAGGTCAGATGCAGATCTGTCATCATCTAGAGCCCATTCTCTTGACCACCTCATCATAAATGACCATCTTATGGGGAGGTATTTTCAGATCTTCCATTAACTTAACTTTCCTTCTCATTCCTCTTATTATCCATCTATGATAGGGTGGGAGGAGCAGGGTTGGGATTGGAAAAAAATCATGCTAAACCAGAATGTGTTTAGAATTTACAGAGATAGCAGATGTGAAATTTGGGGGAAGAAGCATGCCACATAAGTGCTTATGTGATATGTGAATCCAGTGATTTTATTTCCCTGCTAAAGCAACAGAGAATTATGAAATTAAAGTCATAATTGGGCCCAGAATGCTAATAGGTACATCTGTATAAGCCAACTAGTAAACAAAAACGACGGCAGAGAAAGGAAACAGAATGTAGGAATGCATGGCAACTGAAAATGCATCCTAGATAATTTGAAGGGGAAGAGGGATGGATGTAATGTTGGCATAAAATATATAAAATAATGCTCCTTGGATAGAGAGAAATTATTTTTATTCTCTGGCAATAATGTAATCAGAAACATTGGATTTAAATTGATAGAGAACACACTTTAGCAAAAGGCCAAGGGCAGAATACCAGAACTTTGATATATGTGGAAGGACAAAAACAGTTTTCCTCTTGTAATTTTTCAGGCTCATTGGATCTGTTCTATACACAGTAGAATACTTTACCATTCAGCAGGAGCAAGATGACTTAATATGGGCCCTTTCTTCCTAAATTTCAATGTTCTCTGACATTGTACCAAGTTTCACTTAAAATACTGTCCAAGAAAATGGTTAACTGCACTTTTTGAAAGAGCAACATCATGTCAATAATAGCTGACAACTGGAAGAAATCATGATTACTCTTAAACACAAAGACCACCTGCCCCCCCCCCTTTTCCTCTTTTTCTGAGTGAAATGTGGTAGGGGAAAAAAGGAATTGAAATTAAAAGAGGAATTAAAAAATCTGCCGAGGTACACATGTTCAATCTCTGAGCTTCTGTTGGTTAACATCTCTTCTGTCCAGTAATTGGTCCGATAATAAATCTGAAATGAGCAAAGCCTCTATTTAAGGAACATAGATTTGAAAGCTTCTAGCTTGAATAAAAAACATGTATTACTAAGCTGTGGGTTGTCAAAGAGGAACAGCCTCCTGAAACCAGTTTGCTGTGGATTTATTTGAAAATGTAAGACAAATATTTGGTTGAAGCCCAGCATTCCAATCTATGTATACACGCTCATCAATTTCTTCAGGAAAACACTGAAAGTGGCATTAGGAGAAATTTGTATTTTGGCATTGATCTCATCATTTCTTAGATGCAACATGATATATATAGAGTCTTGATCAGATGGACTATAAATTTTTTCCAAAAATATTTATTGAATGGTTGCTATTCAAAGGCATTATTAGGGACAGCAGAGCATATGACGAAGTAAAAGACATCTGTGTCCTCAAGGAACTTACAAAAATTTGTAAAGAATATTTGAATACATTTAAAGATTTTAATGGGAGGTAGTACAAAAGATTGATATAGAAAATAAGAGTAAGCAGAGGGATAAAGGCAGTTATTCTTTAGAATAAAATTTATAGTATAATTAAAAGGACAGTGATTTGATCCTTTACATATAAATCTCAGTTTTGCCTGAGCATGCTCACATTCCACAGTTTCTAAAATAGCCATTTTTCTTCCTCTCCTCAAACAATGTGCATTCCTTCCCAACTCAACCCCATATTTCATTAACAAAATAGAAGTCCTTATAATTCAGACTACCTCTCTCTCTTTCCTTATAACTATCTAGTAGCTTCCACTGATTTAAAATAGAATCTAAACTTTGACCATGGCCTACAAAGTTGCAGATGGTCTGTCACCTGCCTACTTTTCTTTCCTTTTTGCACCTCTTTCTCTTTAGCAGTCTTGGTGCCAACCTCTTTGACTTGTTTTGCTTCCTCAAATGGGCCTTCTTCATTGCTGTTTTATGTCTCTGCACCTACAGTTCTGTCTACCCACAATATCCTTTCCTGAAACTTTCTCATGGTCAGCTTCTCATCACTCAGTTCTCAGCTCGACTGTCATCTTTTAAGAATGGCCTTCCCCGAGTTCCCATCGTGGTGAAGCAGAAACAAATCCGACTAGGAACCATGAGGTTGCAGGTTCAATCCCTGGCCTCGCTCAGTGGGTTAAGGGTCTGGCGTTGCTGTGAGCTGTGGTGCAGGTTGCAGATGTGGCTTGGATCTGGTGTTGCTGTGGCTGTGGTGTAGTGTAGGCAGGCAGGTATAGCTCCGATTAGACCCCCAGCCTGGGAACCTCCATATGCCATGGGTGCTGCCCTAAAAAGACCAAAAAAAAAAAAAAAAAGAATGGCCTTCTCTTAACATTTTATCTGTATTCCTTTCCCAAATACAAAGCATTTTTCTACCATATTAGCTTATCTTTCAAAAAAATCAATTGCAAACTAAGGTTTATTGGAACAATATTGATGTATTCATTCCACATTAAAAGATACGAGTAAATACAGTAAAAGCTATTTTCTCACCGTAAGAGTCCATTATTTCAAGATTTATAGATGTCACAATTCTATTTAGTCCACAATATCTCATCCAAGTCTTTTCTCAAAAATATTTTGTTTCAATCATTTATAGCTTACTGGTTTTCAGATTAAAATTATGTATATTTAAGAAGAACAATATGGTGTTTATATACATAATGAAATAATTTACTACAGTCAAGCTAATTAACATAGTCTATCTCCTTGTATGGTTACGATTTGCATGACCCTGTGTGACGGGTGTATTTGAGATGTACTCTCTTAGTCAATTTCCGGTATATACTATAGTGTTTTTAACTACAATCACCATGCTGGAACATAGATCTCTAGACTTATTCTTCCTACATAATTGAAACTTTGTACCCTTTGACCAACATCTCCCCCTTTCCCTCATCTTCCTGTCCCTTATAAACACTGTACTACTCTGTTTTTATGAACTTGACTTTTTAATAAGGGAGATCATGTAATATTTTTCTTTCTCTGCCTACCTTCTATCTTGTTTCTCCTTAGCGCTATGGCTCTTTGAGATTATCTTGCTTAGCTGCTTACTTTTGTTCTGCCTGCCTGTCTTACCAAGTGGAAGCTATATTGGGAAAATAATTTGTCTGGCACCCTCAGTTATGGCACATGGATCTTTAAAAAATATCTGCTGATTGAATGAATCAATGTATAACTGAAAGAATGACAAAAGTCTAAAGAAAGATGTTAAAAAGAGAAAAATGGAAAATGTGTTCTTAGTAGGTTAATCCTTAAATGGGAGTTACAATGGTATAGTCTTCCAACTCAGATATTCAGGTATGAAGAAAACAATCCACCTTTGCTATCAGTCGTGTCATGGTTATTCCAAAGTATTAGTTAAGTCCACGTTATCTGCGATTTGAGTTGATAGAGAAGCAGAAGGATTAAAGGATATTTGTCAAATGATACTAACTTTAATTTATATAATTTCCACATACTAATTTTATATCCATGTACTTTTGGTAACATTTCCTGCTTTCCAGCTAATTTGGACAGATCATCCAACAATAACACATTTGTGAGCATGGTGCAGCATGATCACGTACTCTTAAGTACATTGAAGAATGTAAACACTGTTGAGTAACTAGTATTCTGTTATCCAGCAACCAGTCATGTGATACTCTCTTCTAAGACCTTAAAAATAGGTAGATTCTAATTTACCCAAGCTATGCTATCAAAAAACTAGGAGAATACCTACTGTTATTTTGTATGCTAGGATGTAATGCTTTTTTAATAGCAGTAAATGTTAGACTTAGTGAAATATGTGTTCCTTTTAATGTTTCTTAATTTGATATTTAACATTTCTTTACTAACTTGGAGAAAAAGGAAATCTAAGGGTCCAAATCAGAGCTAGTAGGCAAGATTATTAAAATAATCCTCTACACATTTTTACTTTGCACACATTTAATTTAACATGATTCTCAGCAATAGCTTCAAAAGTAAGTACCTCTTAAGAGACTTTTAGTTACTTTTAAAACCACTTTCTGGATTCTTGTAGCCTCTTTAAAACTAAGGTGGCTTAGGGAAAAACTCCCACCACTTCTGAAAAAAAGCTTTTTAAGTAAAAATCTTTTTTTTTCTTTTCTTAATTTTATTCTTCTAGTTATTTTCTTTAATGTACTTACTGATATAATGCAGGATAATGTCACTCATAAGTTCTGAACACGTAGTTATGGACCGATAATTTCGTAGGTTAGAACATTCGGTCAGAACACTCGTTTGATTATCATGTCCTCTATCCTATTCTATAATTTTTCATATATCCATATGTCTATCTAAGTACAAAAGACAGTGGCTGCTCTCTGCTGAGAGATGAAATGGAAATCTCCATTACAATACATTGTCTCCTGTATGAATGCTCTACATTTTCTGCTGTCTTCACTGTATTAACTAATGTCATCTTGTAGATTTTTAGCCTTGTCTAAACTACTCTTGCAATGACACTAATAATGAAAAAATACATCATGAGGGACAGTTATTAATATATAGCACTAATTACATAAAGCATTATTTTGTCTAGTACTGCTATATTACATGAAAAACTGCCCTATCATATTCATTTCATATCAACATAGTCTATACATGGAGAAATATATTTTGAAAGGGAAGTTGGTTAATTCTTTTTAAAGTCTTATGAAAAGTGGTTTTGAAATTACTGTATATCCCCAACCAAGCCATTATATAAATTTGCGTTTGTGAATAAAGATCAATCTGAGAAGCAAAAGTTTAATAATACAAAACGAATATGAATTATTCAAAAAAGAGCCAGAATATAATGTTTTCCTTTAATGAAAATGCTGACAATAAAAGTGGAAATGTCTTACCAATTTGGAGCTTTTTTGCAATTTTGTTCTTCCCACTCACATAACTATAATAAAATGCTCTGTAAAGTGAAAAGAACATGGAAACCACCGTTTTTGAAATACACTGAATTGACTCATGCCTTTATCAGCTAGAATTTTTCTTGTTAATTGCATATTCAAGCCTTTTGTAGTCAAGAGATAAGATTAGAAAGGGAGACAAAGGAACAAAATTTTATTAATCAATAATCAATAGTAGAACATGAAATGTTTATAGTTGTGTTAGGAACCCCAACGAAATGTGTACAATGGTCATGTCTCCAAGAAACTAGTCTTTGTGAGCCTAGCTCCCATTTGCAAGGCCGCATAGGACTACAGGAAGCCGCCAGAGTTTTTGGCACAGGGATTCCTTTCTACTGTCTCCCACTTTTCTGTCCCACTATGTCTCACTTTGGCTTTCCTGATTTCTTCACCCTGTTAAGGTTACCCCTTAGATCTCAGTCCCTGCACAACCCTTTCCTAGGTTTGGCCAAGTAGTTTTGGTTACTTATCCTAGCAGATCTCAGCACCCTGAAAAGCATGACTTCCAGTGTCTACCTGGTGACTTTTTAACTTTAATCATAGGCTGGAAGAGAGATTGTACCCTTCCTTATCCTTTCACTTTCTCCTCATAGGCCCTCTCCAGCCCAGGCTAGTTGAGTGCTTCCTTCACTTGATCCAATTTGGTCGGTCCTTCCTGGCGTGATCTGGAGAGAAGGAAACAAACGCATGTAGCCTTCAGCATGGTAGAGCCATCGCTAGGGGGTTGTAGGTAAAACAAAGAGCTGCCTCAAGGGCATTGCCAGAATGTGTGCTGAGTACTTGATTAGAGCCTGAGGAATTTTCAGTGACTCAAACATATACTTTGGTGATAGAGAGGAAATGTGTCATAACTGTCTGCCAACGACATATGAGACAACTGGGCAAATGCTCTGCAGAAAAAAAGGGGAGATAACCAACAGGACTTCCATTTCCATAAAAATGCTATCTATGAAATGTTTTAGATTAGTTGATGTATTTTTGAGTATATTTTACTTTATTTTTTAAATTAAAAATATAGTATAATTGATTTACAATGTTGTGTCAATTTCTGCTGTACAGCATAGTGATCCAGACATATATATAAATATATATATACACACATACACATATACATACATACACATATACATACATATATACATTTATTCCTCATAATATCTTCCATCATGTTCTACCCAAAAAGATAAGATATAGTTCCCTGTGCTATACAGCAGTACCTGAGACTACAGCAAAGGATCAACATCTATCTCAGGTTAAATCCAAGAAGGAAGAATCAAATAGATACTTCTTGAGGAACTATGATACTAGAGAATTTCTCTTGTTCTTAGCACTGACCTGGCTTTCATAGGGTATCTACGAAGTTAATAAAATGCTACATGAAAAATAAATGAATGAAGAAAAGGTGTCAATCTAAGAAGAAATAATTTCAATAAACAGGATCTTTAAAGAAATAGTTCTTCAAATAAGAAATAAATTGCAAAAGAGATAATTTAGATAATAAGAAAATAAAGCAGGAGGAAACCAATAAAATCTGTATATGTAGAAATAAAGGCAAGTATAGTTAAAATTGAGGAGGCAAAATATAAAACTGGCTATGAAAGTGAATGTGGCATAATGTTCTTTTTAATCCTTTGATCAGATTAACAATAACTTTTCTTTATTCTGTGTACTCCGAAAGACTGAGATCTAAGGAGGCAGATTCAGTAAGGGCAAAGCAGCTACAAGTCACTGGGAAAAAATAAAAAGAGTAAGACAGATCTTGATTGGCCTAAGAATGTGTTCCTCAAAGATACACCGCAAAATTCAGGCCCTTCAAAAGAAGTAACAATTATACTACAACATACCTCAAAGGCTGTTGCTTCTAGTAAAATAATTTTAAACCCAGAGAAAACCCCAAAGTAACTAAAGAAAATTATAACTTTATCAGTCTGATAAGTTCTCTGTCAGGACTGATTCATTTGCTATTTATTGTATTTGCTCATGTGCTATTCATTGCTATTTGTACTTTTATCACCATAACTTAGCATTAATTACCACAGCATTAAAATAAAATGCCATTGTAATTCTATATTCAGGGCATAGATGTCTCAAAGTTACATCCATGCTTAGCAATTTGTCTACCCAACAGAAGTCTATTTACACTTTAAATACCTTTCCTATAAATTAATATATTGATTGTTTTAGTTTAATTAATAGAGATATTAAAGTTATCGTCACACTTCTAAAAAATTAGTTAGAAATGTGCCATTCTCTCATCTAATGAGAACCAGAATTTCATCATTAATTGCATCTTGATCTTATAATGAAGAGAGAGAAAACAGTTTGCATTTGGGGAGGAGCATTATCTTTTTCTCACTAGAATACATTCAGTAAATCCTATTCTTTATCTAACCATGTAAAATTATCTTCTCCAATGATTTCTTAATATGACTTAGAACTGATCCTAAAATTAAGTACTACTATAATTTATCTTTGTGTTAATGGCCACCTATTACAAGTGCAAAATATAGAGTTCCCACTGTGGTGCAGTGGGTTAAGAATCTGACTTCAGTGGCTCAGGTTGCTGCAGAGCCAGAGGCAGCATGGGTCACAGATGCAGCTAGATACCTTTCCTGGCCTGGGAACTTCCATATACCGTGGGTATGGCCATAATAAAATAAAATGTAAAATTTAACACATTCACTATTCCTCCTAATGCATTTTTTATCTTGGCCTCTATTCCTTTTGCAAACATGACTGTCAGCATATTTATCTTTTGTCTGGCTCGAATTTAATTCAATATCATAGCTTGACTATCAGATATTGGGGTCTGTATCACAATACTTCTTGTTAATTGAGGCTTTCCTTTGGTGAGTGGCCCCTGGGCTGCTCCATAACCCTTGGACTGGGAAAACCCAAGACCACTGTGTCACAGATACATGTCAGCTGGGCCAAGAGTCCAGATCTAAAATAATATGAATAGCAAACTCAGCAACTCCAGACTGATAATCCACCCACTATCTAAAAGCATTCTATTATGAAAACATTAGCCACCTCTCATTTGTCTGTTGGTAATTATCAAACTGTGGAGTAGGAAAGAATCACCAAGATGCACTGCCAGAAGTTCTGACACATAGGTCTGTGGGTAAGGTCCAGGAGCTGCATTTTTACCAATGAGTCGTGTAATGCCAACACAGATGATTAACGCTCAGCACATAGAGAAATATCCTGATACTTTAGAAGCTAAAGAGTTTTTACTGGAATAAATCCATTTTATGAGAATGTGCAAATGAATCGTAATTTGCACAGTTTGATCATGTTTCTCAAGGATCAGAATAGGCTAATAGGAAGATCTGCAGAAGGGCATGTGGTCCTGAGGTGAGAAGCAGAGCCTCTGGACCTGAAGGGAAGAGCAGATTTCAAAAACCTTTTCATAAATGCCCCTCCCTTCTCCATTTAAGTTGCATGGACCTTTCTGAAACTAGTTTTAAACCCCCAAACTTTCAAGAAGTGACGCTTGTTTGTGACTCTAACTTTTGCAAGTAATTTTGAGGATACAAAATATGTTTAAAGCTTTTAAGTATTGGTAATATTAATTGAAAAATATTATAGCACTCTACAGCACGTAGTGTGAAGACTTACACCAAGTGTGTGTGAATGCATGCGTCAGTCCTGTCATCTCAGCTTTAAGATGTGTTACCTGCTATGATTTACAGGTACAAGGACCTAAAAAAGAAGACATCACCACTTCACACTCTGAAATGGTCCAATTATATACCTTGTTACCTGTATCAGAAATTGACGATTGCAGAAAAATAAAGGTATAGATCTACAGTTCTATGTTGTTAATTGATTTATGTGTGAATATGCTAAAACAATCCTGATTTTGTTTTAGGATTTCTAATGAGATTGAACTTGAATACTTATTGTTTATTACCTAAAATATTTTAAAGTAAGTTTGAAAATCTACAACTACTTTTCTACTTCCTCTAAAACATAAATAGTCTAGCTATAGGCTAAGTGTATATCCTTACAGAAGTTAAAAGTTTTCTTACAGTCCAGATAAGTTAAAAGAATAAATACGACTGAGAAGTAAGAAAAAGCAGTTTAGTACATACATAATTATTCATTTAATTTCTGGGAGAAGAGAAAGTACTAGCAATTTTTCCTTTTAAGAACTAAATAGATAAGGATAGCAAATGATGATTTCACTAATACATTCCACAGTGTTTTCTCCAAATAAACCACACATTTTAATGCAAATTGTGTGACAACATATATGTGTGTGTGTGTGTGTGTGTGTGTATATATATATATATATATATATATATAATTACAATATACATGGTCATATTGATTATTTTATATTATTTTATAGACTGTATAGTCTTATATGGACCATTCACTGTTTCTTTCTTAAAATCTAAAGCCAAATTGGTCCCAAACACCAACCAAGACATAAATAAAATAGTTATATGCAAAAAGAATTTTCACTCAAATTATTTAAGAATAAATATTATTAGATATTTTAGAAGCAGTGTTAGGAAAGCAGTAATATTATGATATGTTTTTCTCTCCCTTTTATGAAGGGATTTGACTTCCTGAAGCCCACTGAGCAGGAAAGAGAAATAAAAGAATCAATTACTGCTTAAATGTTCTTTTAAAAAGTCCTTTAAAAAACTGATTTTTCCTTTGTGGAATAATCCTTGAATTCAAAAGAACTAAACAATGAAACTGGCAACATAAAATATAATAATGATTTTAGTAGCAGAAATGGTTCTTTAAAAATACTTACCTATTTAGTGTTTATTTTCATTTACAAGGTTGCATACTTGGATGGCAGGGTAAAAAATATTTGAACTATAAAACCTCACTTTATTTCTTTAAATTTATATTTCTGTCTGCAGTCTGGTATATAACTTTATAAATGTGTAAGTTAGATTTATGTGATTTCTGTCTTTGTGGTCAACGTTCTATTGATCCTCTTTTGTAACATAAAAAAATCAGTCACTCTGAGAACTTTTACTTATTGAATACCATTCTATGTTTATTAGGCTATACATTTTCCTATTCTCATATATCCAATTAATTCACTATGCACTTGATAGCATTGAGCAAATAACTGTTGAATGAAAAACATGGGGGGGAATTAGTATTCTCACATAAAGGAAATAAGATTAATATAAAAGAAATATTCGAGTAAAAAAAGTCAAAATATTTAATAATATTTAATTATTTAATTATAATATATTATAATTTTATCAATATAAAGGCTTTTTCACTGAATTAGCCAGAGTTTCAGAGTGGACATATGAAAATTTCATTTGAGAAGTTATTAAAAGAGAGAGAAGCACAGTTTTTACAGAGAATGATGAGGAAATGCAAACAAAGGCTATGGGGGCATGATAATTTGAGATGACCCACTGCAGACATAGTGATATTAAAACTTTGGTTGTCAAATGTAGGGATTCAAATGTGATCAGGCCTTGTCTGGAAGGAGCAAAATTAAGATCTAAAGTAAAACAAGAAACTGGGAGTTCTCATCATGGCTCGGGTTAACGAACCCAACTAGTGTCCATGAAGACACAGGTTCAATCCTTGGCCTTACTCAGTGGTTTAAGGATCCAGCATTGTCGTGAACTGTGGCAGTTTGCAGATATGGCTCAATCCCAAGTTGCTGTGGCTGTGGCGTAGGCCAGCAGCTGAAGCTCCGATTCCACCCCTAGCCCTGGAAATTCCATATGCCATGGGTGCAGCCCTAAAAAGACAAAAGACAAAATAAATAAATAAATAAAGTAAAGCAAGAAATAAAGGCAGCTGAATAAATGGGAAGCACGTTTGGGAAAAGAATTGGAAAGAAGGATTTTATGTCATCTTGAAATTGAGCAGAAAAACACATCATTTTTGGTGTTAGAACTGGACAGCCCATGGCCCATAACGTGAACTTAAAAGAATGTTGCAGTGGTGAAATTAGGTATGGTGTGGTGGACAGAGTGAATTGGAACATGCGTTCTACCTTCTTTCTAATGTGTTATATTTTCCAGACTCTCTATAGGAGGGTCTAGATATGATCTGAGTTCAAATAATCAGAGGCATTCACAT
Source organism: Sus scrofa (assembly GCF_054392235.1). Taxonomy (NCBI): domain Eukaryota; kingdom Metazoa; phylum Chordata; class Mammalia; order Artiodactyla; family Suidae; genus Sus; species Sus scrofa. The sequence goes on from NC_139389.1 coordinate 79,079,870, forward strand.
AAGATTTGGAGGCAAAAGCAAGGTAGAATGATGCTTCCACTGTATCTTCTATTTTTCTAGCAAGCATGGTTATGACATTGGAATTTTCTGTGGGAGCATTAACAGAAGTCCCAATGTTAAGTTACTAACTTCACAGGTCTTTAGAGGTAAGGTATAGGATATTCATTTTGGCACATTTCCTCCTCTGGTGAGAATATATAATTTCAAATTTCAGGGTGAGTCCTCTTGTTTAAAAAAAAAATCCTTATTTTGCTCACAATTTTGGCCTCTTCTGCATTAGATGCCTTAATATCAGAAAAAGAAAATGCTTCTATAAGATGACACCTAGAGATAGAGCAAGAAGTTGAGACAGTGATGGGGTCATCTAGGGACTCCTTATGACCTAAAAGTAATAGGAGAAAAAAAGAGTTTTCTCTCTTGGATAGGAAGATTAATGTTGATTTTAAGGGGACATAGGACTATTTTTAAAAGGTATTTCAGGGAAGATTGCATATGTGTCTGGAATGGAAGGGATATTTGAGATGTGCTCTTATAATATAAATTCCCATATCCTGAGGCAAAAGTGCAGGTACAATTCCAGCAATCCAAGACAGGCATGACCACTGATGACTCACGCCTAACAGGAATAAAAGTTTACTTTAAGCCACCTATCATTTAACTCCAGACTGCTGAGGCCAATGAAGGCATAAAATTTAGAGTAGAAAAAAAGATGCTATAAATAAAAATATGGTCTTATGGCCATTTGCAGAAGCAAAGCTTCAAGCAGCCTCTCGTTCTTTATGTATTTATTTCTATGTAAACACATTTCCTCCCTTTTTTTTTTTTTACTCCATTTCTCTCATTATATATTTGGGTTTTTTTCTGGATAACTTTTTAAGATATGTAAATGGAGAGGTTAGTGAACCTAAGGAAGGTACATCACTGCAGGAAGAATTCTGTGACTAACAGAAGTTTGGGTGTCTTCTCTTGGGGACAGTATAAGTGTGTTTTTATTTATACAGGGAAATAGTTGCATTTGAAGTGGGGGAAATCAGTTGCTGCTGTTGCTGCTGTTTAGAAATTTATGTGTGGGAAGGTAAGTGTGAATGGTCAAGGCACAGACAACGGATGGATTCTGGGAGTTGGTGTGCATCGCTGCTCAGTATCTATTTACCTTCTTTCTAGTATCCTTTCTTACACTTCTGAGGTTGAGAAGTCAAAATATAAATGTCTAAGTCTCTTTGACAGACAGGGCTCATAAAAGTAGTCCAGATTCGAACAGTTAGTCAAAGTCATGTGGCATTTGGAAGGGAAAGAATTGTGGAGATCACGGGCCTACAATTTCTATTGGTTATCACAGTTATAAAGGTCCTTCTCCAACAGGATGTGCAGGGATCATAATTAATTTGTGAATACTGAAAGGGCTCAGGACATCCATTTCTGCCTATGCCAATATATAGTTATAATGTGGCTAGTTTCCCAACCTAAGGATTGCAACAGGTAAAATAATACATTTCTGTACCCTATGACTGAATGACAGTGCCATTGGTTCTTTTTTTTTTTTTTTTTTTTTTTGTCTTTTGTCGTTTTAGGGCCGCATCCACAGCATTTGGAGGTTCCCAGGCTAGGGGTCGAATCAGAGCTGTAGCTTCTGGCCTACACAGCCACAGCAAAGCCAGATCCAATCCACGTTTGCAATCTACACCTCAGCTCACGGCAACGCCAGATCCTTAACCCACTGAGCAAGGCCAGGGGCGAAACCTGCAACCTCATGGTTCCACTCCTCCATGACAGGAACTCCCATAGGGGGAGTTAACTAGAGATTTGCCTGATGATTTACTTCTGTGATATTGGAGTCTACCCTCCAGGCTTTCCAATAAGTTTGTATGGACTAAATTCTTATTAAATTCTTTCCTCTTCAAAAGAGACATTTCACTTATCTACAATTTAACCCTGATTCAAACAGATGGTATACTGAGAAAGAAACATGATAAATGAAATTAAACCATTCTGAGTGATGAAAATACTTTCTCCTTGAGCATAACGTTAACTGGAGACAATTTTTTTTTTAGTTTGGACCATCAGCTTTATTTTATTTATTTATTTGTTTGTCTTTTTGGGGCTGCACCCACAGCATATGGAGGTTCCCAGGCTAGGGGGTCTAATGGGAGCTATAGCTGCTGACCTATGCCAGAGCCACACAATGCCAGATCCGAGCTGCATCTGCAACAACCTACACCACAGCTCACGGCAACGCCAGATCCTTAACCCACTGAGAAAGGCCAGGGATAGAACCCACAACCTTATGGTTCCTAGTTGAATTCATTTACGCTGCACCATGTCAGGAACTCCCATCAGCTCTATTTATTATACCACACATGCATTTTTATTTGAATTTCATGTTAGTTTAATAGTTACAGTTGGTTACTTGCCACTTATATGCGTCTAATAAACTATATATTTATCAACAAATTTTGACACCTGAAAAGCAATGATACATATCCATATGGATGTTTTCATAGTATAGAAAAGATGTATGTCATACAGTTGATAAAAACTCACAGTTTAGGAGAAAATGTCCATATCTGTAAACCAAAAGAAAACTCATAATTAGGTTCAGCTCAGATCAAGCATTAAATATTTATATATTGATTTAATTTTTGCCATAATCTCTAATTATTTTATAATTCAGACCAAGATATTTAAAAATACAGACATGGAGATGCAGTCATAGGTCATGTACATTTCTAAAATAGTGGCTGATTACAAAGACCCAATCCACAGTTCACTCAAAAGAGCAAATGTCTGCTTGATCTGAAAGCTAATTATGTAGTATAGATTTTGTCTGAATCTTCAGCTTCATTTCTTTACTTCTCAAACATGACAAAAACTTGGAATTGTGCAATATTCATGTAATGCTGTGGTGCATAGAATCACAGGTATTTGAGCAACTTGGTTGGGTGGAGTATGTGTTAACTTTATTCAGCTTTGTAAACCTTACCTGTAAAAGATTGGCTTTCAGAATTAAATAAGAATAGAGGGATTTCCCATTGTGGCTTAGTGATAACAACCCTCAATAGAATCCATGAGGACGCAGCTTCGATCCTTACTCAGTGTGTTAAAGATCCGGCGTTGCTGTGAGCTGTGGCATAGGTCACAGATGCAGCTCAGATTCCATGTTGATGTGGTATGGCTTAGGCCAGCAGCTGCAGCTCTAATTTGACCCCTAGCCTGGGAACTTCCATATGCCATAAGTGTGGCCCTAAAAAGCAACTAAAATAAAATAAAATAAAATGGGAAAGAAGTGAATATCCATCTTCAGTTGCAATTCAGAATCCATTTTCCACAAATTGTGAAGACCTATATTACTGGTAATTTTAGCATAGAAAAAATTCCGGTCAGTATATGTTGTGTACATTTAAAGACAATCCACCACTGCCCCCCATAGTGCCCCCAAGGCCCAACAACTCTGTCTCCACAGTGCTACTTCAATGGCCCCACCCAAAAACATATAATTCTAGAAATGTATAGACTTCTAAGACTGAATCAGGAAAAAATAGAAAATCTAAATAGACTGATTACTAGAAAGGAGACTATATTAATATTTTTTAAAAAATCCTAACAAACAAATGGCCTCACTGGTTAATTCTACCAAACATTCAAAAAATACCATCTTTCTCGAACTCTTCCAAAAAACAGAAGAGGAAAGAACTCTTACAAGCTCCTTTTATGAGGCCAACTGCTACCGAAACTAGACAAAGACACCAAAAAAGAGAAAATTATAAACCAATCTTACTGATGAAATAGATGAAGAAATTCTCAACAAAATATTAGCAAACAGAATTCAATATGCATTAAAAGGCTAATATACCATGATCAAGTGAGATTTATTCCAGGGGTGCAAAGATGGTTCAACATCTGCAAGTCACTTGTAATATACCACATTAACAAATTAAAAATAAAAATCATATGATCACCTCAATAAATGCAGAAAAAGCAATTGATAACTTTTTTTTTTTTAGGGCTGCACCTGCAGCATATGGAAGTTCTCTGGCTAGGGTTGAATCAGAGATATAGATTCACCATATCCACATAGCCACAGCAACATGGGATCTGAGCCACATCTGCGACTTACACCACAGCTCACAGCAATGCTGGATCCTTAACCCACTGAGTGAGGCCAGAGATCAAACCCACATCCTCCTGGATACTAATTAGGTTCTTCATCTGGTAAGCCATGACAGCAACTCCATCGACTGACAACATTTAACATCTGTTTATGATTAAAACTCTTAACAAAGTGAATATAGACAGAAGATACCCCAACATAATTAAAGCCATATACGACAAGCCCACAGCTAATATACTCAATGGTAAAAAGATGACAGCTTTTTCCTTAAGATTAGGAACAAGACAATGCTGTCCATTCTTGACACTTTTACTTAGCATACAATTGAAAGTCCAAGCTAGAACAATTAGTCGGGAAACAAAAAATAAAAGGCATCAAAATTGGACAGGAAGAAGTAAAACTATAAATATTTGCAATCAACATAACTTTATATACAAAAAAACAACAAGACTCCACCAAAAATCTGTTAGAACTAATGAATGAACTGCATTCACTTATTTCATACAGCAAAGTTTCAGGGTACAAAATCAATATACAGAAATCTATTGCATTTCAATATACTAACAATGAATTATCAAAAAATGAAAGAAAATGAAGAAGACACAAAATGGAATGATTGTCCATTATAATCAAGACAGTATGGTATTGGCATAAAAACAAGCACATAGATCATTGTAATGAATCAAGAATCCAGAAGTAACCTCAAGCATATACGGTCATTTAATTTGACAAAAGAGACAAGGACATACCACTGACCAAAAGATAATCTATTCAATAGATGATGTTGGGAAAACTGGACCACTATCTTTGCCCATGCATAAAAATTAACTCAAAATACATTAAAGACTTCAAATTATAAAACCCCCAGAAGAAAAGATGGGCAGTAAACTCATTGACATTGATCATCATGCTATTTTTTAATCTGACTCCAAAGCAATCACAGTGAAAGCAAGAAAGCAAGAGAGAGAAGGAAAGAAAGAAAAGTGAGAGTAGGTCAAACTAAAAATCTTCTGCATAGTGAAGGAAATCATCAACAAAGTAAAATGATGGCCTACTGAGTGGAAGAAGTTATTTGCAAATATCTAAAGTCTATAAAAATATTCACCCAGCTCAGCATCAAAAAAAAAGAAAAAAAATTCAGGAGTTTGCATCGTGGCTCAGTGGGTAATGAACCTGACTAGAAACCATGAGTTTTCAGGTTCCATTTCTGGCCTCACTCAGTGGGTTAAGGATCCGGCATTGCCGTGAGCTGTGGTGTAGGTCGCAGACGCAGCTCAGATCCCCCATTGCTGTGGCTGTGGCGTAGGCTGGCAGCTACAGCTCCAATCCAACCCCTAGCCTGGGAACCTCCATATACTGTGAGTGCAGCCCTAAAAAGACAAAAGACAAAAAAGAAAATTTTCAATTTAAAAAATGGACAGAAGATCTGAATAAATATCTTTCCAAAGAAGACATACCAACACATGCAAAGATTCTCAAGATCTCTAGTCATCAGGGACACATAAATCAAAACCACAATGAGATATTACTTCATACCTGTCAAAATGGCTATTATTAAAAATACAAGAGGTAACAGTGTTGGCTAGGATGTAGAGACAAGAGAGCTGTAATGTGCCGTTGTTTGGAATATAAATTGGTATCATCACTGCAGAAAAAGATATTAAAAAGATATTAAAAAGATACCATATGATCCAGCAATTCTGAGTCTGGTTATTTATTATAAGTAAACAAAAACACTAATTTGGAAAGATATATGTACCCTTATATTGATTGCAGCATTATTTACATAGCCTAGATGTAGAAGAAACTAAATGCCCAAAAACAGATGAATCAACAAAGAAGCTGTGGTACATATATGAAATATACAATGGAATATTACTCTGCCACACAGAAAAATAAACTCTTGCCATTTTTAACAACATGGATGGACCTTGGGGGTACTATGCTTAGTTAAATAAGAGAGAGAAAGACAAATACCATATGACTTCACTTATATGTGGGATCTAAAACAGTAAAACCAAAACAAACTAAACCAGACTAAACTCACTGATACAGAGAGTGGACTGGTGGTTGCCAGAGAGATGGGTCATTGCGTGGTGAGCAAAATAGGTGAAGGGAATTAAGAGGTACAAACTTAATAGCTGTAAAATAAACATGTCTTGGGGATGTAATGTACAGCGTGGTGACTGTAGTCAGTAATATCATATTGAATATTTGAAAGTTGCTGAGAAAATTAATCTTAAAAGTTCTTATCACAAGAAAAAAATTGTAACTGTGTGGTGACAGACTGATTGCGGTGATCATTTCACAACATATACGAATTTTGAATCATTGTACATCTAAAACTAATATAATGTATGCCAATCATACTTAAATAAAGGAAAAGAAAGAAAAATATTTTCTAAAGCGCTGACTTGCTGGTTCTCAAAGAGTTAATAAGAAAATTCAAACTTCCAAGAAAAAAATCATTTCTAGTATGTTATTCACTTAATTTTTGACATTTCTACATCCCTCAAAACCTTAAAATAAATTGAATCTTAAATAATATTGAAAACATCCATATAAAAGGTCAGCATAATGGTAAGAAAAAAGAAAAGTTAGCCAACATCATAACTGCAGGATGTTTTCCATCTTTCCCATAAGATCTAATGTGCATTGTCCTCTGTAGCTATTTAGAATTGCAAATAACGATTGATATATTCAGTCTTGCTTTAATTTATGTAAAGCTGACTTCCTTTTCCTGTCTTTAGGGAGGACAGGCTCATACATATGTTTGAAAAACAGCAGTTTCTTTAATATTTAATTATAGGTACAAATCTGTCCTTTGAGCCAGGCAAAACACTTGTGAAAGATTAAAGGGTTAATACATTATTTATCAAGTTGATTTTCTCTTTTGTTATGGGTTGCTAGAAATATAACATAAGAAAAATGCTATAATTTCAAAAAGGGTGAAAAGCAATCAGAATATGTCTTTAAAATAGAAAAATAAAATATCTTTATATAAATAGAAGTTGAAAAGTTTCCTCCAAAAAGCTAACCCACAGACACAAAATAATTAAATTTTGCATTAGTGAAAAAAGGGATCATTAGAAGACAATTTAAACATGATGGCTCCAGGGACTGTCCCTTTGCCCAAAGCTTTGTTTCCTTTTCAGAGGTTTCTGGCAGCTTATAGGATAGAAGTAAATTTTATGATAAAATTACTTCTAAATATCTTGGAGCAAACAGTACTCACTGTGACTCCATGTTTTCTCATCCCTCTGTGTCCACAGACAGCAGGAAATCCTCTTGTTGACTAAGGCAGTGTTTGATAATAACCTTTCTCTCCTTGTTATGTTACTTGGAGTGCTCATCATTTGAGAGCTATAATGTGTTGGGAATCTCCTACAGTCCACTTCAATTGCCAGGCACCATACCTTCCATACTCTCTCTGCACGCCATTTTTTAAAATCCAACTTTCCAGCTGAGTAGATTGAGGCACACACTATTTTCTGAGTATCCCATGAATTTCACATATGGAATTGGCAACAAAATATGTGCTGACCTGTCCACCCTCCCACCATTCCCTGCATATAGTCATACAGAATGAGAAAAACTTTTTATACTTGGTATTTTCCTCCTTTATCCAAAGTGCTTCCAAACATTTCAGAAAGTTAAATAACATACTCAAAAGAGAAAATAAAATTGAAACTAGGAGCCAAAGTAGCATATACTTCCAGGAAGAGCAACATCTTTTAATATGAGATTTTAAACGAGATTAAGAGTAAGTAAACAGAGAAGTGCTTTGGAGGCATTTAAGTTTTGGCACTAAATATGCTGTAATTATCTGAATAGTTATGTGGCAATTCAGTTTCTGGTTAACTGGTCAAAAGGATAATGCTACTGAAAAAGACATATCTAGAGTCTCTTAGGGTAACAAATTATAATTTTGAACTAGATTCTGAAGTAAAGACATGGCTAATATATGGCATTCCTAAAGTTTCCACATGTAACCATTTGTCCATACCCCTTGTGGGAAATAGGCAAGATTTGTTCTGAATTCCTCCTCAGTTTCACATAAACATACAAAATACATAAAAATAAACACACGACATATGCACATATTCACACACACACACACACCTAGACACACACACAAATGCATACCTTTGACCACAGTTAAGAATGCAAGAAAAGAAATAAAAAGCATGCAAACTAGAAAGGAAAGAATAAAATGGTTCTAATTTGCAGATGGTATAATTGTCTATGTAGAAAAACTCATAGAAGCTACAAGAATCTTCTGAAACTTAGAAGTGAATTTAGTAAGGTCACAGAGTAAAGATCAACATGAAAGGGAAATTTTACTCTTATATGCTAGCAAGGAGCAAATAGAATCTGAAATTTAAAAACCAAAACCCATTTAAAACAGCATCCACTCCAAAAATAAAATATTTAGGTGTATACTTACTATACGGAAAAATACAGAACACCAATGAAAAGAAACCACAGAATATATAAACGAATGGAGAGATATTGCATGTGCACAGATTAGAAGGCTCAATATTGTTAAGATGTCAGTTCTCCCCAGTTTTGTCTATTGATTCAATGTAATCCCTGTCAAAACCCCAACAAGCTTTTTTTGTTTATATCAATAAGCTGATTCTAAAATATATATAAAAAGGCAAAGTACTAAAACAACCAAAACAATTCTGGAAAAGAACAAAATTGGAACACTCACATTACCTTATTTCAATGTATTAATAAGACCACAGTAGTATAGATGGTGTGGTATTGGCAAAAGTATAGACACGTAAATCAATGGAACAAAATAAAGAGCCAACAAAAATATAGTCAATGGATTTTTGGCAAAGGGTGAAATGTAATTCAGTGGAGAAAGGATAGATTCTCAACAAACGTTGCTGGGAAAATTGGATGTGAAAAAAACAGTGAAAAAAGACACATACTTAACACCTTAAAGTTGGATCAAAATATATCATAGCTCTAAATTAAAATGTAAAATATAAAATTTCTAGAAGATATAGGAAAAATTCTGCATAACCTTGAGTTTGGTGGTAGGTTTTTAGATACAATACCTAAAGTACAATTCATGAAAGAAAAAGATTGAATTGAAAAAAAAATCTTATACTTTATCAAGCTTAAATATTTTTCTCTGTGAAAGACTGATAAAAGAATGAAAAGATAAATCATAGACTGAGAGGAAATGTTTGCAAGTGACATTCCTGATAAATTACTTATATCCAGAAGTCATAAAGAACGCTTACATTTCAGAGTTCCCGTTGTGGCCCCCATGATGTTGCAGGTTTGATCTCTGGCCTTGCTCGGTGGGTTAAGGATCGGCATTGCCATGAGCTGTGGTGTAGGTCGCAGACGCAGCTTGGATCCCACATTGCTGTGGCTCTGGCGTAGGCCAGCGGCTACAGCTCTGATTAGACCACTAGCCTGGGAACTTCCATATGCCATGGGAGCGGCCCTAGAAAAGGCAAAAAGACAAAAAAAAAAAAAAAAGCTTACATTTCAATAATAAAAATTTTAAATTCAGTAATTAAAAAGCTAATTTAAAACACCAAATCATCTGGACATTTCAGTGAAAATAATATATAGATGGCAAATAAGCACATGAAAAGATGCTCAGCATCATCTGTCATTAAACACATGCAAATCAAAACCACAATGAGATATCACTACACTCTTATTAAAATCACTAAAATCTAAAAAAGTAAGAAATGGTTACTAGGAGTTCCCGTCGTGGCGCAGTGGTTAACGAATCCGACTAGGAACCATGAGGTTGCGGGTTCGGTCCCTGCCCTTGCTCAGTGGGTTAACGATCCGGCGTTGCCGTGAGCTGTGGTGTAGGTTGCAGACGTGGCTCGGATCCCGCGTTGCTGTGGCTCTGGCGTAGGCCGGTGGCTACAGCTCCGATTCGACCCCTAGCCTGGGAACCTCCATATGCCGTGGGAGCGGCCCAAAGAAATAGCAAAAAGACAAAAAAAAAAAAAAAAAGAGAATACTAACTTCTGAGTGTAAAAAAAAAAGAAAAAAGAAGAAATGGTTACTAGGATGTGCAGCAATAGAAACTCTCATTCACTTCTAGTGAAGAAAAAAAATAGTACAGTCTATTTAGAAGGCAATTTGGCAGTTTCTCATTAATTAAACATAGACTTCCCACACAACACAGAAATTGCACTCCTAAGTATTTACCAAATGTTTTATATATTTTGGGTCCACACAAATACATCTATGTGAATGTTTATAGCTTCCATGGCTTAGCAGTAGTAAAGTTTTAGTGTGATTGTGTATCTTTTTTAGGGCAGGTTCGGAAGTGAAAATTTCTGAGTGAGAAGAACCACCCTCAACTACTATTATTGAATACTGAATAACTTTGGAATTAGCTATTGCTGAAGATTTGGTAATGTTTATTAATTAGCTTAAAATGAAAAGGTAAGCAGTGATTTTCCATGAGAAATATACAGAAAGGTAAAATTAATTTGAGGACAACTAACATTTTTTGGATTACAGGTACATCAAGATGCTTTATACACTTGCAATATCAAAAGTTAAAACAGGATGTGAGATATCCATTTCCAAAAAATACTTTAGTGGTTATATTTTATGAATTCAACTGTAGTTTCAGTAGCATTTTTCAGAACTCAATACAAGTGCCAAAGAAATTTCTATATATCAAAACCCACTTAACTGTAATTGAGGAGCCTCCACCTAACTTTCTACTGGAAGTGGCTAATCTGCGTGGCAGTAACATGGTAAATGGTAAATGTCAAGAGAAAAATCTAATATATTTATAAATGCCTGCTAAGTGAAAAATATGCTTAATCTAACTCATCGACTACTATCAATATTAGCAACACCTATCTGTGTGGAAAGTTATTTTTAAAGATGAAATATGTATAATCTCCTCCAAGCTCCGCTTTAACAGCTAGTGACTTTGGTAATAGAGAATGCTACCTGAACTGAAAATTAAGCAAAATAATATCCTAAAAATCTAATTCTAGTCTTTTCATTAGTAGACCTGGATTATAAAAAGTACTCAATTATTATTACTGTAATTTTATTTCTATTTTAATATTTGTCAAAAACATTTTAAATTTGTTTTCTCTCATTAATGAATACCTCCATAATAGATTCAATTTTGCCTCTTGACTCATGAAGCCAAGATATTTACTATTTGTCCTTTTACATAAAAAGTTTGCCAACCTGTGCCCTAGAGTATTTGACACATTTGCTCTCCTAACAGGAGCTGTTACTACCCTCCTGGGACCAGAAAACACTCTAATTCTGCTCTCTGGATGGGAGTTAAGTGGGTATGAATTGAATTTCCTTTCTCAGTGCCTTATATTCTGACATCAACTTTGAAATTTGAAATATACATTCTCCATAAAATAACTGGAATTAATTTGTATGAGTTAGGTGTATTACTTTTCATCACTCTAGTCCATGTGCTTTGGTGGACCTGATTACCTAAACAGCATTTTAAGTAGATTTCCCAAGAAAATGAATACCGGGTTCCTTAAAAATGACTAATAATCAACATTTTGAGAACAGAAATCTATTGCGATTCAAAAACTACCTGTATTTTTTGTTTGTTTGTTCCCAAGACAGAATCATGGATAGTTTACCCTGATCCTCATCCAGTTTCTAATTCCAGTGCAGTCTTCTAACTTCTTAGCTTTTATCATCAAAAAACACCTTTTCCAGAAGCACATTAGGGACTGGATACTAAGATCAGCAAACAACATCGTTCAATATAAATCAGTTAATGCTGATAAAATACACTGAGAATTATGAGCAATATTAGCTCATTTGTATTATTATTTCAAAGTAAAATTGAACTGCCGGGGTGAAATAATGTCCGTCTTCATTCTGGTAGCCAGATTGACTTCCAGGCAGGAAACCACCTCACTCCCTTAAGGTGGATAATTAAACACTGAAACTCACATGAGTCTCATTAATGAGCAGGCCAAGGTAATAAACAGATCCCACAACATTCTTATTAGCCTAATACAACTGCGCTTGGGATAAAAAATAATTTCACATTGAGTAAACCTGATAATCATGAGTCTTAAGTGAAGCAAGAGTGTTAGGCTGGGTGTATGGAAGAAAAATGTGAAATCAATGACAGAAAAATAAGCGTGTATGTAATAAAATAATTTAATAGTCATCTATCCATCCACAAATCTAGTTATTTTATAGAAATTTTTCTTATTTCCTGTAGACACAAGTCAATAGCATTTTGAAAATTTATTTACCATTTTATAATCACTTGTTCATTTGACAAAATATTTATTGTTTTTACTAGGTTTTAGGCAAATTGTCTAAAATATAATTACATCATCAATATGCGATGGGGAAACAGGCAATACATATCTAATTATAAAAATAGATGAATGAATGTTAATTTATTTCTTACATTGAAGAGCTTTCAAAATTTGAAATTATTTAACCTACATTATAGCATTTGTGTTCCATAACAACCCTCTTAGATAAGGAAGACATTTATTTTATACTCGAGAAAATTGATACTCTCGAATTAATGATTTGTGAAGAGTTCTACAGTAAACTCAGATCTTCTGATTCAAGGTCCAAAACTTTCTACCCTGCATCAATCTGTCTTATTCTTATTGATGATATTCATTTTGAATAGACTGCTATCCCTTCAACCTCAGCACTGGAATAGCAATTTTATCAATTTTTTCTGTTCGAGGAACCATAGTTTTCCCCACAGCATCTATGGATTCCTCTTCATTTATCTTCTCTTTGAATCAAATGCTACTAATTTTATTGTGGTCTTACACTCAATACCTTCTTTTCTATCCTTTTAAAGAATTGATTCTCCACATTTTCACTTACTGACTTTACTTCAGTGTTAGAACACTGTTTCACTGCAACTTAGCCTAAAATAGTGTGGACCAAATACATTTTCCCCTGAAAAACATGACACGTTATAGTGAAAAAAAGCATTGGTCTAGATGTTAAATACTTGACCTTCATTAGTTATGACTTTCTCCTTTTGATAGGTCTCAAACTCCTTAAAATTTAAAGAAGTAGCAATGATTATAGACTGCCACAGAATTGTCACTTGAATTTCTAATTTATGACATTTTGTGGGGAAAATATTAATAAAACTACAATTTCTATTTCAATAAATATGTACTATGTGAGAGGAATTGTGCTAATCACTATATGTGTGTTATCACTTGTAATCCTCAATAAACCCATTTAAGGCAGCTATTTTCACTCTTAAATTACAGAGGTGACCCCAAAATATTGTTATTAATAACATGAACTCCATAGTACAGCTATTCAGATAGAAACTCTACTTTTATCACCCTCTACCTTTCGTCTATGAAAATCCTGATTTTAATCCTTTTGGACTTTTAACAGATATTCTTCTGAAAGAGAACAGGTGTGTGTTTGTGCATGTGTATTTTTATGTGCATGTGCAAACATATGCAATTGTCCATGTACGTTCATGTGTGTATAAACTTATGTGTTTGTGTGTGTTTACATGAGTGTACGTGTGAGTGGGTGGATATTTTTTATATGTATGCATGTGTTTTTTTGTTTGATTGAGTGAGCACTCAGGAACACATGTCGCCCTTCTCCCACAAAGCATATGTACAGATGGTGAATTGTGTGCTGTTAATTTGGAGATGCCCATGCATTAGCTATATCTTGGCTTCAAAATCTAGTTCAAAGTACATCATACAAATGCACCATAAGTTTAAGATGGGTGAAGAAAAATGTGGAGCTACCAGCTTCCAGTATTTCTTCCTCTAAAATATAATTACCAAGTACACCAAAATATTCAGCTGTTTAGAAATATTTTTGGTTTTTTATCATTTTATTGCCTAGATAATTTTTTATTTTCTTGTGTTTAGGTATGTAACAATTTCACTTGCATAAAGCTTTTTCTATGTATATTTTTTACTTTCCATATTTGTAAATTAATTATTTTCCTTTTTAAAAAGCTATGGCTCAGTATGTTATGATATGTTATTAAATAAGAGTTGGTACAGAATATATTCTTATCCTATTCCTATTTTTTAAAGGGATAACAATAATCATAAAATTTCTCCATTAAGTATAGTGTTAGCTCCAGGTTTTAAATATGTACTTAATGTCATGCTAGAAAAGAAATACTCCAAACATAATTTTTAGTGTTTTAATCGAGAATAGATGTAGAATTTAAGCATTTCTTCTCATCATCTATTGTAATAATTATGATTTTTTACCATCTTTCCACTAATGTGATGAATTACATTAATAATCTCTTTCTGTGTTATATCAGGATTTCTTGGCTGCAGTAAATCCCACTCAGTCATAGTGAAAACATATGGTTTAATATAACTTTTTTTCCCTCTTCGAAGTGAACTAAAATTTTATTTGTAGTTTTATTATCTCTATTTAGAGGTGAAGTTATCTGTCACTCTTTTTTGTATTGGTCTTCTTATGTGATTTAATATTTTTATTTCTAAATGTGAACAAGATAAGATACATACCCTGGTTTGTACTAGAATAATTTTCTATTTAAAGAAACGATGTTCTTAATAAACGGGTATCTTCCCTTCAGAAAATTAAATCATTTTTTGATAAATCTATTTGAGTCGGAACTAAGGCAGAAGAATCTAATGCAGTTTCTCAAATATGCTCGTTAAGGAGCACCTTCTTCAAAATAATTTCAGGAGGTTCTTAAATATGTCCAGCTCAGACTTAATGACAGAGCCACTTTTTGACTGTTTGTGGGCTTTAGGCACTTTTTCCTTCATGGACCCCTTTCTCCATTGGAAAATATTAAAAACTGTTTCACATATGTGTTAATATAAGGACATGTATATTAATATTCTATATTTTTAGACTTTTTATTTGACCTAAGAGTTCATATTTTTTCTTCTGATTTAAAAAAAATTAAAATTTTGGGGAGTTCCCATTGTGGCTCAGGGTTAACAAATCCGACTAGGAACCATGAGGTTGCAGGTTCCATTCCTGGCCTCACTCAGTGGGTTAAGGATCCAGCGTTGCCGTGAGCTGTGGTGTAGGTTGCAGCCGTGTTGTTGTGGCTCTGGTGTAGGCCGGAGGCTACAGCTCCAATTCAACCCCTAGCCTGGGAACCTCCATATGCTGTGGGAGCGGCCCAAGAAATGGCAAAAAGACCAAAAAAAAAAAAAAAAAAAAAAAAACTAAAATTTTTCATAGGTTCTAAGAGTGTGTGGGCCCTATGCCCTATGCCTCCTGAGGCTAACAGGTACATGGACCCTGCATACTGGATCAGACTCTTCAAGTGGGGAACCAGAAATGCCCATGTGAACAAGCAGCTTCTGGGGTTCAAGTGCACGATGATCTAGTGGCTAAGAGAAGTAGGTTCACGGAGGACCAATACAAACTTTGTCACTAGCTGGTAACTAGTAGCAGTTAGTTCTCTTAATTAATAATAGATAACAGGACTAGTCTGTTAACCCCTGCAGATGTTAATGGTTTTGACTATATCTATATTCCACCTGCTACAAATTTTTAAGAGGAGGAGGCACTTTACTGAGAACTGATGACTTTCTCATCTCCTTATGTATTCTTTCATTCAACATCGGAAAAATGGATACATCAGAAAGTATGTCAAGCAGAGTAGGAGACACTACGAGTATTAGTTACTGAATAAGATATATTTGGTCCCTGACCCCTTAGGGCTTACAGGATAATGGGGAAAAAAAGACATTTTTTCTATAAGTAAATACAATTATGAGGATATTAAAATAAGGAAATATGAGATGATAAAGAGCCTTAACCTAGTCTAGTAAGCCAGGCAATGTCTACTTGAGAATGAGTAAGACTTAGCAGGTCAGGAATGATGTTGAGGTGCAGATGGAGAAAACATACTTGAATGCATTAAATCAACAGAATATGATGCATTCAAAGAATTAAAAGAAAAGTAGAGTGGTTGGAACAGAAAGGTAAATGGGGAGAATAGAATTTCATGTGTATTGAGAAGTTCATTTTCCATTGTTTGTTTTATTTTATTGAGAAAAGAATCCAGGATAACTTCTTTACCCATTCATATTGTGCCCAAAACATTTATTTAGGTAGTATTTATTTAGAGCTATTATGTTACGCACACTGCTACAATAAATAATAATGGGCCTTACAACCTATGGGTGAGACAGACATTAAACAACTAATAAAGCAAATAACTATGTAATTAAGCTTATACTAAGTGCTGTAGAAGAAAAACACAGCATGTAATAAGAACATATAAGATGAAAAACTGGCTGAGTCCACTGGAATGCTGAAAACTTAGATGAGCAGAAATTCATCTGGAGAATAGATACTAGAGAAATGTGAAAAAGGCCTTCTAGGAGAGAGAATGTCCTGTGGAAATAATATAAAATAGAAAGAGCTTGGCAAGCTCTGGTTGTATTTTGTAAATTTTTAACAATTTTGTCTCTTCAGATTAATATATATAGATTAATATATAACTGATTAATATATAACTATAACTAATATATAACTAATATATAACTATACTATAATTAATATAGTTCAATATTCCTAGGTTTTCATTATTTGTCGCTCTATTATATGATCAATAATCATAGAACTAGTCTTGGTAATGCAATAATTAGCTATACAATTAATTGAAATCTCTTCATCTGTAAACTGTATTTTGGACTAGATATTTCAAAGCCTGTTATAAATTTAGCTATTATAAAAACATTTTCCATGTACCAAACATGACATTATTTTATTTATTCCTTTATAGTAACCTAATGAAATAGGCATTATTTTTTGTGTATTTTTATGAGTGTCTACTTTAATATTTTATATATGTTTATAAGCAGCAGTGGAATTGCTGGATCATGTACTAATTCCATTTTTTTTGTATTTTGAGGAACTGTCACTCTGTTTTCCATTGGAGCTCTACTTTTTACATTTCCACCAGCAATGCAGAAGGGTTTCATTTTCTTCACATCCTTGCCAACAATGGATATTTTCTTTGTTTTGGTAATAACTATTCTATTGGATATAGAGTCATATCTTACTATGGTTTTGATTTGCATATCCCTAATGATTAGTGGTACCATTCAGCAATATAGACCTTCCTTAGAAATGGTCTTTTTTCTTTTCATAATATTTTGATTTATTTTCCACTTTAATTTTTCCTGTTTGCAGTTTTACTGATGTTTGCCCTTATTTAAACATTCTGACTTTGAAGATCTCAAAAATTATACTTCTGTTTCCTTCTAGAAATTTTTTCTTTTTATTTTTATGTCTTTTGTTAATGTTTTTTTTGGACTATATAGTTCAATATTCCTAGGTTTTCATTATTTGTCGCTCTATTATATGGTCAACATGTTGATTTATTTTAATGTCTAAAACAATGGAATCTACCATACCATATAGCATTACAGTAGTAATTGTAGTAATCCCACCATATTATGATGTGCAAAATATCTTAAATGATCCCAAAATAGTTTGCTCATTTGATTTCAGAAGTATTCCTTAAAGGCAAAAGATTGCTGGAATTTTTTTGCAATTCAGCCAATTGCTTTTCTCTTCCAAGAGAACTGTCTCTTTATATTTAGCAGGATAATAGATACAATTGTCACTTCGTCATTGTTTTGTATTTTTATCCCTATTTATTTTATTTAAAAATAACCTACCATTTTAAAAATTCTTCTACCTTTATATTTTTAAAACAGCAGTTCCAAATATTTTAGTGTTTATTTCTATTAACTTAAAAAACTTTTGAAATTTGTCCCCAGAGAGACAAGGAATCTAGCATTTTAAGTCTATCATGGTCAGCTGAAAAACTGTTTTGCTTCTTATATTTATATAGTATTTCAACGCAAAATTTAATCTAAATTAAAATTTATTTTATTTTATTGCATTAATCTTTCTTCTAGTATGTTATAATTCCTTTATCTCTTGTAGATGTCCCATTGACTTTGAGGATTCCACTGATCCATCCAAAGATCTACTGATATTTAAACTGTGAGACTTTAATGTCAAATTGTCAAATTAATTTTTATTCTAAATTCAATAAGAAAAGTGATGTTCTCAGTACTATTTTGTGCTGAATAGTCCCAGTTTTCTTAACCTTAAGATTTTCTCTTACGATATTTTTAACCAAAATTAATAAGTATCAAAGACATTATTTATCTTTCCTAACTGTTAAATAATAACTATACCTTTATTTTTGGCAACTTACAAAGATTACTACTATTGTTTTGAAACCTAAAAACTTCACAGATAGTTGTCTGCAGCAGGGGTCCACAAACTGTAGCTTGAGCTCAAATCTAGAGTCAAAATTAAGTTTAAGCAACTAAGCCATACAGCCAATAACCAGTGGGATCTTGAACAAAATCTGGCCTCTGTTTTGGGGAAAAGCAAAATTTGGGATCATTTTTCACAGTCATAAACCAAAAAATATAAATCATTAATCTCATTTTGGACAGAGGTATAATTAGGTTGGATCCCTAATCAAAGGTCATATTTGAAGGGAATAAATGGCTAGTAGGTATGATTTATTTATCTTTGAGCTAACCTCCTTTTAATGAGTGTAATTAAGACTTCATATATGCATGCATACAGTTGCAAACATTTATTCTTTATTTACACACACACACACATAATAATCCAAGTTATTTTTTCAGCATGTGTGTGTTCATGAAACAACAATTATCTAGGAGCTTAATAAACAACATACACATCATTTCTTTTTCCAAGAAAGGAGAAATGAGTGTAAAGTATTAAAAATATGAAATGTTTAATGATTCTGATATTTATGTATTATATTTTATTGTCACTTCTGTAAATAAGTAGTATGAGTTGTAAAGCAAGTACAATAATGACTACTGAAAATTTGTTCTGCCCCATGGGGTTTGAGGGTGTGAAGGAAATAAAAGTTAATCTGCATTATACTGCTGTAAGTGTGATGCTATAAGTAGAAACTCAGCAGAATAACCTTTATTCACTTGCTGTAATATATAAGACTCATATAGGAGATGAATGTGGTGTATATGGTTTGAACATAAAATACTTACCTAATATTTATAAAAATTCCTAAAAAATCTTTTACTACTAAATAAAAAGTAGATATTATATAAATTAACAATAGTGAGAGCCATTATTACTTAAGCTGTAGACTTTTAGTCCCTATTCTATTTTTTCACAAGAAAATATACATAAGTTATCAAAACTACTCTTTAAAAAATATTTGGTTCTTTTTCTTCCATTTATTTATGTCAGCTGTGCCAAATTCTGACCTTATAGTCTACTTTCTGTTGCTATTAACGTAAGTGCTTTCGTGGTCGAATTTCTTTTGTTCTGCTATAATGACCCGATCAAATTGTATTTAGCCTTCAATTGCAACTTGTAACTTTTTATCTTGACCATTTTTTCTTGCAAACTATGAGCTTCTTGAAGGCAGGAACAGTGCCTAGAACAGTGTCTGGTATTGGAAAGAATCACAATAGGTGTTTCTTTAACAAACGAATTGATCAAATATTTTATTAACACCTCTGTTGATTATAACAAGCAAGTTTACCAATATCACATAGCTAGAATGTATCAAAATATTGGGTTACTCATCAGACCCTGACAATAATACTGTGAGATCAGTACCACTATCACAAATGTGCAAATAAAAGAAGTCAGTGTGGATAAGAAAAGGAAAGTTCTCAAGATCAAACAGCCAGTAAGTAGCAGAGCTAACAAGATGATGACACACAGCCTTACCCTACTTAATCACTGCCCTGGGCTTATATTTTAGAACACTTTCTCACATGTGCCTTATCTACACAGATGAGGTGAAATGACAAGTAGAGGTTACTCTGAATAATTTCACTAAAACCCTTTCATCTTGGAGAAATGGGACATTTCAACCCCCTTGATATATGCTTTTATTTAAATGTACAATACTGGAGCCCTATTCATGCCCACAAAATAGCTGTGATTAGAGTATCCTTAAATATTACAAGAGTGATGGTCAGAGAAAGAAATGGACTTTAGGAACTTTTAAGAATTATGAAATATAATACCTGAAATTGAACCTCCTAAAAATAGTACCATTATGTCATCAATTTACCACACTGCAGTGTGTTTAGCACAGTATTCCCTCAAATACTGTAAGTTTTTATAACCTCACCTTTAAAGATCATCAGAAAAATGAAAGATATTTGTTAGAATATCAATGTAAAAGTAATCCAGTTTCCTAGAAATTATCCAAACGGAAAAATAAAGAATGATTTGGTTTTGTCACAGCAAAAGTACACGGAATATTTTTCAATTTCTCAATGACGTATAAGTGACTCCAGGCATTATTCCAAATAAACTTAATACAATGGCAATGTTCATACTTACTGATAAATAAATAGTAAGTTCATAGAAATCAGTTCTTTGTGACTTACTTTAAGATTAAAGTTATTTCATCATTGATTTCTAATGTACATACACCAGATTATTTGGCATTTTCTCTTATGTAACCTACAGATATTTGTAAGAGTACATTCTATGTAACATGTCTCAATTGTAAAAGCACCTCCCACACTTGCCTTGGAGTCAGGTATTCCTGTCAGTGTGAGACCTTAATATTCATGCTCTGAAGATTTATTACTACATCCATTTCAACCAGGAAAGTAATATCTTTTCATTTCTTTTTTTAATTTATTTTTATTTATTTTTTTTGTCTTTTTGCCTTTTCTAGGGCCGCTCCCATGGCATATGGAGATTCCCAGGCTAGGGGTCCAATCGAAGCTGTAGCTGCTGGCCTATGCCAGAGCCACAGCAACGTGGGATCCGAGCCACGTCTGTGACATACACCACAGCTCACCGCAAGCTGGATACTTAACCCACTGAGCAAAGCCGGGGACCAAACCTGCAACCTCATGGTTCCTAGTCGGATTTGTTAACCACTGAGCCATGACGGAAACTCCTCTTTTCACTTCTTTGTGTCCTTTCTTATTACTTTCTTTCAAGACTATGATAAACTTTGTGATTTTTATTCTTTATGGGTATTTTTTCATTACCTCATTGATAGCGTAGCATGTAAGGGCAATTCCACATTTCTTAAGCACTTATTGATTTAAAGGCATCATTCATCAAAACACTTTAAATTTTTTAATTAAATTGTAGGATACTGCACTCATCTAAGAAATAAAGTATCTCCATGCACATAGTGTTCTACTGAACAGAGAGCACAGGTAGCACATATCTGTCCAGAACTCAACAGGTGATAAGCAATTAGCTAAGAATGTATTTGGGGATTTTTTTTATTTGAAAAGCTGAATAACACAATCAATTAACTGTATATTTATATCCAGGATTTTTTAATGGAAAAAACAATAGGTGTTGACATATTTTTGACAGTATTCTTTTTTTTTTTTTTTTTTTTTTTTTTTTTTGTCTTTTTGCTATTTCTTGGGCCGCTCCCGGGGCATATGGAGGTTCCCAGGCTAGGGGTCCAATCGGAGCTGCAGTCTCCGGGCCTACGCCAGAGCCACAGCAACGCGAGATCCGAGCCGCGTCTGCAACCTACACCACAGCTCACGGCAACGCCGGATCGTCAACCCACTGAGCAAGCGCAGGGACCGAACCTGCAACCTCATGGTTCCTAGTCGGATTCGTTAACCACTGCGCCACGACGGGAACTCCTTGACAGTATTCTTATTGGTAAGAAAGAAATGAATGAATCAAGAATAGCAAATTTAGAGGAATATGTAGAAAAAGCATTGAATGGGAATGAGGAGAGAGAAAACAATTTCAATTTTTCTAATCTAAGTGCTAAGAAGTTCATGTCTGGCAAACAGAATATTTATGTATCTTGCATACCTATATTAAATGTCTCTATAGATGAAAAAGCACTATGCCAGATGACTTAAAGGAATATAAACTGTGGTAAGAAAACTCCTTTTCTAGGAGTTCCCATCGTGGCTCAGCAGTTAAAGAGCCCAACTAGCATGCATGAGGATGCGGGTCGATCCCTGGCCTTGCTCAGTGGGATCTGGCATTGCCATGAGCTGTGGTGTAGGTCTCTGATGCAGCTCTGATCTAGCAATCCAGAATTGCTGTGTCTCTGGTGTAGGCTGGCAGCTACAGCTCCTATTGGACCCCTAGCCTGGGAACCTCCATATGCCGCAGGTGCTGCCCTAAAAAGACAAAAAGACCAAGAAAGAAAGAAAGAAAGAGAGGAAGAGAGAAAGAGAGAAAGGGAGAAAGGGAGAAAGGGAGGGAGGAAGGAAGGAAGGAAGGAAGGAAGGAAGGGAGGAAGGAAGAGGGAGGGAGGGAGAGAGAGAGGAAGGAAGGAAGGAAGGAAGGAAGGAAGAAAGAAACTCCTTTTCTAGCCTCTGGTTCAGAGGCTGAGTTCTGAACACATATAGCTGAAATACCAATAAAATTCAGCAAGTGAAACTGATAACATTTCTTCACTTAAACCTTGAGATTTGACCATTGTGTATGGGTCACAAATATTAAAAAAGCTAAGAAAACATTGAAAATTCATACGAAAGGTGTCCTGCATCCCACTAAGGAAGAATTCAGGGAGAAGACACATGCGCTCACCCATGAAAAGCCAGAGTGCTAAAGTCTTTCAAAGAAAGATGATGTATGAGCAAATGTAAAGTAGAGAAGACTCATTTAGAAAAAGGCAAAACTGTTAAATTTAACTAAGTGTGTCAAATGCATGAAGGGGCTCCTTACTGTGAAATGTGAATAGCATTTAAGTTATAGGCAGATAATGTAAAGCCTTAAATGTTTTATTGAAATAAAGGATTTGAGTATATATGTAAGACATTCAGCAGATAGCTGGAGAATCACATCCAGCATTTGAATCTGGAGATAGTTACTTAGAGATTATATACAGAGGCATGATAACTCTACAAGGAGATAATACAGAGAGAAGGAAGCAAGCACTGAAGGAAAAGGGAGGAGGGCTGAGAACAAGATTCAGGATAAATACCTATTTAAAAAGATAATAGAAAATGACACATAAAAGGAGACAAAATAATTATTAATGAATGGAGGATAGTATAGGGCACAATATGCTTCAAATGCCTTTTATTCTAAAAATAGGAGATGAGAAAACATAGGTTTGGGTTTAAAGGTTATACAAATTTCTGCATTCACTGTAGTGGAAAATCCAGTGGGGAATAAAAAACTTTCTAAGAAGTAAATATATAATTGTTCTGATGTGGATCAAAATGAAATTAGCTAATATTCATTGTGGACTTTATACAGCTGTCCCCCTTGGTTGAGCATGGAGTATAACACAAGGAAAGTGGAGATTATTTGAAGAAATGTTGATAATCATAATAAGTCTGGAGATATTGAGTAGGTCAAAGAATTCTATTCTATAATGCTAAGAGTTTTGCTGAATAGTTGATTATAAAAAAGATACCAATTAAGCAAAAGTAGAGCAATAGATTATGCAGTTGGGGAAGCTGACATTCATAGTGAGAGTGAGAAATAGCTTCCAAAAAGTAAAAGAAATGAATGAGCTGGGATAATAAGTAGTATGTTAGAAAATGTAAATGCATTAGCCCTTCTATGCATTGCATAGGATACCTAAATTAAAGATAAGCAAACTTAACAGGATGGGATAAAAATTAACCATGATAAACTGCAAAATATAAAATCACTTAATGACTTTCTTTTTTTTTTTTTTTTTTTTTTTTTTTTTTTTGTCTTTTTTTTTTGCCATTTCTTGGGCCGCTCCTGCAGCATATGGAGGTTCCCAGGCTAGGGGTCGAATCGGATCTGTAGCCTAAGCCAGAGCTACAGCAAAGCGGGATCCGAGCTGCGTCTGCAACCCACACCACAGCTCATGGCAACGCTGGATCCTTAACCCACTGAGCAAGGCCAGGGATCGAACCTGCAACCTCATGGTTCCTAGTCAGATTCCTTAACCACTGCGCCCCGACGGGAACTCCTTAATGACTTTCAATATACCCAGTGATAGAACTGGCTTCGGTGTGGCTATTAAGGGGCTATATAAAACCTGAAGAAACTCACCTCTTGCCAAGTAGAAAGTGTCCTTAGAAAATGGTTAAGTTATTGTTGATTTGCTTTTTAGATGAATGATTATCTGGAAGTTTGACTGCTAAGTAGATATTCTCAGATATCAAAAATAGAGATAGGTAAAAAGAACACTGTTCAACTTAAAAGTTATTTCCAAATCAGAGCCTATTTGAAGAAGTGTAAAATTGCCTTTAATGAGTTCTTGTATCCAAAAATAGCCTACTAACTGTGAATCCCAGTTTAGATCCTAGTATCCCTGGCAGAGGGAAGGAAAGCAAATAATATAGAAAAATAATATAGAAAAAGTTGTTGCTCTGTACATTTGAAATAATATATACAACCTCAAGATTGTGATATCGAACTGTGTGGAAACATTTTGTTTTAGAAGTGTTTTGACTGCAATTTTATGCGAAAACAGTATGCATTTTGAGAGTGTGTCAAAGCATTGAAAGCTTCTTAATAACAGAAACTGGAAATTGCCTGACAAAATGAAATATTTTAATGATGTCAACTTTTTTGAAGCAGACCCCAATCATTGTTAAAATAGAGACAATTTATCTTTTAATTCAATAATAATTCATCAATTTTAAGCTATATGCTTTCATAATTCTAACAATAAAATGTAGTTTGCTGGAGTAATATTACTTGAACAGAGTTAATTCCTTATCTTTTTTTCTATTGCATTTTTACAGCAAAGAACATTTAACACAGTTATCTTTGGTGAATTATACAAAATTAGTATTTTACCATTCCAGAAGTCACACACATTTTGGTCTCCATTCAAGATACTTGAGAGCAGCATGAAATTAAATTCTTAGTAATAGAAGACTACTTCAAAATGGTGGGGAATCCAGAAAAAAAAAAAGATAGGCTTGAACAAATTGCATGAAATAACAACTTAGAACAAATTACATAAAATAATTTAATAAACAACCAGCATGATATTTTGGTGATGTAATATTGGAAAAAGTAATTTTGGTAGGAAGATGCACATAGCAAAGCTTAGGTCTAATAAATTCACTGAGAGTTTAGATTTAAAATTCCATTTAAAAAACTAGAGCAAGTGAATATATAAACAAACAAGAGACTAAGTAGAAGAATCCAAAAGTTTACAATAATTAGCTCTCAAAATTGAGACCTATATTCATTTAATCATACACAAATTTATTTAGGTCTGCTGTACATCAGACGCTATGGTTGTCCTGGAAGCTGCAAAATTTAGTTGTCCATGAATTCTATTTTCTACTTGATCATATTTTTAAAAAGGAGAGGGACAAAGAAAAATATATTTTAAATTTCTGTTTAAATTCCTGATAACTTTTGCTATATTCATACTTATGTGTATATGCAATATAGTATACTGTGAAAGTAAAATACTAGACATATGAAAAATGCAGTGTAGTTATGCTGTGAGCTTCAACTGCTAACAATCTCAGCTCAATTCCCAATTCCATTGGTAATCAGTGGTAAATTACTTAAGTTTGTCCTTTGTAAAATAATATATATCTACTGCAAAGCTGTTACAATGTGTGAGTTAATAGAATAAGGCATTCAACACATATTAAAGTACATTTGGTATTTAATAATCATGATAAATGTTGATTAAATAATAACCCTTATTTAGGGTAGAGGTAGTGTTATATTATAAGCTTGCCAGAGAGATTATGGAGGACTTACTTTGTAAGAAATAGATGTCAAAAAATAATATGGCAAATGTGGTAACACCCTTGATAACCCCTTTCTTTTTGTCAAGGTTTAAAAACTGTAGGCCCTCCCTTTTTCTTTCTCCATACTTTTTTCTAGGTCATTCCAATTATTCCTTTGGTCATAAATGCAATCAAAATGGTATTTTCAAATTTATATCTCTGATGCAGACATCCTTTTGAACTCCAGGGTTGAATATATAACCTCCCACCACCCAGTTAACTAGCATCAATACTCACCAGTAGCTCAAACCAGAGACCTGGAAATCATCCTAATTTCTTCCTTCTCCCATTCTGCATGGCCTTACATGAGTTAGTCATCTTGGTACCTGACTTTATCTCCAAAATATAGCTCTACTGCAACTATCCTTTGTTTGGGCGTCATCCAAAACCATCCTTCCACCCCTTCCACAAAGAAGCCAGTCCTTACCTTTGCAAACATAAATTGGGTTGTGTAATGCCCCCACTTAAAACCATCCTATCATCTGGGGGTAGCTAATAAAAAAAATTGCCACTCATTACCAGATAAAACTCTAGTAAGACCTGTTCCCTGATTACTTTCTATACTTATTTCTCTACCTTTAAAGCTGCAGAAAAATTGACTGTCTGAGTTTTATGAAAAAAGCAAGAATTTTTTTCCCTAGAGATCCTCTGCCTGGACTTCTTTCCATACAGTCTTCACCATAGTAGCTCCTTCTCAGTCTACAAGGGAAATTTAAAATATACCTCAATGGGAGTTTACTTGTGGTGAAGCAGATTAAGTATCCTCCATTGTCACTGCAGAGGCACAGGTTCAATCCCTGGTACAGGGACTTCCATGTCCTGCAGGTATGGCCAAAATAAAACATGCTAAAATACAACTCCTCATTGTAGACTTCCTTCACCATGTGGATTTACATATATCTGCCACTTCCTAGTTATTCTCTCTCATAATAACCTGTTCTTTTAATTCACATTAAGCTCTTAAATGTAATATCAGCTTTTCTTTTTTGATAAGCTAATATTATTTTTATGTAAAAATGGATTTATTTTTTAAATGATGTTCATTTTTTCCATCATAGCTGGTTTACAGTGTTTTGTCAATTTTCTACTGTACAGAAAGGTAACCCAATCACACATACATATATACATTCTTTTTCTCACATTATCCTCCATCATGGTCCATCATAAATGGCTATAGTTGCCAGAGCTATATAGCAGGATCTCATTGCTTATCCATTCCAAACACAATAGTTTGCATCTATTAACCCCAGATACCCAGTCCATCCCACTCCCTCCCACTACCCCTTGGCAACCACAGTCTATTCTCCAAGTCCATGAGTTTTTTTCCTGTGGAAAGGTTCATTTGTGCCCTATGTTAGATTGCAGATATAAGTGATATCATATGGTATCCTCTCTCAGGATGAGAGGCTCTAGTTCCAACCATGTTGCTGCAAATGGCATTATTTTGTTCATTTTTATGGCTGAGTAGTATTCCATTGTGTATTAATACCACATCTTCCTAATCCAATCATCTGTCGATGGACATGTGGGTTGTTTCAATGTCTTGGCTATTGTGAGTTGTGTTGCAACGAATATAGGGTTCACATGTCTTTTTCACGGAAAGTTTTGTCTGGATGTATGCCCAAGAGTGGGATTGCCCGTTCATATGGTAGTTCTATATTTAGTTTTCTGAGGTATTTCCATACTGTTTTCCATAGTGCTTGTACCAATTTACATTCCCAATAGTATAGGAGGGTTCTCTTTTCTCCACACCCTCTCCACCATTTGTTATTTGTGAACTTATTAATGATGGCCATTCTGACTGGTGAGAGGTGATACCTCAAGAAGTTTTGACTTGCACTTCTTTTATAATCAGTGATGTTGAGCATTTTTTCATGTTCTTGTTGGCCATCTGTGTGTCTTCTTTGGAGAAATGACTATTCAGGTCTTTTGTCCATTTTTCCATTGGGTTGTTGGCTTTTTTGCTGTTGAGTTGTATAAGTTAGTTGTTTGTACACTTTAGAGATTAAGCCCTTGTCAGTTGCATTGTTTGAAACTATTTTCTCCAATTCTGTAGGTTGTCTTTTTGTTCTGTTTTGGTTTTTTTTATGATTTCCTTTGTTGTGCAAAAGCTTGTCAGTTTGATTAGGTCCCATTGGTTTATTTTTTCTTTTATTTCTATTGCTTTAGGAGACTGACCTGAGAAAACATTTATGAAGTTGATATCAGAGAATGTTTTGCCTATGTTCTCTTCTAGGAGTTTGATGGTGTCTTGTCTTATGTTTAAGTCTTTAAGCCATTTTGAGTTTATTTTGCATGGTGTGAGGGTGTGTTCCAGTTTTATTGATTTACATGCAGCCGTCCAGTTTTCCCAGCACCACTTGCTGAAAAGCCTGTCTTTTCCCCATTTTATATTCATGCATCATTTATCAAAGATTAATTGACCGTATATGTCTGGACTTATTTCTGTGTTCTCTCTTCTGTTCCATTGGTCTGTATGTGTGTTTTGGTACCAGCACCACACTTTCTTGTTTACTGTGGCTTTGTAATATTGTCTGAAGTCTGGAAGATTTATGCCTCCTGATTGGTTTTTGTTTCTCAGGATTGCTTTGGCAATTTTGGCTCTTTTACAGTTTGTTATAAATTTATGGATTGTTCATTCACGTTCTGTGAAAAATGTCATGGGTAATTTGATAGAGATTGTATTGACCTGGAGATTGCTTTGGGTAGTATGGCCATTTTTAGCAATATTAATTTTTCCAACCCAGGAGCATGGAGTCTTTCCATTTCTTTGAATCCTCTTTAATTTCCTTGATTAATGTTTTACAGTTCTCAGCATATAATCCTTTCACCTCCTCAGTCAGGTTTATTCCTAGATATTTAATTTTTGGGGGGGTGTAATTTTAAAACATATTATAGTTTCATATTCCTTTTCTAATATTTTATCATCAATATACATAAATGCAACCAATTTTTGAATGTTAATACGGTATCCTGCTACTTGGCTGAATTCATTGATCAGTTCAAGGAGTTTTTGTGTGGAGTCCTCAGAGTTTTCTATATGTAGTAAAATGTCATCTGCATACAGTGACAATTTTACCTCTTCCCTTCCGATTAGGATACATTTTATTTCTTCTGTTTGTCTGATTGCTGTGGCTAGGACTTCCAAAACTATGTTGAATAAAAGTGGTGAAAGTGGGCACCCTTGTCTGGTTCCAGATTTTAGTGGGAAGTCTTTCAGCTTTTCTCTGTTGAGTATTGCATTTGCTATGGGTTTGTCATAAGTGGATTTTATTATGTTAAGGTATGTTCTCTCTATACGCACTTTGGTAAGAGTTTTAATCATGAATGGATGTTGGACTTTGTCAAATGATTTTTCTGCATCTATTGAGATGATCATGTGGCTTTTGACTTTTCTTTTGTTAATGTGGTATATGTTGTCAATTGATTTGCATATGTTGAACCATCCCGTGAACCTGAGATGAATCCCGCATGGTTATGGCTTATGATATTTTTTATATGTTGTTGGATTCAGTTGGCTAAAATTGTGTTGAGAATATTTGTGTATATATTCATCAAAGATATTGGTCTATAATTTTCTGTTTTGGTAGTAACTTTGTCTGGTTTTGGTAATAGGGTGATGATGGTATCATAGAATGTCTTTGGGAGTGTTCCTTCCTGAACATTTTGAAAAAGTTTAAGGAGGATGTGTACAATTTCCTCTTTGTATGTTTGTTAGAATTCTCACATGAAGTCATCTGGTCCTGGATTTTTGCTTGTAGGGAGTGTTTTTATTACATATTCAATTTCATTTCTAGTGATTGGTCTGTTCAGTTGATCTATGTCTTCTCTATTCAGTGTTGGCAGGCTGTAAGTCTCTAGAAAGATGTCCATTTCTTCTAGGTTATCAAATTTGTTGGCATATAATTGTTCGTAGTATTCTCTTATGATTTTTTGTATTTCTGCAATATCCATCGTAATTTATCTTTTTTAATATCATATTTTGTTTATTTGGGTTTTTTCTCTCCTATTCTTGGTAAGTCTGGCCAGAGGTCTTCAAATTTGTTTATCTTTTCAAGAATCACCTCTTGCCTTTAATGATTCTTTTCAGTTGTTTTTTGAACCCCTATTTCATTATTTTCTCTCTGATGTTTATGATTTCCTTCCTTCTGCTGATTGTTTGTTCTTCTTTTTCTTTCTTTCTTTCTTTCTTTTTTTTTTTGGTCTTTTTTTGTCCTTGGGGGCTGCACCCAGGGCATATGAATTTTCCCAGGCTAGGGATCCAATCAGAGCTGTTGCCGCCTATGCAAGAGCCACAGCAATGCCAGATCTGAGCTGCATCTGTGACCTACAGCACAGCTCACAGCAACACTGGGTCCTTAACCCACTGAGTGAGGCCATGGATTGAAACCACAACCTCATGGTTCCTGGTCGGATTCATTTCCATTGCACCATGATGGGAACTCCTGTTCTTCTTTTTCTAATTCATTTAGGTTGTGGGTTAAGTTGTCAATTTGAGATTTTTCTTGTTTTTGAGGAAGGCCTGTTTCTCTATGATTATCCCTCTAAGCACTGCTTCTGTGGCATCTCATAGATTTTGAATAGTTGTGTACTCATTATCATTTGTCTTAAGGTACTTTTAATTAGCATTTTTTTTCAGAGAGGATCACTGCCTGAGAACTTTCTTTTTTTTTTTTAGCTTTTTATTATTTTTTTTCCCACTGTACAGCAAGAGGATCAAGTTATCCTTACATGTATACATTTTTCCCCCACCCTTTATTCTGTTGCAATATGAGTATCTAGACAAAGTTCTCAATGCTATTCAGCAGGATCTCCTTGTAAATCTATTCTAAGTTGTGTCTGATAAGCCCAAGCTCCCGATCCCTCCCACTCCCTCCCTCTCCCATCCTGGCAGCCACAAGTCTATTTTCCAAGTCCATGATTTTCTTTTCTGTGGAGATGTTCATTTGTGCTGGATATTAGAGTCTAGTTATAAGTGATATCATATGGTATTTGTCTTTGTCTTTCTGGCTCATTTCACTCAGTATGAGAGTCTCTAGTTCCATCCATGTTGCTGCAAATGGCATTATGTCATTTTTATGGCTGAGTAGTATTCCATTGTGTATATATACCACACCTTCCGAATCCAGTCATCTGTGGATGGACATTTGGGTTGTTTCCATGTCCTGGCTATTGTGAATAGTGCTGCAATGAACATGCGGGTGCATGTGTCTCTTTTAAGTAGAGTTTTGTCTGGATATATGCCTAAGAGTGGGATTGCGGGGTCATATGGAAGTTCTATGTATAGATTTCTAAGGTGTCTCCAAACTGTTCTCCATAGTGGCTGTACCAGTTTACATTCCCACCAACAGTGCAGGAGGGTTCCCTTTTATCCACAACCCTTCCAGCACTTGTTATTTGTGGACTTATTAATGATGGCCATTCTGACTGGTCTGAGGTGGTATCTCATGACATCAACATCATGAATATTTTCTCAGGTCAGTCTCCTAAAGCAATAGAAATAAGAGCAAAAATAAACCAATGGGACCTAATCAAACTGAAAAGCTTTTGCACAGCAAAGGAAACCAAAAAGAAAACAAAAAGACAACTTACAGAGTGGGAGAAAATAGTGTCAAATGATGCAATGGACAAGGGCTTAATCTCTAGAATATATAAGCAACTTATACAACTCAACAGCAAAAAAGCCAATCAATCAATGGAGAAATGGGCAAAATACCTGAATAGACTGTTCTCCAAGGAAGATACACAGATGGCCAGCAAACACATGAAAAAATGCTCAACATCACTGATTATAAGAGAAATGCAAATCAAAACTACCATAATTAGCATTTTTATTTCCTCACTGACCATTGGTTTTTTAGCAGCATGTTGTTTAGTCTTCATGTAGGCAGTTTTTTCTCATTTCTTTTCCATGGTTGATTTCTTGTTTCATGCCATTTTGGTCAGAGAAATACTTGAAATAATTTCTATACTCTTAAATTTGTTGAGGTTAGTTTTGTGTCCTAGTATGTGGTCAGTCTTTGAGAATGTTCCACGTGCACTTGAGAAGAATGTATATTCTTATTTTTTTAATATAATGTCCTAAAAGTGTTAATTAAGCCTAACTTTTCTATTGTGTCATTTAGGATCTCTGTCGCCTTATTGATTTTCTGTCTAGAGGATCTCTCCAGTGATGTGAGTCAGGTGTTAAAGTCTCCTACTATGATTGTATTTCTAGCAATTTCTACTTTTATGTCTCTTAGTATTTGTTGTTTGTATCTGGGTTTTCCTACATTAGGGGCATACATATCGATGAGTTTAATATCCTCTTCTTGAATGGATCTTTTACCATTAAATATTGTTCTTCTTTGTCTTTCCTTATGGCCTTCAGTTTAAAGTCTATTGAGTACAGCAACTCCTGCTTTCCTGTCTTGTCCATTGGTATGAAATGTCTTTTCCCATCCCCTCACTTTCAATCTATATGTATCCTCTGCCCTAAGGTAGACAGCGTATTGTATGCTTTTGCTTTTTTATCCAATCTGCCACTCTGGGTTATTTGATTGGAGCATTCAGTACACTGACATTAAAGATAATTATTGATAATTATGTATTTATTGCCATTTTAAACCTTGTTTTCCAGTTGATTTTATGTTTCTCCTTTCTTCCTTTCTTTTTCTGGTTGGATGATTTCCATTTACTTCATGTTTATGTACTTTTCTTTTTAGTTTTTGTGAATGTAATGTTTGGTTTTGATTTGTGGTTGTCATGTTTTTTAAGTATGTTAACCCCTTCATATATCTGCTTGCTTTAGCCTGATAGTCACAGAGGCTCAAACACACTATTTTAAAAAAAAAAGTCTAGATTTTCTTACTTTCCTTCCCCACATTCTATGATTTTGAAGTCTTTTTTAACATCTTCAGGTTTGCCCTTTTGCTGTTCCTTGCGTTTATCATCACTTTTATAGTAGGTTTTTTTTCCCCTTTTAGATCTGTATAACAGCTTACGTGATTGCTTTCCAATTGTGATTTTCTCCATTCTATTTCTTCTTACTTTTTTATTTAGAGAAACACTTTCAGAATTTCTTTTAGAATGGGTTTAGTATTGCTGTACTCTTTTAGCTTCAGTTTGTTGGAAAAAAATCTTTATTTCTCCTTCTATTTTAAATGATATTCTTACTGGATAGAGTATTCTAGGCTGTAAATTTTTCCCTTTTGGAACTTTGAATATATCTTGCCACTCTCTTCTGGCCTATAGTGTTTCTGCAGAGAAAGGAGCTGATAGCCTTATGGGGATTCCATTATAATTAACATTTTGTGTTACTCTTGCTGCCTTTAGAATCCTCTCTTTAAATTTGCCATTTTTATTATAATATGTCTTGGTATGGGCCTGTTTGTATTCAACTTATTTGGGGCTCTCTGTGCTTCCTGTATGTTGATATCTCTTCAGTTTAGATTTGGAAAGTTTTCATACATAATTTCTTCAAATATATTTTCAATCCCCTTTTCTTTTTCCTCTCCTTCTGGAATTCCTATTATGTAGATTGGTCTGCTTTATATTATCCCATGTATCATCCCATATATCTTTTATACTGCTTTCATGTTTGTTTGTTTGTTTGTTTGTTTTTTCATTTGGTTTTCTGTCTGCTCTCCTGATTGGGTGATTTCCGTTATTCTATCTTCCAAGTCACTAATTTGTTCCTAAGCATTATTCATTCTGCTCTTTAGTGCCTTTAGCTCACTTTGTGTCTCTGCTAATGAATTTTCTAAATTTTCTTGGTTCCTCCTTATATTTTCTAGATCCTTTCTAAAATAATCTGCATTACCGTTTATATCTGCTCTCAGTTCCTTCATATTCACCCTTCATTCCTTCTATTTTTCGCTATCTCTCTTTTGAACTCAGTGTCTATCAGACTACAGAGATCTGTTTCATTGTTTGCTGTTTAGGGGAATTCATCTGTTCCTTTAACTAGGAATGGTTCCTGAGCATCTTCATCTTATATTTTTCTTTTTCTGTGAGTTTAGGGAAACCAAACTGTAGCCTTGGAGGGCTTTTCTATGCAAGGGCACCCCTTTGTATTTTGTGGGGGAGGTTACTATTTATTTCTGGAATGGGAGTTTGGATATTTGCTGTCTCTTTCTTCTGTGTGAGCAGGCTGTTATCCCCAGGGTGATGAGTGTGTTTCCAGGGAGAAGGAGGCAATTGGTAGGGCTGGGAATCAGTGCCTGTTTGCAGGGCTCTTGACAGCAGCAAGGACCTTCAGGAAGGATTGCAGACTACTCCCAATTGCAGGGCCCTGGGAAGTGGCAATGAGCCTTAGGTAGACTTAGGAGATGTCTAGGGCATTTGGCAATGGCAGCCGTAGGGTTTGTGAGTTCCAAGATGTGTGTGAGCAACAACAGGTGGTGTTTGGTTGCAATTCTCTCCTTTGTGGTGCCCTCTGAAGTGACTGAGGCTGCAACTGGTGCCTGTTCATGGATGCCTGGTGGTGGAAGCCCTGCCCACCTTTGGAGTCAGAGATAACTGTAGTGGTTTTCTCCCACCATCTGTAGACCATGCAAGAAGCACCCCATCCTGCTTAGCCCACACAGGAGCTGCTGCATAAACTGCTCCTCGTTGCAGGGTCTTGGTAAGGGACAGTGATCAAACATGTGGGTGCTGCCTGGAGCATTTGGCAGTGGCAGCAGCAGAGTGGGTATGTTCCCATAGGAGTGAGAGCAACAACAGGTGGTGTTTGGTCAAAATGCCCTGTTCCGTGGTACTCTCTGAGGTGATCGGGGCCTCAAGCTATTCCTGTTCAGGGACCCCTAGTCATAGCGGGCCATGTCCACCAGTGGAGTCAGAGATAACTGTAGTGGTTTTCCCAAACTACCTGTAGACCATGCAAGAAGCACCCCATCCTGCTTAGCCCACTCAGGAGCTGCTGCATAAGCTGCTCCTAGTTGCAGGGTCCTGGGAAGAGACAGTAATCAAACATGTGGGTGCTGCCCGGAGCATCTGACAGTGGCAGCAGGAGGGCAGGTTGTTCCCAGGGAAGTGAGAACAACAATGGGTGGTACTGGGTTGCAATGCACTCTTTTTTTGCAGACATCTGAGGTGACTGAGGCTGCAGGTGGAGCCTGTTCACAGACCCCTAGTGATGGCAGGCCACACCTCCTTCTGGTTTCTGAGATGACTGCTATGGTTTGTCCCTGCCACCTGTAGATCAGGCAA
The DNA here is from genome assembly GCF_054392235.1 of Sus scrofa. NCBI lineage: Eukaryota > Metazoa > Chordata > Mammalia > Artiodactyla > Suidae > Sus > Sus scrofa. Next base: position 79,114,889 of record NC_139389.1, read on the forward strand.
GAGTCACCACATTGTGCTTAGCCCCCCTTAGCTGCCCTTAACCCACACAGGAGGTGCCTGGCCACCTGTAGCCTGCACAAGAACCCCCGGTTCTCCTATATCTCTGGTAAGTGGCCTCTCCTCGCCCATAGCCTGCGTCAGAGGCTTTGAGAGCCTGCGCCTGCGCGGGGAGTTTCCTATGGCAGTTCACCCCTCCTCCTCTTGCCCTCCCTAACAGTGGTGCCTTGCTTCTCCTGCAGGCCCATAACTCATCCCAATTTCCCTCTGTTGTGGCGTTCTGCTCCTCAGCCCCTCAGGCTGTCTCCACACAGCCAATCCTAGTCCTCTACCCTGAACTGACTTCTGGAGCCTGAGTCTCAGTGCCCAGCCCCCACCCAAGCATCTTAGGCTGTGGTGTCCAGGGTGGTGGTGCAGATGGTCTGCTCGTCTCTCACTCTGCTTTGCCCTCCTCAGTCTAGCTGCTGCACTTTTCTTGACAACTTTGAGGTCCATACATCTTGGCTGATCTCCCTGTCGGTTAGGTGGCTTCCCAGGGAGTGAGTTGCTTTTCTCTTTCGCAGCTCCCTCTCAGAATGCTAGTCCCATCCTGAATCCTTTATTTTTCTCTCTCTCTCCTTTTTCTTTTTTTCTTTTGTTCTACCTGGTTATGTCGAGGATTTCTTGCCCTTTTTGGAGGTTTAAGTTCTTCTGCCAGTGTTCATTACATGTTCTGTGTGAATCGTTCTACATGTAGATTTGTTTTTTTAATGTGTTTCTGTGAGGTGAGCATGACCTCTTACTCCTCCGCCATCTTGCTCCTAACCCCTGCTTTACTTAAATGAAGGTTCTATACCACCTAATGCAAATTTATTCATTCAACAAATATTTATTGAAAGGCTACCATATGCTCAACGTGAAATTACATAATATAATTTCTTTTTCAGAGGGATTATTCAAGCAGATAGAGATGAACTGCAAAAGAGCAGGAGAGGAACAGGACTCACTAGTACATAACAGCTGATAAGAAGTGATGGCCTCTTTGAACAGGCTTTTTGAAATGGAGATTTAGAAAAATGGGTGGGTTTAAAATATTTACTAGGGTAGAGAAAATAGAAATGGCTGATGGAATGAATGTGGAAGTAGGAGAAAGTAAAGAATGAAGAATTATTCCCAGGGTTTTTCCTTGAGTAATTGAATTGATGATGGCAGTCTCAAAACAGGGAGTGAAATTGGTTTGAAGGAGATATCAAGATTTCCATTTGGTATATATAAATTTTGACATGCCTTTTAGACATGCAAGTAGAAATATCAAATTTATGGTTAAAAATATTTGTTAGAAATCCATGTGCAATATTTAAGATAAATATAAATTTGATTGCTATCAGCATGGACATGGTATTAGAGCCATGGCAGTAGAGAAAATACTGTGATAATAAGCACTTAACAAGTGTCAGGCTCTATTGTAAGCATTCTGTTTATATTATCTCATTTAGTGCACTAATTCTAGGATGTAGGTACTATTATTAACCCCTATTTAGAGATGATAAAACTGAAACACATAAAGGATAAGAGACTTGCCTAAAGTCACACAGCTAGTGCTGAGTCTGTGATTTGAACACAGGATGTCTGTCTCCAAAGTCCATGAATAGAAGGGAGGAGTCCCAAGATGAAACTATCAAAAGATCAAGAAGTAGAGGTCACCCCAAACTGACAGAAAAATTAGAGGAACTAGTAAAAAAAAATGAAGAGTGGACAAGGAGAAATGAAGGTAAAGCGGTGTCACAGTAGGGATGAATTTTTTTCAAAGGAAGAAGGAGCCATCACCATTGAATTCTGTTGAGGGATAAAATAATGTTCAGACTGAGAAGCTCCCTGAATCTAGCAACAAGGAGCATGTTTGACTGCAGTCTCAGTAAAGTTGGAACAGAGCATGCTGAGAAGGTAAGTATTTGAAGACAAGGTTGTTGCATAGAAAAGTTCCTTGTGATAAGACATGTGATGATGTGGAAAGAATAAAAGAATAAATGAATGTAAGTATGTAGTTTGGTAATATGGGAGCACACAGAGAGAGCATGAAAAATAAAGTTAGAGAGGTGTTAATACCACATCACAATGGTCCTTATATTCCTGAATCTTTCCATGAAAATAATTGCAGTAATTGCTATTTTTCAAGGAAATGTCTCAATTTATTATTTCAGAATGACGTACACTTTAAGGGAATCAGACCATCATTTTTTAAAGTGTTTGACAGGATTATATAATAAATGATAATATTTAGAAATTTTTATCTCTCATTTTTGCATATCAAATTTTTGTTAAGAATAGATTTTTTTATTTGTAATTAAATTTACACATAGTGAAATGAATGGATGCATCATCTGTAACTTTTGATTTATTGCTTATCTTTTTGTGTCAGAAATGTTAAGTAATTCAAACTGTGGGCAGTCTAATGTTTATTCAAAATTATTTCTCAACCATGAATTTTATTCTCAGATCTCTCCACAAAAAAAAGAAAAAAAATTAAATTTGAGAATAGAATGAAATTAGCGTTTTGAAAGCTGTAAGTGCTACAGAAATGTAAGCTAAAATGTAAAATAGCATGGGCCAGAATCACTTTTACAGTAAAACTTACTTCTATGAAATTATGTAAAAACTATATTAATAAACTTGGTTTATGTATGAAGGCATCTAAAAGTGATAAATAACTCAGTAGAAAATAACTAAAAATCCTACGGGAGAAAGAAAACTACTTCATTGATATGTTCTAAAGAAAACTTATGGCTTCTTACTGTGGCACCATTTTTAAAGTTCTCCTTGCTAGGTTATTACTCTGCCATTACTCCTCTCTTTGAACTTCGGTGGTGGACCATGAGAATGACATGTTTCCAATGACCTCATCCCTGTTGTGCAATGATTAATCATCATGAATACAAGTTAAGATCAAGCCATGGGAAACTTGTCTTCTCTCATCTAGTTTGATTAATGAGTTTTATGGCTGAGATGAATTGTGAAGACAAAGTTAAAAGTACCTGAAGCAGAGTACAATTGTGATCCATCTCACATGAAATTTTAGGGAAATAGAAATAATCCTTAGCATGAAAATTCCATAGTTAGAAAGGGACAAGATTATCCAAGATGGCTATACCCCATCACAAAAATTGCAGTATTCTCTCTGTTCTGAAAATAAATAACTAATATATTCTCTACTATTTATTTGCTTGTTGATAGCTGCTAATATACCTAGTAGCCAGTGAGAGAGTGATGCTTCTTTAAATTGGTTTCTTTACAAACCCAATAGCATCAATCTTTCAGAAGTAATTAGGGTCATTCAAATATTGACATTGTCAGTCATAAGACAATGCAGTTCTTTACTTAAGTAAAAGTCGAATTGCATTTATGACATGTAATTAAAGAATGGCCCATGGCAGCTTTTCAGACCTTAATGATTCAGTGAAAAATGTAATAATCTTTTTAAAACAGTCAATTGAAAGTAAAGCACAGCTTTGGAGATTTTTAAAATGTCAATGCCAGAGCTACAAATAACAGACAAATAAGGTAAATTATTTTGTCACATTGTGAACAAAATCTTTATTAGTATTAGAACTTACAATACTCGGTTTTTAAAAACATGAAAATTAACCTTTATTTCTAGGGATCAGATACTTTCCTGACCTAATTTTACACTTTTTTTCCTAATCTACTTCTTATCATTTGACTATTGAAGCTCTTTTGACATTTACTTGTAGAACAAATTTTCTTCTTCAAACTTCCTTACTTCCAAATTTCTGATCTAATTGACATTTGTGTGTGTCAGAATTTAGCATCTTAGTCTCATTATTCACAAACATACAACATAATAGAAGTTGAATCTTACTTACCTAGAAATAAAATGGAGAACCCAAAATATTACTAGTCCCTAACATGCTCTTTCCTGGGCATTGGACTGCAATATAATTCTATTCAGAAATAATAACCATTGTATTAGTGTCCTGGGAGGGCTATAGCAAATTACCACCAACTTAGACGGCTCAAAGTGAAAAATACTTTTTGCCTCACAATTCTAGAGGCTAGAAGTCCAAACTCAAAGTGTTATCAGGGCCATGCTCTCTCCAAAATTTCTGGAGGAAAATCTTTCTTTGCTTCCCCCTAACTTTTGGTGATTGCCATCTTGGAATTCTTTGGCTAGTGGACCTGTCATTCCAGTCTCTATCTCTGAAGCCACATGGCATTCTCCGCATGTTTCTGTCCAAATTTCTTTCTTCTTAGAAGGACTTCAGTCATTGGATTAGGGCCCACTCCAACCCATTATGATTTCATCCTAGCTTGAGTGCAACATCTACAATTACACTGTTTCCAAGTAAGGTCACATTCGTAAGTACTAGGGTTCAGGACTTAAACATATCTTTTAGGGGAATTCTTTTCTATCACTGCAAATCATTATTTTAAACATCATTTATTAATAAATTGATTTTCATATTTTGACTCATAAAATACTAATTTTTCTTTAAGCTAATAATTATGCCAAGGTATTTATAAAAGGAATTAGTTCCCTGACAAAGTGATTTTTTTTAGTCACGTTTATAATCTCAATGGACATAAACGTTAGACATTTTTTAAATCCCTTACTAACATCATTAAAAAGTAAAATACTAGGTATATGATTTAAACAATTATCATTTATTTTATAATTTTTTCTTTTTAATAATTGAGGGTATTTCTTTTGCATCATATAAAGTTTGAACACGAGTCAAAGCTTTAAAGTTTTGGCATAGTAGAGTATGAATTTCACTGTCTCATTTGCTTAAAAGCAGGTTGTATCTAACTATCTACCTATATAAAATTCATTTACAAAAAAACCCTTTACATAAAGTACAATTATGAATCAATATACTTTTCTAAAATCAAGGAAGGAAGTTAGGCATGGGAAAATAACTGTAAAAAAGTAATGTACTGAACTTTATATTCGATGTGTTGCTAATTACTTTAAACCTATCTTTTAATGGTCTATAAACTCTGCTCTTAGCTTTCTGACAGCCAATGTAAAGAAGGAAAAAGACTATAGTAGGCACTTTTAAAAAGTAATTACTCAGGGAATATATATTTATTTATGATAAGATTTGAGAAATAGTTCTGTTGGTAATCATAACTTGAAAGAATATGACCAGGAGTTCCCGTCGTGGCGCAGAGGTTAACGAATCCGACTAGGAACCATGAGGTTGAGGATTCGATCCCTGCCCTTGCTCAGTGGGTTAATGATCCGGTGTTGCCATGAGCTGTGGTGTAGGTTGCAGACGCGGCTCGGATCTCGCATTGCTGTGGCTCTGGCGTAGGCTAGTGGCTACAGCTCCGATTCAACCCCTAGCCTGGGAACCTCCATATGCCGCGGGAGCGGCCCAAGAAATAGCAAAAAGACAAAAAAAAAAAAAAGAATATGACCAAATGAGCAGCAGCCATAATTTTTCTACAACTGTTAACAATTATGACATTAAAGTAATAATTTTTATAGGACTCTTTTCTTTAAAATAATTACCTCAATTCAAGTCACAGAAGCCAAAAGACTGCAGCCTACATAGATATTTTTCTGAAGGACTGGTATAATCCCCAAACATGAAATTTAAAGTGAAGTTTAAATTTTAAGTGATGGAAGAGATTAAATATTTAACAATAAGTTCCCAACTTTTTATCACAAAGGCAAACTTTAGAGAAGTTTTGAAATGCAGAAAATTCAGTTCTACCTTACAAATTAAAGGCAGTATATATGGTTTAACAGAATGCCAATTTTTTTTTTTAAGAGATGGAATTTATTGAGGAGACGATGCACCAGCATTTTCTGTTATTAGGACCTCTTGATGGAGAAATCTCTGGGGATCTTTCCCAAGACATATTTTTTTGTTTGTTTTTTTTGGGGTTTTTTTTTTTTTGTCTTTTTTCCACTTCTTGGGCCGCTCCCGCGGCATATGGAGGTTCCCAGGTTAGGGGTCTAATCGGAGCTGTATCTGCCAGCCTTTGCCAGAGCCACAGAAACGCGGGATCCGAGTCGCATCTACACCACGCCGCCGCCTGATCGTTAACCCACTGAGCCAGGGCAGGGATCGAACCGCAACCTCATGGTTCCTAGGCGGATTCGTTAACCACTGCGCCACGACGGGAACTCCCAGAATGCCAATTTTTAACCTAAGTTGAAAAGACATATAATCAAATAAATAAAGATATACAATTGAATAGTAAGCTATCCTACCAATGAACAGGAAAAAGACAATCAGTACAGAAAAGATTAGCAAGTATTAAAAAACTGATGACATCCAGTATGTGTAATACATGGGAGAGTGAGTACTATGTCATATCAAATGTGAGAATATAAATCGAGAGATCATTTTGGCAAAATCTATATGAACCAGTAAAATTTATTTTAGTCTATCCTAAATAAAAAGCCACACATATACAAGCGTTGTTTTTAGCATAAAATTATAAATAACCTATCTCTTAATAGCCATGTGGCAAATAAATGAGTACCTATCCACACTATGAAACACTGTGTAGCAGTCAAAATGAATGATATGGAACTCTGTGCACCAATAAAAGTTTTCAAGTTATATTTTCGAGCGAAAAAAATAGCAGGGTGGTGGCACTATATTTTTTTAAGATTTTTTTTCCTGGACATAAATACAAAGCTGGACCAGCTTGTAATAAGAGCTCTACAAATATGGGATAGTTAAGATCACATGGACATCACGTAGAAGAATACGTATCTTTCTGTCATTTATTCAACTCATATAAAAACAATATAAAGTCACATGACATAAATTAAAGGCAAGGAGTGGCAGAACACAAAACTGGTTTATCCCTCTAGAGTAATCTGCCCTTAAGCTTCTTTCCAACACTTACATGTCAGTAAAAGGTTTTGTGTAAGCATTAATAGTTAAGGGTTTATGTTTCATTATTATAAGTTATCCCAAAGTCACTTCTATTCCATGGACTCAAAGGTTAAGATAAAGTGTGAACAAACTCAGGTTGTTCTAGTAAATTTATCCACAAGATCATAGAGTTTAAATAATATCAATAATAGGACAACTGTGCCAAAAGCCTGCCCGTGGCTTGTTGTAATGAATAAATACCTAAGGAACCCAGCCTACAAATGAAAGATTTTGAGGTGAAAAATCAAAACAGCTACTGTGAGGGGAACATAATCTTTCTCTTTTGGAAGATGGCTGATGAGCAGAAAATCACATTATTCCTCAATGGGTTTATACTAAAGAGAGAAAAAGCAGGATAAGACCCCATTTCTAGAACCACAATCAGGGATGTCACGAATGCCTTTGAAACTTCCTGAGGAACTTTGGCCTATGGTAATGAAATTTCTATAACCCCCATCTGATATAATGTTAGATAATGTCATCATGTCATTTTCATGCACAGAGGATTTAGGGGAGAACTATTAATAATGAACATACATAGTATCATACACACTAAGTGCACAACCTTAACTAAAATGTATGTAAAAACACAGAATTCCCACCAAAAGGTAAAGCCATAGCAAAGTAAAATAAGAAATTATATGACTAAAAACTGAATTTTTATACATGAAATAGTGTAGCTATTTATAATAAACATGTTTCACAAAATCCATAAAATTAGAAATATTCAAAATCTATAAGATTTTCAAATAAAGGACAGTTTTTTTTTCCATTATCATCACAGGAGTCTTCCCAGTTAAGTCCCATCAGAGGTATCCTCAAGATGTAAACACCTGTGGTCTAAAAGCATTCCTCTGGCATATCTTTGTGATAAAGTCTTCCAGGTAAGTAATGAATGCATCTTTTGAAAAGGTAGAGAATTTCACTAAGTTTCAGGCTTACTGCTCAATTAGTTCGTGTTGTATAATGTTTTTAACTGACCAATCCAAAGATGTCCCAGGCTCTGATATACCCAACAAGGGGCATGGAATGTTCCAAAGTACAAACTGGAAAGTTTTGACTCACAGTCATCCGAAATACTAACCAAAACAAGTAAGTTATACTCATTTACACAGTTCCTTTGAATGTATTGAATGAAATATGTATCAAAGAGGAAAAAGAATTGCTTCAGTAAAATAAAATTGAAAACTTGTTAAAGTTTGAGGGTGTGATTTTCTCCCGCTTAACTATACACAACTCTATTGAGTGGCGTTAATGTATGCGCTGTTCCCAGAAATTGTCCAAATCAAGGAGGAAACTGAGGACATTTTAAAGAACTGAGATAATTCTGTATTGAGACAGCAAACAAAATGACAATGTGGGCAACGATGGAGGTGTTGACGACAATGAAAACTATAATATATTAAGGGCTGCATGCTTGATACTATCAGAAAGCACTTTATACAGATTTGTTCCACATAACAACCCAGGAAGTGGATGTTATGTCCTTCGTTCTGTATACTAGGAAACTACGTGGCTTAGCAAGGTTAAAAGGCTGGCCTAGGTTCACAAAGCTGATAATGTTGATACCACAGCTCAAATTCAACCAACTTGAGCCAAAGCTCAAGTTCTTCAATAAACAGAGAGTTGCCAAGAGTGGTTTTAAATCAAGTGTTTCTGAAAGACATTTCACCTCAAACCTGGACATATTTATTAGTTTTATACTCTCTGCCAGTCTGTTCAAGGTACTCAGGCTACAATAGTTACTATACTTTTTACAAATTTTAAACATCCGAACTCCAGATGACTACCTTAGATAATGATGAATTTAGTGACAAAAGCTAGTCCCATTCAAGTACTTGTCATGCAAGAAAAGAAACTGTTGCCTTTTATTTTTTGAAAACTGAAAAATGTTAGCCATCCTAAGGAGGTATACAGAACAATATGAGAGCTTTTTAACCTTGCGCTGGCACCGTGATTAATGTCTAGTGGTTTAAGGAAAATACATCCATTTAAAAATGCTATAGCATTCCAATCAAGTAGCAAAATTAAGTTAAAAGAGGGAAAGCATAATAAATATGATCATTTCCTGAAGTTTAGAGAACTTTCCTATTTTTTTTCAGTTTCACTTTTTAATCCTGAAGGCATTACTTCAATGTGTATACATTTATGCTAATCATATACCACAGCCATGGGTTCTTCTATCAATATGAAATGTTTTGTACTTGCTGTTTTTGTGCATCTTGTATTGTTATGTGCAATATACAAAATAATGTGTCTAACTATGCCATTTATGCTTTTGAAAGAAAAAGCAAATTACTTACTGAAGAGAATGGCATTTGCATGCATGTGTGTCAGCTTTCAAGCCATTTCCTTCTACAAAATATTGCTTTCTACACTTAGAAAATGCATCCATCCATCAGTTACAAACCATTTCAAAGCACTTTATGAATCTACAGAGCAAAATGTACTTATCTTACATTGGCAGTGTCCCAGCTGTTACAAAATTGCTATTGTCCTAATACTTACAAGGCAATTTTAGCATCAGTTAATAATTTTACAGGATAGATAACTTCTAAAGCATTATAAAATGACAGACATTAAACAATAGCAACTTAGCATTTTTTGAAACAGTTCATGACAGCTTAAAAACTAAAGTGATTTTAATGTATAGCCTATGCAGTTTTAGTTTCTCATTGACAATTCCTTTAGAAGATAAAAATGTGAAAATCCTTTTAAATAGTGGGTGAAAGAATAAAACAAATTTATCTTTAAAAGATATTCAGTAAAAATCTCAATTAGGAATAATGTCTCAAATCTTCTTGTACAGATAGTAGGTGACAAGAATTTGAATTTATTTAGGCAGAAAAAAAAATGATGGTATCATTTAATGGTAGGGTACCACAAAATAAAAAGGCATATCTATTCATTAAAGCTAATACAAAAAGAAAAATAACACGAATAGCATTTTATATAAATCAGTATGCATTATTTCTTCCTAAACACTGTTTTCTATCAATCTTAGTTTAAAAGCTTCAGTTAAAGGAAAAATCTGGGTAAATGTAACACATGGGTTCTCTCTTACTTCCTTTGTTTAAGTTATTGGGACAGCCATAGTAGTATGGCTAATATCCATTTTTGTCTGGATATTTTACCATTCAACTTTGATAGCTAATGCCTTGATGGTACAGAAAAAAAAATAGCTCTAAACAAATTACATTAATTGGTAGTTTGATGCTATACGTGTGCAATCTCTTCAAGGAAAAAAATGCTTTTGATAAGTACCAATGTGCAACAGTAGTTATTTTCATAAATGGATTTATTAAATAAACCAATTATTCCATGAATGTTCACAAAGGCCAAGTAATTGACCACATCATCAAAGTACAACCTGAATTCCCCTGGTACACAATTACCATCTTCTGATCACACTGATATTGCATGGGCTCATTGTACAACAGCTATCCCAGAAAATCAAGTACAAATTGAATTTTTAGATGATGTAAATTATGTTCACACATTTAATTGTCTGTAGCACGTTACATGTATATTTTAATACTATCATCGTCTCAAAATTATAAAATGAAGCTTTCATAATTTCAGCCTTTTTATGGCACCAATACAACTAAAGAAAAAGTATAATTCAGAAAGCTTCAAATACTTTTTCTCTATGAAATACATACTATTTATTAAAGAGGTGTATATTATAAAACATACAAATTCTTATTTCACTCATACTAGAAGGAATAAATGTGGTAAAATAGATAAAATAGCCAGATGGTCCATATGACTAACTCCACAGAGGTAGGAACCATGTCTCTCCCAGATTGCTCCATTCCTATCATCACACACCATGCCTGGATATAATGGGTGCACCAGAGGTATACGTTGACTGACTAATTAAATTGGTCTGATTCACTTGAGATTTCAATACTACATTAGCTATTTTTTATTCATATTTTATATTTGAAGCCTTCTTCTCAGTGTACATGTAGAGAATACCTCTTGAAGACAATCTACTTAACTCTGACTTAGAAATCAAACGGCAACTTTTTGTCAAATATTCTTTGAGAAATGTATATTTTTCTGTTAAAAGTATTCTATTATATACTTACACTTTCTTACAAACATTATGATACCTTTAATAAAATGATTCATATTGATAATATAAAACTTGCTTTTATCTACAATGAAAATATAGAAAATGAAGGTAATATTAGATCCTTCTTTTCCTTTGCCTGCATATAATATCAAACTAATAACATAGCTATTTAGATTATCAAATATTTTACTATGGCCTTTTCTAACATGTTTATTATTAACTAGTATTGAATATAACATGTTCTATACAACATAATTGAATAGAATACATAAATATTTCTCGGTACTGAGAGACTAATATGTTAAAGTTCTATTTTAACATACCATTAAACTCTGTCATATTTGACACTCAACCTCAAAATACACATCCATCTCCCTAATTTTTTGCAAGGATGTATTTAAAGACAATGATAATAAAGCACCACTGAATGAATGAATATGGAAATAAAGAAAGAACATTTATTTGGGGAGAGTGCCATGGGTTGGGGAATGTGCATTTTGGCAAGCCCACATTTTCACAAACAAGGAAGTAGTCAAAGACTTTCCATCTTTTTTTTTTTTTGCTTTTTTAGGGCTGTACTGGCGGCGTATGGAAGTTTCCAGCTTAGGAATTGAATCATAGTTAGAGCTGCCTGGCTACACCACAGATACAGCAAAGCAGGATCCGAACCATGTCTGCGGCCTACAGCACAGCTACAGCAATGCAGGATCTGAGTCATGTCTGTGACCTACACCGCAGCTCACAGCCACGCCAGATACTTAACCCACGGAGCGAGGCCAGGGATCGAACCCACATCCTTAATGGATATTATTCTGATTCATTTCCACTGTACCTCAACAGGACAGGAACTCCTCCATCATCTTTTATTACTGGGATCTAAGATATTTAAGACACGCCAGCATGCAAGCTTTGAAATGTGTTTGTAAAATTTCTTGAATAGATCTTGAATAAGTTTCCACTTTCCTCCTCACACCATTACATGGCCATGCTCCATTAGTACCATTTATGTTTATCCACATGTGAAGGCTGTTTCTAATGCTACTCTCATATCCTAAATTAAACCTGGACACAGTACCTGGAGATTAGACTACCCCACAGGAGGATTCTGCAGTTGATTTTTAAGCATCTTACACTAAGCACTCTCAATAGATATTTATCATGTTGTTGAACCTCTAAACCTAAAAACTTGTTGCTCACTTAGTTTACTTTGCTAACTTCTCAAACACACCTGCATTGCATGAATTATTAATATAAACAAATTACTCTTTGAAGTTGTTTGTATTATTCAGGCACACATAGACTGCTTTCAGCAAGAAACCCTGAAGGGCAAAATATGACTATTTAAACAGGGAAATTACCTAAAGGAGGTAATAGCATGATGTTCTATATTTTGAATATGATTCTAGATACCGTAGTATTTCTAAGAAATTGGTCCAGAATGAGCATCCCTGAAATGTCCTCCTAATATTTCCCGTTGTTTTAATTGGTCTAGTCTAAAACAGACAGACCCAGATCTGAGGGCGAATACAGGCTATTCTGATTTCTGGGATATCCTATACACTAAAGTCGACATGACCCTGCACTTCTGGAGTTTGCTAAGAGTCAGTCTGCCCAAACCATTTGAGACCCATTTTGTTGAAATTGCCACTTTGAACAGCTGCACTACAGCTGTTGTCCACTGATGAGAACGTGTCTCCACTTGATGTGAATGCAACTTGTTAGAAATAGTCAACTCTGTTAGAACTACCCACAGCTTTAAGTGGCCCACAACACTACAGGAGCATAAGATGAGACTTCCTGTAAAACATAACTTGAGAAGTGTATCTCATCTGAACCCTAGAATGACTTTATCATGCATACATTCAATAAGGTGTTAATATTTCAGGATGCACTCTAGATCTAGAATGCTTATATTTCAATCCTGCCTTGGGAAGATTGACCTCTCTAAATACCTTTCCTTATGTTTAAAATGATGATTATATTAACTACCAAAAATTAGGTTTACCTGTCAAAATTTATATAAATTGTTCTGAACTGCCTTGCACATTTAAAGCACTCAGAGACAAGATAAGTTATCACTTTTATTTATCATGTTTGGCCTCATCATCTTCTCACCTATGTATTAAATACATTCTTTACTTGAGTAAGAAAACCATTTAACTCAGTACATTTTTTAATACTCACAAACTAACTAGGAAATAATATACAAAGCTGAGTAAGTAGTGCAAGAAAATTATCTTTTTGAAAGGAAAATTTTTTTGATGGTTAGAAAATGAAATTTCATTTATAATAAGTATGGTATATTATTTAAGCTAAATGAAGTGTGATATTTCAATATCCCATATACAACATTAAAATATTAATCCTCTGGGGTTTTTTAAAATGATTTTTATTTTTTGCATCATAGCTGGTTTACAGTGTTTTGTCAATTTTCTATTGTACAGCAAGGTAACCCAGTCACACATACATATATATATTCTTTTTCTCACATTATCATGCTCCATCATAAGTGACTAGATATAGTTTCCAGTACTATACAGCAGAATCTCAATGCTTATCTATTCCGAAAGCAATAGTTTGCACCCAGTCCATTCCACTCCCTCCCCCTACCCCTTGGCAACCACAAGCCTATTCTCCAAGTCCATGAGTTTCTTTTCTGTGGAAAGGTGGTTCATTTGTGCCCTATATTAGATTCCAAATATAAGTGATATCATACCGTATTTGTTTTTAACTTTCTGACTTACTTCACTTAGTATGAGTCTCTAGTTCCATCCATATTGCTGCAAATGGCATTATTTTGTTCTTTTTTATAGCTGAGTAGTATTCTATTGTGTATATATATTTTTTTAATTTTTTTATTTTATCGTCTCAGCTTTTATTATTATTATTTTTAGTAGCTATTTCCCCAATACAATTTTTTCCTACTGTACAACATGGTGACCCAGTTACATATACATGTACACATTCTATTTTCACACATTATCATGCTCCATCATAAGTGACTAGACATAGTTCCCAGTGCTACACAGCAGTATACCATTGCTAATCCATTACAAAGGCAATAGTTTGTATCTATTAACCCCAAGCACCCCAACCACCCCACTTCCTCCCCCTCCACCTTGGCAACCACAGTCTATTCTCCAAGTCCATGATTTTCTTTTCTGTGGAAAGGTTCATTTGTGCCTTATATTAGATTCCAGATATAAGTGATATCATATAGTATTTGTCTTTCTCTTTCTGACTTTCTTCACTCACGATGAGAGGCTCTAGTTCCAACCATGTTGCTGCAAATGGCATTATTTTGTTCATTTTTATGGCTGAGTAGTTTTCCATCGTGTCTATATAACACATCTTCCTAATCCAATCATCTGTCGATGGACATGTGGGTTGTTTCCATGACTTGACTCTTGTGAATAGTGCTGCAATGAACATACGGGTGCAAGTATCTTTTACAAGAAAAATATTGTCTAGATATAGGCCCAAGAGTGTGATTGTTGGGTCATATGGCAGTTCTATATTTAGTTTTCTGAGGTAATTCCATACTGTTTTCCATAGTGCTTGTACCAATTTACATTCCCGCCAACAGTATAGGAGGGTTCTCTTTTCTCCACACCCTCTCCACCATTTGTTATTTGTGAACTTATTAATGATGGCCATTCTGACTGGTGAGAGGTGATACCTCAAGAAGTTTTGACTTGCACTTCTTTTATAATCAGTGATGTTGAGCATTTTTTCATGTTCTTGTTGGCCATCTGTGTGTCTTCTTTGGAGAAATGACTATTCAGGTCTTTTGTCCATTTTTCCATTGGGTTGTTGGCTTTTTTGCTGTTGAGTTGTATAAGTTAGTTGTTTGTACACTTTAGAGATTAAGCCCTTGTCAGTTGCATTGTTTGAAACTATTTTCTCCAATTCTGTAGGTTGTCTTTTTGTTCTGTTTTGGTTTTTTTTATGATTTCCTTTGTTGTGCAAAAGCTTGTCAGTTTGATTAGGTCCCATTGGTTTATTTTTTCTTTTATTTCTATTGCTTTAGGAGACTGACCTGAGAAAACATTTATGAAGTTGATATCAGAGAATGTTTTGCCTATGTTCTCTTCTAGGAGTTTGATGGTGTCTTGTCTTATGTTTAAGTCTTTAAGCCATTTTGAGTTTATTTTGCATGGTGTGAGGGTGTGTTCCAGTTTTATTGATTTACATGCAGCCGTCCAGTTTTCCCAGCAATACTTGCTGAAAAGACTGTCTTTTACCCATTTTATGTTCTTGCCTCCTTTGTTGAAGATTAATTGACTGTAGGTGTCTGGTGAAAGGAAAGTTCTGATATCTGTAAAATTACAAACTCTCTTCCACTATACATTACTCGATTGCATGCCTTATCTCTGAAGAGCTTGACATTCAAAACCAATCATTGTTGTCTACAAGTATATATGTATATATATACATATATATATGTATATATATATATTTGTATAGTATATGACATTAAATGTATAGCATAATAACAATCAGGTGGAAACATAAAATCGCAAATGAAAGAAGGACACAAATTCTTAAAATTTGAGGTAAGTAATCAAAGAAGTTTTAAGAATATAAAGCACTTTTCTACCTATTTAGCTATTATTGAAAATGAAGATATTGATGCTGTTATTGAATTAAAGTTTAAGACTGTTAAACTTTTAATTTGGTTTTCTAATAAGCTGAGTCGAACTTATTTTGGGGACTCATTTACCTTGAGCATGTAATTTCATGTAATTTTTTCTTTTAAATTTTGATCTAATAGCAAACCCAATGTATTGTTTTTATTTACTTTTTGAATGTTAAAAGACATTCCAGTCATAAATGATTATGCTGATTTTATCATTTTAGAAAAATTAATTTTAATAATACAAACTTATTTTCAATCTTGAGAAAATGTATTGAAGATCAAAATCAAATTTTCAAATACAGAGTTGAAAAACACCACATAAATGAATTACAGAAAAAATATATTTATGGCTGCTTATATTAACAGGAAAAAGAAAATCATGAAACAAATAAGTTGATTCCAAAGAATTCTATGAAAGCAGCTTTCATGTTATATTAGTAGTATATTCAATATTAGATTAGATAGTATATTAAAAGGACTTAATATAATGTCTGGCACATCTGAAGCCCTTACCAAATGTTAGCTATCATTATTCATCACCATAATGTTACATAAATGATATTATCTTTTCATTATTTGTTTCCATCTTGAGCATAAATTCCTTGGTAAAGTGACACAAAGGTATACTTGTTTTGCATACTATAAATATGAAAATTAATTGTTTTCAGAATCTGTCCCCACCCAAATATGTCCCCTTTTAGTTTAATTATAAGTCTACTATATATTGATTGTTTCTTCAACATGGCAACAATCCATCTCTTCCTAAGTTTAAGTCTATGAACATAGTAATGGCAAAATTTTTCTTCATTATAAGTAATAATGCCTATATAATGTTAAATGTTTCCATGGTATCACTTTTTTTGCTTTTTTTTTTTCTGCTTTTTAGTGCTGTACCTAGGGCATATGAAAGTTCCCAGACTAGGGGTCAATTTGGAGCTGCAGCTGCTGGCCTACACCACAGCCACAGCAACTCGAGATCTGAGCCAACTCTGAGACCTATACCACAGCTCATGGCTACACAGGACCCTTAACCCACTGAGCGAGTCCAGTATCGAATCTGCATCCTCATGAATACTAGTCAGATTCATTTCCACTGCACCACAATGGCAACTCCCGATATCACTTAACAATAAAGCATTATTCAATAAAGCATTATTCTGCCAGAGATATAAGATAGAGAGACTGTATCTCTCAGTTGAAAGAGCACCTAATAATCATTCTGGGATTGGCATTGCTATTCTCATACACAGACAAAACCCTATAATGCTGAAATATATTGTTATTATTTTTCTCCATCATAACCACTCATAATTGGGCAAGAGAATTTCATAATAAATTACTAATTGTTTTGTCTTTTAAGACATTAAAAATCCAATTTGCTGCTACTCATTCTAAATTAAATTGTGAAAATTTGCATTTCTACAGTAATCTGCAACTCCAAAATGAGTAATTGAAAAAAAAAAATCACTAGTGCCCATATATGATGTAAACTGAAGAAAAACAGAAAGCTTTTACAAAAAATAGCAATATACTCAACTGCTTATAAAAGCAACTAATATCTTCAAGACAAGATGTCTTTTTATTTCTAATGAATTAATTTACCATTTTTGTTTTGTATAAATATAAAATTTTCAATAATATTGAAAAATATAATCCTGTTTAAAATACAAATCCATTTTTAGCATCTCAACACACACACACACACATACATACACACAATCATAGTTTAAAATTTACAGTTGGAGTTCCCGTCATGGCGCAATGGTTAACGAATCCAACTAGGAACCATGAGGTTGCGGGTTCAGTCCCTGCCCTTGCTCAGTGGGTTAAGGATCCGGCGTTGCCATGAGCTGTGGTGTAGGTTGCAGACGCGGCTCGGATCCCGCGTTGCTGTGGCTCTGGCGTAGGCCGGCAGCTGCGGCTCCGATTGGACCCCTAGCCTGGGAAACTCCATATGCCGTGAGAGCGGCCCAAGAAATGGCAAAAAGACAAAATAAATAAATAAATGTGTGTGTGTGTGTGTGTGTATATATATACATATATATATATATGTATATATATATAAAAGTTAGTTAAATGCACATAAAAATTAGAAAATTATTTATTTATTTATTTATTTATTTTGTCTTTTTGCCTTTTCTAGGGCCGCTTCCTGAGGCATATGGAGGTTCCCAGGCTAGGGGTCCAATCGGAGCCACAGCTGCCGGCCTACGCCAGAGCCACAGCAACACGGGATCCAAGCCGCGTCTGTAACCCATACCACAGCTCACGGCAACACCGGATCCTCAACCCACTGAGCAAGGGCAGGGATCGAACCCGCTACCTCATGGTTCCCAGTCAGATTAACCACTGCACCATGACGGGAACTCCCAAATTGTATTATTTTTAAAGTAAATAACATTTCCAGAATTCACTCTCTCCTGGACCTGTACCAAATACCTGTGCATTTGCTCTGCTTTTGTCAACAAACTCTAATACTGTATAATATATATGCAACTATTAAATCTTCACAGGTATTATTCCATTTGTTTAAATGGTCACACACTATCAAACTTTTTGTACTTTGCTTTTTTACAGAACAGTATATCCTAAAAGGCCTTTCTCATTCTTATTTACAGATGTATAGTACTCCATTGTGTAGATATACCATGGTTTATTCAACTATTTAATTATGTGGGAGTATTTATGCTGTTTCCAATATTTCACAAATGTAATCAAGAAAGTTATGAGAGATTCCCAGGGAAATAACTTCTTTATATATACTCAGGATCTAGACTAGGAAAATTTCAATAATCTTAGACAAACTCCACATCAAACAAGGTACTGAGAGCATGGTTCTTCAAGAACTAACAGGTTAGGAACCAATGTAGTGGTAGAACATCAGGTTCCTTGGGGCCCACACCTGCTGTATAGGGCATCCATGTGCTCAACTGCTGATCAAAGTAGGACTGGGGCCATGGCAAAAACTGAAAAGTGCAAATATCTCATGACCAAGTTCACAGTCAGAAGGAATACATTCCAGAATAATGCTCAAATGAGACTGTCTTGGTGGACTCTACTGAAAAAAAAAAGTGTCCAGGCAAAATGAGCATCCCCCCTCAGCAAAGGAATCAGGGCCTAGAGAATTGTATAAAATACATTCATCATAAGTTTCCTTTGGAATGATTCCATCTTGCAAAGGAGGTGGAGAAGGAGGGACTCTGAGGAATTTGGGGAGAAGCTAATCTTATCAGGGAGTTTGAATTTAAGTGTCATGGAATGTTACCTTACCGAGACTATTATATTAATCACGTATTGCTGTGTAACAGATTACCCAAAAACCTAGTGACTTAAAACAACAAACATTTATTATCTCAAAATGTCTATGGCTCAGTAATTTGGGATCAGCTTTGCTGAATGGTTCTGGCCCTGGATCTCACATAAGATTGCAAACAAAATGTCAGCCAGAGCTTCTGTCATCTGAAGTCTAACTGGGCCTTCAGAGTCTGCTTCCAACCTCATTCACATGGCTGTTGGCAAGAGCCTCACTTCCTCACTAGTTATTGGCTAAAGGCCTCAGTTCCTTGCCACATGGGTCTCTCTATGGGCTTTTTGAATGTCCTCATGACATGGCACTTGGCTTCCCCTAGAAGGAGTGGCAACAGAGAAAGAGCAAAGAGGAAACTAATACTTTGTTCTACTCTTGGAAGTTACACATTATCAATTACACCATACTTTTTTCTCTAAAAGTAAGCCACTAAGTAAGCCTGCATTCAGGGGATGGGAATCAGGCTCCATCTTTTGAAGGGAGAAGTATCAAAGACTATGTGGACATATTTTACAGCCCTCACAACTGTTTTTATCTGGAAGAGATGAGCTACCTATAATTAACAAACTAAAATTTATTTCATTAGTGGGGCTTAGGCACTAGAACAATACCAGTACATAACAAAGGAAACTACTTTTTAATATGTTATATGTAAATTGCCACTTCTGCTGTAGTGTAAAAATAGATTATTATGAGCTGATGTGCTAAAAAAAGACCATATACATTCTCAAATAACTTTTTAGAAGACCAAATCTATACTGTCTCTATGAAGTCACTAATGGCATAACCTCTGAGTCTTATCAACAGTAAGATTGGAAAAAAAATTTAAACTCTCATTTTCACAATTCTTGAATTCTACAATATATAATCACCTAAGATTAATAACAATAAGTCTTGGCATAAAGATGTGGATCTAGACATACTTTGGTTAGAAACCCATTTCTAGTTACTTACTAATTTTGCATGAATGTTTATTTATGTCTCAGTCTTCTCATGTGCAAGGAGGGATAGCAATAACTCCTTCATTGTATTGATGAAGCACCTAACACAGTACCAAGAACGTGGTTGGTTCTCAAAAAAATGTTATTAGGGAGTTCCCATCGTGGCGCAGTGGTTAACGAATCCGACTAGGAACCACGAGGTTGCGGGTTCAGTCCCTGCCCTTGCTCAGTGGGTTAAGGATCCGGCGTTGCCGTGAGCTGTGGTGTAGGTTGCAGACGCGGCTCGGATCCCACGTTGCTGTGGCTCTGGCGTAGGCCAGTGGCTACAGCTCTGATTCGACCCCTAGCCTGGGAACCTCCATATGCCGTGGGAGCGGCCCAAAGAAATGGCAAAAAGACCAAAAAAAAAAAAAAATGTTATTATCACTCCATGTCACATAATTAGATTGATACAGTTTTAGGATTCAATTTCTTAACCCTCATTTTGTTTAGAACTCTGCAAAGTGTTATACAGAGTAATCAAGAACTCTGGGACACCACAGCTTGGATGATGTCATGAGACAAACTACATCATGTGTAACATTCATAATAAATGAAACTAATAATATCTATTCATCAATACCTAGTACAGAATACCTATAATTAACAAAGGAAGATTTCAGAGAGTTAAGAGCTCTCATACTGAGAGTTCCTACTATGTAGCACAGTGGGTTAATGATCTGGCTTGTCTCTGTGGGAGCGCTGGTTTGATCCCCCGCCCAGCGCAATGAGTTAAGGATCCTGCATTGCTGTAGCTGTCACAAAGGTCACAGCTCCAGCTTAGATTCAACCCCTGGCCTGAGAACTTCCATATGCCTTGGGTTCAGCTGAAAAAGAAAAAAAAAGAGCTCTGATATTGGAGTCAGACTGCACTAAAATACTGTTTCCTGCTTATTAAGTGTCTGCCATCAAGGTAAATTAGTAACTTCTCTTTGCCTCAGTTTCATTATCTATATAACAGAAATAATAACATCTTCCTCATAGGGGTTGGGGAAGACTAGTTAATATATTAATTTCAAAACCCTGAAATATAGTAAGTGTTAAATAAATGTTAGCCTTTTTCATTAACATGATTACGATTATTACTGCTATGATTATTACATTCATTTGCTTTTGTTCTTTGGGGAAAAAGAGTTTTAAAAGTTAAAAACAGAAGAAAATACTGCTATTAATATCATGTGAAGTTTTAAAATAATTTCCCATTTGGCTTTTGAACATTATTTTAAGAATAATAAAGAAAGGTTTTATATTTAACCCTTAGACACTTGATAGGGAGGAGAATCTCAGAAAGAACCCAAATGTTAGATGTAGGTAAATTTCAGAGCTAAAAAGGTCAAAAGCTGTTTCAGTATTTCTGAATCTGAATGAAATTGTATAACTGTTCATCATTTTAAGGCCAAGCTGAACAGAAAGACTTGAGGGAAAGAAGAAAAGCCTGCAGCTACTTTTGGGGTAGTGTCCCAGAGTGATGCAGCTCCCTGCCTTGCAGCCCTCTGTCCTCCATAGTCCCCATCCTCCTGCAGTCTCCTCCAGCCTCACTCCAATTGTGCTCATCACTGACCAGAATTCTTGCAACATTCATTACCCCATTATGTAGTTCCAGTGATATTAAACCCTTCGACAAGGAAAGGTTGAAGTTCCTGAATTTGAGGGACATTTCCATGGGGCTAAGTGGCACAGCGTTTCCAAGAAAGCTTATTTCAAACCCTACTAAAGAGTAACACTAACTTTTTTCCAGACCAGCTATTTTGAAAGCTTGATTCAACTGAAAATTTTCCAAAAAACAAAACTCACACCAAAACATGCCCTCATTTATGACTGGAAAGATATGGAACTTAAGCAGAGAAATTTTAAAAGTCCCAACATTCTGCAAGGATGATGGTAGCCTCTTCTGAGGTCTAATAATCTCAGCGAATACATCACCCCAGTCCAACTATGCCTTATGGGAAAAACTTGTCAATATCCAAATATCACTTGCCTGTGACTATGAGAGCTGTCACATGTGCAAGAAGAATCAACTTATTACTAGGTCTTAGTGTACCTACATTTTATGGCACATGCCATCTTTTCCTCAAATTTCCCCTTCTGATATTCTCAAGGTGGGTCTTCACTTGTTACCATGAACAAGTTTTACTTTTTTTCATCTCTGCTCACTTCACAGAAGTCAGGTACTCATAAGTTTCTTGAGGAAGGTATCACACCATCATTATTGCTGCCTTTCTCCACTATTCCCACTACGACTGTCCCTCAGAATGTAAATTGCACTGAAGTCTATGATAGAGTGGGGAGCCAGACAGCCCTCTGCCCAACTCCAAGTGGAGCTCTGATAGTATTATCAGGATGAAAAAGTTGGAATTAATTTGTACTAACATGTTAATGACTTTCATATAAAGTTTTCATTTTAAACAAAGTAATTAGTACTTTAGTTTAATAGAAAAATGATTTTAACAGGAAAAACATTTTCAGCAAATATCTAAAAGAGATTGTGTGGATGGTCTAGCCTTCTGGTACCTTTAAAATAGAGAATTGACCTTAATATTATAGAAACAATGAAGTATTATAATTCATGGCAAAGAAAGGGGGAGTAAAAAAGGCAGTTTTTTAAAAGGAGAGGTTGAGATTCAATCTTTGCCTCTTTTAATAATTAGCCTCTTGAGTAAGTCCTTAAACTCAAGGTTTTGTTTTATTCTAAGCTTTAAAATGGGCTTCTCAATCTTTGCCTCTTTTAGATGATAGATAATAATAACCCCAGATAATGGGTGTAAAGCACATTTTATGGATACAAAATATTTCACAAATGAAGATTGATCTCTTGACTTTGCTAAAATTTATATACACTTTCTTTTCTTTTCTTTTTCTTTTTGTGTCTTTTCAGGGCAGTACCTGCAGCATATGGAAGTTCCCAGGCTAGGGGCCAAATTGGAACTATGGCTGAGGGCCTACACCACAGTCATAGCAACAATGGATCCTTAACCCAATGAGTGAGGCCAGGGATAGAACCTGAGTCCTCATGGATGCTAGTCAGATTCGTTTCCGTTGAGCCAGGATGAGAACTCCTATATACCCTTTCTTCATCTGCCTTTATTTCCTAAATAGGAAGGAAAATAACTTATACCTTAAACTGTAATTTCTTTATCCTCTGGAAAAATTGTCATTGAACTAATATAAAGCACTCTGACTCTCACCTCTGCTCTGTAATGACTGAAAGAATCGCTTAGGTTTCAGGTGTAATACTTTAAACTCCGAAGCAGTTACTATCACATTCTAAAGTTTGAATCTATTGAATAAAATGAAGTTTCAGTGAATTCAAAAGTAAAATCTATCAAATCTGTTTCTTTGAGAGTCAAAAGAGAAACGAAAGTCAAAACTCTCATTCATTTTCTGAAAATATAAGATTTTTCTTAATTTCAGATGATATTAATTTAGCACGTGACTCAAGTAAGCTCCCAGTTGCATATAAGAAGCTATATTTTTCAGGAAAATAAGTGGAATAGAGGTCTCTCTAGTGCTACACCAACTGACAAAGGAAAGTGACAGGCACAGAGGTGACTAATAAAGGAGGCTAGTTTCAAAACGAAGATAGAATTAGAGGGGAAGAACTGGTAGCCCTGTAAATAAAGGCTATTTTGTGAAAATGATTAATGCTCATATAAAATAAAGATTTTGTGGAAGTAATTCTTACCTTATTAATTTTGGTACACTATAACTCTGCAAAAAATAATTTTTACATCTTAGTTTGAAGTAGGTTCTTTCGAAGAGAACAAAATGTTCCCAATTTCATTTCTTGCCCTTCTTGTATGTGCCCCTCATCATAGAAGAAAGTGTTCTCACTCTGAGATCTTTCTGTTTTAAGAAAATAATCAGTCTCTCAAACCAGAAATGAACTCATTCTAGGAATTGCACCATCTAGACATAAGTCATTGTGTGCCACTTTGAAGGTTTTTTAAAAGGCGACTTGGATAGCTGCCCATTCTACTGAAATGAAGAAGAGGGAAGAACCATACTTTTTCTGAAGTCCTTAGTATCTGAAACCACAGCATCAATTTGAAGTATTTCAAAATTTAAATTAGAAAAAATAAAAAACAAAAACAGCAGAACTTTGCGGTTAGTGAGATGTGGCCAAAATGAGTGTGTTATCATAATCATTTGCACCTTTCTGTGGACTCACTAAAATCTCCTTATCATCAACTTAAACTTAACAAACCTCAACTAGTTTAGTGCCTACTGAAGATTTTTATCCAATGCTTAGCCTGAAGACAAAACTTGATATTTTTAAAGTACAAAATAATCTATTTCACAATGTCCTATAAAATAGATTGTCGAAAATAGTTCGTTTTATGACATCTATGTATAAAATTGAAAACTAGATTTTGTTTTAGATTAACTCACATTTTATTTGAAATGTTCATTCTCATCATTTTAATTTTTTGAAAGATGTATCCTTTTCAAGAAAAAATATTTTATATCAAATGAGCTTAAAAATTCAATGCCTTTGACTGTTAAAAGAGACTGAAATTTTATTAGTAGGCTTTTAATCATTTAAAACAATAAAGAGAGGATCTTCTATTCATTTTCAATATGACAAGGCAGTATTAAAACAAGACCATTCCATCAGGGAGCTTGATTATTTTCTCAGTGTTTTAAATTATGCATATGATTGGTGACACAAATACATGTTTAAGTGGTTGCAAATTTAAAAAATCAATATTCCCAAAGAACTAAAATTATGCCCAATCATAAATAACAAATTAATTCACCTGCATATTTTGATCTACAACTTAGCCTATGAACACGAACATTTTATGAAAGAGAAGTATCTTTTCACATTAACTTATGTTCATTATATTTTATACAAGTATAGTTCAAATCAAATGCAAGCCTTTTCAAAGAGGAAAAAATTAGAAATGTTCACTCTTTTCTTTCCCAGATGATCTGGTGTAAGACGTGGACTGCCATGTTGTACCAAACCCACAGCAACCAGGACCCATTGTTCCCAAGGGGAGCATAGCCTATGCGGGAATGCAATAGTGTGCCCTGCAAGGAACGTGGAAAAATAGCATATGTCACCACTGTACAGTACACAACAGACAATTATGATTCAACTGTCCAAATTATAATCAGTTTGACAAATGTCCACAAGCGTCTTCATTCTATTTTATATTTTCCCTAAGACAAGGCAATCACACAACCAGACAATTCCATCAGGGAAGCTTGTTAGCTGCTTAGTCTGTTAAACCCTGGTTGCCATAGCATCTAGAGTTGAAAAAGCTGCAGATTGGCATGAAAAAGCATGTCGACAATTGCCCTGTCACAGCATGCAAGCCAGGTCTGCTCAAAGGCAGCACACTACAAGTTTTCTTTCCCAGTTTGCACTACCCCATGCTGTTTAATAATATCCATTTACTGGTATTGGGATTGATCTAGCACAGTGTAAAATTCACATATAGTGAGACTTTGCTTTTCACATGGAGTGAAATTCTTTAACAAATGGGAGTATGGCAATTAATTTAGAAATGTAATACTGTATATACTAAGAAGTACATTTAGATTTAATAGAAAAACTGTCCAAAAATTTAATGCACAGTTCTTTAAAGAGCCAAACAGTTTTACCTGGCAATTTTTCAGTTGACTTTCTAGTCATTTCTGAAGCCTAGTCATACTTTAGAAATGACAGACAGCATTCAAAATTCAGTAGTACATTTTGAACATGTTTTAATCATACCATAGTCATTTCTTCCTTATGTGCGTGATATAATTTAATTAAGGATATACATTTCTAAAATAACTGTAATTTAATTAAAGATTAATATCGTGAACATTAAAATTATAGTGTAGAAAGCAATGTGCATCAATTTTTTTTCTAGAGCAATCATATACTTAATGGTGATAAATTACCATGTATTAATAAGAAAAAGTGTGTTTCTATGGAGGGGTATTCAAAATCCTGCCAACTCTCAAATTTTTACACTGTATGGATTTTAAATAAAGCAAAGCATGTTTACAAACAACTATTGTTAACTTATTGGAACTATGAAAATGTGAAAATATTTACATAAGTTGTGAGACAGAAAGTAATTTTCATTCAGAAGTTTATATTTGTGTTATTCAGTCTTTATTCCTTCCATTATCCCATTCTCTAAGCTGACACTTAAATTTTCTTTCAATTCTGTTAAAAAAAGAAATATCTTAAAATACATACTTGAGAACAAATTAACCTAGCAAACCAATAACTGTTTCAAACGTAGATATTTTTCTGTATTTCCTAAAATATTTGTTTTTTCCATTAATATCCACCGCTTTGCTCTCCTAATGTCACAAAATCATATTCAATTAAGCAGAAATTATCTCATTTTTTGAACTTTATGCAGAAAAGTGTTGATAGTTTACCACAATACAAGAAAGGGAAGTTATTATATACACTATGATAGAGATACTGAGGTAATGATTATTTGCCATATTCCTGAACTACTGAAGACCTTTATTTTCCTATACAAGATTATCAAAGATTTTTTAGACAGAATAATCAAAGCACTGTACCTTGAGTTTTATATATGCATGTTAAGTGTGTGTATGTGTGTATATATATATATATATTAGTATATATATATATATATGTATGAAAATAGTGTCAATGAGTGAGCCTTTTCAGTAAAATTCAGTATAAATTTAATCCATCATTTTCTAGGAATTCTCAAAACTCTCAAAATCTTGGGACAAAACTTGGTTCACATATGGTGTCCATGAATGTGTTTTCTTATACCACATCTTCCAGTTTAAAAAAAAAAAGAGGAAAGCTGTTTACTTGTTAAAGGTCTTTTTATAAGCTTTGATGACTCAAAAACACCTTCATTTTAACACATGAAATTTGGCAAAGAATTTAACCATGTTACCATTTGAAAGAATTTGATATTTTGAAAAAGACTGAATTAAAAACAACAGAGATTGAAACTTAAGTTGGCTTTTGTGTATAGAATATAATTTTCTCAAGTATATTTTCTAGTATAAGGATTTACTATTGAAATTTATCTGCCAGAATGCTATAACATATCAAAGCTATAGTTAACCTGAATGAACAATGGTGAGTAGAGCCTCAAAATTTACCCTGGTATATCAGGTTAAAAAAAACAAAGATCCTTGGTATACCATTACAGTAATCCAAATAGATATAGGTGTATGTCATATAAAAAGTTTAGCAAAAGGTTGAGACAAAATTTCTTCTAATTACACTTTTCCAGAAGTATTGTATTTAAACTTTAGTTTATCGTTTCCTTAATTCACATGCAGTGCAGTACAGTTCTTCAAGTTGGTTTAAAGGAGGTAGCACCTCTTAACAAGTCTTTAGGATGTGTATTTTCCTACAGTCCTCAAAGTATTCAGTTTGCAGAATTACACAAACTGGGTAACATAGAAATGAGAGTTTATGCTTTAACTCAGAATACTTTGCTTTAGTCAGAAGATCTCAAATCTTCCCTGTAACCCAAAGACTGCCTTTGTCTATGATTTACAAATGAATATTGCTTTTTATAACTGTGCTATATTAATATTCTCCATTCCCACTACTAAAAAAATAAAAACTGCATTTTTTTTTAAATTTCGTGTACATTCTTCTACTCTAAAATTGGAAATTATGTTTCTTTCTGAAGTATGTATGATATCTTCAAACATATCATTGGATATCATTAGTACTTATGAGCCTCCTCTACAAATAATCTACCTTTCAGTCATGTTGATTAATGCCAAATTGAAATTATACAAGAAAATTTTGATAAACCTACAAAGAAACCCATAAAATGAAAAAAATAAGCAAAGTTGACTTAGGGTAGCAAATAGGTGGTATCTGGCAAGGCCACTAGTTTCTTTCATGATACAAAGGGTAAATGTCACAAAGATACTAAACTGCTTTATTTCGTAAAATAAATGCACCCTGTTTATCCTCTAAGTGAACTACTACCTTACACAAAATGTAGGTTTCATATAAGCACATACATTCTTGTGTAAGATAGTTCTTATTTTTATGGGTGATTTTGCCTTATTCTGAAATTTCCTTCACCTGACTGAAAGCACATTAACTGCTAGATAGGCATCACACTGATGTCTCCATGCTGTAGCATACAGCCGTGAATTTGCTACGATCTGTTTAATCAGCAGTGTATTGATTTTCCGCAGCTTTCCTTCATTTTAGCCCCATAGCAGGCTTCTGTAATTTCCTTTGGACAAAGTGTAACCAAACTGTGCTAAGTGATGTTGATTTGCAGGCAAAAGTAAAGGGGTAAATATAAATTAACAAGCTATAAACATTTTACAAGTGGGGAGTCAATAAAAACAGTGTCTGCAGTTTCTTTTAAAAAAAATGATTTGAAGCAGATTGTTAACAAACGTGTCCAAAGAAACTGACATGAGTCTGAGAATAATTTTTGCGCTTTGTGATTAAGAATTGATCAGTCTAAAAGCCTCGGATGCAACTGAATCACCCATAAGCTGCTGGCCTGAAAAGGCTCAGCAGGGGCTGGTATTTGTTTGTTAAACTCCCATGATTCCAAGTAGATAATTGGTCTGTGAAGTTCATGGCAGAATCTGAATTTGCTTTCTTGCTTCCCAGCTGGCTGAGCACTGGTTTATAGACTTCTGTGTACAAATTTAGCCAGCAGCAAACCTCACATCTTTAATATAAAAGGTGTTTTGTTGTGTTTTTCAGGTGCTGAGTGGAAAGCCCACACTCCAGAAGCTCATTAAAAGGGCCAAGTTACAGTACAGGTTTATTTCTGTCACAGCGTTTCTGAAAACAGTGACAAGGATTAATATGTTTCTTTAGTACTGGAAAAAGCCTGACACAATCCCTTGTGAATTTGATCATCTGTTTCATTGCCTGTATAAGGTTCAATCTCCTATTATATCCTGAAGTTACAGCTGTAAACTAATGCTGGTAAGAATTCATAAGCTATTGCAGAAGCCTGGGGCAAAACTAATTGTTTTATTCAACAGTCACTTATTTATTTATTATTTATTTCATACCCCTCTCCTGTCATCTTTTTCCACTGTTTCTTCTCAGAGTCAGGATGATCTTGGCTCTTTGTCTGCATGCACAGAGCAAATATAGAGACATGGGGTGTTCTTATTTCCAGGAGCTTTCGAAAAAGTTGCTACAGATCAGTGTGTTGTGGAAATGTGGCCCGCTCTAAATTCTTTATAAAACTATTCTTACATTCCTTTCCTTGAAGTGGAAATTCCTTATTTAAAAGCAATGTCTGCACAAACATTATAACCTTTGAGTTCTGTATAATCATGTGACATTAGGCTCTATCTACTAGTGGTTGCTGTGTTTCCAGGACATGATTTAACATGTGGTACATGCAAATCCTAGTGAAGTGCAAACTATATCACAAATGATTTTATTTTACATCAAATAGCAGAGGCAAATAGGTATTTGCTATTTTCAAAAATTAAGAGGTATAACAATGTGCTATACGGATACCATAGAGTAATGTTTTAAATTGAGGAATCGATCTCTAAATCTCTAAATCAGTATCTCTCTGTGTCTCTCTCTCTCTCTCTGTCTCTCTCTCTCCTCCCCTTTCTCAAGCTAGTAGTAGAGAATATTTATTCCTTACCTGTTTTTGTTATTATGGCAAATTACATGCTATATTAAAAATTTAGATACAAAAATTATATCCAAAGTTTCAAACTTTAATGCAGGTACATAGTAAGACACAAACAGAAGGATCTCTAATAATCCTTTTTGTACCTTTATAAAAGTTGGTAGAAATTAATTCAAGATTAAGCAGAAGAAGTATATTTAGGCAATGTTTGAAATTAGACACTAAGCTTCATTATTGTAAACAGAAGTTGAGTGCTAATTCCTTATGCATCACAGACATTTTAACCCATAATAACTGATCGTAAATACAGTAGGAAACTAGCTAGAGCCTTATTTACACCTGCCAATTTGCTGCCCTCCAGCACTAAAAACAAAAACAAAATGGTAGCATAAGAACTGCCAAGCAAAACACACTCTGCCCCTCATGTACACTCCTTTCTATTTCCACAAACAGAACCTCTTGTTTCTTGTTTTCCTTCAACAGATTCAACTATGGGAGTTGAAATAAAGTTAAGGAAAAAGACATTTGCATGACACAACAACAAAAAGTAGTTGTTAAAATGGTCACCTCTTTCAAGCATGTGTCCCCATAAAACATTGTAAGAACTGTAGTCATGTCATGGCACTTTTAATTAAGTAACACATGTGCCACGCAATGCATATGTTGCAATGGCAGCCACTTATTTTTACTGAATAGCTACAAAATTTGTACTTAATCTGTTCATATAATATTAGCTCATGTTATATATTAAAAAGAATATATCATAGATATTTTGGTTGATAAAGTTGCATTTTCTGTTGTGTTTCATTCCCTGTGCTTCCCTATCATATCTCATTTATGTAAATAATAGCAGCCCAATTATTTCCGTTTCTACTTTTTTTAGAGGCTTAAAGCATTTGTCAACATTTTAGTGAGGTTTTCCCTACTACCTTAATTTGGTGAAAATAATTCTTGCTAAATGTTAGACAGTGTTTTACTCTTCTATTGTGGATAGCTGTGATTTGCATATTATTGCATATATTACTTAACTTGTATATATTAAAATAGTAACATAAGGCATATAATAATGACTTGCATACATAATGATATGAATAATTCGTGTATCAAAAACATCTTTTTTCAGTGAGCTCAGTACTTGTTATTTTGATATTGAACTCTATCCTTAAATATTCAATGCACTGAGAACCAAAAGAACTCATACATTAAAGCAGAGTCGTGTTACCACAATGGGAGAGGTGGGGGTGCAGAATGGGTAAAGGGGATTAATTGTATAGTGATAGATAGAAATTAAATTTTTGGTGGTGAGCACATTTTAGTGTATATAGAAGTTGAAATAGAATGTTGCACACATGAAACATAATATTATAAACCATAGCGTTCCCCTTGGAACACATAGGAGTTCCCCTTGTGGCTCAGCAGTAATGAACCCAACTAGTAACCATGAGATCATGAGGATGTAGGCTCAATCCCTGGCCTTGCTCAATGGTTTAAGGATCTGGCATTGCCATGAGCTGTGGTGCAGTTTGAAGACAAGGCTCTGACTCCTCCTTGCTGTGGCTATGGTGTAGGCCAGCAGCAGTAGCTCCAATTCGACCCCTAGCCAGGGATCTTTCGTATGCCTCAAATGTGTCCCTAAAAAGAAAAAAAAAAAAAAAAAGAACACATACATCTTAATTAAATTTAACTAAGTTTGTTGAGAACAAATATTATTTTTATCACATAGAAAAAAATTGAGGACTACTCCATGGACAAAAATTGGTGGCTAAGCCTAAATTAGAACTCAATATTCTTTAGACTTTAGACCACATCTTAGTATTTCATGACAAAAGTTTATGATTTCCAAATATGTGGAGATCTATATTTTATTAGCTAGATTGTAGGATTCTGAAGATAGGATAAATGTCTCATTTAACTTTTAACCAACACTAAACACAAATTTAGTATTCAGTAAATATGGATTAATTAGAATAAACTGAGGCTTTAAAGATATAAATTGCCAATAACTGATATCTTAACAGGTTATACCAATTCTTGTTTGTCAACCACTGCAATGATGACCAGCTTTTCAGGTCAATATGCTGAAATTACAAATGATTGCAGAGACAATATTTATTGTGCCTTCTAATGGGAAATGAGATGAATAAGAATAATAAACAAAACAGTGAACAATGTATGTCAAGCTGTGTTTGAGTGTTCCTTTATTCCTATAAGTAAAAAAAGATTAGATATCTTAGGAGAGAAAAAGATGAAATTCCAAGAATTGTCTTTTTCTTTTTTGGTAAGTCTGTAAAGTATAAAATCCTATGAAACATTAGTAAATGTGAAAATAAATACAAGAAGAATGCTAATAAAAAGCATATTGCTATAGACTCATAATAGAGTACTAGTAAACCCATATCATTTGTTAGAAATAGCACATAAAAAATATAAAGTTTTGATTTTGTGGCTGTTTGATTAAGTAAACAGCAGAGCCTTATTATATTCACCATGGAAATCTATACTGAGAGAGACAAAGATGGACATAATTTATTAAAACAAACAGAAAAATTTTTTCTACCAATTTCTGTTATCCTATTAAATCCTAGAGTGGTCAGGCATTGCATTAAGTAATGTAGATCTATGATAGAAATCTGAGGCATATTTCTAAGGACAGAATTTGTGCCAACAGTGTCAATCAGACACTTTTAAAGTACTGTTTACTTAGAATGATTAATGATTGTCTAATGTCTTTGTTGACTTTTCTTTGCAGTTAAGTGGTGGTCTCAAGTTTATTTTGGTAATAAAGCACTGTTCTGGGAAGTGAATTCAAATCTTGTGTTCTCATCTATTTAACCTTTAGATTTTTGTTAAATGGAAATTATGTTTTGTTCCCTCAAGTTCCTTTATTCTGCATTATACTTTACTTTTTCATTCAAAAATGTCCAAGCCAGTGAATTAGATACATACTGTAATGTACTGAAATCTGTAGCTGCCTTTAGTTCAAGTTACTTCAGAAAGTTAAAATAAGTCAATGATCAATTATATGTGAATAGAGTATTGCAGATCATAGTGTATCTGTGCCCACAGTGAAAAAAGTGAATGATTTGTGCTTTCTCAGCTTGTTCCCACTTACCCAGCACTTTTTAATTCTTTTATTCCTGAATATCAAACAGATGACTCTATTTAATTATTTTAGTCTTCATGCAAAGAATAAACATCATCTCAATTTATATAGGTGTCAGATGTGTAGGTGATGTATCCTAGGGAATTGTATAACAAAAATAATAAATATTTATGTAGGGTATACAGATATATTTGTCTCATTATAACCAATAATAATACCATAGATGTGGCACTTAGACTGAAAATACATCTTTATTCCCAAATCATAGATTGTAATTTTTGTTGAGCTATTTGTTTAGAAATTTAAAATACGGTTATCTGACTAATTGATTCTTCTTACAGGAAGCTATTCCTTTGGGAGGAAATTATAACATCAGGGAAGAGACTGGCCCAAGTGGATTTCTAAGATTTAGTCAACAGTATCTATTAAGATTTTACGCTATATCATATCAGGTCTTATACGGTAATAGTCAAAAATTGGGGTAGGGCATAGGATTCCTCTCCAAAGAGCATTTTAGTATATATTGGAAAGCTAGGACATTCATCAAGAAGACTTAGATGAACACTTTTATTAATCAGAGTTACATAAGTACCACAGAAATATCAAGGGACTCTGTGGTCACAGTCAGGTGGGATTCATCATGGAAAATTCCCCAGGAAAAAAAAAAAAATGAGTTTTAAGCCAGGTTTTAAAGTGCTTAAGAACTATTGAATGGAAAGGGGAGGGGCTTAGTATGCTCACCAGAGGAGAATAAAATGCCATTCAACAAACACTAAGTGCTTTCTATGTGCAAGGCTGTATGCTCAGAACATCATTGATATGCAAAAACTCAAAGACTGCACCTGCCCTCAGGACCTCTCCTTCTAGGGATGGAGACTTAAGGCAAAAACAGTGGTATATGCCAAGACTTAGGAGCAGAAACACACATAAAATTTTTAGAGAACTGAAATACTTTTGTTTGCCTGAACTACAGATTCCATGTAGAAGACTAAAACTTAATTAGTTTATGGAAAGAGCTGGAGTGGGTCATCAGTTGTCAGATGATCTTGAAAGCATATTCATCAGAAAGAGTTTCAGTCCTGAGAGCTATGAGTCAAACTCTAA
Source organism: Sus scrofa (assembly GCF_054392235.1). Classification (NCBI taxonomy): domain Eukaryota; kingdom Metazoa; phylum Chordata; class Mammalia; order Artiodactyla; family Suidae; genus Sus; species Sus scrofa. The sequence goes on from NC_139389.1 coordinate 79,148,592, forward strand.
AATGTCATCAATGTTCCCGGTTCTTTCTTTCTTTCTGCTCTGAAATTCATAGCATGAAACTAGAACTAAGAAATGAGGAGTTCCCGTCGTGGCGCAGTGATTTAACGAATCTGACTAGGAACCATGAGGTTGTGGGTTCGGTCCCTGGCATTGCTCAGTGGGATAAGGATCTGGCTTTGCCGTGAGCTGTGGTGTAGGTCACAGATGCGGCTCAGATCCCGCGTTGCTGTGGCTCTGGCATAGGCCACTGGCTTCGGCTCCGACTACACCCCTAGCCTGGGAACCTCCATATGCTGTGGGAAGCGGCCCTAGAAAAGGCAAAAAGACAAAAAAAAAAAAGGAAACATCATGGGCCTGAACTTCCCTCAAGTATGCACCCATGTACATACACACAGTCACACACGCACACGCACATACGCTTTCTCTATCTCAGTCAACTAGCACCCCATTCATCCCAGCTACAAATATAGGAGTTACCTTTTCTTCCTTTCCTCAGCACTTGTGTCAATTCCTATACATCCAAAATACTTCTTGCATTTAGCCACTTGTTACCATCTTCAAGACTACTGCCCTAGTTCAAACTTCCAACATCTTTTTCTGGGGTTATTATAATAGTATTTTGCCTGAAATCTTATCCCTCACAGTATAGCTTCATCCTGATAACCAAAGTAATCTTTTAAAGAATATAAATCAGATTATTCTGCTCACACACTTAAAACTGCTGATGGGTTTTTATTGTAGTTAGAATTAAAACTTCAGATTCTGCATCATGGTCTGCCTGTGTAGCCATATATGATCTGACCACTTAGCCCTCTCCCATTCATTCTGTCCTCATTGACACACTTCTTATGCTGTATTCACTTTTACTTTATATACCTTCTGTAGCACATTAAGATCATTTCTACTTGGATGTCTTTACATTTATTGTTTGTCCTTCCTGTAACACTATTGCCTCTAGATGATCACACCCATATACCCTGCTCCTTATGTTTCAGATCACAGAGGCCTTCAAAATCCAATCCAAAGTGATCTCCTTTCACCTAGGCACTGCCCCTGTTCTATTTTTTCATTATAACTTCACTATCTAAATTATGTACTTCTTATTTATTGTATATTGTGTCTGTCCATTAGAACTTGAACTCCATTAGGCAGGCACACTATGAGTTATGTGCATTCTTGTTTCCCTGCATGTAGAACAGCTCCTGTTTCAAAATAGGTACTCAGTAAATACTTGTGGAATAAATAGATGATTGGAATTGCTTTAGAAGCTATCCATACCATTGTCTTTGAAATGAGGCAGACACGTTTTGAACTAGTGGTTGAAAACCAAGGAGAAATATTAGCACTTTTTTGCAGTTGCAAAAGCAATACTGTAAGAGGAAAACAGTATCAGTTATAGGATGTTCTGGGACATTCTCCACAGTACAGAGTGGGCAGAGGAAAAGGGCTATTCAGGTTTCCAATTGAACTGAAAGGGAATAATAAAATAAGAGACTGTCAAGTCTAGCAGTGTGACTATACAACCTAATTTACTTAATACAGTCCTAATTTACATCTGTTATCTCAATTATTAACAATGCCCCCTCTCACTCTCAAAAGAATGTTTCTTGGATTAAACAAGAAACATTAAACAATTATACAATCAACCTAAATTTAAGGTGCTACGGAATTATCCATGGAATTCCTACAAGCCGATGAAGGTGAAATGGAGATTCCTTGGTAGTTTTGTGCCATGTTATTTGCTCCTCTGAAATGCAGAACAACTCAGAATGTTTTCCAAAGGCATAGGCCTCAAAGGCATCAACATGGACTTTTCCACCAGCTGCTTCAGTGACTGTGTAAAAAACAATCATCCAGGGAACTCAGCCTAAGCTCATGTGAAAGTATTTGGCAAAATGGAATTAACACTGCTACTTCTGATGCAAGAACAGCAAGTACTTGACTGAATCATCTAGTCAAACCAAAGATGGAAGGAGTCCCAGAATGCCAGCTGGGCTAGGTTCCTGCTTTAGTAAGCCAAATACAGAAACTTCATCGGATCTCTAACAGAATTTACTTAACATACAGGTAAAACGGGCCACATGAATACCACATTATATGAACAAAACACATGTGGCAGCTCTTCTACTGAATTTGCAGATATGGGTCTGATAATTTTTTATTCCATTTTCTGTAGACTTCTTCCAGCTCTGAGTTTATAGAGAGAAATTTTAAAAAGCAGATTTAACAAGTTTTCTGTGATAAATTCTCTTATTGGCAGAATTAGTGTAAAAGTTAACAAGCACAGGTTCTTGTCTGGAGGTTTATGTAGATTGTATTAATTAATCTCTATACAGGTGTACCTCAGAGATATTGTGAGTTCAATTCCGGATCACTGCAATAAAGCAAATATCAAAATAAAAGCAAATTACACAAATTTTTTAGGTTTCCCAGTTCACATGACAGTTACATGCACACTGTACTGTAGTCTATTAAGTGTGCAATAGCTTTATGTCTAAAAAAGTCAGTGAAGCTATCTTAATTAAAAACTATTGCTATAAAAATTACTAACTATTATCTGATCCCTCAGAGGGTTATAATATTTTTGCTAGTAGAGGGTCTTGCCTCAATGTTTATGGCTGCTGAAGATTGGGGTGACCATGGTAATGCCTTAAAATAAGACAACAATGAAGTTTGCCATACTGATTGACTATTCCTCTCATGAACAATTTTTCTATAGAATGCAGTGCTGTTTCATAGCATCTTACAGCAGAACATCTTTCAAAATTGGAATCAATCCTTTCAAACCCTGCCTCTGCTTTATCAACTAAGTTCATTTATGTACCATTCTAAATCCTTCATTGTTGAACAGTCATCACAGCACCTTCACAAGAAGTAGATTCTCTCTCATGAAACCATTTTTCTTTCCTCATCCATAAGTAACAACTCTTCATCTCTTCAAGTTTTATTATAAGGTTGCAGCAATTCAGTCACATCTTCAGACTCCAATTCTAATTCTACTTCTCTTACTGTTTCTACCACATCTCTAGTTACTTCCTCTGCTGAAGACATAAACCCCTCAAAATCATCCATAAGAGTTAGAATCAACTTCTTCCAAACTCCTGTTAATATTGGTATGTTGACCTCTTCCCATGAATCATGAATATTCTTTAAAATAAAAATGCTCAGTCTTTTCCAGAAGATTTTCAATTTACTCTGCCCAGATCCATCATAGGAATCACAATCTGTGGCAGCTATGACCTAAAAAAATGTATTTCTTAAATAGTAAGACTTGAAATATGAAGTTAATCCTTGATCCATGAGCTTCAGTGTGGCTACTGTGTTAGCAATCATGAAGACAACATTAATTTCATTATACATTTTGGGTAACCAGGTACATTATCAATGAGCAGTAATATTTTGAAAGGAAACTTTTTTTTCTGTGTGGTAGTTCTCAACAGTGGGCTTAAAATATTCAGTAAACCATGTTGTAAATAGATGTGCTGTCATCCAGGCTTTGTTGTTCCATTTATAGAGCACGGACATAGTAGACTTAGCATAGTTCTTAAGGGGCCAAAAATTTGGAGAATGTTAAATTAGCATTGGCCTCAACTTAATATCACCAGATCCATTATCTCCTAACAAGAGAGTCAATCTGTCCTTTGAAGCACTGAAGTCAGATATTGATTTCTCTTCTCTAGTTATGAAAGTCCTAGATGGCATCTCCTTCCAATAGCAGGTATTTCCTCTACACTGAAAATCTGTTATTTCAGGTCAACAAGTACATGGAAAGATGCTCGTCATCACCAATCATCATGGAAATGCTGATATCATCTCATCAAAATGAGATATCACCTTATACTCATCAAAATAGGTATTACCAAAAAGACAGCAAATAAGTGTTGGTAAGAGTGTGGAAAAAAGGGAACCCTGTGTACTATCGGTAGGAAAGTAAATTGTTGTAGCCACTGTAGAAAACAGTATGGAAATTCCTCAAAAAATTAAAAATATAGCTCCATATGATCCACCAATTCCACACCTGAGTATTTATCCAATGAAAACAAAAGCACTAATTAGAAGATATAGATGTAACTCTATGTTCATTGGAGAGGTGTTTACAATAGCCAAGATATGGAAGCAGCCCAAGTGCTTATCAATAGGTAAACAGATTTTTTAAAATATGGTATATACAGGTAACAGAATATTACTCAACCATAAAAATGAATGAAATCTTGCCATTTGCCACAACATGAAGGACCTAGAGGGTATTAAGTGAAATAATTCAAGTGAAGAAAGACTAATACTGTATTATTTCAGCTACATGTGGAATCTAAGAGACAGAACAAATGAATAACAAAGTAGAAATAGAGTGATAGATATGGACAACAAATAGGTAGAGAGAGGACTGGAAGGAGGAAATCAATAGGTGTAGGAATTAATAGGTACAAATTCTCTGTTGCTAAATAAATGAGCCAATGGTATGAAGTATACAGTGTAAGCAATGTAGTCAATAGCTATGTAATATTGTTCTTTGGTGATATAGCATAACTAGACATTGTGATAATTTTGAAATGTATAGAAATGTCAAAATGCTATATTTTGTCACAGAAATTAACATAGCATTGTAGGCTATTGTACTTTAAAATCAAACAAGCAAACTTATAGAAAAAGAGATCTGATTTTTGCTTACTAGATATGGGATATGGGGGAGGAGGAATTGGATGAAGGCAGTCAAAAGTACAAATTTCCAGTTATAGATAAATATTAGGGATATAATGTATAACATGATAAATGTAATTAACACTACTGTATGTTATACATGAAAGTTGTTAAGAGAGTAAATCCTAAGAGTTCTCATCACAAAAATGTTTTTTATTTCTTTAATTTTGTATCTAAATGAGTTGATAAATGTTCACTAAACTTACTGTGATAAACATTTCATGCTATATCTACTTGAATTATGCTGTACACCTTAAACTCATACAGTTCTTTATGTCCATTATATCTTAATAAAACTGGAAGAATAAATAAGTAAATAAATAAATACATGTAAATGTTCAGTGTAGCCACTTTTTTATTAAGGTATAACTGACTTACAATATTGTGTTAGTTTAAGGTGCACAGCAAAATGATTACTACATATATAATTTTTTCAGATTTTTTCATTACAGGTTATTATAAGATATTGAATATTGTCCCCTGTGTTATACAGTAAAAGCTTGTTGTTTCTCTATTTTTTTATATATAGTAGTTTATATCTGTTTATCCCATCCTAAGTTTATTTCTCCTCTTCCTTTCATTCTCCTTTGGTAACCATAAGTGTTTTTCTATGTCTATGAATCTGTTTCTGTTTTGTATATAGATTCATTTGTATTATTTTTTAGATTCATGTGATATGTGATATCATATAATATTTGTCTTTCTCTTTCTGACTTACCTTTTTTTTTTTTTTTGTCCTTTTAGGGCTGCACCCACAGCACATGGAAGTTCCTAGGCTAGGAATGCAGTAGAAGCTATAGCTGCAGGCCCTCACCACAGCCACAGCAATGCTAGATCTGAGCTGCATCTGCAACCTACACCACAGCTCATGACAATGCTGGATCTTTAACCCACTGAGAGAGGCCAGGGATCACACCAGCATCTTCACGGATAATAGCCTGGTTTGTTACCACTGAGCCATGACAGGACTCCCTGACTTACTTTTCTTAGTATAATATTCTCCAGGTCCATCCATGTTGCCACAAATAGCAATACTTAATTATTTTTATGGCTGAGTAATATTTCATTATATACATATATGTCACTTCTTTTCTATCCATTCATTGGTTGGTGGACACAAGTTTTTCCAAATCTTGGCTATTGTAAATAACGCTGCTATGAATATTAGGTGCATTTATGTTTTCAAATTAGAGTTTTTTGTTTTCTTGATACATAGCCAGCAGTGGAATTCCTGGATCATGTGGTATGGTAGCTCTATTTTTAGTTTTTAAAGCAACCTCCATACTGTTTTCCATAATGACTGTACTAGTTTGAACTCCCATCCCTATCCAGGGGTGCTCTTTTCTTCACACTCTCTCCAGCATTTATTACATGTAGACTTTTTGATGATAGCCATTCTAACTGGTATGAAGTGATACCTCATTGTGATTGTGATTTGTATTTCCTAATAATTAATGATGTTGAATATCTTTTCATGAGCCTGTTGGCTATCTGTTTGTCTTCTTTGGGGAGATGCCTATTTAGATCTTCTGATCTTTTTTTTTTTTTTTTGTCTTTTTGCCATTTCTTGGGTTGTTCCCACAGCATATGGAGGTTCCCAGGCTAGGGGTCGAATTGGAGCTGTAGCCACCAGCCTATGCCAGGGCCACAGCAACTCAGGATCTGAGCCGCGTCTGCAACCTACACCACAACTCACAGCAACGCCAGATCCTTAACCCACTGAGCAAGGCCGAGGATTGAACCCACAACCTCATGGCTCCTAATCAGATTGGTTAACCACTGAGCCACGATTGGAACTCCATGATCATTTTTTTTATCTTGTTTTTTAATTGAGTAGTGCAATCTGTTTGTATGTTTTGGGAATTAACCCATTGTTGGTATCCTCCTTTGCAAATATTTTCTCCCATCCTGTAAGTTGTATTTTTATTTTGTTGATGGTTTCCTTTCCTATGCAAAAGCTTTTAAGTTTGATTAGGTCCCATTTGCTTCTTTTTGCCTTTATTTATTTTGCCTTTTGTGACTGATCTAAGAAACTATTTCTATTTACATCCGAGAATGTTTTGCCTATGTTCTCTTCTAGGAGTTTTATGATGTTATGTCATATATAGGTCTTTAAACTATTTTGAGTTTATTTTTGTGTATGGTATAAAGAAGTATTCTAATTTCATTGATTTACATGAGGCCATCCAACTTTCTCAAAACCACTTACTGAAGAGACTGTATTTTCTTTATTGTATATTTGTGCCTCCTTTGTCAAAGATAAATTGACCACAAGTATAGGTTTATTTCTGGCCTCTCTATTCTGTTTCATTTTGCTATATGTCTGTTTTTGTGCAAGTTCCATACTGTTTTGATTACTGTAGCTTTGTAGTATTATCTGAAGTGTGGGAGGGTTATGCTTCCAGCTTTGTTCTTTTTCTTCAGGATTTGGATTCGGCAATTCTGGCTCATTTGTGGTTCCATATAAATTTTGGGGTTATTAATTCTAGTCCTGTGAAAAATGTCATTGGTAATTTGATAGGGATCACATTAAATCTTGTATTTGCTTTGAGGAGTATGGTCATTCTAACAATATTAAGTCTTCCAATCCAAGAGCATGGGACATCTTTCCATTTCTTTGAATCATCATCATTTATTTTATAGTTTTATAAAACTTACTGTTTTATAGTTCTCAGCATCTAATTCTTTTGCCTTCTTGATTAGGTTTATTCACAGGTATCTTATTTTCTTTGATGCAATCTTAAATGGGATTTTAAAAATTTCTCTTTCTGGTATTTCATTATTAGTGTAAAGAAATGCAACAGATTTCTGTATATTAATCTTGTATTCTGCTACCTTGCTGAATTCATTTATTAGTTTTAATAGTCTTTATGTGGAGTCTTTAGCATTTTCTGTATATATTATCATGTCTTTTGCATATGATGACAATTTTATCTCTTCCCTTCCAATCTGAATGCCTTTTACTTCTTTTTCTTGTCTGATTGCTGTGGCTAGGACTTCCAGTACTATGTTGAATAGAAGTGATGAGAGTGGACATACTTATATTGTTCCATAGTTTAGCAGGAAGGCTTTCAGCTTTTTGCCATTGAATAGTGGTGAGAGTGGATATCCTTGTCTTGTTCCAGATTTTAGCAGTATTATATTAGCTGTAGGTTTGTCATAAATGGCTTTTATCATGTTGAAATATATTATCTCTATACTCCATTTAGAGAGAATTTTTGTCATAAATGAATGTTGAATCTTATAAAATGCCTTTTCTGTGTCTATTGAGATAACACTGTAGATTTTGTCTTTTCTTTTTTAATGTGGTATATCACATTGATTGATTTGTTTAATGTAAACCAGCCTTGCAAACCTGGAATGAATCCAATTTGATCATGGTGTTTGATCCTTTCCGTATTTTTACATTGAATTTCCTAATATTTTGTTGAGGATTTTTGCATCCATATTCATCAAAGATAGTCACCTGTAACTTTATTTTTTGTTGTGTCTTTGGTTTGGTATAAGGGTGATCATGGATTCATAGAATGAATTTGAAAGTATTCCCTCCTCTTCAATTTCAACTGTTAGTTAGATCTTCTGGATAACTTGCTGTACTTTCTATATCATCACTTTCTGCTTTACCTTGCGCTTTTATATTATGGAGATGGTTTCTTTCCTTAATCCCCATGAACTAAATTCTGCTACATTCAAACTTTTCTTCTGCAGCTTCCTCACCTCTCTCAGCCTTCATAGAATTTGTCTATAACTCATTGTTTTTCTTGCTGCATTTAGTTTCTCTCTTTATCTTTTATTTTTGACATTTTAATTATGTGTCCTGGTGTGGATTTTTCGGATTCATCTTGTTTGGGACTCTCTGTGCTTCCTGGACCCAGATGTCTGTTTCTTTCCCCAGGTTAGGGAAGTTTTCAGCCATCATTTCTTCTAATAATTTCTCTGCCCCTCTCTCACTCTCTTCTCTATCTGAGATTTCTATAATGCAAATGTTTTTATACATGATGTCAACCCACAGGTCCCTTAAACTTTCTTCAATTAAAAAATAACGTTTAAATTATCTTTTTCTTTTTTTATTCACCTTGAATTCTTTCCACATGTCTTCCAGATCACTGATTCATTATCTGTATATTTAACCTATCCTCTTTTCCCGCTAGTATATTTTTTATTTCAGTTATTGTATTCTTTAGCTCTGATTGATTTTTTAAAAATATTTTCTACCTCTTTTTTTTAGTTCTTACTATGTTCATCCATTCCTCTCCCAATTTCTGTAACCAGCTTGTCAACATTACCTTGAACTCTTTATTAATTACATTGCTTATCTCTATTTTGCTTAGTTATTTTTCTGAGGTTTTGTCTTATTCTTTCATTTGGAAAATATTCCTGTTACCTGATTTTGCCTAATTCTCTATAGGTCTTACATAGGAGATGTGTATGGATCCCAGAAGTACACTGTTCTCTGATACCCAGGGCCAGAAGCTACAAGGGTGTTCCCTATAAGGGTTACATGGGCCCTTCTGTTTTGATGGGGCTGACTGCTGCAAGCATACTTGAATACAAGGATGGCCCCCAATGCATTTGGCTACACGCCCCTACATTATGTAGTTTCTGTGTGTGCACTGGTGGGGTGGGGTGGGGCAGGTCCTTGGCATAGATAGATTCTGCTATAAGTTACTAGCTTGGACAGGTTCTCAACCTGCCTGGCTGTGATGTCCAGCAGACCGTAGCTCCGATATTTGCACTGGTGATCATGGAAGACCCAAATATTAATAGGATGGTGTTGTATCAGCATAATAAAATGAATTTACAAAAATGGTTGCAAACAGAATCTCAGTCCCTGCAGAGACTGAGTCCAATCGTTTTTTGCCTCTTCAGAAGGCTCTCCAGGATCAGCAAGAGGGCCTAACCCCCAGCACATTTCAGACTGCTTCCTCTGAGCTAGGACTCAAAGCAAATGAGTTTTTGAATGTGCCCTTTAAGAGCAGAGTCTTGGTTTCTTATAGCCCCCTGGCTTTTCCAAGGATAAGCCCTGTTGGTTTTCAAAACTAGACATTTTGGAGTTTTGTCTTCCCAGTGTGGGACCTCCACACAGGGGAGTGCAATGTGGGGATCGGACTTCTTGCTCCCCAGGGAAGACCTTCGTACTTGTGATTTCCTTATGCTTGTGTGTCAATACACCATGGACATGGGTCCTGACCAGACCTCATCTCTTCCCCTCTTACCCATTTGTTTGGACACCTTATTTATATCTTGAGTTGTGGGAAAATTTTTCTGCTACTCTTCAGGTTACTCTCAGAGATAGTTATTCTGTAAGTGGTTGTAATTTCAGTGTGCTCATGTGAGGAGGTGAGCTCAGAATCTTCTTACTCTGCCATCTTTATCCTATCTCCTTATTTGTCAGATTTTTTAAAATTTTTATTAAAGAGTAGTTGATTTACAATGTTGTGTCAATTTGTCAGTTTTAACGATACAATGAAAGATGCTAAAAGAAAACTGAGAGTAGGACTTGGGCTCGGATGATGGGATATCTGAGGCTTTCTATACTTTGTGAATGTCTTTTTCTGTAAGCTTAAAAAATGCTCTTTAAAACAAGTAAATATGTACCTGATTATATATGTTCATTTAAAAAATTATGGAAGCTGAGACAGTGAATGTGAATATATCTTATTGCAGAATTTGTCATAAAATATTGTGAAGATCTCGGGTGACTTGAATTTGAATAACTTATTGTACAGATATAATGTACAGATATTGTACAGATATAAATATGTAAAGAGAGACAGACAGACAGATAGACAGATAAAGAGAAGAAAAGAATTGGAATTCCTGTCATGGCACGGCAGAAATGAATCCGACTAGGAGCCATGAGGTTTCAGGTTTGATCTCTGGCCTCAGTGGGTTAATGATCCAGCACTGTGGTGAGCTGTGGTGTAGGTCACAGATGCAACTGGTTCTGCATTGCTGTGGCTGTGGCATAGGCCGGCAGCTACAGCTCCAATTAGACCCCTAGCCTGGGAACCTCCATGAGTTGTAGGTACAGTCCTAAAAAAAAAAAAAGAAAAAAAAAAAAAAACAGAGAGAGAGAGAAGAAAGTAATTACAAAATTCTCCCCAAGATAATCAAATCATGGCAAATGAAATGTTGGATAGGCCAAGCACAAGAGAATCTCATTAATAGCTTCTGTATATGACCTTGGAATCATCTTTGGCTTCTCCTACACCTCTCATATAAAATTAGTCACAAAACCTTGTCAATGCTTCTTCAGTTTGCCTCTCTTTTTGATTCTCACTGCTACTTTCCTCATCAAATTTCATATGGACTAAAGCCTTTTAGCTCATTGGTTCATAACATTTGTGGCAGAATAGAATCATTGATTCAGTGGTATGCCCACACAATCAGCATTTTTAAAGTTCCCAAGGTAATTCTAGCATGCAGTCAGAGTTGAGAAACATTGTTTTAATTGACTTCTCTGTCACTGGTGTCTCTCTTCTTAAGCCTGCTTTCATAATACTGATTTATCTTTCTAGCAGACAGATTTTTAAATATAATTATTCTGTTTAAACACTTCTATTAATTTCCACAGTCAGAAAAATTCCAAACTCTTCAGAATTGCATTTAAAGTCCTTCAAACCTCTGAATATAATCAACATTTTTTGTTTAATATGTTCTCTTGCACAGTCTTGGGCTCAGACAAACTAGAACCCTCACCATTGCTGGAACATGCCATTCATTTTTATGCCTAGACTGTACCATTGATATTGATACTTTAGTGTTCATAAGTAAATATGGGGAAGAGCTTATTAAAAATTCACATTTCAACAAAACATAAACAGACTTATAGAGAGAACAAGTTGGTAGTTACCAGCAGGGGTTGGGGGTTGGATAATGGGGAAAATAGGTGAAGGAGATTAGCAGGTATGAACTTCCAGTTGCAAGATAAATATGTCACAAAGATGAAATATACAGTATAGGGAATAAAGTCAATAATATCATGGCAATTTTATATGGTGACAGATGGTGACTGAACTTATTGTGGTGATTATTTCATAATGATGAAAATATCAAATCACAATGTTGTACACCTGAAACTAATATAATATTGTATGTCAAGAATAACTTAATAATAAAAAATGTCAAATATTCAATGAAATGGTGTAAAACCAGAATACATTTTGGGGACATCTGGTCTCTTATCCTGATTTAATAAAGCATTTGTTTTCTTTTAGGAAAAAAATAAATATTTAAAAATAAAAATGCACAATTTCAAGTCCATGTACTGCATTATGACCCAAAAAATCCAAAGAACCTTCCTGCTACAAAACAACCAAATACTTGATAAGACAGCTTTCTATGCATTGCTGAGGTCACAGGAAAAAAGGGAAAATACCAAGGGCACCCCCTACAGGGGGAAAATATCTGTTTGCTAAACCTGGAGTAGAGTCTGCAAGCAGCAAGCAGCAAGCAAATCAGAACCATGAAGCTTCCCTGAAGGTGTGTCAGTATTAGCATTGACATCAGGAAAGTCTTGAGCAAGCTTCAAGGAGGGATCATAGAACCTCAGGCTCTTGCATTAGCCAGGGCTCTAGAAAGAAGCTTAAGTAGTTTTAGATTGTTAGTCTACTTGTTATCAGGAGCTAACTCCAAGAAAGGCAACCTGAGACTTAGCCCTTTGTATTAAAAAGAGACTCTTAAAAAAATAAAAAAATAATAATACCTTGAAGTGATATTAGGCAGTTAATCCCCTCCTAAATACTTAAATTATATAATGAGGGAAAAAAGAAAAGTGGGTGCTTTGAAGAAATTTAGGCTTCAACAGTAGAAAGAAAGAAGTAGAGTTTGCTCTAAGAGGAGAAACTGAATGCTCACAACATGTTATGTTTGCATAGAGGTCTCTAAGATTCTCACAAATTTATATCAAACATGACCTCTTAATCATGCATGCATGTAAAAATACAAGCCATCATACATGAATCAGTAAAAACACCAAACAACAGATTTATTCCCAAAACTTTCAAATATGACATTCTGAGGATTGAAAAAAGAATTTCTACTAATGCAATGTTTAATAAAATAGAAGGTGCAATTACAAAAATACAGAAGAGTAACAAAAACAAGGGCAGAAATTTGAAAGGAGGCCAAACTGAGATTTTTAGAAATAGAGAATATAATTTGAAGTTAAGAACCAAAAGAGCATATTTAACAGAAGATCAGACTAAACTGAAGTGAGAATTAGTGAGTGGGAACTTAGACTGTAAGAAATTATCCAGAATACAATACAGAGAACAAGAAGATAAAAAATATGAATGATAGGTATCACATAGAGATTGAATTAGACTACATCACATATTTCATTGAATTACTAGAAAAAGAGAGAGAATAGATGAGAGGCAATTTTACAGACATAGTATCTGAGACTTCTCCAGAACTGATGAAAATTAGAAATCCACAGATATCTATCAACAAACAGATGAATAAATAAATAGTCTTAAGTTCACATAATAGAAATTACAGAGCAGTGAAAATGAACAACTACGCAAATCACCATAAATGATTCCTAGTAATGTAATGTTGAATTTTTTAAAGGAACAAAAGATGTTATTTCTTTCTTTTTTATTAAGGTAAAGTTGAATAATATTATAAAAGTTTCAGGTGTACAACATAGTGATTCACAATTTTTAAAGATTAAATTCCATTTCTAATTATTATAAAATACATAATAGTTTTGGCTATATTTCCTGTGTTGTACAATATATCCTTAATGCACTGAATGAGGCCAGGTTCAGGGATCAAACCTGTATCCTCATAGATACTAGTTAGGTTCATTACACTAAGTCACAACAGGAACTCTTCTTTTCCATGTTCTTTTATCATAGGACATTGAATATAGTTCTCTGTGCTATACAGTAGGACCTGATGGACATTTTGTTTTTATAAAAAAGTCCATACTGTTTTCCCTAGTGGCTGCATCAATTTATATTCCCACCAACAGTGTACAAGAGCTTCCTTTTCTCCACATCCTCACCAACATTTGTTATTTGTGTTCTTTTTGATGATAGTCACTCCAATAGGTATAAGGAGTTATCTCATTGTGGTTTTAATTTGCATTTTTCTGATGATTAATGATGCTGAACATCTTTTCATGTGACTGTTGATTATCTGTATATCTTCTTTGAAAAAATGTCTATTCAGATTTTTTGCTCATTTTTAAGCAGGTATTTGTTTATCTGATATGGAGTTATATGAATTGTTTGTATATTTTGGATATTAACCTCTTATGGATCATATTATTTGTTCCAAATATTTTTCTCTCATTCAGGAAGTCTTCGTTCATCTTGTCGATGGTTTCTTCTGTTGTGCAAAAACTTTTAAGTTTAATAAGTTTCCATTTGTTTGTTTTTTATTTTGTTTATTTTGCCTTAAGAGACTGAGTCAAGAAAAACATTGCTACAATTTATGTGAAAGGGTGTTCTGCTTATGTTCCCTTTTAGGTGTTTTATTGTTTCAGGTCTTATGTTTAGGTCTTTAATGCTCTAGACCTAACTCAAATTTGGCAGCCTTTTGCATTGTCCAGCATATAGATGTCATTGATGTAATTTATCAGCATGATGCCCTGTGAGATGTTAATGTAGTCCAGATATTTTTGGACTATTTGATGACAGTGGGTAGGAGAATTAATGTAGCACTGAGGTAACACTGTAAATCAATATTGTCACCCATAACATGTGAATGCAAACTATGTATAAATTTTTTTGAAAATTAGAATAGCAAAGAATGCATTTGCTAAATTTTTAACTATATACAATATACTTAGGGCATTGTTCATCTGTTTTAGCAATGATACAAACACTAGCACATGGTCTGCGGTTGAGAGCACACCATCCAGTTTCTATGAGAGCCAACCTGGCTAATTAAATAGATACTAATAGGGACAACCACATCTGCATCCTTTGGATCTTTAAATGTATTAATCTCTACTATGTCCCATGGAGTATATCATTCTTAAGTTACTCTCTTCATGGGGAAGATGGAAAGGCTTGGAATATTTCAAAGGTTTTCATTTGGCCTTCTCCACTGTTACAGGACCTGCTCTTCAGGCCAAAGAACAAATGTGATGATTACTCCAACTCCCAAGTATATTAATTCAAATTATACATTCAGAGATTCAGAAAATGAATATTGGGCAGATCCACAAACAGTGTAAACACTACAATTTTGATGCTAAGCCCGAATTCCATTTATTACATACTTCCCTTAAGTCTCTGTTCTTTTTTCCTTTTTAAGATATGAAACCTGCATGGTGCTTTATTAATACACATTTATATTTGTTTTTTGTCTGTTTAGGACCACACCCATGGCTTATGGAGGTTCCCAGGATAGGGGTCTAATCAGAGCTATAGCCGCCGGTCTACACCACAGCCACAGCAACACCAGATCTGAGCCACATCTGCAAACTGCACCACAGCTCACTGCAATGCTGGGTACTTAATCCAACTGAGAGAGGCCAGGGATTGAACCCTCAACCTCATGGTTCCTAGTCAGATTCGTTTCCACTGCACCACAGTGGGAATTCCAAGTCTCCATTCTAAAAGGGGAACCTTGATGAAACTTTAAGCTCCCACATATCAATGTCAACATAAACCCTGGATCTAATATTCCTCAAAACTAGGAATAAGAAATTTGCATATTTCTCTTTATCCTTTGCACAATAATTCATGTAAAAAGTTAGAGTTCCATCTTCAGTGGAAGACAACAGAATCCAGTTTCTACAATGTGTCATCTACAATGTAGAACACGTTATTTTAAAAAATAGTAGATTTTTTAATGACCAAGAGTGAATGGCAAAACTAGTCAATAGAACCAGAGTACAAGGTGAGTCAAACACTGGAATCAGTAAAAGATTTTGAAGCAGCTATTATTAATTGTTTCAAGAATTTAAAGGAAAATCTGGTCATGAGTGTACAGATGAAGAATCTCAGCTGAAAATTAAGAAATCAAAATTCTAAAAATGAAGAGTACAGTGTCTGAAATTAAATATCCTCCTGTATGAGGTCAAAGATTATAGATGGCAAGAGAGAGTTTCTCTGGACTTTAAGACAGAGCAATGATAATTACTTCCATCTTAATTGGTGCTAGTGCCCTAAAAGATATTTTCCTCTATCCCATAAACTTTGAATCCAGTAGAGATGACCTATTTAAAATAAAAATAGAAGCAGTTGTTATTTTATACATACTTGCATAAAGGCACACATATAAAAATATACACTCAAAAGGTAAAAATACGTTATTAACATTAAAACTTAGTTGGGTGTTTTGCTTTTATTCCATTTCTGATTATTTTATCTAAATAAGAACATCTTATAATATCAAAAATATTTTAAATGTAGATACACAAAAAAATACAGAAAAGTAAGAAAGTAAACACCACTGCCAAGAGACAACATCAATTAGCAGGTTACATTTTGATAGATTCATTCTACTCTTTTGTCTAAACAAATAAAATTATTTTTACAAAGTAGGATCTTTATGTAAATAGCGTTATCGACCACTTCTTCTTTTAACATTTTTTCATGATTTTCCTGTCATTATGTATTTGTTTAAAATATAATTGTAATTGTTTTATATATCTAGATCAGAAATTACAAAACCACTCCTCTATTGTTGAACAAATGAGTTGATTTCATTTTTCAATATTCATTATAGCAGGTTTTATTGCATAAAAATCTGCCTGAATTCCTTCTTATTTAGAAAACTTAGAAATGGGAGGAAATATATAACTGTATTCATTTTCTAGGGCTGCAAAATAACAGATTGGGTTTCTTAAACAAAAGAAATATACTGTGTCACAGTTTGGGGGGCTGTAAGTCTGAGATCAAAGTGTCAGCAGGATTGATCCTTCTGAGAGCCACAAAGGAAGGATCTCTTCTAGGCCTATGTCCTTGAATTGTTGATAGATGGCCATCTTCTCCCTGTGTTTTCACATTGTCTCCCCCCTGTAAGTGTCTGTGTCCAAATTTCTTTTTCTGCTAAGGATACCATTCATATTGCATTAGGGCCCACCTCAATGACCTCATTTTAACTTAAGTCCTCTTCAAAGATCCTGTCTCCAAATATAATCACCTTCTGAGGTATTGGGAGTTAGGACATCAACCTTTGCATTTTGGGAGTACACAATTCACTCCAAAACAAGTGGCTCTGAACATTTGTGAAGATGTAAATATATTTAATCAACTAGGCCTCCATAAATTATATTTCTACCTAGACTTGGGACAGTCGTTTCCAAAAGTATATGAAGGACTCATATAAAGCAAAGTTACTCATGTTATTTCCCTCTAAACTAATATATGGAAAGTAATTCCATTTGAAAATGGAGAAGAGGGCCCTATCAGGCAGCTTCTCAGTGTTTGGAGCACATTTGAAGACAAAACTTACTTGTTTTACATGTAATTTAGTAAGAGATCTTTCGGAAACCACCTGGATTATTTCTCTCTTGTGAGGGACATGGATTATAATCAAATTATCCAAAAATTTAATATTAGTTTGTTTTAAGATAAAAATATATATACAATATACTTCACCAGCATGTTATGCATTTTTACAGATGAGACATTTTAAATCAATTTCTTAAATGTTTCTTCTGCCATATTTTGAAATGCGACTTGCAATCAGGCAATAAACTGAAAGGCAACTAAAGAAGTCCAACACAGCTGCTGGAATAATCTTCCATAAATGTTGTTTGGATAACATCATTCCCTCTCTTAGAAAGCTACAGTGACTTTCAATTTCTTTTTGTTCCAAATGTGAACTTCTAAATATTTGCTATAAGGTTTAGAAAAATTCAAACCCACCTACCAAGAGGAGTGTTTTCTTAGCCTTATGATTCACAATCAGTTTCCATTCTATCAAATAATGGCTAGATAACTTCCAGGGCCTGTGTACCTCACTTTCATGGTTGACTTTTGGCCCAGCTCTTGCTACCAACCAAAACTTTTTTCCATAAGCTCAAAACCTTTCTTTCCATTAAAACATTTTTATGAAACTTGTCTACACCATACTGTATGTTTTCTAAAAGAGCAGAAACAAACAAACAAAAAAAATGTTTCCCCAAAATACACCAATGAATTCCAACACTTTTAGGTATATTTTAAAGCTTGCAAGTGGAAATATTTGCCCAGGTCTCATCTGCCTTTTCAAAATGTAATGCTTATTAAGGTCAAGTTGCTGGCTAGCTTGCTTTTGTAAATTTTTGAAACATTTCCTATTGTTAAAAATATTTTGTATTGGAGTTCCCACTGTGGCACAATGGGATGCAGGTTTGATCTCCAGCCTGGCACAGTGGGTTAAGGATCCAGCATTGCCACAGCTGCAGAGTAGATCACAACTGTGGCTCAGATCTGATCCCTGACCTGGGAACTCCATATGCTGTGGGGTGGCCAAAAAAGAGAAAAAAAATTGTTATTTTAGCTAAAATTATTATGGTATACCCACCACATGTTATTCATTATTTTTATTTTTAAAATGGTATAATATTGCATATTATTCACAGACGCTGTTGCTAGAGTATAAATTTTGCAACATTTTTGAAATTCTCCTATATTTAACCAAAAAAGTTTTAAATATATACATCAATGCAACAATGGGTTCCATTGGATATGGTAGATACATGCATAAAAAGATACCTGTTTAAAATGTTAGTAGCAGAATTGTTTAACGGAAGATGTTATTTGACAGAAAATTGATGTAACATTAGGCAACTTTAAAAATGAGCCTTTTAGAAATGACATGTACATAAATAAAGAGTACTAGCTATAGGGAAGCATGTAAAACTCATTGCAGAACTGTATAGAGAGAATGATACCATTTGTTTAAAATAATGTTAGGAGTGGTTGCATATGGGACGTATGGTACTTTGAATTTTCCCTTTTCAAATAGATTTGAGCATCTATCACGGTATAAAATATAGAACAGGTTTGGTCTGCTACTCTGATGGGAGGCTGATGGGAGTTGGGGAAGGGAAATGGGGCTGGCAGAAGGTCAGGATAGGAGGTGGGCACAGATGGAAGAGGAAAACGTGGAGGAGAAGGAAGAGAAAGGAAATAGGAAGAAGAAAGGAGAACAAAAACAAAAATAAGAACAAAGAAATCAAGAATAAAATAGGAGATAAGTAGTCCAAAATACAATCATAGGAAGCTGCATTTGTCAGACTGAGCCATGCTCAAATGTAGCTACCCCCATTAGCATTGTGCTATTTGTTTCATCAAGATATTTTTGGTAAATTAAACATACTTCTATACTTCCATAAAAATTTTTTAAGGAGTTCCCGTCGTGGCACAGTGGTTAACGAATCCGACTAGGAACCATGAGGTTGCGGGTTCGGTCCCTGCCCTTGCTCAGTGGGTTAAGGATCCGGCGTTGCCGTGAGCTGTGGTGTAGGTTGCAGACGCAGCTCGGATCCCGCTTGCTGTGGCTCTGGCGTAGGCCGGTGGCTACAGCTCTGATTCGACCCCTAGCCTGGGAACCTCCATATGCCGCGGGAGCGGCACAAGAAATAGCAACAACAACAAAAAAAAGACAAAAAAAAAAATTTTTTTTAAAAGATGCCTTTGTATAGTGGAGAATTCCATGGGAAGTTATGAGAGTTGGTTTTTCTGTCTTTGAAAAGCTAACAGGCAAAACAATTTAGAATCAAAATGGCACAAGAAAACTTTCAGAAGTAATGGTAATGCTCATTACTTTGATTGTGGTGATGGTTTCACAATTGTGTACCCATGTTAAAACTTACTAAATCAACCACATTAAATATATTCAGCTTATCGCATATCAATTATAACTCAATAAATCTGTCTTTTAAAATCCGTTTAAAAAAGAATCTCCTTACCTCCATTGGTAGCTGTTGCCTGGACTTTTGGCACAGAATGGAACAATAAACAATGTGGATTGGAAATCTAAATTTGACACAGCATGTAAAACGGAAATTGCGTTTGTTGTTATAACATATGCAACAGATAAAGAGGCAAAAATATCCATTGAGTTAGTAAGTGTTTATCAGTTTGAAAACTACACTGTCAAAGTATTTCCTACATCCCGGGTAAAAGAGTAAAATTCTTTTGGCCCCATCAGCACATGCAGTGTGAAGACCACTTTTCCAAGGAGCAAGAACTTCCCCTTGGGGGATCTTCTTATGCCAAACAGATTGTTTTTCTCTGCAGATCCGGAGTGGTTTATGCAACCATTAGAATGCCAGGCTATTTAAGACCAGATAAATTATAACTATTCTAATAAGAATAGTTAGAATAACCAAAAAGCCCTCTCCTGCATGGGCATTCATAGAAGGAAGAATTTTGGGATTCAAGGACGTCTGTCATTATCCATGGTAACAGTGGAATCATGACCCCGGATTGAACCACTGAAGCATACATTACAATTATTAAAGTCATACAGAAAGAGGCTGATGAGATAAAACTAGCTGAACAAATTCCTCTGAAAATAGTCTATACATCAAAAGACTTATCAAAAAAGGAAGAAGAAACTAAAAGAAAATTATACATGCTGCTGGAACAAAGATAATCTCACTGCTTCAGGATTTGGATATTTAAAACCCTTAAAAATATTATTTTGAAGAAAATGTTTCATACCCACATCAATGATAAGACAGAGATTATTAAGAAGCTGCATAAAACCTTTGGAAATAATAATTATCTGCTCCTAAGACATCTCCATTCTACTCCCCCTCATCTGGTCAGCCCTTTTCTTCATCGTCACTTCTGTCCAGAACAGATTATTTCAATCTCTTCACCCACTTGGACTGTGGGAGACATCATGCAGAAAATGGGTCAACATGTAAAACATGAGATTTTCTGGCACTTCCATCAAGATTGTCCCAGCAAAAGTGTAGATGTCAGAGATAAAATGGTCACCATCAGTTCATCTGTTCAAAGACTAGGACTGTATTTTTAAGAAATTCAAAGAAGAAAATATATTTAATCCAAGAAGTGTCTCTCAAAACCCACATCAGAGATGCCTTGTCAGCCATCAAGGGCAGCAAAACCATGAATGATCTGCAAAGCTTAAATAGTGCAGAAGTTGTCATGCCCTAGATGAGGAGGAGAAAATGCTGGTCCTTCTTATTGAGCATTTCTTTGCCAGCTGAAGTGCACAGCCGAAGATTAGGAAAACTCTCTCTGCTGAAGCAGAAGAAATAAAAATATTCTCAGGAAGCCATCTCACATGGCAGAACCAACAAAACTGCCAATGAATGCAGTGCTTCTAACACTGGGAGAATAAGGTCAAATATTACAACCAAATAGAACAGTGAACAAAAGAACCTTCTGAGCAATAGGAAGTTGCAGGGGGAGTGGGGGGATCTTAAAGATGCCCTGAGAATATTAGGCCCTGAAAAGAGAGGAAGGGAAGTCAGACCAGCTTCACCAGAACAACAAAAGCAACAGGCAAAGACGTACCCAGCCAAATTCCTCCCACCAGAGAGTCTGAAGGCTTCTGGTCATGTGCACTACTGCCGTCATGGTATACTGCATAATTCCATAACACCATCATGTTTAAAACATAAAAATGACTATGACTGTGACTATGTTAACTTAAAGCAAAGACAAATTCACATCTGGTTCTTTTCTGTTGGTAGAAAACAGTCTCTGTACCTGTATATAAGTATTAAAGGGAGAAATATGTACAGGTAGGCCTGAAAAAATTGGAAAAATTGTTTAAATGTTTATCACTTTAAAAAGACAAAAAGAAGGAGATATGGAATTTCACATGGTATGTACCATTAAGATTTTTTGTTTGAAGTTTCCATCACAGTTCAGCGGAAATGAATCTGACATCCATGAGGATGAAGGTTTGATCCCTGGCCTCACTCAGTGGGTTAAGGATCCAGAGCTGCCATGAGCTGTGGTGTAGTTTGCAGATGCAGCTCAGATGCTGCATTTATGTGGCTGTGGCATAGGCCTGCAGCTACAGCTCCAATTTGACCACTAGCCTGGGAACCTCCATATGTCATAGGTGCGGCCCTAAAAAGACAAAAGACCAAAAAAAAAAGATTTTTTTTTTGTCTTAAAAGATAATATTGCAGCGATTTATGTGAACATAACACTGTACAACAGAATCTGGTATCAGTTTCCTTTATTGCAAATAAATATTATATGAGTAGTATAGCCATTTTTACAATATTAATTTTTCTAACCCAGGAGCATGGAATATCTTTCCATTACCCAAAACAATCTACAGATTCAATGCAATCCCTATCAAATTACCCATGACATTTTTCACAGAACTAGAACAAACAATCCAAAAATGTATATGGAACCACAAAAGACCCAGAATTGCCAAAGCAATCCTGAGGAACAAAAACCAAGCATGAGGCATAACTCGCCCAGACCGCAGGCAATATGACAAAGCCACAGTCATCAAGACAGT
Source organism: Sus scrofa (assembly GCF_054392235.1). Taxonomy (NCBI): domain Eukaryota; kingdom Metazoa; phylum Chordata; class Mammalia; order Artiodactyla; family Suidae; genus Sus; species Sus scrofa. The sequence goes on from NC_139389.1 coordinate 79,170,711, forward strand.
GTGGTACTGGTACCAAAACAGACAGACAGACCAATGGAACAGAATACAGAACCCAGAAATAAACCCAAACACCTATGGTCAATTAATCTTTGACAAAGGGAGGCAAGAACATAAAATGGGAAAAAGACAGTCTGTTCAGCAAGTATTGCTGGGAAAACTGGACAGCTGCATGCAAATCAATGAAACTGGAACACACCTTCACACCATGCACGAAAAAAAACTCAAATTGGCTTAAAGACTTAAATGTAGGACAAGACATCATCAAACCCCTGGAAGAGAACATAGGCAAAACATTCTCTGACATCAACCCTACAAATGTTTTCTCACATCAGTCTCCCAAAGCAACAGAAATCAAAGCAAAAATAAACAAATGGGACCTAATCAAAATGACAAGTTTTGCACAGCAAAGGAAACCAAAAAGAAAACAAAAAGACAACTTACAGAATGGGAGAAAATAGTTTCAAATGATGCAACTGACAAGGGCTTAATCTCTAGAATATACAGACAACTTATACAACTCAACAGCAAAAAAGCCAACAACCCAGTTGAAAAATGAGCAAAAGACCTGAATAGACATTTCTCCAAGGAAGATATACAGATGGCCAACAATGAAACACTTGAAACAATTCTCAACATCACTGATTATTAGAGAAATGAAAATCAAAACTACCATGAGATACGACCTCACTCAGTCAGAATGGCCATCATTAATAAGTCCACAAATAATAAATGCTGGAGGGGGTGGGTAGAAGAGGGGAATGTAAGCGGTACAACCACTATGAAGAACAGTATGGAAGTACCTTAGAAAACTATACATAGAACTACTATACAACCCAGCAACCTGACTTTTGGGCATATATCCGGACAAAACTTTCCTTAAAAAAGACACATGCACCCACATGTTCATTGCAGCACTATTCACAATAGCATGGAAACAACCCAAATGTCCATTGACAGATGATTGGATTAAGAAGATATGGTATATATACACAATGGAATACTACTCAGCCATAAAAAATCAACAAAATAATGCCATTTGCAGCAAAACGTATGCATTCTCATACTGAGTGAAGTAAGTCAGAAAGAGAAAGACAAATACCATATGATATCACTTATAGCTGGAATCTAATATAAGGCACAAATGAACCTTTCCACAGAAAAGGAAATCATGGACTTGGAGAATAGACTTGGGGTTGCCAAGGGGGAGGGGAGGGAGTGGGATGGATTGGGAGCTTGGGGTTAATAGATGCAAACTATTGCTTTTGGAATGGACTAGCAATGAGATCCTGCTGTGTAGCAATGAGAACTCTGTCTAGTCACTTAGGATGGAGCATGATAATGTGAGAAAAAAGAATCTATACATGTATGTATAACTGGGTCACCATGCTGTACAGTAGAAAAAAATTTGTATTGGGGAAATAACAATTTAAAAAAATTTTGTAAGTCATATGATTTGAACTTATTCTTTCTCATCTTAAAGAAGTTGTGAACAAATAAAGGCAAGGTGGTCAATGTTGTGAATACCTACAAAATAACTGACTGAATTTTGAATTCATTTAGAGTGGGCATAGGCTCAGTGAATTGAATTTCTTCTTCTCCTTTTCAGATTCTGTTGTTTCTCTCATTTACCAAGATAATCAGTGTCCAAATTTCAAATTCAACTGAAGTGAATTATACTGTATTTTCTTGACTTTCCTCATTCCATATATTCATATTCCAAGTGATAAATATTATCACCCAAAGAAATTTCATGTAGAAACAGTTTCCACTCATTCCTGAATCTGATACTGATAAAGCTGTATGCTTTTTGACCCATACAAATCATGTTATGTTAATTTTATCAATACTTTCTGAAGCAAATCAAAACAAATCTATTCCCCCAATTGAGGTTTCAAACTAGAAACTTGAAGCTTTCAAAGCAATAGCCCCTACCAGAATTATTAGGAAATAAATTCCTTAAGTTATGTCATATGTTTTCTTTCTCTGCATTCCTGATTCAGAAACTAAAAACATACCAAATAATTCATTTCCCATTTACTAATTTATTAAAGTTTATTAATTTAGCACCCTATTCAATGTCTCCCAATCTTTCAATAAAGACAGTAGTAGCATATTTAAATTTTATTAAAAGCTTAAAATGCAATTATACTTATATGTTTATGGCCTTATATGTATGTGAATATATTATAAAAATTCAAAATTTTTGTATATAATATGTTATGATATTATAATATACATTATTCACTCTACCATGGAGTATGATTGTATCTACTAAATGTATTTAGATTACTAAAGTTCTGCTGCCCAAAGTACAATATTCCAAACACCAGGGTCAATATTTTTTCCCCTACATTTTCATTCATTGCTCAAAGTCATAATATATTTGCTTACACTTAGAAAATCACTTCTTGCAAAACATAATTTTCCTGGAATTTCTTGGAGGTTCCAGTTCACTTTCCTTATTTTTTTAATTTTCAAAAGAAACAAATGTCTTTATTACTAAGATCATCCAAGCTTTGTATTCATATTATTTGGTAGAGTGCATTTTTTTAATATATTCTGTTCATGACAATCTAACTTCCATCTAAGTTTGGACTGATTGTTTTATAGGTTTAATGCATAGCTGTCAAACTATTACTTTTGTTGTTGTTGCATTCCTAGGATAAGCCAACTATTTCTTACACTGTTAACTTTTTTTTTCTTGCATTCCTTTTTGTTTGTTATGTTGCAGTAAATCCTCAAGTAATCACCCCAACCCAAACCCCATATAGCACTGAGCTTCATAAGTCATCACCTGTTGGAAAATATCTTTATTTTGATATTTGGTTAGTAGTTTAGCTTTCTTTGCCATCTTCCTTAGCAAAGAGGAGAACATGGAAGTTCTGGAAACCAATAAGCAATTGTAAGATATTCATTGTCTTGGAGGTAAATTTCTAAGCAACCAAACCCATGTGGCAGACCAAATAATGACACCCCAAAGATGTCAATGTCCTAATCCCTACAACCTGTAAATATAGTAAACGATATGCAAAAGAATTTTTCAAGTGTTATTAAGGTTATAGATCTTGAAATAAGGATATTGTCCTAAATTACTCAAATAGGTCCAATCTAATCCACAAGACCATAAAAGCAGAGAAATTTCTCTGGCTGACATCAGAAGAGATATAGCAGAAGTCAGACTATAAGGACTAAATGTGCTCTTCTTGGTTTGAAGATGGAGAGCAATGTGATGAAAAATGTGGGTGGACTCATTGAGAGGCTCCCAATCCATAGCCAGCAAGGAAGCAAAACCTCAGCCCTACAATCATGAAGAACAGAACTCTGCCAAAAACCTAAATGAGCCTGGAGATGGATTCTTCCCCAGAGTCTTCAGGTGAAAGCCCAGACCTTTTGACACCTTGATTTTGACTTTGTGAGAGTTAAGCAAAGAAAACAATAAGCCCAAATATATTTCTGACCTATACAACTGTGAAGTAATACATGATTATTGGGATTTTTTTGTTTTGTTTGTTTTTGCTTTTTGCTTTTTAAGGCTGCACCAAAGGCATATGGAAGTTCCCAGGCTAGGGGTCGAATCGAACTACAACCGCTGGCCTACACCACAGCCACAGTAACTCAGGACCCGAGCTGCTGCTGTGACCCACACCACAGCCCTCAGCAACACAGGATCCTTAACCCACTGAGCGAGGTCAGAGATCGAATGTGCATCCTCATGGATCCTAGTTGGGTTCATTACCACCTAGCCATGATGGGAACTCCAAATAAATGTTTTAATCCACTAATGATAATGTGGTAATTTGTTCTAGCAGCAACCTAAAACTAAATTTTTGGAAACTTCAAGAATCTAGAGTAACAACAAACAATTTATGACAACAAAAAATGGGAATACAACAGCAGGGACAATGGAAACCAGTTCCCAGAGAGATATGCTCACTCTGTCAATTAGCATTCTTCTAAGGGCTTGTTGCATGATGTTTCTCTGGGAAGAAATAGAGATGAGTGTTCAGAAGATTTATTAAGAGTGCTCTTGGGGAGTTCCCGTCGTGGCGCAGTGGTTAACGAATCCGACTAGGAACCATGAGGTTGCGGGTTCGATCCCTGCCCTTGCTCAGTGGGTTAACGATCCAGCGTTGGCGTGAGCTGTGGTGTAGGTTGCAGACGCGGCTCGGATCCCGCGTTGCTGTGGCTCTGGCATAGGCTGGTGGCTACAGCTCCGATTCAACCCCTAGTCTGGGAACTTCCATATGCCGCGGGAGTGGCCCAAGAAATAGCAACAACAACAACAAAAAAAAAGACAAAAGACAAAAAAAAAAAAAAAAAAAAAAAAAAAAGAGTGCTCTTGGTATCCACACTTCAGAAGGGAAGAGAAAGAAGAAAGATTGGGCAGTGGGAGAAACTGGGCTCTAATGAAGTATACATGAAGGCCTCAGTCAACCGTGCAGGGGATTCTGAAGCTGGAGGGCACCTCAGAATTATTCCAAGATAGCATGAATGGATCAGGTGTTTATATCTGTACTTCAAGTAGTCGCTGGGTAGGGCAGCCCCAGTAAATGTTGTGACTTTGAGCAAGGATACTCAGTGTTGAAAATAATCCCTTCACTTAGGTAGCTGACAGTTAAGAGCTTGAGGCTAGCAGCACTTATAACAGCAGAAGGAGTAAGGCCTTCATTCCAGAAGCAGGATCTTCGCATCACATCACAGCATCCACTACATGGTTGTTATTAACAATCACCTGCAATTTATGTTGAGACAAAACACACTGTATCTTGTGGTTAAGAGGTTATTAACATTACCAAGGTCTATGATCCATTTATGAAGAAATTAACTCAGTCAATAGATTTTTGTTATTAAGTACCAAAATGTCCTAGGTACCATGCTTACTTGCATAGTTACTTATTTATATACTTTGTAAGATTTTGATCCTTTCAGTTTATGGAGACTCTTTTTATATCCCAGCAATTGCTCTATCTTGGTGAATATATTCTGTGCAGTTGTAAGAATGTGTGTTCTGCTCTTGTTGAATATCAATTAAGTCAAGGCAGTTGATAATACTGTTCAGTTCTTCTAGATCTTCACTGAATTTTTTTTTTCAATTAAGGGCCTTAAGTCTGTGAACTGACTTATATCTTGAGGTACTATGGTGATTCAAGTCAGGTTTTTGGTTGCCAGACTTATTAGAGTTTTATTTCCCATTACATAATCAAGAAATAATCTGTTAGGCTTCCTAACTATTTCATTCCTATAGACTCTGTAATCAGCAATTTTAAAAGAGAAGTCAGGTGCCCTTGAAGGTCTTTTCACCACTGTTGTAAGGATACATTGTAAATCTTACTTCTAGCTTTTTTCAACTGGACCAGCAGCATTCCTTTAGAAAATATTCTTTTTTATGATTTTTATTTTTTTCCATTATAGCTGGTTTACAGTGTTCTGTCAATTTTCTACTGTACATCAAGGTGACCCAGTCACATATATGCATATACATTCCTTTTTCTCACATTATCATGCTCCATCATAAGTGACTAGATATAGTTCCCAGTGCTATACTGCAGGACCTCATTGCTTATCCATTCCAAAGGCAATAGTCTGAATCTATTAACCCCCAGTTCCCAGTCCATCCCACTCCCTCCCTCTCCCCCTTGTCTGTTATCCATGTCCATGATTCTTTTAGAAGACTCACAAGCTTACATGTTTGAACAACGGGAGGAGTTCAGGGCAACCATAGCCACTGGAAAATAAGGAGAATGTCCTGAGAAGAACACCACCAGAGAAAGATCTCTAAATTTATAAAATTTACTTAAATCTTGGGCGGATCCATGCATAGGGCAGACTCAAAGCAAAAGCTGACAGAATTAAAAGGAGAGATTTCCATAATCATAATTAGAGATTTTTAGCAACACTTTCACAGCAATTGATAGAACAACTAGGAAGTTTTAGTGGCAAAAGGGGGAGGTTGTAGCATATCTTTAGGACAGTAAGCATCCCCTTACAAAGCATCTGTTCAAGTGTGATTATCACCAGTTTTTCAGGCAGAAAAGTCTAGCCTCTTTGAACACCAGAGAGCAAGTTACTTTCTCTGATGAGGGAGGCTCAGAATGGCATGTGAGTTCAAGACTGTCAGTTTCATTTACGTCCAACCAGATGTCCCCATTGCAGGTTTCAGAACTCCATTCTTTTCCATTTTCACATGAGAAACTTAGCAAGAGTGTGGACTTACCTGTCATTGTAATTCAGCAACTCACACAATTACACTTTGCATTTGATTTTCACCAATATCAGTCCTATGACTACAAGAATTAAGATACTTTGAGGAACATTATAGAAACCCTCTGGTTATGAAGTTATAACTTCTTTTTTAATTTTTTTATTAAAGTATAGTTGATTTACAATTTTCTGTCAATTTCTGCTGTACAGCAAAGTGATCCAGTCATCTATATCTATATATCTGTATCTACATCTATTTATATATCTGTATTTACATCTATCTATCTATCTATCTATCTATCTATATATCTATATATATATATACAGTCTACTTATGAAGTTATGAGTTAAGTTTAGAAGTAATGGAGTTAAGATTATTATTTTCTTCCTATAAGAGCTCAGGTGCACACAAAAATATTTCACCCCACTTTCCAGTCATTATAGAATTCATTACTTCCATCTGGTTAAGTGTAATAACCACTTGAGTTCCCAAGAAATGTGCTTTAGCTGGCACTTCATTACAATTAACCACAGTTGGTAGCTTAATTAACTGTGATGCCACTACAAGCCATGGGTTACTAGCATCTATTTCCCATTGACAAGGAGCTCAGCACTATGCTGAAGCTCGAGGGCATGACCAAACAACCTCAAAATCCCATCTTCAAGAGTCTGCCTCCTGAGATCCATCCCACTTCTTATACCACTTCTTATACCAATTCTGAATCAATCTGGGTCCAACCAGGAGATTGGATACATAGTGATTTAAACAGGAGAAGTTTAATATAAATAATTACTAAATAATAAAAGAGTAATTATAAAATGTAAGAAATTTCTATAACTCTCCCTAGGCTATGAGAAAATACCTAAAGGAAAAAATACTTGAATTGGAGGCTCTTTACACCAGGGTGCCATTCAGACTTCACTGGAGAAGCGACAGCTGCAGAGCAGGTGTTGAAGGGTGAATTTGGAGCTGAGACAATAAATCAGGTACGCTGACATCAGGTACATCTCCTATCTATCTCTTACTCTTTGTCTCCTCTTCCAATCAATTTATTCATTCTTTTATGGGGCCAATGTTTACCTTATCACATTTCAGTTACTCTTTTCAATTTTGGAGATAACACACTAGGCGAGACAAAACCTCTGCCCGCATGTCCTTCTTTAAAGGGGATAATAAACCAATAAACAAATCAAATAATATATTCTCAGGTTAATATATGAAGAAAATAAATAAAATATCATGTTTCCGTTTTAAAGAAAAGATAGCAGACTAAGAAGGTGACTTGATTTATAAGATACGACCATTTTAGGTAGAATGGTCAGCAAATATTTCTGAAGAGGTAATTCTCAAACAGAGATCTACTACTTACTATCAGTACCTACCAGCTAGCACTCTTCCAGTTATCAATCAAAAGTCAAAGTTGGGAGTTCCTGTTGTGGCTCAGCAGGTTAAGAACCTGATTAGGGCCCATGGGGATGTGGGTTCGGATCCCTGGCCTTGCTCAGTGGGTTAAGGATCCAGATTGCCACAAGCTTCCATATGGCTGTGGCATAGGCTGGCAGCTGTAGCTCCGATTTGACCCCTAGCCTGGGAACTTCCATATGCTGCAAGCACCCCCTCCCCCCAAAAAAGGCAAAGTTGAATCATGTCGTTTTCTTCTCAAAAATCTTTAATACCTCCCTATTTATATGTAGACTGAGCAGATCAAAGCCACATTCAACAACAAAAGTGTTCTAGGACAAATCTCTAATCCTAGAAGTGTAATGGTATGCTAAGCAAGCCATAAAGACAAAAGCTTAATTGTTTGGAATGACTAAGCCCAAGTAGGGTGAAGAAAACCCATGAGAAGGTGAGCCCATGTTTTACTTGGGCGGGAGCCTCTTATGGGCCATCCTTTGGCCACAAATAGTAGAACTCATCAATAGAAAAACTGTGCACATCCTGGAGTTCCCATCATGGCTCAGTGGTTAATGAATATGACTAGGAACCATGAGGTTGCGGGTTCGATCCCTGGCCTTGCTCAGTGGGTTAACGATCCAGCTGTGGTGTAGGTCACAGACGCAGCTTGGATCCCGCGTTGCTGTGGCTCTGGCGTAGGCCGGTGGCTACAGCTCCTATTCAACCCCTAGCCTGGGAACCTCCATATGCGGCGGGAGAGGCCCAAGAAATGGTAAAAGGACAAAAAACAAAACAAACAAACAAAAAAAAACACTGCACATCCTGAAATGGTCCATCAATATTTGTGACTGGAATTCGGTTTATAGGTGCATTTGTCATTCACACTAAGCTCTGTTCTCCTACTGACTTCTATTAGAAATAATGTTTTAATTTCCACCTAGAACTTTCTTGCTCCTTTTTTTTAGAACTTAGAAAAAAAATCAACTCTTTATTGGTCTTCCTCAGAGGCAGAAACAGGAGATTGTGAGAGATTAAGTATTGTGCCCAAGACCACATAAAAATTTATTGGTGGCAGTCAGTTTTCAAATCCTGTTTTGTGCTGCTAGAATAATTCTCAAAATAGGGGCATGATAAATTAGTACCAGGAGATGCTGAATGAAAAAAGTTTGTGATCAAATAAATTTCACAGTCACTAAGTATCATATTGCCCTTTAAGAAATTTAGATTATATATTTGCATGCTAAAAGCTCTGAAAAGTCCCAGATTTAAAAGAAGAAAAATTTATTAAACATATATATTCACTCATTTAAGAAATACATATCGAAATTTTACCAAGTTCAGGGCATTTCAGGCAAAAGAAAGAGTACAAATGAAAGCCACAGGGCAAGAAAAACCTGGATGTGTGAAGAACTTACAAAAGGCTGATATGACTGAAGTGATATGGTGATGTGAGAATAATAAGATAAGAGGTTTCAGAAGCTGGCAAGGGATTAATAGACTACCAAATGAAATTTGAATTTGTATTCCCAATAGAATCAGAAGTCACTGAAAGATTTAGCTCAACATTAAACTTATTTGGTTACAAACCTCTTTATTCACATATTTTAATAAACACATTATACTTCTTTACACTTTGCTATCCCCTTTCACTGATAGAAACTGATTGTGAGTGAAATAAGCTCCTCCAGGAATGAAACCATTTCACAGACACTGTAAACCTAGCATAGACCCTTCACATAATAACTACTCAATAAATGATTTGTGGAATGGATTAAATCATAAAGGGATGGAAAGCAATGACATTTTATGAATATTTGAAAGAACTCAAACGTTTTCACCTGCCATCTGAAAGATTTATGATCAGAGAACAGAACATAAGCCTTCAAACATTTGCAGTGATACTAGAGAACAAATTAGACTGGCCTCCTAAGGCTCAGGAAGATGTGCTCTTAGGAGTGATGAATGGTAGTTACAGAGAAGCAGACAATAAAATGGACATGTCATTGAAGTAGTAAATTTCTCATCACTTTTTTTCAAAAAGAGATCAAAAAACAATTATGGAGAATATCACAGGAAGGAGTTATTCATCGGTCAAAGGCTGGATTACATACTTTGAAAATCTCTTTAAAACCTAAGATTCTGGGGTTCCTTTTGAAAAGATTAAAGGAAAATGATTATATGAAGAAGTAGGTGTGTGCCTATAGAGAACCTTTTAGACATTTTTTTAAGTTTGCTAAATTTTATCTAATTAAGGCAAAATAAGAATTATTTAAAAAGAATGAAAAAAAGCAAAGCAATTTCCAATAAAAGGTGTCAGTATAAAGATATTCTTTTGCATTCCTCACTCTGATACTAACATAGAACAAAAAAAGAATAAAAAACTAGAGAAAAAAATTATCATCTATAAAACTCCCAGAATTCCAAGTCAAACCCTGTAAAATCTGTCAATTAAAATGAAGGAGCCCCTAATAATTAACAGAATTCTTGAAATAGTTCTGTAATACACAAGACAGCTCTAATAGTGGAAAATTTTAGTGAGGATTGGGTTTGTGGAAAGATGGGGGAAGTAGAGAGAGACTTCTATTTTTTGCTTTGTACCTTTCCTTAGTTTGAACTTTTTTTGGTAAAGACACATTTTTACATTTTAAAAACAATCTCAGAAGTACAAAAGTGATTGAAGTATGTTTTACCGAATATATGGAAGATGCTTTCAAGGAGACAAGTATCTTCAGAGTTATAAATCTGACTACATGACTCAACTTAAGATAGTCCTCTGAGGGAGTTCCCATTGTGGCTCAGCAGAAACGAATCTGACTAGTATCCATGAGGATACAGGTTCTATTCCTGGCCTCGCTCAGTGGGTTAAGGATCCAGTGTTGCCATGAGCTGTGGTGTAGGTTGCAGACACAGCTCAGATCTGGCGTTGCTGTGGCTGTGGTGTAGGCCTGGAGTTGCTCCTCTGATTTGACCCCTAGCCAGGGAACCTCCATATGCTGCAGATACAGCCCTAAAATAATAATCATCATCATCGTCATCATCATCATCATCATCATCATCATCATCCTCTGAGAAAAAAGCAAAGGTATACCCAATATAAAATAAATGTATTCTACTTCTGGACCCTACAATCCTACCAAAAAAAAAAAAAAAACAAAACAAGCTCTATGAGACTTGAACTTTTGATTTGATTGGAAGAATCAGATTCACACCACTCTGTAGAAATACCTGGAAGCTAATAAAATGTAACATATGCTCAGTAATAAAAGTCCAGGGGTTCCCATCATGGCTCAATGGTTAACGAATCCAACTAGGAACCATGAGGTTGAGGGTTCGATCCCTGGCCTTGCTCAGTGGGTTAAGGATCCGGCGTTGCCATGAGCTGTGGTGTAGGTTGCAAATGCGGCTCGGATCCTGAGTTGCTGTGGTCCTGACGTAGGCCGGTGGCTATAGCTCTGATTCGACCCCTAGCCTGGGAAACTCCATATGCTGTGGGAGCTGCCCAAGAAATGGCAAAAAGACAAAATAATAGTAATAATAATAATAATAATAATAATAATAATAATAATAATAATAATAATAAAAGTCCAGTATTCCTATCAACAATATGCTTAAGTTCATGAACATGGTTGTAAGTATAGGCTAGGCAGTGGCTGAGAATTTAATTATATCTTCTTAGACACTAGAGTTTAGGTATATAGCCTGTGAATAGCAAGTTAACAGTCAAATTTCAATGGAAAAAAAATACAAGTGAGTGGTGAGATATTTTTTCCAAATTCATAGTTCAGGTAGATTTCAGTCAAAGAACATATTTTATCTTAGGCTAAATCTATTATTTGGAAATATGCCAAATGCCAAGCCATGTTTTAAAGAGAAATTTTCTTTTAATGCCACTTACAAGAAATGACCTGGAGATTTACAGAATTCCGCTGGCCTTTCTTTTTTAAGAAATCTACATTCCACCCCAAGCATCTGTAGGCTACAGAATATTATCAGACAACTAATACATCCCAATCAGACTGAATTTATTTATAGACAACGTTCTTTTTGCAATGTTAGATGCCTCATTAACTTGATTCAGCTTGTGCATAGCAAAAATATTCCCTCCCTCTTCAGATTTTTGATAGAGTGAATTATAATTTCTTGTCTCACTCATTATAAACCTTTAGTTTGGAGGACATTTCAGAAATATGTAGTGCCACTTACATAAATCCTGGATTACTTGTCCTGGATTAACTATGTCCTTTATTCATTTTTATTTGGGAGAAATATGAAGTAGTATAGTAACTGTTCTCATTTTCTACTTTACATAGAAAATAAGCTAAAATTTAATTTTGCTATGAACTTCCTCCTAGGAAAAAATGAAATGTGGTTTTTGTGTTTGAATAGATTCCATTATACACAATATTGTCAGGTTAGTGGGGTGTGGATTGAATAGTTGGGGTTTTAAAACTCCTGGAGCCTTAATAATTCAACATACTTTTTAGATATGTTCATCTGAGAAGAAAACTAAAGAGACACTGTGAAAAATCAGCACATATAGCTCCCATGTTATGTTACACATATCCAAATTGTGAAATTTTCTTTTGAATATCACTATGCAACTTTGGGTTGTATGCTCTTTTAATTTGGCTTGCACTTCTATAGCATGGGGGAAAAAAGGATTTTTCGTTCCAAATATTCCACTACAACTGTTTCAGACTCATCATTTTGAAACCAGATTTAAAAGGTTAAATTGAGCTCAGGGAAAAGATGATAATTAAAAAGCTAACTTCTATTTCTCTTAAATTCAACATATCATGCTTTCAACAAATTTTCACACAAATAAGTAAGAATATCTAATGTTTGATGTAAAGTGGCCACAAATTATACTGGGAACTATTTCCATATTTTTAAAAATAAATGTTAGTATTATAAAGAGAAAAGAAACATTTTTCTTAAATTACAGTCTGAAACATTTTAAATTTATTCTATATGATTGATTATCCTGTCCTATATGTCAGAACATAAATAAAAATATCCAATATATGTTGTTTTCATTATCTTCGAGATGATAGGGAACATACTTACTATCCTGTAGCTCTGATACTATACAATTAATTTAGCCAAAATTGATCATGTAACGACAATAACAAAAGATGATTTCATTGCTGAGTCTTAACACTTAAAAATGTGTAGCAGAAATGTGAATACCTTAAGCAAGTTTCAAACTTCTGTTTTTAGTCAAGGAAAAATGCAGAAATCCTTTCTCGTCCTGCAAAGCACATCTTGTTCTTTTTTAGTCCTTTATCATGTATATTCCAAGTAAGCTTCTATTCAAAAGAAATAATTTAAAAGAAATCTCTAAATATGAAATCCCCCATGTGATTGGAAGAGAAAAAAATACCAAAAATAAAGTTTTTAAAAGTTTCTCTATGCAGTGTTTTGTCATCAAAGACCATGATATTAACAAGAAATTAATTTCCCCTTCTAGACCGCAAATAGCCCTGGATCCACATAGTTGGATAAAAATTCTGATTCTCACAAGATACTGGGAATTTATGCAGAACAGTATGATCTATGTTCATCAGGTGGAGTGCTTTTCTTTGTGATGGGAATAGGAATGAGAATTGAGAGGGTTTGAAATTAAGAAAATGAAATCGGTCATGTGGCAAATATATGACAAATGATATGAAGTATGGGTTAAGTGTGTATAACTGGCCTATGGATGAGCTGTCTTTTTCGGAATACATAAGTGAAAAGTCATTTGTAAGCCAATATTTTTGGTCCTAGAAGAATTCCAAGTTTACCTGATAATCAGTTTTAAGGTTTCAGGGTACATATGGTAAGCCCAAACTAGCGGCCCTCCCTTATTCTAATCACATTTAAAGTCAGCTGTGGGAGGCTGCCACCCTTGAATGGTTTATAATCAGCTTGAGACATGAAACTGACTCATTTCTGGAAATGTGGGGGCTGTTCTTTCACTCTCTTCAGTACATGAATGCCACCATAAAATAAGATTAAAAGTTCTGGAGTTCCCTGGCTGCTTCTCTTTCCTATTTGTTATCTTTTCATGGTATGTGGGCTAATACTGTATTTGTGTTTTCTTTTCTTCAAATTATCTTACAATTTTGCATTGGATAGTCTGTTTTGCTATACTTCTAAAATAGGACATATTTTCCCATTATGCTATATTTTTATCATGTTATTTTTAAAAAATGAATACCTTAAATATAAATAGGTATAATATTTAAACTCATTAGAGTTATAATATCTTTCCTGGTGCCTACTCCATTCAATGCCAGCTCTTGGAAGATTACTTGTGAGCTTCTTTCACACTGTCTAAAGGTAGCTGTAAACTTGTCCTCTAAAATACTATTATTAGGGAATCACACTGCAATTATAGACTTTCTTCCTAAAGCTTCTGAACTTCAAGCCATGATGTTTTATTTTCTTCTTTTAAAAATGTCTTGGTCTCCTAAATTATGGACACATATCTTCTAAGATCTTATAGACATTCACCTAAGTCCTTGATCTCTTGCATTTTGAGACATCTTACTCAAGTTTTAAAGGAGGAAAAGGCTTAATGTACTCAATAAACTCTCAAATTGATTAGAAAAATTAAATACATGTATTTAATTTTGATGGTTTATACATATATTTGATTAGAAAAACTAAATATGTGTATATATATAACTAAATGTGTATATATATGTATATATATAACTAAATATGTGCATATATATATATATATATATATAAACTAGAGAGAGACTAAGAGAAAAAGAAGCAGACAAAGAGATAGAAAGGTGACATAAAATATGATTTGCTAAAAATTTGCAAATCAGTAAATCTTGTAAAATACCTAGGAGCTTTCTGTACTATTATTGCAGCACTTCTGTGAATTTGAAGTTATTTCAAAATGAAAAATATATTATTTCAATAATAGTACTTACAATTATGTAGCAAACAATATAATAGTTAATGAAGCAAATAATACTATGATGACAACCATATACTAAAACTAAAAAATACAACATGAAATGAGACAATAATTGGTTTGTAGGGGACTTACACTAAATTCCTTTGCTTTTATATCAAGGATTTAATAAATCATTATTTTATATCAAGACCTAGAGTGATCAAAGTCTGTTTGGTGAGGTGAGAAGGATGAGAACAAAATGGTCAGTATTGGTGGAAGTGGGTGGTTTGCAGAGAAGTAGGAGGAGAGTTACTTTATTTTTTTATTTGTATACTTAATTTTTATTGAGATAGCACTGATTTATAACATTGTTTCATGTATATAACATTATATTCCTACTCTTGTATACAGTACACTGTGCTCACCACCAAAATTTTAGTTTCCATCTGTCACCCTACAGTAGAGAGCCTTTACCCATTTTGCCCTCCCCACCCCTTTCCCTTTGGTGATCACTACTCTATTTTCTGTATCTATGCATTGTTTTTGTTGGTTTTTGGTTTGGGGGTGGTTTTTACTATATTCCATATATGAAGGAATCATAAGGTATTTCTGCATCTGATTTATTTCAGAGAGCATGATATCTTCAAGGTCTAATCATGTTGCCACAAATGGTAAGATCTTGTCTTTTTATGACTGACTAGTATTCCAATGTGTATGTGCTGTGTGTGTGTGTGTGTGTGTGTGTGTGTGTGTGATACATCTTCTTTATCTTTCCATCTATTTATGAGTACTTAGGTTGTTTCCTTATTTTGGCTATTTAAATAATGCTGTGATAAATATAGGGTTGCATATATCTTCTTGAATTAGTATTTCTGTATACTCTGCATAAATATCCAGAAGTGAAATAGCTGAATCATATGGTAGTTCTATTCTTAATTTTTTTGAGGAATCTCCATACTGTTTTCTGTAGTGGCTACACCAACTTACATTCCCACCAACAGTGTATGAGGATCTCCTTTTGAAGATTTTACTTTCTTACTTTAAATAAATAAGTCATTGGCAACACACACACACACACACACAATTGTAGATGCAGAGAGTTCCCCTATGGCATAGTGGAAACAAATCCGACTAGGAACCATGAGGTTGCGGGTTCAATCCCTGGCCTCACTCAGTGGGTTAAGGATCTGGCATTGCTGTGAGCTGTGGTATAGGTCACAGATGTGGCTCAGATCTGGCGCTGCTGTGGCTCTGGTGTAGGCCGGCGGCAACAGCTCCGATTAGACCCCTAGCCTGGGAACCTCCATATGCCACGGGAGTGGCCCTAAAGAAAAAAAAAATTGCAGATGCAGATAATGGTATATAATCAATAACAAGACAGTAATGCAATGAGGAGTTATAAAGCAAGCAAGTGAGAAAAACAGAAAAGACAAGATATATGCATAGCACCAGAGACTCTTAAAAAGAAAACCTGAAGTAACTGACTCTGTCAGCTTAAGCTGCTTTCACAATAAGAGCTGATTCCGACTGAGTAAGAGCTGATTCCAACTGAGTCCAACCTGTAGACCTAGAAGGTTCACAGGAAATAAAAATTAGAAAACTCAGTCTGGCTTGGTAGAATGCGGGAATGGTATCCAATAGAGTGTTTAGTAAGGGTTTGTCTAAATAACCCTTTTATTTTGAAATAGTTTCAGATTTACTGAAAAGCCTCAGAAGTAGTACAGAGAATCCCATATAGCACTTACCATTTCTCCTATTATAAATATATTTGTATGTACATTTGTCACACAAATATTGATACATTATTATTAACTAATGTCCACATTTTATTTAGATTTCCTTAGTGGTAACCAAATATTCACTTCTGTTCCACAGTCCCATTCAAAATATTACATTAATTTAGCTGTCAGTTCTCCTTAAGCTCCTCTTGGCTGTGATAATTACCCAGACTTTCCTTGTTTCTGATGACCCAGACAGACTGTAGGAGTACTGATAAAGTATTTTGTTTAATGTCCTCCTACTGATATTTACCTGATGTTTTTCTCACCACTACATTGGTGTTATGTTTGTTGGAGAGAGAGATCACAGAGATAAAGTGCCATTCTCATCACATCACGTCAAGAATATATATTATCAATATGGCTTGTCACTGTTGTTATTAATCTTGATCATCTGGTTGAGGTACTGTGTCAGCTTTATCCACTGTAAAGTTACTATTTCCCCCCTTTTCAAACTACACAATTTTGGAAGTCCTTATATATAGACCACATTTAAGAAGTGAGGAGTTATGCTTAAGGATAGCATATCCAAATCAATTATTTTAAATTCTACTGCACAGGAAATGTGTCTGTTCTCTCCCATTTGTTTATTGACTTAATTATGTATTTATCAGTATGGACTCGTGGATATGTATATCTTATACTTTGGGTTATAATTCAATATTATACTTTTTTGTTGCTCAAACCATTCCACCTTTGGCTACTGAGATGTCTTTCACTTGGAGCTTCTTTGTTCCTTTGACATACTCTCATCAGTGTGAGCATACTCTCATCAGTGTGAGCACTTTCTCACTTTCTGACACTACAAAGTTCTCTTAGTTTACCTTGTATATTTTCTGTCCCACCCCTAGAATCAGCCATTTATCTAGGGAGCCTCAGTTCCTTTAATTGGAGAATGGTTCTAGACACCAAGATGTGAGTCTAAGTGTACTTATTGCTGCTGAGTGTCCTTGCTTCTAGGCTCTCTCAGCTAAAAGAATAAGAAAATATGTGGATATATGTTAACCTTTGTATACAGACATACCTTGGAGATACTGCAATTTTGGTTTCAAAACACCACATTAAAGCATACTTTATAGTACTATGAGTCATATGAATTTTGTGTTCCCACTGCACATAAAAGTTATGTTTATACTGTGCTTATAGTCTATTAAATGTGCAATAACATTGTCTAAAGAACTAGATATATGGTAGATAGATAGATAGATAGATAGATAGATAAACTTTAATGAAAAAAACATTTTATTGCTGAAATACGTTAACTATCACCTGAGCCTTCAGCAAGTCTTGGTAGTAGCATCAAAGGTCACTGATTACAGATCACCATAACAAATATAATAATAATGAAAAAGTTTGAAATATTGTGAGAGTTATCAAAATGTGACACAGAGACATGAAGTGAGCAAATGCTGTTGGAAAAAACAGTGCCCACAGACTTGCTCGATACAGGGTTGCCACAAACCTTCAACTTGTAAAAAAACAATATCTGTGAAGCACAGTAAAGTGAAGCATAATGAAACAAGGTATGCCTGTATCTATAAATATTTCCATATGTATCCATCCAAATCTATAGTAAAATTAAAAAATGAGCTTAGGAGTTCCAGTCGTGGCTCAGTGGTTAACGAATCCGACTAAGAACCATGAGGTTTTGGGTTCGATCCCTGGCCTTGCTCAGTGGGTTAACAATCTGGCGTTGCCATGAGCTGTGGTGTAGGTTGCAGACGAGGCTTGGATCCTGCGTTGCTGTGGTCCTGGCGTAGGACGGTGGCTACAGCTCCGATTTGACTCCTAGCCTGGGAACCTCCATATGCCACAGGAGAGGCCCAAGAAATGGCAAATAGACAAAAAAAAAAAAAAAAAAAAAAAAAATGAGCTTATGCATGTATCTCCAACTCTATTTACAACCAAACAAGCCTTTTTATATGTGTCCATATCCTCCAGCTCCAATAGTAAGAAACCTGCCTCCTGCCATCTGCCATTAATCTACCTCACTGTTCAAGTACATGTGAAACCCACACCCCCATGTGAAACAAAATTAACTAAAATATATTGCTTATGTGCACTTTCTTCCTTTGGCTTCAGTTTTATGTCTCTACGTATTTCCAAAACTACTTAAACCAAAAACTTTTCTCCCTGTTCCTTCAGTGAAGTTGCTTTGTACATGTTGTACAATCAGATTGTTTTGTCACAATATGCATTACATTCTGGAATCTACCAACCTTCTAAATGATGTTTTATTTGCATACATTAAAGTTAATTCTTGTGCCATGGGTTTTGACAAAGGCAGAGTGTCATGTATCATACATATTTATCTCCACAAACCCCTGCCTCAACCAAAAACAACCTGTCCCCAAACAGGGTCATTGGCCATGCCCTTAAAAAAAATTAACTACTCTGGGAAAAAAATTCTAAGGGGCACAATTCCCTCCTACTTTCAATATTCTACACTCCCCATCCCAAGCCTCCTTTTTTCCCCTGGCATCCTCTCCCCCTCCCCCAGGTGCATCCATTACCTTAAGGGGTTTTCTTCTCTCTCCCACCCTCACACTGTAGGAGTGCATGAGCAGGACAGGTGCACAAATTTTTCAAGAATAACTTCACAAGATGTCCAATGATAGGCAAAGATCTGATGATGAGCACTTCACCAATAGGAATGGTAGTTCCGATGCAGACCAAAGAGACACTGCTGCTCCAAAGCTTTAGGGACAAGAAAAAACACTCCTTGATACAAATTGTAGCAATATTTTTTGATCTGTTTCCTAAAACAAAGGAAACAAAAGCAAAAATAAACAAATGCGAACAAATTAAATTTAAAATCTTTTGCATAGCAAAGGAAATCATCAAAAAAAAAAAAAGACAACCTACTGAATGGGATAGAATATTTTCAAATGAAATGCTTGTTAAGGGGTTAATACCCAACATATATAAATAGCTCATACAACTCAACAGCAAAAAAACAAATAATCCATTTAAAAAATGTTCAGGTAGTTCCTACAAAGGCGCAGTAGGTTAGTAATCAGACTGCAGTGGCTCAGGTCTCTGTGGAAGTGCAGGTTCAATCCTCAGCCTGTCAGAGTGTGTTAAAGGGTTCATTGTTGCTGCAGGTGCAACATAGGTCGCAGCTGAAGCTCAGATTCAATCTCAGGCCTGGGAACTTCCAGATGCCATTTTTATGGGCATGGCAATAAAGATAGATAGATAGACAGACAGACAGACAGAAGAACTGAATAGACATTTTCCCACAGAGGAAATGCAGATGGCCAACAAGCACATTAAAAAATGCCCAATATTAATAATCATCAGGAAAATGCAAATTAAAACCACAATGAAGTATCATATCACACTTGCTAGAATGGCTATCATTAAGAAGAACACAAATAAGGTTGTCAAGGATGTGCAAAAAGGGAACCCTCATACACTGTTAATGAGAATGTAAATTGGGACAGCTACTGTAGAAAACAGTATGGAAATTTCTTTAAAAACTTCAAAGAGAACTACCATATGCCACAGCAATTCCACTCCTGAGTGTATATCTAAAAAAGCAGAAAGCAAGAAGGAAAGACACTAATTTGACAAGATACATGCACTCCAATATTGATAGAAGCATTATTTACAGTTGCCAATATAATAAAGCAACCTAAATATCCATCAGCTAATGAATGGATAAAGACGATGTAGAATATATACATTGGCATACCACTCAGCCATAAAAAAGTAAGAAATTTTGTCATTTGCAGCAACATGGAAACATGGATGGACTTGGAGGACATTATGCTCAGTGAAATGAATCAGACAAATACTGTGTGATATATGTGGAATCTAAAAAATAAAACAAATGAACAAATATAACAAAACAGAAGCAGGATCATAAATGTCGAGAACAAACTAGTGGATATCAGTGGGGAGAGGGATTAAGAGGTACAAAACATGGAGTATAAAATAAACTACAGGATGTATTTACAACATGGGGAATATCACAAATATTTTATAATAAATGTAAATGGAGTATAACCTTAAACAAACAAACAAACATACAAGGGAGAATGAGTAAGAGAGAATCTACTATCCAGCAAAAGAAAAACATTAACTTCCCCAGCAAAACCACCACAAATTTCCCATTAAGTGCAAAAAGAATTCAGAAGCAGCTAGCTGAAATCAGCTTTGATTATCCTCTTACCTGAAATGCTGAACCTAAAAGAGTTAGCATAAATGAATGGAAATTACTTGGTCTATCAGGTTCTGTGAATGAAGGTGGTGTGTTTTTCCGGATATCACACTTCATCCAATTATTCATTTAAGCCACCAAAAGTTACTTTTCACACCACAACCTAACACTGTAATATCAACAGTCAAGAAGTCATCTGTCTGAGCATCCTTAAAAATAACTGCAGTCCCACTTTGACTATTTCAAAGATTTTGCTGTCAATTTTTTCCCTCTTGACAGACTGCAACTCTGTAGATCCTCCAGTTGGAAGCATAGCTGCTTAGTATTTGACCAACAGAGAAGAACATGACAAGAGGTAGGCAATACAATTCACATAATCTGTATGCAGTGTGAAGAAGAGGCATCTTCTCTCTCTGATATAAATCTTTATAGCCTTTGCAATATGGACTTCTGTGTATGTGTTACGCTGCTGGCTCTTCTCCTTGCCGTTATCCTTTGGAAACTAAGAGACTCTCCCAAAGGGCAGATGCTATCAAGAATAGAACTTTGTAGCTATAGCTTATTTATGTTTAAAACATCTACTTGCAAGTCTTGCTTCTTTGGGATAGTAAAATGTACTCTTTAATATACTGATGATACTGGTCTTGAAATCTACCAAAAAATATAGTGCATTTTGGCTTAACTCATTAGCTATATGAAGCTATTCAAGTAGCGATAGATAATTAGGAATTAGATGATTTATAGTAAACCATATCTACTTCTAAGTATGTCTTTCACACTGTTGTGAAAATCTTACCTTTTGCCTTTGTCAGTTTGTAATTAGAGGATTTTCTTTTACCCTTTGTAACTCAAAGACCACTTTATGTATCATCTCAAATACCACAAAAGTGTTCCTGAAGGCAAAAAAAAAAAAAAAAAAAAAATTTCAGGAGTTTTACAACAACTTTATAAATACAAAGTTTGAAAAACCATATTGTAATTGCTTCTTTATATGTTTCTAACCTTATGAGGGCTTATCTATCTTATCATGAATACCCATGGCTAGCACATTTCTAGCACATAATAGAAACAAAGTGACCACTTTGGAATAAATATATTAATCCCAGTTTATCTTAATTAAAATAACCAATAAATAGTTTTCATGCTGAAATTCTTCTGATTTTCAATTATTTTAATTGAAAATTGTGGAAAAGTAACTAAAACTTTGAGATTCAATATCTTTTCCATAGGCATATGTATAATGTAACACATTCACTTAGCTCTATAGAATCCTATTAATCCAAAGGGGCTTCTGCATAAACATAATGAATATTTCATTATATCTTTGCCTATACATTGACACTTGGAACAATTTTTAATATCATAGGTTTTCTCATTCATAATGAAATAAGAAATTTTTAATAAAGAAATGATATATTTTTATGTCCAAAATGTAAAGTGTTCACAAATTTTATTTTCTATGATTTGGAATAAGTTGCTTCTATAGGCAAACAAGGTCAAGTTTATAATTTTCATAAATGTAATTTTGAAAATTTTATAAAAGCTAAAGCTCCTTTTACTTAATGTAATGAACAGGTGATGGTGACATGCATAATGCAATTTTCGCAAATGAAGGTAAATGTAAGTTCATATTTTCTATATTCAAGAAAAATATGAACTAACTCAATAAAGATGAGCAATATTAACCTGAAGGAGTTAATCATCAGAGTGAATGAGGGAAAATAGTATAATTATCAATATATGAAGGTAGTCATTAAGGTGAACCAAGGCACATAATATAGTTTGCAATATAATGTAAACAAAAGCCAAAGTTCCCATAGCAACAGAAACTTTTCTCCAGGGTGCACATACTGTATTTTGGATTACCAGTTAGGGTTCTAAATTGGTAGTTTCTTATGCATGTGAGTAATAAAGGTACATCAACATGGTTCTGAACACAAAAATATTTGTACATTCAGTTTCATATGTGTTTAAATTTGCAAGCTTCACACTTAGTTTTCTATACTGCTGATATCCCCTAAACTTATGGTGGCATTTTAGGTTAGTGTCATGAAATTACATTTATCTCATTTGTGGCAATATCTTTATTGTTTAAACTTGTATGTTTTAGGATATATATGTGATATGTGCAATTCAGTTTTAAAAACTTTGATGATTAAATCACTAGTGTTAAAATATAAGGTTATATAAATATTAGGAAATATAATAGCTAGCCCTAAATTATTTCACATAAGAAATAAAATGGTGGAGGCCATAAAATGATATTCTTTGCTCATCATTGTTAGTCTTGCTGCAAGGAAAATCTTTTTCTTCTAAAATTCTACCTCAAATAACCCACTCCATTATAGCTATATCTTCACTCTGTTTTTCTTCTTTATAAAATAAAACAGGGCTGTTTAAACTTACAAAGTTCTTTACAATAAGTTAAATATCAATTCTCATAAAATTTTTGTGAATATGCAAGATGGGGGGAAACTTCAATTACTTGTATTTTATGTATGGGAAAAGAGGCACACACCCAAGAGCATACAAGAAGAGCAAATTGGCAATACAATACTTACTCAGCATAGTCAACTTTAATTTATTTTATTTATTTATTTATTTTTGTCTTTTTGCCTTTTCTAGGGCTGCTCCCTCAGCATACGGAGGTTCCCAGGCTAGAGGTCTAATCGGAGCTGTAGTTGCTGGCCTACACCACAGCTCACGGCAACGCCGGATCCTTAACCCACTGAGCAAGGCCAGGGATCAAACCTGCAACCTCATGGTTCCTAGTCGGATTCGTTAACCACTGAGCCACCACAGGAACTCCTAATTTATATTTTATATACTAAATTTTTATATTCTATTCCATATATTTAATATTATATATTATATATGGAAAGTAGAAACAGCTAGGGGAGAAATCTTGTATTTTGTTTCCTGTTTATATATTTTATTCACTTAGATATAAATTTTATTCACTTTTATTAAGAATCAATAATAAAATACTTAGAATATTCTAGAGAATCCTACTGGCTCTTTATGTCTAAGAGAAATTGAACTTTTCAGGGTCTAAATTATTGATAGATTTGGCTCTTTGTAAAATGGAAAGAGTTTAAAAAGAGGCTTTAGTTTTACTAATATATCGATCCTCAATTCAAATGCCCTCAAATATGTATGTCTTTGCAATTACATTAAGATAGGGACAGAAAGATCAATCTTTAAGTGAAAATTAGTGCGATGTCTCAAAATTAAACCATTTTGGAATTCCAACACTTAATAGTACATAACTGAGGCACATAGAAGAATATCTGATGTATGGGAGATAATATTACTTTTCCATAATTTGAATAAGTAGGAAAAAACATAAAAATCTTACCAAGCTTTCCAGAAAATATAGACTTGCATTCTTCTATTGTGTAAAATTTGTTTTATTTGATAAGTATAGAAGTCAGAGATGCTGGAAATAAGGGTAAAAGTTAAAATTCCTCTTCAATTAAAAATAAAACAAAATAAATAGTGGTAAGGAGTCTGGATGCCATGAATATTTTAGCATTTTCTAGCATCTAAAGATGTTCTCACTTTGTTACATATATAAATGGTTTTGTTCATGTTGCTATTAAAGTGAAAATACCTGTGTTAGAATACAAATTTAAAACAATGATGTCCAGTTTGAGGGGGAAAAATCATCCCTTTTGAAGATAATGATAACTATTCAAGTTTTCCTCTATGAAGGTAATGTTTTTTGTCTAAGTCAACATACTTTACCATTTTTAAACTTTTCTCATCATATTTTTGACAGCAGGTTTTCCAATTTTGACAGCTCTTTAAAAGTAATTTTAACAGCCGAGTGATTTCTCTTCTAAGCAAAGTCAGATTATGTGAAATGTCAATGTAAAAACTATACACTCTGACACATAATCATTTTTAGTTGAATTTACTTATTAATTTTGCTTGCTATTACTAATAAAATATAAGTGCGTGGCTAATTGTATTGCTTTTTGAAATGTTTTAAAGATATTAAAACTGTATCCTTTTCACTACAAAATGTCTCACTTTATCACAATTAGTTAGTTACCCTTCCAAAAATGGAGAGGAAGGAGGAGTGGCAGTGCGGAGTAGATAATAGGCAATTGACAGCCTGAGCAAAGTGGCTACTGTAAAGAGAAAATTCAAGACTGCCTTGGTTAAACCAGGGTGGAGGTATATCTAAATCCCCTGGGGAACCTTTTGCAAAACATGTGCATGTCCCTTTCCCCCTCTTCCCACAGCTCTATATACCCAACCCCTACTGCTGAGATTCTGATATACTCTCAGCACAGGAGGATAAAGAATATTTTTCACCTGCCCACCCTCACACCTGATTGAAAACCCCTGGAAACAATTTAAATATAAACTGACAATTTTCTCGACTGGATTAATCCAGTTGATTTCCTCAAACTTTTATTTCATAGTCAAAGTGTTGAAGGAGGTGAGGCAACTATCTGGTAAATATAAATAAATGGATTGTCAGTTCAAAAATTACCTTCTCTGTTACATTTGCTCGAGTCTCCTGTTTCTTGATTATTTTACCTTGGTGACTGAAAGCTTGTTTCTCCATAGAACGATTTTGTCACAATTATAAAGAAAAAAAGCTGTAGAGAAGAGGGTTTCACTTCAGTTAATGATTCACTATCTGACCAATACTGTAAATGGAATTAAATTGTCATCTAACATGCACCTTGCAAAATTTAGAAAAGTTAGATTTGTTACCCTGGATGATTTCACTGAGGAGTATACATTATCTAGATTGATAAATCGAATTCTAAACTATCCTATTCTCCTGTCATTGTAGAAATGTTCCACTTTGTGCTGAATGAATAGACTTGCCTTAGACAAATTAAAAGCGTTAATTACATTTTGAAGTCTAAACAAGTAAACAACACACACACACAAACAGTTGAAATTACAAGTAGGATTCAACATCTCAATAGCTTCATTCAATGGCAAGTGGGAAACAATGGAAAAATAACTGTAAAATTCCAGGAGAAAATTATTTCCAACCAGACTATCAATCAAGTGTGAGAGCTGAATGTAGACTTTTTAGATAATACCTAAAATAACTTACCTTTTCCTAGTCTTTCTCAGGTAGCTCTTAAAGAATGCACTCCACCAGCTTGAAGAAGTAAGCAGTGAAATAAAATCCAGCAATCTAGCAAACAGGAAATCAAACTCAGGAAAGAAACAAATGTAATTTTCAAGGTGATGAAAAATCTTTGAGAAAAAATAACAATGCAGTAGGCCTAAACTGCTGATTGTGCCATCTAGATCAGAAGAATAGATCTATTCAAGAAAATAAAATAGAAGGAAGGCAATGGAATATGTCACCTGATGTGTTTGAATATACAGAAACGAGTTTTAGCGTTTTGGTGGAAAATTGGCACTAAAATAACAAAAATGGTCACATAAAATATTATAAACGAATGTAAAGCTATGTAATTATGATCCAAACTGTAAGAAAAAGTTGTATGAGAGAGTTAATGTAATCAAAGTTAAAAAACATCTAAACCGTGAACAAAATTCATATAGTCAAAATCATGTAACAATAGAATATTGTTTTTAATAGTTTCTTGAGATATAACTCACCTACCATAAAATTCTTTCTTCCACAGCATATAATTCAGTGTTTTTAGTGTATTCACAGAATTGTGCAGCCATCATTACTATCTAAATTTAGATGTAAGCCCCATACCCATCAGCAATCACTCCAAATTCCTTTCTTCTTCAAACCTGGCAGGCAATAATCTACTCAGTATTTCTATAGATTTACCTGTTCTAAACAGGTTGTTTTTGTTTTGTTTTGTTTTTGCTTGTTGCTTTTTTAGGGCCACACCCATGGCATATGGAGTTTCCCAGGCTAGGGGTCAAATCAGAGCTGTAGCTGCTGGCCCAAACCACAGCTGCAGCAATGCCAGATCCAAGCCACATCCACAGCCTATACCACAGGTCACGGCAACCCTGGATCCTTAACCCATTGAGTGAGGCCAGGGAATGAACATGCAACCTCATGGTTCCTAGTCGGATTTGTTTCCACTGCGCCATGATGGGAACTTCTAAACAGTTTTATAAATGGAATTTTACAATATGTGGTCTTTTGTTACTGATATCTTTAATTTAGCATAATGCTTTCAATATTCATCCATATTTTAGCATGTATTAGGACATTATTTTCATTACCAAATAATATTATGTGGTGGTATGGATATAGTACATTTTGGTTAGTATTCATCTGTAGATGGATATGAGCTGTTTCCATCTTTTAGCTGTTATAAATAATACTGTTATGAATATTTGTATACAAGTTTTTGAGGGAACATATGTTTTTATCTCTTTGGAGTGTATACCTAGGAGGAGAATTTGCTGAGTCATCTGATAACTCCATGCTTAACATTTTGAGGAATTGCCAAACTGTTTTACAGGGTGGTTATGCCATTTTACAACCCCACAAGCAATGTAGGAGAGTTCCAACTTCTCCATGTCTTTGTCAACTCTAGTTATTATATGTCTTTTTTATTTTAGCCATCCTTATGTTTGCAAAGTGGTATCTCATTGTGGTTTTGAATTACATTCCCTAATGAATAATGATGTAGGGCATCTTTTCATGTGATAAATGGCCATTTGAAAGTCTTCTTTAGAGAAACATCTACTCAAAACTTTTGTCTATTTTTAGATTGGGTTACTTTTTCTTGTTGAGTCTTGAGTTCACTATATACATTCCAGATATAAGTCCTTTATTAAATATGTGATTTATAGATATTTTCTTCCAATCTGTGGATCGGAGTATTATTTTCACCTAAAGTTAATTATATTTTTAAGATAGAACTATGGGAAGTGATCGTGTGTGTGTGTGTGTGTGTGTGTGTGTGTGTGTGTGTGTGTGTGTGATGTTTGGGAAAAAAATGTTGATTAGCCTGACAATTACCTTGCACTTGAGAATAGAACAAGACAAATCCAATCCCTGCAATTGAGTAATGGCTTGTTTTCATATTATACAAATAAAACAAAGTTGGTGAAAGGAATTTTGGGTGCTCCTGAGTTTCTCCACATTCTCTCCTCTGTCTTTTTCACTCTCTGCCCCTTAGTCTACAGATGCAAATAGGAAGTTAAGATAGAAATTGGACATTTTTTAAAATGCCGTTATAAAATAAAAACTAGTCTACTGACACTGAAAATTTAAAAGAAACAGACAACGAATCAGCCTTTCTCAAATTGGCTTTTGGGAAAGGGATCTTCCTTGAAGCATCCTAGAGGAGTACAAGTTTATCACAAAAATTATTCTCAGGCTTTCAGAAATAAACAAGAATGTAAAAAAATAAATGAAAATAAAGATTGTTTTTGTGAAGAAAACTACCAAAACCTAGTTCAGCATGATAATGCTTACTCTATGTTAACAGAATGCATTTATCAGCTGATGGCTTTTGTAATCTGACCATTTCAAAATCTGAGTCTAACCATTAGTAGGAAGTCATTAATATATACATATGTGCCTATATTTATTCTTAATGTCACTACATAGAACTTCATGCATTTAGCATCCATGTGTTAAATACTAGTTATGCATAGACATAAAATGCAGCAGTGAACAAAAGAGACACAGACACAGCCCCTGTTTCATTCTCTTGAATTACAATTTAAATGATTAAGTTCTACCTCTGGAGAGCAGAAATGCAGAGCATAACAGACCATTATTAAATGTTTGTTTATATCTTGGCCACTGAATTATATAATAGGTATACAAAATAAATGAGGGAAAAGTCCAGCCTTTGATAAGTTTAAAGACTATTTATTACAAGAGACTGAAACAAACATTTTCACCAAAGTGTGGTAAGTGTCATGATAGAGGTAAATGTGGCACTTCATCCAATCTGCAAAGCTGGAAGTGGTTAAGAGAAGATTTTATCCAAAAAGTGACTTGGAAGTTCCCAGTGTGACTCAGCGGTAACGAACCCGACTCATAACCATGAGGATGCGGTGCAATCCCTGGCCTTGCTCTGTGGGTTAAGGATCTGGTATTGCTGTGGCTGTGGCATAGGCTAGCAGCTACAGCTCCTATTTGACTTCTAGCCTGGGAACTTCCATATGCCACTGCTACAGCCCTTAAAAAAATTATGTTATTACTATATCAAACATATGATTTTATATTACCTCAATGGCAATTAAAGCCTTGACAGTGGATGAGATCAACAAAGAAAATATTAAGGATAAGAAAGAGAACTGATATGAACACTGAGCCTAGGGACACTGCAACATTTAGAAGTCAAGGAAATTGGGAGGAAATGAAAAAATATGAGATGGAAAATCCAGAGATAGGAATATAAAATTAAAATAAAACATAACCACACTGTAGGTTTGTTGTTCTGGAAGCCAAATAAACAAAGTGCTTTAGGAAGGAGATAGTGATCAATTTGGTCAAATGTTAATGAGTCTTCAAGTAAGATGAGGCCTGAGAATTGACCATTAGATTTCAAAATGGAAGTCATGGTTGACCTTGATAAAGGCAGCTTCAGTAGAATTCTGTTGCTAAAAATCAGTCTGGAATGAATTAAAGAAGGAATTGGAGGGAGAAATTGGAAACTGTGTGTGGAAGCTTCTTTATCGTTTTGTATTAAAAGGAATGAGAGAATGGAAAGATTGTAAAGGGAATGAGTCAGAAGGGGAAGTAAAGTCAAAACTGAGTTTTTTTAGGAATGCAAGAAATAGAAGCATGTGTATGTGCTAATGGGAATTGTCCAGGATCAAGAAAAATGAATATGGTGGAGGAAAGAAAAGAAAGAATGGTTAGTTCCACATCATTAAGCTGGTGGGAACAGGATAGAATCCAGTACATCATTTGAGGGCTAGGCTTTTCTAGGAGTATGGTAATAAAAGGTCAAGTAAATTTGCACAGAGTTAAGTCAACACATGTAGAAGTAGGAGGAGCTCATGGAAACCCTCTTCTTTTTGCTTCAATGTTCCTAGTGGGGTAGAAATCATAGTCAACAGTTTAGGATGAGGATGAGAAAAAAAAAAGTGTTGGAGATTGGAGGTGAGAAGAAGAAGAATTATCTAAGTCTTATTAATGAACTAGAAAAATGTAGTATTATTTCTCAGTAGCATAGAGGAACCACTTCTGAAGCGATCCCAAATTTAAGGTGAGGTCAGTCAGCATTGTTCTGGATATTTTTTTTTTCTCTAGCTGCATTCAATTGGGCAAAAGTTGAGTAGGTTAGGGGTTTGATTTAACAAAGGTGGTGCTTTATCCACCTGAGCATATTGAAGCAAGTAGAGGGGCAAAAGGGTGGTTGGTGTTTGCTAGTGAGTGCTTATCACTGATGGAGAGTCTTTAGAAAGTCATACCAGTTCAAAGTAAAGACATATTTTTAGAAATTTTAGATTTCATCAGTTCTAAATTCTACAGTATTCCTTGGCAGAACAGAAGAAAGAAAAAGTTTGATGTGAACTTTCCATTTCCTAGTTCTAGAAAAGGTGCTTTTATTCTCTTCTAGTCTTTAAACTGCATCATTTGAAAATCAGAGTCCTTCATTATCGATATGTGTTAGGATGTGGGCTTCTCTAGAATAGTGAAAAGTTAAAAAAAAAAATTAAAGAACTAGTAATGTTAAATTATCCTTGAGTGCACATTATTTAGTTCCTCATTAACTTCATTGTTTTCCAGTAAAAGTGAAATGTGCAATATGCAAATTAAATAATATTACATGTCAGAGTTTGAAAGAAATATTCATTTAACATTGGAAGAGGTTTTTTCCCTAGGAAATCTTGTTCATTTATTTTGCAAGAATTTTTGTTTGTCCCTATTTGTTCAAAACATAATACAATTGTGAGACCCAGTGCCTGCTGGCAAAGTTGGAATAGCTGTCAGCAGGAAATGGCAAACTAATAATAAGTGCTGGTAAAATATTTATATTATAGTTTACTGGGAAGCTGAATGTAGTTTTGTATTTCATTAGTGCTTGAGGCGATACATAGTAGCATAGTCGTGCTCCAAAATAAGTGGATAGAATTCTAAATACTATAGTAACTTATCTTTCAACTATCTACTAGGAAGAGAAAGAATTAATAGTAATAAAGCCTTTTACAAGTTGAAATTTAAGAAATTTTAAAGAGGTCTATAGGGCAGTAATTAGCATCTCACATTCAGTGTTATTGGACACTAGGCTGCTGGATCAACCACTTCTGTATGAGGCCTAGTAATTTAGCTCTGGTTCATAATTTTCAATAACAGAGCTATTCAAGAGGAAGGGGTGGTTCTAAACCACCAGAGGACTTGAAGTATAGTGATGTTCAAGTACAACACTGTGTTTATGTACTCCCCAAAGTGTATCAAAGCTCAGATCCAGAGAAATAAAAGAAAAGTCAAACAAAACAAGCATTAGACTGCGTAAAGTAAGGTATGGACAAGGCAAACAGGTGAGGCATTGTTTAGGTGGCTAAGGTAGATCAGTATCTATTCTTGCAAGCCAGGAATCCTGCCTGCTTTCCTCTGGCGCTCTGCAGATCATCTTACCGCGTGCAGACAGACTGTCGCCTAAACCCAACTGACAGACAACCTATTTCACCTCTGTAAAAATCATACCCATCTTCTTTCTTTGTGGTTCACTGAGGGGACAAAAAATATATAACTGCCAAAAAAAAAAATTACTAAATTTGTTTTACCACACTTTAACATCCCTTTTCATTAACTTAATTATAAAGGACTGGTTCTTAGTTTCTCTTTCCTATGTAATTTTAATCTACTCAATAAAATGTAAGTATATTATAGTATAACAATGTGTGTGTGTCTATTGTAGAAGTGACCAATTTTATCCAAATAGTAAACACATGTAGTGTCTTGCACATAATAATCACTCAATAAATATTAGCTAATATCAATATTTCTATCATAATGTTTAAACATAACAGAGAATGCACAGAAAACCAATTAGAAAATGAGGAAACTAATTCATAGGCTAAACAGGTAATATTTTAGTAATTTCAAAAATATATTTAACAAGCTCACAATAGCTGAACTTTGAGAAAAATAAGAGAAAATCAGATTATGTTTTGTGACATAGTACCATCGATTTGCATTCTTATGACAAACTACAAGTTTGAGCATGACTATTAGTAATCTCAATTTTCCCATATAATGTTTTAGTTCTGAAGGGAAGATCAAAACCAAAAATATTTTCTCAAAAACAAGTATTATACTTGAGTTATATAAAAAATAACCAAATGTAAAACCCATCTTCTAGTTCATAGAATTTTAAAAAAATTATTCAAACTTCCTTGCAAATTGAGCATTATACAATTTTTACTTTACGTATGTAATTTTATTGTGTTTTTTTCATTTCATGAGTTTAACCACAAAATTAGGAGAATGCCTTTACTCTAGTAAAAGCAATGGTAATTGCCATAATAACAAAAGCTCTGTGTAAGGAGAAATTACAACAAAGCTTACTTAGCAAAATATAAACTATAAAAAATGTACACAATCCTCCTAATTCTGTCTTGGCAAATGGAAGGCATTTCCTATGTTTTACTCTTGAGTATAGCATTCACTGAGACTCCAGATTTTTCATATGTATACAATAACTTGCAGACTTCATTTTACCATGTTTTATATTAAAACCCATTCTGCACTTTTCCCCCTCTTGGTTGAATAATAAAAGGAAAAACAATTTTAATAAAATATTTAAAATACCAAAAGTCAAAGACAAATCCTTACTTTAGTGGTTGTAGAGATTTTGTCTTAATCTTAAAAGTGGAAAAGGTCAGTTTTGTAGACTGGTGCATATCATATCTCTGTGTAATAAGAATATGTCTTTTCATCACTGCTACAGTTTTATGCTTACCTCTTTATGGTGGAAGAAATGCAATTTACTTGTCAGATTGAAGTATTTGATATAAATTCTTATCCTACCTTTTGAACTAGCATTTCTGAAACACTGTATCGTAAACAAATGGCATGTTTAATAAAACAACTACTTTACTCCTAACTGAACAAGAGAATATGATTATATTAATTTATATCAAGCCATATGATTAGAATTGTTTTTAAATGTTAATATAGCAAGAATGTATGATTATACTAATTTAAAATCAAGACATGTAATTGGAATGTAAACAAAATATTTTGAGTTTCCATCTTCAGGATATCATTTTAAGAGTTTAATATAATTTAGAAAATATTAGTTTACATTAAAATTTTGGGGGACTTACCAATCTACATACAAAGCTAAATTTAAAAGTCAATTTATAGTTTAGAATGATGCAAAAAGCTTGTTTTAAATATAAACAGTTGTGATTTTCCAAAGGATTCATTTAACTTTTCTATAGAATTGATTTCTCCCACCTACAGGTTAGCAATTCTAAAATATATTAGCACTGTTCTAATGAGAATGAAAATATGGGGAGGTAGATTTAGCTGAATATTTAGGGATACTACAATGTACATAATTACACACGTATGTATGGATGTGTGTTTATGTGTATATATACATATGTATTTAATATATAATAACTATAATTTTTTCAAAGCCAACGATTTGATTTCACCTTCAAATTTCAAAATATTAAATAGTAGATTTTCTCTAATCAGTCACAGATTTTTGATGCTGAAGATCATTCCATTTTTACTCAGTTGTGAGAACAAAGAAAAGTAAAAAATCATTGGGTTCTGACCTAATCAAAGCCATAAGCTGTTTTTCAAAACATGCATTGTTAGGATCCTAATTATTTCATTTGTGTTTGTTTAGATAGATAAACAGATGAAACATTTCTGATCCAGATGTGACAATCTCAGCACTGTCATTTACCTTTCAAGGATCATAGAATTTTTGCTTTTAACACATTCCCTCGAGTACCTACATGTTTTCATTATAAACCAGTAGTTGAGAAAACATGTCAGATGCTAAATTCAAAATCCACCATGCAGGAAACACGGGGAAATGTAACAACTGTTTTGGAAGAAAATGTCTTGAAGTCAACTTACATAAAATCTTTAATGGTTTGCCAATGAATTATAATTAGCATTTATGTTACAACTGCAAATTCTAAACAATTTCTGCTTAACTACTATAAGGCTGAAATTATTTTTGTCAAGTATGCATAAAACCTTAAGCTAAAATACCTACATTCTATAATACAAAAGTTTAGTGACAAAAAGCCAGAATTTGTAACATCGATTTAAATTATGCAGCAAAAGAAATAGTCTAAAGTCTAGAGCACTTAGACTTTTTAATACATATATGAATAATACTTAAATTCTTTATGAAACCTCATAAAGAATATATAGCACTCAAGGTAATAATTTCTGATATCAATATTCAGTAACTTGTATGTTGAAGTAGACTGAAAACTTAGAAATTCTAGAGGTTCATGTTCAATATAGTACATGAAAGTTTTGGGATATTTGTGTAAAGGGTAAAATAACTCAAGTATTTTTTAGTAATCATTTTCATCAATAATTATTCTAAAATATGAAGAAAACTACTTATATAACATAAACAATATAATCAATGAAATGTTATAAGCAAAGATAGATAATGCAAGACAACTGAGCTTATAATGCATAACACAAAATATTTAATTTTCTTTATATGACTACACACAATAACTTATTCCTACTTAATGAAATAATAAATACGCCTTTTTCTACTTTTTAAATATGTATTTGCAAACATTTTCTCTCACAGAATTGTTCAATTAAATAATATGCATATCCAATTAAAGAATTAATGTATTTATGGATATTCATTTTTCTACATTTATTTATTTAATAAAGGCTAAAGTTGGTTAGACTAGCATGGAAACAAAAATTATGATGTTATTTTGAGCTCTATAACCTCTTCTAATTTGCAAACAGGTAATTATATGAAAAATTGTAGAATGCACTAAAAAAGCAGTTGGGAAACAAAAAATATTTCATGAAGAACTATTAATTAGTGTTATAACCACTAAAAACAGAACTATGTTCATGAATATATAATCATCTAAAGAATGTCAGTCTTTAACTTCACTTAATTACTAAAATGGTCATTTAAGAATATATTTTAATGAGTATCACAAACATATCCTTTGATTAAATGTTAATAATAAGGGATAGTTTGATTTATAATAAAAATAGCAAAATATAAGACCAATTTCATATATATGCATATTGATTATGAGAAAATGTTTAAAATATTTATGCCTCCCAAAATAGTATCAATATAATTAAAAATACTCAGTGGAAATCAATCCATTAATATTCACAGCTGATCTCTAACAGATTATCGGCATTAGTAAATGCAAGTGTTGAATGCTAGTTTCTATCATTTATGACTTGTTGGATAAACTGGCAAAATAAGTAGGAAGCTTGAATCTATTTCTTTAACCATGAAGAATAAACACCATCACAAAAGCATTTTGGATAGTGTTTAGGAATCCATGTGCTAAATACGTTTTAATATAAGGAACTCTCTCATCAGTAAAGTGGAACTTTAGAAAAAGTCATATTTTGGAGTATCATAGCAAAGTTTGCACTGTGTGTAGTTTACTGTCACAGCAATTCTTCATAGTAAAAATTCTTAAATCTAAGGTTGTCAATCTTCTGGGTTGTGAGTACTGTACTCACTTAGAAAATAGCAGTTAACAGCAAAAAAAAAAAAAACCTTTTAAAAGCATTGACTTTTATACTTCATTCTAACAAAACAATTCACTATTTACTTATTTTACACTTAATCTCCATGCTAAATCTGAAAGTATGCTCTCAATAGCAACTGTAATAAAAGAATGTTGGGATAATGACACAAGATGATAAAAGCAAGGAAAATGTTCATTTGAGGATATAATCTCTTTCACATATGCAAGCTTTAAGTAAGAATAAAGTAGGATAAATGGTCCACAAAAGTTACCCAGAGAATTCCTATAGAAAAAAAATTATCAAAAAGTGGTAGAAAACTTTCCTAGACTCCAATCCCTGTTGATAAAGACCTTCTAATACAAGATTTATAGCTCTATAGAAATATGTGCTAGTAAATGTTGTAGGCCACAGTTTCTTACCATCTTTAATGAACTGATGAAAAATTAGAGAAGAATCATAACAGTTTTGTTGGTGGAAATATTTGGTTGGTTGGTAAGGCAGAGATAATGCTTTGTGTCCAGCAAACCTATTTATTATTTCTCCTAAACACATAGATAAACCATATTCTCAAATCTTCCCTGCAATTAGGTTGGCCTAATATAACTGACTTCAGGCCAACGGAATAGGTATTATCCTTTAGAATCCTCAATGAGCTTTCTTCCCTCCCTACCAATACATAGGATCCAGAGGAGCATTCCAGGGCTCTAGAAGACGGCAGAGCCATTCCTGGGTTCCTAAATGACTGAGTGGAACTGAATTGCACAAAATCCCACTCTCACTCTCTACCAAAACCACACTGGAATGTGACACAAAGGAGTAATAAATGTTGAGGTATTAAGCCACTGAGACTAGAAAAAGGCTAGATGATTATTCATTTTTATCTATTTCTCAAATACTGTGAATAATAAAGAATTATAAGGGATAAAAATAAAATTTGGTACTTCAGAGGAAAGCAAAAGTGGTAATTGTTCTGGATATGAATATTAGAATAAGAATAGTTCTTAGAAAACATATGATCTCAAGTATTCTGCAATTGGTCCCTGTCAAAGTCTTGCTTCCCCAATCATGTGCTGAACTTATGTCATCTTATTATGATAATATTACTATTACTCTTAGCTACCATTCATTTCATACTGTATTCTGGGCTGAGTGCTAAGCACTTTATATGAATGATCTCATTTAATTTCAAAGTGACCCTAGGAGGGAGTTTTGACATAATATTCATTCTACAGAGGAAACATGTCTATAAAATTTAAGATGATCTCACATATAATGAGTGGTGAATCCAGAACTCAAAATATCTTTTTGACCCATGGACATCCTATTAAGATATTATATTTCATTGAGGGTAATATTTGGATCCATCAATTACTGTTTGAGCAATTGTAATTTACTTCAACTACTATCCTTCCCACAAACAGAATCATATATTTGTAGGTCACAGGAAAGACTGATAGGAAGGCTTGACCTTAAGAAATATATTATAATCCTAGATCTGCCCTTCATAGTGGAAACCTTATACTGTGACTTTATCAACATGCCAAAATGATTCATCTATCAAAGGGAGATATACAGTAACATTTTGACCCAGAAATTAAATTATTCATTTATGATGAATAACTTGAATGAAAAGAACTTCACTGAAGTCCTGAGATATAATTACTCATCTAAAGGTAACTACTGTTATAAGTGAAATATTTGAAATTCATGTGATTAGTATATATCCTAGGAACAAAAATACTTCTGAAGCCAAATAATGATACAAACACTGCCTGGAAAGCATGGATTCAGAATGAAGATATTTTTCTGGATAGAATGTTTAACAGCACCAAGTTTAAAAGGCCTGATAAACATTGACAATAGGAATGACCTTTCATTGGGATATAAGACCAATAGAATTGAGTCTACTCCCCCATATCTGAAACAGTTGGATAGGCTTTGCATACATTGCTTTTGGCTTTCCTATATCTGCTTTCATGGCTAAAATTATTTCTGTGGATATGTCAATACCTTCAATTAGTTTATGTCAAACCCTGCTGCACAGGAATTTATCTGTTCTTTGAAGATAACTTTGCATATCCTTGTACCAATTTTGTGTTGATCTTGAAATTCAACAATCAAAAGGCAATCTCATCTTGTGTTATTTCAAATTTCTTGCTCATACCTCTCATAATCTATAAGAACAAAACACAATGACAAGAATTGAAAGAATTAATTCCAGGATAAAATATTGCTTACTGAAAAAACATGCCTATTTGTGAGAAATGAGTGAGGATAAATAATAGCAGCTGTTCTCTTTTTCTTTCATTTAGGGTAGAAGCGGTATATCCATAGGATTCAGTTAATCATTCCAACCATCTTGATTTCTGGACTAAGATCCCTTAACTCTTCCTAAAATAGGTCCATGTTTCTCTTTATAATGGTACCAAACCCCAGTCTAAGCTAGGACTTTTGCTCTGTAAGAAAGTGTGGCCCAGAGTAAATCAAATCTGGTATACAATGTTGGGGGAAGATGATGCTATGCCACTTGCAACTTATCAATGAAAAACTAAGCTGTTCAAGCTTTGTGCTGCCAAGGTGCCATTCATTTCAAGAGCAAAGTCCAGTGCCACAGTGCCAATGTTCCCTTATTCACCTAGGAAAATGCCAAGAGGGAAACTTTCCACAAATAACCTTGGGATATAGTAAACACAATAATAAGGCTAATTAACCCCAGGGTGCTTCAAGGCTGGAATGATTCAGTCAGACAGAAACAAATGATTTTTATTCCTTTATTATTGTTTCTTCTTCATCTGTGGAATCAGAGGGTGGGAAGAACACCAAGAATTCAGATATAGGAGAGATTCGGACAGACTTAGGAACCTATCTGATAGCTAGAGTATATTGTAAGGGAAGTGTTTCAAAAATAAAAACAAAAACAAAAAGAATGCTGAAGAAAGTTTCTCCAGAGATGCATCATGCACACTTAGAGAGTCCCCAGATGCATTTTTGCCTGGATCCAGCTACTTTTCTTTGAACTGGAGAACTTGTATTTGGAAATTTCTGATTGATAACAGCACACCAATAAATATACTTTGATTCGAAGTGAACAATCATGCCATCAACCTTCATTGTACTGACCAATGAGAAACCTCTGAAAATAACAACATGGACAAGAAAATAGATGATCAGTACAGAAAAGGCAAAACTTCTTACTAATAAGAGAGAAATAGACATGAAAATCAACTTACAAAAGTAAAAATAATTTTAAACTATATTATTAATATTTTATTTCCAATTTTTAAAATTCTTGTGGTATTATACTGTATGCTAAATTTTACTTTTATTAGTAGAACTAATTTAATTCATAATGAAAGGAGGGAAATTCCATTAAAGTAAGCATTGTCTATGATAGCACTGCTAAAATTCGTTAAGATCTGAATATTCAAGCTATATCAGTAAAAAAGAACACATGTGAAAACTTGTTATGCTTAATTGAGCATATGCAAAGTTCCCTCCCCAAAAATGATGAGTAAGAAACAAAAAGAATTTAAAAGAAAAAATGTCAAGAGAGTGATTTAAAAAAAAAAAAAAAGTTGTATAGTTCCCACTGTGGCTCAGTAGATTAAGGATCCAGCGTTGCCACAAGCTGCCATTGTAGGTCACAGAAATGACCCAGATCCGGTGTTGCTGTGGCTGTGGCATAGGGCTCAGCTGCAGCTCTGATTCAATCCCTAGCCCAGGAACTTCCATATGGTGCAGGTGCACCATAAAATAAAAAAAGAAAATGTGTTACAGATCCTAAAAATCTAATTATCTTACTGAATTCAATTCTTAGCCACTGCAAAAGATAAGACACAGAAGACCAAACTTAGCAACTATCACATGGTTTCACTTAATTCTGATTAATAACAGTTTCCTATAGTTAACAACAAGCTGAACCATATTATTGGAGAGAAATCAGAAATCACAAAATTCTAAAAGGAAAAAAAATCTATTTCAAAGGAAAAAGCTAAAGAAATATCTAATTAAACACCTGAAATAAGATAATTACTGTACTACCTGGCAGAACTAATGAATGGGGGGAAATCAGCAGAATTAAGGTTTTATTAATCTTCCCTACTTCTGAATCATAACTTGAGGTACTTGTCCAAAAGCTGGGTTTTTTTTTTTTTTTTTTTTTTGGATAATGACTTTTGGCTTGTGGCTTTATTAAAACACTATACCTAAAAAGTGTATGAATAAATAAATGGACCGTTAAAATTTTCCTATGACTTTTAAAGATTACTTTCAAGAAACAATCTCAGTTTGTTGGAGATTGGAGGAATCTTCCATTGAGAATAATACATTAGTTCTATGCAG
This sequence comes from Sus scrofa, assembly GCF_054392235.1. Taxonomy (NCBI): domain Eukaryota; kingdom Metazoa; phylum Chordata; class Mammalia; order Artiodactyla; family Suidae; genus Sus; species Sus scrofa. Next base: position 79,210,113 of record NC_139389.1, read on the forward strand.
TTATATTCTGGGAGGCAGGATTTGACTTTAAGTCCTAAAAAGTCATCATCACGAGGCTCTACTTTAGTCATGAAACTGCACATTTGATCCATTTCCTTTACTAAAAACGGAAAATCAAAAAGAATAAAACACCAGCCAATCTTTAAATGTATAGTAAACACGGTGCCTACTGTTCATTATTTGAGTGGAACATTTTGTTTGTCTTGTCTACAACTTAATGGGGTAATATCCAAAGATGAAGGCTAAAAACTTTCACATTTTTCAATCAGAAAAACAAACCCTCAGATCCTGTGAATTACCTGTCCTGTTTCATAGGTAGCACCTGTATTACTGCCACATCTGTGGAAGCACAATATCAGCCAACTGTTAATCAAGGATCACTTCCCTTCAAAGTGACTGATGATCCACTGTTAAAACAACTTATAAAAATAACTTCTCCTTCAAAAAGGTGCTTCAGGGTTTTCAGACACATTTCACTGATCTTGCTAGTTTAATACATGTTTGAAAGTTAATTTCTCATTAATATTTAAAGAAGAAATGGCTTCAGAACAAATTTTAAATGATCCATTAAATTTTAGAAATAAAATATTATTGGCATTATTTTCATCTAGATTACAAGGAATAATAATGTCCAAGATTAAGATTAGCTTTTAAAACTGTTAATGAGCCCTGGCAATGTGAAAAAGATATGGATTAGGTAGATGTAATGAGATATGATTAAAGGGTGCAGGCACTGAAGGGTGTTGGAGAAATTCTTTTCAGAAAGAGTATAATTAGTGTCTGATAAAAGTACTTAGTAGATAAGATTTTTGAAGAAGAAAGGTTAAGATAAACACATACTTTATGACAAACCTGCTGAATTTTTCCCCTTTGGTTCTCTTACATACTCAATATTATGCTGAAGTTTCATACATAAATAATGTTTGTCGAATACGTGATGCAATTCTACCAGACAATTAGAGTGTTTTAATTGCCAGACATGGCAAGCAGAAAATGTGCTGAAAAATCTTATTCCATTTTCAGTGTAAATTTCTTTGTTGATTTATGTAATGTAGCTAATAATATGCAACCTACCCTAGTTTTAAACAAACAAATGAACTTCTAAAAAGCAAGCTTTCCTTAAGTTGCTAAGCAACTCCAAAAGCACATTTTATTAATTTAATAAATAACAATTAGATGACAAATCTTTAAGGAAGATTTCCAACAACATTTTATAAAAAGTAGAAAATCCAAGCAGGTACCCTTCTGACTGTTCTATTTCTAAGGCTTCAGGGCTAAGTAGAGACACTCATTTTCAGAGGTACATTTGACTTACTAAACAAATTAAACATTTCTTCAATTGAAATTGTTGCTCTAATAGAAGTTGGGTTCTGGGACATCTTGTGTAGCTCTCCAGAGTTAGAGCTCATGGTTCATTCCCATAACTGAAGGTTTCTTAACCTCAGCACAATAGATATTTGGGACCAGATAATTCACTGTTATGGGGGGGAGGTCTCCTGTAAATTGTAAGACATTTAGTAATATCTATCCCAACTTCTACTTACTAGATGCCAGTAGTGGCCCCATAGTTGTTACAACAAAAACGTCTGCAGACCTTGCCAAATGTGCCTGATGGTGGTCAGGGTGTGTGTCAAAATCACATCCAGTTGAGAACCACTGAAAGTGAATAATGGGTAAATATACCAAATGAGAAAGATTTTGAGTTTTAACTAGTGATGAACACATCCTGTAGTCACTATCAGTCAACACTTAACATCTCCTAGCTCTAGCAAAAATGAAGAATAAAGTGACAAAATGTATTCCAGTGGTCTATGGCTCTTATTCCATTCAAGGTTCATTACTGATTTCAACATTTCAATGCAGTTTCCATTGTATAAAAATTGGGGAGAAAGAGACTAATGATGACTCTGTAGTAATAGAGAACTACACCATTCCAGAACTGTACTAAAATCTTTTCTCCCTTTCTTTTTTCACTCTCCCTCAATTTTCACTATGCTCAGTTGCTGGCTAAAATCATTTTAAATATAAATCTCAATTTTAATCATGCCATCCTCTGCTCACAGGGCCACCATAGGTTTCTATCACCTCTACTATGAAATACAAACGCCTCTACAGGATCTTTAAGCTTTCCTACAAATTACCACCAAACTCTGTCTCATCAAACATCTTTCTCTTTCTCCATTTATGCCACCTTTACCCCACCCCCACCCAGAACACAAACAGCTTGCATTTCCAACCTTCCTATGTGGCACATAAGGATAAATGCATTTTCTCCATGAAAGTTCTCCTAATTAATTCTTCCTGTATTTCTTATTGGTATCATATTTCTGTTAAAAAATGACATGACTGCAAATTAATTTGTGAGGCAAATGTTTTCAATAAACCAGACACTGAATATTGCTTAGTAGCTGTTTCTATCAACTTACATTTACATTATTTATGCCCAACTAGACTGTAAGTTCCCAGAGGATAAGAACAGGTCTTATTTGTATCCTTCTGATGCCTCTTAATAACGATGCTAATAAATACACTTTAAATTTGATTAGCAAGTATAACCTTTCAAAATTACTTTCACAGTTACTAGCTTATTGGTTATATATTTTCACTATTTTAGAGTCAATGAGGGTGGGACATTAAATGCCTGAGGGACTAGTCTGTAGGTTACACAACTTGTGCTCAGCAAAATATGCATTTAGTATGTGCTGACTGACTGAACCCAGTCACAACTTCCCAACTATGCAATTTCTCTCCTGGTTACATAAAGTTCTTATAGCATTTTAAAACAAATGTTATTACAAAGAACAAGAAGAGCTGAATGATGCAGAAGACACAACACAGAAGTGAATTAAGTTTGACAAGGATTAAGCTATAGCATCAAGAAAGCAAAAGAGAAATCTCTCAGTTTCTGCCTCAAAGTAGCTATAAGAGTTAACTTCATAATGCCATGACTTCTTAGCACAGAAAGTAATACTTTAAAAAGAAAGCAAAATGTTAAGAAAAAGTCATGGAAGGGCTCATAAAACCCCCTAAATTCTGGAGTTCCCATTGTGGCTCAGTGGTTAACGAATCCGACTAGGGACCATGAAGTTGTGGGTTCCATCCCTGGTCTTGCTCAGTGGGTTAAGGATCTGGCATTGCTCTGAGCTGTGGTGTAGGTTGCAGACATGGCTCAGATCTCGCCTTGATGTGCCTGTGACATAGGCCGGTGGCTGCAGCTCGGATTGGACCCCTAGACTGGGAACCTCCATATGCCACAGTTGTGGCCCTAAAAAGACCAAAAAAAAACCCTAAAAATTCACAGCATTTTACCTCATATATATTAAGAAGTTCAAGAAAACACTCTCAATAACTCTAAGAGATTTCTTCCCACTGCTTTCGGGAGTCCCTTAAATAAATAAATAAATAAGTTCCTAAGTCCATTTATTTATCAGTCTCAACCGAATTCAACAAAACCACCAGAGGTCAAAGGTCAGCTGATTTCTGAGGATACCTACCATCTCTAAGAATCCTATGCCTAACAGAGCAGCATAAACTACTCAGTAATTCTTTCAACATTTATTGCATGCTTACTAGGTGCAGACACTTGCCTAGACCCTGCTGGAAAACGCCTAAACTTCAGTTGCTGATGTGAAATTGTGCTGGAAATTCAGAATGGGGGGAGGTGATCTGAAAAGACAAAAAGAGATTTATCTGCAATGGGCTTTTTCTCGCCACCCCAAGCCTTCCTCCGACCTGACCCCCACCCTCCCCTGACTCGCCCATCACTCCCAAGTTTAAGGAAGCCATGAAATTAAAGTCAAAGTAAAAAGAAATGAAGGAAACAGGTAAAATTTCCACTAGCTACCGCAAAGATACAGAAATCAGCTCTCAAAGATATCCCTCAGCTGAGTGACTGAGAGGGAACTCAGAAGCCCACGGGCCGGAAGTGCTGGGGAAGGGAGGGTCAGGGCCCCCCCCCCAGGGGGACCGGAAGTGCGGGACCTGGAGTGCGCGGGAGAAATGGGCCTGAGCAGGGCTTGACTCTGCACCCAGACCTTACGAGGCCTCTTAGGGGGTTTTCTGACCTCGAGGCCCCTTCACACCACAGCAAGCTTTCTGCAAAATAGGCATTTTGGACCTTTTCCGAAGAGGTTCCTAGATGTGATGGTAACCTTGGCGTGAGGTCTGCAGCGAGGGTCCGCGCTCCTCTCCCAGCTTTTTCCAGGGCCACCTACGCCCCCAACACCGGTACGCAGAGGGGTATGGACGCCTGGCGTCGAGTCGCGATGGCGGGGTGGGGGTGCGGCCAGCCTGGCGTCGGCCTTGCTGCGCCCTCTTCCCAAGAGAGGAAGACTGGAATGGGAGGCGGGGAGGGTCCTGGCTGATGGAGTGTTAGAAAGAGAGCCCTGGGGGCCCGGAGCCGCGACGTGGGCACCGAGAATGTATCTGAGGCAGGAACGCGTAGCGGGGGCTTTGTTCTGGCCGCCTTTCTCTGAGGACACTGCTTGTGCGGCGGAGCCGGTGGTCGACCTGGCGGAGGGCCGGCTTCGGCTTCAGCCCCGGGCTCGCGCGGCGCTGTGGGAGCAGCGAAGAGGGCACTGCAGGGCCCTTTTCAAATTAAATTGTTAAGAGTGAAGTTGGCTTCAGGGTTTTTGTCTGGGGTATAGAAAAGAATATAGAAACACTCGGTCTCTGTCTCTGTTTGTCTTCCCCGCCCCGGAATTAATTCTGAAGCTCTCAGCTTGGCCTGCAAATGCGGGAGTAAGAGGGCAGGGAGCACCTCTCTTTTCCTCTCTCGCTCTCCAACCGTCCCGCCGCTCGGCCCTCCCTCCCTCTCCCCAGAGACCGAGTCGCCCCCGCCCCTACCTTCATCCCACACACTTCATTGGACCGTCTCTGGAGTCCCTTACATATTCCGCGGAACACAAAAACTACCGGAGCGCTCCACTTCATTCGTTCTCAGCATTGGGCGACTTACTTACATCAGAGTAGGAGAGCTAGAGTTTCTTGTGGATCTTAATACAATTAAAATGCGCCAGCCTTAGGTGTTCCCAAAGCGCGTGAGGGAAAGTGTTTGGACTTGGCGCTGATGGTCAATGGATATGCGCAACATGGCTTATAAGATCACTTTTAAGCTCCCCCCAACCTAGTTGTTACTGAGATTTAGGCTGTGAGAAGAAATAGCTTTCTGCGATTTGTCATCATATTAAATATTTGACTCCTCCTTGCTCTCCATTCTTTTTGAATGTTCAATGATGGAATGGAAACTCTAGGTTAATTTCCAAAGGTTAGTGACCAGGGTAGCCTCAACTCCCCTCCCTGCGCTGCTTGCTCCCTACCATCCTGGGAATTGGGAGAAACCCTGGGGTCCGTAGCTGCAGAATTAAGCACCCTAACAATTTCTGATTGTTGAAAGGGGGAGGAGGGATGGAGGAGAGAAATGGAAAAGGAAAAACACACACATTTGTGTTCATTTACACATTTCCTGTGCAGAACAAAAAAGTCCCACCATCAGCAAAAGAAGTCTCTTCCTCCAAAATAGCAGCCAAAGAGGGAAAATTAGAATATGCATAAATTTCTTCATTTTCATTCGCACAGAGCCCGATTTCCGGCAGATTTGTATTTAAACTGCTCAATTAATCCCAATTTCTGAACAGCATTTTACTTAGCATCTTCCCAAAACTCACCTAAAGAGCTGCTCTTCTCCCGCCACCCTATTTTGAAGCCTTCTTCCCTATTCTCCAACTGCCAATGAGAATTGCATTACGAGTGTCCCTTTATTTTTCCTGTCCACTGTCTTCTTTCCAAAACTGGACTAATGCTTTGGATTGTGCTTTAATACAGGCTGGCTACTCTCTGTGAAGCCATAACTGCAAATGAGAGCCTAGTGGAAAGGACATGTCTTTGAATGTGTACCTAAAAGGAAATAAACATGATAGGACCAATGATTTTTACAGCTCTTCTCCTGGCATAGAATCCCTTCCTTTTCTACACAGGTCACACCCCTCTGCTATTAGCAATAGCTAGGATGCTAGGACATGTCCACCTCTCAAACTTCTCTCCCTCCCCCATTTTTAAGGAGTGTGATAAGCACACAATTCTCTTCAAAGGAGTATTACTCATCATAACTATTCAAAGAGTGTCAGTCCATTAAATCCCCCCACAGCACATTTCTGAAATATTTGCTTTGCCACATATGCAATAGATCTGGCTATATCTACCTTGAAAAATTCTTGGTCGGAAAAAAATGTTAACATCATTTTTTATCTCGGAAACCCATTTCTTTTCCGAGATATAGCTGGACTTGGGCTTACCTCTCCTGTCTTTGAAACTATATTTCTTTTATTTAATTGTAGAATGGGAATGTTTAAAGAATGAAATAACTACATCTTGGTTTACTGAAAACATATATAAATCTTAATTCTACTCACTCCTAAATTCTTCACTTTTTCACACCTCCAAACAGAAAGAAACCTATATTTGCTTCACAATACAAAGTAGAATGTCTGTCCATAGTTCTGGCTTTCCTTCATTGTTTATGGATCACAAATACACACCAATCATTCGTGGTTAAAAAAGTTAGAAATGCTAATATTTGCTTAGTTCTTAGTTTATTTTTAAAAATAAATGTATATATTCTAACTATATGCTGCATCGTGTGTTTAATACATATGCATAAGCATTTATATACATTGGTTAAAGATGTTTCTAAGATATGGGATATAAAAGCCTACTAATTTTGTTGTGAGTGCATAAACTGAGTGCAGGTGAATATCTGCATAAGGTTTACCACTTTGTAAAACATTTGCTTTTATTGTTTCTGTAGTTTCTGTCAAATATTCCCATTATGAAAGTATTAACTTAATTTCTTTTAGTTAGGCAAGTCTCCAGTGACTCAGAGGTTCTGTTATATACAATTAAAACCAGATTGTTTAAAAATCAATTTTTAAAAGCCGTATTTTTGGGATGTACATAACAGTATTGAGAGCTACTTTTATTGGTGATATTGATTTCTTTTAATTGTATTATTGAAACAAACGATAAATGCCTTTAATCAAATGGACAATTCAAACAGTTAATCACAATAACTGAGAATATTTTCCATAAAATATTCTAATTAGAGTTGGATTTTATATGGAAAGATCCAGTTTTATTTCAAGTTGTTGAGTTCCAGAAGAGTTCAAGTGAATTTAGTAGTTATTAGTAGTGCACAGGGAAGCCTGAGGGTACCACTGGTGAGCAGAGCAATATACAGTTTCAGCCAAAGCTGTCTTTCTCCCTGTTGCAGACTGAATATCACCTCAGTGAATTTATCCCTAGAAATAAAAGCTTCTCATTCTCTTCTGATATTTAGTGAAAAACAGTCTCATGAACTGGAATATTTTCATACATTTTTAAGTGAAAAGATTAGACAGAAATGAAAAAAGATGGTTCCCCGCTCTGAAAGGTAAAGGGATAGATGCACAGCATGACCAGCAGGGAAGCTGCATCCTTCTTTTTTTCCTTTCCCTTTCTTTCTTCAACTACTGCTTGGTTTGGCTATGCATTTTGTGTCTATGATAATATATAAAGAAAAAAAGTTTTCTTGAGGACAAAACTGGCTATTGATAGTTATGCCTTTCTTTTCGTAATTGTTACTTAACAAGGCAAGCAAATTTCTCATAAGTTTTCAGGGCTACATTAATTTGCAGGAAAACAGAACTGCAAAAATATTTAATAGTCACCCTTCCTTGCTCTCAAACTGTCCTTCTTTGCTAAGATCCTTTTCCATTTGGCCCTAGCTGCTGGGCTGCCAAGGAATTTCTATCTCTTCTATCTCGTTCTGTTCTAGGCTCTCCTCTCCTATAACAACCCTTCCTCTCCCAATCAGGTTTCTTTCCCCTCCAAAATGAAAGCAATTACCAAACATGCTTTAACTTCAACATCTGCCTGACAAACATTAGTGTAATTCCTTCCCCACCCGTTTTTCATTTCTCTCAGTTCCTTTTTCTCAGGGTAATATGCTCAGTGGGCCCAGGTGATAGAAGGAACATTGGGCTGAGAGGAGAGTTAGATTTCTGCAAGTACAGGCTCATTGGCAGATTCTTCCCAGCCTAGTCTCAGGCACTGGCGGCTGTTCTCCCACCTAAAACAATCAACCTTGGCAGGTTTACAACTGACAAAAATAACCTCTCCCTCCTCCTAAGGAGATGGGTTAGCTTTACCAATGAGATCACCACAAGGTCTCCTTCCTCCACTTCTATTCCCTTCACTTTATTATCCCCTTTCCATCCCTCCATCCCTAAAGGAATCAAAAGTGTTCATCCAAAGGGCCCTAATTTCTAATGTTTATGTCTTGGCCGATAACCTGACTTCCTGAGAGCCAGTGTTCTCTTTGGATTCACAGGAATCTCATTTACTTTGCCCTTCTCAAATCCCTTAGTTTTGTGAATATGATTCCCAAATATGACAACTTGCCTATTCACCAGCAGAGCTCTAGCTCGAAGGCACCAGGTCCTTCTAGACAAGAATCCCCTCACATGTCTGCTTTTGCTCCCAGTCTCTTCCAGGGTTGATGTACTTGGAAACAGTGTCCAAGGGGGACCCACCCATAGCAATGAAGATGAGTGGGCACAAAAATACTCAGTGACATTAAAAAGACCTACCATATAAAACCAAGGGAGTCTATATTAGAATACAAGTTGGGCAGGGACAGATCATCCATCTAACCAGTGAAACAATAAATCAGAGGAATGTCCAACTGCAGCCGCAAAACACAAATTTCAGGCTGAAATGGAGTCTATCTTCATCCTGTCAGCCAGAGAAATTATTTTAAAATTGTTCCTGCTATTATTGTTTGCATTGTTATCATTAACATTTTATTTTTGTCATTATTGCTGCAGTCTTGTTATTTTATTTTGGTTTTTGTTGCAGCTATTATACTAAACAGAAGTTTAGAAAGATTAGTCAGATTAATTAGTTTATTGGTAATTTAAAGCTGAAAACTAGTAATTAAGCCAAAAACTAAAAATGATCAAAGATGATTCATACCAATGTAGGATTTGGGAGGAAGAGAATCTAAATTTTGGATATAAAATTTGGCAGCTGTGAAATAAACAGGACTTGGGGATCAGAACTATGATAATTGGAGTATTCTTAGTCACTCAATCTCTTCCCCTACTCTGCTCCAAATTCAGCTAAGATCATTCTGTGATTTATTATTTGATAGAGGGAAAAATTATATTTGTTTTTGTTGACAGAAAACAAAGACCCCATGCTTGTTCTTCATGTGATTTGCATTTGCACCTGAATTCCCTCTGTTTAGAACCATCCAGATATCAAAGATCTCTCCCCTCCAAGTTTGCATCCTTCTTCTCTTTGCTCTTGTTGTGCACCTCACTGAAAAGGGTGCATCATTTAAGACAGGTATACAATTCTAGCCCTCTCCACAGACACATTCCATGGAATATAAATTCAGTAATGCAGTTCTCTCTACAACAAGTTCTCTGCTCTTTCAAATATAATTAATGTTTTGATAGTGTAGTTCTTTAACTACATATATACACACAAAAACAGACGCACCCTCTAGCTTTGCTGTTTGTGAATCTAAAACAGAAATGTATGTTGCTCTTTCAGTGACTCCTAAAATTCTTCAACTCAGCCCACAGAGAAGAAATCTGTTTAGGTAATAACTGCACAGTCTGTTGTGTGTCCAAAAATACCTAAAACAATAAAAAAAATGTAAGCCTCTAGTTTTTGATAGTCATTTTTGTCAAATTTCCTAGTAATTAAAGGATATTTTGAATTGATATTCTGAAACATTCACCAGATTACAGTCAAAATCAACAAAAATACTGTCCTAAACTACTACTACTACTGGAAACCGAATTTCAGTAACTTCCATTTTACCCAACTGGGGCTAAATTGATAGAGATGTATAAAACTAGTAACCATAATAACAAAACTATGTGACTTAAATAGGAAACTGCTTACTCTGTCAGATATGTCAGTTATATGTTTTAGGTAATTTAATTCATTTAATTGCAATTGGTTGTATATTGACATATTTGTATGTGAAATAGATGGTCATAAAGACAGATATGTAGATGACAGCATACCCAATAGGAGTTAAGTGAGCAAATGCTGCTGAGCTTCCATATTCAAGTGCACCATATCCCTAACACTTTATTTCTATATGCTGACTACAGTTATAAGAGGATAAATAACCTTTCAGACTGTAGGACATGATATGTTTTCAGTCTTTAAAGAAAAACATGTAACTTATAATACTTAATCTAATGAAAATATAAACCTTAATCTCCCTATACTGTTATTGAGTTGAAAGAGCTAGTTATTTGGAACGATACACTGATTTCCAAGCAGCTTGGTCATTTTACTTGAAATGTGCATATATATGAGATGTTGGCAGGGGAAGTATTTTACCATTTCTGTTCACAAAATTTTTAGAGAGGATATGTAAAAGGGATTTTAAAAAAATCTTTAGGTTTTATTTTCTTACTCTTCAGGTAGTATTTGATATTTGAATTGTTGAAAGAAGGTAAAAGAACCAACAAGGAAAGGAGCACATGTGGCTTATTCCAAATAAGTAGCTCTTTTTACTAGATGCAAAAGAAACAAATATATTTCCCTAGTACCATTATGCAAAAAAAAAGGGGGGGGGAGAAAGAGTGTGATTTGTGAAGAGCTAACTGTGCTTTTTTTGTTATTGTTTTAGATGGGGTGATCCATCAGGGTTCCTTTAAGAGTACTTTCCTCCAAACTGTTTTCCTTAAAAGCATAAGTGTCGGAACTTCTTATCCCTTCATTCCCTCACAGGCTAACATAAAAACAGCAACTATTTCAGTTAATTTTTCAGTAGAAAAGAGTCTTTACAGGCTTAGCGTTTCCATCTTAGTACAGACCAAATTACAAATCCCAGTTTTTTTAGATATAGTTAACTTGATGTAAGAGCTACTCTATGGATGTGTGTGTAGGGGGTGTAAAATTTTTACAGTAGTGATCAGCAATGACATGCGAGCTATCAAAAGGAAATCCTCCGTCAAACTTTTTAGAATTGTTCGGATATCTTCCTTATTTTCTCCCTTTTTTCGATTTGTTTTTGAGACAGTAACACGACAACTTCTCTCATTCTCAAATGAGGTTTCGTTTGGCTCAGATTAATATTAAAGAAGATCACATACACGGTTGGAAAATATTGTTATTTTTCTTTAATGGGGAAAATTGGACTCCCGCGTGTCAGATCTGTGGTTTTCTGAAGGGCAATGGAAATGGTACTGACATCACTTTGCACTTTAACAATCGGATTTGGTCAGGGTACAAGTTGTTTGTTTAACCCGACAGCTCGGTGCACCCAGTCGCACGCTTTGCACACTCATTAAAACGATTATTCACGACCTGTCGAGTGTTTTCGGGTTCATTCACAGGAAAGGCTTGGAGCGAGCGAGAGCAATTCAAGTCAACACTGTCCACTACCCCATGCACGTGAGGACGAGCTGGTGTGTGCGTAAAAAGATGGAGGGAGGGGTGGGTGAGGACGCCTTACTTAGCTCTAAGTCCCTTTCGTCTGATGCTCTGGAATGCCGAGTGTGCTTGGTCCTAAAGGGCCATATCGCTGTATTAATTTCAAGGGCTTGGCGCAGGACAGAAAAATAAAGTAAATTAAATAAGCAAACTCAGAGCTCTCCCTCTGTTCTTCCCTTCAACCTTTAGCAAAGCTTAAGGTACTGGGACTTGCCCACCTTCTTCCTGTAGCCGCCTGACTGTGAGGCTCCACCTCTCACAGCGAGGATACTGAAGATAAGTAGTTCAGGAAAACTCAAGAGGTTAGGAGGATAATTCCATCTCACAAGGCCCTTTCGTTCTCAGGAAAGAATTCGGTTACTTTTGCTCTCTATATTCTTCAAAGATACAGGTGAGGGGAGAAGCTCGAGAGATCAAGAATAGGGCTATTAATCATATTTGGTAGATGTATTCCAAATTATTAACAAGAAAAGATTCATCCTCAAACTGTAATAAAAGTACTATAAAACCACAAGTAAATAGCCTTTAATGAATTGGCCACTTTTTTTTTTCAATTTCCAAGTCATTTTTCAACATTTTGTAATCACAGTAAGAGAAACACAATGCATCTCAATCTCTCACTATTGCCTCCTACATATAAAAGACACACCCATTCAAATGAACCCTGAGGCACCATCACATTCACATGTGAGCTATTCAAGAGAAATGCTTATCTTCACAAGGTATAATCATATATGTATATATATAAACTAAATAATAGAATATATGATTGTATATATTTATTTACTGTGTTCTGAAGAACATTGGAATATCCTGTTCGGCATAAGCATCACTGGCAAAACTTAGAAGTCACAGATGTTTTAGACATTCCACATTCAAATCCTGTGACTCCTTGATTTTTCATTTACAACATTAGTAGACCCAGTGTCCACCTTATTGTCAAGAAGGTAACCTCATCATGTCAACAGGGGAAAAAAAAAAAAAAAAACCTCAACAGTTTCATTCTAGCATATCTAACATCGTAAAATCATGTTTTCCTATTTTATTAAAACACATCAACAGTGAAGAATGGAAGCTTTCAAGTAGCACGAGAAAGATTTTAATCAGAAACAGATTCCTAATTGCTAAAAAGCAAGTACTAATAAGTAATTTCATAAACTCTTTGGGTTGCCATAATTCACTATCAAGTTTACTTAAAATTGATCTGTCAAATGTGTTTCTTATATAAGCTCTTTCATTAAAACCAACCTGTGATAATAATCAAGCAGCAGATGCTGAAATATGTAAGTAAATAACTGAAAGTCTCTGCATAAATAAACACAAATCAATGCAGTAATAGACAACACTATTGATGCAGGAATGATCGATTTTAAGTCTTCCAACCTGCAATCAGAGCTCCCAATGTATAATTAAAAGTATATTTTTCAACTGCACTACTGCTGCTGCTGCTGCTGCTGCTACTACTACTGCTACTACTGAAAATAAATAAATAAACAAGCCCTGGTGCCACTTTTACCTGATTCTACTTTATTCCTTCTATAGCATTTCTGATGGGGTGGGAAGAACACTCTCCTTTTCCAAACTTAAAACTACATCATTAATTATAAAAATTATAAAAGTATCAAATAATAAAATTACCACCTTATTCACGTTCTGAATTTTTAACCCTCATAATAGCTTCTAATTACTCATTCAGCACATTTAAATGGGAAAAATACACAAAATACTTATTTTTAAAGATTTTTAAAAACTACTGTAGCACTTTTGACTTTAAAGATGATTTGGACTTTTTGTTAAAACAAATGAGAAAAAGGGTTGTTTCTTCAGTATACCCTGGAAGCTCTCATGCCTATGCCTGCATATGCAAGCAATCCGAAACAAGAAAGAGGGGAAAAAGCATCTGTGTTATTCCAAAATTGTTTCATAAAGTGATTGCAAAACAAACAAGTGTCTGACTCAAAGAAATAAATATACTTTGGATTTCTAGAAATTCACATCTAAAATATTTCAGATTTTGCTTGAAGTTAAATTTCCTTTTTGAGACTATTTATCCCTGGAGGGCAGAATTAATTTAGATTAGCAAGCACCGGTGTATGATGAGTTTGAGTATTTAGGTTCTGTAAAGTAATGAAAATATGGTGTTCATATTTTTTCCTTAATCAACAAAGATGCTTATTTACATTCATTCTTGAATTAGTGTGGTCCTTTTGAATCACAGGCCTTTAAAAAAATCTCTTATTTATGAAATTCAGCTTCTTTGAAAGTGATTTTTTTCTTACATGATATCACCAGCACATAAATTTCAATTTGATTGTATTATTATGGGACCAAGAGTTCTCTTTCACTTCTCTCCTTTCCACCCAGGGAAAAGAATTCAGAGGTAACCGGACCCAAAAGGAAAATATCATCAGTTATTGTTTAGGGCTAATTTAACAGATAATTTAACTTCAAACAACAATGATCAGGTCATTAAATTTCAGAGCAGTGAGAAAATGAAAGAACTGAGAGATAACTCTCCCTAACTCCACTACGATTTTTAGTTTTCCTGCTCAACCAAAGGAATCAACAATGCCTTGCCAAGGAGAGAGGGAGCAAGAAAGGTTTGCACCTTAAACACATTCTGATTCAGTGGATGAGACAATAAGAGGAGAAGAAAAGGGGGAATAAAATTGAGGAAGACTGCTGCAATTCAGGGAGTGCTGGCTGTGTAGGAAAATTCAATCTAAATCGAAAATGAATATCCGAAACATGTCTGGCAACTGAACATTTTCTTTCAATTGAACACTAAACTCCAAATCTTGCAGCAGCGCAGAAATGTGCTTTCCTCCTGGCAGTTTTTGCACGAAGCCAAAGACAAGGAGGGAGGGTTATTCCTGTTAAGCAGCAGACCACGAAAAGGACATGGGGCATCTTATCTATCCCCCTCAAAAGCACAATTTTGAGGTATTTGCTATTTTAAATGCTTTTTTTCTGATCACAAAAATCTGTAATTTCTGCCCACCTCAAGTTTTGATAGAGGGTCAGATAAGGATGATGTTGAAGCAGGGAAATTGAATCTTATGCAGGATGGGGAGGGGAGCAGCCGGAAATGGATGAGCTCTATGCTGCATGGTCCTTTCCTTCCTGTGCCCTTTCCGAGACTGAAAATCACTGCGGGGGAATCCCAGGCTCCGGCAAGAAGCTCAGCCCACCTAACCCCCTGCCTCCCTTTCCCCAGTTCAAAGACACCTTTAGTGCTAAGGGAATGTCCATCCCAATTCCGCCTCTTTCCCTATAAGAACTCTTCACTTTGAACCACAGGCTTGGGCAGAAAAGGAACATGGGGTAGAAAGTGAAACAGAAGAAGAGTATATAGTGGAAAGGAGATGTCTACTACAGAGAAAACAGTTTTACCATCTATCAAATAAGGACTGAGATCTGAAACCGGACCAGGTAAACAAAAAGAAACAACTTTCTGGGAGAAGGGGCGGGCAGGCTTGGAGGGAAGACACAAAAGAGTAAGAAAGGAAAAAGGTGGGGAAGTGCGTCTGGGCAAGGTTCTGGAGTCAATTTTCCTAGATCAGCCAGTGTGAGCTACCAAACTCAAAGCTCTTCTTGTCCTGGGCAAGAGCGCCCTCACCTTGCTGCTCCCCGCGCAGCGCCCGGGTTCCCTTCGGGCATCTCGGCCGCAACGTCCCGGGAGCGCGTCTCCTCCCGGGGCCGCAGAGCCGCTCCAAGCCGCCACGACTCTACAGCCTAAGTCAAGGTTCTACACGGTTCCAAAATCCGAGAAAACACTGGCCACAGGGACTTCAAGTCCCGCCCTTTCTCCCTCTCCAACTTCGGCCTGAAAGTCCCCGAGACCCTGGGAAGGCTAGTGGAAAAGGCTGCGAGGGACCCAAACTCGCTCCGGGCTGAGCCAACCTGTGTCTGGCGCGCTCGCCGCCACTCTCGGGACAGCCAGACTCTCGAGCTTAAACCGCCGTCTCTTAAGTGTGCATTAAAAATCAATTATTTGCCTTAGATTCCCAAAGCCGGGAACTGGGATATTCCCATCAGGGACGAAGTCAAGCCCAGAACGGTGCTCATTTACGTAACCCTTCCAATAGAGGAAGGAGAGGCTGCCACCCGCGACCGGTGCCGGACTCTACCTGGAGCAGCTCCGCTACATGCGGCAGCCACCCTTGCTCAACCTAGGCCCAGGAGCTGGGGGCGGAGGGCCAGCTCTGGGGCAGGTTGGCAATGTTCATATGAAAATAGGGGGAAGGGGGCATTCTGCCAAAAAAAAAAAAAAAAAAAAAAAAAAAAGGAAAGAAAAGAAAAAACTTTAGAATGAGGCAAGACCTCGTCTCCGGAGCAAAGACAGACCTTTGTCTCAAACAGGGAAAGCAAATAGCTACGGGTTTGAACCTTAAGTCTCCTTAATATATTCTCTAAGCTTCGGTAAGTCTCGGAAATCACATTTCCATGAAATGAATTACTTTGCACTCTGGGACATATTTCAGTCTCCCCCAACCCCTGATCCATATAAATTCGTCTTCTTTCCTCTCTTTTGCCATGTCTACGTCCTCTTTACTTAGGGACCCGCTGTGACTTTCTGCCACTGAAGGGAAAAAAAAAACAACCACGCATTCTTTCAGCTACTTCTGCTGATAGCGCGTCCTCTATAAAAATTTAGAAAAAAGAAAGCATTTTAGCTGACATCAAAGTCGCGATTAAAGCCTTAGTCAAAAGCAGTTTGTCTGGCATTACCCCCCCCTTCCCGCCCCGTAAAGCACTTTCACTTACCTATCTTGGGGTAAGAGAGCTCCCAGTCCTTAGGTCTTTTTCCTCGGCATCCTTCAGACAACCTCAGCCAGAGTCTTGGATGGAGGGAAAAAAAATAACAGATATCGGAAGGCAGAAAAGAAACTCGAAACATAACACTACAGCATATATTTCCCGGATCCACCTGGGCCTCCATCCTCAGGAAAAGATCTCGGTAAACTGGCCGCTGGAGTGGGGAAAAGGTCGGTTTGGGGGCCCGAAAACTAAGAGGTGGATTATTTTAACTGCTGGTGGCTGGGGGGAGGGGAGGTCCTGGAGGGAGTGTACGGAAAGGGAAGGATTGGGATGAGAAAAGGAAGGCTTAAAAAAAAAAAAGCACTCAAAAGAAAATCAAGAATGAAGTATAGCGACTTTGATACTCTTACAGGTTGGTAACTTTTAGGAAGAAAGCAGAAGATGTGTGTATGCGCGAAAGGAGACTCTTAGATGACCCCTATTCTTTCCATATCTCCAGGATTTGACTTCAAGAGGAAAAAAAAGGGGGGGGATTTTTAATTTCAGTTTCACCTACCCTGTTTGTTGGAATAGCTGCGCAGATTTTCATGCTGGAGAGATCCATCTGTCTGGCAGAAGCTGGAGTGGTGTTGGGGGCAGGTTATCTGGTGAAGTAGGAATGTACAGGAACCCCGCCCTCTAGGCACAGTTACACAACCCAAGCAACCATCTCAGCCAGTTCTAAAACCTCTGATGGTCTTCACCTTCACCCTTTGTTAGCCTATTTCTCAAATAGGCATTTACTCCCAAAGACAACCAGCCACTTTAGCTATTCATAAAATTAATCTCCAAAGCAAAATTATTTCAATGCATGCAAATTCCTAAACGATGTAGTAGAAAACACACTTTAAAAAACACATTTATATATTTAGAATTGTAAATATTTTGGATTTATCCACCTACTTGGGTGAAATATCCACCAATTTAAATATAATTAAATCAACACACCGTAAATCTCATTTTTTTGTCTCTCAACCCTGGGTTTTATGGGAGTCATAGAAATCACATGAAGTTCTCCATGACCATAAAGGTATTTATATTAAATCTTGTTAGTTCTGGACTTCATGTTCACTTGATTTCTAATTTTGAAACAAATTGAAGAAACATATTTGGAAGAATCCTTTCACTGCTTTAGTTTAAGTAAATAGAATTCTTAATGTTTTATATGTTATTAAGTTGTATTAAATTGTACCAGACAAACAAAATACTTTAAACCTGGAAATAAACTGTAATTTGGGATTTCAAGTTTTAAGTTATGATTACTGAGCATTTTCAGTTCCAAAATCTCAAAAACAGCAAACTTCATCTCATTAAAAATAAGTATGAAAGAAGAAAAGCTTCAAAAAGTTTTGAAGTGTTTTTCTAACATAAGCTAATTTTAACTGGCAAAGGTTGGGGACAACAAAAATCCACACAACATTGCAACTAATCTGTTGCAAAAAAAGGAAAATCTATTAAATGCCATGCTAGATTTCTGTGTTTTTGAAGAAGATCACTTGAGGGATGATAAGACAGATTGAGATAAATGAAATGTTCACGCTGGGCTTTAAGAGGCCTTCACAAATTTCCATCTGTATATTCCCCTGCATATCTAGTATGCATTTTAAACAAGCTATTCTTACTTCTAATCACATCCATTATATATGTAACTTAAACAGGTATCCATATAGAACTTTTTCACTTTGGTCCTTAGTTCCTAATGAATTCAAAGAAGTCCATTTTACTCTTGACCTCAAAGCATTAAGTTTGCCATTGAAATTGTTTCTCAATTATGCAAATAAACAATCACAAATAAGTATGATTATTTAATATAGCCAGAAAAAAAATACTCATGAGGGAAACTTTTCTTCTATATTTATGTCCCTTTACCTCAATATAAGACTCTAATGCTCTTTTTAACTTTTGGTCAAAAGACTGTATTTCTGCTGTCCCAGTATTCTTATTCTACAAATGCAATCCATGGTAAAAGCAAACAATACATCATCACCTTTTCCAGTCTAAACACAGTCTTTTCCTTGAGCTGTTTTGGATCATAGCTGTGTAATGGAGGTTTCCTTTGCCTAGCCTCATTCACTTGGACTCTATTTCTAACTTTAAATATCAGCCATACATTTGGATTCTAAATTTATTTGTGGAATTTTCCTTCACGCTTTACCCTAAAGAACTGTTAAATTTCAAAAAACTTTGACCTCTGGTGAAACTGCTCTCATACTAAGAAGGTAAAACCATGTCCATGCTGCTTAAAGGATATATTTAAACTAGCTGTATTGGTCTCTTTTGGTCCATTCTCCATTTGTGTATATTTGGTTCCAGCTCTTTTAATTTTCCTGGTCCTTATCTTTCTTAGATCTCTCTCTCTCTCTAGGGTAGCAGAAGTTTTTTGTTTTGTTTTGTTTTCTTTTTTCCCCTAGGCTTTAAGATCTTCAAATCCACTTTCCCCTTCCTCCCTCTAGCTCTCTCTTCCTCTATCTGCCCATTCCACAGCCTACCCATCCTCATGTCCCAGTATTAACTATTCTATATTTGTATTTCATATCTGTTTGAGTCAGCCTGCTTCTCTCCTAGGCTTTTTTTTTTTTTTTTTTTCCTGACCAACTCTCTAAGTGTTTGCCGATAACATCTTGAGGACAGATTATTTTTCATTGGGCCCATTGTAAGAAGTAGCCAGCTTATTGCATTACTGCAGAACACATTTCAGACTATACAATTGTAACAAATGAACAACTTGTCCTCCACGGACTCACCACAGGATCCAATTAGTTACTAAACCTTTTAGTTAGGTTTTCTAATTATTTTCTGAAGTCATAGCAATCCGACTGCTGAAACAATTCAGAAATGTTTCCATTTTGTTTCAGATTTATATATGCATAGTATGCATGTATATGTATATTTCAAGTTAAAACAAAATTATGATTGTAAGCAAAAGGACAAATCTCTAGATGAAATTATACAGACATTCAAAAGGGACTCAAATAAATACCTCTATGATGTAAAAATGAATGAAAAGGAGAGAGAGGCATTTTACTTCTTCTGAACATCTAGAATTTTAAATTGATAAAATTTAAAATATAAACATTAATCTGCAAGCCATTACAACAGGTGATCACTTCAGCAAAATCTATATTGCAACTTCAGCACATCTTTATTAGAACTCTTTCATTGTGGGTAAACAACCACAAAAATAAATGCTGACTTAGAAAGTATAAATACAAATATTTAAACAAAAATATTTGCAGCATTCATAGCGCAAATTGTACCTGAACTGAAGGGCTCTGGGTGTCTATATATATTACATATGTGTGCATTATATCACTTCTATCTAACGATATACATTTATTTATTTATAATATGCCAAGTGCTATAAACAAATACCTGAAACAAAATATATAAAAAAGCATTCTATCAACTGATTTGAAAATAAACACAAGGTAAATAGCTATGCACATAAAATTAAATAATCTCTTTTTGCTGTATACTACAGAAACTTAAAGATATCAGCTGAAAAGCCTATACTTTGTTTAAAGCTAGCATTTACCAAATAATCTGCTCCTTGTAAAATTTGACTTCACAATGGAAAAAATACTGTTTTCATTTTAAAACTCTTAGTTCAAATGAAAGGAGCAGTATCAATTTTATTTGGCTGAAAAAGCCTTTGAATTTCCTAGAACTTTAATGGTCTTTTAAAAATTAGCTCTACTTAATAAAAGAGACAAAAGTATCAAGATATATATGAATTTAGCCTATTTTTTTATTTCTGTGTGTTCATAGTAAACATTTTTGTAAGTGACAAACACGGGCATATGACCACAGTATCACAATCAAGAAATTTTAAGACAACATTAACAATCACTCAAATTTATGCGGCATTTGCGCAACACAAGTTACATATTTGCAAGGTTTACCTATAAGTACAATAGGTATTAACATTTCACTACATTTAGAAAAAATAAAAGTGACCTGTTAGTGACCACATACATCAAAATATACACAACACAAACTGAAGGCAATCATTAATTTTGTCCCCTTCTGATTCGATTCATTTGAATGGGCAGTGCTGCCAACTGAAACAACTTTTTTTTTTTTTAAATACTTAGTATACCAAGTGCATTTTCTAGAACCCAATCTTTGGTCTAAAAGTAAACAACAACAACAACAAAAAAAAACAGCTTTTTAAAAGAAAAGGACAAAACAATAAATGGCCAAAATAATTTCTTGGGCACCTTTACTACGAATGCTTCTTAAATACAAATTACAGTTCAACATTTTAAAACTCTCCCCATAATTTAGGTTGTTGTCAAGGTCTCCATCCACCATACAGATCCATGATAATTTATAATACTGCACACATGGAAATCTGGTGGCTCTTAAAGATAGACTTGTCAGGTTTGAATGAAATGACAAAGCAGTCACTATTTAGATACACATTCTACTATAATTTTGACTTCCAAACCTTATATTCTACAATGTATTCTCCCCACATTGCACCTCGCTGACACTCCACACCTTGTTAGAATAATAAACAACCCTAAAGACTGAACAAACGTACAGAAAGGGGGGGCTTAATAAAAAATACCTGGACTTATTTTTTAATTATCATTTACAATGCAAATGTGTGTAAAATGTTCACTTACAGTCTGGTCCCAGGGATGTTAATGTATTAAAGGGTTGGAAGAAGACCCCTGATTTTGATGTGTGAAATAATCAGACAGTCCCCCGGACAGTCCCGTCGTGAAACTTGGCAAAGAGGGTCTTAAAGACTCACAGGGCAGGGTCGAGGGGGCCTGCGGAGACGTGGAGGAGGACGCGGCCCGGGCGCTCATGGATGTGCTGCTCTGCGAAGTCATTGACGGGTGTGGGACATGGGGGAAAAAGTAACTGGTCTGGCCCGCGAGCAGGTTGACCGAGCAGGGGTTGAGGGAGTAGGTCCCGGAGCAGGGCACCGACAGGCCGCAGGGCACCGAGGCGGCGAGCGCCGCGGCTGTGAGGTGGTGCGTGGCATAAGGAATCTCCCCATTGACCAGCCGGTCCACGCTCAGGCCGTTGGCGGTGGAGAAGGAGTGGTTGTTGCCCAGCGAGTTCTGAGTCAACACGGAGCTGTAGGGCATGGGGTGGCTGGGGTAGGCCGACGTGGTGCCATTATAACTCAAAGTGCTGCTGGCGCGGGGGTGGTGCAGGGACAGGAAGGGCGACATGGGCCAGTAGAGGGAGCCGGCGCGGTCCATGAAGGTGAGGCCGGTGGAGGTGAGGCGCGCCCCGCGCTTGAAGGCCAGCTTGGCCCGCGACGTTGTGGAGCGGCGCCGTAGCTTGCCCGTGGTGCCGCCTATGAACACATCGTCGCTCGACGGGTCCAGCATCCAGTAGTTGCCCTTGCCTGGGTCGTCGTAGTGGCGCGGTACCTTCACGAAACACTTGTTGAGGGACAGATTGTGGCGAATGGAGTTCTGCCAGCCCTGCTTGTTCTCGCGGTAGTAGGGGAAGTTCTTCATGATAAACTCGTAGATGCCATTGAGCGTGAGCCGCTTCTCGGGGCTCTGCCGGATGGCCATCATGATGAGCGCGTTGTAGCTGAACGGCGGCTTCTCATACTTGCCGTTCTTCTTCTCGCCCTCCTTGCCCCCCTCCCCGTCCTTGCCGCCCTCGCCCGCCCCCTTCTTCTCCTCCCCCCCGGCGCCGGCGCCCTTCTCTTTCTCGTCCGGCCCGACGGGCGCCAGCTCTCCGGGCCCGCCGCCGGGCTCGCCCTTGCCGCCCAGCCCGTCCGCTTTGGCTCCGTCCAGGGCGGCGGCCGGGGGCGGCGGCGGCGGTGGGAGCAGCAGCTGCTGGGGGCCCTTGTCGTCGTCGGTGGCCGGGGCGCCCCGCGCCTGAGGGGGCTGCGGTGCCTGGGGCGGCGGTGGAGGCGGCTGCTGCTGCGGTGGCGGCGGCGGTTGCGGGGCGGGAGGCGGCGGGTGATGGTGGTGGTGGTGGTGGTGGTGGTGGTGCTGGGGATGGTGGCTGTTGTGGTGGCCGTGGCTCGGGTGGTGGTTGTCGTTCTGGACCGCCTCTGGCACCAGGCTGTTGATGCTGAACGAGGACTTGGGGATCATTTTCACCTCTTTCCTATCTCCCATGTCCAGCATCACCCAGTCGTCGGGGGGAAACGGCGGCGGCGGCGCGGGAGCCGGGCAGAGGCGCGGCGGGAGGCGGCGACCGGTGGGTGCCGAGCGGGGCGCGGGCGGCGCGGGCGGCGGCGGCGGCACTGAGCGCTTCGGCAGCAGCGCAGTTGGACCGCAGGCTCCGGCGCTGGCAAGTCATGTAGCAAAAGCAGCAACCACCCCTCAGGAATTAGAAGAAAAAAAAAAAAAAGGAAAAGAAAAAAAGAAAGAAAGAGAAAAAAAGAAACAACCACCGCCCCGGGGGTGAAGCTCCCTCGCTCCCAACTCTACTTCTTGGTCTCCCCCCCACCCCCCGCTCCCCCCCCCTGCTGCTTCCTCCTCCTCCTCCTCTCGCAGCAGCAGTCACAGCAGCAGCAGCAGCAGCCCAAAGGGGGGGAGAGCCGGGCGGCGGGCGGGCGCGTCCCGGAGCGGCCGCAGCGAGGCTGGGAAGACAGCGATCGAGGCGGCTATAGCCACAATTAATTTTCCAAGCTACAGGCGCACACTAGGGCTGTAAAAAAATTTTTGGTTTAACCTTTCCTACCGCTGGGCCAATCAGAGCCGGCGGCGTGCGGGAGCGTCTCTCCTGCCATCGACCAATCGGCGGGTCCGGGCCCACCCACCCCCGCCCCGCCCCGCCCCGCCCGCCGGCTCCCGCCCCCTCGGGCGCTCTCCTCCCCCTCTCCACGGGCCTGGGCCTCGCGGCCGCGCGGAACCGCGTAGGGATACGCCAGCGGGAGCACGCTGCGCCGCGGCCCTTCTCTGCGCCCCGGCCCTTCTCTGCGCCCCCTCCACCTCTTCCAGCCCGGGGGTCTGCTGAACTGATATTCCCCTTTTAGGGCAAATATCTCACATTTCCGGCCCACTTCTCCCTATATAGGGTCGTTTTCGTTTGAGCGTCAATATTTGTTCTTATTGATTAAAGTTTGTATCCGATTTTATTTTTAAAAGCGGTGGCGGCGGTGGAGAGAGGAGTGGGAGTGCAGAGAGAGGATGCAGAGAGAGGGCAGGAAATGGAGGAGAAAGAGGCGAGGCACTACTTTCCCCAGTCGGCCTTGCAGGCCTGGGTCCGGCATTTCTGTGCCGGTAGGAAAATTGTGTCCCTCGTGGTAGCACTCCAGCGAGGCTTTGGAGGGTTGGGGAGGGAAGGCCCACCTCTGGCATGGGGGGGGGGGGAGGAGGTGTCCTATACCTTGGGGGAGGAGGGTCCGGGTGAGGTTTAGGAACGGGGGGATGAGGAGGAGGAAGTGGGCTGCCGAGAACGGGGCCAAGCAGGGGTTACTTACTCGGTTCCTGCGGCTCCGGCGGTCGGCGAGCTCGGAGCTCGGGCGCCGCGGGGTAGCCCGGCCTCGGGCTCCTGGCGCTGCGGCGGCGGGCGAGGGCGGTTCAGTGGTGGGCTCCTATGATGGCCTTCCGAAATGAGGGGTGCTCAGAGAGAAAACAATACCAAACAGTCTCGAAATAAATCAGGTAACACATGCTCTATATGTGTGTCTCTTCCCCTTCTCTCCGGCTCCAGACCGTCTCTCGCGTTCTGGGTGACTCGGCGCCGTTTTCTCAAGCCGCTCCAGCGTCTGCTCAGCTTCTAATCCGAATTGGAAGCGAGTAGCCGAGAGCGATCACCCTGGTCACAATTTGCTTGTTGACAATGGAGGGAAAATAAGGGTGGGCGTCTATTTCTTTCCGGTTTTTTTTTTTTTTTTTTTTTAAGCCTTCCTATTTTCACTCCCTCTTTTCTTTTTCTTTCCCTATCTCAAATCCTTTTAATTTGTAGGGGCCTTAACCCTGAAATAACCGCATGCTGCAGCCAACCCTTTCCCATGGCTGGAAGACACCTAAGCGCCTTGGGAGCGCGGATCCCACAATTCCAGCTTCTGGGGCTTTAGGTCTGGGAAGGTTCGGTTGAGGATTGAAGTGAGTGGGGAGGTTGTGATTCGGGGGCTTTAAAGGAATCCCGTGGCCAGGGGCAGGGCTAAGGCCCAGCATTTCCCAGGGATTGGAATTTGGTGCGGAGCACACTGATCAAAGGCTGTTTCATCCCACATGGGCATGAAACACACCACATTTGACCGAGAATGTAGCCTGAGAGAAGAGGGAGGTGGAAGAGAAGCATAAATGAAAAGCACCTTTTCTCTCAGTAAGGTAAATCATAAAATGTAAACATTTCTTCACTTTGACAAACTCAAATTATTTCAATACCAAACTCTGACACATTTGGTATTGAAGAAAAAGTGGTGCCTAGGTATGATGTTAAAGTTCAGTTCTAGTATAAAGAATGCAAATAATGAATATTCAGGGAGTATTAACATGGAGTTATTTCATTCTCCCCACTGCACCCCACTTTGACATTCAGAGAGAGGATAAACACGGAATAGACAGAAAATTCTAGTGATATATATATAAAGGAGCTTTGAACATTGGACTAATCTCAACTATTCTTTCACTGTATGTATTACCACCACCACCCCCTTTTTCAACATAATTCCTTACTTTAAAACAAACTATTTACGTTTGGGAAATTCATGGGTTCCAGCTATCATCATTGATGGTGACATGGCTCCAAACTTTGACTTCTAAGCTAGGGATTTCTTACAGAGCCTGGTGAGCTAATGGGTTTTGCGACCAGGCTGGTGAGATCTGTGGGCCTTCCTCTCTGCTCACTTTTCCTCCTCCCACTCTTCTCCCCTCCCCAGGCCTGTTATTTCTACTTTTCCTCATCTCGCCTTCTTTCCTCCTCCCCTCTTCCCCCCTTCTCCCTCCTCTCTCTCCCCACCCCTCTTCTCCCTCTATTCCTCTCCCTCGCTCCATTCCTCCACCTACTCCTCCCCATTTCTCCCCCCCACAGCCCCCCTTCTCAGCACCACTTATAATGGCACACAAGGGCTCCCTCTGAGGTGGACGGCCCGGTACGTTTTCGTAGTCGGTCTAGCGTGAAATGATTCGGTGTAACCGGATTCTTGGGAAAGGACAGGTTACGTAAACATTTACTGATGTGGAGTAACTATACTATTTGTACTCTGATATGCAGGAAGGAAAGTGTTGATTAACACAGAAGAAAAAAAAAGCGAAATTAGCTGATTGCATGCTCATAAGTGCAAGCTGTCATTGAACTGCTTTTAAAATAGACACAGCTGGGTGTTTGTGTTGAAAAATTTCTTGTGTTTTTGCTAATACTGAAATAAGCATGATTTTGTATACCAAACATTTTCAGATCATTAAAATTTGTAATCTGTGCTGGTTTTAAACACAAAGAAAAGAAACAGAATCATTTCGATGTAAAATTTGCTGATATTATATTAACTCAATCAGGTCTGTACAAATTGTGCATTGTGCCTCCTAAAATCTGTTTGATCAATTTAATACACAAAGTGCCAAACGTGGGTATTGTTTGTTAACATTGGACATTTTATTCAAATCCAAGCTCAGCAGCAAACTGGAGGAGCATTCCTTGAATACAACACCAGCACTGACTGATGAATTTTTAATGTTTTAAGGTGTTTCTTAGGTCAAAGCTGAGTGTTCATTGTTTAGTAATCCTGCATAAAATTTTAGCAGGTGAAATAAGTTTGTCTTCTGTTTACTTTCAAATAGCAAAAACTAGGGTCTACTAATGAGAGCTCATTTTATAGGCTAGGGGCTTATATTGACTGGGAAAATGTTTTGCATGCAAATTAAAAATGTGTTATATTATTTTAAGGATTTCATGGATGCAAGTCTTAAAATAGGGTATTTGTGTAGGAATAAATAAATTATAGATTAATATTATCATATTAAAGATCTCCCTAATGACAAAGGTTACTTGCAATTTTGGGGAAGTGAATTCAAATTCCTTTTATTAATTTTAATTAGGTTTTATGGTGAGATAGAGTGACGTATATGTGTATACACACACATATATGGACTTGTTCAACAAAACATGCACTGTTTACTCAGCAGCCCACATTTGTCTCAGCAATGGCTTCTTTTTAGAAAAGCTACTAGATGAAATGAAATGGAGGGGGAGGGGGTCTTGGACAGAGTATTGTGCAAGTTGAAAGTCTCTGGATGGAGCTTTGTATATCCTACTGGCCAATTTGGGTGCAAATTGGATTTGAAGGACTGCCCACATCTACCTCAGGCCTGTCTCCTAAACACGTGAAGCCCTAACTCTGTATTTCCATTTCATTCAGTCTCTGTAATTACCTTTAGAAGAAAGAGGGCATCCAGTGGTCTCAAATCTGAAAAAAATTCTCTATCATTTTAATATTTTCTCATCAGCAGCTTAATCTTGATCTCATAGATCTATAAATGTAACTGTTGACAAATCAAAGCTTAAGTCAGAGCAAATATAATTTTCTGGCACATAGTTGTAAACTTCTCATCTGCCTTCCTCTGCATCCCCCCCCACCTCCCTAGAAGACAAGCCTTGTAAAGAGTGAGTGGTTGTAACTAAGAATTGCTTAGGAAATAAATTACATTATTCTGTCTCTATTTCAATTAATAGTCAAGACTTCACAGCCAATTTCAGGGAGGAGCATGTTTAGTTTTTCTATTTCTGATGTTACATTTAGTCTACCTTTTTGTCTGTGCCTTCTTTTTTTCCCTTATTACCTGCTGGTTAAAGGAGGGCAAGCCATTTTTGCCTAAAATGCACCCTGCTCTTGGCACCCTGGATAGGATGTCCTTGGAGCAGTGCCCAGCACCAAACTCTGGATAAAGCTCTCTTCCTGCAGATGCATGGGGAGTCCCTGACCCTGTGACATTTGGGAGCAGGAGGAACCCATGCAGAGGCATCCAGGTATGTCCAGGGATCCTGTGACAAGCGAGGTCTGCCCTCATTCAAGCCAACTCATCCCTAATCCCTTCCTAACAGCAGGTAATGGTGCTAACATTTAGTGATTATAAGTTACTCTTTAGCGTGTTGTATCCCTGTTCTGTGGGTTTTGGTTACAGGTTATACGATTAGGCTTGCGAGAACAGTAGTGAACTAAACTTCTCAGTAAGAGGTCTTCACACCAGGGAAGTGTTACTTTTCTGCAGCAGCACTGCCTCGTCACTCATTAGGGAGCTGCAGGTTGTCAAGCTGCTGCTCTTAGTGTGCGCGCATCCTCAACATCCCTGGGGGCAAGCCCATGTGCACCCGGGCACGCGCACGCATGCACACACACACACACACACATGCACACACACACACTGCACTAAAACTAAATTAAGAAGCCGATGATTAAGACAAGCGTCTACTAGGCCTGTCATTTCAGCATCCTTCCATCATAACATTGTGGCACCGGCAATTTTGCTTGAGAACCTTGAGAAAAAAAATCCATGGGAGAGCCTCGTATTTGAGAGTCGAAATGTTTAACTTGTATAAGCTAGGGAACATTTTCGAAGTGATAAAGTCCAAAGTTAAAAAAAAGAAGAAGAGGAAGGAAAAGAAAGCCTGGATAGAGACCCTGGGACTGTGACCCTACCAGAGGTTCCAAGCTCTCTGAAGATAAGAACATACTCATCCAAAGAAATCCTGCTGAGAGCTGCAACCAAATACATTTGGGAGAATCTTCTTCCCAATAT
The DNA here is from genome assembly GCF_054392235.1 of Sus scrofa. Lineage (NCBI taxonomy): Eukaryota > Metazoa > Chordata > Mammalia > Artiodactyla > Suidae > Sus > Sus scrofa. Next base: position 79,238,087 of record NC_139389.1, read on the forward strand.
AATCCCACAGAAAGCCAGGTGTGGAGAAATTCATGAGGAAATATTACCATTCCAGGGTGGAAGGATCTTTAAAATATCTCACCAAACAACCTCTCAAATACTCTGTACATCTCTTGCAAATATAAAATGCCCACTAGCCATTTACTTGTTTCCTGTTATTTGCCAGCATGCTTGGTACCTCTGAGGATGGACAGTTTGCAGAGGGAGTTGAGTCCTTAGTGTGAGGGGAGGCCTGTTTCATTTTTTGTCCTGATTCAATTGTCCTACACTCTTCTGGCAACCGGGCCAAAAGGCCAATTCTTTTTTCTTCTAGTTGCCCTAGGAAATGGCGAAGCCCATCCTTTAGAGGGGTCAGGAAATGCTGAAGAGAAAGACAAAGACTTGGAAGGGTGATGGTAAATGGGAATGACGGAGGCTAGTGCTCAGGTCTTTAGCTTTAACCCTTGAGTCTATCTAAAAAGGGAGGAAGTGAGAGTTGGCAAAAGTCAGTACAGAAGATAATTCTACATTGGAATTTCCATCGGGGGACATGGAAGGTGGGAAAAAAATGACTTCTTAAATATATATCAGCCTGAAAGAAAAACTTACAGGCCTCAAAATGCAGAGCTCCTACCTAACCCATTGCTGTTCTCTTTAATTAGTTGGAGCTTCAATTTAATTTCCTATAGAACCCTGAATAATCTACTTTGGAAAATGTTAACATCACTATCCAGAGAATTTGGGATATCAAGTGTCCTCTATTCTGAAGCACCTTCTAAAAGGTCCCCCAAACTCAAGTCTTGTGAGGAAAAATGAAACGATGCGGCTGAGCTGCAATTATTAAGGCAGTCAGCACTCAATAGTCACCCTCTCAATAGTTAAAAGTATGCGAAGAGCACTGAATAGCCCAAAGACCATATAGAAGATTGATGAGTATGTTTCAGACAATGCTCTTGTCCACTGATGGTCTGTGGAGGAATGATAAGAGAAAAAACTGCCCGCGTTGGGGTGAGCAGGCCAGGAGGCATGCAGAGATCCCCTCCATCCCAAAGTCCCCTTTCGCAGAGGAAAGTCATATGAAAGAAAACTATTTACTAATGAAACACATCTGCTTCCTTTCTAAAAACCCAGGTGGACAAACTAATGAGTCTGTTTTTACTTCGCGTCTATCTCATACCCACCTGCCTTTTCACTCTCGAACTGCCGTTCCGTAGGTCTTCCCCACCCCCTCCAACTCGAAGCAGAGGAAAAGGCGTTGGAGCAACATTTCGCAGAAGGTCCTGATCTTCTCCCTCCCTTGCTAACCCCCGGAGGCTGTAGCTGCGACGGTTACCGGCGAGGAGCGTCTAGGAATCCTGGCTCCAGGGCCTGCGTGCCGCTCCTCCCCACTCGCACCCGCGCACTTGCCCTGCGCTCCTTTGTCGCCCGCGCCTGCCAAGCGCAATCCTGCCAGAAGACTTGCTTTTAGGTTTCATTTCCTGATTTACCCCCTTAGTTATCTTTTCAGCCCAGATACCTTGTGTTTGCACATCACGCCGGAAGCACGCATACAGATCAATATTTTTGGGCTAAGAGGTCATCTGCCACAGTGAACGCGGAAAAAAATTGAGCCTAGTAAAAGGCTTTAAACTTATTTATATAAAGCACAACTCAGAGTTAAAAGACTGGGGTGCGTGCAGATGAAGTTAATTCGAATATTCAATTACATGTAAGGAGTGTGGGATCTAGTGGGGGAGAGCAGTTATATGCCTATTTCCCTCCTGCCCTAGGGAAGGAGCGGAAGGCTGAGAGGAAAGGAGCGGCCAGGGTAAAAGCTAGATGCAGGATGGCGTCAGGAACAAGTTACCGTTATGATGTGCAAACAGAACAACCCGACTCTTCCATTTCAGAATCTACAACAAAGGTAGTGGTGGTGGTGGAGGGGAGGATCACTTTTATTTTAAAGACAATCCTAGATAAGTTTTTATTTACCCATTTTAGTATCTTCCTTCTGGGCCTGTCCTAAGGCACGCAGGAGAGAAAGTAATTGTTCAAGAAGACCGAGCAGTCGGCAAGTTTGGCTCCTAAGCGTGTGAACTATGAATCACCGCGGTGACGAACTTCTCTTTCTTTCCTTTTTTCCCCCCCTCACCCTTTTCTTTTCTTTTGGAGCGTGAACTAGTTAGATAAGATAGAAGAGGCCACAAGGAAATGGAAACGCTGAGAAAGCCCGGCTCTTAGGATAGCAGCCTGTGAGGCTGGCAGGCGACAGCTGCGCGCTGCCTCGGAGCTGAGAGGCTCGGGGCTCGCTCCGGAGCTGTCCCACTCAAGTCTCGGCGGTCGCCCGCGGGCAGCACTCGAGCTAGGATCGCTGCCTAATAGGCAGCCTACCCTTCGGCCTTAGAGGAAACACCCCAGAAGACGAAAGAACGGCCCCTAACTGGGCTAAGTATCTGCTCCTGGCTCCAAAAACGGAGCCCGCAGGTTTTTCGAAAGAAGTTCCAAGACCGGACCACAAAGCAATCGAAGGGTGGGAGACACTAGATTTTAAAGAAGTCTGGAATCACGCGTGAAACATTATTTCCCCCATTGATTAAAAGTGATTCCCTTTCGCTATTTATAGATATGCAATATTATTGATTACACACCGCGATTTGCTTGAAAAAATACTTAAGAGCATTTTTAGCATCTTTAGCACACTCCCCAGTCTTTGTTCCATCAAACATTTCTGCTGATAGTGTGGCTGGTAGGGATCAATTAACAGTGGATTTTGCCCCAGGATTGCTCCCCAGGGCAGACAAATAGAACCAACTCATCTCCAGCGACTTTATTTCGCCCACGTGCGTATCCACGCCAGGGCTTTAGAAGCAGTTCAAAATCCCCAGCCTTGGTTTCACTTGATTTTGTTGTTGTTGCTGTTGTTATTGATAAATATTGAGTCATACACAGCCACTTGTCAGAGCCTTTGGCTCCATCTCGCAGCTGCAGCTCCTAGTGGGGCGTTTGAGTTCTAGGCACTGGAGGGATTTGGTGGGGAAAGAATTGCATATTCTCAGTTCTTTCAGTAGCGGAGATGGTCCTTTAAAATCCTACGTTTTGTCTCGTCTGTCTGCTGTCACTTTTTTTTATTTGTTCAGATAGGTGTGTCTTTTTTTCCCCTCGCATCCTTTAATTGAAATTACCCTTAAAATAAAAAGGGATAAACTATGATCCCAGTTCTCTTCTGTGTATCTGAAACTAAAAAGAACTTAGGCTAGTAGATAGATAATTGTTGTAATTGCTGGGAGATGGTTGGGTAGGTAGGACTTTTGGGGGTTGTGTAATTGCAGTAATATATACAGTTTATCTTTCCACTGTGCTGTATATACTCTTCCCCTTGATACTTATTGCACACAAACTGAGCTTATGGTCGGCTTGTCTTGGCATGTTTGAAGCCCCAGACACCCAACAGTATCATTACAGGAAAGAGACAAAACCCCAAAGACTCAAGGCTGGGAGGCGTCTGCCTTTGGGGTGAAGAGAGAGTTTGTCTTGGCTTTGGATTTTTGGGGTAAGCACACCCACTGGCTCAGACTACCTGGCAGCACAGAGTTCAGGTCTTCCCGGAACTGAAGTGCAGGGAGGGGGCTGGGAAAGAAACAGCTGATTTTCGACATTTCAAAGGGACTCTTTCTATTTATCAGTGTTACCGAAGTGTACGTTACTGGAGAAACAACAAAACAAGCATAGAGCTGCAATTTTCAAGAAAATAGGATCCCCAAATATAAAAATAAAAAAGTAGCAGATAAGATGTATAATTCAATCAAATTACACAAAATTGCTTGAAAATCCAGAACAGTAGCGATCCATTATGCCTCTGTTTTATTAGTGACAAGTACAATTACTCTAAAATAAAGAACACTGGTGAATATATAATTGGCTGTAATCATGTTAGTGTTTGAATAAAAATGACGGGAACATTTAACACTTTGACAACAAAATGTTCAGAAATAACTTATTTATTCAAACAGTTTTTATTTTCCACCAAGTGAAGGAGAAACACAGTTTGCTTAGAAAAATCAATGACTTTTCCCTGCAATAAATAAATACCCAAAAGGGGAAAAAAACAGCCCCACACCTCTATATTATTACTATTATTATTTTTAACCAGCAAGAAGCTTAATCCTGTGTTTGGAGTCAGCACCGCCTAACGGTTGTTGGGTACCAACGTCCGCCACCTAGAGGCAGAGCTCTGCAGCTCACCCAACGCCAACCCCTTTTCCGGAGATGACCTCGGGAATCAAAGTTAATATTCCTTTGCAAATTGCTCTCCAAACTAACTTCCCCCTCCCCCGCCTCTCACATCCCCTTGCGCCCTACAACGTCGTCACAATATTTTCTTAGTAATTGCTCTGTGCAATTGACAGAAGCGCCCAGTCTCCGGCAGCGCGGTCGTCTCCCAGCAAAGCGCTAGAGCGCGTTGGGGAAGCAGATCACAGGGAATATTTGTATCTGGAGAGAAGATAATCGACTTTCGACCAAAATTCGTCCGGAGCAGCCTGAATTCGGGTGTCATAAAGCGACAGCTAATGCTAGAACCCCACATTCCAATGCTTTTCTAGGGCGTTCCTGGAGAAAGCACTGCCCGGATCCCACTGTCGCCAGTTGCTTTACCGCGAGGGCTTTCCCTGAATTCTTCCCAGTCCACACACCCCTCCCGGCCGCAAACAAGGAGATTGGAGGCCAGGGCTCTTTCTCACCAGTCCTTCGATCCCAACGGGTCTTTTGATTTTCCTAAATCACAAGTGCCTGAGGTACTGAGGTAGAAGCATTAAGGGGAAGGTCATGTTTGGAGGGATCACCCTTTGGCCCCCCTGAGGCCAACCCAGGAGAAATCTCAGGTCTTTACATTGAATTCTGCTGTTTCAGAAACCTCCACGTGTGTGGGGTAATTTGAAGGTGGACCCATTGAGACTAGGGGCCTTTTCCCATTTTAGTTTGGGAGGGGCCCATTGGCTCCTCGCACAGAAAAAGCCAGCATTGCACCTAGATCGCCTGGCTGCTTTCAAGCAAATCTTGGGGGAAAGGAGATGCTAAGCGAGGTGAAGGGGCTAGGAAAAGAGAAGTAAGGACTGTGCTTTGTGCACTCAGAGGCTTTGTGATCCGTAGCAGGGACCATCCACATCCTCGAGCTGGCCCTTCAGGCATTTCTCCCTGCCCCACCCATCCAAAATTTCGTTTTATTTTACTGTAAGTACCTAAAACACTGTTCTAACGGAAAGTTTGCTACAAAACCTAGGTAGGAACAAGCAAGCTGAACTCAGTTTTTGGAGGAATACCCCCCCAAAAAAAAAACCTGATAAAAATTGGACTTCAATTGAGTTAATTCCTTAAGTTTCCCCTTAACTATCCCCCCCTTCTTTTCTCCATTTCTCACCTCCAGGGACCCCCATCCCTATCTCTATTTCTGTCTTGATACCTATCCAAATCCCCCCCTCTCTCTAAGGGTAAGAGAAAAGAAGCAGCGTGAGGCGGGTGGAGGTTGACCATTTTTATGCCGAGTTTGGGAAATTGCTTAATTGTCAGTCCTCAGCCCCAGGATGGAGTTTAAAGGACACATCCCAGAGATGATTCCCAGGGGCAACCTCAGAACTGTGGGCTAAGAACCTCTTTTCATACTGTAGAAGTTAAGATAGTGAAATATATATATATATACATACTACACTATATTATAGATCTATCTCCTCTAAAATGGACATCCCAGTACATGCCTCGCCTCAGGAGTGAGGCACCCTAAGAAGTTAAGTCCACAGAATTGTTTCATTTTATGTAAAACTAGTGCTTTCACTCTCAACTCCCAGGTCTCTATCATTCATCTCCTGCATTATATTAACAGGCGATGTTAGCCTTTCCCTACGTGTTTAGGCTGCTAATGCAGTCCACTTAACGCAAAAAAAAAAAAAAAAAAAAATGCTCATCTGTGGAGATTTTCCCAAGGCTAGCCTCGGTGCTGGCTCCTTTTTCTTTTCTTTTCAGGGCACGTTCATTCCTCCCTCCCCCTTTTTGAGGTAGGGGCTGAAAAGAGAGTCTAACAACTTTGAGCTAGTGTGTGAGAGTGCCCTCCTCTATCTCCTGCCTGCCAATCCACACCAGGGGTAGTGAATATTTGGTTCCGCCTTGGGAGCAGAAATATCTGGAAACTTCAGCAGTGGCACTTGGTTGTCTCTTTCAGTTAACTTGCCTTCCTCTCTCCTTCAGTCATTGCCTTTCTTTTCTTCTCATCTCAGTCTGTGAAAGCGGTTCAGGATTGCTGTCACAGCCTCCTCTGCATCCTTCTTAGCTCCTGCCTTCTGAAGAAGACTCTGCTGGCTTTCTTTTCTGTTTTGGCAGGAATGCTGGTTTGGAGATGCTCTCTGTATCAGATTCTTTGTGTGTATGTTTGTCTAGTTTTAATAACTTTATGGAGGAGACTTTCCTGGGCTTGCTGGCATTTCCTCCTTGAACTCCTCTATGGAGGAGACTCTCTGGAGGAAGGAATAGCCTGAACTTAGCTGATGACATTTTGTAGTTCTCTTACTCTTTAAAGTCTAGCCTGGGAAAGGCATATGTCATCATGATTCATATGAATTCAGTTTCCAAGGAGAAGTCCACTCGGGAGAAACATGATAAAACAAATTTAATATATAATAAGTATTATTATTTAGGTTTTAATTTAAAAGATGATTGCCTTCATTGCTCCCATAAGGAACACTTTAGATTTTTTTTTTTTAAAAAAAAGCCTATATAGTGTAAACGTGAAAACAGAGCAACTCTGTCTCTACCACTCTTTTCTCATGGATCCTTAGGCAAGATACTTCACCTTTATAGTTTTCTTTCTTCATCTGACAAATAAGTGATCTGCATTCATTAATATATATCATCCACATCCACTTACCAAAATACCCAAAGCAATAAAGAAAAAAAATTCCCCAAACCATAGAATCTTTTTTCTTTTTCTTTTTTTGGGGAGATTTTATTCAAACGACAGCAGCGACATCTAGTGACCATAGTGCTCAATAGCATTGATGATGATGTGGAATGTATTTACTGAGGATAGATAGGGTCTTTGGAGAGAGACAACTTGTTTTTTCGAATAAATCTTGATTGTCTGGCAAACAGCACTTTTTTGACGTCAAAGTGTATCTTACTGAGTTTAGAGGAATGAGATAAATAAAGGAAAAGATGCTTAACCTCAAATCAGTACACAAGGCAGTTAAATTTTTTAAATGCTTTAATTTCCATGTCAAGAGACTAGTTCTAAAAATAATTTTGTGGGTTGCACTTTATGTAATTAATTTCCTAAATTAAAATCAATTGCACAAGTACTTAAAAATTGAAAAAGATAGAAACTTCTGAGATTTCCTTTTATCTGGACCAGCCATTTAGTTGATTTGAGATTACTGTCAATATCAGGAGATGTGCTAAATATAACTCCCTCCTTCAAGTCACCACATATATTCTCTGTCTTTATTACCTTTGCGTAAGATGTTTTGAAATTCAAAGAAATGGTAGCTCCATCTCTTTTTGTAGCAAAGATAATCTGGGCACAGGCGAAGTCTTAGCAATGGCAGAGCAATTACATAGCCCAAGACTTTTCAGAATAACAATACTAGCATTTTCTTGGCATTTAACACTTTAGACAGAAGTGAAAAAGAATCCACCTTATACTCTGTGACTCTATAAGCTGGCCATGTGTGTGTGAATAGTTTGTTCACGCACATGGTGAAGAATAAATGTCTTTCAGTTCCTATTAGCAAAGCAGATGATAACTCGTAGGATGTGTAGGTCCATGTTTTATAACTTTAGCCATGACTGTGGCATGTGGAAGTTCTCAGGCCAGGGATCAAACCTGCACCACAGCAGTGACAGTGCCAGATCCTTCATCCACTGAGCCAGCCACCAGGGAATTCCCATATTTTATAACTTTAAAGGAAGCCAGCTTTGTTTGTTATGTGCTATTTTTTTTTACCAGTACTTTCTGTACCTTTACTATGGAATTTGGCTACTGATCAACTCACTATCTAGTTTAGCCAGGTAGTATTCTAGTGTAATAGGATTGCTTCCCTCATAGTTAACTCTGGGGAGAATTTCAGCTAGTCGAACCATTTCTCTTGACCTTAGTTTCCTTGTGCACAAAATGAGAAGTTTAAACATTTCAGTGCTCCTTATTGCCTAGAACATCTTTGAATCAATAAAGTGTTGACCCTCATTTGCAAAGACCTGCTTCTAGTGATTCTTTTGTCATTTGCCATTGTTCAATACCAAATCTGAAATCTCCAGTTAGGCATCTCATCAGAAATAAGAACTGAAAGAATTGGTGAACTCTTCTTCTTTATGTCCAGCCCCCTCTCTCCCTCTTTGTCTGATTTTTAGAAATGACAAAAATCTTAGACTTTTCAGTCAACATTTACCAATTCATTGGCATGCACTCAGCTCTCTTGCTGTCCATCCAGAAAAATCACAGTGTGAGAATGGGACTAAACTGAACACAAAGCTGAGGCAGCTGTATTTGAGTTTATCCAACATGTTCCCATATTCTCATGGTAATAATTATTTATTATTATTATTATTATTATGAATCAGAGCCAAAAAATTCTGGCTGCAAACAGCCTACACTTCCTCCCTACTTCTGTGGCCCTATGAATAAATTTCTTCAGGAGGTGGCAGTAAAATGTCCTCCACTCCTGTCTGGCTTGGAACATCATTACACACCTTAGCAAGGAGAAGACTTCTCACAGGAGACAAATATTACCTCATGATGCAAATAGGCTCAGCATTTAATACAGGCCCCAGTGAGGCTGAAGACATGTATGAGACGTACAGATGCTTTTCTCTCTTTTCTCATCTTCCTAGATGCCTTCCTACTCTTCATACTACTCAGACTGCTAATAAAAATACTCTGCATTTATATAAAATTGACAAGGCACAAGTTCTTCTGTGAATTCCTCTCAGATTCAAGAGACAGGTATTATTTTATTTTAGAAGTGAGGAAACTGACCTAGAGAAGCTAATTTACTCATCTAAGCTCATACCATTAGGACAGAACAATCCTGGCCTGAGATAGGCTGCATCTTGCTACTAAGGTTGTCCTCAGGTTGTCCTCAGAGTTGACGTCCTCATACTGGGAACTGGAGTTACTGATCAACCGGCTGCTCTTCCTTAACCTCACTAAGACTCCATTGTGTATGTTTGAGAAGTCTCAACTTTTGGAGAATTCTTGGAACCCTGTAACATGGTGGAGTCTGTGCTTGGTACTCTTCATTCATGTATGATTTTCTCCTCTTAGAGATAAATTTTATATTTTTTACCTGAAGGATAATCTTTGTAAAAAGATAGCAAAATAGTCTAAAAATATATTATTTATGTTTTCTACAGGAGGGACCATCTTTGCAAAAAGACTGTACTCAAAACATGTTTGTTAATGATCTTGGGATCCAAGATTTGCGAAGGTAAGACAACATCTGATTCAGTAGCTTGGGAGAGAGATCTCTATTTGAATCAGTGGCTCCTGGGAGCTGTGCCGAGTCTAAGTCCGGATTACTCTGAGTATTCTGGCCGTCGTTTCCTGCCCATCTCCCTTCGTTCTTGGCTTCATACATTAATGCATTGGGAAACTCCATTCTTGCTGGCTCCCCTGTGGGCTGGTTTTCAAAATGAGCTGCCTCTTCAAGAGGAGCTTTGTAGATCTGGCTAAGGACCCTGCTCTCAGCCGAGAGCTGTTAAGCCTTCTTGAATCTATTTTCTCTGAAGTAGCTCTCTGCTGCCCTCCACTGGCATTCAGGCTCTAGAGCTAGCTAGCTCTGCATCTGCCAGCGGATTCACCGCATCTAGGGCTCCAAGTGAGATGTGGGAGCCTTATTAACCACACTATGTATAGGTTTTTTATAGCATGAAAAATAGAACTCAGGTCCCTTTGTATCCACTTATACTTCGTGGTCTCACTTATTTCCTATAAGTTTGCTGGTGGGCAGTGGTCAAGTGTATCTGACTTTATCTTCAAGTATTTGAAAGTATTACTTGCAAGTATAGAATTTCACTTTAATTATAAAATTGAAATGTACTTCAGCTGACATGATACTAGACCACAAATTTCTGAGCCTGCTGTATTTACTCCGCTGTAAGGAATATTAAAATTTTATCTTTGATGTTATAAAGATAGAGTGAATTATATGAAATTATATGAAATCCCTAAATAAGTGCATTAAATTTTTTTTTAATGAATACGTATTAGACACATGCTATATGCCAAGTACTCTTCTTGGTGCCGAGAATACAGCATTGGATACCTTTACATCTTCCGCCTTCATCGAGTTTGTTTCTTATTTTAGGAATATAAACATTAGACAAATTAATAAGCAAAATAACCTTTAAGGGATTATGTCATTACTTTAAGGGATTATGCCATTTATTTCCTAAAATAACTGCAGTGATTCCATTTTTAAGAATATAAATATTAAAATTAAGAGGGGCATAACCAGAGGTTAGGTAGGGATTATGTAGGCTACAAATATTTAATGTGTTATTCATTCATTCATTCATTCATACATTTGTTGTGATTATAGTACTGTCGTATAAAAGTAATTGGTGCATATAAGTGTCTGAAGCCCTCAGCTGTAAAGATGTTTTATCTTTTGAGTCTCTCACAATCTTCTCTCTTGTCAGAATGTCAGGGAGTGCCATCTTGTCACCCCCTGTAAAAGCTGTCATGGAAGCCCCTGCTTATTGCTGTCTTGAAGATGGGCTCTGTTACTGTCTTTCCTTTTCTCTTTGTCTTTATTATGTTCTCTTTTTATGTCTTTTGCTTTTCCCACAGTAGATCCCACTAGCCAAATGGAGTAAATTTTTCCTTTCTAATGTGGCAGAAGTACCAATCGTAACTAAGCAGGTATAGTCAGCTGGTCTTCTCTAATCTACCAGGTCTGTTTGAGTTGATTGTCTATCCCAGGTGAAACATGATTGGTTTGGGAAAAAACCAAACCAAAACAAAATAACCAAGTAGTATCGACATTAATTACAGGTGTGATTTTTCGAAATGCTGTATTGGTTGAAGATTTCCTCCAAATGTGTTATCAGGGGTGCAGGGTCATAACAAACTTCTTGTCCTTTCTCAGGGAAAATGCCATTGCCTTCACCCACGTTCTGAGCCATCATAAATGACTTGTCAGAAAAGCAGCTTCTAACTCTCCCAGTTGAGTATGAAGCTTAGATGGTTTCATACCCTTATTTTTTGAGTGAGATTAGCTGTCTAGCTTCAGAGTCTAAGCCAGAGTTGGCCTTGACACATACACAATGTCTTTGGCCATAAGTTCAACAATTACTTTACATATCATTTATGGCTAACTTGAAAAAAAATCATGCATGTAACATGTTTATACAGCTGCCTCAGTACTTGTACAAATTCTCTGAAACAACATATGTCCTCCCTGTCTTTTGCACTGCAGAACAGCACTCCTTGTGTAGATAAGTGCTTTGATATTTTTGAGAGAAGAGTTCTGAACTTGTAGGATGCTCTTAAATTTTAGAGGGTTTGGCAGGTTGGTGTTTAAATAATCCAGGCTTTAACATTGCTGATTTGAAGTGATCAAATGGATGAGGTGAGGGGTTTTTCTGTTTAATTGAATACGTTGTCCACTGTAAGGTGCACCATTATTTAATAGACTATAAAGAAAGAAAAAATAAAAGCGCTGTAAATTAACTGTGATGTGCCACAAATTGTGAGATGCATCTGTATCTCAGAGATGTTGAAATACGTGTCTTACAATCACATGAAGTGTGGTATTTCTCCATTTGCTTTGAAAGATTCAGATAAAATGATAAAGTAGATTCTTGGGAAGACGCATCAAGCAATAAATACATATTGACTACAGTAACACGAAGAACCAAAAACTTGACAGCCAAAACTTTATAATGTGACAATTATGTTTCTCAGTGTATTTACAGATGTTTTAAAAATAACTGCTGATAAATCTTTAATTCTTTACAGGAATTCTGAGATAGCTCAGGATTTCTAATTGATATGTTTGCATTAAAAGAAAAAAAAGTCCATATTTTGGAAAAAAGCTCTATAATACACTAGTGATTCAGGTTTGTTGGGTGAGAAGCTTCCTCCTTCTCTTTGAAGGATTTTTCTGAGTAGAACTTTCCAGTTTTGTTGTAATGGTATAGTCTTCTACTAGTAAGACACACCATCATTTCACTGGAGCATGTGGGTTAGAACAACTGGTAAGAATCTGAAGACCCATCTCTTCTTATATATGAGTTAAAAGTGTATATTTTTTAACAAATTATTTTATAAAATATCTTTGATTTTTGCTTACTTCTAATTTTAATACAGACTTGCTGTAAATTTTTTCCCATATATTATAAAGAAAATAAATGTAAATCACCTATTGAGACAAAACTCACAGACAACTTCAGTTAACGTTTTGCACAATTAAAAAAACAGGCCTTTTAATATGCATAAATATATATGTACTATATAGTGTACTTTGAATAATTTAAATCTTTCTGTGAGTTATGCTTAGGGTTCTGCCTTTTTCATCAGTGTTGTATATGAGCATTTCCCATTACTGTTTTGACTTTTGAAAACCACTGTTATCATACATATTAAGTCCTGTTTATATTATTTTATGGATTGGCAGTGAACAATGTAACCATTGCCCATTTAATCGCTGCTTCGCATTTAGGTCGTTTCCAATTTTTCATCATTAAAAAATTGAGACGTGCAACTTTGTACTTAGATTTGTTTCTCTACCTCAGAGTATTTCCTTTTAATGTTTTTATTTTTGTTTAGTTTAGTTCTTTTTTTAGTGGTTGCACCATTGGCATATGGAATTTGCCAGGCCAAAGACTGAGTCTGAGCCTTAGCTGTGACCCATGCCACAGCTGCGGCAAAACTGGATCCTTAACCACAGCAGGAATATCAGTACAAATCTTTCTTTAAAATTTGCAATGTGATGATCCCAAGGATATACTGTATAAAGTACTGGGAGGGGATCTAACTCCTCAAAGGCCGAAGGCAACTCTCCTCACTATCATTTAATTTAAAAAACTCAAAGCACTTTCATAGTTCTATCCTCTGGTACATGTATGAAGGAGGAAAGGATAGAAGTTAATATCTTTGTTTTATATCTAGGTATACAGATGTAGACATACAGGGAGGATCTCCGGACAAAGATTGTAAAACAAAGTTTGAAATTTATTATTTACTCCAATCACTATTGTTTGTGTGACTTTTAGCTTCCTCAGTTCAGCTCTGCACTCTGTGCTGCCTCCTGGTTGTCCCATGTTCCCCAATGCAGCCTCCCTCTCAGCTTCACAGGAGCATCCATGTTCTGAAATTTTCTCTCCCTCTCAAGCTTCCTTCATTAAAAGTTGCATGTGAGGTGTTTGGTCCTACTGAGTAACCTGTTACCTACTTTGGTTAGCTAATTCCAATTTGGGTTAAGTTCTCAATGTTATTCTCTTAGAGTGAAGGCTGTGCCCAGTTTACATCGTGAGCTAGATCACAAATACACACACACACGCAACTGAAATAAAGGATTTATGAAATTATACTCATTACTTGTGATACACTCTATTTTTTATTCTGTTGTATTCTATTTAAAAACTTACTGTTTGGATCCCACTGAGTGAGGTATCAACTATTAACAGGTTGATGAACTACAGTTTAACAACAAGAGGGTCTTTTTACCCTTATAACACAGATAGGTTATACTCACAGAAGAGAATGAAGGGAAGTTCAAACAGGGTATATTTTTGAAAAAAAAAAAAAAAAAGAGCCTGCTGGTTCTTATTAAATTATTTATGTAATGCAAATAAAATGGTCTTAGGTAATATATTAGTGAATAGCCTGGTATACCTAAGAGAAATAGATTATGATCTTTCTTCCATCAAAACAATGGAAAAAGATACTAAATAATTAATAAGCTACACTGTGTCTACTCTACATTTATAAAGTATGCTAAATATTAATTAATATTAATATCATTTTTTGGTCTTTTTGTCTTTTTCCAGAGCCACACCCATGGCATATGGAGGTTCCCAGGCTAGGGGTTAAATTGGAGCTGTAGCCACCAGCCTATACCAGAGCCACAGCAACATGGAATCTGAGCTGTGTCTGCGACCTACACCACAGCTCATGGCAAGGCCAGATCCTTAACCCACTGAGCGAGGCCAGGGATCGAACCTGTAACCTCATGGTTCCTAGTTGGATTCGTTAACCACTGAGCCATGATGGGAACTCCATTTATTTGTTAATTAAAGAACATAAGTGCCATTCACTGTTCTAAGAGCTTTAAGAGCAATTAACTCTACCCTCATAATAATTCCATGTTGTTATTTTATAGTTCTTATGCAGATGAGGAAACTGAGGCACAGAGATTGAGTAATTTGCACTAGGTTCCGTGGTAAGTAAGAGTGTCAGGCAGTTTAGTTCCCAAATCCATGCTCTTAACCATAGCAAGTATTTACATGGCTACTTTGGGTTGGCTGAGTCAGTGTTGTGTCCTTATCCTGTGTCTCCTGTGTTGTTTGTCCAAGTTTTCTTATTAAGCTACAGGGAACTCAATGATTCCTTGCTATATTAGTAATGTTAATAGCTGGTTTTGATAAGTACACTCTACTAATGAGCTATTTTATTCTGTTTTTAAAAACCTATGACACCCATAAAGTAAATGCTTTTATTATTTCTTTCATCATTTTTCACCCTATACTAAAGGTGAGAAACCTGAGGCTATATAACCAAATAGTCTATTTGAGCAAGATCACACAACTTGTGGATGGTGGAGATAAGTGTCAAACACAGGTCTCTGTACTCTGAAACTGAGAGATTACTTGATTACTACCAAATCTCAATGCTCACTTTATCCTCTCTCCTTCACTCTGGAAAACCATACTTACAATGTAGTTTCTGGTTCTCCGTGTGTTGAGAAACAGAGGGCTGCTTTTCTATCACCTTTGGTCTCCTGCTCTGCTTTCTGTTCTATACCTTTGACTCTGCTGCTGCTCTTCTACCACTGAACCCACACCTCTGTGTGGCTAGCATCTAGACTGGCAGTCACATCGTCTGCTTTCTACTTAATACTTAGTCTGTTCTTTTGAAACTGTCTTCTGACATAATTGAAGGGGCTATTTATCTCTATTAGGAAACTTCATTGTTTTGGGTTAGAAGTCTTGGTTTTCCCTCACAGTGCTGCCAGCAAGAACTTCATCTCAGGAAACAAGAACACAATTTTCCTCTAAAGGCTCATATTTTTCTATCATGAATCATCCCCCCAAGGCAGAAAAGCATCTGTTTTTATTGCACACCATGTGTGAATTATGTGTTTATGGTTTTTGGAATGCCTAAATAGATCTGGCATATTAATATTAGAGTCCACAGTGATGAAAAACACAGTCCAAATGTCTGCATGCTTGGTTGCATGGGTTACATGGATCTTAGAGTACTTGAACATCTTGGATCAGAGATACTAGATAGCTTATAACTCGGATAAAAGGAATTTTGTTTTGTTCTAATATTCCTAGAATGTCGTTAGAGCGAAAATGTTCAAGGGTAAAAATAAATATATTATTTTGATGAGATATAACAATAACTATGTCCAATAAATAAAACTCATACATATACTCATAAATTTGAAAGTAATACACAGAGTTTCATTTGTGTGTCCTCAAGGTGTTCAGAAAGATCATTTTAGCATAAGGACATTGCCGGCAGTCAAAAAAAGGCATTTCTTAAACTTCTTTCATAACTTATTAGGATTTACTGTCACTCCTAACTGCTTTATTGGGCAAGTATAGAACATTGCTCCAGATTTCATTTCTTCCATTTATGCTACTTGTAATAAGCCATTTCTTGGGATGTGGGAGTGAAAGAGGCTTTAAAAATTACTTAGTTTGGAAATGGCTCATTACAGGATTCAGTGTTTTACAAAATGACTCCTAATTGAGACCTGATAGGATATGTATGTTTTAGTAGCTGAAAAGCACTCAGCAATTAGTAGAAAGACTGTTGAACATCAGAAGCTCAAATCCTAGACTCTCTTCTACTATTTAATAGCTGCTTGTTATGGGACTTCTAATCTCTAACGTTCATTCTATCTAAAATGGAGTTCAAGGAGTTCCCATTGTGGCTCAGCAGGTTAAGGACTTGACATTGCCTCTGTAAAGATGTGGGTTTGATCTCTGACCTGGCCCAGTGGGTTAAGGATCCAGTGTTGCTGCAAGCTGTGGCATAGGTCACAGACGTGGCTCAGATCCGTCATTGTCTTGGCTGTGGCGTAGGCTGGCAGCTGTAGCGCCCATTCAACCCCTCCTTGGGAATTTCCATATGCTGCAAGTGTGGCCATAAAAAGAAAAAATTAAAAAAAAACAGAGTTCAATATACTTTCCGGGTCTAACTCTAAAATTTATTTTCAAGAGCAAGTGAGGTGTAGTGATGGCGGTTTATAAACAGCAAATTTAATATTCTGATTTTACATCTCTATTTGGTTTATGTTAGAACTTTGAAAGTCACACAAATCCTCCAAAAGATAAGAATATTTATTGTCATCAACTATTTATCTTTGATTGATCTGAAGTTCTTATATATTGATGAATTAATTATGTTGTTTGAAAATTACACTGTTCCTTCAGTATTCAAAATAAATATCACCAGAAAATCTTTGTAACTTAAAAAATTTGTATACTTTATATTGTGTCTAAAACTTTTTATGCATTTTAATAAAAAATGAGTCATTTAAAAAATATGAAGTATTGGTATATATCCACACATTAACTTGGAAGGCATAGTTTTAATGCAGCTGCTGTACATTTTATTCGCAGCTTATTTGTAATGTCAGTAGTCATTATTAGGTCTATCAGTCAAATATTTCAAATTTATAATGCGGTTGTCATATTTAGTAATTATTTTTAAATGCTGACATATAATTTAGTGTGCTAAAATTCAGTTTTATTCACAGATTTCTCCTTCTGTTCTAATGCAAATCAATTTGGATAATCTCAAAATAACAGTGCCTCTCTCACTCTAAGCATTTTAGATGTGTCATCGCATTAATTTTTTGCCCTTTACTACTTCCATTAATTAATTTTGCCCTTTAACTTTTGCTGATCAATGTGGACTAAATTGTAATTGCAACATTTCTATGAATAATACCAAATGAAGGTTGATAGTGGCATGCTGTGAATTAGGGAGAGATTTTAACATTTTTGAACTTAGTATATTGATTTAAAACCAGATAGACTTAACATGAACTTTTTAAACATTTTTATTTAGATTTTTTAATTAAAAATTTTATTGAAATATTGTTGATATACAATATGTTACATGTGTGCAATATAGTGATTCACAATTTTTAAAGGTCATATTTAATTTATTTATTATAATAATTGGCTACATTCCCTGTGCTGTACAATATGTCCTGGTAACTTATTTTATAACTTATTTTAAGAGGTAATAGCTTATACCTCTTAATCCCTGCCCCTATATTGCCCCTCTCCTTTCCTCTCCCCACTGGTAACCACTAGTTTGTTGTCTATATCTGTGAGTCTTAGACCCAACTTTTGTTTTACATTTAAATTCTAGCTGTGAAGAATTTTGCGTATTATTTTTTGGTTACAATTTACTTGCAGTGTCTGCTAAGTACTGGTGGTTCAGAGACATGCAGCTTTCATGATCATGGTCCTATTCTACTGTCATTAGAGAATTAAAATGTGCCATGAGAAAATGAAAGAATTAAACATCTCATGAATGTTTATATTAATTCTCACAAACGGATTAAAATATTGACTCTAATCTAGACTACCCAATTTGATTGATTGTTTATTAAGTGAACATATAATCATTACTGTTCTGCACCTGATAATATAGGAGATATGGGTAGAGTGGTGGACAAAATGTAATTCCCACTCAAACACAGAGTATGATGGAAGAGATGAACACATAGTCATATGTGTACAATAAAATCAGTGCCACATTGGAGGTATGCATTGGGTACTATCGAAACACAAAAGAAAGTCACACGGATTTTTCTGGTTTAGGCAAGGCTTTCTGGAAGATACGCTGACCCAAACTCCTCTTCAAGAATTTTTAAAAAATTATAAATGGAATACGTGGACATGTAACAACAATTAAATAATTTAGAAGAGTTTGTGATCAAAGTAACAGAACCATTTCTATTCAACAGATATTTAGCTTCTTAAAGTCAACTTTTTTTTTTTTTTTTTTTTTTTTTTTTTTGCTATTTCTTGGGCCGCTCCCGCGGCATATGGAGGTTCCCAGGCTAGGGGTCGAATCGGAGCTGTAGCCACCGGCCTACGCCAGAGCCACAGCAACGCGGGATCCGAGCCGCATCTGCAACCTACACCACAGCTCACGGCAACGCCGGATCGTTAACCCACTGAGCAAGGCCAGGGATCGAACCCGCAACCTCATGGTTTCTAGTTGGATTCATTGACCACTGCGCCACGACGGGAACTCCTAAAGTCAACTCTTAAAGATTTTGACTGCATTTCCTTTGGTGGTTCCTTCAGGGTACTAAATTTTATGATTATACATTCTTTGTGTATTTTAGAGTTATTTATAATTTTTTTACTTCTGCAGGTTACCTTTGTGATAATAAATAATACCCTGATACACTATTAATAGTTGATACTATCATCTCTACTGTTTCCTTCACATTTTTACCTTCGTCACTTTCCACCATTTATCCACTACTGTGTGATTTTTATTTTTTTAAGATTGTTATCATTTGTAATTTGAAATGAAACACAGCCAAGTCTTTCATTCTTTCACCATAAATTGAAAGTTTATATTTTTATAACTATCCTGGGTTATGTACTATGCTATGGTGGAATGGTTTTTCTTTTCTTACTATCAATGATTAAAATTATACCAAAGATTTATTTTCCCCACATTTGAATTGAGCCTTTTTACACAACTTTGTTTTTTAAATTTTTATTGAACTATAGCTATTGAAATATTATGTTAAATTTCAGGTTACAGCAGAGTGATTCATATGTACACACATATATTCTTTTTCAGATTATTTGTTATTATAAGGTATTGAATAGAGTTTTCTGTGCAATACAGTAGAATCTTGTTTTTTATTTTATATACAGCAGTGTGTATCTGTTAATCCCATACAACTAATTTATAGCTCCACCATCCCTTTTCCCTTTGGGGACCATAAGTTTGTTGTCTATGTCTGTGAGTCTGTTTCTGTGTTGTAAATAGGCCCATTTGCATTATTTTTAGATTTCTACATACAAGTGATATCATATAACTTTTGTCTTTCTCTGTCTGCCTTCACTCAGTGTGATAATCTCTAGGTCCATCCATGCTGCTGCAAATGGCAATATTTTATTCTTTTTGTGGCTGAATAATATTCTATTGTACATATTTACCACATCTTCTTTATCCACTCATATCTTGATGGCTACTTAGGTTTCTTCCATGTCTTTGCTGTCATAAATACTATAACATTAGCATGCATATATACTTTTGAATTAGGGTTTTTGTCTTTGCTCAATATATGGCTGGGAGTGGAGTTGCAGATTCATGGGGCAGTTCTATTTTTAGTTTCTTAAGGAATTTCCATATTGTTCTACATAGTGGCTGCACCAATTTATATCCCCTTTTGTGTAGTAGTGTTCCCTTTTCTCCACATCTTTTCCAGAATTTATTATTTGTAGAGTTTTTATAATGGCCATTCTAACCAATGTGAGGTGATGTCCTATTACAGCACAGCTTTGTTTTTTTTCTCCTTTGGATTAGCAATTGACTCTTCTCTCTTGTTTTAAAAAAGTAATATACATCTTAACATTTCCATATATTTTCCTTATGTTTTCTCAAGTGGATATTTCTTCTCAAATGCCTTCCTGTTGCAATCTTACTGCTCTATTCTGAATCAGTTGCTTTCTAGCCCTACTATATAGCCTTTCTCCAACAGTTTTCTTCACTGCTTTCCTGAGTAGGATCTGCACTTTCTAAATCCCGTTTCTCCTCCTTCTTTGCCTCTTTTTTCTTTTTTTGTCCCTTATTTTTCTAGTCAGCATCATAAAGTAACTACTTGAGAAAATATATATGGCAAATATATATCATATTTGCAAATGCCTGTATTCTGTTCTCACTGTGTGTGTGTGTATGTTGAGGTGAGGAATGGTGGGGGAGAAAGAGAGATTAGATGTTGGACTGGGATTATCATTTTTAGGGTCAAAAAAATTTCACCATAAACTGGAAGGTGTTTATCGATTTTCTTAACATTCAGTGCTGGCGATAAGTCTAAGTCAATTCATTCTCATTTTTTTTTTTTTAAAGATAAGCTCTTTTTAATCTTGGAAACTTTTTCTCTTAACTCCCTTCATATCTAATGTTTGATAATTTCTAAATCTCTTTTTTATTACTCTTGTCATAAGAAAGCTGACTCTTAGATTAACTATGGCAATATTTGATAATCATTTTAAGGTCAATAATATAATGAAGTAAAAATTATGAGTAAAAAGTTGTGTACAACATAGAGTTTATAAAGAGAGGTCAGAGTGGATCTTTTTAAGAATTGTGAGATAATAAATTTTAAAATGGGATTGTGTAATTTCATATTCATGCAGATATTATGGAAATAAAATTGATGGGCGGTATAAGATAGTGATTAAACACATGGGCTCTGGAATTTGATTTCCTAACTGAAAATTCCAGCTCTTCAAATTTTAGCTGTGTGACCTTTGGTTTCTTAACCTATGTGAATTCCAGTTCCTGCATGTACAAAACTTTTTACAGATTGTGGCATAAAGTTGTAAGCATTTTTCAAACGTTAATTATTACTATGATAACAAAGAGTAGGCAAAGCAAAGTTAATGCATTCATAGTAACTTTAAAATATCTTTGCTGGATTCTGATATTTGGCTTAGGCAAGAGAATTACCTGAAGATTTTTGCATTTTACAAAATAATTAAAGAATAAAAAGAAAAGAGAAACAAAAATTATTGCATTCCTACTGAAGGATGGGAATTATGTTGATACTTGACACAAATGGTTTTCTTTAACTTTAAAGTGAGTTTATAATGTAGGTATTTTTTTTATTTTACAGATAAGGAAACTGGCTTAGAGATGTTAAATATCCTAGATTATTTTCAATTTAACAAAATAATCATTTATCAGTGAGCAAGGGGGATGAATTTCAGCAAAGAGACTGAATTCCTTATGTGAATTCTAGGAAAAAACCTTAATCAGTGGTTAACTTCTTCCACATTAAACTGATTTCTACCATAGATGTAATCAAACATCTGTTAACAATGCTGTGTCCCTTCCTTTGTTGGCTGATAACTTCGTCCATCTATTGACTTTTTCTTTTTATTACCATTTTATTTGTAGTAGAGTCAATCAGTTCTAGACAAAATTGAAAAGTAGGTGAGTTGTGTCTTTTCATCCTAAGAAATACTGCTCTCATTTCTACTTTTCATGTACCCATACTTCAATAAAAATTAGTTTTTGGAAAAACATCTGTAATCAATCATTTATAACTGGATATAAATTCAAATTGTTTTTCCTTCTCCTCAGAAGATTATATAGAATCTTATCTTTCCTTTAATAGACATTTCACTCTATTAAAAGGAATCTAGGCATTTTTGAATAAGCAAGGTAGGAAAGTTGGGAAGTGCTCTTTTCAGGAATCCTTGAAATAACAAAATAGGTTGAGAGTAATTTTCAAATCATAAAATAAAATTAAGAGCTAAACTGATTTTTAATATCTGCCAATGGAAAAATATTTAAATGATTTTTAAATGTTAAATGTCACTTTATAATGTCTTTCTTTTATTGATCACCAGATTAGGCCCTAAAGTAATTTGGAAGTTCCAAGTTTTTACACAAAGTCCAATCATGCAACGTGATTAAATACAGTTGGTGAATTTAGGTATCATTAGTATACTTAAATTATATTGGTATAGTTGGCTTTTAGCTATACATTTTTAAAGATTGCTTATATTTGGATATATGAATGCCTGGCTACTCTCAATTAGATCAGGCCTGCACTGATCAAGAATAATGATGAGAAGTACTGATGATGTATTTCTTGGACAGCTTCAGTGAACAGGAAATATTGGTCTCTATTAGTTAGTCTAAGAGTAGGATGCTATGACAAAGAGAACAATGATTCAAGAAATTAAAGAAAATAGAATTTGATTTCTCTTTTATATAACAGTCCAAACTGAATGGTTCAACTCTGCTCCATGACTTTATTCAGAGGTACAGGTTCTTTTCATTGGTTGCCCAGTCATCCACTAGGGTTGTCTGCATGGTAGAGATGGAGTCTCTGTGAATCCCAGACGATAAGGAGGAAAACAACATGGTACAGGCATATTCACAGTCCTGAGATTTAACCCCATTAGAGGCACATATCACACTTTATTCTATGAAGAAAAACACTCACAAGGGACCAGGCATTTTTAAATTTAGTTTTGGGTCTAGGAATAAAGGGAAAATAGATTTTGGTCAACAACTAACAGACTTGGCCTTATGGTCTACGCTGTTTCTGTTGGTTGTTGTAGTTTCCTGATGATGTATCCTTAACTCCTGAAAAGCGCAAGGATCGATATACTTTCTGTATGAACCCTTATGCTGGAGAAATAATACCACCTTTATTTTTTCTGCAGACTATGCACATTATTACAGCCTGCTGATAATGGTGAGAAATTATCATCTTTCTTTCAATAAGATCCTCTCTGCTTTTTATCTTAAACCTACTGGTTTGCAGGAGGATAGGAAGCAATATTAAAATTTTCTTGTGACTTACATATGTCTTGTGAAGGTTTCTAGTCCTTTTTAGCTAGAGGGAAAAGAGCCAGCTTCTATTTCTAACTCTACAGTGAAAAAATAATTTCTTGTAGATGAAGAGACATTGTAATGTCCTTTCTTCCCAAATCAAGGCTCAAGTTCTTATACAAGTTTTTGTACAGAGTATAAGCTTTGATTCTAATGTGTTCTCTTTTAAAATAATCTAGTGCACAGGTAACTTCTCAGGGGAGGTTCACCAGGAAAATAAAGCATAAAGCTTTCTTTATTGTTAATAACTCATTTTTCATTAGGACTGAATATTAGCTACCCTGTAATTAAAAAGAAGAGGAATGGTGTCCATTCATGTAGGATAGCAATTTTTCTCATAATTATTCTATTATACTGAAATTTATGTTTTGGTGTAATATGAAGTTTTGTGTGTATCAGGATTCCAACAGACCCAAGAAGCCCATTAACATCTCCACTTACTTGCAGATACCTATATTTCTCAAGTAGAAATTATCTCTGTGTACTTAAAGATTTGTCTTGTTAGAGCTCAACTCTCTCTGGGACAATTAAGTCTTTAAAGTTTACAATCATTTTATATTTTATTCTGGCTGAAAGTTTCCTTAGGTTTCATTTTGATATAAGCAAGCAGAATATTTGAAGTAGCTATGAACAGATGCATTGATTGGGGAAATGGGGGAAAATATTTTTTGAAAGATGAGTTTAATTTGTAGATTTGTTTTTTCATGGAAGGTCACTTTGAGTTCTAACTGCTTTATAGAGGATAAGTTAGAGCTGACCATGCATATGAAAATAAGTTATTATGTGCAAAAAGCATTCAACAGCCCTTGATTTTTAGTTTTTGAGTTAGAAAATTACTATTGTTGATTTAATGAAAAGATGGCCTTAATAAAAAAATCACTGTGAATTAAAAATAGCAAGATTTAATTTTCATAAATCATGCTAAAATTTTGAAGAGATTTAAAAATGTATATATCTTTAAAGATAAAATGTATAGGTGATTAATCCAAATGATAGGTGAAATAGATTAAGTAACAAGCTTTTGTTAATAAGGATACTGCGTTTCAAGTAAAAAACCTGACCTAAGACCATGAATCACATTGGCTGCACATTATTAAACTAGGCTCCTGTCTACAGGTGGTAACTGGAAAGTTCGAAGCCTTCAGAGCCTAATTTATGTACAATGGTACCAAAAACTTCTAGGTGTATGAAACAATACATATAAATAGTGAAAAACATTTTATCAAGTATTCAATATTTAGGATATACCAAAACAAAACAAAACAAAACCTCCAGTAGTTTGGTAAGTCTTGGGATTTAGACCTTTTCTATTTTTAGTTTGTTTATCTTGCTCAAGGCTATTGAGGCTTGTGATTGTATACATTAATTCAAAATTAATTTGAAGGATGTCAAATAAGCATATATACTTCATTTGTCTACATGTTTATTAATGCTTTGGTATCTTTAACAGCAAAAAAGCCCATTGCTTCCTCTAGTTGGCACACACATTTCTTCTCTCTATAATCTTGTCAAGGATAGCCATTGTTCTCTACCACTTCTGTGTCCAATCCCACAAAAAGACTCAAAATCTTGATATTTTAAATCAAATTTAACCACATGTGTACACTTTATTTCCTATCTCCTGCTGTAACTTCTATTTGTATCTTAATACAACTTTTGGTAACTTATGGTACCATTACCTTTAATTCCTGGAAATAATTTTAATAAAAATTCCAGTGACTTAAATTTGGGAAACATTCTTTCTCTTGAAGATTTATCATATATGCTCTCATGCTCCAACTCTGACAAGTAAAGGCTTTCAGGGAAATTATACTTATTTAGGGTGTTTATTCCAGTGGTTGCCTTAGAACTTAAAAATGCATAGCATTTCCAATACTATGTTGAAAGGCACTGGTGAGAGTGGGCACAATTGTCTTGTTCCAGATTTTAGTGGGAAGGTTTCAGCTTTTCTCCATTGAGTATTATATTGGCTGTGGGTTTGTCATAAATGGCCTTGATTATGATAAGGTATGTTCCTTCTACACACACTTTGCTAAGAGTTTTTATCAGGAATGCATGTTGGACTTTGTCAAATGCTTTTTCTGCATCTAGTGAGATGATCATGTGGTTTTTGACTTTCCTTTTGTTAATGTGTTATATGACATTGATTGACTCCCATAGGTCGAACCATCGTTGTGCACCCAGGATGAATCCCACCTGGTCATGGTGTATGATCTTTTTTATATGTTGTTGGATTCAGTTGGCTAAAATTTTGTTGAGAATTTTTGCATCTATATTCATCAAAGGTATTGGCCTATAGTTTCCTTTTTTGGTGGTATCTTTGTCTGGTTTTGGTATTAGGGTGATGGTGGTATCATAGAATGTCTTTGGGAGTGTTCCTTCTTCTTCACCCTTTTGAAACATTTTAAGGAGGATGGGTATAAATTCCTCCTTGTATGTTTGGTTGAATTCACCTGTGAAGCCATCTGGTCCTGGACTTTTATTTGTAGGGAGTGTTTTTATGACATACTCAGTTTCCTTTCTAGTGATCAGTCTGTTCAGTTGATCTCATTCTTCTTGATTCAGTTTTGGCAGGCTGTAAGCCTCTAGAAAGTTGTCCATTTCTCCTCGGTTGGCAGATTTGTTAGCATACAATTGTCCATAGTATTCTCTCACGGTTTTTTGTATTTCTGTAGTATCCATTGTGACTTCTCCTTTCTCATTTCTCATTTGTTTAGTTGGGTTTTTTCTCTCCTCTTCTTGGTGAGTCTAGCCAGATGTTTGTCAATTTTGCTTACCTTTTCAAAGAACCAGCTCTTGGTTTTACTGATTTTTTTACTGTTTTTTTGAATCTCTATTTTATCGATTTCCTCTTTGATTTTTATGATTTCCTTCCTTCTCC
This sequence comes from Sus scrofa, assembly GCF_054392235.1. Taxonomy (NCBI): domain Eukaryota; kingdom Metazoa; phylum Chordata; class Mammalia; order Artiodactyla; family Suidae; genus Sus; species Sus scrofa. The sequence goes on from NC_139389.1 coordinate 79,263,760, forward strand.
TGACTTTAGGGGTTTTTTGTTCTTCCTTTTCTAATTGATTTAGGTGGTGGGTTCTTGATTTCCTCATTGACCCATTGGTTTTTTAGCAGCATGTTGTTTAGTCTCCATGTAGTAAGTTTTTTTCTTCATTTCTTTTCCTGTGGTTGATTTCTAGTTTCACGTCATTGTGGTCAGAGATGATACTTGAAATAATTTCTATACTCTTAAATTTGTTGAGGTTAGCTGTGTGCCCCAGTATGTGATTGATCCTTGAGAATGTTCCATGTGCACTTGAGAAGAATGAATGTTCTATTTTTTCGGATGTAATGTCCTGAAAAAGTCAAGTAAGTCTAACTTTTCTATTGTGTCATTTAGGATCTCTGTTGCCTTATTGATTTTCTATCTAGAGGATGTGTCCATTGATGTGAGTGGGGTGTTGTATTCCCATCAATTTCTCCTTTTATGTCTGTTAGTACTTATTGTAGGTATCTGGGTGCTCCTATATTAGGGGCATGTGTTGACAATTGGAATATCCTCTTCTTGAATGGATCCTTTAACCATTAAATAGTGTCCTTCTTTGTCTTTCTTTAGCACTGTGAACTATGTCTATTTACTTATGATGTAGCATGATAATGTGAGGAAAATAATGTATACATGTATGTGTAACTGGGTCACAGTGCTGTAAAGTAGAAAATTGACAGCACACTCTAAGCCAGTTATAATGGAAAAAATACAAATCATTATATTAAAAAAGAAAAAAGAAAAATGCACTGCATTTGTCATGCTTTTTTCTGCTTTAGTCGGAAAGAAGAAACTTAAACATTGGTACTTTATTTAACTTCATGAATGCCTTTTCTAAGTGGGAGAGGAAATCTTTCATGTGTATATTTTCCACTTGGGTAAACTACATAAGAGGATTTTTTTTCTCTTTCTTAAAAGTCTTCCTTAATTTCACACTATCATCTCAGATGATGTTCAAAATTCCTTGACAGTTGGTCTTAGTTGGGTTTGCTTTCTGAAGGTGAGATTGTTTCCTTTTCCTTTCCCTAGTCTTAAATTGCCAAATCTGTATATGAACTATTTCTTTTGAAGCCTTACCTTATTTCTTTCCTTTCTTGTATTGAAGTCTTTGTCTGGCCAATGCTTTTTCAACTTTATAGTGTATTATTATTTTTGTATTCCCACAATGATTTTATAGGAAAATTTATCCATTAGAGGATAGCTCTTTACCTCATAAAGCTTCATTTAACAAATTATTTTGCATAGGTTTCCTTTAGCCTGAAATCTTCTCTGCACCTCAGATGGGTTCTAAATATCCATGACTTTTCAGAAACAGATTGATTGTATAAGATAAAGCATATCACTAACTTGCATGTGCTAACATAGTAGCACTAAGGGATGAATAGTATTTTGGCAGATAAAATTTTAATTAGTTGATAAATAAAAACAGCTACAGTATCTATCTTATACTCAGCATAGAAAATCCAATTTGGTTTTTATATCAGTTCATATAAGACAATTAACTGGCAGGAAAGTCAGTGCTCTTTGCTACATGGGTACAACAGTATCAGGAAGGTGTTAGAATAAATTTCTCAATGAGTTTTGGGACTTTAATGAGAAGATTTTCTATTCTTATGTGATTAATATTGCTCTGTTACAGAAAGAGGGGACTTTTCTTTTCCCCTGAAGGAAATGTAGAGCAAAAGACTCAAGATAAATGATTAAGAGGGAATTAAGAAGTGGTTAATTCCTTATAGCCCAAAGGGGATTAATTATTTTTAACCAGTAACTACCACCAGCCTGAGTAGCCTTTCCAAATAATCATTACAGCCTATAATAAAATAACAAAAAGCTATTTTTAAATTACAAGCATGTTAACAATTTATCTTCTGTGTTCAACCAAGCAATCCATGCAGACTCATTCTATATATTGTGTGAAATTGTGAACCTATATCATGTATTTAGCGACACTGTTATTATTTATATTTGGCCTTGATTTTTTTCTCCATAAAAACAGTCATTGTAAATCACTTAGTCAAAATGGACAAACTGACGTGTGTGTGTGTGTGTGTGTGTGTGTGTGTGTGTGTGTGTAGGTACACAGCTCTGGATGTGTTGGTACATTTTGAAGGTCATTCAGTTAAGAGAAACAGGACAAAGATGGAAGAATAAGGAAAAGAGATAGTCCAAAAGAGTCATTGAACTATGATATTATGAGACTATCGGGGTATACATAATCAGTGGCTTCTTTGCACAAACAAACATTTTCATGTTGGCTTTTATAAGCACTTATCCACTGAAGCAGATTTTAAGATATTCAGGAGACATAGTGAGAATTTAGTGAGAAACAGTGAGAAGTAGAAGTAGTAAGAAGCAGTGAGGATGTCAGGGAGACATTTGTGAGAGAAGCAAAATACAGGTAGATGGTCATCACATTTAAGGTGAGGTTAGCCTTCACGTTGAACAAAAACAGGATGGAAGGTTGATGAAGCTTAGAACATTAGGATGGATTTTAAAATTTTAATTGGTGAACAGTGGTTATAGAGCAAAAGGAGTAAAAGCAAGTACCAGAGGAGGGAGGAGAAAGCCACTTCACTATTGGTGTTACCAACCATCTCCATGTGTTTGGGATATTTTGATTTCAGGGGGGAGAAATCAGCTTTATTCATTGAAAAAAGTGGTTTAATTGATGCTGTTATGATCCAGCTATGCTTCTTCTTCTTCTTCTTTTTTTTTTTTGTCTTTTTGCCTTTTCTAGGGCCGCTCCTGCGGCATATGGAGGTTCCCAAGCTAGGGGTCTAATCGGAGCTGTAGCCGCCAGCCTACGCCAGAGCCACAGCAACGCGGGATCTGAGCCACGTCTGCAACCTACACCACAGCTCATGGCAACGCCAGATCCTTAACCCACTGAGCAAGGTTAGGGATCGAACCCGCAACCTTATCGTTCGCAGTCGGATTCGTTAACCAGTGAGCCACGACGGGAACTCCCAGCTATGCTTCTTGAAGCTTATTAAGAAAGACATTCTCCTGCACACAGCCTTTCAATACCATCTTGGCCACCCAAGAAGGGAGGTGCATGCAGTCACACTGCCTGTAGAATAGATCTGCTGGCTGTGGGGGGCTGATGCTTTGGAAAAGGTTGGATCTTGTGTGCACTCTCTTTCTCCTCTTGCTACAAGATACACGCTTTAAAACATTCCATGAAGGAAGGGATGGTATACCATCTATCTAGCATGGAAGAGAAAGGGGAAAGTAACAAAAGATGTCAATGTCCATATTAAGATTATTTGAACCTTCATTTTCTGCCAAATTTATCTTTAAGTGTGTATGTTATTTTTCAGTAATTAGAGTGATACAAATGTATCATAAGAAACAGCAAGACCCTCCAAAACCTCACATTTTTTTTTTTTCAAATTGGAGTCAAAGAGATATGGAAATTCTTCCAATTTTAATTGTTCCTTAATTACTGGCCCTTTCTGTAGTTGAATTTATATCAACAAAAGGAATTAGAGATTAAGATAATTAATCAGAAAATTCAGCTTAAAATTAGCAATTGAGGAGTTCTCCTAGAGGCGCAGTGGAAACGAATCCGACTAGGAACCATGAGGTTGCGGGTTCGATCCTTGGTCTTTCTTAGTGGGTTAAAGATCCAGCATTGCCTTGAGCTGTGGTGTAGGTCGCAGATATGGCTTGGATCTGGCATTGCTGTGGCTGTGGCATAGGCCAGCAGGTGTAGCTCCAATAAAACCCCTAGCCTGGGAATCTCCATATTGCCATGTCATAGATGCAGCCCTAAAAAGACCAAAAAAAAAAAAAAAAAAAAAAAAAAGCAAAAAAAAAATAGCAATTGAAAAATAAGTGAAATTTCCTACAGATTTCTAGAATTTGGTATCTGTACAGATAAATCTCATTAGATAGATGCTTACCTCTCTTCTTTACTCTTAGGAAAAGATTGTCTTCTAATTATCACTGTGTATAAAGTAAAATGAAGATAGATGATACAAATATTCTGATTGATTAAAATATTAAAATGTGAGTCTTCCTAGAAATATGTCAGGATTCAAGCATACCTTTTTATAGTTTTCTTCCTACTGTAAATAAAGGATCAGTCAACATCTTCTAATAACTTACAACTGCCTCTTTTCTTGTTAAAATATGTCATCCAGCGCTTTTTGATTAGAGGTTCTCAGGTAATAGGGCAGACTGACCAAAGGAGTGCAATTTCTTTAATCAGGATAACATAATGAGTCCATTGTAAACTTCAGATAAGACTGTAGGTATTAATATTTTGTTGTTATTGTTGTTGTTTTCTCTTAATAGTGCTGTATTTTTAGTGGATTTGAGGATAGGACTTTCTGTAGACTGCAGTACAACTTTGTAAAAGACTATAACAATGCCTTTAGAATCAAATCTGTTTTATGTTCTACAGAAAAGCAAGTTTTCTGGTAACTTGGCCATAATTTGAGGGCAGGACCCCTAAGCAGTGGAATGTGGTAAGCAGAAATCTGAGTTTTCCATATAGGTAAAGCCAGTGACCTTGAGCTTCTCCATAATCTTGAGTTATTTTGTGGGCATTGGTTTATTCATCTATGAAAAGAGGGTTTGTCCAACATATTCTTAGGTTCTTCTGGCTCTAAAGTTATTTGGCTAATTTATCTGGAACCCAAGGGATACCATGTATCTGGCTAGTGTGCAATAAATATTTGATTATAAAAAACATTGGACTTCCAAGTAGGGAGTAACAAATGTATGGAAATACTGTGGTATTTCAACATTTGTGACTTTGGGAGCAGAATCAGTGTGACTAAAATTATGAACACAGTGATGAATTCCCTGTTTACTTTAGTCAAAGAGAAACTGTTGTCTAAAAAAACAATCTCAACTAAGTGAAAACAAAATACTCCACATACAGTTGGAAATATATAGTAAACATTGTTATTTTTTTCTCTGATAAGATGCCAATTAAGTGGTTTGAATATATTAAATGTAATAAATATATTTAGCCTGGTGGGGCATTAAATGTAATAAGTGCATTTGAAAAGAAGCTTTTCAGTTAGCTGAGCAGTTTGTGTTTTGTTAATATAACCAGTGTATTTATTATTTAAAATTAAATATCAGGAAGGAGAGCAATCAAGATGGTAGAGTAGGAAGATCCTGAGCTCACCTCTTCCCAGAAGCACACCAAAATTATAGCTACTTACAAAGTAATTCTCTCTGAGAATGACCTTAAGACTAGAGAAAAGATTTTCCGCAACTAAAAAAAATATAAAGAAAGAACCACAACCAGATAGTTAGGAAGGATGCAGATACGGTATAGTCAAGAAACACACTCTCAGGCAGTGACCATGAGCAGGAAGGATATCTCCATCATAGGGATTCTCACATAGGAGGGAGGAAGTCTTCTCCTGAACCCCACATTGAGCCCTCCTAGCCTGAAATACTGCACAGGAAAGATGAGTACCCCCAATTTTTGACTTTGAAAGCTAGTGGGACTTAAATTTGGGAGAGCAGGAGGTCTATAGGAAACCGAGACTCTGCTCTTAAAGGGTGTGTGCAAAAACTTACTCAATTTGAGTTTTAGCTCAGAGGCAACAGTTTGCAGAGTTGCTGGGTCAAATCCACTTGCTGACTTGGAGAGCCTCCTGGGGAGGGAAGAGGCAGTTGGGATTACCCCTGAGGGCTGATATGCTGATGGCAGAATTTTTTTGTGATCTTACTCTATCCTGCTGACAATGGCACTGGTGGGCACCATTTTGAAATCCTCTCTCTAGCCTATTAGTACTGGGGGAATGTCCCACTCAGAAGCACACTTGTAGCAGCCATATGCCACTAGACCTTGTAGCCAAAAATGCTGGAGAGCCTCTCCTGACCCCAGCATGCCTGCAGCAACCAAGCAAGGCAAGGCCTTGCAACCAGTTGGCATTGTCAGGGCACCCACAGCAGTCATCCTTGCCAAAACAGAAGAGAGCAGACAACCTGCAAAGGAGATACCTCTAAAACATTTCTCTCTGGTGGCCAGAAGGCAGCCTGCTGCTGGATCTCACTGAACATCTATGTAAGGCAGTGGAACTGCTCAAAGATCAGGAGACATAATGGACCTACCTAATACATAGACATACACAGAAAATTAGGCAGAATGAGGAGAAAAAGGAACACATTTCAAACAAACAAAAAAGACAACACCTCAGAAAAAGAACTAAATGAAATAGGAGATAAGCTGTCTACCTGGTGATGAGTTCAAGGCAATGATCGTGAAGATGCTCACCAAACTTGGGAGAATAATGACAGAATATAGCGAGAACTTTAATAAACAGTTAAAAAGTTATAAAAAGAACCATCAGAGCTAAAGAATGCAATAACTTAAATGAAAAAATACTCTAGAGAGAATCAATGATAGATTAGATGATGCAGAAGAACGATTCAGTGATTTGGGAGTCAGAGTAGTGGAAATCACCCAACTGGAGGAGCAAAAAGAAAAAAAATGCAGATAATTTAAGGGACCTCTGGGAAAACATCAACAAGTCTATCTGATATAATCATATATCATTATGTATTTGTGTGCCCATTGAAAGTAAAATAGAGGAGTTCCCGCTGTGGCTCAGTGGTAATGAACCCAACTAGTATGCATGAGGATGTGGGTTCAATCCTTGACCTCGCTCAGTGGGTTAAAGATCTGACATTGGGAGTTCCCGTCATGGCGCAGTGGTTAACGAATCCGACTAGGAACCATGAGGTTGCGGGTTCGGTCCCTGCCCTTGCTCAGTGGGTTAACTATCTGGCGTTGCCGTGAGCTGTGGTGTAGGTTGCAGACGTGGCTCGGATCCAGCGTTGCTGTGGCTCTGGCGTAGGCCGGTGGCTACAGCTCCGATTCGACCCCTAGCCTGGGAACCTCCATATGCCGCGGGAGCGGCCCAAGAAATAGCAACAACAACAACAACAAAAAGACAAAAAAAAAAAAAAAAAAGATCTGACATTGCTGTGAGCTGCAGTGTAGGTCTCAGACATGGCTTGGATCTGGTATTGCGGTGGCTGAGGTGCAGGCCAGCAACTGTAATTACGATTCAACTCCTAGCCTGGGAACTTCCATATGCCTCCAGGGTGGCCCTAAAAAGACAAAAATAAGTAGTAAAATATAAAAAAAATGAGACATTTCTTACACATATAGAGGGAGTTGACAGTTTTCATGTATATAAAGTTACTAATAATACTTTATATTTACTGGGTATCTTTGTTGTTCCAAATACTAATCTTTATTTACTCTTTAATCCTTATGATAACCCTATAAACAATTTAGTGTTATTATTATCATACCCATCTTGCAGGTGAGGAAATTGAGGATCAGAGAAGCTTATTAATTTGCCTAAAATTACACAGCCAGTAAGTGATAAAGCCAAAATTTAAACCCCAGAATTCTGGTTTATGCTATTAACCAACTGTAACGTTGCAATCCTATGATGATTTCTGAAAGCACTACTAAATTATGTAAAATATATTAATATATTCTTATTTATTCATAATTTACTAAAAAAACTGAACTTTTATGTGTTCAAACAAAATTTTATCCATTAATATCTGTAATTGCAATTTCTATTTCTTTGCTTTTTGTAAAATAAAAAGCTATAATAATCAAATCTTTTTTTAAATCAGATTGCATTCAGTTATATGATTTGTATCATGTGTGCTAGAATATATCAATACTTTATTTTTTTGTTTTTACTATTAGGAAACTAATTTCTGGTGAGTTTCTCTGAGCTGAGAAGTACTCTACTCTCTATGATGTTACAAGTAGCCCATGTATGTCTCTTTTCATTCTTTTAGAAAACTTATTTAGTTTTGTTAGCATTATCTAAGCCCAGAATGTGTTCCATTTGGAAATCATTGGATTATCTGTTTTACTCAAGAAGCTGGCATTCAATCACATGTTAATATATCTTCACTTTTTATTCAGAGAGCTAAAAATCTATCTCTTTCATTATCTTTTAAAACCTTAAAGAGAATTGACAATTATAATAATATGTTTTGTGGTACAAAGCATAATAAATTGTAAATAAGCCATGAATAGGAAAGAAAGAAGGCTGAGAACAAAACCCAGTCAAATATGTACAGTAGTTTTTTTCTTTCAGTCAGAGAAATAAATACTTGTTGCAATAGAATCTAACTATTCTAAGACCCTTTAAGGACAATTTCTATCGCAAAGTGAGAACATTTGATGTTCCATTTGAATAATGCACTTCTGGACTGTAAAAATAGGTAAGCTTCCAGCATTCTTCTTGTGGAAAAGTTAAGCCTAATGCAAAAAAAAAAAAAAAAAAAAAAAAAAAAAGAAAGAAAAAGCAGGAAGACAGTTTCCTAATGCTAGATGAATAGGAATCTCTTATTGATTTAATGGCTATATTTCTTTTAAAAAAGTTGTAGTTGATTTACAATGTTCTATCAATTTCTGCTTTACAGCAAAGTGACCCAGTTACACATATACATACATTCTTTTTCTCACATTATCCTCTGTTATGTTCCATTACAAGTGATTGGATATAGTTCCCTGTCCTATAAAGCGGGTTCTCATTGATTTTTCACTCCAAATGCAATAGTTTGCATCTACCAACCCCCAAATCCCAGTCCATCCCCCTCCCTTAGCAACCTCTGTTCTCCATGTCCATGAGTTTGTTTCTTTTCTGTAGATAGGTTCATTTGTGCCGTATATGTGATTCCAGATATGTGATATCATGTGGTATTTGTCTATCTCTTTCTAACTTAGTATGAGAATCTCTAATTCCATCCATGTTGCTGCAAATGGCATTATTTTGTTCTTTTTAATGGCTGAAGAAGAAAAAAAATGGTATACATCGTGTATATGTACCACATCTTAATCCATTCATCTGTCAATGGACATTTGGGTTGTTTCCATGTTTTGGCTATTGTGAATAGTGCTGTAATGAATATGAAGCTGCATGTATCTTTCTGAGTGAAAGTCCTGTTCAGATTTATCCCCAGGAGATATGGTAGTTCTATGTTTAGTTTTCTGAGGTACCTCCATACTGTTTTCCATAATAGTTGTACCAATTTACCTTCCCACCAACAGTGTAGGAGGGTTCCCTTTTCTCAACACCCTCTCCAGCATTTTTTATTTGTAGATGTATTAATGATGGCCACTCTGACCAGTGTGATGTGGTACCTCATTGCAGTTTTGATTTGCACTTCTGTAATAATTAGTGTTGTTGAGCATTTTTTATGTGCCTCTTGGCCGTCTGCATGTCTTCTTTGGAGAAATGTCTACTCAGGCCTTCCGCCCATTTTTCAGTTGGGTTGTTGGCATTTTTTTATTGTTGAGTTGTATTAGTTGTTTGTATGTTTTGGAGATTAAGCCATTATCAGTTGCATCATTTGAAACTGTTTTCTCCCATTCTGTGGTTGCCATTTTAAAAAATATGGTTCCCTTTGCTGTGCAAAATCTTGTAAGTTTGATTAGGTCCCATTGGTTTATTTTTGTTTTTATTTCTGAGACTGACCTCAGAAAACCTTTGTATGGTTAATGTCAGAACATTTTGCCTATGTTCTCTTCTAGGAATTTTATGGTGTCTTATCTTATGATTAAGTCTTTAGGCCATTTTGAATTTATTTTTTGTGCATAGTGTGTGGGTGTGTTCTAGTTTGATTGATTAACATGAAGCTGTCCAGTTTTCCCAGCACCACTTGTCTTTTCCCCATTTCATATTCTTGCCTCCTTTGTCAAAGATTAAGTGACCATAGGTGTATGGGTTTATTTCTGTGATTTCTGTTCTGTTCCATTGGTCTCTATGTATGTTTTGGTACCAGTACCACATTGTCTTAATTACTGTAGCTTCGTAATATTGTCTGAATTGTGGGAGAGTTATGCCTCCTGTTTGCTTTTTTCTCCTCAGGATTGCTTTAGCAATTCCTTTTTTTTTTTAATGGTTCTATATAAATTTTTGGATTATTTGTTCTAGTTCTGTGAAAAATGTCATGGGTAATTTGATAAGGATTGCATTAAATCTGTAGATTGTTTCCAGTAGTGTATCCATTTTAAGGATATTAATACTTCTGTAATCACTGAATCTCAGAGGATCATATCAATACATGGTTAGATAAGAAATTACACAGATTTCAATGAATTTTTACTGAAATCTATGCTTTGGAAATGAAAAAGTTTTGATTAGATCAACCTGAAACTTACGTGGTATCATTTTAGTCCTATCCAAACTTTCTCAGAATATATATGAAATTATATTATGAAAATTTGATATTTTTTGGATAAAATTTTGTTTTTAAGAGTTGTAAATAGCTTTTGTGAACTCCAGAAATTATATTGCTCAATTTTTTTTGTAAGCAATAAAGAAGGTTGTTTAGGAAGTAATACATATTAGAAAAATTCATGAAAAAAGTTATTTTGTAAATTGACTTAAGGCGGTTTAAAAATAAGAAAATTTATTATCTTACAGGGATAGATTGATTCAGTAGCTCAACCTTGCCATCAAGGATTCAAGTTCTTTTAGCCTCTCTACTCTGCTGCCTGCAACATCAACTTTACACATGGCTGGCTTACTTTATTATTGCAAGATGAATGTTGTAGGTTTTTTCTTTGTGTTCTCTGTGTGTGTGTATATGAGAGAGAGAGAGAGGATAAGAGAGAGGGAGAGAGAGAGAGAGAGGGAGGGAGGAGAGAGGGAGGAGAGACCAGGATTGGGAGGGAGAGAGAGAAGGCTTTTTATGTGAATGCTTGAGTCAAACTGAGATTCTTTAGGAAAGAGAGCAGAAAGGAAGAAAGGATGCTGGGTGGCCATTACTGCCTAACACAGGGAAGCAATGTAAGAAAACAGAACTGTGTCGCTGTTTTAATGGTAAATTTTGTGGATAGCATATTCTAGTATAATCTGACTCCACTGGACTAATATTACTTTGTACAATATTGAAAGCCATATTGAAATTATTTTCAAATGTTCCCAATTGATTGCTTTCTTTTTAGAATTCAGTTATGACCACTTAACACAGAGTGGCCATAGTATCTTAAAAAATGGAATTTTTAGATGAAAAGTAATTTTTTAAATTTGTGAGCCTTTATTGTGTTTATCTTATATCAGAGATTGGTACTTATTCTCACAAGCTTTATTTAGGCCATGATTACCAATAAAGAAGGCTTGGCATCCTCTCTTGCAGCTAGGTGTAGCCATATGGTCAAGATCTTCCACTTGGGGTGTGAGTAGAAGTTATGTGTGCAACTTTCAGTTTATGTATTTAAAGGGAAAGTATACAACTTCATGGGTGGTAGAACAAGAAGGAGGAAGGAACCTGGACACCTGGTGACTTTAAACAGAAAATCTGATACATCAGCCTAGATTCTTATGTCTACCTAGTATAAGCCATTTTTTTAATGGCCACACCCAGCACATGGAAGTTTTTGGCCCAGGAACTGAATCCGAGCTGCAGCTGCAAAACACACCACAGCTGCAGCAATGCCAGATCCTTTAACCTACTGTGGAGGCCAGGGATTGAACTTGCCTCTAAACTTAGATTCTTAATCCACTGCATCACATTGGGAATGCCAGCCATTTCTAATTTAGGCTGAACCTACATCCCAATACCTGAATCTATCTAGAAGTAAGGTATGGTTCCTTGAGATGAGAAACTAGATTACAATCCTTCTGGGTACAATATAAAAACATTGCTTGATTTTAGATATTTTTAGGAGGGAGTAACATCATATTGAGCTCCCAGTATTTCAATTTTGATATTATAATTCTTAATGCACACAGCAGATTTAACTGTTTTGAATGAATTTACTCATTTTAAGCAATTAACATCCAATCACTTTACTTAAGTAATCAAACCGTTTGTGTGTGTGTGTGTGTATATATATATATATATATACAGCATACATCTCTACTGTTTACTGTCTTAAAACATTTTAACAAGCTATTGTGCTGGCAGAATTAATTAGATCTGAAAACTGGTATAATAAAAACAATAAAAGCAATAAGAATGCATTAAAATAGAAACCAAAATAATAGAATCTAAGGTTTTTTAAAGTTGTATTTGACTAGTCAAATGTTCCTTAATAACTAGATGCATCAGAATACATTGTTCATTATAATATTAAAGGAATGTAATAAAATGAAAATTGAGGCAATAGAGAATTCAGTATGCATAATTATTTTAAATTTAAAATCTTCCTCATAATGAACATAGCTAAAAACATAAAAGACAAATGATAGAGAAATTAGAAGCAATTATCAAAGGAATTCTCAGAAGAAATTTCTGATTTAAATTAAAGCCTATGATTAAAAATCTCCTGCCTCTTTGTCCTTCTCTAGTTCTTCCTGCAATGCACTACTGCTGTAGCACCTTGTAACTTAATTTCTTTTCCTCAAAGGCAGCCGTGCTATGCTTGATCCATAGTAAGAATGAACATATCAACTTCAGGTCTTTTCTGGTTCTTGTTTCTACATGCAGTAATGCTTAACTTTTAAAAGAACAAAGATGGAAATAATATTGAATAGATGCCATGAAAGTGGAATTATTTCTCACTTACAGCATTGTGTTAACTTTGTAATTGAAAAAGGGACCTTTTCAGAAAATCTTTTTGAGGTTTGAAATGTGGTGCAGTATATTTTGGTAACAGGGGCTGAATTATCATTATTTAGGTGCCATACCATTAAAAAGATTATAGTGCATCATCTTCAGATGTGACTCATTTATTCAGTCAATCAAAAATGATATTTGAGCATCTGCTCAGGTAATGTTCTAGGTGTTGGAAGCACATCAGGAAACAAAATAATTTGTTCTTATTATGTTTTCACTCTTGTGATTAAATCAATACTACACCATAAAATAATTATGGGGCAATTCAAGAAAGGTCTTTTTTTGGAGAATCTATTTTGGTACTTTGGGAAATATAAAGTTCTAAAAATTGCACTCTTTTTTGACTAAAATGTGTCCTTTTGTGCATATTCTTAAATTTCATATTGGCTATTACACACTGCTACCATTTATTGGCTCAGTGTATATTTTGTCATTTTTCAGAAATCACTAGTAATTAGCCATTTTAAAGTAGTAATTTAAAATGCTTCAACTAATATATTGTTTCTCCCTTTTGAAGACATTTTAACTTTATAAGGGCCAAATTGACCAATTCACATGAAAAAGTAGAGAAATTTTAAGTGGTTTTAAAAACTGAAATAATTGTATTTTGTTGCAAGATGGTGCTAATTTTTTTTTGAGATTCAGCGTTCTTATATATACGCAATGCATTGCATACTTAGGCAGACATATCAGAGATTTTTCAGTGTAATATCTGATACATACAAAAGAAGCTATGTAATAAATAGTCATTTGTTAATCATAACAATGAAAGAAACACCAAGAATGTAACATTCTACTTAAAAACTAGACTATTACTAGTATTTTATTTTAATAGTTTAAAGGAAAAATAATCTTTTAACTGTCTTTATGGTTTTTTCTTTTCCAGAATACTATTTAGTTGTAATCATGCAGTATGAAGCCATTTCAGATTGGCTTTTTCTGTAGAGTAAAATGCATTTAAGTATCCTCCTTGTATTTTTATTTAGCACTGAATGATATTCTATTGTCTAGATGATCTACTATTTATTTATCCATTTACCTATTCAGGACATATTGGTTGCTTCCAAGTTTTGGCAGTTATGAGTAAAGTTGCTATACTCATCCAGGTGCAGGTTTTTGTGTACATAAAGTGTTTCAACTCATTTGGATAAATACCATGCTAGGTCATATGGTAAGAGGATATTTAGTTTTGTAAGAAAATGCCAAATTCTCTTCCAAAGTGGTTTTATTCTTATCAGCAATGAATGAGAATTTCTGTTGCATCATATCCTCATTAGCGTTTAGTGTCATCATGTATTTTGAATTTTGGTCTTGCTAATAGATGTGTAGTGGTATTCCATGATTGTTAATTTGCAATTAACAAATGTGATGTTGAACATGTTACCATCTGTATATATTCTTTGGTGAGCTGTCTGCTCAAGTCTTTTGTTCATTTTTTAAATTGAGTTGTTCATTTTCTTATTGTTGAGTTTTAGGAATTCTTTGAGTTATTTTGGATAACAGTATTTTACAAGATATCTTTTAAAAATATTTGCTACCAGTCTGTGGGTTGCCTTTCATTTTCTTGACAGTGTTTTTCACGGAGCAAAATATTTTGTTTTTTGAAATGTAGTTATTTAAATATTTTTATTTTTAACTGAGTTATAATTGACATATAACATTAATTAGTTTTAGGTGTATAACACAATAATTTAATATCTGTATATACTGTGAAATGAACACCACATAAGTCTAGCTAATATCCACTACCATACATAGTTATGGAAAATGTTCTCTTGTGATGAGAACTTTAAGATTTACTCTTTTAGCAACTTTCAAATATGCAATACAGTATTATTAACTATGGGCACCATACTGTACAGTACATCCCCATAACTTATTTATTTTGTAACTGTAATTTTTTTACCTTTTGACCATCTTCGTCCATTTCAACCACTCCCAAGCCTCTCCTTTGGCAACCACTGTGTTATCTGTATCTATTAGCCTCCTTGATTCATCTTTCACATATAAGTGAGATTATATGGTATTTTTATTTCTCTGATTTATTTCACTTAGAATAACACCCTCAAAGTTCATTCATGTTGCAAGTGGCAAGATTTTGTCCATTTTTTGACTGTATAATATTCCAGTGAATGTATAGATAACCACATTTTCTTCATTTGTTTAAGCATCATGGAAACAAGTCATTTCCATATCTTGGCTATAGTAAATAATGCTGCAGTGAACATAGAGTTTATACATTTTTTTAGGTAATGTTTTAGTTTATGTTGGATAAATACTCAGAAGTAGAATTGCTGGATTGTATGGTAGTTCTATTTTTAATTTTTGAAGAAACTCCATACTGGTTTCCATTGTGGCTGTACCAATTTAAAACCCCACCAACAGTGCACAAGGGTTCCCTTTTCTCCAAATCCTCACCAATACTTGTTATTTCTTGTCTTTTTAATAATGGCCATTCAAACAGGTATGGGGTGATATATCATTGTGGTTTTGATTTTCCCAAGTTTTAAAATTTTGATAAAGTCTGTATTATTAATTACTATTTATTTTATCAATTTTGCCTTTATTACTGTATCTGAAAAGTCATCTCCATGGTCAATGCCATCTTAATTTTCCCTTATGTTTTATTCTAGGAGTTTTATTGTTTTTAGATTTATTTAGTTTTATTGTTTTTCTATGATCCATTCTAGATAATTTTTGTGAAGAGTGTAAGGTCTGTGTCTAGTTTCTTCTCTCTCCTTCCATCCACTCCCCTCCCACTTTTTCTTCTCCTATGCCTTCTCCTTCTTCCATCAAATGTTCAATTTTTCCAGCACCATTTATTGAAAATATACTTTTCCATTGTATTGACTCTGCTCCTTTGTAAAATTAGTTGACCATATTTTATAGTTTTATTTCTGGGCTCTCTATTTTGCTACATTGTTTTATTTGTCTATTCTTTTGCCAATATGACATTGTCTTGATTACTGTAGATTTATAGGTAATCCTGAAGTCAGGTTCTCAGTCATCTGTCTTTATCTTCTCTTTTAACAATGTTATGGCTATTCTCGTTTTCTTGCCTTTCCATAATAAACTTTAAAATCAGTGTGCTGATATCCACAAAATAACTTACTGAAATTTTGATTGGGATTGCATTGAAAAACTGACATTTTAACAATATTGGGTTTTCCTATCCATGAAATTGTAATACCTTTCTTATTACTTAGTTATTTGATATCTTTCATCAGAAACTTGTAGATTTCCACGTATAGATGTTATATATATTTTCTTAGATTTATATATTTAAGTATTTTATTTTGGGGAGTGCTAATGTAGGTGGTATTTTTTTTTTCATTTAGTCACTTCATTGTTAAGAGTAAAATGAATAGTATTACAATTTGAAACTGTTTTCTGTGTGTTGTAGGGCCCAGAAATCCTGATGCCCCTGTGAAGAAATTACATTTCTAGCACCCACATGTTGGTTTCTAGTGATCATTTCTGACCAAAAGATGGAAATAGGACTGTCCATACCCTTCATTTTCTATGTGGTCATTTACTGGAACTCATATTATATGATACCAACATTTCTACATCAACCTGCATTTCTTAATTTTTCTCATAATTCGTCATTCAGTCCCTTTATCCTATATTGTTGTAGAATGCCTCTATTTATATATGTATATATAAAATAATGCATTTTTTTCATATTATATATCTCAAATGCTTTATCCATTCATTGACTGACAGACACTTAAGTTTCCATAACTGGACTATTGTGAAAAATACTGCAGTAAACATGGGAGTGCACATATCTCTTCAATATCCAGTTTTCATTTATTTTGGGTATATACTCATTGCTAGATGATAGGTCTACTTTTAATTTTTTGAGTAACCTTCATACTGTTTTCAGTATGAAGTATACAAAGATTCCTTTATCTCCATATCCTTGACACCACCAATATACAAGAGTTCCTTTATCTCTGTATCCTTGCCAATACTTTTTAATGTCCTGTTTCCTGAATCACAGCCATTTGAAAAGGTATAAAGTGATATGGTGATTTTGATTAACATTTCCTTGATTAGTGATGCTGAGCATCTATTCAGGAACCTGTTGACCATTTGGAGATCTTTAAAAAAATGTCTTTAGTTTTTCTGCTCTTTTTTTTTAATTGGATTGCTTAATTTTATCTTATCAAATTGTATACATTTTTATATATTTTTGGATATTAACCATTTATCTCATACACAGTTTGCAAATATTTTATCCCATCCTGCATGTTGTCTTTTCATTTTTTTGATTTTTTTCTTTTGCAGTGAAAAATGTATTTAGTTCAATATAGCCCCTATTGTTAATTTTTGCTTTTGTTGCTTGTAGTTTTGGTGTCATAACCAAAAAAAAAAAAAAAAACCAAGATTAGTGATTAATGTTACTGAGCTTCTTCCCCATGTTTTCTTCTAAGATTTTGGTAATAACAGGTCTTGTGTATAACTCTTTAATTCATTTTGTATTAATTTTTATGAGTGGTATAAGATAGGGATCCAATTTTATTTTTCTGCATGTATTGAAAAATAAATCATTTTTCAAGAGTTTTTCCATTATTTGTTGAAGAGACTATTCTTTCCCCATTGAGTATTTTTGGCTACTTTATCAAATATTATTTGACCTTATATTTATGAGTTTGTTTCTGGGCTGTCTATTTTGTGTTTCATGGTCTACATGTCCATTTTTATGCCAGTACAATACTGTTTTAGTTACTATAGCCTTGTAATT
The DNA here is from genome assembly GCF_054392235.1 of Sus scrofa. Classification (NCBI taxonomy): domain Eukaryota; kingdom Metazoa; phylum Chordata; class Mammalia; order Artiodactyla; family Suidae; genus Sus; species Sus scrofa. The sequence continues at coordinate 79,281,083 of NC_139389.1, forward strand.
AAAATTTGAAATTAGGAAACATCATGCTCTGGCTTTATCTTTCTCATGATTGCTTTGTCTATTTGGTGTCTTTAGTGGTTTCATAAAAATTTTAGGCTTTGTTTTTCTATTTCCGTGAAAAATGTCATTGTTTTTTTAAAATTTTTACTGTAATTGATTTACAATGTTCTGTCAATTTCTGCTGTACTGGACAGTGACCTAGTTACACACAAACACACACACACACACACACACACACACACACACACACACACACTTTTCTCACATTTCCTCCATTATGCTCCATCACAGGTGATTAGATATACAGTTACCTGTGCTATATAGCAAGATCCTATTGCCCATCCACTCCAAATGCAACAAACAGTTTTCATCTACTAACCCCAGACTCCCAATCCATCCCGCTCCCTCCCACACTCCACTGGTAAACACAAGTCTATCCTCCATGTCTATGATCTCTTCTGTTTTGTAGATAAATCATTTGTGCCATATTTTAGACTTTACATATAAGTGATATCATATGGTGTCTTTCTTTTTCTGACTTACTTCACTCAGTATGAGAGTTTTTAAATTCATTCATGTTGCTGCAAATGGCATTATTTTGTCCTTTTTATAGCTGAGTAGAATTCCATTGTATATATGTACCACATCTTCCTAATCCATTCATCTGCCAATGGGCATTTAGGTTGTTTCCATGTCTTTCTATTTTGTATAGTGCTTCAATGAATATATGGGTGCATGTATCTTTTTCAATGAAATTTTTGTCCAGATATATGCCCAGGAGTGGGATTTTTGGGTCATATGGTAGTTCTATATTTAGTTTTCTGAGGTAGCTCCATACTATTTTCCATAGCAGTTGTACCAGTTTACATTCCCACCAACAGTGTAGGAGAGTTCCCTTTCCTTCACATCTTCTCCAGAATTTGTTGTTTGCTGACTTATTAATGATGGGCTTTCTAACTGGTGTGAGGTGGTAACTCATTGGATTTTTGATTTTCATTTCTCTAATAATTAGTAATGTTGAACTTTTTCTCATGTGACTGCCAGCCATCTGTATGTCTCCTTTGGAGAGATATCTATTTAGGTCTTCTGCCCATTTTTCAATTTTGTTGTTTTTTTGTTGTTGAGTTATATGAGTTGTTTGTATATTTTGGAGATTAAATGAACACTCTTTAATATAAATCACAGCAGCACCTTGTTTGATCCATCTCCTAGAATAAAGATAATAAAACACAAATAAACCAATGGGACTGAATTAAACCCAAAAGCTTCTGCACAGTGAAGGAAACCATTAAAAACTGAAAAGACAACCCACAGAATGGGAGAAAACTTTTGCAAATGACTCAGTCATTGATATTTTGATAGGGATTGTCTTGATCCTATAGACAGCTTTATGTAGTATGGACATTTTAACAATATTAATTATTTCGATTATGAACACACAATGTATTTCTATTTGCTTATATCTTTTCTGAAATGCTTTCATCCAGGTCATAGTTTTTATTGTAGAGGTCTTTAACTTCCTTTGTTCAATTTACTCCTAAATATTTTATTGTTTTTGAAAGTAAGGCAAATGGAATAGATTTTTAAAGATTTCTTTTTCAGATCTTTGATTGTTAGGGTACAGAAATGCAACTGATTTCTGTGTGTTGATTCTGTAGCTTGCAACTAATGCTATTTTATTGTTTTCTGGCTGTTTTGTAGCTCCTTTGTTCTCTTTCTTCCTCTTGCTGCCTTTGTTTGTGAAAAGATAATTTTCTATGGTGGTATGCTTTGCTTCTTTTCTCCTTATCTTTTGTGAATTTACTGCAGGATTTTGCTATGTGGTTGCCACGAAACTTACATTAAATATCTTACAGATATGAGTCTATTTTATGCTTATAGCAAATTAACTTCAATAGCATACAAAAATTCTCACCTTATATACTCCCATTTTATGCTTTTGATGTTACAGTTTATCTCCTTTTGTATATTAATTAGCAAATTATTGTAGCTATAGTTATTTTTATCACTCTTATTTTGTAACCTTTATATTGAAGTTAACTGGTTAATATTATGCCACATTATGCTATAGAGTATTTTAGAGTATTCTACATTTGACTATATACTTATATCTTGTAATATATTGTATCTTTTCAATGTTTTTAAGTTACTTGTATGTACCCTTTCATTATAGCTTGAAGAAATCCTTTCAATAAAGGATTGTAAAGCAGGTTCAATGATGATGAATTCCATCAATCTTTTTATTCTTTTCCTTTTCACAGCTGCACCTGTGTCATATGGAAATTCCCAGACTAGGGGTAGAATAAGAGCTGCAGCTCCTGGCCTATGTCACAGCCACAGCAATGCCACATCTGAGTCACATCTGGAATCTATAATGCAGCTTGTGGCCATGCCATACTCTTAACCTAATAAGTGAGGCCAGGCATCAAACCCACATCCTCATGGGCACTATGTCAGGTTTTTAACCCACTGAGCCACAATGGGAATGCTGAGTTCCCTCAATTTTTATCTTTCCTTTGTTTCTGAAGAATAGTTTTGCAAGATAAAGTGTTTTTGATGGCACATTTTTTTCTTTCAGTGCTTGGCATATGTCATCCCACTCTTGTCCTCTAATGTCTGATAAGAAACCTGTTGCTTTATGGAAGTTCCCTAGTAAGTTCCAAGATTTTACTCTTGCTGCTTTTAAGATTATCTCTTTGATTTTTCACAATTTTACTTATTATAATGATCTTGGAGAGAGCTCACTCTCTCTGTCTCTTTTTTTATCCCCCTCCTTCCCCTTGGCAACCACAAGTCTGTTCTCTATATCTGTTTCTGTTTTGTAGATAGGTTCATTTGTGCCATAGTTTAGATTCCACATGTAAGTGATATCATATAGTTTTTTCTCTGACTCACTTCACTTAGTATGATAATTGCATCCATGTTGCTGCAGATGGCATTATTACATTTTTTATCACTGAGTAGTATTCTATTGTATATACATACCACATCTTTTTTTTTTTTTTGTCTTTTTGCTATTTCTTGGGCCGCCCCTGCGGCATATGGAGGTTCCCAGGCTAGGGGTCGAATCGGAGCCATAGCCACTGGCCTACGCCAGAGCCACAGCAACACGGAATCCGAGCCGCGTCTGCAACCTACACCACAGCTCACGGCAACGCCGGATCGTTAACCCACTGAGCAAGGGCAGGGACTGAACCCACAACCTCACGGTTCCTAGTCGGAGTCGTTAACCACTGCGCCACAACGGGAACTCCTACATACCACATCTTAATCCATTCACCTGTTGACATACATTTATGTTGTTTTCTTGTCTTAGCTATTGTGAATAGTGATGTTATGCATATTTTGTTATAGGGGTATATATATCTTTTGAATTATAGTTTTGTCCTGATATATACCCAGAATGGGCTTGCTAGATTATATGGTAATTCTATTTTCTGTTTTCTGAGGAAACTTCATACTGTTTTCCATAGTGGTTTTTCCAACTTACATTCTCAATAAGAGTGTACAAGTGTTACCTCTTTTCTCCAGCAATTGTTGTTTGTAGGCTTTTTAATTATGGCCATTCTGACCAGTGTGAGGTGGCACCTTATTGTAGTTTTGATTTGCATTTCTCTAATAATGAGTTATTTGAGCATTTTTCATGTGTCTAATGTCTATCCATATGTCTTTGGAGAAATGTCTATTTAGGTCTTCTGCCCATTTTTCAGTTGGGTTGTTTTCTTTTTGTTATCAAGTTGTATGATTTGTTTGTATATTTTGGAGATTAAGTCCTTGTTAGTTGTACCATTTGCAGCTATCTTCTCCCATTCTGTAGGTTGTCCTTTCATTTTTAATGGTTTCCTTTGCTGTTCAGAAACTTGTAAATTTGAATAGGCCCTATTCATTTATTTTTATTTTTATTTCCATTGCCTTGAGAGACTGACCTAAGAAAACATTTCCACAGTTGATGTCAGAGAATGTTTTGCCTATGTTCTCTTCTGGGAGTTTATGGTGTCTTGTCTTATGTTTGAATCTTTAAGCCATTTTGAGTTTATTTTAGTGTGTGGAGTGAGAGTATGTTTTTGTTTCATTGATTTACATGTAGCTGTCCAGTTTTCTTAGCACTATTTGCTAAAGAGACTTTCTTTCCCCCATTTTATATTCTTTCCTTATTTGTCAAAGATATATTGACTGTAGGTATGTGGGTTTATTTCTGGACTCTATTTATTTCTGTTCCATTGATCCATATGTCTGTTTTTGTGACAATACCACACTGTTTTGAGTACTGTAGCTTTGTAGTGTTGTCTGAGGTCTGGGGGAGTTATGCCTCCTGCTTGTTTTCTTTCATCAGGATTCTTTTGGCAATTCTGGATCTTTCATGGTTCCATATAAATTTTTGGATTAGTTCTGTGAAAAATGTCATGGGTAATTTGATAGGGATCACATTAAATCTGTGGATTGCTTATGACCATTTTAACAATATTAATTCTTATAACCCAAGAGCATGGTATCTTTCCATTTCTTTGAATCCTCTTTAGTTTTTTTTATTAATGTTGTATAGTTTTCAGTGTATAATTATTTCACCTCCTAGGTCAGGATTATACCTTGGTTTTGTGTGTGTGTGTGTGTGTGTGTGTGTACAATTTTAAAAGGCATTTTTTTTTACATTCTCTTTCTGATATTTCATTGTTAGTATACAGATATGCAACCAATCTCTGAATGTTAATCTTGTATCCCACTACTTTGCAGAATTAGTTTATCAGATTGAGTAGTTTCTGTGCAGAGTCCTTAAGGTTTTCTATATATAGTATCATGTCATCTGCATATAGTGATAATTTTACCTCTTCTCTTCCAGTTTGGATATCTTTTATTTCTTTTTCTTGTCTGATTGCTGTGGCCAGGACTTCCAATACTATGTCAAATAAGTAGAGGGTCTCTTTTAGCTGATTTCGTTTGGTCCCCTATGAGCTTCATACACTTGGCTATCCAAATATCTCCTAGATTTGGGAATTTCTCTGACATTATTACTTTAAATAGGCTTTCCACACTCATTTTCTCTCTCTTTTCCTTCTGAAATGCCAACAATTCATAAATTGATCCTTTTAATGGTATCCCATAAATCAAGTAAGCTTTCTTGGCTCCTTATATTCCTTTTTCTTTATTTTCCTCTGGTTTCAAAGTTCTTATCTTTGATCTCACAATTTCATTCTTCTGCTTGTTCGAGTCTGTTGCTGATGGTCTCTATTTCATTTAAAAGTTTTATTCATTATATTCTTCAGTTCCAGAATTATCTTGGTTCCTTTTTAATGATTTTTTGATCTCTTTGTTAACTTTTCATATTGTTCACTTATTTTTTTCCCTGATTTAATTGCACTCCCTGCGTGTTCCTGTACTTCATTGAGTTTTCTCAAAACCCTATTTTGAAATCTTTATCTGGTAAATTGTAGGTCTCCATAACTTTGTGTTTGATTACTAGATTATTATGATTCTTTGGTGGTGTTATATTATCTCAATTTTTTGTGAACTTTGAAGTTTTACATTGCTCTCTTTTCTTTTGAAGTAAGATAACTTCTCCAGTCTTTACTTTCTTTGGAAAGAGATACTTTACATCAGCCTTGCTAGAGATTCTAGAACCTTCTCGGTATTTTTCAGCTTCATGCTTCTTGCCCCCTCTTGTGGCAGTATTCTGAATCTTGTATGCCTTCTCTGGAATCTGTCTGCTTGTTGACATTTGTGTTTATTCAATCTTTGCTTATGAAAAAAAGTTCTTTGTTTTTTATTATTGAATTCTCAATACAATTTTTCATCAGATAAATTATTTGCAGATAATTTTCCCATTTAGAGTCTCATCCTTCAAAGAACACACTCTCTTTATTTTGATTTGTTAAAAAAGAGACAACAGGAGTTGTCTCAACAGGTTACAAACCCAACTAGTATCAGTGAAGGTGCAGGTTTGATCCCTGGCCTTGCTCAGTTGGTTAAGTTTCTGGCATTGCTGTGAGCTGCATTGTAGGTTGTAGATGTGGCTTGGATCTGGCATTGCTGTGGCTGTGGTATAGGATGGTAGCTGCATCTCTGATTTGACACCACAGTCTGGGAACTTCCATACATATTCTGCAGGTGTAACCCCCCCCCCCAAAAAAAAAAGGAAAAAAGAGAGAGACAAAGGGCTTGCAATGGAATTGCTTTTGCTAAGCCTACATGACCAAACAGAAATTTAATACATAACTTAATTGTAACTTGAATCTCCCCAGGATTGTGATAACCAGCTTATTTTTTGGTCAGCACCAATGCTGTAATCTTTCACATAGACTCTTTTTCATCCTTGAAAGGAAGATGAAATAATATATTCTTTCCTTATTCTTCCCCTCTTCTATCTATAAAAGCTGTCCATTTTGTACAACTCCCCAGAGCACTCTCTAATTGCTAGATGGGATGTTATTTAACTCATGAATTGTTTTATAAATCTAATTAGATCTTCAAGTTTACTCAGCTGAAATTTTGTTTACTAATGGTTTTGGTGGCAGTGACAGAATCTGAAGCAAACTTACAATGTTTTTCAAGGACAATTAGAAACTCTGCTATTGTATCAGCAAAACAGCTTTTTTAAAAAAATACAGTAATACTGGTTTACAGTATTGTGTTATTTTCAGGTGTACAAAATAGTGATTTGATAGTTTTACAGGCTATACTCCATCGCAGTATATTACAAGATAATAGGTATAATTGCTTGTGGTATATATACAATATATACTGTTGCTTTTCTATTTTATATATAGTAGTTTGTATCTATTAATCCCATAACCCTAATTTGTCCCTTCCCTCTTCCTTTTCTCATTTGGTGATCACAAGTTTTTTTCTATATCTGTGAGTTTGTTTTGCATATATATTCATTTGTATTATTATTCAAATTCTACTTCTATGTGATATCATGTAGTATTTGTTTTTGGCTTATTTCATTAAGCATAATATTCTCTAGGTTCATCCACACAGCCACAAATGGAAGAATTCATTTTTTATGGCTAGGTAATATTCCCTTGTATATACCTACCACATCTTTTTTTTTTCATTTTTTAAAAGTTTTAATGAAGTATAGTTGATTTACAATGTTATGATAATTTCTGTTATAACAAAAAGTGATTCAGTTATAGATATACACACATACATTATTTTTCAGATTCTTTTCTTGTATTAATTACCACAGAATAGGGGGTAGAGTTTCCTGTGGTATGCAGCAGGCCCCCATTGGCCAGTCTTTGCATATACCACACTGTGCATATGCCAATCCCAAACCCACAGTCTATCCCTCCCTGCTGCCTGTCCCCTTTGGGAATCATAAGTTTGTTTTCAAAGTCTGTGTGTTTGTTTCTGTTCTGAAAATAAGTTCATTTTTATCCTTTTTATAGATTCCACATATAAGTGATATCGTATAATGTTTGTCTTTTACTGTCTGACTAATTTTACTTAGTATGATAATTCTAGGTCCATTCATATTGCTGCAAATTGCGTTATTTTCTTCTTTTTTTGGTTCAGTAATATTCCATTGTATATATGTACCACATCTTTATGCATCCCTCTATTGATGGACATTTAGATTGTTTCCATGTCTTGGCTCTTTTAAATAGTGCTGCAATGCACATTGGGGTGCATGTATCTTTTCAAATTATGGTTTTCTCTGGATAGATGTCCAGGAATGGGATTGCTGGATCATATAGTAGTTCTATTTTTAATTTTTTGAGGGACTTCCATACTGTTTTTCATAGTCATTTTACCAACTTACATTCCCACAAACAGTGTACAAGGGCTCCCTTTTCTCCACATTCTTGCCGACATTCATTATTCTTCTTGACTGTAGCCACTATGACAGGTGTGAGGTGATATCTCATTGTAGTTTTGATTTGCATTTTGCTGATATTTAATGATGTTGAGCATCTTTTCATATACCTATTGGCTATTTTCAATGTCTGTATATCCTCTTTGGGAAAAAGATGTCTGTATGTCTTTGCAAAAAATGTCTATTTAGGTCTTCTGCCCAATTTTTGTTCATTTTCTTATGGCTGTACTTGCCACATATGGAAATTCCTGGGCCAAGGATTGAATCTGAGCCACACCTGTAACCTATGCCACAGCTATGTCAACATCAGATACTTTAACCCACTGTTCTGGGTCAGGGAATGAACCTGTGCCTCTTCAGTGACCCAATATGATGCAGTTGAATTCTTAACCCACTGCTCCACAGCAGGAACTCAAGGTTGTTTGTTTGTTTGTTTGTTTTGATGGCGAGTTATTTGAGTTGTTTATATATTTTGGATATTAACCTCTTGTCAGTCATATCATTCACAAATACTTTCTTCCATTCCATAGGTTATCTTTTTATTTTGTTGATGGTTTCCTTTGCTTTGCAAAAGCTTTTACATTTAATTAGGTCTGATTTGTCTATTTTTTCTTTTATTCTTTTGCATTATGCAATAGATAAACAAATATTGATACGATTTATGTCAAAGGTGTTTTGCTTATGTTCTTTTCTAGAAATTGTATTATTTTGGGTTTTAAACTTAGGTCCTTAATCCATTTTCAGTTTATTTTTGTATATAATGTGAAGTAATTTTATAATTTCATTGTTTTATATGTAAATGTCCAGTTTTCAAGTACTACGTTTTGAGGAGACTGTCTTTTTCCATTGTATATTCTTGCCTCTTTTGTCATAGATTAATTGACCATAGGTACCTGGGTTTATTCCTCTATTCTCTATTCTGTTTTATTGATCTATGTGTCTATTTCTGTGCTGGTAGCATGTTGATTTTTTTTTCTTTTTTGCCCATACCCACAGAATATGGAAGTTCCCTGGGCCAGGGATTAGATCTGAGCCTCAGCTGCAACCTATGCCATAGCTGCACCAATGCTGCTGAATCCTTAACCTACTGTGCCACAGCAGGAAATTTTCCATGCTGTTTTAATTATATAGCTTTGTATGATAGTCTAAAGTCTGGGAAGGTGACACCTCCAGCTTTGTTCTTTTTTTCTCAGGAGACCTTTGATGATTCTGGGTCTTTTATGTTTCCACAAGCATTTTAGGGTTAGCTGTAGAAGCTCTCTGAAATATGCAATGGGCATTTTCATAGAAATTACATTAAATCTGTAGATTTCTTTGAGTAGTATGACCTTTTAAACAATATTCACTTTTCCAGTCCAAATGCACAGTAAATCATTCCATTTCTTTAAGTAATATTCAGTTTCCTTTGTAAGTATTTTAGTTTTCAGAGTATAGTTTTCACATCCTTGGTTAAGTTTATTCCTAGGTGTTTTTTTATGTTATTTTAGTGGGATTTTTTGAACTTTCTCTTTCTGATATTTCTATTGTTATATAGAAACACAGCAGATACCATATATTAATCTTGTGTCCTATAACTTTGCTGAAGTCAGTTCTTTTTTTTTTTTTTTTGTCTTTTTTTTGTCTTTTTTTGCTATTTCTTGGGCCACTCTTGTGGCATATGGAGGTTCCCAGGCTAGGGGTCTAATCGGAGCCTTAGCCACCAGCCCACGCCAGAGCCACAGCAACACAGGATCTGAGCCGCGTCTGCAACCTACACCACAGCTCACGGCAATGCCAGATTGTTAACCCACTGAGCAAGAGCAGGGACCAAACCCGCAACCTCTTGGTTCCTAGTCAGATTCGTTAACCACTGTGCCACGATGGGAACTCCTGAAGTCACTTCTTAGTTCTAATAGTTTTGAGGTAGAACCTTTAGTATTTTCTATAAAATACTAAAGGTAAAGTGTCATGTCATCTGCAAATAGTGACAGTTTTACCTATTCACTTCCAGTTTGGATGCCTTTTATTTTTTCATATCTGCTTGCTGTAGTCAGTGCTTCCAGTTATATGTTAAATACCAGTAATGAGCGTGGACATCTTTGCCTCATTCCTAAATTTAGAGGAAAAACCTTTAGCCTTTCACTCTTGAGTAGAATGTTGGCTGTAGGTTTGTCATAAATGGCTTTTATTGCTTTGAGATATGTCCCCTCCATACCAACTACAATGAGAATTTTTATCATGGATGGATATTGAATTAAAATTGTATAGTTTAAAATTTTACACTTAGAACTATGAACTAGTATTTTTTGCATATCCTGTGAACTAGGGATTTAAGAATATTCTTTGTTGTGTGGCATGCACTTTTTCCTATACCATCTGTTGAAAAGACTATCATTTTTTCCTTGAATTATCTTGGTACCTTAGTAATAAATCAGTTGGCCATATATGCCTGGGTCTGTTTTTGACTTTCTATTCTGTTCCAAAGAGTTAAATGAAAGGCCTTTACTTAATACCATCCTATCTTGATTGTTGCAGCTTCGTAGTAAGTGTTGAAATTGGGTAGTGTGTATCATCCACTTTTTACCACCTTACTTTAGATGATTAAGTGTTATCTTGCCTCTGCTATTCCTCAATCTTATAGTCCCTTTGACTCTACAGAGCTTAGTTTCGTAGCATACTTCTGTATAATTAACACTGGCTTACGAAGGACTCCTACCTGAGATTTTCCCTTCTCAAGAGCATTTCTTATAGCTTTAGTGAAAAGTGTCTTTGGGCCTTTCTGGGGAATATAGTTAGCTGATGCGTTATCTGCATTTATATCTTATATTCATCTCCACATATCCACCTTTCAAAGCCTTTTAATCTTTCCACATTTTCACAAGACAGTTTTAGCTTCTCCACTGCATTTATCATTATTCATGTTCCTCATGGTTCCCTCCCCCAAGATTCAAGAAGCTATACTGTGTATAGAATATGCTTCAGCTGTGTTTGCCTGGACAATATAACTGAGTCACAGGAGAGTGACACCATATGAATAAACACTGTCTTATATTCTCCCCCTCCTTTAGTACAGTACCTTTTAGATCCATTTCCAGCTATGTTATCTCAGTTTCTGCTGGTATTTATTTTCTAGGTCCTGAGGATTTTTATAAATAATCCATTTCTTCCCATGGCAAAGACTGCACTTCAACTTTGGGTCATGCTGAGACATGCCTCTAGTTATTGGTCAGAAGGTAAGAGGTAAAAGTAGGGTATTTTTTGGGAAAAGAGAACGTAATCTTTCCAGGCATTCTCCTCAGGCAAGGGAAGGTTACTTTTCTCTAGCCAAGAGGAAATAGGCACTTTTTTTTTTTTTTTTTTTTTTTTTGGTTTTTAGGGTCACACCTGCAGCTCATTTTAGGTTCCCAGGCTAGAGATCAAATTGTATCTATAGCTGCTGGCCTACACACAGCCACAACAACACCATATCCAAGCCACATCTGTGACCTACACCACAGCCTATGGCAATGCCAGATCCTTAACCCACAGAGTAGATCCAGGGATTGAGTCTGCGTCCTTATGGATAATAGTTAGGTTTGTTTTCACTGAGCCACAGCAGGACCTCCTGACACTTCTTGATTATACAGTTCAGGGAAAGGTGCTCAAGTTTCTCTAGTACATCCACTGAATCATTCACACCTTAATTCTCAGAGTCTCACTACTATATTAGCCCTTTTTCCCCTTTCCCATCAGGGCTCTGACTTAAGTATAGGATACTTGCTTTGCCTCTGCAATTCCATGTTTCTAACTAAAACGAGTTCTTAGGTTTGGTTTTCAGCATAGTCATCTTTCTGTCTATAGGAGATTAGCTTCTCTTTACAATAGCGTGGAGACCTTACGACTTGCACACTGTATCCGAAATTGATGAGTGGCTGATATGATGATGTTACTTTCCTTTTTCTACATTTCAATGACAGCTAACCAGAGCCAGTCAACTCCACAATCCTTATAAATGCCATTGCTCTCGTTCCGTATCTCATCCAAATTCAACATATGTATAACCCTAGGAATATTGATACCATAACTCCCAATGGGCCACCACCCTCCTTACTATTGGCAATGTGATCCTTGTAGCCGTCTGGCTGAGTGCAGTGGAATTGGAACCCAACTTCCAATATTCCATTCAAAAAGTCCTATTGTCTCATATTCAGTACCTTAGATTGGATTTCCCCAGAATTAGACCAAGAAATAAGAAACAAGAATCTGTGTGTAAGTGGGTTATTTGGGAGTTGATCCCAGGAAGCACTGAGACTGAAAAGAGGAAGTGAGACAGGAAAGGAAGCTAATAGAGGGTGTACTATTAAGCAGGTTACCACTGTAAGCAACTCAGAATCAATCCTGCTGAGAACTCTGAGAAACAGTATATAATATACCTCAGGGGAGGCAGAGCAAGATGGTGAAGGAGTAAGAGATCATGCTCACCTTCCACAAACACATCAAAAAAAAAAAAAAAACCTACATGTAAAACAACTCATACAGAACATCAACTGAGTGCTGGCATAAGAACTTAAACCTCAAAAAAGGGCAAGAAACTCTTGATATAACTAGGTAGAACAAAAGAAAAAAGAGGGAGAAAAAAGGAATCAGGATGGGACTAGCATTCTTGAGAGGGAGCTGTGAAGGAGAAAAGGAACCCACATTCTGGGAAGCCACCTAACTGATGGAAAGATCAGCCAAGTTGGAAGGACCTGAAAGTCACTGAGAAAAGAATAGCAGCTGAACTGAGAATGGCAAAGTAGAGTGAGAGCCACACAGATCATCTGAACCACCGGCCCAGACACCACAGCCTGAGATGCTCAAGTGGGGGCTGGGTGCTGGAGACTTAGGCTCTGGAGGTCAGTCCCTGGGAGAGGACTGGGGCTGGTAGTGTGGAGACAGCCTAAGGGGCTAAGGTGCAGTGTGCTACAGGCAGGGGAGTGGTATGCCACATGCTGGGGAGGGGAATGCTATGGCAGAGGGAACCCGTGAGAAGGTCAGGACCCACAGGAGAGGCAAGGTGCCATTGTTGGGGAGGTGAGAGGAGGAGGGGTGGACCACCATAGGAAACTCCCTGTGCCAAGCATGCACGGCCCAAGGGTTCCCAGAGGGCAGGGTGGCTTTGGCTCAGGCTGGCCATGGCAAGAATTTGCCTGCTAGTCTAGGGGGGACCCCAAGCTCTGGAGCAGGCTGTGCATGGCAAGAAGCCATGCAGTAGTCTGCGGGGGACCAGGCAGCTCTGGTGCAGGTTGTGGGCAGCGAGAAGCCTCTTGCTCAGTTATGGGAGATTGGGAGCTTTTTCTGCAGGCTACCAGTGGCCAGGCACCTCTTGTGTTGGCTAAGGGCATCAGGGGGCTAAGTGTGACATGGTGCCTACTAAGTACCATACACTGTCACTCTTACTCCCCTGGGAATACACCTGCTGTGCAACTGCCACTGCCAAATGCTCTGGGTGGTGCCCAGAAACTTGGTCACTGTACCTTCCCAAGATCCTACAATGAGGAGCAGCTGGTGCAGCACCTCCTGCATGGGCTAAGTGGGACAGGATGTTTCTTGCATGGTCTGCAAGTGGTGGGGGCAAACCACTGCAGTTATCCCTGACTTGAGAGGTGGGCATGACCCACCACCACTGGGCATTTCTAAACAAAAATCACTTGCAGCCCCAACCACCTGGGAGGGTAAATACCACAGAGAAGGACATTGAGGTGGAGCACCACCTGTTTCACTGCCTTGGGAGCACTCCTGCCCTGCTGCTGCCACTGCTAAACACTCTGGGCAGTGACCAGATTCTTGATCACTGTCCCTTCCCAGGAACCTGCAATTAGGGGCAGTTTGTGCAGCACATCCTGAGGGGGCTAAGCAAGATGAGGTCCTTCTTTCATGCTCTACAGGAGGCTGGGGCAAACCACTGCAGTTATCTCTGGATCCAGAGGTAGGAGTGGGCCACCAACCACTAGGGGTTCATGAACAGGCACCACTTGCAGCCCCAATCACCTCAAGGGCACCACAAAGAAGGGCATTGTTACTTAACACCACCTGTTGGTGCTCTTGCACCCCTCAGAACACACCAGCCCTGCTGCTGCCACTGCTGAATGCTCTACCACTTTCCAGGACCTTGCAACTAGGAGCAGCCTGTACAGCACCTCCTATGTGGGCTAAGTGAGATGGGTTGCTTCATGCATGGTCTATAGGTGGCAGGGGCAAACCACCACAGTTACCATTGACTCCAGAGATGGGCATGGTCTGTTTCCATTAGGGGTCCCTGGACAGGCACCACCTGCAGTTCCAGTCACCTCAGAGGAGGGCATTGCAATCAAACACTAACTGTCATTGCTCTCACTCCCCTGGGAACTCATGAACCCTTCTGCTACTACTGCCAAATGCTCTGGTCACCTTGAAGATCTGCCTAGAGCTCATTACCACTTCCCAGGGCCCTGCAACTAGGAGTAGCCTGTGCTACCTTCCTGCAAGTCCTTGTTGCTGTTGAGATCCCAGTGACCAGGCACTGTCTGCTGGCCCTACCAATTGCCTCCTTCTCACTGAAAACACGCAGAGTATCCTGGGGATAACAGCCTGTCACACTGAAGAAAGAGACAGCAAATATTCAAATTCTTACACTAAAAATAAATAGTAACCCTCCCCCAAAATATAAAGGGTTGCTCTAGCATAGAAGTAGACTTAAAGAATACAGTTTGGCTTCCCCAATCTCACAGAAAAAGAAGAACATAAGTAAGATGAAGAAGTTCAGAAACCATTCCCAGTTAAAGGAACAGAAGAATTCACCTAAAGCAGTCAACAATGAGACAGACCTCTGCATCTGATAGACATTAAGTTCAAAAGGGAGATAGTGAAAATAGGGAAGGAATTAAGGCTGAATATCAAGGAATTAAGAGCAGATATGAACACTAAGGCAGATTCCCTTAGAAAGGAACTAGAAAATTTAAGGAGGAGCCAATAAAAAGTAGAAAATTCTTTTGCAGAGATGCAAACTGAGTTAAAGCAATAAAGAGCAGAATGGATAATGCAGAGGAATGGATTAGTGATGTGGAATATAGAATAACAGAAATCACCCAATCAGAAGAGCAGACAGAAAAAACAAATGAAAAAAAAAGCATGAAAGCAGTATGCGATCTATGTGATAATATAAAGCAGGCCAATCTACACATAATAGGAATTCCAGAAGAAGAAGAAAAAGAAAAGGGGATTGAAAATATATTTGAAGAAATTATGGCAGAAAACTTTTCAAATCTAAAGGAAGAAAATATGAAGATACAGGAAGCATAGAGAGCCTCAAACAAGTTGAACCCAAGCAGGCCCACACCAAGACATAATAAAAATGGCAAAAGTTAAAGATAAAGAGAGGATTCTAAAGGCATCAAGAGAAAAGCAAAGCTTTAATTATTAGGGAACCCCCATAAGGCTCTCAGCAGATTTCTCTATAGAAACACTACTGGCCAGAGAGAGTGGCAAGATATATTTAAAGTGGTGAAAGGAAAAAAAATTTGCAACCTAGAATACTCTATCCAGCAAGAATATCATTTTAAAATAGAAGGAAAAATAAAGAATTTCTCCAACAAACCAAAGCTAAAAGAGTACAGCGATACTAAATCCATTCTAAAAGAAATACTGAAAGGGCTTCTCTAAATTTAAAAAAAAATAAGTAAGAAGAAATATAATGGAGGAAGTCACAGTTGGAAAGCAATCACTTAAGCCAGCATACAGATCTAAACATGAAAATGTTAAAATAAAATAAAAAAGACATCAAAGTCATACAATGTGGGGAAGGAAAGTGAGAAAATATATATTCTTTTTTTATTTTAATGATGTGTTTGAGCCTATATGACTATCAGACTACAGCAAGCAGATATAAGAAAGGGTTAACATACTTAAAAAACAGGGAAATCACAAATCAAAACCAAACATTACATTCACCAAAACTGAAACGAAAAGTACTCAAGCATAAAATAAATGAAAACCTTCCAAACAAATCTAAAAGGAACAAAAGAGAAATATAGAATCAACTAGAAACCAGGTTTAAAATGGCAATAAATACATATCTATGAATAATCACCTTAAATGTCAGTGGCCTGAATGTTCCAATCAAAGGCACAGAGTGGCAGACTAGATAAAAAAGCAAAAACCTCCAATCTGCTGTCTACAAGAAACACAACTTAGGGCAAAGGACACAGATAGATGAAAAGTGAGGAGACAGGAAGAGATTTCATGCCAATGGACAGGACAGGAAAAGAGGAGTTGCAACCCTCTTATAAGATAAAATAAACTTTAAAATGAAGGTCATAAAGAAAGACAAAAAAGGACATATTTATTGGTAAATGATCCATTCAAGAAGAGGATATTATAATCATCAATATATAATGCCCTTAATACAGGAATGCCCAGATACCTACAAAAAGCACTAACAGACATAAAAGGAGAAATTGATTGGAATACAATCATAGTAGGAGACTTTAACACCCCACTCACATCAATGGACACATCCTCTAGATAGAAAATCAATAAGGCAACAGAGATCCTAAATGACACAATAGAAAAGTTAGACTTACTTGACTTTTTCAGGACATTACATCCGAAAAAATAGAACATTCATTCTTCTCAAGTGCACATGGAACATTCTCAAGGATCAATCACATACTGGGGCACACAGCTAACCTCAACAAATTTAAGAGTATAGAAATTATTTCAAGTATCATCTCTGACCACAATGACGTGAAACTAGAAATCAACCACAGGAAAAGAAAATGAGGAAAAAAACTTACTACATGGAGACTAAAAACATGCTGCTAAAAAACCAATGGGTCAATGAGGAAATCAAGAACCCACCACCTAAATCAATTAGAAAAGGAAGAACAAAAAAAACCCTAAAGTCAGGAGAAGGAAGGAAATCATAAAAATCAAAGAGGAAATCGATAAAATAGAGATTCAAAAAAACAGTAAAAAAATCAGTAAAACCAAGAGCTGGTTCTTTGAAAAGGTAAGCAAAATTGACAAACATCTGGCTAGACTCACCAAGAAGAGGAGAGAAAAAACCCAACTAAACAAATGAGAAATGAGAAAGGAGAAGTCACAATGGATATTACAGAAATACAAAAAACCGTGAGAGAATACTATGGACAATTGTATGCTAACAAATCTGCCAACCGAGGAGAAATGGACAACTTTCTAGAGGCTTACAGCCTGCCAAAACTGAATCAAGAAGAATGAGATCAACTGAACAGACTGATCACTAGAAAGGAAACTGAGTATGTCATAAAAACACTCCCTACAAATAAAAGTCCAGGACCAGATGGCTTCACAGGTGAATTCAACCAAACATACAAGGAGGAATTTATACCCATCCTCCTTAAAATGTTTCAAAAGGGTGAAGAAGAAGGAACACTCCCAAAGACATTCTATGATACCACCATCACCCTAATACCAAAACCAGACAAAGATACCACCAAAAAAGGAAACTATAGGCCAATACCTTTGATGAATATAGACGCAAAAATTCTCAACAAAATTTTAGCCAACTGAATCCAACAACATATA
The DNA here is from genome assembly GCF_054392235.1 of Sus scrofa. Lineage (NCBI taxonomy): Eukaryota > Metazoa > Chordata > Mammalia > Artiodactyla > Suidae > Sus > Sus scrofa. Next base: position 79,298,442 of record NC_139389.1, read on the forward strand.
AAAAAGATCATACACCATGACCAGGTGGGATTCATCCTGGGTGCACAACGATGGTTCGACCTATGGGAGTCAATCAATGTCATATAACACATTAACAAAAGGAAAGTCAAAAACCACATGATCATCTCACTAGATGCAGAAAAAGCATTTGACAAAGTCCAACATGCATTCCTGATAAAAACTCTTAGCAAAGTGTGTGTAGAAGGAACATACCTTATCATAATCAAAGCCATTTATGACAAACCCACAGCCAATATAATACTCAATGGAGAAAAGCTGAAACCTTCCCACTAAAATCTGGAACAAGACAATTGTGCCCACTCTCACCAGTGCCTTTCAACATAGTATTGGAAGTCCTAGCCCAGCAATCAGACAAACAATAAATAAAAGGCATCCAAACAGGAAAAGGTAAAAATAAAACTGTCACTGTATATAGATTTCATGATATTATATATAGAAAACCCTAAGGACTCAATGCAAAACTACTTGAACTGAGCAACAAATTCAGCAAAGTAGCAGGATATAAGATTAACATTCACAAATCAGTCACATTTCTATATACTAACAATGAAATATTAGAAAAGAGGAATACAAAAATACAATACCTTTTAAAATTGCACCTCCAAACATCAAATACCTGGGAATAAACGTGAACAAGGAGGTGAAAGACATATGCTGAGAACTATAAAACTTTAATCAAGGAAATTAAAGAAGATGGAAAGAAATGGAAAGATATTCCATGTTCCTTGGGTTGGAAAAATTAATAATGTAAAAATGGCCATAGTACCCAAAGCAATCTACCGAGTCAGTGCAATCCCTATCAAATTACCCATGACATTTTTCACAGAACTAAAACAAACAGTCCAAAAATTTATATGGAACAACATAAGACCCAGAATTGTAAAGCAACTCTGAGGAACAAAAACAAAGCAGGAGGCATAACTCTCCCAGACTTCAGGCAATATTACAAAGCCACAGTCATCAAGACAGTGTGGTACTGGTACCAAAACAGTCATACAGACCAATGGAACAGAATTGATAACCCAGAAATAAACCCAGATACCTATGGTTAATTAATCTTTGACAAAAGAGGAAAAAAACATAAAAATTTTAAAACTTTTAATAAGCTCTAGTAGAGGAATGTGGAAGCTAGAATATTTATATTTCAAAAGAGCTCCATCACTTTCTGAGTTTCAGAAGTATCAGTTTCCTGTCCCTTTCAGGCTTTGTTATAGCTATACATATAGAAGTCACTAGCAGGTACTGGAACAACAAATCTTGATGAAACATGGGAAGAGTACTGATGTATTTACCACAATTTTTTTCTATAAATGATTGTTTTTAGCCTTTATAAGATATATTAAAATTATTTATATTTCTTATGACTACTTTAATCTCCTGCTTGATTCTTTTGGAATTCTTCATAGAAGCTCTATGCAATCCAGAAAAAAAATGGTTATTGCATATCTTTGTCTCTTATATTATAAAAATACTGATTTTGCTTTTATTTCTACACAAACTAGCTCCTCAAGAAAACTATTGAATAATATTGATGATAGTGGCCTCCTTTTGTTGATCCTGACTTTGAAAGAAAAACCTCATGTGTTTTATTAATGTTTATCCTTTATTTTAAACACTTTTAAAATATTAGGTCAATACCATTCTATTACCAACTTAGTAGAGACATTTTACAAATTAAAGCTACCTATTCATATTTATAAAATGCATTTCAGCATCTATGTTTATAACTGATAATGTAGCTTTTCTCCTATAATCTCTTCATGTAATATATTTGTTTTCCTTAATGGATACATGCAATTCACCTATAAAACCACCTGCACCTGTTTCATTTAGGCCTGCATATTTTATAAATCATTCAATCACTTTTATGTAATTTTTCTCTCTTTTGATAGTTTAGTCACTTGAATTTTTCTTAAAAATTTATTTTCAAATACTGGCATATAATCTCCTATAGGATTTGTTGTATTATTATCTGATTAAAACAAATCTCCATTTCTGTTCTGTGTATTAGCTTCTCCTTCCTGTTTCTTGATCAGATTTGACAGATATTTATCTCTTTTATTGACCTGTGAAAATAATCCTGGTATTATTTTCTAGTTCTATTGCTTTATTATATTCTAATTACTTTAGCATACATTTAAAAATTTCATCAAGTTTTCCTCTTGGTTTATTTAATTTTCAAGCCTTTTGCATTAAATACTAAGTTAATTTCTTTGTAATATTTGATTTTTATTAATTAAAAATTTGAAGGCTCTCCTCTCTCAATTTCATACATGTTTAATGCATGGCTCCTATGAACATATTAGTGTACTACATTGTTATATAGAAAGAAATAATTCTGAGTTTCTGACATACTTCAGATTGTCAACAATTTTGTATATAGGATAGTTACTTTGGAATTCAATCCTGGATTCAGATTTTAGAAGAGCCAATTAAAGAAAAATAAGAAAAAATACCCTCCTCAATTACTAGGGGGGTTATCAAAAAATTATCAAGTTTTTTTTTAGGCTGTTTATGGTGGAATATAAAACTATAAAATGATTTTATCATATGATTATATCATTATAATTTCTACACAGGTAATTACATATCTTCAGAAATCAGCATTACAAAGTCAGGATTTGGTTATTATCATGGGTAGTCAGTAACTAATAGGAAGTGAAGATGCCATTTATTTTGAGGAACTATTTAGTTTACCTGATTTTTTTTTTGATATATGTCAAAGTGTAAAGTGTGTTTTTCCTGTTATAAGCTGCATTGTATGTACTTATTACTAGTGGCAGCAGGTAAATTGTCAGTTTTACTGCCACACTGCTATGTAGAATAGGAACAATGTTTTTATTATCTCCAAGTTCTACAAAGGCCTTAGTAGAGTGTCTTGCATATTATAGGCTCTTAACAATTATTTCTTTTGTATTTGAAGTTTAGCCTGAGAAAAGAGTTATAGCAAAAACTTTACATGTTTGAATCTCTGTATTTGTCTAAGTCTTAGAATAGGAAAATAAATTTCTGATTACAAAATTTTTAAAACTTAATGAACATATTTAGAGCATATAAAATGTATAATAGAATATACATTTATTATAGCTAAGGAAGTAAAAAGAAGCATGTCTTACTTTAAAGGTAATTAGGTGAAAAAAGTAGTGTTCAAAATGTATAAGAATATCTTTTCCACATCTGCACTATATAATTAACAAACTTCTCTACACTTATTCAGAAAAGAAAGTAATAAACCACTTGTAAGTAATGGTAGTCTTGCATTCCATGTACTTAAATGTCAATAATCTGAACATAAATTTTCTCCTGTTCTTAGTTGCACAAGTATGTTTTTGAGATAATGCGGAGACAGGTATCATTACCATTGCTGCAGTTCCATTTTCTATAGATATAAATGTTTTAATGTAAAATATGGAGGAAAAATGAAGAGTTCCACTACTATTGAAAACTGTAGTGCATAGAAATTAAATCAATAGCAGTTTTTAAAAACACAACATGGTGACAGCAGAGAAATGAAATCTGACTGCATTCCAAGAAAAGGACAAAAGTAGTAGGTATCTATTAAAATAACAATCACAGGGAAAAGAAATAAGAACACATTCTTTCCACGTTTTGATTATCTGATGTTCTACCCTTTGATTTCTCAGGATTAATAACCTCAGTGAGGAGGAGTCTTTTGTAAAAATGTGTGAATAAGGACAAATTTTAAGAAAACAGAGAGAGTGATTTTTCTCCATCATTTGAAATGGACATGGTTTTATCTTGTAAATTTCTGAGCCATTGGAGTGATGTGTTCACATGTCCTCTAGGTTAATTTAGAGATCAATAACAAATGGCAATGATAACAGTTTTCTTTGGAGGACCAGATATTTAATAATGCCATAGATCAACCATGAAAAAATACATATATCCAGGAATTAAATAGGAAGAAGTAAACTCAGCCCTCAGTACTTAGGAGTTCAGGTGATATTGGTAGTTATCTTACCAACAAATCCCAATGCTCAATTTAAAGGCTGTAGTAGATGATGGAAGAGTGAGAAAAAAAGATCAGAGGACAATATTATTAATATAAGAGAGAGTATTACAGTAAAAATTAAAGCAAAGTACATTTAATCTATAGTCTATAATTCTAACTGAATTATACTTAATACTCAATAAGGGGAGTGCCAATAAAAAGGGATATGTAGGATCACTTTATTAAAAATTTTTGTCAGATATTATGCATGATTAATAAACTTTTGGGGTATACTAGAGTATTTAATAAGTTTATACACACTTTCTGCACACTGAGGTATGAAGTAGTTCTCAAATTGCATTTGGTTATATTTTGAAAATTTGGGGCTAAATTGGTTATTTGAAACTTTAATATACTTTTTCAAATAGGAATATAGTAATTGAGATTTTGTCTTTCAGCCAAATTTATTTATTTATTTATTTTTGTCTTTTTGCTATTTCTTGGGCCGCTCCTGAGGCATATGGAGGTTCCCAGGCTAGGGGTCCAATCGGAGCCATAGCCACCAGCCTATGCCAGAGCCATAGCAACGCGGGATCCGAGCAGCGTCTGCAACCTATACCACAGCTCACGGCAATGCCAGATCCTTAACCCACTGAGGAAGGGCAGGGATCGAACCTGCCACCTCATGGTTCCTAGTCGGATTCGTTAATCACTGCGCCACGACGGGAACTCCTCAGCCAAATTTAGAAAACAATTTAGTCCATAATGTAATTTACATCTTTTCAAATGGAAAATATGTGAAAATAATTAAACTGTCAGTGAAAATTAAAACTGAAAACTAAGCTCAAAAAAGGAATTATTTCTTATTTACTCTCTATTCTAGTGCTCAAGGAGAAGGAAATTGTTTATAGAATTAAGTGAAGAAATCTGGAATTTCTGAAGGAAATTGTGGGCATTTTAATAGAATTTACCTATTTAAAACAGTTATGGTTTATTAATGAATATTTTATGCCATTTTCTAACTTACAGTTCTCATAGTCTTTGAAACATGTGATCACTAGAACTCTTCTGTTCTGTACTAAATTGCTCAGGATACCATAACAAAATACTAGAGACTGAGTGGTTTAAACAAGAGAAATTTGTTTTCTCACAGTTCCAGAGGCTAGAGGTGTAGAGTCTTGGCTTGACCTCAAGCTAATTTTTTGAGGCCACCATCACCATGACACCAGAACAAGACAAAGATGCCACAAAGGAAAACTAGAGAATAATATCATTTATGAATATAGATGTAAAAATCTTCAGCAAAATACTATCAAGGCAATTCTAACAATATATTAAAAGTATCAAGTGTGATTTATCCCAGGAATGCAAAATTTCTTCAATATCCACATATCAATCAATATGATACACCACACTAACAAACTGAGGAGTAAAAACCATATGATTATCTCAGTACGTGCATAAAAAGCTTTTGACAAAATCCAACACTCATTTTGATAAAAATTCTCCAGAAAGTGGGCATAGAGGGAACCTGCCTCAACATGACAAACCCACAGCTAACATAATTCTCAATGGTGAAAAAAATTTCTGCTAAGGTCAGGAATAAGACAAGGATGTCTGTTCTCACCACTTTTATTCAACATAGTTTTGAAAGTTCTAACTATGGCAATCAGAGAAGAAAAAGAAATAAAAGGAATCAAAATTCTAAAAGAAGTAAAGTAGATGACATGACACTGTGCCTAGAAAAATCATATGATACCAGAAAATTGTTAAAGCTCATCAATGAATTTGGTAAAATTTTAGGATAGAAAATTAATACATAGAAATCTCTTGAATTCCTATATACTAACAATGAAAAATCAGAAAGAGAAATTAAGGAAACAATGTCATTTACCTTTTCAACAGAGAGAATAAAATACCTAGGAATAAACCTACCTAAGTGAGTAAATGACCTGTACTCTCAAAACTATAAGATAACTGATAAAAGAAATAAAAGATGACACAAACAGATGGAAAGATATACCATTCTCTTGGATTGGAAGAATCAACACTGTCAAAATGACTATACTACTTAAGGCAATCTGAAGATTCAATACAATCCACATCAAACTACCAATGGTGTTTTTCACAGAACTAGAACAAAAATGTTTTAAATGTGTTTGGAAACACAAAAGACCCTGAATAGCCAAAACAATCCTAAGAAAGAAAAATGGATCTAGAGAAATCAGGCTCTCTGACTTCAGACTTTACTATAAAGCCACAGTCATCAAAACCGTATGCGACTGGCACAAAAACAGATGTATAGATCAGTGAAACAGCATAGAAATCCCAGAAATAAACCCATGCACATATATCAATTAATCTATGACAAAGAAGGCAAGAATATACAATGGAGAAAAGGCAGCCTCTTCAATAAGTGGTACTGGAAAAACTAGACAGTTACATGTAAAAGCATGAAATCAGAACACTTCCTAACACCACATGCAAAAATAAACACAAAATGGATTAAAGACCTTACCATAACTCCACTTACCATAAAACTCTTAGAGGAAAACATAGGCAGAACACTATGTTGAAGCATAAGTTGCAGCAACATACTTTATTGGCTCACCTACTAAAGTAATAAAAATTAAAAAAATAAGCAAATGGGACATGATTAAACTTAAAAGCCTTTGCACAACAAAGGTAACCATAAACAAAATGAGAAGGCAACCCACAGAATAGGAGAAAATCTTTGCAAACTAAGAGACTGACAAGGGATTAATCTCCAAAATATACAAATGTCTTATACACCTTTATAAAAAAAACCCCAAACAACCTAATTAAAAAATGGGCAGATATAAATAGATATTTTGCCAAAGACATACAGCTGGCCAAAACAAACACACACACACACACACACACACACACACACACACACACACACACGAAAAGATGCTTAATGTTGCTAATTATTAGAGAATGCAAGTCAAAACTATCATGAAGTATCACCTCACACCAGTCAGAATGGTCATCATCAAAAAGTCTATATACAGTAAATTCTGGAGAGGGTGTAGAGAAAAGAGAACCCTCCTACACTGTTGGAGATAATGTAAGCTGGTGCAACCATTATGGAGAATCGTATGGAGGTTCCTTAAAAAGCTACATATAGAAGTACCATATGATCTAGCAAGCCCACTCCTGAGCCTATATCCAGAAAAAACCATAATTTGAAAATGTACATCCACCCCAATATTCATCACATAGCTATTTACAATAGCCAAGACACAGAAACAACCTAAATGTCCATGTACAGAGGATTAGATAAAGAAGATGTGGTACATATATACAATAGACTATTACTCAGCCATGAAAAATGAAATAGTGTTATTTTGCAGCAACACGGATGGAACTAGAAATTATCATACTAAGTGAAGTTAGGCGGATAAAGACAACTTTCATATGAGATCACTTACATATGGAATCTAATAAAATGTTACAAAAGAACTTAACAAAACAGAAATAGACTCAAAGATTTTGAAACCAAATTTATGGTTACCAAAAGGGGAATGTAGAAGGGGAAGGATAAATTAGGGGGTTGGGCTTGACATATACACACTGCTATATATAAAATAGATAGGTAACAAAGACTTACTGCATAGGACAGTGTAAACTATTCAATATTATGTAGGAAAAGAATCTGAAAAGGAATGGATATAGGTATATGTACAAATGATTTACTTTGTTGTACACCTGAAACTAACACAACTTTTGTCAACTATATTCCAGTAAAATTTATATAAAAATTTAAAAAGTGATTATAAGTCATCTGTTATGATACAAAATTATTAGAGTTGTTGACCATATCCCCCACACTATACATTTCATAACTTCAACATTTACTTTCTATATACTCTTTTTTAATATAGTTTTAAATATGGAATATAATGCCTCTGGCTTTGTACTTCTTCCTCAAGATGACTTTGACTATTCATGGTATTTTTTGGTCCCAAAGAAATTTTAGGATTTTTCATTCTATTTCTGTGAAAAATGACATTGGAAGTTTGATAGTAATTGCATTGAATCTGCAGATTTCTTTGGGTAGTATGATCTTTTAATGATATTAATTCTTGCAAATTATGAGCATGAAATATCCTTCCATTTATTTGCGTATCCTTCAATTTCTTTCTTATAGTTTTCAGTGTACAGGTATTTCACTTCTTTGATAAAATTATTCCTAGGCATTTTATTCTTTTTTTAGATTTTAATCATGTAAAATTTGTAAAAATTACAATTGGAAAGGAGATTATTAATTTCTCTTTCTGATAGTTTGTTATTAGTGTGTAAAAATACTAAGACTGTATATTAATTTTATAGGCTGCAACTTTATTGAATTTGCTTATCAGTTCTATCAATTTTTAGTGGAGTCTTTTGTATATATAATATTATGACATCTGCAAATACTGAAATTTTTACTTTTGCCTTTTCAATTTAGATGCCTTTTATTTCCCTTTCTTGACTAATTGCTCTGTCTAGGACATTAGATATTATGTTGAATAAAGGTGTCTAAAGTATATATCCTTGTCTTCTTTCTGACCTTAGAGAAAAGGCCATCAGCTTTTAACCACTGAGTATGATGTTAGTTGTGGGCTTGTTATGTATGGTTTTTATTCAGACATTATACACTTAGTAAAAGAACAAGCATTGCTGGATCTGAGATTCTGGAAGCAGATATACCTGTGTTTACTAGTCATGAAAATTTGGACAAATTATTTTACCTCTCTGAGTCTGCTCTCTTACTTGTAAAATGTGGATAATATTTTATGCTAATCATGAGAATTAGGAAATTAATTTCAATTCTTGGTTTTTTGTTTTGTTTTTTGCTTTTTAGGGCCTACGCATGGCACATGGAGGTTCCCAGTCTTGGGGTCAAATAGGAGCTACAGCTGATAGCCTACATCATAGCCACAGCAATGCCAGATCCTAAACCCACTGAGCAAGGCCAGGGATTGGACCTGTGTCCTCATGGATGCCGGTCAGATGCATTTCTGCTGAGCCATGATGGGAACTCCCAATTCTTGTTTTATTACTGCACATTATACAAGCATAGAGATAGGATAGATTAAAAAAAATACAACCCTTAGAGATAAATAGACACAAATTTAATGATGTGCGTTTGATAGACATTAGTTTCCTAGGGTTGCTTTTTTGCAAATTACTACAACGTGGTGACTTAAAAAAACAGATATCTATCTTTTCACAATTCTCGATGCTATAAGTCTGAAACCAAGGTTTTGGCAGATTAGTTCTTCTGGAAACTCTGAAGAAGAACTCATTCCATGCCTGTGTCCTGTGCAATCAGTGGTCCTCCTTGACTTACAGATTTATGACTACTCATATCTGCCTCTGTCATCATATCTGCCCACTTTTTATTCCGAGGATACTTGTCATTGAATTTAAAACCCACTTTAATCCAGAATGATCTCATATCAAGATTCTCAACTTAATTGCCTCTGTGTGATACTTTTTCCAGATAAGGTCACATTCACAAGTTTCAGATAGATATGTCTTTTAGGAAGCTGCTACTGAACCCAGTCCAATAGAGAAATAATATAAATTAATAAGATTTTAAGGATAATTTAGCTAAAATATCATACATTCAACAAATATTTTATAAATCACTTCTTAGCATATTTAAGGTTTGTCATTTAAAATCAAGCCTGAAATTAATGAAGGTAACTATTTTTCAAGCATAAATAAGAGGAATTAGATATTTATTTACATGTAAATTACAATACGTTAACTCTCACAACAAGTAGGAGAAAGACTTCAGATAGTAACAGCCAGTGGTAATTAATAACAATTAATTTTTAGTATTTATTACATGATTAAAACATGTTTTTAAAAATTTATGATTTCATACAATCCTCATACAAATCACAGAGTACACAATGGTGGGCCCCAAATGGCTGCACAGAGCTTATATATTTGGAGAATTATGTTGGCATTGGCAAGTATTCCAAATTTGGTATAATTCATAAATACCTTAAATTCAAAATTTGATTGAATAGGTAATGAAGGCATAGTAAAGACTTGTTTATGACTATGGCAGGCCAACTGATTGCATGGAGTTTTAATCTCTGGAAAAAATGACAAAATGATTTGTTTTAGAGAAAGTTTGGGTTGGACCTAGTTGCTTAAACATAAAGGCAATAAATTACAATGAATCCTTGATATTTCTTCATTTAACAAGAGCGCCCCAAGAAGGCATAAGGTTTCTTCTGGGTACTGGTATTATTGAGAAAAGCAGAGCACTTCATAAAATAAAATCACACTATTTCTTGTCTGGAACCTGGTGAATGTGATGAAACCATTAGCTGAGGATAACATAACTGAAAGGATAATGCTATTATTTTTTGGTGCCAAATAAAGTGGTTGTAATATCTCTTAAAGTATTGAAATAACTATTCTACTTAAGAAGAAATATCTTCTCTTTGGGAGATGGGAGAAATTGTGATTCTAGTGGTTAGTTAACACTCAGTATTAGAAGTGATGGTGGTTGAGGGGCAGCAACAGTGGCGTAGGATCCTCAAAAGAGCAATGTGCTTGGGACCTGGCTTGGCAGAGGTAGTAGTAGTAGTAGTAGTAGTTGGTGATTGGTAGCAGAGTGTTAATTAATAACGGCAGTCTTGAGAGCCAACTGGAGTAAGATGTTAATTAGATAAATTGTAATTTTGCACTGCCCTCTTTATGTAAGGAGAAAATTGTCACTTGCAGATTGCAGACTTGATCTTGGCAGAAAACTCTGGTATCTGTTGGAGCCAAACCTCTTTTGATGTTAGATTCTTTTGAAAAAGGGCCAGAAGAAATAAAGACTTCAGAAGAGATTATTTTTAATCGTGTAAGAAATATGTTTTTCCTGAAGACTTGAAATTGGAATTCCCAAAATATCTATGATGTCACATTATTCAAATTTTAAAATCATCATGTATAATGACAAAATTGATTAAAAATACATGAATGTTGTCATTGGTTGGACTACAATCTATTTGCAAATTTATAGAGTACCACTTTTATCATATTATAAAGCCTCTTAGTAAATGAAAATGGTATGGCTTTTGGAAAGAATTTGTTCCCTCTTTCATCTTATCAAAATATATTAAATTACTTACAAATTAAAAAAGAACTAAACCAATGTGATCCTCTTTGGGAAATTTTGATCTCAGTAAAAATCATATGTAAAAGAAAAATCACAACATATACTTGCTTAGAAATCTAAAAGAAAGCTTTATTTCTCTTACACATTTATTGCGTTATGAAACAATTCATCATCAGGACTTATAACAGGGAACTGTTATAAAGGGTAATTGTTGAATAGCTATTTTAGGATTGAAGATTGATTGATTGATTGATTGATTTGCAATCCAACATGGCACAACAGGTCTCAGCACACCTTGACGTGGTTCTTTTTTTTTTTTTTTTTTTTTCAACTTATCTATTTCTTTCTTTTTTTTTATAATTTATTTTTTTCCCCACAGTACAGCAAGGGGATCAAGTTATCCTCACATGTATACATTTCTCCCCCCACCCTTTGTTCTGTTGCAATATGAGTATCTAGACATAGTTCTCAATGCTACTCAGCAGGATCTCCTTGTAAATCTAAGGACTGAAGATTTAATTGCTGACCCAACCACATACTTGCTTTTAATTTTAGTGTTATAAATGTTTTGAAGGAAGCCTTAAAACATCTACAAATGCTTCTGTAGTTTGGTAGGAAAAACAATTAAATACGAAAAAACCCATAGTTATGCAATCTACTAATTTGATTTCTTTCATTTATTTTTTCCCAGGTTACCTCTGAATCACATTTTAATGTTACTAATTCTCTTTTTTTTTCAGAACTTTTTGCATTTTTAAAATTTTTATTTTATTTTTTTTATTACTCAAATGGATTTATCACATATGTAGTTGTATAATGATCATAACAATCTGATTTCACAGGATTTCCATCCCACAGCTCAGGCACATCCCCCCACCTCCCAAACTGTCTCCTCCAGAGACCATAAGTTTTTCAATGTCTGTGAGTCAGCATCTGTTCCGCAAAGAAGTTCAGTCTGTCCTTTTTCCAGATTCCACATGTCAGTGAAAGAATTTGATGTTGGTGTCTCATTGTATGGCTGAATTCACTTTGCATGATCATTTCTATGTCCATCCATGTTGCTAAAAATGCCAGTATTTCGTTCTTTTTAATGGCTGAGTAATATTCCATTGTGTATATGTACCATATCTTCTTGATCCACTCCTCTGTCGATGGACATTTAGGTTGTTTCCATGTCTTGGCTATTGCAAATAGTGCTGTAGTGAACATTGGAGTACATGTGTCTTTGTGAGTCGTGGTTTTCTCTGGATAGATGCCCAGGAGTGGGATTGCTGGGTCAAATGGTAGTTCTATGTTTAGTTTTCTGAGGAATCTCCATACTGCTTTCCGCAGTGGTTGCACCAATTTACAATCCCACCAACAGTGTACTAGGGTTCCTTTTTCTCCATACCCTCTCCAGCACTTGTTGTTTGTAGACTTTTGGATGATGGCCCTTCTGGCTGGTGTAAGGTGGTACCTCATTGTGGTTTTGATTTGCATTTCTCTAATAATGAGTGATGTTGAGCATCTTTTCATGTGTTTTTTGGCCACCTGTATGTCTTCTTTGGAGAACTGTCTGTTTAGATCTTCTGCCCATTTTTTGATGGGGTTGTTTGTTTTTTTGGTATGAAGCTGCAGAAGGTGTTTATAAATTTTGGAGATTAATCCCTTGTCAGGATTTTCTCCCATTCTGTGAGTTGTCTTTTTGTTTTGTTTAGGGTTGCCTTTGCTGTGCAGAAAATTTTAAGTTTGATCAGGTTTGTTTATTTTTGTTTTTATTGTCAATACTCTAAGAGGTGGATCTGAGAAGATGTTGCTGCCATTTATGTCAGAGAGTGTTTGGCCTACGTTTTCCTCTAAGTGTTTTATAGTGTCTGGTCTTATATCTAGGTCTTTAGTCCATTTGGAGTTTATTTTTATGTATGATGTTATGGAGTGTTCTAATTTCATTCTTTTCCATGTGGCTATCCAGTTTTCCCAGCACCACTAATTGAACAAGCTGTCTTTTCTCCATTTTATATCCTTGCCTCCTTTATCATAGATTAGTTGGCTGAAAATTAATGTTATTAATTCTCAGTCTGTATGTGAACTTGGAGGAGAGATATATGAGAAAGAGCATTTTTAAAATTCAAGTTTGGAATCTTTAAATTTCTATCTGGGGATCTAAGAAGAAAGTCTGATACTTAGAAAAGTGGTTATCTTCACTAAAAACCTGAGATATTTTATATAAATTTGTGCAGGGAAACAGGATCTATGTGAGGTGAATTACCATTATCATGGGATAAATGTTTTTCTTTCTGAAATTGCCAATTTCTTCCTCTCTTTCTTATTTTTTTAAGCAATATGTAACAATAATCTTGATGTGACCAACCCAGAGTATTCAAAAGAACAAACACTACTTTTTCACAATATCTACGTACCTATGAACATAAATGGGTCACTTATAGTACTTCAAATCTTCCTATATGTACTTAAAATAAGTGTGAAGGCAAGTAATTGATTTGGAATTTTTTTTGCAACCCCCCACTAATAAATATTCTTTATTAGAATAAGGACATTCTAATAAATGTCTACCTCCTATTACAAAATTTCAGAGAATCAAACTTAAAAATTCTTAAAAGTTAACAAACATTTTTAATATTGAGGCAAAACCCTTTGTTCATCTTAATAAGCAGATGGAAAAATACAAATTTATGATGACAAGAGTTAGTATAGATTTAATTTAAATTTTAGATTAAAGAGTATATAACCAGTTGCTAAACCAGTCTTCTCAGTCAGGTGACACAGGAATTTGAGGGAAGAATATTCTCACTTGGAGGACATACCATGCATTGCAGGATATTTAGCAGTCTTAAACTTTCATTTAAATACCAGGGACACACCCCAATCAGTGTGACACCAAAAACACTCCTATACATTTTCAAGTGTACTCCAAATCAGTGGTACTGACCCCAAAAGAGAATTTCTGGTCTAAACCAGTGACTCCCAACCTTTTTGTTCATTATTGTCCTCCTGAGGAGCCCTTCAAGACAATTTTTGAAATTACTTCGATATCTTGCTTCTATGACTGACAACTTTCCATCTGTAATTTCAATCTGTGCATGTCCTTACCATAAATCTGTTTTTGTCCTTGAGTTTATCTCTATACTTTGTGATTATGCTCTGCTAAGAAAACAAAACTTAAATCTTTGTGGCTTAACACATAAAAGTAAATTTCTCTCTCACATAAAGTCTGACATTATATGGGATGGCTCCCTTTTAAGGGTAGACTTAGAAATCTAAGCTGGTTAAATATTGTGGCCTTGACATCTCAAGTAGATTCTACTGTTGCTGCAGTGGGTGAAGGGAGAGCAGAAGGTTTATACATTGGCTTTTAAATGTTTCAGTCTAAGATGGAGACACATTATTTCTATGTACAGTTTGTCGGCCAGAACAAGTGCAATGGTACTGCTGAACTGTAGGAAGGCACTAAAATGTGAGTGAGTCTGTGAATAAACTGTGTGTAGTAAATGCCTTTGTCGCACAAATAAATTAGCTTAACAGAAACAAAACTACTGCTACAGATTATAATCAGCATGTGCTGTACAATATGGAAATGGATTATAGTCCTTTGTTAATTGTGTTAAAATATTCTGGCTATCGTACTTGTTCAAATTGAATGTTTTTATAAGAATATCATCCTTTCATTAAGTTCTTTTTGAGAGAAGAGAAGTTATTTGTGAATTTGGAAAATGAATTTGTTCTTATATAGGAAGTAACTTGAAAAGAGTTTTAGTAATGGAAGTGGGATAAGTGGTTAAGGAATACAAACCTAACTACTTAAGAGAGGATGTCTTATAAATTCAGTGTCTGTTTACTTATAAATTTAGATATTTTCCTCTAATAGAAACATAGCAGTAAAACAATATAGTTTCATACTTAATGCATTTGGATATCTACGTCTTTCTTATTTCCACAGAGAAATTGACATGGTTTAATTATAACTGCTATCTTAATTATTTTATTTGTTGGATGTGCATCATTGACCAACATAAAAACATAAAGTTTAAAGTAGTTAGATTAATTTGTTGAAGGACATAAGAAAATGTTTCAAATAATTTGAATGAAACTAAGTTTTTGGGTTGTTAAAATTCTTACTGACAATAATGAAAATGGTGATGATGATAATTATAGCTAATATTTACTGAGTACTTGTAACTTGACAAACATTGTTCCAAACTGTATGTATTATCTCTTTTAATCTTATACTAATCCTTCTGGGTAAGTTAGTTAATATTTTAAAGATAAGAAAACAGGCATAGCCATGTTAAATAACTTACCCTGTAAATTCTTGAATAATTTATGTTTGGAAGCAAATTAAAATTATCTTTCCACCCCTTCTCCCACATCCTCCCCTTAGTTTGCTCAGGTTCCCAAAGTAGAAATCCAGCACTATGACATAGATCTCCTACTCCTAGATCAAATTAAAAAATGCTTTACAGCCAAACATCTCTATTTAATCTTTGAAACTGTTTGAATTGACCTTTTAATACTTTAGACAAAAAAAAAATTGTTTTCTGTATTATACTATTGCTATGGAGTAAGAATTAGATAGGGCAAGGTGGTAGGCTTTCATGAGTTTCAAGTACTAGAGGCAAATTTTCAGCCAAGAAAGATGCTAGCTCAAGTGCAATATTTCATTTTGAAATATTAGCAGAATAAGAGTAATCTATAACTCATCTAGACTCTTGTTAAGGCTTATATTTTTAAAAAGATAAAATAATATATCAATTTGTTTTAATTGGCTCTCTGCAAAAAAGTGCCTTTTTTTTTTTTTTTTTTTTTTGGTTTTTTGCCTTTTCTTGTGCCCATCCTGTGGCACATGGAGGTTCCCAGGCTAGGGGTCTAATCAGAGCTGTAGCCGCCAGCCTATGCGAGAGCCACAGCAACACGGGATCCGAGCTGTGTCTGCAACTTTGCAACTTACACCACAGTTCACAGCAACGTCGGATCCTTAACCCACTGAGCAAGGCCAGGGATCGAACCTGCAACCTCATGGTTCCTAGTCAGATTCGTTAACCAATGTGCCACGACGGGAACTCCCTCTGCAAAAATGCTTTGGTGTCATACAGAATACCTCAAATAATTAAAGGCTAAATGTAAATAATATATTACTAAAGGTGCTATAGAAAGGTTGGTATAGGTAAATTTATTGAATATTCAACCGCTCATCCATGTTCCTTAAAGCAATAGTTTGGAAATGTATTAGTTGGTATTATTAGCAGATAATTTGTGTGGGTATTCTAGACAATTAAGTTTTGTAGCCCCATTTATTTTGACATTACCATATTTTTAAAAAGTTACATATTTTAAAAACTAGGAGTAGACAGAGAAAAATAGAACCTGCACCCATGTAATATCAGTAAGAATCAACAAGATTAATATTTCCCTTTCTTTTCTAAATTCATAAATCTTTACTGAAAGATATGAAGTCACCTTCCTACTCTTTCTCAATACTCTATTCTCCTCAGGCCATTTCTAGAGTCTGTTATGAATTTGGAATATGTTTCTCTGCATTCTCATAGTAAATTTTAACTTTGTGTGTTTATGCATAAACAAGTACATTTTAAAATTACATAGGTGTAATGTTTGATTTTTTCACTTATTGCTATATTTAAAATCTACATGTTTTCATATATTAAGATCTATTTCATACATTTTAATTTACCTTTCCTTGAATAAGTCTCCCTGGAAGAAATGGAGTTACTGAGTTGTATGATTATTCTTCTAAAAACTTTATTAGATAATACTGAATTGTGGAGTTCCCTTCATGGCTCAGTGGAAAGGAATCTGACTCATATCCATGATGACTAAAGTTCCATCCATGGCCTTTCTCAGTGGTTTGAGGATCTGGCATTGCCATGAGCTGTGGTTTAGGTCACAGGCAAACCTTGGATCTGAACTTTGCTGTGGCTGGGGTGTAGACTGGATGCTGCAGCTCTAATTTGACCCCTAGCCTGGGAACCTCCATATGCCACAGGGGGAGCCCTAAAAATACAAAAAAAAAAAAAACTTCTAAAAAATATAAAATAATGAATTGTTCTCCAAAGTGGCTGCAGTAATTTATTCTCCCACCAGCATGTAGATAGTTCCCATGATTTCCCTCTCATATATGACAATATTTGGTGGTAATGCATTTTAAATATTGCTTTATTCCCCCAATTTTTAAAATTGAATCACTATGTATTTTTAACTTTATTGGTAACCACATAAATTTTGTCCACTTTTTAGCAGGCAGCATTTTTATTATGCTAAATGGATGGTAGATATGTTTAAGAAAACTATTCTTAAATATGCTATAGTTTCAAGTAATATGATTAAACTTAATAACTATTTTATAAATAAAACTTATGTATCTGTTTGATTAATTTATTCAAATTAATTTGATGACCTGCACTAAGTTCAAGCTATGGTCTAAATAAATTATATACTTGTATATTGCAAATAAACATATATAATATATATTATCTATAAGATCAATCAATATGTAATTTATGATGAATAGTGTAGGCAGTTTCAACTTCCAGTGTGTCTGTTTTGTCTTGCTTATATACTTTTGCCTCCCAATGCTGTCCTTCAAATCATTGTGGTTTGCCTTGAAGGTAAATTAACATGTTGAATCTTACATTTAGTTAATTGTTTTTGCCACCAAGTTGTTCTCATTCAACTGGGTAATGAAACTGAAAATTCCTTTGTCTCAGAATATCATTTAAGTGAAGACAAACCATAAACATGGCATACTTTGCTTAAAACTAACATGAAGATAAGATAGCTCTTGACCTTAGAGCAAAAAGGCATGCAATATGAGGAGTTCAGCAAATTCTTGCCTCAAGAAGCAACCATAAAACTAGATATATTGCCAAAAACAACAGTTTTTGGAGCTCTGGAAATCTACTAAAGTCATGCTACAAAGTGAAGAGCGTTAATTTATAACAAATTACTGAGCTTCAGGAGAGATCAATGGGAATCAGCGACATTCTTGCTTAGGGATATTCTCTTGCTTCTCAGTTTGGATAGTGCAATTATTGTAACAGGGTAGGGCAGGTTAGGAAAAACAGAAGCTTTAATTTTGGAAGGGTCTTTTTTGATATGGAGTAGAAGATGAAAACTTGTGCTGAGCTGTCAGTAAAAGTAGTGAAACTGATGGCAAGCCACCAGGGAAGAACACTTTGGTTAGTTTGACCCTGCCATTCTGACTGCAGCAAATAGCAGACAGTGACCTGAACAAAAATTTAATAAGGACACCAAGAAAAGAGGTAGTCATAGAGGGGTTGATAACCTTACTTATATCCCTAGCTAACTAGAATTCTGTATAAATGTTCATAAGAGACTGAACAGAATCCAGACTTTTCACATATCAGGAGTGGTCTCAGAAGCCATGTTCATGCACAGATAAGACACAGACCCCTGGGCAGAGGTTGGCAGTCTTTTTTGGATACAGTATTTGAACACAACCTGTAACTAATAATTGGTTGACCATAATCTATGCTGATGCAGGGCCAATCCCTAGCAAGCCAATAAAAATTAAAACAAGAATTAAAAAATCTCCTCAAGGATAGATATCAGCAGTGACATACCACATGTGAGACATATTCCACAGATTTAGTTTAGGCAAGTTACTAAACAAACAAAATAGCAACAACTAAAACTCTCAGGAGGGAAATATCAGAATTTGGAGTGTCTATAATGTATCATCTAAAATGTTCAGTTTCAATCAAACTTTAGAGAAAGTGAAAGAGAGAGGAAAGTATAAACCATAAACAGGACAAAAGAAGCAATTAGAGACTGACTGTGTATTGGCTCAGATGTGAAATTAGAAGATAAACTATTTCAGGGAGTTCCCATTGTGGCTCAGTTGTATCAAACCCAACTAATATCCTTGAGGCTGTGGGTTTGGCCCCTGGCCTCACTCAGTGGGTTAAGAATCTGGCATTGCCATGAGCTGTGACTCAGGCCACAGATGTGGCTCAGAACTTACATTGCTGGTGGTTGTGGCAAAGGCCAGCAAATGCAGGTCCAATTTGACCCCAAGCCTGGGAACTTCCATATGCCACACATGCAGCTGTAAAAACAAAAGGAAAAAAAAGAAGATAAAGATTTCAAAGGAACGATTATAATTAAGTTTAAACAATTAAAGAAAAAAATTAAAGCAAATAGACAGCCTGAATTGCTCAATAAATAAAGATCTTAATAAAGAGAGTAAAACCTAAAACAAACAAATGAATAAAAATAAATAAAAATTATGAATTTGAAGAATAGAAGAATATAGTAACTAAAATGAAAAAATAACCTAGATGGAGTCAAAAACAGATTTGAGATTCCATAAGAATAAGAGCTTGAGTATAGATCAACAGAAATGATCCAATCTAAGGAATAGGAAAAAAATTATTCAAGAAAAATGAATGGAGTTTAAGAGACCTTTGGGACATCAAGTATACCAGCATTTGTGCAATGAAAGTACACAAGAATAGAAGGAATAAGGCAGAAAAATATTAAATGAAACAAGGGCTAAAATCTTCTAAACTTTGTTGAAAAATGTTAAAGTTCTAAGTAGCCAAGTAGGATAAACATAAAGAAGTACATGTTTCAGAGTTCCCATCATGGGTCAGTAGAAATGAATCTGACTGGCATCCATGAGGATGCAGGTTTGATCCCTGGCCTCTCTCAGTGGGTTAAGGATCTGGTGTTGCTGTGAGCTGTGGTGTAGATCATAGACGAAGCTCAGATCTGAACATTGCTGTGGGCTGAGGTGTAGGCCAGAGTCTGCAGCTCTAATTCAACCCCTAGCTTGGGAACCTCCATATGCTGGGGGGAGGGTGGCCCTAAAAAGACCAAAAATGAAAAAACAAACTTGAAAGATAAAGTTTAAAAATAAAACGTGAAAGACAAAGAGGAAATCTTACTATATCAGGAGAAAAAAGTAAAGGAACAACAGTTAATGGAATGATTGATTTCTCATTATGAACAATAGAAGCCAGAGGGAGTGGCATAACATATTCAAGGTGTGAATACAAAACAAAAAAACACTCTGCTATATGGGAATTCTATATCCCAGCAAAATTATCTTTTTTTTTTTTTTTTTTTTTGTCTTTTTTGCTATTTCTTTGGGCCGCTTCCACGGCATATGGAGGTTCCCAGGCTAGGGGTCTAATCGGAGCTGTAGCCACCGGCCTACACCAGAGCCACAGCAACGCAGGATCCGAGCCGAGTCTGCAACCTACACCACAGCTCACGGCAACGCCGGATTGTTAACCCACTGAGCAAGGGCAGGGACCAAACCTGCAACCTCATGGTTCCTAGTCGGATTCGTTAACCACTGAGCCACGATGGGAACTCCGAGCAGAGCTTTTTTACAAGAAATACTAAATACTAAAAACTTTCAGTTATTTAGCCTGAGAAAAATGACACTGGAGGGTAGGGATTCAAACATACAAGAAGAAATTAAAAGTATAGGAAATTGTAAATATAAAAGACAATATAAATATTTTTAAATTTATTTTTTTAATTTTATAAAGAATATAAGATTTTATAAAGTAAAATCTTATGGTTTATATGTATATACACACACACATATATATATAAATGTAACATATATGATAACTGCAGCACAATGGAAAGAAAAGAAAGTTATATCAGAGCAAATTTTGTATATTTTACAGGAATTAACCTAGTATTAATTTGAAGTATATTGTGATAAATATCTATACAGAAGTCACTAAGAAAATAATTTAAATAAGTTTAATAATATTTCAAGATGTTTTAAAATATTAAATAGAAATTAACACAACATTATAAATCAACTATCCTTCAATAAAATTAAAAGAAAATAAATAACAATTTTTACTTAAAGGAAAGCAGTAAAGGAAGAATAGGGCAACAAACAAAAAGACCTGGCTAAAAAATAAGAAAGGTGTAAACTAATCATATCAATAATTACATTAAATATGAATAGGTTGAGCACAAATCAAGAGGCAGAGATTGTCAGATTAGATAAAAATTCAAGATCCAACTGTATGGTTTCAGTAAGAGATGCACTATGGATTCAGGAGAGTGATGTCATGTTGGTGTCAGACACCTTCTGAGAGGATGTCTGCTCTTGCCACTACTATTCAACAAAGTTTTGGAAGTCTTAGCCAAGGCAATCAGAGAAAAAAAAGAAATAAAAGGAATCCAAATTGGAAAGGAAGAAGTAAAACTATCACTAATTTCAGATGACATGATACTATACCTAGAGAATCCTAAAGATTCTACCAGAAAAATGTTAGAGCTCATCAATGAATTTGGAAAAGTTGTAGGACACAAAATTAATAAACAGAACTTGACTGCATCTGTATATACTAACAATGAAAGATCAGAAATAAAAATTAGGAAAACGATCCCATTTACAATTGCATCAAAAAGAATAAAATACTTAGGAATAAACCTACCTAAAGAGACCAAAGACCTGCACTATGAAAACTATAAGATGCTGATGAAAGAAATCAAAAATGACATAAACAGATGGAAAGACATACCATACTCTTGGATTAGAAGAATCAATATTATCAAAATGACTATACTACTCAAGGCAATCTACAGATTCAGTGCAATCCCTATCAATACCAAGGACATTTTTCACAGAACTAGAACAAAATCCCTTGAAGTTTGTTTAGAAGAACAAAAGACACAGAATAGCCAAAGCCATCCTGAGAAAGAAAAATGGAGCTAGAGGAATCAGGCTCTCTGACTTCAGATGATACTACAAAGCTACAGTCATAAAAACCATATGGTACTGGCATAAAGACAGATAAGTGGAACAGGATAGAAAGCCCAGAATTAAACCCACACACCTATAGTCAACTAATCTATGACAAAGGAGGCAAGAATATACAATGGAGAAAAGATAGCCCCTTCAATAAGTGGTGCTGGGAAAAATGGACAACTAAATATAAAAGAATGAAATTAGAACACTCCGTAACACCATACACAAAAATAAACTCCAAATGGATTAAAGACCTAAATATAAGACCAGACACTATAAAATTCTTAGAGGAAAACATAGGCCAAGCACTCTATGACATAAACCACAGCAATATCTTCTCAGATCCACCTCCTAAAGTAATGACAATAAAACCATAAATAAACAATTGGGACTTAATTAAACTTAAAAGTTTCTGCACAGCAAAGGAAACTCTATACAAAACCAAAAGACAACCCACAGAATGGGGGAAAATATTTGTAAATGAAGCGACTGACAAGGGATTAATCTCCAAAATTTATAAAGACCTCCTGCAGCTCAATACCAAAAAAACAAACAACCCCATCAAAAAATGGGCAGAAGATCTAAACAGACAATTCTCCAAAGAAGACATACAGATGGTGAAAAAACATGAAAAAATGTTCAACGTCACCCATTATTAGAGAAATGTAAATCAACATCACTAATTATTAGAGAAATGGAAATTCAAAACACCAGCCATAATGGCCATCATCAAAAAGTCTACAAACAATAAATGCTGAGAGGGTGTGGAGAAAAGGGAATCCTATTACACTGTTGGAGGGAATGTCAATTGGTGCAACCACTGTGGAAAGCAGTATGGAGATTCCTCAGAAATCTAAAAATGAATTACCATTTGATCCAGCAATTCCACCCCTGGGCATCTGTCCAGAGAAAACCATGACTTGAAAAGATACACTTACTCCAATGTTCTTTGCAGCACTATGTACAATAGCCAAGACATGGAAACAACCTAAATGTCCACCGACAGAGGAGTGGATCAAGAAGATATGGTACATATACACAATGGAATGTTACTCAGCCAATAAATGGAAGTAAATAATGGCATTTGCAGCAACATGGATGTACCTAGAAATTATCATGCTAAATGAAGTTAGTCAGTGAGACACCAACATCATATGCTTTCACTGACATGTTGAATCTGAAAAAAAGGACACAATGAACTTTTTTGCATAACAGACACTGACTCACAGACTTTGAAAACTTATGTTTTCCAAAGGAGACAGGTTGGGGGGTGGGGGGATAGACTCAGGGTTTGGGATGGAAATGCTATAAAATCGGGTCGTGATGATCATTATGAAACTATAAATGTAATAAAATTCATTGAGTAATTTAAAAAATAATAAAGGTGTAAACTAATCATATCAATAATTAAATGTAAATAGGTTGAGCAAAAATCAAGGCGGAGGTTGTCAGATTAGATAGACAAATCAAGATACGACTGTATGGTTTCTATAAGAGAAGCACTATAGATTCAGAAGAGTGACGTCGTGTTGGTGTCAGGCACTTCTGTTGCTTCCATTCAGTTTACAACCAATAAAACATCCACAACTCAAGGAAGCTGAGTTCCTCTGTTCAATACACCAGGATGCCAGAGAGTTCAACTCAACTGTATATCTGAAAGTGGAAGGATTTAAACATGAAAAGAAAGAGAAACTGGGGAAACATTGGAGATTCTGAACAGGATCCTGGCCTCCTAGCCATGGAGTCTGAGCCCACAGCCCCAGAAAAACCCAGTAGTGACAGGGGAGGTGGTGCACATAACTCTGGCCTCTTGGCTTCAGTAGTATCTGTGGCCATAGGAATCAGGCAGCAGTGGCACTGAGTCTGTGATGCTGGTCCTTCCAATTGCAGAGGCACCTGTGACTCTGTTCACTTTGCTTATAGAGGTGGTGCCCATGAACTCAACAACCCCTGCCATGGCAGTGGCTGTGACCCTGTATTTTCTCCTCCCCTTCTCCTGTGGTGGTGGTACTCATGACCCATATAACCTCTGATACAGTGGAGGCACTCACCACTCTGGTGCCCTAGGAGGTGATGCCAGTGACAGCAGTGATACTAGCAGCAGCAAGATACTAGTGACCCTGGAGGCACAAGCAAAGACAATGAGGGCAATAGACAACATTTCTGGCTGAGATGTTGCAGAGTGGAAAGAACTGATTTTCAAACATCACCAGAGACAATTTCGATAGGAGGAACCAAAAATATGGGGTATAGTGCCCCATACCGAAAAACAAAAGTAAGGCTTTTAATGACCAATCTATTGAATTGTTAAAATCACATGGAAAAACAAAACACAAAACACAATGCTTTACCTAAAGAAAAAAGCATTCACTACTTCAAATGCATTGGCAGAGGAACAACTCTTCAAGTATAATGAAAAACCATGGTGATGTAGTATTACCACAAAAAGAAAATGGCACTTCTTAGAAATCAAACTTGAGGTCATGGGATATTGCCATCTTACTGATAGAGAATTCAAAATAGCTCAACAAGCTACAAGAAAACTCAGAAAGGCAGTTAAATGAGCCCAGAAATAAAATGAGTAAACAGAAAGGATACTTTACTAGAGATTTAAACTCTAAAAAAGATCCAAACAAATTTTGGAACTGAAGAACTCAATAAGTGAGATGAAGAATGCATTAGAAAGCTTTGGAAGTAGAGCAGACCATAAGGAAGAGAAATTAGTGAACTGGAAGATAGAAATATAGAAATGAAACCAATAGAAGAGAGAGAACTAAGAACTAAAAAATGAAGAAATTCTAGAACTATTCAACTCCATTAAGAAGGGCACAAAGGGAGTTCCCATTGTGGCTCAGTGGAAACAAATCTGACTATCCATGAGGTCGCAGGTTCAATCACTGGCATTGCTCAGGGGGTTAAGGATCTGGCATTGCTGTGGCTGTGGTGTAGGCCAGCAGCTGCAGCTCTGGTCCATCCCCTAGCCTGGGAACCTCCATATGCCATGGGTGTGGTCCTAAAAAGACAAAGGAAGAAAAAAGAAGAAGAAGAAGAAGAAGAAGGGCAACAAGGGGTAATGGGAAGCATAGAAGAATAAAAAAGGGAGAAGGCAGTAGATAGTTAATTTATAGATTCAAAACAAAAATAGGTAAAAAGTAAAAGGATGGAAAACTTAAAATGTAAAGGGTAATTATAAAAGATCTACAGTGACTATTTTTACATCAGACAAAATAAACATTAAACCAAGAATATTACTCTTGTCAAGGAGGGAAATTACTTAATCATAAAAGTGTCAATGCATTATGAACTATAATGGTTGTAAATGTGCATATATTTAATGATAGATGCCCACATACTTAAGGCAAAAAGAGAAAGAATTGAAAAGAGAAAGAGAAAAATCAATGAAAATTATTGGAGAGTTTAATTCCTTAATCTTAAAAATTAATAGAATGAATGAGTAGAAAATCAAAAAGATCTGATGAACATTATCAATAAAACTGACTTACATTTATATATCATTCCAGATCATGACAGGAGGATAAACATTCCTTTTATTTATTTATTTATTTTTTTGTCTTTTTTTTTGCTATTTCTTGGGCCGCTCCTGCGGCATATGGAGGTTCCCAGGCTAGGGGTCGAATTGGAGCTATAGCCACCGGCCTAACCAGAGCCACAGCAGCGCGGGATCCGAGCCGCGTCTTCAACCTACACCACAGCTCACGGCAACACTGGATCGTTAACCCACTGAGCAAGGGCAGGGACCGAACCTGCAACCTCATGGTTCCTAGTCGGATTCGTTAACCACTGCGCCCCGATGGGAACTCCTTATTTATTATTTTTTAATTTTTTTCTCTTTTTGTCTTTCTAGGGCTGCACCTGCGGCATATGGAGGTTCCCAGGTTAGGGGTCCAGTCAGAGATGTAGCTGCTGGCCTACACCAGAGCCACAGCAATGTAGGATCTGAGCT
This sequence comes from Sus scrofa, assembly GCF_054392235.1. Taxonomy (NCBI): domain Eukaryota; kingdom Metazoa; phylum Chordata; class Mammalia; order Artiodactyla; family Suidae; genus Sus; species Sus scrofa. The sequence continues at coordinate 79,324,276 of NC_139389.1, forward strand.
GCATCTGTGACCTCCACCACAGCTCACAGCAACACCAGATCCTTAACCCACTAAATGCGTCCAGGAATCGAACCCATGTCCTCATGGATGCTAGTTGGGTTCATTAACCACTGAGCCATGATGGGAACTCCTAAACTTTCTTTTAAAATACACCTGAAATATTTCTTCACAATAAACCATATATTAGATTATAAAATCAATCTCAGTAAATTAAGAAATGATTAAGCCAAGTGAATACATTGGAATCAAAACTCATTAAAAGAAAAATTTTGAGTAATTGCCAAATATTTCAAAATTGCACACATTTAAAGTAATTTATAGGTCAAAGATTTAATTACAATTTAAAATAAAAATATTATAATCTGAACAAAAGTAAAAACATAAAATATATTGGATGGGAGTTCCCATTGTGGCTCAGTGGAAATGAACCTAACTAGCATCCATGAGGACATAGGTTTGATCCCTGGCCTTGATCAGTGGGTTAAGGACCTGGCATTGCCGTGAGCTGTGGTGTATGTTCAGACATAGCTCACACCCAGTGTTGCTGTGACTGTGCTGTAGGACAGCAGCTATAGCTCTGATTTGATCCCTGCCCTGGGAAGCTCCATATGCCAAGGGTGCTGCCCAAAAGAAGACAAAAAAATTTGTTGGATGATGTTAAGTCAGGGTGTAGAAGGAAATTTATAGCTTGAGACACTTGTAATTGAAAAGAAGAAATTTGAAATCAATAATCTATGCTAATATGTTAACAAAGTAGTTGAAGACTAACTTAACCTAAAGCAAGCAGAACCATGAAATACAGATTAGAATGAAATAGACTACAGAACAAAAGAAGTAAATGATAAAACCAAAATTGGTAGTGGAAAAAAGAAACAAAAACAAAATTGGAAAAATTTAGAGTGACCAAGAGAATAAATGGATGAAAATACAAATTAATAAACTCAGAAATGAGGGAGGGGACATCACAACCTTATAGAAACTAAGTGAATTATAGAATATTATGGATGTGTTTATAAACTTTGGTGCAATGGAAAAATTCCTAGTAAGATAGAAATTACTAAAACTAACTCAAGAAGAAATATAAACATGAGTAAAACTTGACTTAGTAGTTAAAAGGGTTTCTACAGAAATAAATCTCCAGGCCCAGATAACTTCATGAGTGAATTATTTCAAATATTTAAAGAAAAAATGTTAGTTCTTCACAAAATTTACAACCCAATTCATTCTTCAATGCTTGTATTAATCTGCTTCCAAAGACAGATGACATTACAGAAAAAGAAAGTCATAAACTAATATTCCTGAAAATATTACAAACAAATACAGCAGCATATAGAAAGGATGACCTGTAATGAATGGCATTTATCCCAGGATACAAGGTTGGTTTAAAATCTAACCAATTAACATGATACAACATATTAATAAAATTGTCTTAGACTCAGAAAAAGAGCTCAACAAAATCCAACACCTATTAACAAGAAAACACTCAGCCAATTTTTAATAAAGGAGCTTCTTCAACTCAGTTAAAGGCAATTGAGGAGTTCTTTGGTGGCATATCAGGTTCAGGATCTGGCATTGTCACTGCTGCGGTGCGAATTTTGATTCTTGACCTTGAAACTTCTGCATGCCGTGGGCATGTCCAGAAAAAAAAAATGTAATGGCATTTGGCAAAAAACCTACAACTAACACCATATTTAATGGTGAGAGACTTTTTTTCCTCCTAGGATCAGGAACAAGCATATTTTTTTTTTTGCTTTTATTCAATATTTAAAGTTGAGTCAGCTAACTATACTGCCATGAACCTATTCTGATTTGCTGCTGTTTTGCAGAAAAAAATTTTTCTGTGTGTCTAAGTTGAATCATTTTGTTTACATACTATTGATAGCTGCTTTACTGATATAACAGAGTTGAACAGTTGTGACAAAGAATGTATGATTGGCTAAACCTGAAATATTTACTACCATGTCTTTTATAGAAAAAGTTTGCTGACTCATAATGCAAAAAAAGAAAAAAAAAGAAAGGAAGAAAAAATAAATTGGGAGTAGCTAACATCATATATATTGGAAAAGAAGGAATACAATTATTCTTATTGTCAGATGATATGATCCTGTAGATAGAAAACCCCCAAAATAACTACTATAAATAATAAACATGTTTAGCAAGTTCTCAGATCTGAGATCAGTATTAAAATATAAAGTTTTTTTTTGTTCATAACTAAGATTCTGAGAACATGTGCATGCTTTGGAGTCAGCTCTTCATCCTTTAGTGGCAGCTCTCTTGACTTGATGGTTGCTCTAGTTCTTACAATGGTTGCACAAAGTCCTAATTCCTAAATTAATCCCTTACAGATGGAGTGGCTCCTGTTCTTCTATCCAAACCATAATGGATACAGTAATAAATTTATTTATTTATTTATTTACTTTTTACTTCAAAACAGTAATAAATTTAGAATGCTAAGTACAGTAGAGAGAATTTGAACGGTTTAATTTTCACATTTTTGTAAATTACTCTTTTTTATGGATAATTTTATTTTTATTTTTTACAGAATAAAATACATACATTTAACCACAATTACATTCACACAGATTATTATATCATGGATCTTAAGAAACAGATTAAGTGACTCCCACTGGAGAAGTGGAATGGAAAATATGCTGAGACAAACAGGAAATTTATTCTATACTTTATCCCATTTTTATGGTTTTTATCTTTACTACTTAGTTTTATCTATTACATTTCAATTTTTCTTTAAAAATTAGCATTACATTAAAATTGCGTATATTATGCAACTAAAATTTATAAAGAAAGCCTTATATAACATTAAATATTTTATATCACATAATAAAAAGAATGACTTAACTGGTAAGAATAACAAAAATAATATACCCTCTGAAAATAAGTAAAATATAAAATGCATAAATTGGTTAAAAAACAGTGTAACTATATAAATATGTCCTCACAATTTTTTACATCTTATTGATTCCTCAATACAGGCGTTACACCATTCTAGGTGATGTGATAAACAAGACATTATAGACCTTACACTGTACCATGGAGAGAAATGGTTATTAATAATACAATTGTAGAACTGTATTATTTAATTGTATAGTCACATTGTTTAATTATAATTATCATAAGTTCTTTGATGGAGAGGAAATCAGAATCAGACGTAAGACTTCAGCCTTCCAAGAATGATGTCAAATGACCCCCTTCATGGTGGATTATGCACTTATTTACTATGAGATATATTTCTTCTCCAGAGATTTCTTGTTTGTGTACCAATTGTAGATTTTTGGTTTGCAGTTATTCTCAAGTTTTGATGTAAGAGCCTATATGTATATGAGATTGTTTTAAGTTGTTTTTCTCTTAATTGCAAGTTCATCTCCAGTGTCCCGCATTTGTACCCACCTCTTCTCATGATTTCTGATTTTGATGGTATAATTGTGCATGGATGATTTCGTATCTTTACTGTATATAAATCTTTACTGGTGAGCCTTGTCATTTTTGGCATTTTTGTTTCTGGTTGCAGCCTTTTCTTTCCTGCCTAGAGAAGTTCCTTTAGTATATGTTGTAAGGCTGGTTTAGTGTTGCTGAATTCTCTCAGCTTTTGCTTATCTGAGAAGGTTTTGATTTCTTCTTCCAATCTGAATGAGAGCCTTTATGTGTAGAGTAATCTTGGTTGGAGGTTTTTAACTTTCATCACATTGAGTATATCATGCCACTCCCTTCTGGCCTGCAGAGTTTCTGCTGAAAAATCTGCTGATAACCTTATTGGGGTTCCCTTGTATGTTATTTGTTTCTTTTCCCTAGCTGCTTTCAAGATTTTCTCTTTGTCTTTAATTTTGGTCAGTTTGATTAATGTGTGTCTTGGTGTATTCCTCCTTGGGTTTATTTTATGTGGTACTCGTTGTGCTTCCTGGATTTGAGTGAGTGACTCCTTTCCCATGTTAGGGAAATTTTCGGCTATTATCTCTTGGAATATTTTTTCTGTCCCCTTCTCTCTCTCTTCTCCTTCTGGCACCCCTATAATATGGATGTTGGTGTGTTTAACGTTGTCCCAGAGTTCTCTGAGACTCTCTTCATTTGTTTTCAATCTTTTTTCTCTTTTCTGTTCTGCATCTGTAATTTCTTCTAATCTGTCCTCCACCTCACTTATTCATTCTTCTGCAACCTGTATTCTGCTGTTGGCTGCTTCTAGTGCATTTTTTATTTCAGTTATTGTATTTTGCATCTCTTCTTGTTTGTTTTATATCTTGTATCTCTTTGGTCAGTGTTTCCTGTAAGTTATCCGTCTTTGCCTTCAGTTTATTTCCAATGTCTTGCATCATCTTCAGCATCAACAGTCTAAAGTCTTTTTCCTGGAGGCTGAGAATCTCCTCGTTGCTTAGCTGATGTTCTGGGGTTTTTCCTTTCTCCCTCATCTGAGTTATAGTTCTCTGTCTTTTCATTTTTATAGGTTTTTGGTGTGGTGACCTTTTTACAGATGATAGATCTGTAGCCTCTCTTAGTTCTGGTGTCTGCCCCCCTTGTGGCTGAAGTTGGTATGGGGGCTTGCTGTGGGCTTCCTGATGGGAGGAGCTGATGCCCACCCACTGGTAGGTGGAGCTGATTCTAATCCCTCTGGTGGGTGGTGCTTAGTCTCTGGATGGGATTAGAGGCAGCTATGTGCCTGAGGGATCTTTAGGTAGCCTGTTTACTGAGGGGCAGTGCTGTGATCTCACCTGGATTGTTGTTTACCCTGGGGCTTCTCAGCTGCTGACTGATGGGTGGGGCCATATTTTCCCAGGATGACCCCCTCCAGAGAAAGGTAGCTGCTGAATATTCCTGAGGGCTTTGCCTTCAATGTCCTTCCCTCACAACAAGCCACATTCAACCTTGTTTTCCCAGGATGTCCTCCAAGAACTGCAGTCAGGTTTGACCCAGATTCCTATGGAGACTTTGATTTGCCCTGGAACCCAGTGCACGTGAAAGTCTGTGTGCGCCTTTTAAGAATGGGGTCTCCGTTTCCCCCAGTCCTGTGGAGCTCCTGTGCACAAGCTCCACTGGCCTTCAATGCCAGATGCTCCAGGGGCTCTTTCTCCCAGTGCCAGATGCCAGCATGTGAGGGTTTGATGTGGGGCTCAGAACTCTCACTCCTGTAGTGAATGTCTGTGAACCAGTTAGTTTTCAGTCTGTGGAGCTTCCCACCCAGGAGGTATGGGGTTGTTTATATCATGAAATCGCCCCGCCTACCTCTTGATGTGTCCTCCTCTTTTTCTTCTGGAGTAGGGTATGGGTTTCCGGTCCATTTTGGTGGAGATTGCTCAGTCTTTAGTTGTGAATTTTGTTGTTTTTAGGAGAGAAGTTGAGCTCCAGTCCTTCTATTCCCCCATCTTAATCCTGTCTAAATTACTCTTTTTTATATTTAGTCAAGATCTCTTGATTTTAAAGCTTTATTGACATAAAGAATCTCCTCTTAACTAAGTATTTTCCTAGTCTTCATCTTTGGACACAAATTCTTACTCATTTATATGGCATCTGGGTGTTCTCTCTACTTTGGTTTGAGACCTCATAGTCCAAACTCATTTCAACTAATCAACATTGTATTTGATTTTAGTTCCTTGTTTGAACATCACAGTTAACTTTTTTCTGGGATAGCTCCTCTGAGTTCTGTCTACCACTGCTCATGACCAAACACTATATAAAACCAAAGTGATTAGGTTTACTGTAAACCTGAAACATTTTCAGATTCTTTTCCCTTATAGGTTATTACAAAAGTATTGAGTATATTTCCCTGTGTAATATATTTATTTTATATATTGTAGTGTTTATATGTTAATCCCAAACTCCTAATTTATCCCTCCTTCCATTTTCCCTTTTTTTTTTAATCCATAATGCTTTTATTTTTTTGTTTATTTTTTTTTTTTTATTTTCCCACTGTACAGCAAGGGGGTCAGGTTATCCTTACATGTATACATTGCAATTACAGTTTTTCCCCCACTCTTTCTTCTGTTGCAACATGAGTATCTAGACATAGTTCTCAATGCTATTCAGCAGGATCTCCTTGTAAATCTATTCTAGGTTGTGTCTGATAAGCCCAAGCTCCCGATCCAGCCCACTCCCTCCCCCTCCCATCAGGCAACCACAAGTCTCTTCTCCAAGTCCATGATTTTCTTTTCTGAGGAGATGTTCATTTGTGCTGGATATTAGATTCCAGTTCTAAGTGATATCATATGGTATTTGTCTTTGTCTTTCTGGCTCATTTCACTCAGAATGAGAGTCTCTAGTTCCATCCATGTTGCTGCAAATGACATTATTTTGTTCTTTTTTATGGCTGAGTAGTATTCCATTGTGTATATATACCACTTCTTCCGAATCCAATCATCTGTCGATGGACATTTGGGTTGTTTCCACGTCCTGGCTATTGTGAATAGTGCTGCAATGAACATGCGGGTGCACGTGTCTCTTTTCAGTAGAGTTTTGTCCGGATAGATGCCCAAGAGTGGGATTGTGGGGTCATATGGAAGTTCTATGTATAGATTTCTAAGGTATCTCCAAACTGTTCTCCATAGTGGCTGTACCAGTTTACATTCCCACCAGCAGTGCAGGAGAGTTCCCTTTTCTCCACAGCCCCTCCAGCACTTGTTATTTGTGGATTTATTAATGATGGCCATTCTGACTGGTGTGAGGTGGTATCTCATGGTAGTTTTGATTTGCATTTCTCTGATAATCAGCGATGTGGAGCATTTTTTCATGTGTTTGTTGGCCATCTGTATATCTTCTTTGGAGAAATGTCTATTCAGGTCTTTTGCCCATTTTTCCATTGATTGATTGGCTTTTTTGCTGTTGGGTTGTATAAGTTGTTTATATATTCTAGAGATTAAGCCCTTGTCAGTTGCATCATTTGAAACTATTTTCTCCCATTCTGTAAGTTGTCTTTTTGTTTTCCTTTTGGTTTCCTTTGCTGTGCAAAAGCTTTTCAGTTTGATGAGGTCCCATGGGTTTATTTTTGCTCTAATTTCTATTGCTTTGGGAGACTGACCTGAGAAAATATTCATGATGTTGATGTCAGAGAGTGTTTTGCCTATGTTTTCTTCTAGGAGTTTGATGGTGTCCTGTCGTATATTTAAGTCTTTAAGCCATTTGGAGTTTATTTTGGTGCATGGTGTGAGGGTGTGTTCTAGTTTCATTGCTTTGCATGCAGCTGTCCAGGTTTCCCAGCAATGCTTGCTGAACAGACTTTCTTTTTCCCATTTGATGTTCTTGCCTCCCTTGTCAAAGATTAATTGACCATAGGTTTCAGGGTTTATTTCCGGATTCTCTATTCTGTTCCATTGGTCTGTCTGTCTGTTTGATACCAGTACCACACTGTTTTGATGACTGTGGCTTTGTAGTATTTCTTGAAGTCTGGGAGAGTTATGCCTCCTGCTTGGTTTTTGTTTCTCAGGATTGCTTTGGCGATTCTGGGTCTTTTGTTGTTCCATATAAATGTTTGGATTGTTTGTTCTAGTTCTGTGAAAAATGTCAGGGGTAATTTGATAGGGATTGCACTGAATCTGTAGATTGCTTTGGGTAGGATGGCCATTTTCACAATATTGATTTTCCCAATCCAGGAACATGGAATATCTTTCCATTTCTTTACATCTTCTTTGATTTCTTTGATTAAAGTTTTATAGTTCTCGGCATATAGGTCCTTTACCTCTTTGGTCAGGTGTATTCCGAGGTATTTGATTTTGTGAGGTACAATTTTAAAAGGCATCATATTTTTGTATTCCTTTTCTAATGTTTCATTGCTGGTATACAGAAATGCAACTGACTTCTGAATGTTAATCTTATATCCCGCCACTTTGCTGAATTTATTAATCAGTTCAAGTAGTTTTGGGGTTGAGTCCTTAGGGTTTTCTAGGTATAGTATCATGTCATCTGCATACAGTGACAGTTTGATCTCTTCTCTTCCTATATGGATGCCTTTGATTTCTTTTGTTTGTCTAATTGCTGTGGCTAGGACTTCCAAAACTATGTTGAAGAGCAGTGGTGAGAGTGGGCATCCCTGTCTTGTTCCAGATTTGAGTGAGAAGGCTTTCAGTTTTTCCCCATTGAGCATTATATTTGCTGTGGGTTTCTCATAAATGGCTTTGATTATATTCAGGAATGTTCCCTCTATACCCACTTTGGTGAGGGTCTTGATCATGAATGGATGTTGAACTTTGTCAAATGCTTTTTCTGCGTCTATTGAGATGATCATATGATTTTTGACTTTTTTTTTTTGTTAATGTGGTGTATGATGCTGATGGATTTGCGTATGTTGAACCATCCTTGTGAACCTGGGATGAACCCAACCTGGTCATTGTGTATAATTTTTTTGGTATGTTGTTGGATTCGGTTGGCTAAGATTTTGTTGAGAATTTTTGCATCTATATTCATCAATGATATTGGCCGATAGTTTTCTTTTTTGGTTGTATCTCTGTCTGGTTTTGGAATGAGGGTGATGGTGGCCTCATAGAATGTCTTTGGGAGTATTCCTTCTTCAACCTTTTGAAAGAGTTTAAGTAGGATGGGCACCAAATCCTCTTTATATGTTTGATAGAATTCACCTGTGAAGCCATCTGGTCCTGGACTTTTATTTGTAGGGAGTGATTTTATGACCTCTTCAATTTCATTTCTAGTGATGGGTCTGTTCAGTTGGTCTGTTTCTGCTTGATTCAGTTTTGGCAGGCTGTAAGATTCTAGAAAATTGTCCATTTCTTCCAGATTGTCAAACTTATTGCCATACAGTTGTTCAAAGTATTCTCTTACGGTTTTTTGTATTTCTGCTGTATCCGTTGTGATTTCTCCTTTTTCATTTATAATTTTGGTGATTTGGGTTCTTTCTCTCCTCTTTTTAGTGAGTCTGGCCAGGGGTTTGCCAGTTTTGTTCACCTTTTCAAAGAACCAGCTCTTGGTTTTATTAATTTTCTCTGTTGTTTTTTGTCTCTATTTTATTGATTTCTTCTTTGATCTTTATAATTTCCTTCCTTCTGCTGACTTTAGGACTTTTTTGTTCTTCTTTTTCTAATTCGTTTAGGTGGAGGGTTAAGTTGTCAATTTGGGATCTTTCTTCTTTTTTGAGAAAGGCCTGGATTGCTATAAATTTCCCTCTGAGCACTGCTTTCGCAGCATCCCATAGATTTTGAGAGGTTGTGTCTTCATTATCATTTGTTTCAAGGTAATTTTTAATTTCCTTCTTGATTTCCTCATTGACCCATTGGTTTTTTAGTAGCATGTTGTTGAGTCTCCATGTAGTAGGTTTTTTCTCATTTCTTTTCCCATGGTTGATTTCTAATTTCATGGCATTGTGGTCAGAGAAGATACTTGAGATAATTTCTACGCTCCTAAATTTATTGAGATTCGCTTTGTGTCCCAATATGTGGTCGATTCTTGAGAATGTTCCATGAGCATTTGAGAAGAATGTGTATTCTGATTTTTTTGGATGTAGTGTCCTGAAGATATCAATTAAGTCTACCTTTTCTATTGTTTCCTTTAGGATCTCTGTTGCTTTATTGGTTTTCTGTCTAGAGGATCTGTCCATTGATGTGAGGGGGGTATTTAGGTCTCCTACTATGATTGTATTCTCATCAATATCTCCCTTTATGTCTGTTAATATTTGTTGTATGTATCTGGGTGCTCCTATGTTTGGGGCATATATGTTGATGATAGTAACATCCTCTCCTTGGATGGATCCCTTAATCATTAAATAGTGTCCTTCTTTGTCTTTCTTTATGTCTTTTGTTTTAAAGTCTATTTTGTCTGATATGAGCGTTGCGACTCCTGCTTTTCTGTCATGTCTATTGGCGTGAAATATTTTTCCCCACCTTTTCACTTTCAATCTATATGTATCTTTTGTCCTAAGGTGAGTTTCTTGTAGGCAGCATATTGAAGGTTTTTGCCTTTTTATCCACTCAGCCACTCTGTGTCTTTTGATTGGGGCATTCAGTCCATTGACATTTAAGGTGATAATTGATAGATGATTATTTATTTCCATTTGAACCTCGGGTTCCAGTTGATTCTATGGTTCTCCATTCTTCCTTTCTTTTTTTTTTTTTTTTTTTGGTTGGATGGTCTCCTGTTATTATCTGCTTGAGTGTATTTTTTTTTCATTTTTTTGCAAATGCAATATTTGGTTTTGGCTTGTGGTTGCCCTGTTTTTTTAACTATGCTAACCCCTTCCCATAATTGTGTGTTTTAGCCTGATGGTCCCGTAAGTTCAAACACTACAAAAAATATGGAACGCTTCATGAATTTGCGTGTCATCCTTGCGCAGGGGCCATGCTAATCTTCTCTGTATCGTTCCAATTTTAGTATATGTGCTGCCGAAGCAAGCACCATTTTCCCTTTTGATAACAATGTTTGTTCTCTATGTCTATGAGTCTGTTTCTATTTTGTAGATGAGTTCATTTGTGTCACATTTCAGATTCCACACATAAGCGATATGTAATTATTTGTTTTTGTCTGGCTTACTTCACTTAGTATGATAATTTCTAGGTCCATCCTTGTTGCTGTAAATGGCATTATTTCATTCTATGTTATGGCTGAGTAATATTCATTGTATATATGTACTACATTTTCTTTTCTTTTCTTTTTTTGTCTTTTTTGTTGTTGTTGTTGTTGTTGTTGTTGCTATTTCTTGGGCCGCTCCCTCGGCATATGGAGGTTCCCAGGCTAGGGGTGGAATCGGAGCTGTAGCCACTGGCCTACACCAGAGCCACAGCAACGCGGGATCCGAGCCGCGTCTGCAACCTACACCACAGCTCACGGCAACGCCGGATCGTTAACCCACTGAGCAAGGGCAGGGACCAAACCCGCAACCTCATGGTTCCTAGTCGGATTCGTTAACCACTGCGCCACGATGGGAACTCCAGTACTACATTTTCTTTATCCATTCCTCTGTTGATGGACATTTATGTTGTTGGCTATTCCATGTTTTGGCTATTGTAAATAGTGTTTCAATGAACACTGGGGTGCATGTATCTTTTCAGACTATGGTTTTCTCCAGATATACACTCAGGAGCAAGACTGCAAGATCATATGGTAGCTCTATTTTTAGTTTTTAAAGGAACTTCCATGCTGTTCTTCAGTTTACACCAGCAGTGTAGAAGGGTTCATTTTTCTCCCTCCACAACTTCCCCAGCATTTATTATTTGTAGACTTTTTTTTTTTTTTTGGCTGCACCCATAGCATGTGGATGTTTCTGGGCCAGTAATTGAACACATGCCACAGCAGTGTTCCTGGCCTTGCTCAGTGGGTTAATTGCCATGAGCTGTGGTGTAAGCTATGCCTATGGTCATCTGTATGTCTTCTTTGGATACTTCTTCCAGTGATAATACTGGATCCGTAGCCCACTGCACCAGAAAAGAACACCTATTATTTATAGACCTTTTTTTTTGTCTTTTCGTCTTTTTAGGGCCATACCTGAAGCATATGGAGGTTCCCAGGCCAGGGGTCTAGTTGGAGCTATAGCTGCCAGCCTACACCACAGCCACAGCAATGCCAGATCTGAGCTGCATTTGCGACCTACCCCAGAGCTCATGGCAATGCCAGATCCTTAACCCACTCATCGAGGCCAGGGATCAAACCCTCAACCTCATGGTTCCTAGTCGGATTTATTTCCGCTGTGCCATGACAGGAACTCCTGTAGGCTTCTTGATGATGGCCATTCTGACCAGAGTGGAGTGATACCTCTTTGTGGTTTTGATTTGTATTTCTTTAATAATTAGTGATGTTGAACATATTTTCATGTGCCTGTGGTCATCTGTATGTCTTCTTTGGAGAAATGTATATTTAGATCTTCTGCCAATTTTTTGATTGGGTTGTTGAAATAGCAAATTTTTTCTTATTTTTATTTTTCAGAAGACTAAGTTACTTTGAATCTGGTAAAATTTTGTGTTCTGGAAAATATGTCTTTCTTATGAGAAATGATTTTTTTTGTCTTTTTGCCATTTCTTGGGCCGCTCCCAAGGCATATGGAGATTCCCAGGCTAGGGGTCGAATCGGAGATGTAGCTGCTGGCTTATGCCAGAACCACAGCAACGTAGGATCTGAGCTGCATCTGTAACCTACACCACAGCTCACGGCAACATGGGATCCTTAACCCACTGAGCAAGGCTAGGGATTGAACCTGCAACCTCATGGTTCCTAGTTGGATTCGTTAACCACTGAGCCACGACGGGAACTCCAAAAATGATTTTTATGACAACATACTATTTCATATTTGCTATTAATAATACACAAAGACTCTACCTTCCAATAATTATCATTAAGGCAATAAAAATAATGGTTATAAAACATTATTACTTTTCAAGCCACTTTGATGAGTTAAAAGATCTTTGACTAACGATAGATCTTGAGCTTACCTGTTATTCGGAAGAAATCAATCCTTACTAGAATTAGTGAGAAGAATCATAGTGCTTTGCCTGATACATCAATCAGAAGACACCTGACATTTATTCCATTTCAGTAATGTACTATAAATTCCTACAAAAAAACCCATTGGAGTTCCCATTGTGGTAATGAACCCAACTAGTATCCATGAGGATGTGGGATCCATCCCTGGCCTTGCTCAATGGGTTAATTCCATGAGCTGTGGTGTAGGCTGCAGATGCAGCTTGGAACTGACATTGCTGTGGCTGTGGTGTAGGCTGGCAGCCGTGGTTCTGATTTAATCCATAGCCTGGGAACTTCCATATGTTTTAGGTGTGGCCCTAAAAAGATGACAAAGAAAGACCATTGGGCTAGCAAATAAGGGTATAAACTTCAGCCTAGATGTATCAGTAGACAGGCAAAATAATACATTACTGAACCTGAGTCTATATTACAGAAGTAAAAACATATATAACCAACTGAAAATGCATAATTTTTAAAAAGCCATAAAAAATAAAAAAACAATTGAAAATCATGATGCCCAAGACTTGTAAGGTGTATATGTATTAACAAGGTGCTATAAACGAACATCTGTGGTTCCTCAGAATGCATATGTTAAATCCTAACCCTCAATGTGATATTTAAGGTGGGGCCTTTGGGAATTTATTAGGTCATGAGATTGGAGCCCACATGAATAGGATTAATGCCTTTATAAAAAAGATCCCATAGTGCTTCTTTGCTCCTTCCACTGTGGGAAGACACAGAAGAAGATGGCCATGTATGAATCAGGAAGTGGGCTCTTACCAGACATTTAACTTGTCTTAATCTTGACATAGTTTCCAGCCAGCTTCCGGAATTGCGATAGATAAATTTCTGTTGTTTATAAGCTGCCCAATCTGGTATACACTCTGTTATAGCAGTACAAATGGACTAAGACACAGGCATATAGGGGATTTGAAGATTGTTATTTGTCTAATTTAGAATAAATATTGGATATAGAAGATACAGTACAATTTCATTTTATATAATAACATTTGTGATAAATAGAATTATAAGATGGCCCTTAAGATCTGGCCCTAGTAAACAAGTACCCTTTCACCTGTTATTCAAACAGTAAGTAACCCAGGTGCTGCTGTGAAGGAATTTTGCAGATGCAGATAAAGTCCCAAATCAGCTGACCCTGGGGCAGAGAGAGAATCCATGTGAGGCAGATTTAATAAAATGAGCTCTTTACAAGCAGAGATGTGTTTCTTCTGGCTGGTCCCAGAAAATGAAATCAGAGATAGCAAGCATGAGGAAGATTTGACTTGCTGTATCTGAACTAAAGATGAAAAAGACTGCATGGAAAGTAATATGGGCAGCCACTATGAATTTAGAAACTGGTTCTGGCTAATAGCAAGCAAGGAAATAGGTCTGAAGTCCTATCATAGCAAGAAGGTGAATTTTGCCTACTGCAAAAATGAGTTGGCTTTTCCTGGATCTCCCACTAAGCCTGGCTTCTACCTGGATTTCAGACTTTTGCTATTCTGAGGAGAGAACCTATCCAGGCGGTGCTGAGCTTTTGACCGACAGAACTGTAAGTTAGTAAATGGGTGCTACTGTAAGCCTCTAGGCTTGTGACAATTTGTTATGTGGTAATAATAACTAATACTTCATTTAATTAGAATACGGTTACATTATTTCCCTTTTTTAGGGCCATGTCTGAAATAATTTCATGATATTTATTAGCCTTATTGAAACTTCAATTTAAAATGTTCTATAGTTCACCAGTTAAGGGCAAATGGGGAAATACAAACACATTTTATATCTCAACACTTTCTTCAGGGCAGTACGTTGGCATTTTGTTTCCTTGGGGAAATATATTTTAATGAAATAACCTTGGTACCAGTCCTGAAATATATATATTTTAGTCAAAGCTTAACCTATGAATTCAAAATATCAAATTGTTTATTAGAAAGGTACCGTAGCTATCAGACAGAAAATACTCTTCTTATCTGCTCTAAATATAATTGTAAAACCTTCACTATTTTCATGGATGTGACAACATCAATCTCATTAACTACCGAAACTTAGCTCACTAGGGTATATAACATTATTTTTTCATCCAGGGTCTATGTTGGTGACATTGACAGCCATTACTCATGATGACTGATATGAATCATAAAGCTATGACTGATGGAGAGCACTGCCAAAAAATTTCTACATGGATCCATAAAGCCTGTAGTTATTGCCAAACACATTTTTGATTTAAATTTGGAGATGACTCATTTGAATTAGTGCATAACTACCAATGACTCTCACAAAAGAGAACTCTGGCATGGAAGAGTACAGGGCTGTCTATAATCCAATTTAGACTCAATCAAAGGAACAGTTCAAGTTTAGTCTCAATCAAGAAAATCTCCAATGATTAGTATCCATCTTCAGGACAATGAAGTTTTGGTTTCCTAGGCTGATTTTTAGAGCATATTGCTTTGTGACCTTGAGAAATTTTAAAGCATCTTTTCTAAAATAGTAACAAATTTGAAGCATTTGAAGCTCTCTCTTAAAGTGTTCTGGGAATTCATTTTTTTAAACAGCATTCAGAGACTTAGAGGGATAGGACAGAAAGTCAAATCATCACAAATAATAAAATTAATAACTCAGCAATTATTATTTACTTTTAGTGTTAAATCAGTGCTGAAAAGGAAAATTCTTGGCAGGGAATGGTGAAAGTATTTCTCACAGTGACTAGAAAGAAATTACTAAGATACCAACAAGTAGCCTGATAGGAATTTCATAGCCTATTTAAAAATTTTATAAACTTCTATTACAAAAATTTTCAAGCATAACATTTTCAAGTAGACGAATAATTTAATGAACTTCCAACACCCTTAAACCATATTTAATAACTTTCAGTCATTTCAGATTTTGTTGGGAGTGTGTCATCATCCAAGACTATTTTGAAGAAATTTCCTACATAATATGATTTGTCTCAGGATCCAAATTATCAGAAAAATACAATGAATTCAAATATATTTCCAATTGTGATTCCATCTAAAAAAGTTTTTGCATTATTAATCATTTGCATTTATTAATAAAAATCAGTAAAAAGAGTTGAAATTGATAAAACAAGAAGTACAGAACCAAGGGTTTCTTTTTTTAATATAGGAGATAATACTTTGTTTTTTAAATTTTATAATGATTTTTATTTTTTCCATTATAGCTGGTTTACAGTGTTCTGTCAATTTTATACTGTACAGCAAGGTGACCGAGCCACACATACATGTATGCATTCTTTTTTCCTCACATTATCATGCTCCATAATAAGGGCCAGACAGAGTTCCCAGTGCTGTACAGAAGGATCTCACTGTTTCTTTCGAAAAGTATAAAATAATCAAGTAGGAAGTACTAAATATTTATTTATCATGTTACAGTGTAGATTTGAGCAAGTAACAGTACTAAAAAAAATTCCAACAAACTCTTTGAAGGCAAGAACTAACATCTTATTTATCCTGCTAGAAAAACTGCCATGCTTTTAGTAAGATTTAATTGATGAGACTTTTAACCAGTTAAATTTTAATTTTCACATTTACTTTGATCCATTTGCTTGCTTACAAATATTCCTATCAACTCTGACTTAAAGCAATTTTAGAATCATCATAGTTTTAAATTAAATGCATCTGAAGTATGTAGACAGTAGAAGTTGTATACTTTCTATGTTGCATTGAAAATGTTTTCATAGCATGTTTTGGTATGACTTTTCTATCCTAATGAAATATATTTGGCAATGCTTTTCATTAAAAAAATTTGTTACTGAAGTTTTATGTGCTTAAATATACTCTATCCTAATGTTAATTTAAATCTTCCTTCCACCCGTGAGAACCTTATTAAGATTTCCAAAATATGAATTCAAATCAAAGTGTTAGGATATAGGATATTTATGAATAGAAGTCTACTGTAGAGGAGCCTGCGGTCTTATGAAAAAAACGCCAAAATAATTTAAACTAGAAGAAGACAAATCATGGTCAATATAGAATTAGTTAAATGATAAATGAAAATTAAATCCATATAGGTGCAGGAATATATTTTTCTTTACCCTTCTATAAAAATTTCACTTATTGCATGGCTGGGAGTTAGAGCAGTTTACCTGCAGTCTGTCCTCCTTGGGTACAGAGGGAGACCTTTTGGTGAAGACAAAAGAATCAGGTGACTTGATCTAATTTCAGTTGGGCTTCTGAATAAGTATACTAATGTATTTTTATCTCTGAAATGCCCGTAGCAGAATGTCCCTCACTAGGATTAGCTATTCTAGGTAAAACACAAGGGCTAAGACATGGCTTCCTGGAGGATGTCACATGATCTTCTCAATACTCTGGAGCGTAGAAAGCATGAGTTTTATAATCTAAATACTTTGTTTTGTGTGAAGAATTCCTTGACTCTCATATATTTTGGGCCAGTGGTACATGCTCTAGATAAGGAAGGAAATGCCTTGGGACTGCCTTTGATTTCAGTTTAACTGAACATCATATAAAAATATTTATTTTTAGGGAGTTCCCATCATGGCTCAGTGGTTAACGAATCTGACTAGCATCCACGAGGATGCATATTTGATCCCTGGCCTTGCTCAGTGGGTTAAGGATCCAGCATTACTGTGAGCTGTGGTGTAGTTCACACATGCGGCTCAGATCCTGTGTTGCTGTGGCTGTGGCATAGGCTGGCAGCTGTAGCTCCAATTTTACCCCTAGCCTGGGAACCTCCATGTGCCATGGGTGCAGCCCTAAAAAGCAAAAATAATTTTAAAAAAATTGTTATTATTTTTAATTGAAAGTTAGTTGATTTGCAATATTATGTTAATGTCAGGTGTATAGCTTAGTGGTTAAGAATTTCTTGCAGATTATACTCCATTATAAGTTATTACAAGATAGTGATTACAGTATAATTCCCCATGCTATATAGTACACTTTTGTTGCTTATCTATTTTATATATAATGGTTTCTATATGTTAATCTCATATCCCTAATTTGGTCCTTCCCACTCACCTCTTGCCTTTGGTAACCATAAGTTTGTTTTCTACATCTGTGAGTCTGTTTGTATTTTTCATGTATATTATTTTGTATTATTTTTTGGTTTCCACATATAAGTGATATACAGTATTTGTGTTTCTCTAATTCACCAAGCAAAAATTCTCTGGGTCTATACACATTGCAGCAAATGGCAGAAGTTCATTCTTTTTCATGGTTGAGTATGATTCCTGTGTGTATATGTGTATACACTTTATATTTTGCACTGAAAATGTATACGGGTTGAGTGATATCCCATTGTACACACACACACACACACACACACACACACACACACACCCCATATCTTCTTAATACAATCATCTGTTGATGTGCACCTGGTTTCTTCCATGTCTTCACTATTGTAAATAATGCAACTATGAATTTGTGGTGCATGTATCTTTTCAAAGCAGTTTTGTCTTTTTTTTTTTTTTTTTTGGTAGTGTCTTTAGTTATGGTGCCTCAGGGTAATGGCCTTGTAGAATGTATTTGGGAGTGTTCTCTCCCCTTCAAATTTTTGCAATAGTTTGAGAAAGATAGGTATTAGTTTTTCTTTACATGTTTGGTAGAGTTCTCCTGTGAAGCTATCTGTTCCTGGACTTTTGTTTGCCAGGACTTTTTTTTAAATTACAAATTCAATCTTATTTCTAGTGATTGGTCGGTTCAAATTGTTCTTTTTCTAGTATCAGTCTTGGAAGGCTGTATGTTTCTAGAAAGTTATCCATTTTTTTCTAGGTTTGTCCAATTTGTTGACCTATAACATGTATTCATAATATTTTATTATGATTTTTTTTTTACCTCTGTGGTATCAGTTGTTATTTTTCTTTTCTCAATTTCTTATTTTGTTTATTTGGGTCTTCTCTTTTCTTCTTAGTGAGCCTGGCTAAAAGCTTATCAATTTTGTTTATCTGTTCAAAAAACTAGCTCTTGAATTCATTGATCTTTTCTGCTGTTTATATTAATCACCTCTAATTTATTTCCTCTCTGATCTCTGATCTTTATTATTTCCTTCTTTCTGCTGACTTTGGACTTTTTTCCCCTAATTCTTTCAAGTGATATGTTGTTTATTTGAGATTTTTCTTCCATGGCATATGGAAGTTCCTGGGCCAGGGATTGATCCCATGCCACAGCAGTGACCAGATCCACAGCAGTGACAACACTAGATCTTTAACCCTCTAAGCCACAGAGATATGCTTTCATTTCTTTTTTTAAAATTCAAATATAGTTGATTTACAATGTTGTGTTAATTGCTGCTGCAAAGCAAAGTGATACAGTTATACATGCACACACATATATTCTTTTTCTTAATATTCTTTAACATTATGGTTTATCACAGAATATTGAATATTGATCCCTGTGCTATAAATAGGACTTCAGTGCTTATCCATTCTACATAATAGTTTTCATTTACTATCCCCAAACTTCCACTCTATCGCTTTTCTACCCTCCATTCTCCTTTGCAACCACAAGTCAGTTATCTACATCTGTGAATCTGTTTCTATTTTGTAGATAGTTTCATTTGTGTCATATTTTCAATTCTACATATAAATGGTATCATATGGTATTTGTATTCTTTCTGACCTACTTCACTTAGTATGATGTTTCATCCATGTTGCTGTAAATGGCATAACTTCATTCTTTTTATGGCTAATATTCCATTGTCTATATGTACTACATTTCTTTATATATATATATTATATATATATATTCATTTACCCATACTTTTACTTTAATGTTTACTTTATCTCAAGCTCTCAACTATGAAGACAGTAACAGAGAGAATCCACACAAAAAGACTGCCAAAGCCACCAAGCAGAGCATGTATATCGTGTTGTTTCAAGTTCTTTTATGAAACTTGATTCAACTCCTCAGCTTTCCTTGGACAAGCAGTGGAGGTGATGGTACAGACATACGCTTACCATGACCCAAGATGAGCCATGACATCATTTTTTAATGATTAAAACATTTCTCTTCTTGCCCTGGTGCCCAGGAAGAGGTTGGAAGATGGTGCTACAGTTTTTTGTTGTTGTTGTTAATAGCAAGCTCAATAAACAAACATCTTTCTCAAGAAATTGGGTGAGGATTGGGATGAACTCTCCCTTCTCCTGCTTTTCCCTTACAGAGTCCACTAGGATTATCTATTTCTTCATGTCTTAGTGTGGGCTTATATTAATAATAATCAAGATTTCACTTGGCTCATGTAGGGCTTCATCCAGTATCAAAAGCCTCTAATGTGCAAAGATATTTTTTCCTGAACTTCCTGATGAATGCTTCACATGCTTTCATTGACAAGTTTGTTGGATGATCACATGCTATGTAGTACACAACCTTGGTGCTTCCACTGAACTATATTCTGTCTTCTGAGCCCTGTAGTCCAAGTTACCATCATTTTCATCAGAACTACTGAAATAGTAATTAAACTCTTTTTCTTACATAACTTTTCTCCCTCCTATAGTCAGATTTTCTTTTTTCTTTTCTTTTTTTTCATTGTAATTACTGAACTTTGCAAAAGGCAATGGATAACATGATCTTTTTATCTAAAATCTATTAGTGGCTACAACTGCTCTCAACATAGGGACAAAATTCTTTCACGTATCCTACAAAGGCCAACAAGATATGATCTCTTATCTAGTTTTACCTAGCTACTGATAAATCAAAAATCTCTAAATGAGCCCTGGTTTGTTCTAAAAACTTCTAGACATGTATCTAATTGTCTAACTGTTAACCTTACCCTATAACCCTAACTCTAGCCCAAAACCTAATTTCCAGACTGGATGGTGGATGGCAGTAGGTTGATATCTCTCTTTTCTTTTTTTATTTTTTTTTGGTCTCTTTGTCTTTTCTAGGGCCACTTCCTGCGGCATATGGAGGTTCCCAGGCTAGGGGTGTAATCAGAGCTGTAGCCACAGGCCTATTCCAGAGCCACAGCAACACGGGATCCGAGATGCGTCTGTGACCTACACCACAGCTCATGGCAACGCCAGATCCTTAACCCACTGAGTAAGGCCAGGGATCGAACCTGCAACCTCATGGTTCCTAGTCGGATTCGTTAACAACTGTGCCACGACAGGAACTCCAATATATCTCTCTTTTCTATAGATTTTGGAGTTTGGTAAGACTTTTCTTTCAAAGTATCTGGCCATTTTGTTTAGGCTGTCACTTTTTGTGGGGCATAAAATTTCTCATATTTTCTCATTGTTTTTAAAAGATATCTAAGTTTGATATAATATGAAAATCATTCTTAAATGACTTTTGCATATCTTTCAGGAATATAAATGATTGAAAATCAGTTATCCTATATAATAATCCCATTACAAAAATGATAATCTGATTGCAAAATATTGCCAGTGGTTACCTGAAGTAGTTACAAGTAATTTCCATTTTTATTGCTTTGCATACCTATATTTTCTAAATTTACCACAATAAACATGTTTTATAATAGTAACTAAAACAGTGACATCTTTTTAAAAGGTCACTGCTTAAGAATATTGTCAGTAGAATTAAATATCAATGCAAACTTTTTGGAGGTGGCAATTGTAAAGCGTTTATAACATATGAAAAAAATTATAAAGGTACTGGAAAGCATCTAAAATTAGATAGAATCTGGAAGAGATTCTACTCTTGAAAAACTGATGTACAGTGTAAAAATTGAGAGTTTGTAGCTGTTTTTCCTCTGTGTTCTCCTTAATCACTGTTTATGGCAGCAGAAAACTACAGGCTTAGAGGTGGAGATGACAAATACAAAAGAAAACAAAGCCAGTTTAGGGCTGGAAGGATTTCTGGAAACTTAATAGGGAAATCCTTCATGAGAACCACAGAATACCTAAGAACTCAAACTGAGAATAAATTTCCTAAATCTCTGATTGACAGCCACCTATACATCTTCGAGGAAGAACCTAATGGGAATATCCCCAAAAAGGTAGAGATCAGAGAGGAAATTAACCTTGAAAGATAGAACTGCACTGGATGAGATTTGTGACTTTCTGCTATTTTAACTGATTATATTTCCAAACTATGCACAGCTTGATGGTAGAGAGCTGAAGCCTTACTGGCTTGAGGCATCAGAGGACAGAACCTGAAGCTAGAACACCAACTAAAACTTGAGAGGAGAATTCCCCAAAGCAAAGTGATATTAAAGGGAATAAGCCGTCATATCTGTGTGTACATTCTGCTCAAATACTTGTCTGACTACTGAAATAGGAAGATGCCATGGACACAAACAGGGTTCCAGGCTAAGCAAGGTAGCATTGGGAAGTTGTAAAAATTTAGCAGAAATCTGTAAAATGCAGGGTAGACGGTTTGCACTTTGAGTCTGGAGTAGGTTATTGCCTATTATAACAACAATAACGAGTACAAAAAATAATAATAATAAAATCCAATCTTCAGAAAACAGCAAAAATACAATGTCCTAGTTTTTAGCTGAAAAAAGAAAAAGGAAAGTATGACTTATATGTAAGGAAAAAAGCAAACAATAAAAATTGACTTTGAGTGGGTCCAGGAATTATATTTAGAAGATAAAGAATTCAAAGCTGCTACTACAAATGTGCTCAAAAATTAAAAGGTAGGTAATTCCCTGCTGGCCTAGTGGGATAAGGATCCAGTGTTGCCACTGCAGTGGCTTGAATTGGTGCTGTGGCACAGACTTGATCCTTGACTGGGGAACTTCCACATGCCATGACTACATCCCCCCCCCCAAAATGAAAAGGCAAATATAATTAAATAATAAAAAATTGATTGGTCTTCTGAGTGAAGAATTGGAGAAAAACCAACAGAGAAACCGAAACAGAAGAAGATATTCTAGAGATGAACATTCCAATAACTGAAAAGCAAAAATTGACATATAGGCTCAACAACATTTGAGGGTGGGAGGAAAAAATAATGAACTTGAAATTAGATCAATAAAAATGATCTAACAAAACAGAGACTTAGAGAACTATGGGAAAATATCCAGCAATGCAATACATGTACTATTTACGTTCCAGAAGGGGATAGGGAGAGAAAAGTCAATGATAAAGAAAAACCTTGAAAGCAGTCAGAAAATAACAAATTACATACAAAGGAATAGCAGCACAGTTAATGAATGACTTCTTTGCTTCCAGTTTATTTCCAATGCAGTGAATCATCTTCACTCTCAACAGTCTAAAGTCTTTTTCATGGAGGGTGATAATCTCCAGATCACTTTGCTATTTTTTCTAGGGATTTTTTCTTGCTCCTTTATCTGAGTCATGACTTTCTGTCTTTTCATTTTGTATCAGATTGTTGAAATTGTCTACCAAGAAATATATAGCCAATGAATCTAACATACTTTCTCTGAAATTTCCCAAGGAAGTTCTTTAGGATTAAAGGAAAGGACACAGATGGTAACTCAGATCTCAAAGAAGAAATAAAATACACAGAGAATGATAAATATAAAAAAATAACAGTTTTATTTTTCTGTGTTAAATTCTTTAGAAGATATATGGTGGCTCAGAGCAGAAGTTAAGATTCTCAATTATTGGGTTTTTTATATATATAGATGTGATATGTGTGGTAATAATAACAGAGGAGATGAAAGATAACTATCAATATACTGCTGCAAGTTTCCAATATTTTATCTTAAATAATCAAACATAAACTCTAAAAAGATCATGACTCATTAAAGATTGATATTGTAGTTTCTGGCAAAGACTAAAATGAAATAAATAGATATAGCTAGGAAACCCAAGAAAGGAATTAAAATTGAATATTAAAAATAAGGTAGAGTAACAAAAAATTAGAAGTGGGAAAGGATAAATAAAAGATTTTTTAAAAAATGACAAGTAGAAAATAAATTACAGATATGGCAGACATAAGTACAGCCATATCTGTAATATCTTCAGGTAATGTGTGAAAAACACTCCAAGCAAGAGATACTTTTTTTTTCAGAAGCATCCGTATGCTGTCCGGAAGAGATAGAGTTATGCACAGACACAAACACGATGAATATAAGAGGTAGAAAAATATATACTATTTTAAAAGATTAAGATTAGGAAAGCTTAAATGCCTATATTAATATAAGAAAAAATACTTTATTACAAGAAGGGTTACAAGAGACAAAGAGGAACATTTCCTAATGATGGGTTAATACGTTAAGGAATTATAATAGTTTATAAATGTCTATGTACCTAATAACAGAGCTTTAAAATAAACTAAACAAAAACTGGCAGTCTTTATGAAAAAAATAGACAAGTATACATTGTTGGTGAGTTTAACACATTTCCCTTGGGTATCAAGAGAACAATTTCACAGCAAAGAATTAGCAAGAATACAGACTATTTGATTCTGTCAGGTACCAAAATATTGTAAAGTGTTAGGTTTTTTTACTTGGCCTATGACCCGGTTTGAGTAATTTTTTTGGTACCAAATGTAAGTTATAAAGATAGATTCAATCTTTTTCATGTCCTGGAAACATGTTAAAAAGAAAAGCAATTCTGATCTTAAATCTTTATGTAAATCAATTAACTATGTGCATGTGGTTCTATTACTGGACTTTTTATTATGCTCCCTTGTTGTATAGTCCTGTAGTCTATTTTTGTGAAAACCACATACCAGTTGTCTTGTCTGCTTTATCATAAGTATGGAAATCAGGTTGTGTCCGTCATCCAAACTGTTCTTTTTCAGAATGGTTTTGGCTATTCTAGTTCCTTTGCCTGCACATATAAATTTTAGAAACAGCCTGTCAAGTTCTAAAATTAAATAAATAAATACGCAAATAAATCTTGTAATTTTTATTGGGATTACACTGTACATGAGTTTTGGAAGAAGGGACATCTTAACAGTATTGTGTTTTTCAATCAGGAGTATGGAATATATTGCTCTATTAATTTCAGTGTTATTTAATTGTTTAAATTAGTGTTTTATAATTTTACACATTAAGATCTTGCCTATATTTTGTAAGATTTACACCTAAGATATAAGATGTTTGGCAAGTGAAGCAGCCAACAAGGGATAAATCTTCAAAATATACAAACGTATCATGCAATTTTATATAAAAAAATACAATCCCATTAAAAATGGGCAGAAGATGGAAATAGACATTTCTCCAAAGAATACAGATGACCAAAAACATATGAAAAGATGCTCAACATCATTAATTATTAGAGAAATGCAAATCAAAACTACAGTGAGTTATCATCTCACACCTGTCTGAATGGGCATCATCAAAAAGTCTATAAACAATAAATGCTGGAGAGGATATGGAGAAATGGGAATACTCCTATACGGTTGATGAAAACGTAAGCTGGTGCAACCACTATGGAGCACAGCATGGAGGTTCCTTAAAAAACTAACTATAGAACTATGCTTCAGCAGTCCTATTCCTGGGCATATATCCAGAGAAAGCCATTGTAAATTATAATTTTTATTGCAATTTCCAATTGTTCATTGTTGCTATACAGAGCAATACTTATCATATTGTCCTTGTTTTTTGCAATCTTGATAAACTTTCTTTTTATTGCTACTTGCTTTTTTCTTTAATGAGTCTTTTGGAATTACAATCTTGTTTCCTTAGAATAGGGACAGCTTGCTTGCTTGTTCTTTCTTTCTTTTCTTCCTTCCTTCCTTCCTTCCTTTCTTCCTTTCTGTGTCTTTCTTTTTTGCTTTATTTTATTGGCCTTAGTAGGACAATCAATAAGATGTCACCTGGGAGTGGTGAGAGCAGATATCCCTGCCTTATTCCTAATCATAAAGAAGGGAGGCATTTATACCATTAAGTATATTTTTTAGCTGTAGGTTTTTTTTTTGGTAGGTGCCCTTTATCATTGATGATGTTCCCTTCTAAGCAATTTGCTGCGAGTTTTATCATGAAGGGGTGCTGGTTTGTCAAAAGACTTCTTCTTCATCTATTGAAATAAATACAGGATTTTCCTTCTTATTCTGTTGATATGGTGAGTTACAGTCAATCCTCATTATTTGTGGATTCTGCATTTGTGAATGTGCCTACTTGTTAAAATTTATCTCTAACCCCCAATGCAACATTTGTAGTGCCTTAGCAGAATTTGCACACAAGCATATAGAGTAGCAAAAAAAAAAAAAAATTGAGACATCTAGTGTACATGGTACCAGCTGAGGTCAAACAAGGTAATGCTTTACTTTCCTGTTTGAGCTCTCATGAAAGGATCATTTCATGGTCTATTTATTGCCAGTGGCAACACTGGATCCTTATCCCACTAGGCCACCAGGGAATTACCTACCTTTTAATTTTTGTGCTCTTTGTTGATAATTTTACTGTTTAAAATGGCCACCAAGCATACTGCTAAAGGGATATCTAGTGTTCCTAATTGTTGTGAAGTACAGCAAAAACATACATGTAGCTAGGCTTTGTTCAGACATGAGTTATAGTGCTATTGGCTATAAATTTATTGTTAATGGATCAACAATTTGTACTAAATAAGGTGTCTTAAAGCAGAAATGCACATAGACAACTTTATATTTTGATCCATTGATGAAAATTCACCAATAAAACTATTTGGGCATGCAGAATGCTTTGTTAGAGAGTTTTTAAGTTTAAATTGAATTTCTTTAATAAATCTAGAAATGCACAGTTTATTTCTTCATTATCAAGCACTGGGAGTTTGAGTCTTCTAAAGAATTTTACTCTTTCATCTATATAGTTGAATTTATGGGTGTAGAGTTTTTTGTAGTATTGTTTTACTAACCTGTCATGATAATGTCTCTTTTTATTTGTGACATTGTAATTTGCTTATTTTCTCTTTTTGTTGGTTCACCTATTTCTTTTTTTATTGATTCACCTGACTAGAGGATTATCAGTTTTATTGACTTTTCCCCAAGGAACACACATTTGGTGTTATTTATTTTCCTCTCTCTCTCTCTATTTTTTTTTTTTTTTGGTTGTTGTTCTCAATTTTCTTGATTTCTATGTTTTATTTTTTTTCTCACATTTACTTAGGATTTAATTTTCTTTTATTCTCATTTCTTAAAGTAGAAATTTTACAATATTGACTTAAGATATTTTCTTTCATCTAATATAAGCAGTTAATGGATAAAAGTCACTCCAAGTACTGCTTTAGCTACCTGCATCTCCTTAATTTTAATGTGGTTTTCATGTTTTTTCAATTCAAAATACTTTTAACGTACCCAACATATCTCCTTTGGTGTTCATGATCCAGTAGATCTATATTAATTTCCAAATATTTGAGGGCTTTTCACAGATAACTTTTCACTCTTGATTGCTATTTTAATCCATTATTGAGACCACACATTATGTGAATCAATTTTTAAATTTTGTTAAGGTTTGATTTTAAGTCTAGAATATGGTCTATCAAAGTAATTCATATGTGTTTGGAAAGAATATATATTCTGCTGTTATTCAGTGGAGAATTTTAGAAATGGCAAATAAATTGATTAAAAACATTATTCAGATCTTCTATGTAGTTACTGAATTTCTGACTAATTGTTCTATTAATTACTGAGAGAGAAGTGTTGAAGTCTCCAACTCTATCTGTGGATTTTTCTATTTATCCTTTTTTATCAGTTTTGTTGATCAGTGAAGCTCTGTTGTTAGGCCTATAAATATTTAGGATTATTCTTTTAGTATATTTGACTTTATTGTATGTAAATATAACCACTCTATATTTATTTTGATTAGTGTTTGCATTATATATACATGTATGTGTGTATATATATATATATATATATATATATATATGTGCATATGTGTGTGTATATTTATTTACCCAATCTTTTACTTTAATGTGCTTAGATTAAAATCTATCATCCTGGAGTTCCCTTCGTGGTGCAGTGGTTAACGAATCCGACTAGGAACCATGAGGTTGCAGGTTCGATCCCTGGCCTTGCTCATTGGGTTAAGGATCTGGTGTTGCCGTGAGCTATGGTGTAGGTTGCAGACGGGGCTCGGATACCGCGTTGCTGTGGCTCAGATTCCACATTGCTGTGTCTCTGGTGCAGATCGGAGGCTACAGCTCCGATTAGACCCCTAGCCTGGGAACCTCCCTATGCCGCAAGAGCAGCCCAAGAAATGGCAAAAAGACCAAAAAAGAAAAAAAAAAAAAAAACTATCATCCTTTCATTTTCTTTTAGTTTCTAGTTCCTTCTTTTTTTCTGATTTCTTTGGATTGAGTATTTTTTATTATTCCATTTTTACTGTTATTGTCCCATTATTCATATGGCTTTTACATTTTTCCCAGATGTTGCCTTAGAATTTAAAATATATATCTTTAACTAATTGAATCTCTCTTCAAGTAGTATTAAACCATTTCACATATAGTATACGGACCACAAAACTGTGTAAAGTTCTTGCTTTCCTCCTTTGTGCTATTATTGTAGAAACTTATACTTGTATATATGCTTTAGATGTACAGTACACTGCCACTATTTTTGTTTTGGTTAATAATTGATCTTTTTTGAACAATTGGAAACAAGAGAAAATGAATTTTATATTTACCTTCATTTATGAAATTTCTACTCTTCCTTATTTCTTGATGTAGGTACAATTTTCTCTCTGGTATCCTATTTATTCTACCTGGAACATTTCCTTTAACCTTTGTTATAGTACAAATCGGCTGGTGCAATGAATTCTCTAAATCTTTCTCTGATAACATCTTTATTTCTCTTTTATTTATTTATTTATTTATTTATTTATTTATTTATTTATTTTTTGTCTTTTGTCTTTTTAGGGCCACACCCACAGCATATGAATGTTCCTAGGCTAAGGGTCCAGTTGGAGGTACAGCTGCTGGCCTACACCACAGCCACAGCAACACCAGATTCCAGCCGCATCTGTGACCTACATCACAGCTCATGGCAATGCCAGATCCTTAACCCACTGAGCGAGGCCAGGAATTGAACCTGCAACCTCATGGTTTCTAGTTGGGTTCTTTAACCACTGAGCCACTACAGGAACTCCTCTCTTTTATTTTTGAAAAATATTTTCAAAATATAGAATTCTTAATTAATGTTTTTTTTTCTTTTCTTTCAGTACCTTAAGTCACTATTTTGTTTTCTGGCTTGCATTGTTTATGGTGAGAAGTTTAATTCTCATTTTTGTTCCTCTATATGTTATGTGCATTTAATCTTTGGCTTTTTTCAAGGTATACCTTTTTTCTTCCCTTTTAGTAATTTGAATATGATAAGTCTAAGTGTGTATATGGTATATATTTATCTTGCCTAGTGTTCATTGAGATTTTTGGGTCTGTGTTTTGGAAAATTGTCAGCCATTATCTCTTCAGATATTTACTCTTCCTAATTTTCTTCCTATTTTCTTTTAGGATTTTAATGACAGATGCTAGGGTATTGATATTGTTTCATAGCTCTTGTATGTGTTCCTCTGTTTTTGCTGTTATTTTTTAAAAAAAATCAATGCATTTTATTACATTTATGGTTGTACAATGATGGTCACAATCCAATTTTATAGTCTTTCCGTCCCAAAAGTCAGCCAATCTCCCCAACCACTTACCTGTCTCCTTTGGAATCCATAAGTTTTTCAAAATTGTGAGTCAGTATCTGTTCTACCAAGAAGTTCATTGTGTCCTTTTTTTCAGATTCCATATGTAGGTGATAGAATATGACTTCGGTGTCTCACTGTCTAACTTCACTTAGCGTGATAATTTCTAGGTCCATTCCTGTTGCTGAAAATGCCATTATTTCTTTCCTTTTTATGGATGAGTAATACTTCATTGTATATGTACCACATCCTCTTTATCCATTCTTCTATCCATGGACATTTAGGTTGCCTCCATGTTTTACCTTGTGTATAGTGCTGCAATGGACATTGGAGTACATATATCTTTTAAAGTCCTGTTTTTTTCTGGATAGATGCCCAGGAGTGGGATTACTGGATCAAATCATAATTCTTTTTTTGTTCATTTGTTTGAGACTGAAGTGCATTTAATTTTCCTCTATTTAAATCACTTTTTGAAAACAATAACCACACCAATTAAATTTTTTTTCTCCTACCTCTTGCTTTTAAATATTCCTGTTCTTATTCTAGTTTTTACTCCTACTTATTGCCTTATAAAATGTAGCAGAGTTAAGAGTGAGTCAGTCTTCTGTGAAAAAGCAGTGGGAGTGTAGTGAAAAAATGTTTAAATGATGGTTATGATTATTATCATCTGTGAAATACATGCAAACTCATTTCAGAGAATTTGCAAACCAAATGGTAATTCTATTTTTGAGGAATCTCCATACTGTTTTCCGTAGTGGTTGCACCAATTTGCATTCCCACCAGTAGTATAAGAGAGTTCCCTGTTCTCCACACTGTCACCAACATTTATTGTTTGTATACATTGATGATGACCATTCTGGATGGAGTAACTTGGTACCTCATAGTAGAATTGATTTGCATTTCTCTAATAAGTGGTGATGTTGAACATCTTTTCATTTTTTTTTTTTTTTTGGCCATCTGTATGTCTTCTTTGGAGAATTGTCTGTTTAGATCTTCTTCCCAATTTTTGATGAGATTGTTTTTTTGGTATTAAGCTGCAGGAGGCGTTTATAAATTTTGGAGATTAATCCCTGTCAGTTGCTTCATTTGTCAATATTTTCTCCCATTCTGACTGTTATCTTTTCCTTTTGTTTAGGGTTACCTTTGCTGTTTTATTAGGTTCCATTTGTTTATTTTTGGTTTTTATTTTCATTACTCTAGGAAGTGGATCTGAGAAGATATTGCTGTGGTTTATGTCGGAGAGTGTTTGGCCTATGTTTTCCTATACGAATTTTATAGTACCCAGTCTTATAATACCCAGTCTTATATTTAGGTGTTTAATCCATTTTGAGTTTATTTTTGTGTATGGTGTTAGGGAGTGTTCTAATTTCATTCTTTTACATGTAGCTGTCCAGTTTTCTCAGCATACTAATTGAAGGGACTATCTTTTCTCCTTTGTATATTCTTGCCTCCTTTGTCATAGATTAGTTGACTGTAGGTGATTGGGTTTATTTCTCAGCTTTCTAACCTGTTTCACTGATCTTCATTTCTGTGTCTGTGCCAGTACCATATGGTTTTGATGACCCTAGCTTTGTAGTTTAGCCTGAAGTCAGGGAACCTGGTTCCTACAGCTCCATTTTTCCTTCTCATGATGGCTTTAGCTATTCTGGGTCTTTTGTGCTTCCGAACTTTAAAATATTTTATTCTAGTTCTGGGCAAAATGTCCTTGGTAATTTGATAGGGATTGCATTGAATCTGTAGATGGCCTTGGGTAGTATAGACATTTTGACAATATTGATTCTTCCAATCCAAGAGTATGGTATGTCTTTCCATCTATTTGTGTCATCTTTGATTTCTTTCATCAGTGTCTTATAGTTTTAAGAGTACAGGTCTCTTGTCTTTTTAGGTAGTTATATTCCTAGGTATTTTATTCTTTTTTTTTATGTGGTGGTAAACGGGATTGCTTCCCTAATTTCTCTTTCTGTACTTTTGCTGTTAGCATATAGAAATGCAGTTGATTTCTGTGTATTAATTTTGTATCCTGCAACTATAGAAAATTCATTGATGAGCTCTAACAGTTTTCTGGTAGCATCTATAGGATTTTATATGTACAATATCATGTAATCTGCAAACAGTGATAGTTTTACTTCTTCCTTTCCAATTTGGATTCCTTTTAAGTCTTTTTCTTCTCTGATTGTGGTGGCTAGGACAACCAAAACTCCGTTGAATAGTAGTAGTGAGAGTGGACATCCTTGTCTTGTTCCTGATCTTTTGGGAATTCTTTCAGCTTTTCACCATTGAGAATAATACTAGCTCTGGCTTTGTCATATATGGCCTTTATTATGCTGAGGTAGATTCCCTCTGTGCCCATTCTCTGGAGGTTTTTTTTTTTATCAGAAATAGGTGTTGGTTTTGGCAAAAGCTTTTTCTGCATCTATTGAGATGATTCTATCCTTCAGTTTGTTAATGTATTGTGTCACACTGATTGGTTTGTGGACATTGAAAAATCTTTGCATTCCTGGGATAAATCCCACTTGATCATGATGTACAATCCTCTTATTTTATTGTTTCATTCTGTTTGCTAGTATTTTGTTGCATATTTTTTCATCTATGTTCATCAAGTATATTGGCTTGTAATTTTCCTTTTTTGTCATATCTCTGTCTGGTTTTTGTGTCAGGGTGATGGTGGCCTTATAAAATGAGTTGGGAGTATTTCATCCTCTGCAATTTTTTGGAATAGGTTCAGAAGTATAAATATTAGCTCTTCTCTAAATATTTGATAGAATTCGCCTAAGAAGCCATCCAATCCTGGACTTTTGTTTGTTGGAAGTTTTTAATCACAGTTTCAATTTCAGTACTTGTAATTGGTCCATTCATCTTTTCTATTTTGTCTTTGTTTAGTCTTGTCTTTAGATTGTAGATTGTCTTAGTCTTTAGATTGTACTTATTTAAGAATTTGTCCATTTCTTCTAGGTTGTCCATTTTATTGGTATATAGTTGCATGTAGTAGTCTCTTATGGTCCTTTGTATTTCTGTGATGTCTGTTGTAACGTTTCCTTTTTCATTTCTAATTTTATTGATTTGAACCATTGATTATTTTTAGCATGTTTAGTCTTGTTTAGTCTCCACGTGTTTGTGCTTTTTGCACTTTTTTTCTTGTTGTTGATTTCCAGTCATATAGCATTTTGGTCAAAAAAGATGCTTGATATTGATTTCAATTTTCTTAAACTTACCAAGGCTTGATTTTTGGCCCAGAATGTGATCAATCCTAGGGAAAGTTCCATGTGCACTTGTATTTATTAAGTCCATCTGTTGTAATGCATCATTTAAGGCTTACGTTTCCTTGTCAATTTTCTGTCTGGATGATCTGTCCATTGCTGTAAGTGGGGTGTTAAAGTCCCCCACTGTTATTGTGTTATCATCAATTTCTCCTTTTAAGGTTGTTGGTAGTTGCTGTACATATTAAGCTGATCCTATTTTTGGTGCATATATATTTATAATTTTTCTATCTTCTTCTTGGATTTATCCTTAATCATTATGTATTGTCCTTCCTTGTCTCTTATAATATTTATTGTTTTAAGGTATATTTTGTCTGACATGAGTATTGCTACACCAGCTTTCTTTTGATTCCGGTTTGCTTGGAACATTTTCTTCCATCCTCCCACTTTTAATTTGTATGTGTCCCTAGAACTGAAGTGGAGCTCTTGAAGACAACATATGTATGGGTCTTGTTTTTGCATCTATTCAGCCAGTCTATGTCTTTAGGTTGGGACATTCAGTCCATTTATATTTAAGGTAATTATTTTTTTTAATGATTTTTATTTTTTCCATTATATTTGATTTACAGTGTTCTGTCAACTTTCTATTGTACAGCAAAGTGACCCAGTCTCTCTCTTTCTCTCTCTCTCTCTCTCACACACACATTCTTTTTCTCACATTATCCTCCATCATGCTCCATCACAAGTGACTAGATATAGTTCTCAGTGTAAGGTAATTATTAACATGTATGTTCTCATTGTCATTTTATTAAATGATCTGGATTTGTTTTTGTTGGTCTTTTATCTTCCCTTCTTCTTTCTTCTCTTTTCTTGTGGTTTAGTGACTATCTTTAGTGTTGAATTTGGATTGCCTTTTCTTATTTGTGTGTTAAAGTCCCCCACTATTATTGCATTGTACAACTGGAAATCAACAGCAAGAAAAAAAACTACAAAAAACACAAACATGTGGAGACTAAACACAATAATAGCAGGGGACTTTAACACAGAAATCTACTATTGTAAATTTTTGAATTGCAGTTTTCCTGAAGTTTGGATATAGGAGTCTATATATATATACAAGATTGTTTTAACTTGTTGGTCTCTTAATTGCAAGTGCATCTCCAGTGTCCTGTTTTTGTGCCTTCCTCTTCTTATGATGTCTTTTTTTTTTTTTTTTTTTTTTTTTTTTTTTTTTTTTTTTTTTTTTTTGTCTTTTTGCCTTTTCCGGAGCCGCTCCCACAGCATATGGAGGCTCCCAGGATAGGGGTCTAATTGGAGCTATAGCCACCGGCCTATGCCAGAGCCATAGCTATGCCGGATCTGAGCCACGTCTGCGACCTACACCATAGCTCACAACAATGCCGGATCATCAACCCACTGAGCAAGGGAAGGGATTGAACTCGCAACCTCATGGTTCCTAGTCGGATTCGTTAACCACTTCGCCACGATGGGAACTCCCATTTTTTTTTTTCTCATGATTTCTGATTTTGTTAGCATAATTATGTGTGGATGATTTTCTATCTTTACTATATGTATGGCTTTACTGGTAAGCCTTGTCATTTGTTATATTTTTGTGTCTAGTTGTGACCTTTTCTTTTCCACCTAAAGAAGTTTCTTTAGTATTTGTTGTAATGCTGGTTTAGTGATACTGAATTCTCTTAGTGTTTTCTTGTCTGTAAAGCTTTTGATTTCTCCCTCAAATCTGAATGAGAGCCTTGCTGTGTAGAGTAATCTTGGTTGGAGGTCTTTTCCTTTCATCATTTTAAGTGTATTGTGCCACTGCCTTTTGCCTGCAGAATTTGTGCTGAAAAATCTGCTGATAACCTTATTG
The DNA here is from genome assembly GCF_054392235.1 of Sus scrofa. Lineage (NCBI taxonomy): Eukaryota > Metazoa > Chordata > Mammalia > Artiodactyla > Suidae > Sus > Sus scrofa. The sequence continues at coordinate 79,358,194 of NC_139389.1, forward strand.
GGGTTCCCTTATATATTGTTTGTTTCTTTTCCCTAGCTACTTTGAATATTTTCTGTTTGTCTTTAATGTTGGTTATTTTGAATAATATGTGTCTTGGTGTGTTCTTCCTTGGGTTTATTTTATATGGTAATTGTTGTGTTTCCTGGATTTGAGTGAGTGATACCTTTTCCATATTAGGGAAGTTTTGTCTATTGTCTCTTCAAATATTTTTTTCTGGCCTTGTGTCTCTCTTTTCTCCTTCTTGCACCCCTATAATATGGATGTTTGTATATTTAACATTTTCCAAGATTTCTCTTGAACTGTCTTGATGTGACTTCCTCTTTGTCCCCTGGAGTAGGATATCTTTTTTGATAGTTTGTATTTGGTTGAAGGCTTTTCAGCAGTTGGTTGTAACTATGTTGCTTTTATGAGAGAAATACTTTCATGTTGTTTGGGGTATAGTTTGTTCATTATTATTGCTGAAGAGAATATAATTTATCAATGATCAATATACTTCTATTAATTTATGTATTCTGTTTTGGCTATTTGGGATCTTTCCAGTTTGGGTCTACTATGAATAAAGCTGCTCTGTATACTCTTGTACATGAGTATGAATTTATTTCTGTTCAGTATATTTAATATTTATAAGATAATTATTGCTTCATAAGCTACACATAAAATTGGGGGCTTTAGGAGACCCTGCTAACAATTTTCAGAGTCCTTATGTTGATACACACTCCTACTTGCAATGCAAGCAAATTTCATTTTCTTCAAATCCTTTCCAGCACTTGGAATTTTCTCTCCTTTTCATTAACCATTGTAGAGAATGTTAACTTGTTTTTTTTTTTCATTTTAAAAAAACATTTATTGAAGTATAGTTGATTTACAAGGTTGTGATAATTTCTGCTGTACAACAAAGAGATTCCGTTACATATCTACACACATCCACACACATCCATTCTCTTTCACATTCTTTTCCCACAAAGATTATCACAGAATATTTTTTTTTACAGAATATAATACATACATTTAAACACAATTACATTCACACAGATTATTATATCATGGATCTTAAGAAACAGTTTAAGTGTCTCCCTATGGAGAAGTGGAATGGAAAATATGCTGAGACAAATAGGAAATTTATTCTATGCTTTATCCCATTTTGTATGGCTTTCATATTTACTATTTAGTATTATCTATTATATTTCAATTTTTCTTTAAAAGTTAGCATTATATTAAAATTGTGTATATTATGCAACTAAAATTTATAAAGAAGAAAGCTTTATATAACATTAAATATTTTATATCACATAATAAAAAGAATAACTTAACTGGTAAGAATAACAAAAATAACATACCCTCTGAAAATAAGTAAAATATAAAATGCATAAATTGGTTAAAAAACAGTGTAACTATATAAATATGTCCTCACAATTTTTTACATCTTATTGATTCTTCAATATAGGCATTACATCATTCTATGTGATGTGATAAACAAGACATTATAGACCTTACATTGTACCATGGAGAGAAATGGTTATTAATAATACAATTGTAGAACTGTATTATTTAATTGTATAGTGGCATTATTTAATTATAATTATCATAAATTCTTTGATGGAGAGGAAATCAGAATCAGATCTAAGAAGACTTCAGCCTTCCAAGAATGATGTCAAAGACCCCCTTCATGGTGGATTATGCACTTATTTACTATGAGGTATATTTCTTCTCCAGAGACTCCTTGTTTATCAGTTGTAGATTTTTGGTTTGATATAAGAGTCTATATGTATACGAGATTTTTTTAGGTGGTTGTTCTCTTAATTGCAAGCTCATCTCCAGTGTTCTGCATTTGTACCCACCTCTTCTCATGATTTCAGATCTTGGTGGTATAATTGTGCATGGATGATTTTGTATCTTTACTGTATATATACCTTTACTATATATGGTAAGCCTTGTCATTTGTGGCATTTTTGTTTCCTGTTGCTGTCTTGTCTTTTCTGCCTAGAGAAGTTCCTTCAGTATATGTTGTAAGGCTGGTTTAGTAAAAAATATATATACATATAACTTTAATCAGTAAAAAGTTTTGAAAACTAAAAAAATTAGGTCTTGTCATGATGTAAATATTGTTTGCTGATATGTATTGATATGTACATTCTAACTTTTTCCATGAATTAGCTCAATCAGGAACATGGTAAAATCTGGCTAGAGATTTAGAACTTTAAAGTGATAAGAGGAGGAATTATGCATCTCTTTATTCAGCATTCTTTTTACAGTGTTTGGGATAATATGAACAGATGAAAGAATGGATAAATGATGACCTAGAAAAAAACCCTTTTGTGATTAATGACTAATATTTCTATATAATACCTATAAATGCTATTAAATTTTTTTTTATTTTTAGTGTGCTGCTAAATCATTGACCTCAAAACTATGTTGGCTTAATTATAAAGGCTAAATATATGGATTATGTAATTTTTGAGGGCACTAACTGAAATAATAGTTGTCTTTTTGGAAGGAAATTATACTCTCAGTGGGTCTTTCCAAATGTTATATTAAGTAATATAACATCTTTGAATAGAGAAGTGATTGATTTTTATATTATGATGGCTCATCATTTTTATTATCTTTGTTCACCTCACTCTATCTCTATTAAAGATGTGCTTTTGCCTTGTTTGTAAAGGAATTTACTAGGATTCATGTTAAATGTTATGTAGAGTTTCAAAAGAGTAAACTTTTAATTTCTATTTTACAAATCATGAAACTCCTTTACAACATTTTTATTAAGGATAGGATTTATACCTTTATGTTAATGCAAATATTACACAATTTTTAAGCAAATAGTTGAAATATATTAGGAAATATATTTACTATAATGGTCTTCCCAAGGTTAAATTAAAAATAATACTCAGTTTTGTATTGGAGTATGAAAGTTCATGTGAAAGTGGTTGGATTTGTTACTTATAAGTTATCTAAATGGAACACATTTATACCATCCCACCAAAATGATTTTATCTGATTTAATTACTGCTAGCCACAGCTTAAAATATAATTCACTAAGTAATATGTCTACAAACCCACTGATTGTAGACATTGTACTATGCAAAATGTAAAGCTAACAGTAACTAATGCTCTTTAGAAATATGGTAGCCTTTGCAAATTGTTTGGAATTAATTTGTTTTGAGTAAACGGAAATTAGTCTGTTAAATGAAGCATATAAAAAAGGATTACAAAGGAGTAGGAGACCATCTCACCAGGATAGCTTAAAACCCACACATTTATATGAGTCAGGAGAAGTACTGTCCTTTAAAAATGATCTTATTCCTTCCAATTGCCTGCACTTCATGCCTCCTGATGTGATCCAGAGATCTGGCAAAGTAGAAACGTATTTAGACTCTTACTCATTAGAATACTGAACTCATCTGTCAGCCTGACTGACAAGGTCTTAGACAAAGCATTTTGCCTGGCACACAACCTGTACTGAGATTTTCCTGTGGCTATAATGTAGCACACCTGACAGATGTTTGAGTCATTTAACACAGCAGGAGGTACTCATAAACACCACAGACTGGCATTCAACATGATAGGGATTATTTTTCTTTTGTCTGCCTGAAGTTATATGGCCTATAATCAACAAAGGATTTAGGCATAACTAGCTAAAACATAGGGTGTGATATTACTTATATGTGATATTTCTCTTGCTATAAAGCTTACAAAGTAAGCTTTTTGACACAGGTAAAACACATTTTACATGTCTCCTTTTCATGATCAGAATGGGTTTAGAAAAGAAAAGAGTCAAGGACATTATTTACTCATGAAGTAAAAATAACATAACATTTATTTTCTTGATAGTTCCTTAATGATATAATGGGCTTTACTTAATCCATGTTAATTTTTCACTTCAACATGACAGTGATGAAGTAGAACAACTACATGAAAACTATTTCAAAATTCCCAGTAACAATATGTCTCAATCAGAAAAAGGAAGGCAAGGAGTTCCCATCGTGGCGCAGTGGTTAACGAATCCGACTAGAAACCATGAGGTTGCGGGTTCGGCCCCTGCCCTTGCTCAGTGGGTTAACGATTCGGCGTTGCCCTGAGCTGTGGTGTAGGTTGCAGACGCGGCTCGGATCCCACATTGCTGTGGCTCTGGCGTAGGCCAGTGGCTACAGCTCCGATTCGACCCCCAGCCTGGGAACCTCCATATGCCGCGGGAGCGGCCCAAAGAAATAGCAAAAAGACAAAAAAAAAAAAAAAAGGCAAAAATTAATATACACCATATGTAGTTTAAAAAATTATGCTATATGCCCTAAGGGATGGAGATGGATGCTATTAATTTGAATGTCATCCTTGTGTGTGTAGAATGAAGCATGGCAATTTTATATTTGTCTTTATTAAAGTTTCTTTTTTAGCTCAAGTTTCTCATGTGGCAAATAGCAATTGGAAGAAATCTCATTGATAAAGTTTATTTAGGTCCTTTGGGGAGCAGTAACAGGCAGGGGGTACAATACTTTCAAAATAACATTTTATTGCATTTACAAATTATTTTATAATCAAAATAATCTTGCAGTCTACAACTCTATAGGGACCTCAAAAATAGGAAAATTAACAATACTTTAAAGGAACAAATAAATACCACAATTGAAACATGGTGCTTCCCCAGCATATATAGCACTCATTTCAGAAGTTGTTTTTTTGGAAATTTATTGGAAAGAATGAATTTATTGGAAGAAAATTCCAGTTTTATTTTCCATGGGTCATGGCTTTTTTTTTTCTTTTCAGTTTGCTTTAACGTTCAGTGGTTTGCTGAATACAGCTGCATGTGCAGATGCAGCAAATGTTTCATCCTAAGAAATAACCATAGTTTAGTGTTTATGTGTCAAGATAAGTCTGTAGAAGTTAATGAAAACATTTTTTTAAGGCTATGACCAAACACAAGTAATAGCTGGAATTCAGAAAAGCACATATATCTCAGAAAGGCTGAAGTTAGTCAAACAATTTATCTTTCCAATGTTTTATTTATTGCTGTTGCTAGCTACAATATACTACTTTCTTAATACTCATAATCTCCAGGCTTATGACCCATACTCAGTTTGATTTTTGGTCCATTGAAGGTGATATTTTGAGCAAGATTTTTCTTAGATAGCTTCAGGGTTGGATGTCCTGCCATGCTAGCTGCTTTGAAAAGGGGTTTCTTAAGCCCAGTGTGATCTACATATGTTTATCTGTGCTTTTGTTTTCAATTTAAATAAATTCATACAGAAGAGGGGAGATCAATCTTTTAAATTATATAAAGGGGGTTGACACTGTGGACACTAACTATATGCTAGTCCCCTCAAGTGGAAAGAGTTTTCTTCAGATTTAAACTCAGTTTCCATTTCCTTAGGGAAGCCTCACACGACTTTTCTCACTAGCTCAAGTCCCCCTATTATGTGAAAAACAAATACCATATGATATCTCTTATATCTGAATCTAATATATGCCACAAATGAACATTTCCACAGAAAAGAAACTCATGGATTTGGAGAAGAGACTTGTGGTTGCCAAGGGGGAGGAGGAGGGAGTGGGATGGACTGGGAACTTGGGGTTAATAGATGCAGACTATTGCCTTTGGAATGGATAGGCAATGAGATCCTGTGTATAGCACTGGGAATTATGTCTAGTCATTTATGATGGAGCATGATAATGTGAGAAAAAGAATGTATACATGTATGTGTGATAGGGCCACCTTGTTGTACAGTAGAAAATTGACAGAACACTGTAAACTAGTTATTATGGAAAGAATAAAATTTATTAAAAAAATACCATGTAACACTTACTTTTTTAAATTCAAAGTGTAGTTGATTTACTATGTGTCCAATTTATGCTGTACAACAAAGTGACCCAGTCATATGTATATATACATTGTATGTGTACATTCTTTTTCTCATATTATCTTCCATCATGTTCTATCCCGAGAGATTAGATATAGTTCCTTGGTAACACTACTTTTTAATGAGTGTCACCATTACAGTTACATACTTATTTTTGGTCGTTTTATTAATATCTGTCTCTCCCACTAAACTCCAAGCTCCATAATGATAGAGATTGTGTCTGTTTTTCTCATTCTTATATCCTTAGTGTTTAGCATTGGTAGGGACTCAGTAAATGGTTGTCAAACAAATGTATTTTTCGAAGCATTTATTAATTTTAAATGTTTAATTATAATTTTGAAAAAGTCTTAAAACATATATTACTCCTGGAGTTTCTACTGTGGCACAGTGGGTTAAGAATCCGATGGCAGTGGCTCAGGTCACCGTGGAGGCAGGGGTTTGATCCAAGGCCCATGCAGTAGGTTAAAGGATCCAGATGCAGTGTTGCTGCAACTGTGGTGTAGGTCACAACTGCAGTTCAGATTTAATCCCTGGCCAGGGAACTTCCATATGTCATGATTGCAGCCATTAAAAAAATCAAAAGAAAACAAAACATGTATTACTCTTCTAGCATTTTGCTTTGTGTATATTGTATGGTTTTTCCAGACCAATAAATAGCAGCCTATTTCCTTTGCTACTGTGGAATCAGTTGAGAGATATATCCAAAATTCAGTCATAGATCGAAGGACAAGGCTTAAATGTGTGGCATGATGTTGATACTAATTCCTCAACTTTACTCTTCAACTCATTCACCAGTCGCAGTCAGGTTTTACTTGGGAGCAGATGGAGTAAAAATTACCTTTATTAATGGATAACTAAAAAGTGGAAACATCTCAAAGGGGAAAATGCTAGGAAAGGGTTTAGAGATGATTCAAGGGATCTTGAAAACAGAGAAAGCAAATAGAGTAAGAACATTAACCCTCAGCATTTATTCTTTTTACTTAGAGATTAAAAATCAAGAATCACTAAGCAAGAAGAGAAGCTCCAGATTCTTACTCCATCTTCCTGTGTTCAGGCATTAAGGTAGAAGGTTGAAATATTTGTGAATTTAAAAAGATACATCATCTGGAAAAATGAAATATACGTCTCTGAACTTTGGTATTCAAACCTTAAAATGTCAGATAGTCTTAACTCTTTTGATATTACAGCAGATAACTGGCTTGTTCCTTATTTTCCCGCATCTCCTCCCATGATATTGAAGTTGTAATTATAAGCAAGCAATATATACCCCAGGCACAGTGTTAAATACTTTACACGTATGGTCTCATTTTATCTGGGAGGAAGTAGATTGTAGATGTTAAAAGTGGTGTAGCACAGAGGTTACGGCCCTTGTTAAATGATGTACTGTATAGGATGTGTTTAATAGTATAGCACCTGATGATATGGTCCTCTGTGAGATGCTGGCTGCTATGATGTTGATGATGATGTTTGCTATAGTAGAATGGGATTTCCCTTTATTCAGTTTACCCAAGTACTACTCAGTGCTGGGGTTTTTTCTCTTCTATAACATTCATACTCTTTTGGGTGTTAAAGCACCTCCTTTTTATCTTTGGGAATCTGGGAATATTCTGGACTTTCAAAAGAGAGTCACATGAAGGTAATGGGAGTCTACATGGAGCTCAGCAAAGGCTCAGGTAGGCACCTCTTGACCAGAGGCCCACACTCTTCAACAAGGAGTTGAATAGTTGGCCTGACTTATCTGGCTGGATAAACATTTGTGCTCCCTGGTGTGGCTTCGCCTCCACATGGCTTCCAGGTTTAGGTCCCTGAAAATACGTCTGAGTGTTTGGATGCTGACCCTACCCCTCTCCACCTATGCCTCTTATATTCATTTTCTCTGCTTCCACCTTTGACTTGCACTAAAATCACACCTGTCTATCAACTTCCTCTGTCCCTCCTCATAAACTCAGGTGACTCTATTCTCCAAGGATGTGTGGGTAGAATGATCCAGGTATTCCTGTCTCTCCAAATTTATTACGTTTTATTGTGAAAAGCTCTTTTTTCTCCTCCATTTCCTCCTTCTCCTCTTTCTTCCTTATTCTAAAAAGTCTGTTCTGGAAGGAAAACAACAACAACAACAAAAACAAAAAAACAAGCATTGATTACATTTTGATCTTTTTTCCCTTTAGAAATCATACTTCTCCCTAAAGTAACATAAATTAACATTACAAGCCATTATTTTGCTACATCATTACTTTTTTCAAAATGAAATTATTAATTAAACAGAGTTACCTCTATTTTGTGTCAAAAATACACAAACCTTAATACCATGACAGTGTAAGTATCTTGCTCACTGTCAAATCCATAAATAAGCCCAGGAGGAACTTTGGAGACAAAGTTTCTCCTAAGAAGAGTTTCTAACATGAGTTTCAATAGAGTTTCAATAGAGTTTCAATAGAGTTTCAATAGAGTTTCTCCTAAGAAGAAGCACTAACATGATCTCACTTACCTCAGAACTTTTGTCTTTGTCTGTTTTTTTTTTTTTTTTTTTTTTGTCTTTTCTAGGGCCACATGCGCGGCATATGGAGGTCCACTGGCTAGGGTCTAATCAGAGTTATAACTGCTGGCCTATGCCACAGCCACAGCAACACGGGATCCAAGACACCTCTGTGACCTACATCACAGCTCACAGCAACTCCGGATCCTTAACCCACTGGGCAAGGCCAGGGATTGAACCCGCATCCTCATGGTTCCTAGTCAGATTCGTTAACCACTGAGCCACGAAGGGAATTCCAGAACATTTGCATATATTGCTTTCTTTCCCAGTGCCTGGCTAACTCCTACTATAGTGGTCTCCAAAATAGGTTTATATGTTGTATATCCCAGGGTTTGAATGGAATAAATCATTGAAATATGGGAAGAAAGTATTACCACTTCTATTTCTATATTTCTATATACAAAGTAGAGACAAGAAAAACTGTATAAATATGTATTTGGACTTGACCCACAGTGGTGCCCTCAGTAGGTCCCAGTGCCATTAATGCCCTAGAGCATTTTTATAAAGAGAGGAAGTTCCACAGCAGGGATAGAGCATTGGGAAACCCTCACTCTTGTTCATGTAGTGTTTGGTACAAAAATGTTTTACAATTTATCCATGCCCAGATAAGTGGGTTTATGGTTATACTCTCTCATTCTAAATAAATTAATCCTCACTAAATGGGCAAGAGTCATAGGAATTTTCCTGAGAAAAAAACCAACAACCTAAAAAACCTCTAGACTGAAGACAATAAAATCACTATGAGGACAAGCAAATGACAGAAAAAGAACAAAGCTGCCCATTGCCTATTGGGAGTGTGAGCAAAGTAATTAGTCTGACACATAGAAAGCATTTAAAGACAAAAATGAACACATATTCACCAAAAATATACCAAAGATTGAGCTGATATGATAGAATTGGGTTCCAGTAGGCAGATTTTGCTTCCCGCCTACAAATCATCTTTCAAAAGCTAAGGTTGGTGCTTTCCTCTGCTCTTCATGGTGAACTGGCTTCTCAGTGGACTCACTATTCAGCATATTGAGTAATTGCTCCAGTCATAGTTTCTCCCATGATCTCAGTAAGATAACAAAAATTTGTAAGAATTTTTTCATGCACACTCAATAACGTGTCTAGGTTCAGCTCTCCTTGCTTTGTTCCACTCCAGTCCTTCCTATTCTTAGACCACAAAATGGATAGCTGGTGGCTAAGAAAGGGGATGAGGGTTAGAAAGGTTAAAGGGAGATCATGAACTCAGATTCTCTCTGATGCAGTAGCACTCATTACCTTCTTCAGCAGCAATGATGGAATGGCAATAGTAGTCTTCAGCAGCCCCACATACTGGCAGTAAAGGATCATGATATCATGTGCACATGATAGAGCAAGGCCAAAGGCAATGTGAAGGAGGAAGCTATTTCAGGAATCCAGGTTAGGCTAAAGGTGACTCAGAACAAGGTAGAGAAAATGCAATTGAATTTGATAAATATGGAAATAGAAAGTGATTGAGTCCTGGATAGGCCCATGATTATGGTTTAGACAATTGCATGCTTGGTGATGCCATTAAGGGAGAGGTCACTGAAGAAAGAAGGATGAATTTTTTAGGGTAAAAAAGATGAATATAAGGTAAGAATGAGTCACTTTATGGTTCTACTCTGAATTCTCTTCTCAACACACAATCAGACAATCAATGTTCATAGGTAAACTTTGCATGTTTTCTTGCTGAGACCACATTTTCGACGGTGCCACCACCCAACATTCACTGCTTTCCTCAAACTTAGGTCTGAAAACTTCCCCCCTCCTCCTCCTCCCTCCTCCCTCAGGATTATCCTATGGACAGTGTGCTTTCTCCATTTCTCAGAGAAAACCAAGGAATCAGGCCAGGAGTCCTGCACTCTCTCTGTCCTTTCTCTCCTTTCCACTTCCAATCATTTCTCATTCTATTTGCTTATAGCCTATCTTTGAATCTCCATTTCTTTCTTTTTTTCCCCCACTGTCACCATCTATTCCAGGTCATTATTATCTCCTCTGCTGATTTTTGTAAAAACCTACTCATTTCCTACATGACTCGTTTCCTCTCTTGGCTCTCTGCATTCTGTTCTCAACATTGAAACCAAATGTTTCAAAACTGCCAATCAAATGATGTCTCATGTTTGCTTAACACCCCCAATGGTGCCTTAGCTTGACTTCACCATGCAGCTCTGTCTCTTCTCTAGTATTGTCTCTTGTCAAGTTTCCCTGTTCTGCTCACATTGATTCATTTTTTGTTGTTGTTTAATGACTGCATCTGTGGCATATAGCAGTTCCTGGGCTAGGGGTTGAATCAGAGCTGCAGCTGAAACCTACGCTACAGCCATGGCATCTGGATCTCAGCTGCATCTGCAATCTTTGCCACAAGTTTGCCACAAGGCTGAATCCTTGACCTAGTGAGCGATGAACCTATAGCCTCACAGAGGTGATGTCAGGTCTTAACCTGCTGAGCTGCTATGGGAATTCCTATGTTGATTCAATTCTTATATGCTTCACATTTCTTATAATCTTCAGATATTTGCATATGCATACCATCTGATGTGATATGATTTGCTTTTCACTTGTATCATTATTATTTTTAAATATTGAGTCTTATTTGTTTTTGTTTTTTACCAATGGTAACTCAAAATTGGCTCTTTTTTTAATTGAAGAATAGTTTATTTACAACATTAATTTCCACTATACAGCAAAGTGATTCAGTTATGTATATATTATTTGTTATATTATTTTACATTATGGTTTATCTCAGGAGATTGACTATAGTGTCCTGTGCTGTACAGTAGGACTTCATTGCCTATACATTCTAAATGTACTAGTTTGCATCTACTAACACCAAACTTCCAGTTCTTCCCTCCTCCCAGTCTTGCTCTCCCTTGGCAACCACGTGTCTCTTCTCTATGGTCTGTGAATCTGTTTCTGTTTTGTAGATAGATTCAAATGTACCATGTTTTAGAGTCTACATATAAATGATATCATATGGTATTTGTCTTTTTCTGTCTGACCTACCTAATTTAGTTCGATAATATCCAGTTCCATCCATGTTGCTGCAAATGGCATTTTTTTGTCCTATTTTTAAGATTGAGTAGTATTCAGCTGCAAACATGTATCACATCATCTTTATCCCTTCATATATTGATGCATATTTAGGTTTTTCCATGTCTTGGCTATTATGAATAGTGCTGCTATGAACATAGGGGTGCATGTATCTTTTTGAATGAAAAGTTTTGTCTGGATGTATGTCCAGGAGTGGGCTTCCTGGGTCATATGGCAATTCTATTTTTATTTTTTAAATTTTTATTTATTTGTTTGTTTGTGTATTTATTTATTTATTATTAATCAAATGAATTTATCACATCTGTAGTTGTATAATGATCATAACAATCTGATTTCACAGGATTTCCATCCCACAGCACAAGCACATCCCCCCACCTCCCAAACTGTCTCCTCCAGAGACCATAAGTTTTTCAATGTCTGTGAGTCAGCATCTGTTCCGCAAAGAAGTTCAGTCTGTCCTTTTTTCAGATTCCACATGTCAGTGAAAGCATTTGATGTTGGTGTCTCATTGTATGGCTGACTTCACTTAGCATGATCATTTCTATGTCCATCCATGTTGCTAAAAATGCCAGTATTTCATTCTTTTTAATGGCTGAGTAATATTCCATTGTGTATATGTACCACATCTTCTTGATCCACTCCTCTGTCGATGGACATTTAGGTTGTTTCCATGTCTTGGTTATTGCAAATAGTGCTATAGTGAACATTGGAGTACATGTGTCTTTGTGAGTCATGGTTTTCTCTGGATAGATGCCCAGGAGTGGGATTGCTGGGTCAAATGGTAGTTCTATGTTTAGTTTTCTGAGGAATCTCCATACTGCTTTCTGCAGTGGTTGCACCAATTTACAATCCCACCAACAGTGTACTAGGGTTCCTTTTTCTCCATACCCTCTCCAGCACTTGTTGTTTGTAGACTTTTGGATGATGGCCCTTCTGGCTGGTGTAAGGTGGTACCTCATTGTGGTTTTGATTTGCATTTCTCTAATAATGAGTGATGTTGAGCATCTTTTCATGTGTTTTTTGGCCACCTGTATGTCTTCTTTGGAGAACTGTCTGTTTAGATCTTCTGCCCATTTTTTGATGGGGTTGTTTGTTTTTTTGGTATGAAGCTGCAGAAGGTGTTTATAAATTTTGGAGATTAATCCCTTGTCAGTTGATTCACTTGCAAAGATTTTCTCCCATTCTGTGGGTTGTCTTTTTGTTTGTTTTGTTTAGGGTTTCCTTTGCTGTGTAGAACCTTTGAAGTTTGATTAGGTTCCATTTGTTTATTTTTGTTTTTATTGTCAATACTCTAAGAGGTGGATCTGAGAAGATGTTGCTGCCATTTATGTCAGAGAGTGTTTGGCCTACGTTTTCCTCTAAGTGTTTTATAGTGTCTGGTCTTATATCTAGGTCTTTAGTCCATTTGGAGTTTATTTTTATGTATGATGTTATGGAGTGTTCTAATTTCATTCTTTTCCATGTGGCTATCCAGTTTTCCCAGCACCACTAATTGAACAAGCTGTCTTTTCTCCATTTTATATTCTTGCCTCCTTTGTCATAGATGAGTTGGCAGTAGGTGCGTGGGTTTAATTCTGGGATTTCTATACTGTTCCACTGATCTATATGTCTGTTTTTTGCCAGTACCATGTGGTTTTAATGATTGTTGCTTTGTAGTATAATCTGAAGTCAGGGAACCTGATTCCTCCAGCTCTGTTTTTCTTTTTCAGGATGTCTTTGGCTATTCTGGGTCTTTTGTGCTTCCAAACAAACTTTAAAATATTTTGTTTGAGTTCTGTGAAAAATGTCCTTGGTAAATTGATGGGGATTGCCTTAGGTAGTATAGTTATTTTGATAATATTAACTCTTCCAATCCATGAACATGGTATATCTTTCCATCTATTTGTGTCATCTTTGATTTCTTTCATCAGTGTCTTCTAGTTTTCAGAGTACAGGTCTTTTGACTCTTTAGGTAGGTTTACTCCTAGGTATTTTTTTCTTTTGGATGCGATGGTAAATGGGATTGTTGCCCTAATTTTTTCTTCTTCTCTTTCATTGTTAGTGTATAGAAATGTCATCAATTTCTGTGTATTAATTTTGTACCCTGCGACTTCGCCAAATTTGTGGATGAGCTCTAACAGTTTTCTGGTAGAGTCTTTAGGATTCTCTAGGTATAGTATCATGTCATCTGCAAATAGTGATGGTTTTACTTCTTCCTTTCCAATTTGGATTCCTTTTATTTCTTTTACTTCTGTGATTGCTGTGGCTAGGATTTCCAAAACTATGTTGAAGACTAGTGGCGAGAGCAGACATCCTTGTCTTGTTCCTGATCTCAGTGGGAATTCTTTCAGCTTTTCACCATTGAGAATGATGTTAGCTGTGGGTTTGTCATATATGGCCTTTATCATGTTGATGTAGGTTGCCTCTATGCCCACTTTCTGAAGGGTTTTTATCAGAAATGGGTGTTGGATTTTGTCAAAAGCTTTTTCCACGTCTATTGAGAGGATCATATGGTTTTTATTCTTCAGCTTGTTAATGTGGTGTATCACATTGATGGATTTGCGGATATTGAAGAATGCTTGCATCCCTGGGATAAATCCCACTTGATCATGATGTACAGTCCTTTTTAATGTATTGTTGGATGCGGTTTGCTAGTATTTTGTTGAGGCTTTTTGCATTGGTGTTTATCAGTGAAATTGGCCTGTAGTTTTCTTTTTTTGTGGTATCTTTGTCTGATTTTGGTATCACGGTGATGGTGGCCTCATAGAATGAGTTTGGGAGTATCCTCTGCAATTTTTTGAAATAGTTTCAGAAGGATAGGTGTTAGCTCTTCTCTAAATGTTTGATAGAATTCGCCTGTGAAGCCATCTGGTCCTGGACTTTTGTTTGTTGGGAGTTTTTTAGCCACACTTTCAATTTCAGTTCTTGTGATTGGTCCATTCATCTTTTCTATTTCATCTTGGTTTAGCCTTGGAAGATTGTACCTTTCTAGGAATTTGTCCATTTCTTCTAGGTTTTCCAATTTATTGGCATATAGTTGCATATAGTAGTCTCTTATGATCCTTTGTATTTCTGTGATGTCCATTGTTATTTCTCCTTTTTCATTTCTAATTTTAGTGATTTGAGTCCTCTCTCTTTTTTGCTTGATAAGTCTGGATAGGGGTTTATCAATTTTGTTGATCTTTTCAAAGAACCAGCTTTTCGTTTCATTGATCTTTTCTATGGTTTTCTTTGTTTCTATTTCGTTGATTTCTGCTCTGATCTTTATGATTTCTTTCCTTCTACTAATTTTAGGTCTTGTCTGTTCTTCTCTCTCGAGCTGCTTTAGATGTAAAGTTAGTTCACTCATTTAAGGTTTTTCTTATTTCCTGAGGTGGGCTTGTATTGCTATAAACTTTCCTGTTAGTATGGCTTTTGCTGCATCCCATAGGTTTCGGAGTGTTGTATCTTCGTTTTCATTTGCTGCTAGGTATTTTTTAATTTCCTCTTTGATTTCTTCAGTGATCCATTGGTTATTTAGTAGCATGTTGTTTAGTCTCCACGTGTTTGTGTTTTTTGCAGTTTTTTTCTTGTTGTTGATTTCTAGTTGTGTAGCGTTGTGGTCGTAAAAGATGCTTGATATGATTTCAACTTTCTTAAAGTTACCAAGGTTGGATTTGTAGCCCAGGATATGATCAATCTTAGAGAATGTTCCATGTGCACTTGAGAAGAATGTGTATCTGTTGCTTTTGGATGAAATGTCCTATAAATATCTATTAAGTCCATCTGGTTTAATGCTTCATTCAGAGCCTGTGTTTCCTTATTGATTTTCTGCCTAGTTGATCTGTCCATTGCTGTAAGTGGGGTGTTAAAGTCCCCCACTATGATTGTGTTATTGTCGATTTCTCCTTTTAAGGTCATTAGCAGTTGTCTTATGTATTGTGGTGAACCTATGTTGGCTGCATAGATGTTTAAAATTGTTATATCTTCTTCTTGGATTGATCCTTTGATCATTATGTAATGTCCTTCATTGTCCCTTAAAATATTCTTCATTTTAAAGTCTATTTTGTCTAATATAAGCATTGCTACTCCAGCTTTCTTTTGATGCCTGTTTGCATGAAATATTTTCTTCCATTCTCTCACTCTCAATTTGTATGTGTCCCTAGAAGTGAAGTGGGTTTCTTGAAGACAGCATATATATGGGTCTTGTTTTGGTATCCATTCAGCCAGTCTATGTCTTTTGGTTGGGACATTTAGTCCATTAACATTTAAGGTAATTATTGATATGTATTTTTTGATATGCATTTTATTAATTGCTTTGGATTTGTTGCGCTTTTCTCTTTCCTTCTTCTCTTGTTTTTTTCTGCCTAGGGAAGTTCCTTTAGTATTTGTTGTAAGGCTGGTTTAGTGTTGCTGAATTCTCTCAGCTTTTGCTTATCTGAGAAGGCTTTGATTTCTTCTTCCAATCTGAATGAGAGCCTTGATGGGTAGAGTAATCTTGGTTGGAGGTTTTTTCCTTTCATCACATTGAGTATATCATGCCACTCCCTTCTGGCCTGCAGAGTTTCTGCTGAAAAATCTGCTGATAACCTTATTGGGGTTCCCTTGTATGTTATTTGTTTCTTTTCCCTAGCTGCTTTCAAGATTTTCTCTTTGTCTTTAATTTTGATTAGTTTGATCAAACTTGGTGTATTCCTCCTTGGGTTTATTTTATATGGTACTCATTGTGCTTCCTGGATTTGAGTGAGTGATTCCTTTCCCATGTTAGGGAAGTTTTCGGCTATTATCTCTTGGAATATTTTTTCTGTCCCCTTCTCTCTCTCTTCTCCTTCTGGCACCCCTATAATATGGATGTTGGTGTGTTTAACGTTGTCCCAGAGTTCTCTGAGACTCTCTTCATTTGTTTTCAATCTTTTTTCTCTTTTCTGTTCTGCATCTGTAATTTCTTCTAATCTGTCCTCCACCTCACTTATTCATTCTTCTGCAACCTGTATTCTGCTGTTGGCTGCTTCTAGTGCATTTTTTATTTCTGTTATTGTATTTTGCATCTCTTCTTGTTTAAGTTTTATATCTTGGATCTCTTTGGTCAGTGTTTCCTGTAAGTTATCCATCTTTGCTTCCAGTTTATGTCCAATGTCTTGCATCATCTTCAGCATCAACAGTCTAAAGTCTTTTTCCTGGAGGCTGAGAATCTCCTCGTTGCTTAGCTGATGTTCTGGGGTTTTTCCTTTCTCCCTCATCTGAGTTATAGTTCTCTGTCTTTTCATTTTTATAGGTTTTTGGTGTGGTGACCTTTTTATAGATGATAGAGTTGTAGCCTCTCTTACTTCTGGTGTCTGCCCTCCTTGTGGCTGAAGTTGGTATGGGGGCTTGCTGTGGGCTTCCTGATGGGAGGGGGTGATGCCTGCCCACTGGTGGGTGGAGCCGATTCTAATCCCTCTTGTGGGTGGTGCTTAGTCTCTGGATGGGATTAGGGGCAGCTATGTGCCTGAGGGGTCTTTAGGTAGCCTGTTTACTGAGGGGCAGTGCTGTGATCCCACCTGGATTGTTGTTTACCCTGGGGCTTCTCAGCGCTGAGTGACAGGTGGGGCCATATTTTCCCAAAATGGCCACCTCCAGAGAAAGGCACTGCTGCTGAATATTCCAGAGAGCTTTGCTTTCAATGTCCTTCCCTCACAACAAGCCACATTCAGCCCTGTTTTCCCAGGATGTCCTCCAAGAACTGCAGTCAGGTTTGACCCAGATTCGTATGGGGACTTTGCTTTGCCCTGGGATCCAGTGCACATGAAAGTTTGTGTGTGCCTTTTAAGAATGGGGTCTCTGTTTCCCCCAGTCCCTTGGAACTCCTGCTCACAAGCCCCACTGGCCTTCAATGCCAGATGCTCCAGGGGCTCTTTCTCCCAGTGCCAGATCCCCACACGTGAGGGTTTGATGTGAGGCTCAGAACTCTCACTCCTGTAGGTAAGTCTCTGTGAACCAGTTAGTTTTCAGTCTGTGGAGCTTCCCACCCAGGAGGTATGGGGTTTTTTAATATCATGAAATTGCCCCTTCTGCCTCTTGATGTGTCCTCATCTTTTTCTTCTGGTGTGGATATCTTTTTTAAGGTTTCTGGTCCATTTGGGTGAAGAGTGCTCAGTCTTTAGTTGTGAATTTTGTTGTTTTTAGGAGAGAAGTTGAGCTCCAGTCCTTCTATTCCACCATCTTAATCTGAATCATAGTGTTTATTAAAACTACTCCATTTGCTACAAAGAAGCACATTAACCATACATCTCTGATGGTGATGTCATCCCAAATGTCTGTGCCATGTGAAGTGTGCTTAAGATCTTTCTTCCATTCCCCTTATTCGCAAATTTCCAATTACTTTGCATTCCGCCCATTTTCTCCTAATCTGAATTCCTCTACTTCTTCCTATAGCAACTGTCCCAAAAAATGGCTCTTTCTTTATTTCTTTGGTGGTTGTTGGGCGGGAGCCTGCTGGCCTACAAGACCGATGTTTGCCCAACTTCAAGACCAAAGAAAGGGCCCAGAATCAGCGACAGAGACATCAATGGTTTAATGGATGGGGGGCGCAATTCTATTTTTAAAGAACCTCCAGCCTGTTTTCCCTAGTGTTTGGACCAACTTACATTCCCACCAACAGTGTAGGAATGTTCCCTTTTCTCCATACCCTCTCCATTTGTTATTTGTAGACTTTCTAATAATGGCCATTCTGATCAGTGTAAGGCTGTTCCTCATTATAGTTTTAATTTGCATATCTCTAATAATTTGTGATGTTGAACATCTTTTTTCAGTTTTTTCCTTCTTTCTTTCTTTCTTTTTTTGGTCTTTTTAGTGCTGCACTGGCAGCATATGAAAATTCCTAGGCTAGGGGTCAAATTGGAGGTATAGCTGCCAGCCTACACCACAGCCACAGCAACACAGGATCTGAGCTACGTTTGTGACCTACACCAGATCCTTAACTCACGTATGGAATGTACATCCTCATGGATCCTAGTCAGGTTCATTATCACTGAGCCATGACAGGAACTCCCTTGAACATCTTTTCATACACGTATTGTCCATCTGTATATCTTCTTTGGAGAAATGTGTTTTGGTCTTGTGCCCACTTTTTGAATAGGTTGTTTGTCTTTCTGATGTTAAGTTGTATGAGCTCTTTGTATGTTTTGGAAATTAGGCCTTTGTCAGTCATGTAATTTGCAAATATTTTCTCCCATTCTGTAGGTTATCGTTGTGTTTTGTTTATGGTTTCCTTTGCTGTGAAGTCTTAGTCTTTTTGCTCAAATATAACTTCTTCCTGGAAGTTTCCCTGAATCCACCCTTCTCTCAAATAGGGATTTGATTCCTCTTCTATGTGCCCCCCCATCTTGTACTTCCCATATTATAGTACATATCCTGAAGCTTCATAACTTCTTATTTATTTGTCAGAATCCCAGACTACAATATATAAAGTCAGGGTCTATTTCTGTTTTATGATGGTATCTCTTAGTGCCAGTAGAGATGAGCATTATATAGTAGATACTCCATTAATACTTTCTAATGGGTATTGAATATGGAATTATTTATATGTATTATTCTATAAATGTGAACAATTATGAATGTGTATTATAGCTAATTTAAATGAGGAGCTTGATCATTTTGTCAATGTATGGCCAATCTTGATAATTGATAATTTGACACATTGGAATCTTGCTTTTGCCCATCTGGAGTATTTTGACAATTACTTAAAATAATTTGTTAATAAAGATAACATCTTCAAATTGCAGTTTTACCATATTTTCCTAATTTGTCATAATAAATTGAAATTTGAGAAAGCTTGAATTTCTGAAACTTTAATACAAATACATCTTCTTCAAGTTATATTTACTCATGAAGATTAAATTACAATGTTCTAAAAGTAGTCTCTTTTCTTTTAGGTCGTGACTAGTCATTTATCATTTTCCATGCGAGGCATGGTTCTCCATGCTAAGTTAATTATCATTTTCTATATTTTCTGTATAACTGAATTCCATCCCTGTTCTATCTAGGTTACCATGAATTGTGCTGTTATATTTTTTAAACCTTCTTTTTGAAGACATCTCTGCATCTGGCCAATGGAATAACATTATTAATACATTCAATGAATTTCTTTCAGTACCCAGATCTTTGTTTCAAAATTTAATGTAGGTTAAATTTTTCTTCCAAATAAACACTTGTAGGACCTCTATTTTATAAATCAGATGTGTGTGGATTGGGATGGGTGCTTGGCATGGAACTATCCCTGGAAGAAAAAGGAGATACTTGTTTTATGAAAGGAAAATCAGGAAAAGAGACAAATGAACTGCAGTGTTGATGGAATTAAGGCAGGGGAGATTTAAACAAGCATCTAAAATATGCTCAGATATGAAACTCTGGGAGAGGGTGAAGATAAAGTTAATTTTCATGATAATTTGTGCAATATGGTGCTCTCATTCTTCACAATTTCCTCACGAAAATTTCATATGTTGAACCAACAGACCTAATTGGATATGGGTTGTACCTCTCACTACCAAAAATATATCTTGACACTCCAGTCTTAAGATCAGTAAAAATAGCAGCCATCCAGAAAGTATCATTATTTTTGTCATTCATCTTCCCTTTCATATTTATTCAATAGAGGCAATTATTCCCTCTCATGAATGAAAATTCAGGCAGATCCATGTATTTTCAGCTTTCATTTTAGAAAAAAAATTATAATCATTTAAAATTTCTAATAGTTATTATCAGTGTAATTAAAAGTAGCCAGCACCATGTTTTAATTAAAACTTGAATCTGATTTAAAGTTAAATCTCTCCCCACTTGGGGTCTTTTGCAGATACAATGTTTAAAAGGGGAGCTTGATCCTCTCTCTATCTTTTTATGCCTTTGTTTTTACCCCTTGTTTCCTTTTTTGTTGACATTCTTGACCTTGTGGCAGGGGGAGAAAAGGCAGGAAAGGGACACAGGGATGTTTTTGGGCCCCAGATTTTGCTGTTGTTTCTCTGAGTGTTGACATTGACTGGGTTCTTGGAAGACCCTGCCATTTGGGAGACACTCAGGATCCATTATTCTGATGAAGGTGGATGAACTCTCTTCAGACTTACAGCTTTCTTTTAGCCCTTGGAAATTTTATGGTTTACTTGCAGGTTCTCTCAGTGGAAGTCCATTTGTGCCTTTGGCATATGAAATAGAACCTTACATTCTTTAAGCTCTTCTTATCCTGAAGCAGAATCCACCTCCCTCTTCTATGAGTCTGGGTTGGCCCTGTGGCTTGCTTTGATAGAATGGAATATTCTGGAAGTGACATTATGTGACTTCTGAGCTTTGGCTTCATCCTCTTGGAATACTTCTGTCAGTATGTGAAGAAGCCTGAAATGCAATACAGCTTGCAGAGAGGGGAGATCAGTTCAGCCATTCCAACTTTTCTGTCACTCCAACCAAGGCTTCTGAAGTGTGAGTGAGGGAAGCTTACACTACCCTGCCCCATCCAGGCTGCCAGCTGACTGGACCTGCTGAGACTGAGGTGGACCCAGAGGAGACTGTCCAGTCAATTCACAAAGCTGCGAGGAAGTAAGACACTGTTTAAAGGACAGTTTGGGGAGGCTACACAGCAATAGCTCACTGATACACCCCTCTAGGTGATTTACTGTTTAGGACCTAGGAGAATCACATGTCCATATGCATTCTTTGTCCTGACAGATTTGGGGGATGCAGGCTGAATTCCATGCAACTACCGCCTCTTCTAGATGATCTCTCTCTTCCCTTCTGAATTTTCCGGCAAGACCCAGGCACCAGTCCATCGTGTTTTCCTGAGGAAAGAGGTCTGTCACTGTCCTGAGAGCTCCTGTCCAAACTTCTCTCATTGGACTTTGGTATAGGAAGTATTATCCCATTTCTCCCACTTCTCCAAAGAAATCATCTTCAAGTTGTTTTATTCCTCATGTAGATAAAAGATAGTGTAGATATGCTGCTTTTCACTACTGGTTTATAATCCTTATCCATAATTCTGAAATCTATGAAGCTACAAAAAAATAAAGAACAAATTTCTTTCTGTGTGTGTATGTGTGTGTGTGTGTGTGTGTGTGTCTGTGTCTTGGATATTTATTTAGCAGTAATATCTCTCTTAAACTAACATGAGGCTATTTATAATTTTACGTCTTTACTTAGCCCATTTGGTGGGAATATATAGTACACTATCATTCTAAAATTATAAAAAATTAAATTGTGAAATATATGTAATATTTTATGTGTCAGCTTGGCTGGATCATGGGGTGTCCTGATATTTGGCTAAGTATCATTTCTGAGTGTCCATGAGGGTGTTTCTGGGTGACATTAGCCTTGAATTTGTGGAATGAGTAAAGCAGACTGCCTTCCCCAAATTGGGTGGGCATCATCCAGTCTTTTGAGGGCTTGAATAGAACCAAAAGCTGGAGGAAGAGAGAATTTGTTCACTTGACTACTTGAGGTGGGTATTCGTGTTCTCCTGCATGTGGGCCAGGCCTTATAATGTTGGTTACCCTGGTTTTCAGCCTTCAGGCTTGACCTGAAACCAGATCATTGGCTTTCCTGGGCTTCCTGCTTGCAGATGTCAGATGATGGGATTTCTCAGCCCCTGTAATTGCATATCCAATTCTGTAGAATAAATTCCTCTCCCGCTCTTTCCTTGTGTATGTATAAATGCTCTATTTGTTTCCTCTGGAGAATCTTAATACAATCTCATTACTGAAATATTTCAGAAAAGAGGTCCTGCAGCTCCACAGAAGCAACTTTTTTCTTTGAATATTTGCATCCTGATTTGAATACCCCATTTTAGTGTCTGACACCTCTTGTCTTAACGATGTTGGTCAAAATGCCTATTTTCACATTTTGCTGTGTATAGATTAACATTTTTCTTCAAGTTACTAGCATTGGATTTTTATTTCTTTTGGAAGAGTTACCATGTATAAGGCAGGATACAAAAAGACCAGTATCATTAGACATTGTAAATACATGATTTCTTTTCTCAAATAAATTATCTTAAAGGATCCATACACTTCTTTTATCTCTTTTCCATCTTAAGCCTGTTTTCTCCCAGGTGTTAAATAAAAATTGTAAATCAGATTCATCAGTCTTCCTAACTCATGCTGGAAGTAGGTCTGAGGGCTCATACTGCTCAGCGGACCTGCTCCGGGGGGTGGGGGTGGGGGTTTCTTGAATGCATGTAATCTAGTGGATATTTTCTTTCCACTGTTTTAAATTCTGAAATTCATGATTTTCCCTGAAAAAAGAAATCAACTCATTGTGTGAAACTTATAGCTGTTATGGAATTTTCACATAACTTATAGAATGTTTAAGCTTTTATTCCAAACATTACTACAGCCAGTGTTTATTTATGAACTTAATCTGTGCTCTATTCCATAATCTAAAGCTATTATTATTATTTTAGATAGAAATGATAGTAGATCCATACTTAGGTTGGAACCTCTCACTGAACTTTGCAAGGGTTTTGCTTTTATTCACATCTTTTTTACAATTTTTTGGAAATGATTGTCCGTGTCTCCCATTAGACTAGGAGGTGTTTTGCGGTTGTTCTTCACATTTAACCTTTCTTAATACTTTTCACACATAATATGTGTTTGATGTTTATTAGAAATAATCTATATCCAGAGTCGCTCTAATTGAGATCCACATGGAGAAAAGTATCTTAACTTCAATTCACTTTCCCTTCCCCACTTAGGTACACATCAAATATTATCTTCTGCCTTATGCATTTAATTATCTTTTATTTTTTAAATAGAGTTTCACAGTTTTCAAAGTTACATATATATGTTATCCCATGTGTTCCTCACTCACAGAGAAGAAAAGGCATTAATCACTAAATAATTTTAATTAAGTAATAGAATTATTGACTATAACAGTAAAGCTAGAAGTCAGTGTTTTTAGTAACATTATGTAGTTTTCAAAGCATACTCTCTTGGGAGTTCCTGTTGTGGCACAGCAGAAACAAATATAACTAGTATCCATGAGAATGTGTGTTTGATCCCTGGCCTTGCTCATGCTCAGTGGGTCAGGAATCTGGCATTGCCCAGGCTGTGGCTGTGACTGGCTGCTGTAGCTGGGATTCGACCCTTAGCCTACGAATTTCCATATGCCAAAAAAAAAAAAAAAAAGGCATAATCTCTCAATCTCTCATTATCTTATGCCCCTGGAGTTGTCTGTTCCTGTTATGTTTTCTTCCCAAGATCATGAAGTTGATTATAAAGAAATACATCGCCAAAATGCATTTTTATTTGCTTTATTAATT
Organism: Sus scrofa; assembly: GCF_054392235.1. Lineage (NCBI taxonomy): Eukaryota > Metazoa > Chordata > Mammalia > Artiodactyla > Suidae > Sus > Sus scrofa. Next base: position 79,381,871 of record NC_139389.1, read on the forward strand.
TTCGTGTAAAAATCAAAAAAATAATTCACTGGAATATGCTCGCTAATAGTTTCTCCTCTTCACAACTAATGGAGGTGCAATACCAATTTAATGTATATGCAAAGCATATAGTTTATTTGTGAAACAAGTAGAATGGCTTTGTAAGAATCTTTTAAAGAAACGGTTAGAGGAATATGTTTAAAAATCTTTCGGTGACCTAAAAATACTAAAACATACTGTAATTTCCAAGATTGCCACAAGATGGCGGCAAACTCCTTTGCTTAATTTTTAAAATTGCTATCCTTTCTCTGGTTGAAAAATTAAACCTATTCATGTTTCCCGAATATTGCTGTAAATAGTGAACTAGGTGGAGATTACAAATATGGATTTAACATCCATCCTCCAACCAGAATTCTCCCCTTTGTTATCATTTGTGCCAACAACCTCAAAGTTTCCTATAGGGAAAACACTGGCAGCATTATTTATTTATCTCCTTCCTCTTGTGGATCTAATCCTTACCATGAGGCAAATTCTTTGTTTTTTGTTTTTAATGTTAAATAGATTAACCTTCTTCTCTCCTCTGTCCCTTTCATAGAAATTTCTTTTAATTGAGCTTTGATTATTACGTGGTTATTATAGCAACTACCCGACTGCTAGACTTCAAAATACATTCAAAATATCTTTTCAAAGCATTCAAAGAAAACATTATTACTTAGAAGTAAAGGATTAAGGTATAATATAATTATACCACTGCCTTGATTAAACTTCTTACTGTCTCTAAAATCAAGGCGTTGCTTCCTTTTTTCCCCCACAACTTTTTTCTTAGTGTTATTCTCAATTCAAGCTCATTTATTTTCATGGCCAAATTCACACACAAAATTTTTGGTATGCCATGCATTTCTACTACCTCTTTACCATGCCGTTTCTTTTTTAGAAGTTTTTTGAAAATTTGCCTCTTTTTGAGAGTATACCCTAGCCCAGAGTAGCAAAATATTACCGTCTTAGATTCTAGCCTTCTTAGAACTAGTTTACTGCAGTATAAATCTCTACCTACAATAGGTTTACATAATCATTTATGCTTTTTTGAAAAAAATTTAAAATATTTTATATTTTTTATTTAGTGTATTTTCCTGAATACCAACTTTTGCCATAAATCCAAATGAGCTATACTTTTACAGTAGATCCATGGATATTTAATATGAATCAGTCCATTCAAACTTATGAGGAGACATCAGGCTTTGAGAGATTACTTAAAGAGTTTTCTACAGAAATCAAATACCGATTTTCCACAAAATATATGCCTTCATCTAGTCTCAATGGAAAACAGAGAAAATTCTATAGTATCCCTCAGTTATTATTTCCATTATATCCCTCAACACTTGCTGGCTAAATGTTCTTTGTTTTTGCCCAGGGCAGATGTTTTGGCTTATATCATAGTGTGTTAGAATTTACTCAGGGCTAGATATGGCTTTGCCTTATTATAATGTTTTTGATCCAGTATCTTGACAACTGGTCTATTTTAATCCTAGGAACATTTTGATTCTTGTGATGGATAATGTTTCCATCTTTGCTTTTTCTCAAGTTTAGTTCATTTCTAATAACTGTACAGCAAGATATAGCACTGTATTGGCATGTATATTTTATCCTTGTATTTATTATTTTCCTATCCAATTCCTTCTGTATTCCTTTTCCTAATTTACTTATTTTTTTTTGCTTTTCCTTTGTATGTATATTTCCTAACTAATTCTAACTCTTTTATCTAATGAAATAGCCATAAATAAATAACCCTTTGGCATGTAGACATGATATTTTATGGCACTGGGAGGAATGTTCAGGTCCCAGAGTCTAAGGTGCTTTATAGATATAATCACATGTATACTGAAGGGTCGAGAGAATCAGGACCAGCTGTAATCTACACTGAAATAAAATAGATGTCCCCTGCACAAAGACCCCATTTATAAATTAACAATTCCCCAATAATTACATTTACTAGGCAAAAAGATTATTGAAAAAAGTTCCTGTTTTACACTTACCCCAAATTACATGTAATGACTACGCATCCTCAGACTTTTTTTCTGGCAATGTGGTTGATTAGATAGTTTGAAAATGTCCTGGTTCCGGTGGATTTCCTCCAAAAAAAAGAGTGGAAAACTGAAATAATAATTGGACCCCAGTGCAAAGATCGTCTTGTGGGTATTGCCAGTCCCAGGATGACTGGGCTTTGATTGCTGCACTTCAAGATGAGTCAAGGGTTTAGGACTGAATGAGGTGACACTTGGAGCAAGCTTCCTGAATAAAGCTAATGCCCTCAGAGTGCTAATTTCTCCATGAAAGGACTGACAGAGAAAAAAAATCAAGTTATGGGAAACATAACTTAGGAACAACACACTTCTGTATAATTCAAAGAAGAAATCATAATGGAAATTAGATGATATAAATGAAAAAGAAGACATGATATATCAAAAGTTATGGGGTATGGCTAAAATAAAGCTCAGAAAGAAGTTTACTGAGAAAAAGACATGAGCTCAGTGTCTAACTTAAATTAAATAGAGAACAATGGCATATATACAAAGTAAGTAAAAGAAGCAAGACTGACAAAGAGAGAAGTTGCAAATAAATAGACATGGTTGAAACTGAGCAGGGCTCTGGGGGCTCCTGGGCATATAAGCCTTTCTGCATCCCCAGTGTCTTATTTTTAGGGAATAAACTTCAGCCTCCTTGACTTCTCTGAGTTCCAAAGGGCAAGTTCAGACAGTTGCTAATAAGGGAAGGGGGGGATACAGAAGAGAAAGAGGAAGAGCAGTCAAGAAACAATATTTCGCCCTTTAGGCAGGGCCCTGGTTCTTCTTCAAGGAATATACATAATAGTATCTTTGAGTTTTTCTGCAGAACTAGTGCCCTAACCAAGGAAACCAGGAGAGGAAGACCACCATAATCAGTTCAGGGTCCACTAAACACCAACTTTGAAGAAGAAAGAAAGCGTGCATCTACCCTGATCCTTTATCCATGGCCCTATTTTCTACTTCCAAACCATAAAACCACTTCCTAATCTCTCCCAAGGGAGGGCACAGTCCTTAGGGCATTAGACTGCTATGGCCTCCTTTGCCTGGCAAAGCAATAAGGCCACTTCTTTTTTTCTTCATCACCCAAAACTCTATTTCTGCATTTCTCTTCAGCATCAGTGGACAGAGGCCAAGTTTTGGCAGCAAGGTGACAAAATCCCACACAAAGTAGACATTACAAAATATAGTCATCTTATTGCTAATAACTTTAAAAACTTGGATGAAAGGCAAAATTTTTTAGAAAAATATAACTTGTCAAAATCTGACTTAAGAAGTAGGAGGCATGAAAAGATATCTGACTACTCAGTAAATTGCAATAGTATTTGAAGCATTGTAAACCTAATTAACTCTACCTATCCTCTTACCCCTTCTATCCATCTGCCAAAGCAAACTAGTTTTATAGGCAACTCAAATATTCAAGAAACATCTAACTCTAGTATTGCCAAATACTGACTCTTGCACAGACTGGAAAAAACAAGAAGATTGCATAAGTTTTTAAATGGAACAGTTTAATCCAAGCTGGTAAATTGGTAAGTGAAAAATTATAAGCCAGGCTACTAGATCAATTTAGAAACAAAAAATCACAAACCAGTTGATTAACAACCAAAATTTAAAAAATATTTAAAAAATGTATCATGCTCAGACAGGTTTTGTCCCAAAAATGCAAGAATAGTATCCTACTGGGAAAAAAAATTAATGAAATTCATCACCTTAACAGATTGATGAAGAAAGGTCACAGAGATCTCAATTGAAAAAGTCAGTATAATCCAATTTTTTTAAATGATAAAAGTTCTTAGAAAATCAGGGAAGAGAAGAAAACTTCACTAATCTATCAAATGTCACTCATAGCGGTGAAACATTGGAAGCATTTCTTTTGAAGCCAGGCATGAGAAAAGCATGTTCTATTTTGCACTGTACTTGCCAACACAGGAAGCCCAGAGATTAAAGTAGGCAAATCTAAGGATTGAAAAGGAACAAACAATATTCTTTATATTTGAGTTAATAGGCAACCCAAGAGAATTTACAACTAACTTATTAAAAGTACTCAGAGATTTCAACAGATTTATTACATATAAGATCCAGCAAAAAAAGAAAAAACAAACATTGAAAATGTAATTTTAAAAGGATAGCATTTACAACAGCAACTAAAATGTAAAGCAGTAGGAATAAATCTCATAAAAGACATAGAAGACTTTTATGGAGAAAATTATAAAACTTTATTGAAAGTCATTAAAGAAGAACTAAATAGATGGGAAAAGATATTGACTGCAATAGAAAGAATAAAAATACTGAAGATGTAAATGATCTCCAAATCTGTATATAAATCCAGTGCAATGTTCCAATAAAAATCTTAATATTTTCATGGAACTGAAGAATAGATCTAACATTCATTTAGAACAAAAGGAAAAGAAGCTGAGACAGTGTGAAGAAGAACTTGGGGAGATAGCCTACCAATACGTCAAGACATTTTAAAGTGATAGTGATTAAGAAAAGGTGGTATTGATGAGGGCACAGATTAATAAACCAATGGAGACAAACGGAAAGCCCAGATACAGAATTGTGTATGTGTTTACGTATATGAAGCTGATAGGTGAAATAAAAACTGCAAATCAGAGGGGAAGAATGGCCTTTCTAATAAATTATCCTTATAGGAAAAAAAAATAAGGTTCTTGTCTTTCATTATAAGTAACAACAACAACAATACTCTGTTGAAGAAAGACCTGAATAAAAACAAAACTTTAAGACTTTGTGAGGAAAACAAAAAAAATCTCTCTTTATTTTGGAATAATGAAGAATTTGTTAAACAAGGAACAAAGCTTAGAACACATAGGACACAGAAATGGACTATGGCAAAACTAAACACTTCTGTTTATTAAAAGACTGTGAAAAAGAGAAAAGGCAATGAACAGACTAGATGAAGATATCTGTGGTGCATCAGAACTAACAAAGGGTATTAGCAAGAATATGTTGATGTTTTCTGTAAATCAGTAGTAAAAGAGTCACATTCCAATGGGGAATGGGAGAAGAATATGAGAAGCCAGAGGACGTCTTAGAGGCCGGTAAATACATGAATACTTGATTATTTATGAAGTTGTATGTCAATCAGGTAAATGCTGAATATTGCCCCAATAAGGTGCCATGTTTTGGTTAGCCTAAAGTTAAAAGTCTAATGTGTCGACAGGGATATGAAACAAAGGAAACTTGCACACAGTACTACTGTGATTGTGAATTTGTAAAATCATTCAGAGTGATAGAAGTTGGGTATTACCTAGTAAACTTGATAAGGCTGATACATTTGACCCAGAAATTCCTAGAGATAGAAATTTTCAGATATGTAACCTAGAGACAATATTGCATATGTGCGCAAAGAGATATGTACAAGGATATTCAGAGCTCATTGTTTTAAACCAGAAAAAAAATTGAGATATTGTAGATAACCATGCTCAGGATAGATAAGTTGTGGGAGAGTCATACAGTGGAATGCCTTAAAGATATGAAAACAAGTGAACTAGGCTAGAATATTTTATCATTATGGATAAGTCTTCCAAACTTAATGCCAAGTAATAAAAAGCTTTGGGGAAAATAATATACCCAGTATTATTCCAATTATTTAATTTTTAAGAGTATGTAATAGGAATGAGAATATAAAGGCACACATGGAAATGATAAACATTTAATTCAGTGTGATACTTCTGAGGTGAAGGGAGAGGAATATAATATGGAAGAGAGACACAGGGCATTTCAACTGTCTGTTTCATTCTTAACCTGTATTTTGGGTTCATAGGTTATTTATTTGTTATTTTTCATTTTTAGATATGTATGAATTATTTAAGAAAGTCCTCAAAACAAAAACAACTAAAATTAGATCGTTACAATATGCCTGTGAAGTATATCCAGCCTTTCTTAATTGTTCTTATGTTTGATACCTATGTATCATATACCAAATAAAGATAAAATTTTGTTTCTAGGGAAAAACAAACACCCCAGAATCATGAATGCCAACTTCCTTTGTAATGAGAAATTTCATCATGATAAGTATACTTGAGGCAAAGCAGAGACTACAGATGTTGGTCATCTTGTGTGTGTGTATGTGTGTGTGTGTGTATGCACGCAGAGAAAGAGAGGGAGAAAGAGGAGGGAGACAGGGATGGAGAGAGTGAGAGGGTGTGTGTATGCTTGTGTGTGTGTGTGTGTGTGAGAGAGAGAGAGAGAGAGAGAGAGAGAGAATGGGCTATGAATTGATGAACACTTTGATTGCATTTGTATCTTTTATTTTGAAAAGACTCAAAATCATCCACAAATACCACATTTAGTATCATATTTAGATTACATTTCTACCTGTTTCTTTCTTTCTCTTTCTCTTCCTCCTCTGTCCCTGCTTGGCTCAAGTAACAATTTTCAAATATTTATCAGTGTTTTTCATGTCAAAAATGATTGCTAGAGTCTGCAGTGCTCAAGGAAAATGCTGCAGATCCTTCTTTCATTAACTCTTTAAATTAAATGCTGGACAAATATAAACATAAAATGACATAAGACTAGGAACACAAATGACTTCTCTGCAATTTACAAATTTCTCTTTATTACTAGGTCCATTATTTTTTTCTCAGTGCCTCCTCTAATGTAGATTTAAAAAATCTATTTATTGAACAAAAAAGCCATACAAACCAAATATATCCTTATTTTTTTTTTTTAAGGATAGAGCTGATTGTAATTCAGCTAGGAACCTTTGTGAAGATTAGCTCTCTTCCTGAAGCTACAATTTTCGCAGCAAAGGCTTTCTTATTCTGAAGAATAATTTATCCAACTTCTGTTATAAATATGATATTTCTTTTCTATGTACCAAGGGCTTAACAATAGCTTTTATTATCAGTTATTTTATCTAGATTCAAACCTTTAAAGAATTGCTTAATGCTTATTATATTATATGAGACTCCCCATATGTTAAATTAGGCATTCTGTGTAAACATTTTTCATCTTAGTGAAAGTTAGAAAGCTGTATTGATATTCTTGTGACTTATTCGAATCTATTTTCCAAGTCCTAACTTCACTATATCACTTAAGTACAATGGCTCTTTTGTAATTTATGTATTAATGATATTATGACCAAATAATCCTTTTTAGGCTTATAATTAATCACCCAGCTAAAGGCAAACACAAAGCTCACGGAGGAGGCCAACTTGCCTCTGTGTTTTCACTTTCACAGGACTGCAGGATGTTTCTTCACAGAATTTTCCATCTCACCCTCTGGTGTAATGTTTAAAACTTGTTGTGCCTATCAGAAGTGCCTTGGTCAGTGACTGTTCCCATCCTTCCTCCTGAAGGTCCTAAAACAAATGCATGGAAATATCGCCCTTTCTTTTCAAGCTTGTAAGCAAAAAGTCAATGTCATAAGCATGTCACAAAAGTTATCATTTGAAATAAGCAGTGATAAAGAACTCTTGGAAGCACCTGTAATTTTGGTCCCAAGTCATTTTCCAGGCCACTGTCTTCCAAATTCTGTTTCTGAGAGAAGGGTCTCTCTTTCTGTGTCGGTTCACCTTTTCTCAGATTCTAAGGCTATTGAAGGAATTGTGAAGCCTTTCACTTCACAACAAAAGATTGCAGGTTTAATAATCATTCTGGATGACCAATTCACCTTTAAATTGCAAATAAATCCTGTTCATTCCCTATTCTCTGTTTTATCTCTAACTTAGAGTTCATTTAATGGGGATAGCAGTTAGAATTCCTGATTTGATCTGGTAATATGAACTGTATATATGAAGTTCTCCTAAACATTTATCCTCCTGTGGGACTTCAGGTTATCAGGACTTGGGGCTGCTATTATTCCACATCCCTGTCTGTTCAAACTGTTTTGCGGGGCAGCAGACTTCCTCACTCCCCTCTTCCATAACATCACTTCAGCTGTTGGGCAACCCCAGTTGAGAAGTTGCCTTTAAAGCTACAGCCCCAAATGGACAACTCCTTATCAGCTCTCTTGGGATTATTTATAAAGTAGTTCCATTGCAACTGATAGTTACTCCTAACTTAGAGATAGTGGAATTTTTTTTTGCCTATCCTCTCTGTGGGGAACAATGAATTACTTATGTCCTGAGTTTTACAGCTCTTAGTAAGTGACTGATGGTCTAGGGACACTTCCAAATTTGTTTTTCACATGTTTACCATGCTATAGAAACTGTCTAAAATAGGTGACTATGAAAACGTATACCTTGAACAGAATATCTTCCTTCTAGATTATTCTGTTGACTACTACACAGAATTATAGGTCGTTTCAAGTTTTCTAGGTTTGGCAACTCTGTGTTGTCATAAGGAAAAACAGTCTGGAAATCATCTTTCCAAACATGACCATACAAAAGAGGATGAATGTGTACCCCAATGCAGATATATGTAAAAAGAAGTCAAGAAAATAATGAGTAAGTAAATCACTTACTCACACAAATGGATGGTATGACTGTGACTCAAGAATTCAGTATCCAGTGATTCCAAAACTGGCATCACAAGAAAGAGACAATTTCTCTCTGATTTAATTTCCTCTTCATTAACTATGGGCTTATTCTGGGGAAAAATTACATTCCTGCTAAGTCTTAATTTTGTACCATGTGCATGAATTGACTACTAAAAAGTAAGATAAAAAATAAATGCCACATGGTTAATATATTATTCTTTTTTTAACGAATAGCACCAGGAGAAATGAGTTATAATTCTGTAGAGAACATGAATTTTAGCCCTATGTTACACCATCTCCTTTAAATCAACTTAAATCTTTTCTGAGGGCAATTTAACCTCAGCTGTTACTGAGATTTCCCGCTCCTCTGCAAAGCTGTACAGATTCTCTGAGATGCTTAAACATGATAGAATAATCTCTTGCAGGTGATTACTGATTACTTATGAGATGCTGATGGTGGTAGCTTTTATGGCCTCTTAGGTTTCCCAAGGTTACATCTTCTGTGCCCCTCCAATAGCAGGAGAATCTGGTTATGTGTACCACACAGCTTTTGCCTCCTAAAAACTGTCACCTCTCTGAAGGACTGGCACAGGCTTTCTAGGGAATGGTACATTTCTTACCATTTCCTAATTTCAGGGCCATCTATTTCTTTTCTCTATCAGCTCTCAGAAGAATCAATTTTCTCCCTTCCCTGTCTAGCACACTTGGGATAATCTCTTCAAGGAGTTTAGACTTTTAGAAAAGGCAGCAAGAAATGTTTGTTCTCAGAAGAGCTGCTGCTTTCAGCCCAGCAATGTCCCTAAACAAACAAACAAAAAAGCAATCTCATTGAAAAGGATGGAAAGAAATATATAGGAAGAACAAATAAGATTTCCTGTTTTAATAAACTAATCTGCTATAAGTGTATCTAGGATGTTCAGTTATATTCAGTGAAATTCCCTAATCAACTTGTTTGTAAAAGAGAGCTAGATTGTTCTCAAAAGTGGTAATGGTTGTAATGTGTTGGTGTGAGTCTTCCTGAGAAGGGTTTACGGATTAACATCCCTGGAAGCCTATAAAACTGCAGCAATGGATTCAAGTTTCCATTTATCTTCTGTGTTAGAATGTAAAGTCCTTGGGGGTAGGGTCAGGGAAGGGTCAGTACAGTTATTTATTGCAGGCACCAGCTCAATGCCCGAGATAGAACAAGCCTTCAGTAAACCTTTGTTGAAAGAATGAATGAGTTAATGGAGCTAAATATGGTAACCTACCAACCTTAGCTCTCAGTTCACAACAACCTATAATGAAGTTCCTAAGGACTTTCAAGGTGATGAGGCAACTTCTGAGTCATCAGAGACAGTTTTAACTGTGAGAAATTGCTCATAAGTTGTATATACACTATTATAATTTCTTAATATTGATAATTGATATTTGGTAGAGTTTTATGACATTTTGCCAGAACGTTCAGTTAATATTTCATTAACTGTGATGCCCCCTATGACCTAACAATGCTCTTTTAGTGACACTTGCAGCGACAAATATTTGAGATTCACTCTCAGTAGGACTGAGAAATACTGAAATGCAATGGTGAAGGGATATTTGCACTTTTGGCAGCTATTATGTATTAAGTTTTTTAAAAGATTAATTTAAATCCTGTGATTAGCAATGAATTGGCTTCTATTTAATCACAAAATATCATCAGAGTTGACTTTAATTTTCCCAATTGTTAAAATCTCTAAAGAAAGACCATCTTTACATGAAGAAAGAACTTTAGTATACTTAACTCTCCTGCCTCTTTTTCAGAACTCCTTGCAGAAGATCTGTCTTGTCTATATCCTTGTTCCCCTAATCATGAAGAGTCTTTTAATTTTGAAATAATCTACTCCTTTATAACTGTAGGTATCATCTCTTATACAATCATATATTTCATATGCTATCAATAGCATTCTTTATGCTATTAATCGTATGATGGGTTAGAATCAACTGGTTTCTAAAGTGTATTAATATCCTTTTAAATAAATTCAATTCTCTGAATGAACACTGGTACTTTATGTGGATCATTATTATTTTTAGGTGTTTGTCTTATTTGCCCTAATGTCATTCTATGGATAGCTTAAAAATGATGGTTTAATTGGAGTCATTCATTCAAGAATCCCAGATGTATTTTGGTCTCTTTAAGGTCGCAGTTTATATGTCCAGGTTCTCCATTTTCATTCCTGAATTTCTTTGACAGATGATATGCATCTTCTGTCAAAACTACATTTGAGGCAATGATTAGAATTTAGGTGTGCTTTTCCACTAGTGAATGTGAGAACATCCTAAGTGAAAGGTGGGGCTTCTAAATAGAGTGAGGTTGTTGTGAACATTAATGTGCTCATGTTTTCAAATCATGTTTCTATGTTTGATAAATGTTGAAGTGTAAAGTATTTATCATACAAGTCAGAGTCTGGATATCTTCAAACTTTTTTTTTTTCTTTTTTAGGGCCACACCTGTGGCATATGGAAGTCCCCAGGCTAAGGGTTGCTTCGGAGCTGCAGCTGCCATCCGTAGCCACAGCCACAGCAATGCCAGATCCCAGCCATGTCTGTGACCTATACCACAGCTCACCACAACATTGGATCCTTAACCCACTGAACTAGGCCAGGGATTGAACCCATACCCTCATGGATACTAGTTGGGTTAGTTTCCTCTGAGCCACCAGGGGAACTCTTATCTTCAAACTTTTAAAAGTGTGGTTATCATCCTTCAGTTTCTAAGTATCTGTTAATTACTCTCCATATTTAGAGGACATTATTTTTTTCTTGCAAAAGAGCATTTGATAAAAAATTCAGCTTTGGTGCATATATATAATTAAAGAAGAGAGATGGAATTATAGAATACTTTTTGTTTTATATTCTTATTAATGAAATCATAGTACTTTTTCTTTGATCACCTACTCAAGACTGCAAAAAGAAGATAGTTACACACTTCAAAACAAGGATTAGGCCGGGGCCTTGATGAGTAGCGTGGGTGCCACTGCTACGCTTAATGTGCTGCTTCCTACGTGCGAGGAGATGGAAAGTATTGCCATTCCGTGGCATCACTCAGCAGGTGCAAATGAAGTATGAAATGAAAAATCCCAGCCCACACAATGCATGGGAAAAAAAACAGATAGCACTTTGTAGTCACTGCTGTGTCAGGCTATTTACTGTCATAGACAACTCAGCTCCAGCTAGGCAAGCACCCCAAATCTCTCCACCTCTGACACCTGCAAGAGAAATTGTGTTTCACTCTGTGCTACGTGGGTTATGTTGATTTCCCTCCAACAGTCCCCATCCTTCCAGAAGAAAACCAGTTAAATTGGTTAGGAGCTGATTACTTTCTTGGCAGGAAAGAATGATTTGAGGGTGGGACACATGTTATTTGGAAATGTGGGTGATTCTCCAAATGGATCATAAGGTGATTCTGAAATTAGGTTTTGCATGGAATTACCAGGTCTCTTTTAATATAGGAGAAAATATTGTAGCTAATATTTTTGTTTGTTCAGTTGTTTAAAGCTCTGTAGGGAACATACCATGCACCGCTGTGGATCTCTGATGTAAAGATCAGGCAAATGTTTGGATAATAAAATTATATTCATTAATTCAGATAAACTAGTATCACCATGTCCTTAGAATATTTTTGCATGTCTGTCTGTCTGTCTATCTATCCATCTATCTATTTATCTAACTGATCTCAATCTACTTGACAGTATTAGTCAGAACTAAAAATTCATTGATAATTTAAAGAGTACAAGTATTAGTACCTCCTGGGGTCAAGCCTGAATCTTCATTACAGTATATTGAAAAAGACAATATCTCTGCTTAATTTTTTTCTTCCAGTTTTATTGAGATATAATTAACATATAGGACATGTAAGTTTAAAGTATACGGCATAATGATTTGACTTCTATACATTATGAAGTGCTTATAACAGTAAGTATAGTGAACTTCTATAATCTTATATAGGTAAAAAAATTTAAATATGGAAAAAGTTTTTTCTGGTGATGAGAATTCATAAGATTTACTGTCTCAACAACTTACATAGATAACATGCAGCAGTGTTAATTATATTTATCATGTTGTATGTTACATCCCTCGTATTTATCTTATAGCTGGAAATTTTTACTTTTTAATTGCCTTCATCCAATTTCCTCTGCTGCACCTCTGGTAACCACAAATCTGATCTCATTTTCTATGAATTTGTTTGTTTTTGAAGTATAATTAACCTACAATACTATGTTAGTTCCTGATACAGACATAGTGATTCAATATTTCTATACATTTGAAACCAATCACCATGATAAGTCTAGTTACAATATGTCACTGTACAAAGATATTGCGTCGTTATTGACTATATTCCCCACACTGTACATTTCCTATCTGTGACTCCTTTATTTTGCCACTGGAATTTTTCCCTCACTTATTTGTTTCTTCATCTAGTTCCCTTACCACTGGTAAATACCAGTTTGTTCTCTGTATCTATAATTCTATTTCTGTTTTGTTATGTTTACTCATTTGTATTTTTAGATTCTGTATATAAGTGAAATCATGCATTTGCCTTTCCCTGTATCTTCCTCTGACTTATTTCACTTAGCATAATACCCTCTAGGTCCATCCGTGTTGTCCCAAATGGCAAGATTCCATTATGTTTTATGGCTTATATAAATATATATGTAATCACATATATATATGTAATCACATTACACACACACACATATGTGTGTGTATATATATATATATATATATATGTAATCACATTGTCTGTTCATTTGTTGATGGGCACTTAGGTTGCTTCTATATCCTGGCTATTATAAATCATGCTTCAGTGAACAGAGGGGTGCATGTATCTTTTCTAATTAGTGTTTTTATTTTCTTTAAATAACTATCCAGGAGTGGTATTCCTGGATCATGTGGTAGTTCTATTTTCAGGTTTTTTTTGAGGAATATCCACACTGTTATTCCATAATGGCTTGATCAATTTATATTCCCAACAGTGCATGAGGGTTCCCTTTTCTTCACATCCTCTCCAACTCTTGTTATCTCTTTTCTTTTTTATAATGGCCATTCTGATAAGAGTAAGATGATATCTAATTGTGGTTTTGGTTTGCATTTCCTTGATGATTAGTGATGTTGAACATCTTTTCATGTATCTGTTGGCCATCTGTATGTCTTCCTTGGACAAACGTCCATTCTGATCCTCTGCCCATTTTTTAACTGGGTTATTTGTTTTTTGATGTTGAGTTGTTGAGTTCTTTTTCTACTTTAGATATTAATTCCTTATGGGATATATCATTTGCAAACATCTTCTCCCACTCAGCACATTGTCTTTTCATTTTATTGATAGTTTCCTTTGCTATGCAAAAGCTTTTTAGTTTTATGTAGCCTCATGATGTCTCTGCTTACTTGGAGTCTGTTTTTTATGAATTTTAAATAGTGGATACCAAAAAAAATGAGTAGCACAGTAATACATGTAGTAAAATTTGACTAATTTTAACAATGAGGAGGAGATAATGGAGACAATTAAAAGATAAAGGCTAGTCTATTTTAATCAGAATAAGAACTATAAATAATGTAAAAATCAATGCTGTTTTATTATGCTAAGATGGAAATGCCAATATGAAATGAGTTAGATAATTGAAAATATCAAAATAGATGTGAGCAATGTTGTAGATGGAGATTTGTTAGAACTTCACATTGAATATCATTGAGGGAATCTCTGACTTTCTCTCTAAGCCTAAATTTCCTTATCTTTATAAGAGATGATAGCAATAAAACAAGAGCCATCTGACAAATTTTGTAGGGATAAAGGACAATAATCCATGTATGGCAAAGTTCCTTATCCTTAATAAGTACTGGAGTGATAACAGTACCAACCAGATTCATACATTAGTAGCTCTAGAGATGTCTAAGGAGAATACTTAAATTTCAACTTTACCACTTATATTTGACCACAATTATCATATATTATACATCTCAATATATTTACAGATTTTATGTATATACAAGTCTAATTATAAAAATTTATCTAGCGTAAGGTCTTTAAAGTTTAATCTGAGTTTTGATATTATTATTTGTTTATCATATACAAAGTGGAATATAATCTTTGTTTTGTACTTCAGGGGTTACCAGATTCCTTTTTTTATGGAGATATACAATGTTCGAGAGGAATGGTTTATATCCATTGCATTCACTATGATCCGGAACCTAATCCCATCAATCAACTGAAGGTTTTCTTTGGGTGACCCCTTTTCTACCAAACTCAATGCCTTCTTGTCACCCAATGATGCTTAATACTTTTAATTCACAGCTTTCTGGATAGATGGTGTTTCTTATATTTTGGGTAGGCAGGCAAAAATAGCCCATGTCCAACATAGTCAAAGATAAGAGATACTAAGGAAATCTAATCAATTAGATTTGTGACTGGTCAGAATTATAGAGGAGCCAGGAAGCAGGAATCTAGATTGACTCCCATGTTTCAAATTCTGCTTCCTAGAGAAGTGGTGATCCCTTTATTAAGAAAGAACATACAGGGGGAATAAAATTTTGGTAGAAAATTTGCTGAGTTCAGATCGGATATAGAGTTTTTGAGGCAATGATGGTATATATATCTAATAGATATTGTAAATACGGGTCTATAGCGCCAATCTAAGTTATAGTAGTAAAGTTTAGAATTATAAATGTTATAAATGTGAGGTTTTTGATCTTTTTTTTTTTTTTTTTTTTTTGCATGATGATTTTAAACCATATCCTTAGTAAGTACTGAGAACGTAGATGGGATAGGTTGTAGATTTATGTGCAATTTCTACACAGCAACTCTAACTTCATTCCTTGCTTGGAAACTCTTCCATGACATATCTTGCATTTTGGACATCACAGTGTCATTCAAAAACAATCTTTTAAGATAAGAAGAAGCAGAAATATGGTAATTACCAATGTTAAAGAACAAGTAGAAAAGGCAACTGGCCAAGAGAGCTGTCAGAGATGGAGAAGAATGAGGAGAGAGTGGCACTGTAAAGCCAACTGAAAGGGTTTTAAAATAGGGTACTTAACTGTCAAATGTTACTTTAAGGTCAGGAAAGTGAAATGAAAGATTCGTATTTTTGTTTCCATCAAGAAATCATTGGTGATTTTTGCTAGAGCAGTTTGATTAAGTTGCTGTGGCTAGAACATTACTTCAGTGGGTAATCAGGAGTCAGGAAGTAGGTACAATAATCCTAGAGCATTCTAGGGCAGAGTGAGTCATGCTAGGAAAATACAAAAAGGAGATACATGTAGCTGAATGGAAGCAAGCTAGGAGGAGAAATTATATAAATATAAGAAAGATTTGGCATAGCTTTACTCTGTGTAGTACTCAGAAGAAAGAGGGGTTGTAAATGAGAGAGAGAGGGGAAGAGAGAGAAGGAGAGAGAGAGAGAAGAAGGGAGAAGGGAGGGGGGGAGAAGGAGAGGGGAGAGAGCCTTAGAAAATATAAAGAGCTCATGTGAGGAATGTGACATTAAACTTTCCTTAGGAGGGAAGATGGTGAAAATTTGAGAGGATTTACATCTGGTTGCACTAGTCTCCAAAGTAATAAACATGATCTTATTTTGAGAAAGAAGTGGTATCAAAAACTGGTATGGTTTTACTCCGGCTAATAGGGAAAACAGACATGATAGAAATACCTAGATAAATAAATGAAGATGAGTGCTATGAAGGAAGAGAATGGAGAACTTTGAAAGAGAGTAACAGGTCGCATAATTCAGATCTGGAGTTAGGGAAAACTTTCAATTCATTGGATACCTAAAGGACAGCAGTAACTAGAGGATGGGGATTGATAAGGGGAGAAATGTTTGAAGAAGAGGAAATATACATCTAAACTTCCCTGTTAAGTAGCTGTTATTAGGCCCATTTTTCTGTTGAGAGTGAAGCTCCGTGATGTTCCTTCTCCAATGTCTCAAGACTAGTGATAGAATTCAAGACTTAGGTCTGTCTGATACCACAGCCTATGCTTGATCCCATTTCCTAGGCTGTCTCACAAGTAATTTGTTTTAGGACACACTTAACTAGTTTAGTTTCCAGCTGCTCTAATAAAATACCATCGACTGCATGACTGGTAATTGACAGAAACTTGGAAGCTGGAAGTTCAAAATCAGGGTCACAGTATCATCAAGTTCTGGTGAGGGGTCTCTTCTGAGTTGCAGACTGTCAGCTTCTTGCTGAATCCCCACATGGTGGACACAGGGAGTGGAAGAAAGCCCTCTGCTACTCTGCGATCCTGACTCTTGGGAAGGGCACTAATCCCATTCTTGAGGGCTCCATATTCCCAACCTCATTTAAACCAATTCTCTTCCAGAAGCCAACCTCCTAATAACATCACATTGAGGGGCAGGGTCTCATCATATGAGTTTGGGGGGGGGGGATATAAACATTCAGTCTGTAACAGATAATTTCTATCCTTTCTCATTTTTGTTGCCTTTGTTTCTATTTCTTAGGCTGAATGTCACTGAGATTTCTGTATATGGATTTATTCTCTTCCTGTATTTTACTTATTCCTTCAATGACATTATCTATGGCCACAACTTTAATTACCACACTCAGACTTCTGATTCTTATTTTTACATCTTCAGTCCTGAGCCCTGCTTCAATCTCAATTTTTCAGATATTTTCAGAAAAATCCAAGCAAATGATCTGACATCACCTCAAATTTCCTGTGTTCTGAATTGAACTTGACATCTCTTTGTATGCCCAAATGGCTCTCTTAATTTGTCATCAGTTTATATGTCTTGAAACAATTTTTGTTTCTTTTTTCTCTTTAAAAAAAGAACAAGAGCTGTCACAAAGTTTCCAGAGAAATGGAAATTGCACTTTTCCTTATTCTGTACACTAGTTCAGGACGAAGGAATTACATGCTGCAACAGCTCTCTGCTTGCTGTGCTCACGGAGTTGTCATTATCAAATACAGAATTCTTAGGCTTTCATGGCAATTTGTCATGTTGGTGCCTTCCTTGCACTCGTTTTTACTTTTTCCTGCTACAAAAGCATTTCATAAATATTGAGTATTCATATCAAGAGCTCATGGAAAATATTAAAAGATTTTCTATACAGTCTAGGGTGGATGGTATTCTTTACCTATAATCACTTGCTCCATGCCTGGTAGAGGTTTCTCCATGGATGGGGCATCAGTCCTCACTTCACTGTCTTTAATCTTGGTCATGTGACTTACATTGTCCAATGAAATATGGGGAAAAGTTCAGTGCTGCTGAGTGGACTGGAAGAGACATTGTAGATTTCTTCTGCTTAGCCTGTGCTCCTGTCCTGCACCATAAGAAAAGTATCATAATTGGCTGTGTTTCTTTGGCCAGACTTCTGGAGTGAAGACACTTGGAAGCAGAACTGAATTGGACCTCTAGACGCAGAGCTACCCCAGAAAATCTGGGAGGCATAAGCAAGATGTATATGTTCGCTGTTTGCAATCCACTGAGATTTTAAGGTGGTTATTCATCATCATCATATAAATAGCTGACTAATATATAACCATTCTGGAGACCAAATCTATAATAATAAACGCCGAAGTTTGGTTTCTTCCTAGCTATTGAGCTTTGGGTTAAAGGTTTTGAAAAAGTAGTTGACCATAGTTATAAAGTTTTTGTTTTATGTGTTAGAAAGGCTGGAAATGTTTAATTAATTATCAAATTATTTCAAGCATATTTTTGGAGGCATAGATTACAATTCTTGGCAAAATTTAAGTTAGTAAATACTAACCATTAGAAATTAAGCATTTTGATATTAAAAATCAGGTAGAAAATGGTAGAAATTAATTTGCTGGAAATTAAATTTTTTCTGAAAAGGCTTTCTTTTCTAAACAGGCATTTGGGAGAACCATCCTGAGATATATGGATTTTTTTTTTAACTCATTCTTAAGATTGGTTCTTTTGTGTTGACCTTTTAAATATGAGGAATAGACCACTCTGAGGTCCTTAATCAATTCTCCTGAGTCTAAAAAATCCATATTTATGTTTCCAGAGTCCTTCTATTCTTTATGAGATAAACTTAATGAGTTCATTGAACACTTTTCTAAAACAGTTATTTTCTAAAGACTTTCCTGAAGGAACTATTTATCTCTCTTCTGTAGTCTCTCTAGAAGGACTGATTACCAACACCCTAGAATGGAATTTGCACATTTTCAGGAGACCCTTCAAAGACACATGGAAAGGTGTCACTATCTTTGATGTGTGACTTTAAATTTCTAGAGAATCTTGCCCAGTTATTGGCCTTATAAATAATTCTCTGGAGCCAGTTAAATGTCTTTAGATATGGAGCTCTCAATTATCAAGATCTCAACTGGGAAATAGACACAGAAAAGACAAGGTTGCATGTGTAGGTTTGTTTTAGTAGTATTTATTTTCACAGTACATTGAGACGCCCCAAAGTCATATAACCTCTGCCAAGTCTGCTAAACAAATTTAAACTTGCAAAGCACTGATGGCCCATGTGAGGGAATATCATTAGTTGTGAAATGCTGATGAGGATCTATTGAAAGACAAAACAGCCAGGCATGATAGACTTTCAAAAAGCACATGAAGTAGATTAAAGAAATGAATTGAAATTCAGTAATCCAATGGGATTCCAGTAGCGAAAAGTAGGAGTTATTTCAGGGATCTCTTGGAGGCCAGTGTCAAACATTGTGTCAGAAAGGTAAAATGGAAGAGAAGAGGTGGGGGGGCCTATGAGATCACTTAAAAATGTCATACCCTGTCCCCATTTGTTCAAATGTGAATCAATTTTATGCTTGATGGAGTATTTTTTTGGTGTCAAGTTATCTTAGTTTTTCTTATTTGTAGAATATCTAAGTGAAAAGAGCCTCATTTATTTTGATATTCTAGCCTCTGGGCCAAATCCACTGGCTGCCTGCTTTTGTAAAAAAATGTTTTCTTGGAACACAGCTACACCTGTTTGTTTTTGTATTGTCTAAGGCTACTTTCATGCTAGAAAACAGTGTTGGGTGTTGCAGTAGAGATCATATGGCCCACAAAAGGTAACATTTTAATAGAAATGTTAAAATCCATTTATAGAAATGGAAAAATCTGGATTTTTACAGAAAAAGTTTGCTGACCCTTGCTCAAACCCAAGGCTTCTATACTTTTTAATTGGGCTGTGTCCTAAGGGAATAACTATATTTTACATCCCTGCCAATGTACATGTGAACACGCAGATAAGAACATATCTTGGAAAATATTTCATGTAATGCTTTTTACTTGCTACACTTCCCTTCCCCACCCCAATCTTATTCTCTTTCAGCTTCTAAACGATGATGTTTCCATCTTTACTGCTCAACACTATCCTACCCTTATACTCAGGACTGTGAAAATAATATTTTCTGTAGATATCAATATCAACATCACTCACCTGTTTAGAGTGTCGCGTTTCATTTAGCAATACATGTAACACAAAACAAATTTTATTATCTTTGCTAATATCAGCAGGAAAAAGAAAAAAAAGTGAAACCAGTCGCATATTTTTTGACATCGAATTATAGGGGAAAAGATCAAAAGGGACAATGTGCAACCATATGCACATTGGGATGTTACTAACTCCATCACTTAAGATTGCTTGGTAGGCTTCTTCAAGACCTTAATTTCAAATGGGTATCTTCCATTCCCGAGAACTTGGTTCAGTTCCATTTGTTATGGTTCAAGTTTTTGTTTGTAGATTGGGAGCAAGAACTTGGCATATAATGCATTAAAACAGGGATCCAAATCAGATATAAACTTGAATCACTGTCAAACCAATTCTTTACCTTTTAAAAAAAATTTCTTCTTCAATTCATTCACCTATTGAATGCCTATCTACTGAGACCATTTTGTAAATTCTAGACATGAGGTTGCCTTTCAAGAAGGAATGGTATCTTTTTGAAGCTTCCAGCTCGATGTGAGATAGGAATTAATCAAGCAACCACATAAAACTGCATTTGTGATCAAAGCTATGAAGTTCAGATACATGTGCTATGAAGCATGTAATAGGGCAATTTGACCTAGTCAGGGAGGTCAGTTCAGACTTCCCAGAGGAAGTAATGATATGAGAAGGAATTCATGAACTGAAGAGGCCAGGGATGAGTGGACCCATACAGTGGAGAGCCTCTTTACAGAAATTTACTCCTGCCCTCTCCTTGAACAGTGTTCTTGTCCCCTCCTTCAGTCTTTCCTTCTGGTGGTATTTTAAGTTAGTTATTTATCTTTCTCTCTACTGTCTTTCGTCCACAAAATGGAGAGAATGTAGTTTAAAAACTCTATTATGTACCTATTGATTCAAACATTTCTATGTAAAATACATTCACATTTGTGGAAATTGTTTTGTTCATTGGGATAAAGTCCTAGACAGTTGCCTTAAATAGCTCTATAAATCATCATGAAGACCTGACCTTGATTTTCAATCAGCCTATATTTATGGCTTGGAAATGCTTCCTTGTGAAGCTGATGGGTTCAGAGTCACTGGCCATGGATTTATAGTTGCATTTATTATGACAGGTTTTGGACTCTAGAATGATAGCAAGGGAAATCCACTGCAAGAATGGCTATTCTTGTTGATATCTAAAACTTCTAATATTTTTTTTCCATCTACAGAAATTTCTTTTGGAAAAGCAACTGAAAATTTATATATTTTTTAATGCATTTAAAAGTTACTCTTCTGCTTAGTCTCTGTTCCTTTGTATATTGATATATTTAGGAATATTTTTTTCTTTTTCGCTAACATAAGGAATGAGCCAACACATAAATTTAAGTTTACACAGCCTTTTTTTTTTCTTAAAGCCATGCTCCTATGTAATGAATATGTGATAAACAAGGCAGTTGTATAGCTGTTTTGCTTGAGGTGAAAAACATAATTTTACTGTAGAAAAAATAATGAAAATGAAAATTCAGTTCACAAAACTATAGCAGGACTCTCAGTCCAAAATATACTATCTAGGCAATAGGATAAGCTACCAAACCTGGAAAAATGGTGTAATAGTACCTATGAGACTGCATTCTGAATATTTTTTTTTCTGTATAAAGTGACATTCTAATATTTTGATTACTTAAGAGGTTAAAGAAATTTATTAATATCCACTAACATAGAGAGGAGGTTCAGTAAATGTGTCTTTTTTTCCCTTTTCTACTGTGCCCTGACTGCCTACTCGTCAAAGGAAATGCAGAGAATTGTAAACAAGTATGCCTTCCAAATAGTTGAAAGGAGTAGAGTATATTCAGTGATCTAAAAACGAGCTATTTCTTCGGATCATTGAAATTAGTGTGTTATCTTCCTTATCTTCCTCAGATATGAAGTTAGTGTTTAGACAGTTTTTTTTCAATTAGTCAAGGCTGGGTTTTGCTCCTAAAAAGAACAATGCAAGAAAGCATTACAGCTCTTTTAATCCTCTCTTGAATTATATGATGCTCAGACTGTCATGGAGATCTTAAACCACCAGATGGCGCTCGGCTTCTGTCTCAAAAAAGATGCCAGTCGCTTGTTCTTCAGCCTCTACTTATTACCATTCATTTTAAGGGATGAAAAGCTGTATGCAGAGAAAAATCTTTGTTAGCACAAAGCCTCTGTATTTGTGAGAGACAAAATTACATTCCGCGCTCATTCAAAGACTAGTTTGTGATCTTTGAATTTTGCAAGTGAATTCTGCAAGTTAACTCAAGGGAACATGTAAAACAAAAAACAAACCCAAATCCCTACATTAACTGGTTAACTAGGCACACTCATTTTCTTTCTATCAGCCCATTTATGTTTTATATGGAAACGTGGAAAAGGTAGCTGATATTTTCATGCATTTTGAAGGAAGAATGACTGATTATCTCTGCCTTGCTTGTTCGCAGATTTTGTAAGCTGAGGAAATGGATACTACGGTTGTTTGTAAAACCGGATCCAAACAAAGGAAGAGAGCCAAGATGCTTTCCTATAACGTTGACACATGTACCCCACTCTAGAAAAAGGATGAGACTGCAAAAGAAGGTTTTAGCCTAGCATTTCAATTCTAAAATGGATGGTCCTATTTAATTTTCCACACACAATATCTTTCCTCGCCAAAGAATAGATTAATATTACTAATCTCACTTATGTAGCAGCGTTAAAAGGCCGCAGCAAGGATATTTCTAAGGCAGATTCATTTCTGCTGGTATAGAAAATTCCCTACCCACACGGAAAGCGATTGTGTTGGTAATCTCATGGTGTTGCTTTAGCGGGAGACTGGCGTCATTCTTCGTTCCCCGTGAGCTGTATAGACAGGCATAATGGATGGAATGATGAGAGAAGCAATGATGAACTAATACCCCAGAGGTTCTGAAACTAATAACAATGAAGGCTTTTTTTGTGGCCTTTTGGTTCCTGGAGTCGTGCTATAAAATGTGATTTTGGAGTTGTGTGTTGACTGGTTGCCTGTGGAAGGTTAAAAGGAAGGGTTCCCTTAACTTCAGGATTAAAAGAACAGGAAAAAGCAAGACATGCATTTGCTTGCACTTCAATGAAGTGAAGTTATGAACCGAAGATATACTAGATTTCTATATAGGTAAATGTGAGATTCCCCCCCCAGCATTTTAGTGCACATTGGTTGCAGCTTTAGTATTTGCATTTTGTTTGTAATTCGTTGTGGAAAGAGTATACTTACATCTTCATGATATATTAAGCTGCTTCTTCCAACATGTTTGGATTAAGCATCAGTGATGGCCTGAAAAAGTGCTTTTCTATACTTTAGTATCCTTGGAGGTGTTACTGGTAAGAATAGACCCAAAGTAGGTATTATGAGCAAATATAAATCATGATTATACTTTATCCTACTTTTTTTTAACCCATTTTTAAACTCTCCCCAAGTGCCACCTTACATGAGGCAAAATACAGAGCACCCAGGAAAACAACAGGGAATAAAAGCAGTTCCTTCTCACAAAGAGGCAGACATGAATACTACTAGTAATGGTGCAACATGGTATGTGCTGTAAAAGAATTGGAACAATGGTCCTTGGCTGAATTCTAGTGATTAGCCCAGAGGTTTGAATTAAAGATGAACCCACTACCAAAAACAGGGAAAGTATAAGCCAGGGAAAGTGCAGGCTTATAAAGAAAGAGGAGGAGTTTCTTTTGTCACAGAGCTGATTCCCCTTCTGACCAGCAGAGGAATGAAGAACAGAGACAGGCAAGTTACAGAAGCCGGCCAGTGTGCTACTGCACTCACATCCTGCTTTACGGCGTGGTTTAAAAATTCAGTTTGGCTAATTATATCCTTCCAGATTGCAGATAGTTTTACATCCAAACATCAGTGTATGTAAAGGTTTTAAGGAAAATATCAATACTTAAAACACTTGTCAGTTTAATCAACCCATGCAACCGTTCAGAAAAATACTTGAGAATTCACTACATCTCACTACAGATTTTTACCACCTATATCCCGAAACAGAATCATACACATTTTAATGAAATGTTAATATAAGAAAATTGAGAAATGTATATATTTTTGGTCTTTATGATGGATACCTAACCATACTCAATAATTTTATGACTTATTATTATAAATAGGAATTTTTTTAAAAAAAATGAAGTAGCCATCATAATGAGAACATTCAAATAAATATATAAATATAAATTTATAAATATGTATAAAGAGACACAGAGGGAGAGAGAGAAAGACACAGAAAGAGAAAGGGAAAAAGAGGGAGAGAGTTTAGTTCATGAACTGGTTTGAAATTTGCTCTCTGATTTTGATGTCACTTATATATGCTCTTGTGTGAAATACTTTCAATAACCCTTATTGGTAAAGTACTTGGAGATCATTGGTTGAAAAGTGCAATTGACTGTGAGTGCAGGCTTCAGAACCTTACAATTGAGCGTCATCATAAATTTTATCTTTGCTGGCATAACTACAGAGATTATTTTTATACAAAGAGGTAGCTTTTTCATTTTGTAAACACTGTAGCTAGGTCCTTCAGTAATGAATCTTAGATCAGTAGAGAGATTGGCGACAACAATAACATTTATGTGTGTATATACCAATTTATGTGTGTATATACTATTTGAATGCTTCTGTAGCTTTCCCCACTTGCCCTGGAATACAAAAACACTAATATTTTGAAGTAACTCTTTATATGTCCTCTATATTTATGAAAGATTACAGGAGATAAAATCATGCAGGTTTATTTTAGAAAAAAGAATGATATTTATTTGAGAAATCTTCCCTAGTAATACAGATTTCTATCAACTTTTTAATATTAAGCAGGTATTCTGAGATGATAGTAAATTTATCAGCCACAGGAAGGGGAGCTTTATTGTTGTTGGGAATGTTGTTTCATCACCTATCAGCCAGAAAGAAAAGAAACTTTAAAGGATAAAAGTAGAAGTAAATTAAACTTTTCTCAGTATCAACTTAACTTTTCCAATCAGAGGAAGTTCTCTGAGCAGCTGGAGAAAAGACACGGAAAGAATTGAAAGCTGAAGGAAGAGCACTGATGAAAAATACATCACAAATGACTAACAGATTGTAAATGAAAATTGGGTGACTTTCAGGTCTGACTTTCAGGTGGGAGCTGCTAACAGGCTCTGAGGCAGCGTTTGACCTCTTTTAATGGAAGTTTTAAGAGAGGACTGGGGGTGATGAAGGGTCATTCACCTGATGTCAATGACTCCTGAGTAGTACTCCTGGTGGGCCACTAGGCTCATGTAAAAGGATGGTGGGGAAATGCATCAATTAGCAGGGCAAAAGTCAGCTCTCCAGCCAACTTTCTCCTGTAGCCATTCAGAAACTGTACAAAGCGCAGGAAGTCAGGTCATTTATTTAACTTGCATTTTTAGTAAGAGATAACAACAAGATCTTACATTTCTTTAGTGCATTGTTTTAAAGCCCATTTGCCAAATGAATCCATTAAAAATGCCAAAATAAAATGTTTTCACCTTAAAAATATATTTCTATGCTTGATGTGATAAAAAATTCGCTTACAAGTCACCTGAGATTAGAGCAATAATAGAATCCAATCCTTTGCAAATATAGTTTACTTTTATGTATAGGAAAGTTGGAGAGAATGAAAGCCATTAAGGCTGTGTATGAAAAATATATTGGAGTTACATTTATATCATTGATTACACTGTTTCTCAATTATACAGTTTGGAAAAAAACATAAGCAATTAATCATGGTAGATTACACTCATTTTGTATTTGGCCAGCAGTAGCAAGTAGTTATTAAGAAGTCTGAGTTCCAATTGTTTCTCTAAATAATACTTTGTAATATCTTTTGCTTATGTGATTTCTGTAATACCCTTTAGTAAATGTGATTATTTATACCTAGAAAAGACTTTAAAAAAGCTCTCATTCCCTTTTTATAATTATACTTTTAAATAGATTTTTTAATATGTTTACATTCTTAAAATTGATGCCATTACCAGTCTTGCCATTTGTCTTATTTAGTCTGGATATGCATAATTATAAGCCACACCAAACACAACCAATGTACATGCATTATCAACTGGGTAAATGTTTAGTAGTAAAAATAAGATTGAAATATTAAATATTAAAAGATTAAAATACTTATACCCCTAGTTTATGTAAAACAGTAATTATACCTTAGAAATTATTAACATTTTTATTTTACAAGAAAGTATTATCTAAATATAGATAATAAAATTAAGTATTGATGAAGAACAAATCTATCAACTACTTAATTTCTCAGATGGAATTTTCTTAAATAATGGGAATTATTAAAAACAACCTATTTAAATTAAAAAATATTTTGAGATATTGATGAGACACACTCATCAATATCTCATATGATGTATATGATTTACTTGTAAGTACTGAAGTGGCTCAACTGAAGATTTTTTAAAATTTTTCATAAGAATTTAATATGCTAGGACCTTATTATCCTCTATTTGAATTCAACAGAAAATAATGAATTAAGAAATAATAAGGCTAGAAATTATTTCAGATTAAAGCAATTTGAAACAAATCATTTTGGCTTAGAAACTATAAGCTATTGACATATCGTTTGAAATTATTGGATTCATAATGAAATGTTTCCACGTCTATAATGTTTAGGAAACAGAATTTAGCCATGCATTTTTGCCCTGTCTATGAATTTTATTCCTTGAGATGGTATCCTGATATGCCTAGACTTTATCTCTTGATTGTGCTATTTTCATAATCATCTATCTGATAATTTAAATGGTATTCAAGAAAAATGGAATATCATAATAGACTGAACTTTTAATAGTAACTTTGTATTTCTGTAGTTTAGTTTAGTGCCTTTAGGACATAAATAGTGAGTTCTGAACATAGGCACATTGAATGATTACATTCTAGTTGATTAAAATTCTTCTACTCAAATCCAAAAAGCCAAGGCACACATTGAATGTGATGATAAATGTTATTAAGGCTTACTCTCATCAGAGACTTGAAATGACACAGGGATGGGGAGAGGGAAGGAGAAAGAGAGGACAAAGGAGGAGAAAAAAGAGAGAGGAATAAAAGCAGGTAAGCAAGCCACCTGGGAGAAGCCGGAAATGTCCTTTGTGAGTAGGTGAAAATTCAGTTTATTTACATGGGGACCAGTGATCACACTAAAATTGGTGAGTTGGGTGTTTGAAGTTTTTAGAATGAGTTCAAGATATTTTTAGCAAGTGTGCACAGAAGGAGAAACTTCCTTAATTAATGGAAGGCATTCAATAATTTTTGTTTAGTTTTGTTTTAATTTATGATGAGCAAACAACCACATGACTTGGAATGTCCTTTGCTTACATTTGTCCAAAAGTCATGTCCTTGGACTTGAAAAGGAACAGGAAGAAAACATAGATATTGAGTGCTAAAACTCAATGAGATCTCTGTTAATGTCAGGCCAAGAAAAAGATAACTATTAACTAGGCATTTTAGAAAAAATGAGCAAATTTATTTTTATTTTATTTTTTAAAATTCGGTTTCCTGATTTTCATTTGCTTATTTCTATTTTTCCCCATCTTGGAAACAGGCAACTGTGTACCCCATAGTGATAATTCAGGATTCCTTCCCTTTTTACTTGATTCATTCTTTCTGTTCTTGCTGCAAGGATATTGATATTCTTTGAACCTTAGTCCAAGTACTTCTGCTCTCGTTAACTCTTTCTTCTTTCCCTACTCACACCATCAGTTATCACCTCTGTGCTGGTATTTCCAAGACTACACCTCAAATTAATTCAAATCCCTATGTCCTAGTCTATTTTGAAAAGCACTTGTTCTATATTTATAGATTGACATTGTAAGAATATAAAATTAAACATCTACAAGTGGAATTCACTTTTGTAACCAAATCTCTATTTTTAAATATTTTTCTAATTTCACCATTCTAGCCACTTAGCCAAAAACTTCAGATTCATATTTGACACAGTTGATTCCTTGAACATCTACAATTTCTTTTATCCTCTTTTCACTACTTTGTCCCTGGTTAATAAAAACAATTTTAATTTGAATTCTTACCTCTGAAGAATCATTCTGTATGTCGCAGACAATTAGTTTTCCTAAAACTTTCATCAGGTCATTTTCATGTTGACTCCAACTTATTTTTCTAGTCTTAAAATATAGTTTAAGTTCTACACTCCAGAGAGAGCAGCCCATTTACTGAATCAATACATTTCGTCTTATATCTGTGTCTTCACAAGTATCATTTCTTTTCGCAATTATTCTGACACCCTTCTCTGCTTCTATTAACACTAATAATTCTCAAGAGTTCGGCTCATTTTTAACTCCTTGAGCTTTCCATCTAGAGTTATGCATTTTCTATATTTTGACACTTTTGACATTAGGCAGATTGGTCTATTTGCTATTCTTCAGCTATTACTGTGTAAGTATTGTGTAAGTAATTCTCTGAAATTTTTCAAGCTCTTCTCCTTCCTGTCTTTATACTTCCTCCAACCTACCAAAAAATAATAATAATGTAAGGTCATATATGAAGCATTCTGGTCTAGACTTAAGTTATGTGATGTTAAGTATTGTGTGTTATTACTTTTAGACTTCTAGCATTTAGTGTAGTCTCTGCAATGTCAAAAGTATGAATGAACATTTGTAAAAAAAATTGAGAAGTGGATATTCATAAAAAAACCTTCCAGGATACTGCCTATCAGTACTGTTTTATCCCATCCCAAACATCATTATATTTTCTCTGATTGCATGACTCATTGAACTCTCAAAATGTATAACCATAGAGAACTAATTCTATTTTTATATAAATATAATTTTTTTGGAGTTCCTGTCATGGCTCAGTGGTAACAAACCTGAATAGTATCCATGAGGACACGGGTTTGATCCCTGGCCCCTCTCAGTGTGTTTAGGATTAGGCATTGCCATGAGCTATGGTATAGGTCATAGATATGGCCTTGAAGTGGCATAGGCTGGCAGTTACAGCTCCGATTTGACCCCTAGCCTGGAAACTTCCATATGCTGCCAGTGCAGCCCTAAAAATAAATAAAAAAGATTTTCTTGACTAAATTATAGGAACTTGAGAACTGATTATTTTGTATGTTCCTTAGTGTGTGCTTTGTACAGAGTAGGCTCACAAATATTATTTTGGAAAAATTATCATTTTCATGATATGGTTCATTTAATGTTTTATGTATTTTAAGTATATAGGCACATGAAAACTTAAATAAGTCTGGAATTTTGGATCAACAGATTTATTTATTTTAAAGCTCTAATTCATGAAAATTATTGAGGTACCCTCAAAAGTAAATAATTTATAAACAAAATGACTTAAAAATTGAAGAAATCATAACCAGTTAAAAGATGCAGGGGAGAGCTATTATTAAGCACTGTAGGATGAGTTAATTATTGAGATATGAATTTAGCTTTGACTCATGATATAAGGTAAAAGGAGAAATCTAGAGGGCACATTGATTTTATTTTGATAAAGTAACTTTAAATATACTTTATCATAAAATAAAGCATACATGTTTTTCTGGGTATTTTTTTAATCTGTTACTGAGTTTAGGAGGTATTTTTTATATCCTTATAAAGGTACATAATGGATAATGTCATTTTCAACCATGGTTTAGTAAAAGATACAGGTGTTCAAAATTTTTCTTGTGTTGTCCTCTAGAAAACTTGAGGGCTACTACAAATGCGTAGAATACCTCACTGAGGGTGTTGATTTGGAAAGGGTGCTGATTTCAGTAACTCTGGAGATGTGTGAATCTTTTAAGACTGATGACAAAAGCATTGTAAGGTAAGCACTTTACAAGCACATAAGCTCTATACTCTAGTTGATAACATTGTTTCCTGTGGGAGTATGTGCTAACAACTCTGAAATTTCTGTACATGTGTTATGGAATTGAAAAATTATGTAATGAATGGCTGAAGGTGAGAGCCAGGTTTTTCACTGTTGGAAGTGGGAGATTGTAGAGAATTAAATGGAATGAGAGAACAAACTATGAGTTAATGGGCTAGATTTGGAGCCATGAATACAAACTCATGGTTAACTTAAAATAAATATAGCTGAGTATATAAGGATATATATATATGTAGCAAAAGCACACTAGAGCAAAAATATTGGTTCCTAATACCAACAGTAAAATGAAATAGGACTTCTTGGAGAAATGGCTGATCCAAGGGCAGGGAATATATAAGATAAGCCTGGATCATCTTAAAGTACTGGAAGTTAAGAAAATGCCAGTACACACATACATCCACACACATACTCACAGAGTGATGGGAGTAAATCAAAGGGACATAGGAGGAAGATCTTCCAATGTCCAAAGCTGGAACAATTTGAACAACAAAATAAAATATTATTGGATCATATCCCAGAGCAGAAAATAAACATCTATTAGTTTATTCTGACACAAATCAATGATTATGCAAATTAGTGGATGATAATAGACAAATATCCTCTTGCAGATATATCCCAACTAATTTATTAGATATTCTGCTCTTAATGAGGTGAAGTATAACTTTATGTTTCCTACATACTGTGATTTCTTTCCTAATAATTCCATATGAAAAGGGAGTGGGTAAAGAGTAACTTAATAGTGGAGAAACCTGAGAAGAAACAAGACCTTAGCCAGGTGATCAAGGTCAAAACATCAACAGTGATTCCATGCAGATAGTGCCCCTAATATTGGGTTGTAAGAAAGACAAACCTCGGTGGTTTTTCTCCTCAATACCCATGTCCCCAATTTAACCAGGAGAAAAACATCAGGTTCAAAAATCCCAGTTGAAAAATATTTTACAAAATACCTGTCCAGCACTCCTAAAAACTTCCAAAGTCATCCAAAACAAAGAAAGTCTGAGATACTGTCACAGACAAGAGGAGCCTAAGGAGTCACGATGATTAATTATCATAATGGATAGTATCAATATTGATTCATTAATTATGACAATGCAGCATACTCATGTATGATGTTAATAATAGGGGATACTGAATGTAGGGTGCATGGGAATTCCCTGTACTATCTTTGTAACATTTCCTTAAAACTAATCTAAAATAAAGAGATAACTGAAAAACAAACCTTAAAGCATAAAAGTAATTCTGAACTCAAAAACGTGAGTGGTCCTAGGTTATCTTTTAGATTTGCTAATTTATGATGATGTTATTACAGTTTATATCATAGGGAATAAATGAATATTTAGCATGTTTGTAAGACATTCTCAATATTAGATCCATTAAGTGATATATATTTTATCTAGGGCTAGGCTTCAGTTAATTCCTGGTAAATTTCTCTGTTGAATTTGCCCCAAACCTTCTATGCTACATTGATATATAAAGAATCTATAAAGAAGGAGATATATTTGATTATGTAGAAATTTTTTAAAAAGTCAAGATCTGAAACAAAATAATAAATATAAAAGTTGCTTAATTTATGAAATTTTTTTGCATTTTTATTTTTAATTTTTTTATTAAAGTATAGTTTATTTACAATGCTGCATCAATTTCTGCTGTTATAGCATAGTGACACAGTCATATGTATACATACATTCTCTTTCTCATACTATCTTCCATTATGTTCTATCCCAAGAGATTGGATATAATTCCCTGAGATGTACAGTAGGACCTCACTGCTTATCCATTCTAAATGTAATAGTTTGTATTAGAACCTCAAATTCCCAGTCCATTCCACCGCCTCTTGGTAACTACAAGTCTGTTCTCTAAGTCTGTGAGTCTGTTTCTGTTTTTGTTTGTCCCATATCTTAGATTCCACATATATGATATCATGTGGTATTTGTCTTTATCTTTCTGACTGACCTACTACAAGAATCTCTAGTTGCATCCATGTTGCTGCAAATGGCATTATTCTGCTTTTTTTTATGGCTGTGCACTATTCCATCGTATATATATACCCCATCATCTTAATCTATTTATCTGCCAATGGACATTTATATTGTTTCCACATCTTGACTATTGTGAATAATGCTTCAATGAACAAGAATGTTCCTAGAAATGATATGAAGATTCTGGTAGACAGTCATGTGAATATTATGATCAGACAGTTCATAAAATAATAAATATAAACAGCCTAGAGCCATAAAAATATATTTAACTTTGCCAGGAATTTAGTAAGTATGAATAAGAAAACACAAATATAATTGTTTGTATTCAGATAAACAAAGATTAATACTCAACACTGGTAAGTATACATTGAAATGTGTAAATTCTTACCATTTTAGATAATTCTGTGAGGCCTGAAATTAGTTCCATAACAAAAACAATTACCACACTACTGGTACTATTACTGCTAATACGCTCTCAAGTACCATAATATTTTCTTGCCATAGTGCTTAAGTGATTAGAAGCACATACAAACCTTTGGGAGTTTCAGCATGCATTCAGGGGAGTTTTCATACCTTACTTTTGCTAGGCTTTTTGATGTGGAATGTAGACCTCCCCTAAAATCTCCCCTAAAAAAGTCACTTTAATATAAGCCACACATCTCAGAATGTAAGATATTGCCAAGAGTCATTTCTAACTGCAATTCACTTTCGGTAGACTTTCGGCTATAGTCCCTTGTTTTCTGTATCAAGGGTGGATAGCTGAAGGGGTGTGAACTGGCTTTCTTCCTTTTTTCAGGCTGTCAAAATTGTTTCACTAAATAAAAACTGGATGATTTTTTTTAACCCAAATAAAATGCTTTAGATTTAGTGAAGATTTCTTCCATCTCTGTCCTTAGGCTGTTTCTCAATTTTGCTATTTAATTTCACTGTGAGTTTTTGTATTTTCCTGCATCTTCATTGGCGTTTTGGTGGGAACTTGGATAGGGTGTTTTAGGTACAGCTAGCCAGATACTGTTATGGATCAGGTGGTTCTGCTGAGCAGTTTTATTTGATTATGAATGCCTCTCCCTAAAATCTATCCAAAGTAGTTTATAGAGGAACTCTAACTTCAAATTCATCTCCTGCATTCTTGTTAAATACTTTAAAAACATAAAGTCTTTAAGTTCCAGATTGTATTTTCCTTATTTGTGAGTTGACCCTATTTTCACCATAATACTTACTCTTTTTTGGCCTCTCTCCCAGACCTATTTTCCTTTTGCCAGTTTGGCTTGTCATAGATCTTAACTTTTATAATCCACTTCAGGAACTATTCCATCAATCTGTGAAAGTTGCTCAGTCTGCACTTTTTCCCAAGCCTGTTCCATCACATATTCCCACCAGGCTGTGATTTCAGTTCATCTTATGGGAAAAATCCATTGAATTAAAAAGGAAATGTCATTTGCAAGGATTTAGGCCTCTCTGAGGTATATGTAGTCTTCCTTATCCACGCTATTTTGCTGCAGTGCTTAGAACAGAAAATTAGTGAAAGGTCATATATGTATTAAAATCCAATGACAATCTTTTCCTTTATGTTCAAAAAAATTATTCTGACAACTAATTTCCAAGACATTCTACTTTCTTCTTCTGGCTTATTTCTTTAGCTCTGTGGTAAAACTAAAAGATGGTATTTTTAAAATTAAACTAAAATCATTTTAGGAAGTTCCAAGTCTATAGCTTCTTGCTGGAGAGTTTTTTTTTTAACTTTTCTCTCTCAATCTTTCAAAATATAAATAATAAGAAAATCATTTCAACATATAACTAACCACAATATCTCCTGCCCTTAAGGGAAGAAGATTGAATCCTGCAGCAAAATACTTTGATGACTTTTTTTTTTACTTCCAAAGATAAGAGTTTCCATGGAATTATCTGTAAGGCCACTGCAAACAAAAGGAAAGCTAAATTGACTGCCTGAAAAAACCAAATTTGATATTTCAGAATTGTTTGCTTTATAAGAAAAGGAAAATGTGCAAAAACTCTTGAGGGATGAAGAGACCTCAGGAGACTGGAGAACATCAGGAAAGAAGTAGACTTGTGAGAAAATGTCTACATTGGCAGTGGCTGAGGGGTTTTGTTTCAAGACCAAGACTGCAACAGTCCATCTCAGGTTATTCTCTGTGCTGTGCAGTGATTTATGCCACAACTAAAGCTAAAGGAAATATTACTAGACATAATACTTTGTGCAAGTCTTGTG
Source organism: Sus scrofa (assembly GCF_054392235.1). Taxonomy (NCBI): domain Eukaryota; kingdom Metazoa; phylum Chordata; class Mammalia; order Artiodactyla; family Suidae; genus Sus; species Sus scrofa. The sequence goes on from NC_139389.1 coordinate 79,415,811, forward strand.
AGGAATTTAGAGTAAAGGGTAACTATCATACTTTAAGCCCAAAGAAATTTTCAGAAATATTGTGGAGGATGCAAAAAAAATATTAATATTTCAAAGAAAACGTGAAGACTCATCCAAATCTCAAAACCGGAACAATTTAGTAACAAAAGAAACCTCAATTATATTCAATTATAACCCAAAGAATATAAAAATTATTCATGAGTTTGTGTAATGAATGAATAAGCAAGCAAACAATAACTGAAAGAGAAGGAACCCTTCTTCTTTAAAGAAGCATTCCAAATAATATTTGCAGATACTCCACCTAAGGAATAGAGATTAATTTCCCTCTCTTTGAGTGTGGCCTAGACCTAATGAATAGTTTACACAGACAGCATAGAGTAAGGAAAGGGAAAAAGAGTGACTCTGTACTATAGAAACCTGGTAGACCCCATCTTAACTATGTGATCAAATTTAACATCACTGGTGACAAATCATGTTGATATTCATGCATCCTTGGATATGATGCAATAAGAGGAGAACCTCTCATCTGCAGTATTCTTTCCCACAACAAATAAGCTCAGTCTAATCATGAGAAAATATCAAACTCAAACTGAGCATCATTCCACAAAGTACTCTTCAGAAGTATTAAGGTCATGAAAGATACAAAAGACTGAGAAATTCTTACAGACTGAAGGAGACGTGACGGCTACATGCAATACGATATCCTGGATCAGATCCTGGAAGGTGAGAAAAGAGACCTTAATGAATAAACTGGTGAAATCTGCGTTAGTCTACATTGTTTGGTAGCGTTGAAACAATGTTAATTTTGACAAAGGTATCATGGTTATATAAAAAGTTAACATGAAAAAAGCTGGATACAATGTATAAGGAGACTCTTTATACTATCTAAACTAATAATCCAAATTTTTTCCCAATTAAAAATAAATTTTTAAAATTAAAGGATGATGGTATTCAACATAAACTGTTTTAGATTCGCTTCAGTAAAACTAGTTTGATTCAACAATTCAAAAATAAACACTAAGCTAGTGACTACAACAGGCCTGGGGCACATGAGTGCTAACAAGACAAAAATTACTTTCTTCATGGTGACTGTGGTTGAGCCAAGGTAGGCATATATCAACAACATAAATTAACAAATACATAAATTTGATGGTATGTTAGAAGGTGACATTCTATTAATAGTGATTAAGCAGAAAAAGGGGGGCTTTGCAGTAAGCAAGGTGGAATTCAACTTTATAAAGTTCATTCTCACTGAAAGGTGACATTTAAGCAAAGTTTTAAAGAATGTAAGGGGCTTAACCAGTATCTGGATGATGAAAATTCCAGGTGGAGAGAATAGTGTGGAAGTCCAGGAGTGGAGACATCCGAAGCATGTGTGTAAGACAAAGCCTATTGGCCAGAATGTCTTAGCCAGTGAGGAGAAAGGAGTGCTTTAGATGAACATGGGGTGGGAGGGATAACAGAGAGCACAGCAGGCTGTTGTCAGAACTTTGGCTTTTACTTTGAGTGAGCAGAGGAACCATTTCAGGGTCCTGAGCAGAGGTATGTTGTGATGTGACTGTGGTCTGAGAGGGATTAATGTGCCTGATCTGTTGAGGGTAGATAGTAGGTGAGTGGGGTGGTAGCAAGACATACCTGGTTTTGATTTTTGTTTAATATGCATTTATTGAGCATTTATGTGTCGGACGAGAGATCAGTAAGGAGAAGAATTTGTTGTCTCCTGGAGCTTACCTTGTGTTGGGGAGGGATAGATGAAGTAAAAAAATGGCAGGTGAAAAGATAAAGAGGTGGACAGTACTTATAAGACATATCAGTTTTTAATTTTTCCTACAAAGTCATTTTTTGGATGTTCTACTCTGCCACTCTCAAGCTTACTTTGTTTTCCCCAAAATAAGACTAAACGCTTGTATTATTTGTTGATTTATTTATTTACTGCATTATTGCTCTTTCTTTTTCTTTAGAGGTGAGAAATTAAAATTACTTTTGGTTAAAAATAGAGGTCATCATCAACAAATCATTCCCCCCAAAGTTTATTGAGGTATAAGTGACAAATAAAATTGTAAGACATTTATAGTGGACAAAGTGGTGATTTGATATCTGTATCATGAAAAAATTCCCCCATTGAGTAAATAAAAAAGCCATCTTTATAAAAAAATTTAAAAGTTTAAGAGAAATGGTTTAAAATGCCTAATATTTTTCATTTGACTCAGACAAGAATTCTAAAATCTCCAATCTAGTGGATAGAGAGAGCGAGGGAGAAAGAGAAAGGGAAGAGAGCAGGGGGAATTTTTTTTAATTTTGGTGATTTTTATTTTTTTCCATTATAGCTGGTTTACAGTGTTCTATCAATTTTGTACTGTACAGAAAAGTGCCCAAGATTGACATTGCTGGGTCATATGGTAGTTCTACATATAGTTTTATAAGGTACCTCCATACTGTTTTCTATAGTGGTTGTACCAATTTATTTCCCACCAACAGTGTGAGAGGGTTCCCTTTTCTCCACATCTTCTCTAGCATTTGTTATTCATGGACTTATTAATGATGGCAATTCTGACTAATGTGAGGTGGCACCTCATAGTAGTTTTGATTTGCATTTCTCCAATAATGAGTGATGTTCAGCTTTTTTTTCATGTGCTTGTTGGCTATCTGTATATCATCTTTGCAAGAAATGTCTATTCAGGTTTTTGCCCATTTTTTTCTATTGGGTTGTTAGCTTTTTTGCTGTTGAGTTGTATAAGTTGTTTGTATATTTTATAGTTTAAGCCCTTATCAGTTGCATCATTTGAAACTATTTTCTCCTATTCTGTAAGTTGTCATTTTTTTTAAAAAATGGTTTCTCTTGCTGTGCAAAAGCTTGTCATTTTGATTAGGTCCCATTGGTTTATTTTTGCTTTGATTTCTGCTGCCTTTAGAAACTGACCTGAGAAAACATTTGTAAGGTTGATGGCAAAGAATGTTTTGTCTATGTTCTTTTCTAGGAGTTTGATGGTGTCTTATCATATGTTTCAGTCTTTAAGAGATTTTGTGTTTATTTTTGTGCATGGTGTGAGGGTGTGTTCCAGCTTCATTGATTTACAAGCGGCTGTCCAATTTTCCCAACACCACCTGCTGAAAAGACTGTCTTTTACCCATTTTGTATTCTTGCCTCCTTTGTCAAAGATTAATTGACCGTAGGTGTCTAGGTTTATTTCTGGGTTCTCTATTCTGTTCCATTGGCCTGTATGTCTGTTTTGGTACCAGTACCACACTGTCTTGATTACTGTGGCTTTGTCGTATTGCCAGAGCAGAGGGAATTTAATATCTGCACATCTGTTCAACTTGCAATGTGTCAGATACAAAAATATAAATAATATAATTTACTAGACATTTCTGGGTAATGGCATAATTCCTACTAAAATTAGCTATTGGAATCAGCTTATTTCTTTTTAGACTGAAACCTCAAAATAAATACAGGGATATGATATTAATTATGAAATACAGAATTTGATAACTACTCCTTAGATTTAGAAATCAGCAAAACAAACATAAATTTATTCTCCTTCTTCTTATAAATTCAAAGTCAGCTAAATTTAAGTTCTTTTATTACACTTTGATGAAACAATTTGGTGTAAAATTCCAAACATAATTTGGTCTACCTATAAGGAAGTTTTAGGATGAAATCTTTAGTTATGCTTGGTTGCCCTCTCAATAACATTATATTTTCTCTCATTTTCCCTTTATCTTTAAAAATCTTTATCAAATTCATTATGTATAAATTATAAAATCTGTTAATATACTAATGACAGATTTTTCTCTTAAGTGATAATATCACATTTGGATTAATCTTGTACAGTTACCACTTAAATATTGAACTGTGTGCAGGAGTGGAATATGAATGTACTAGAACTTTTTAATATTCAGTGTTGTATAGAAACATCCCTATTTATTGTTGAGTTTTTGATAATTTTTAAGTAAATGAAATGTACTTGGGTTGCTACTTGTTTTTCAATTAACATTATTTTTAGTTATAGAATGAACTGGAAAAGCAAATACTTTTGTGTTCTACTTTCAAATGTGATGCATCAAAATAAGGGATGTTTTGACAGAAAAAAAGAAATCTTGTTCAGCCCTTGTCAGCATCAGTCAATTCCTTCATTTGTAGGAGAACTTGAGGAATATTTAGTGAATAGCTGACAAATAGACTACAGGGCATATCTAATTAGTATTTTTTTTCTTCCTGGACTATATAGAGAAGAGAAGGTAATTACAGAAACCTAAAGTTTAGTCTTCAAATTGAATCCCAACTTAAATGTAGTTTAAAACCTTTATCCCTTTAAGCTCACGTCTCTTACTGCCTTTTGATTTCTTTGGTGGTTCATCCATATTAATGTACCTAATGACAGACACCCTGAAAAGGTGAGAATGAATGCTTTTCCTCTGACATATCAGCAGAGGTTGATGCTACAAAGCGTGTCTTTCAATGTGTATCTGCATGGACTCTGGGTCTGAGAGAATGATATATACTTCTACTTTATGCCTGCAAGATTCAAAAGGCCTTTTCAAATATTCATGTCGTCTTTTTTTTTTTCTTTTTTATTCTCTACTGGTATGTGTTATGTGATGAGAGAATGTCAGTGTCTCTGGAGTTTTATTTTTAAGTTGTAGTCTTGCCTGAGGGGGAAAATATATTGAAAATTTGCTGGTCAAGCTGTTCACATTTTCTCATAACATGTCTAATAATTGCAAAGCAGTTTGTTCTAATAATTTAGGCAGGCCTTGCATAGTTACCATGATAGATTTTGAGGTGAGTTATTGGACAGTGTCTGGCATACAGTCGGTAACACCTGGGGATAACTTTGCCTTTGTGCTGCCTGATATAACCAAGGAGAAGTCACAGAGATGAGAACTTTTTTTAAGCCGGAATTCTGATCAGTCTTCCCTGATCTTGTTTCAACTTTGGTTATAACTTCCTCATGTATGATAGATCAAGTTAATAGGATTTGTATTGCCATAGGCACTACTGCCATTTCACATGCTACAGCAGGCAAATGGAGATGCTGATTAGAAACATAATAATGCAAGCACATTTACTAAACCCAACCTTGGAGTGAAAGGGCAGTGTGTTTGTGGTTTTATTACTGTGCCACTAACTGTGGCTGTTGTTTGTTCTTTTTATTTTCCATGGCTTTGAAAACTTAACATATGCATTCATATTTTAGTATATCAGTTAGTTGTTTTCTTTCATTCGATTTATAGACCCAATTATTTTTTAGGTATTTCTTTTAAGTTTTTAGCTTCTAAGGCTCACATTTCTCCATTATCCACCAGGGGAAAAAAAAAAGGAATAAAATCACCAGTTGGTGAAAAAATTGTTTGAAGGATATTAGCTAAGTTAACTTATAAATAATAATTTTCCCTCAAGAAAATCCATGTATTTATTTAGCTTCAGGGAAAATAGAAGAGGAAGGAGAAATAACTCATAGTGACGCATTTCTCCTACTCCCTCCCCCACCTTTTACAATCATCTATCACTTCTCTGTATCTATGAGCTTTTAATTTTTTAAAGATTTTTTAGTTTAAGTAATAATTGAATAAGAATTTTTAAAAACATTGTTAGAAGCAATGAAAGAATAAATCAGTTTAAATATATTTCTTGTTCATGATCAAAAGGCACAACATTATTAAGATGTCAATTCTTCGTAAACCGATTTAAAAATCCAGTGCAATACCAATAAAAATCTCAGCAAGCTATTTTGTTGCTATCAACAAACTTTTTTCAAAATTGAGTAGTCTAGACAATACTGATGAAAAGCAAGTAGACAAACTCATACCTCCCAATTTCAGATTTATTATAAAGCTATAATCATCAAGAGATCATGATATTTGAAAACAAATAGACATTGAGATAAATGGAGTAGAATCCATGAGTAGACCTATGCAAATACAGACAACTTAACCTTGGTCAAAGGAATAAAGACACATTAACACAGAGAAGATAGCCTTTTAGTCATCATCAACAAATAATGAGAGAACCAATGGACAACCATAATGAAATAAATGATCAAAGATACAAACTTTGTACCTTAGACTTAATTTCACTCAAAGCCATTCATTGCCTTAGATATAAAATGCAAAACTGTAAAAATTGTAGTGGAATACATAGGAGAAATTCTACATGAGTTAGAATTGATTGTATTTTTGGTGTTGTATATGAAAAATAATCTATGAAAGAGAAAAATTTGATGATGTGGACTTTATTAAATTTAAAATGCCCACTCTGTGAAAGTCAGTGTTCAAAGCATAGAGAGATAAGCCCCTAACTAGAATAATATATTTTCAAGACACACCTTTGAAGAAAGACTTGCATGAAAAATATTGAAAGAACTAGGACAATTCCACAATCATGAAACAAACTCCCCCAATTAAAATAAATAGGGCAAAAAAATAAAAATAAAAGTTAAACAATTTATCATGTTATAATAGAACAGTCTTGAAGCTGAGGCTTCAAGGACTCATAGCCTTTGAAAACTACCTAATACCAAAGGGAAGAAGAGACTATAATATAAAACTATATTTCTCAAGTATTAAAAATAACTGCTACACTCTGAGTAAAGTAAATAGCTTGTCAACCCCCTCTTTATTATGGGAACAACCACACTGGGATATAACATGTGTTGGAAGAAGCGATTAAAAATGATACAAACCAGTGCACCAAAATTTTAAACAAATTTTCACTATTGACACAGAAAGAACACTCATTGGGAATAGCAATAACATCCACTTATGCAAAGATATCTTTGACATGCGATGAAAACATAACCTCTGGATACGTATTCTCTCTTTTAGGTTTTCAGTGGGAATTGAGCGTAAGTGATTAGGGCAGGATTTGGTCCAATAAATAAATAAACTGAAAATTTTGTAACAAGTGGTGGAGTAATACATATTAATTCTGAACAGATTGACACTGTAATTTGGGATAAAAACCATAATGATTACAGAACACAGTCAGTGTAAGTCAAGTCTGATGGACTGGAACAGATGTGTCCACCTGTTTAGAGCCCAGCTCTGCATCACTTGGGATGCATAACGTGACTAGGACTGTAACGTTAGCTATTTAGAAAGGTATACAGGTTAGGAAAAAGGAGAGATGTCAAATTCTGGATCATTCTTTTGTTCTCCTAGGTAACTATGAGGTCAAAAATATAAGAGGGCACACAAAGGGCTAAAATAAAAGACAGTCCAGAGCAGATGTAAATCTTATTTCATGCCCTTCATTGGAGATAATTTGGAAAGCGTCATAAAGGATATTTCAAGGACAGATGAATTGAATAGACTCAGTTTTCATTTTCCTAAAGTTGATAAATTATGTGTAAATTAACTCAATCTGACTTAAAAAAAAACTGTAAAATGAATGAAGAAAGATGGAAAAAGTCTCCAACATTACAATGTTCATGCCTAGGGGAATCCATATATCTAACACCATGTAAGATCAGGCTTTTGTGACTATTTATCATTTAAAATCATAGGGAAATTTTTTTTGACAAAATATGCTCCAGGTCTAAAGACTATACTGTGTGTCATTAGGGGGTAATTTAATTTTTTTCTTAAGATAGAAGGAAATATTTCTAGTATGATAATAAATATGTCTTTTTATTATAGGAAAGTTTTCATGTAGCGTCATAAACATTGTTCATTTTAAAGATGTATATTATAGATGTCGCTATTAAAATATTCTTCTTGTATCTGCTCCTCAATCTTTCATATAAGAATTTATTAACAAAACCAAGTACATGTATGTTATTTTCCTTTCCTTTATTTTCTTTATTAGCCTCAGAGCATTTAAACAATCTTTAACCTATGGAGTATCTATCACTATAAGGATAAAAAAGCATTAAAAATTTAGTATATAGAAAGCAGTCTTTTAGCTCATTTCTAACCTTCAGCTTTTGAGGAGGTATTTTACATTAAGAAATTAAAATAAATTTATTCATCTTCTAGTAACATTATTTTTCTTGGAATGAGGTATTCAAATTTCATAATGGGAAAAATACAAGGCAGTTTAATAAACTGAAGATATATTCTCGGCAAAAAAGCTATCAACTGAGTAAAACCTATCAGAAACACTCAAGAAGCTTTTTCAATTTTACGTTATCTTCCTGCCCCTTCATGTTTGTGGAAAAACTAGGGGAAGATTTTTTTTTTCAGTCAGTATTCATCAATATACTCGACAGAAACTTCAACAATCCAAAGATATCACTGGCTAAACACCACTATAGACTTTTAAAAAATGGTTTGATTTCTTGCACTCAAGGAAGTGTAAAAATTTAATGCATATACAAAAAGAAGACACAACTTGTATAAATATATGAGACATATGCAGGTGTTCCATTTCAAAGACAACAGAATAGCTCATTTGGGGGTAACTGAGTATTTGCCAGAGATTCCTGCTTTCAGCTCAAAAAGTTAAAAGGGTTCAGAAAAATTATGTGTCTTATATGATTCTGCATGTAATATGTTTCATTATCTCATAAAAAGTGTTCCTGCCTTATTTTACAATATTTAAGAAGTAATTATATAGAAATAAATGTTATAAATCATCACCTAATAATGACAGTACTATTAAATTACACATACAATATATTGTAATAGAAGATGACTAAGGCTTTTTGTGTTTAAATCAGTAATTTTCAATTCTGGCAGTGCATCGGCTGGGAAATTTTAAAATAATACTGAAGTCTCATTCCTCAGCCCTCCCTCCTGAGATTTTGATATAATTGGCTGGAGATGGGGACCAGGGATAGAATTTTAAATATCTCTCCAGTTCATTTTATTGTGAAGTCAGTGTTGAGAAACACAAAATCTTGTTTTATCTGTTTTTGAATCAGTAAGTTCTTGTGAGGAAAAAAAGTAAACAAAATAGAAAGATATATATATTGCAAAGTTTTTAAATAAACTATTAGCCAACAAATGAGAAAAAGGTGGAAACATAAAGAATACTTAGACAGTCCAAAAGTATTCAGGAAAATGAACAAATGGAACCAAAGAACAGAAGTTGCAAAGAGGTAATACACAGCAGGATGTACTATTTGATTTCAGGATTTACTATGAAGTTCAGCAATCAAGACAGTGTACTTTTGGCATTAATATAGAGAAATGCATCAGTGGAACAAAATAGTTCAGAAGTAGACCTATACAAACATGTACAACTTAATTTTGAAAAAAGAGAAAAACAATTTTGTGGGGAGACAACAGTTCAAAAAAGAGAGTGGTGTGGGATAATTGCATATAAATATGCAAAATAACCCACTTTGATTGATGCCTTTTATCATATGTAAAAGTAGCTCAAAATTGATTATAGATATATATAAAATCAAACATTATAAAACTTCTAGAAGAAATTATAGGAAAACTTTCATGATCCTGTATAAGGTAAAGATTTCTGAGACACAACAATCAAAAGCACAATCAATAAAAATTCATCAAGTCCATGATTTTCTTTTCTGAGGAGATGTTCATTTGTGCTGGATATTAGATTCCAGTTATAAGTGATATCATATGGTATTTGTCTTTGTCTTTCTGGCTCATTTCACTCAGTATGAGATTCTCTAGCTCCATCCATGTTGCTGCAAATGGACTTGTGGCTGCCTGATGGGAGGGGGAGGGAGTGGGAAGGATTGGGAGCTTGGGCTTATCAGACACAACTTAGAATAGATTTACAAGGAGATCCTGCTGAATAGCATTGAGAACTTTGTCTAGATACTCATATTGCAACAGAAGAAAGGCTGGGGGAAAAATGTAATTGTAATATATACATGTAAGGATAACCTGACCCTCTTGCTGTACAGTGGGAAAATAAAAAAAAAATTCATCAAAATTTAAAAACACTTTTATTTGAAAGACACTATGAGGAGAATGAAAAGACAAAATACAAACTGAGAGAAACATTTGCAAAGTGTTTATCTGAGAGATGACTTTTACCCAAAATGTGTAAATATCTAGCAAAACTCAATAATAACAAAAATTGATTAAAGAATGAGGAAGATAATTTGAGTACACACTTAACCAAAGATGATATACAGATGATGATAAGCAGAAAAATGTCCAACATCATTAATGAATAGAAAATTGCAAATTCAGGGAGTTTTTGTCTTGGCTAAGTGGTGAGAGAACCCAATTAGTGCCCAAGAGGACATGGGTTCGATCCCTGGCCTCGCTCAGTGGGTTAAGGATCTGGTGTTGCAGCGAGCCATGGTATAGTTCGCAGACGTGGCTTAGATCCTGTGTTGCTGTGGCTGTGGCATAGGCCTGCAGCTACAGCTCAGATTTGACACCTAGCCTGGGAACCTCCATAGGCTGTGGGTGTGGCCCTAAAAAGACAAAAGTCAAAAAAAAAAAAAAGAAAAATGCAAATTCGCATTGCAATGTGATACCATGTCACACCTATTAGACTTATGAAAATTATAAAGATTGATTATATCCCAAATTCTGGCTAAAATGTGGAGGAACTGGATATCTCCTACATTGCTTGGATGGAATAAAACATGGTAGAATCACTCTGGAAAGATTTGGCAGTGTCATAAAAAGTTAATCATACATCTAGCATATGTTACAGACATTTAACTCCCAGTCATTTACCCAGAGGAATGAAAGCCTATATCCATATAAAAACTTTAATGTCAGTGCTTATAATATTTTTATAGCAGCTTATTTTTAAATGGCTAAAGTGGAAGAAACTCAATTGACCTTCAACAGATTAATTGTTAAACTGATATATATACAATGCTACTTAATAATAAAGAGAAATGAGCTGTCATATAAAACAACATATTTGAATCTCAAAATGATTCTGCTGAGTGATAAAAGCCAGGAACAAAGCAATAATCAAGATATGCTCATTTAATAGGAATAAGTTCAACTCAGTACTTTATGAATATATATAAAGTGTTAGTTGAGAATGACTAAGCCACAGTATAACATAAAAAAATGTTTTGCTACTTCTTGACTTAAACTTTATTAATTTTGAAAGTCCATGTAGCTTTTCCTCATGTATACAAAAAATCTATATAAGCTTTGCATATATTGAAATATTTATTTTCTAAGTGAAATTTTAAGTAGATATGTAAAGAATAATGGTTAGAAACCTTCTGTCCTCAGTAATAAAAATGACATTGAATTAAAAGAAGTTAAGAAAAAAGTTGTTTCAAAAGTTATAGGGCCAAAATTAAGAGAGAGAAATAGATGTGGAAAGAACAAAATATACCAGCAGATTCTCATGAATAATTTAGAGCAATAGAATTACCACAATTCCTGCAGACTGTGCACTTGGGGCTGCTTATTGCCTGGTTTTTGGCAACCTTAAAGAACAGGCTTTTAGTGGAAAAAGTGTCCCACTAGCCACTTCTGGCTTGGGAGACAGGATGAAATTGTGTGGAGAGGAAGTACATTTTTCCAGAATAGTTTTGAGATTTAAAAAAAAAAATAGTTAAGCATCTATGGAGTGAAGCAGAGGCAAAGGGAGAAGATAGCATGATTTCAAAGAAGTATCTTCCCTGGTTGCCACATGTTTTAGCTTAACCAACAAAAGAAATGTGTATACGTGTAGGTAATTTGACAATCTACTATAATAATTAATCCACTAGATAAAGAAGAAAATATATAACTTGAAACAAATTCTTGAAAACGTGTAAATGTGTTTCTTTGTGTGTTGGTTTTACATATTGTCATGTAGGCAAGACTTTAGTGCTAAACTTTATTAAAAAAACAGTTATTACGCAGAGTTTGTATGACTAATGATGTGTTTTTGTTTGTTGTTTGTGTTTGCAAACTAAAAATTTCAGCAGTTTTTAGCATAATGTTCATTGATAAACTTTCTTGGTTTTAGTTGGTGATTTTGGTTTCTAAGAATTCCTCATTTATGCCACAACATGAGAATATAAAACTACTCATTGCTAACTTGAACACAGTTCTGAATTGAAAAAATTTTATTCTATAATATTAACTCTTACAATAGTAAAAGAGGGCCTTTATATTATTTTGGGAAAAGAGTTATAAGCTGTAAAACATGTAGTTATTCCTCTCTTGACCTCTTGGAATCCAAAACATTCATTTGTTTGGAAGGAACAACTGGGAAAGTTGGCTTTATAGTACTGGCACTTGCAAAATAGGATATATAATTAGCTTTAGATGTAGTAAATGACTTTGCTTTCCCCATAAAGCCAACATTATACCAAATAACAATAATTCTTAGGAATGTTTCTAAGTCATTCCATTTTATTTTTAGTTTTATAATATTTACTTGTAAATTGAATTTTACTTCTTAAATGAAATAGTTTTCTAAATGAGAAGAAAACACCTCCTGTGGTTGTTTCTAATTTCATTTTCTGCTAACATAGCTGTTGGCACTAGAAATGCAGAACAATTTTCAGAGAATACTGTCAACCATGTAATTTCTTGGCAAATATATGACAATTACTTTCCATGTAATTATAGTGTCATTCCACTGGATCCTACAGCTTAGTCAAGGCAGAGATTTACCAGGCGATATTGTCCATTCTTCCACCTGTGGTTGTTTCCTTATGTCAGTGTCTGGACATACCAGATATTGTGACTCCACTTAATACTTCAGTCAGGTCAAAGCCACAGAATTCAGTAGAGGCAACTAATTCTCTTCTGCTATTAGGTTATTCCTTTAGATTAAGACTAAACTTTATTTTGGGGTTTGCTTTTATTATTCATTAACATTTCACGGGCATGTATCAATGAGTGGGAGGATTATCTTCCAAGAATCAAGTCTTAAATGAATGAATTAACATAAACAGAAAACTAAGAAAGACAAAGGCATTAAAAGGGTAATAATTTTAACTTTAGAAGAGCTTTATATTTGACACTGAAAACTTTCAAATTTAGAGTGCTTCTCCTGAAAATTTTCCATTTGAAATATGTCTCAAAACTCATCACTCAGTTTTTCAAATGGAAATAGAATGGAAATGCACAGTTCTTCACAAACTAGAATGGGTTTTTATATGAGAGTAGAGAAGCAGAAAAATGTATTGACATTTTCAATTTAATGAAATACTATTTTTTGGCTTAGTTTTGGATAAGCTACTGTTGAAATCCCTGAATGAGAAAAAATTGTGTATAAATGTCACAAGTTTAAATAGAATTTCATGTAATTTTCTGACTTTCTTTTTAATAAATAGAGAAATTACATTGACGTTAAAAATTTCTTAGTTCCTAGGAGTGGGGTCTCGGTCTGTATGACCCACTCACTCCTTATAGACATTTACATTTACTTAAATGGTTTAGGTCTCATGGAAAACCTTTTAATTATGATGATGAAAGTAACCTGGAGATTTGATAGATTTACTACATTTGGATATTTTTGGCAAAATTTCCATGCTATGAAGAGACATGAAGGAGAACATGTAAGTTTAAACTAATACATGGATATTTTCATCAGCATTTACTTAACTATCTGATTAGCTATGAAAGTCTCCTCCTAATTGGCCCAAACTCACAGAACCGAAAGGAAAATGTCTTCAATTTTTGTAATTAATCAATGTTTGGAGTATATTGTATTCTATTTTATTTTAAAATGCTGTTTTTTTATACCACTAAATGACTGTCAGCAACCTATTTTTGGATATTAAAAATGTCAAAAATCAAGAAATTGTTTTACTAAGATGTGTGTATATTAACCACATCCTAGTTAATTTATAAGTATAAAATATTTATTTATTTCTTCATAAGAATTTTTTGGGCACCTATTTGATTCCAGGTAGAGTATAACTCTTGAAGAGGAGGCAGCATATAAATATGAATAAGTAGCAAAGAACACAGTGGCAGAAGTGACAGAATGCAGATGCCAGCTCATAGTGGCTCATGATAGCCCATTGAGAGCATCTCTTCTGAAAGCCATATGCAATGACATCTTGTTCATATTGTGAAAATGGTAGCAGAGGAAGTATGAGTATGGTGAAAGAGAGCAAATATTGCAGAAGAGATTTTTTTTTCTCTTTTTTTCTTCTCAGGGGTGGCAGGAGCCAGTTGTTAAATGTTTTCTAAGAGAGTTCCTGTTGTGGCATAGTGGAAACGAATCTTACTAGTAACCATAAGGATGCAGGTTCAATCCCTGACCTTGCTCAGTGGGTTAAGGATCCGACATTGCCATGATCTGCAGTATAGGTCACAGATGTGGCTCAGATCCTGAGTTGCTATGACTGTGGCATAAGCCAGTGGCTGTAGCTCCGATTTGACCCCTAGCCTAGGAATCTCCATATGCCATGGGTGTGGCCCTAAAAAATAAAACAAACATAAAAAACAAAACTGGTTTTCTAGGACACTACTTGGTAAAAGATACAGTCTCTGTAATCAGATATACCTGATCAGCTCTTTCATCCTATGTAAACTTAAACAATTTACTTAACCTCGCCTAGACTTTTTACCTCACCTTAAAGTGCAATTTATATCATCAGTAACATCATGTGTTTGTAGTGAGGATTATATAAGGTAATAACTGTAAAATGCTAAGTCTTGTTCATAAAATAATTTTTTTTTCTGTCACATACCACAGGCCTATCAAAACATCAAAATGCATGTTATGTAATGCAACAGCTGTTATAATAAGATAGCTACAATCAATAAGTATTACAGAAGTATCTTCAATATCTTCAGTTATGCAGAAAGTGAGAAAAGAATACTCACTTCTGCCAACGAAGCTGAGGAGGACACTTAGAAGTGGCAAAGTATGAATGGGATTGTTTTGTTATAGATATACTAGAGTTCACTAAGCAAAGAAAGTGGATGATGTGAGGAGAAGCCTAGATAATGGGAATAGTGTGTGAGTAGCACAGATGTAATATAAAATAATATTTGATAAAATGGATAGTACCTTAAAAGGATATGCATGTGGTTTGACTCCAGGTGAACTCTAGGCAACATGAATCTTTTTTTTCTTCTTTCTTTTCTTTTCTTCTTTTTTTTTTTTTTTTTTTTTTTTTTTTTTTTTAGGGCTACACCTGTGGCATATGGAAGTTCCTGGGCTAGGGGTCAAATTGGAGCTGCATCTGTGCCTTATGCTGCATCCTGCAGCAGTGCTGGATCCTTAACACACTGAGCAAGGCCAGGGTTTGAACCCACATCCACAGAGAATATGTTGGGTTCTTAACCCATTGAGCCACAATGGGAACTCCAACATGAGCATCTTTTGATAAAGGCTGCTGCTAACATGAGTAAATGTTATCTCCAACATAATTTTACCTGGAATATGATGTCTTTTAGTTTTTTCACTGTTCCATAATTCCCACATTTAAGAGATTGAAAGATTTCCCTCTAGACACTGACCACCAGGATCATATGTAAAATTATAACTGGAAACAGTGGGAGTTCCCACTGTGGCACAGTGGTTTAAGAGTCCTACTGCTGTGGCTTGGGTAGCTGGCAAGCTGTGGGTTCAATCCTTGCCCCAGTGCAACAGGTTAAAGGATCCATTGTTGCCACAGTGGCAGCATGGTTCAGATTCAATTCCTAGCCTAAGAACTTCCATGTGCTGAGGGTGCAACCAAAAAAGAGAAAAGGAAAAAAAAAATCAAAAGCACTAAACAAATCAGGCTTTCAAAATGATTTATAAATATTAACTGATCCACTATATTAAATGTCAGGCTAAATAGTTAGGTATTAATATTAACTTTTATAATTGGAAACTTTGAAAAAAGAGTAATGCATAGTCATTTAAATTCAAAAAGCTAATACATTTCAAACTTGTATTTGACAAACAGAATATATTCTTGAGTATTTCAATAAACGAATGGAGCTGAGGAAATAATGTTTAAATATTGTTTTATTACATTTTAATTTATATTTATTGTTTACATTCAATATTTTAAAAATTTGAGGTTACAAGATTATTTTATCTTGGTCGTAATAAAATCATAATACATAACACCATCATTAGGCATTGTTTGGAAGCCCTTCATACATTCTACTGGGTTGTTTCAATTTCTTATTCAATTTATTAATAAAAATTAATAAAGGAAGATATTTTCTTAAGAAAGTGGAAAATAAATAAAAAGTAAACAATCACATGTTTTTAATGCTTGAAGTCTTGCTAAGGTATATTTGGGACAATCTTTTTCCATTGTACTATTCTTTCTCAAGAAAATAGGTCTTGTGATGAGAAATTAGTTCTTCAGTACAAAAAAATTTAAGGCACTTAAAGTACTAGACAAGTGCTTAAAATTCTACGCTATATTTAAAAGCTATAGATAAGCCACTTGATTATAATATAGTATTTGCATTTATTATGGGTGCTTTGGTTTAAATGTATTTGGGTAATGGATTTCAAGCCACATTTGATGAAAAACTTGGTGTTTTATTCCGCTGTGGAGCTTCAGTCCCTGAATATCAAATCATAGTTGGCGTGCTAAACCCTTGCTTACTCTGAACATGATTAAGCTGCCTTGTCTCTTCTATCCTGGCTACTCTTGGTAAAAATATGGTCTGTACCCAACTGGTCCGTTGAGAAAGATGATTTAATTATTTCTCTAGGGCACAAATCCAATAGGGCATGTCACAAACCCATAGCATACATACTTTGATTCTCAATAAAAAGTGCTACCTCTCTTCTGGTTGACTTCCACTGTTCATCCCCCTCGCCACCTCTTTTTTTGGCCATGCCTGCAGCATGCAGACATTCCTGGGGCGGGCATATTTCTCTCAATGAAGCAACATTTATCTAAGGTAAAATCTGCTAGCTTAAGTTCGGGAATCAGAATTAATATTTTACCAGATCAAGAAATGGGGATAACATACGCTCCATGAATTTAGACTCCATAAGCAAAGAGATTTGCACTGGTGTGAACAAGGAAACCAATAAGGGAATTAGAAATTTACCAAAAAGAAATCACTTTAGTTTCACATACCAGAATCCACACTGTGAAAACTTTTCAAAGTAAAATCAAGGATATTCCAAAACTGAGCTAAGACAATAAAAGTAATTTGTCAAAATCAAACACTTTGAGAGTTACAAAGAAAGAACTTTGAGTTCTGACCCTTAGGACCTGTCATTACTATGAGAGGCTGTAAAAAAGGTTTGGGAGAAAGGTATTAAAGAAGTAGAGGTTGATAAGGTAGAAGTCTCTGCTGCTGTTATAAAAGTAAATCTTCCTAAACCAGAGCCAACTGTAAAAGAGAAAGATTTACTGCTGGCTGTCTCTCTCTCTGCTGTTGTAATGGGCACCATTAGCTATACGTTGTGAAAGCAGCCACTCGGGAAGATAGGAGACATTACTTTTTAGATTGATTCTGGAATTCTCTGGGCTGTGTTCTACATTCTTTAGAAAAGTTTCATGGAAAGAACAGGCAGTTTTAGACTTAAATTTTTGACTTTGTCATTGAGGCTGGTGGGCTCTGATTTTAGATATATGTAGGTTTGAAAAGCAGTTCTACAAATTATCAATTGTAATCTTGGGGGGTTGCATCACATTAAAATTTTTTAATTTCATAATTGAGGAAATTATACCAGTGATAACTATGTTATTATAACTTCCTAAAATTATTAGTAAAGCACTCAACATGTATTTCACAGTAAATGTTAGCTTAATATACAGAGTCAGACTCTTGGTGCTGGAGATACTCATTGGCTATTCTACCCTTGTCACATTGTAAAGAAATTCACCTCATTTTTCATCCATTTGAAAAATTGTAAGTCTGTAAGATAACAAACATAGTAAAGGAAAAAAAGATAATAACAAAAAGGTTATTTAGCTTTTCATATACTAAAAAATTATCCCAAAACACTCAAAGCAGTGTTTTCAACAGATGTTATTCACTGATAAAGCACAAAGAAACAAACTTAGTTTTGATGAGGGAAAGAAATTTAAAGAGGGAAAGAGCAAATTGGAAGTAAATGACCAAAAAAATACCCTCAAAGTTTATCCCTCAATTAGACAAAAAATTGGAGCAGTCTGAGTCAGTCTCTGCATGAAATAAGCAGGAAGTAAAGTACAGTTGAACCTTGAACAACACAGGTTTGAACAGTGCTAGTCCACTTTATATGCCAGATGTGTTTCAATAAATACAAACTGCAACACTACATGATCCAGGGTTGGTTGAATCCATGGGTTGAGAGCTGAGGATAGGGAGGGCCAATGGTACAGTTATACACAGATTTTCTGCCGTGAATGACTGGGTGCCCTAACTGCCTCAGTTGTTCAAGGGTCATTTTACCAGATTCTGTGCCAGGCTCTTTACATGCATTATCTCATTTATTTCACCCAATAATCCTACGAAGGATAGCCTATTTTCTAATTTTACTAATAAGAAAGCAAAGACAAGGTTTGTGTACTAAAATCCTATAGAGGTGGAGATGAAATGAACTTACCTGATTTTCTGACATTTTTCTTTGAATTTTATGGTAGTAATTTAGGTCAAGGCCACACAGTGTTCTAAGCTTTGGCTGAAATTGAAGTAATGGAGGACGCTTGTAGAGAAATTATCACTTTTTCTTTCTGGAGGAGCCCAAGAGAATTGAGTAAGTGTTTTCTCTCTAGGACTCAGGTGTGACTTCAAGGAGTTGGCCAGCCAGTTAGACTGCAAGAAGATATGATATCATACAGTATCATTTTTCAAACTCTTTCAGACCTTTTAATACGTCAAGGAGTATGCATCTGTGCATGTGTGGGGGTCCAGGAGAGAGAGGGAAAGAATAGAAAATGAGAGGAACATCCCCTTTTATCTATGTCAACTTTGTTCTTCCTGGCTTTTTTTTTCTTGGTATTTTTAGGGCTGTATCTGAGGTGTTTGGAGGTTCCCAGGCTAGGGGTTGAATTGGAGCTGTAGCTGCTGGCCTACACCACAGCCATAGCAACTTGGGATCGAGCTGCGTCTGCAACTTACACCACAACTCAGGGCAATGACGGATCCTTAACCCACTGAGCAAGGCCCCCGATTGAATCTGCATCCTCATAGATGCTAGTCAGATTCATTTCCTCTGAGCCACTTTGGGAACTCCTGTTCTCCTTACTCTCATCCTTATACTTTATAGAACAATATGCTCTATGTACTTCATCTTGATTTTCTTTGATAATTTTCTTACAGTTATTTTCTCTTATGGGACAGCTTGGGCAGATTCCTGCTACAATGAGTTAGATTGTAGTGGTGTTAGATGTTTAGGGTAGAGGAAATGGAGCCTATGCCAAGGAACACCTTTCAGTCAGAATGCTAAACACTTTTAGTGAGGCTAAAATACAATTATCAATGTATTATGTTATAATGATTCATCTCGCAGTTAATATCACAGAGAAAACAAATATTAAGGCTGCCTCTTTGGCAGAAGATGATGTACTTCTCATCATTGTATATACTAGAAAAATAACGTCTTAAATAATCAGTTCTGAGATTACAAAATTAATATGAAAATATGTCTTAAATATAAGACAAGACACCTAGTCATCATTATTCTTGTCCAGCGTGGAATTTTCCTCATAGTAACCATTGTAATGGACACTTTTTATAGCTTTCTTCCATCTCTAAACTTTATTCCTGCATTTAAAAAATTCCCCACTGCTAGAGTTCCAGCTTCTCTCTGGAAAGCCAGAAAAAAGTTGTCAGCCTTTTCTATAACACGAGCATAGTTGTGACTTAGGTTATACTACTCAGAAGCAAGTGACTAAGGAACTGGTGACACAGAGTCCATTTTGGCAAGACTTATAGATAACATATTCAATTTCCAGGGTCAACAGTGGTTGACATTCCAGGAAGGTGTCAGTGCCTGGAATTAGAGTTTAGCAATGAATAAGACAGTCACCTAATGGTGACAATTGTTACGAAGGTAACAATTTTTAAATTCATTGAATTTTTATTAAACATAGGGACTTTAATAATAGTACAGTGTATACTTCATGTATAGGTTATAAATTACAATGACCCTGTGACCACCTAAAAACCCCCATTCTCTGACTATGTTAAATAACCCCCCTTTGAGCCCAAGAGACTTTAGTCTTCCATGGATTCTAAGGAAACATATTACTTTCCCAACCAGTGATTATTGTTTGAGATTTTTATCTTTTAGTTTTATCAATATATTTTTAAAGAGTTTTATGTCACAGAATAATTGAGAGCATATAGTAGGGTGTTCCAATATTATACCTTTGCCCCAAACACATTCTCTCCAATTATTAAATAGTTTGTTAGTAAGATTAATATGGTACATTTATTAAAGTTATAAACCAATTCCAATGCATGTTTATCAACTGAAGTCCATTCTTCATTCATATTTCCTTCATTTTTACCTAATGCCCTTTTTCTCCTCTAGGATATCACATTATATTTGATTGTCATGTCTCCTTCAGCTCTTGCTGTCTGTAAATTTCTCAAACATTTCTGGTTTCTTAGTTTTTGATGATAATTTAAATAAGTACTGGTCAGATAGCATGTCATTCTATTGACATTTTATGATGTTTTTCTTATGACTAGACTGGGTTTATGGGATTTTAAAAGGGAGATCACAGAAATTAAGTGTTGTTTTCACCACATCATATCAAGAGAACATAGTGAACATGATCTGCAACTACTGATGTTGATCTTGATCTTTTAGCTGAAGAAGAGTTTGTTCAATTTCTCCAGTATATAGTAACTCCTATAATTTACTCTTTGGAATTTTGTTTGGAAGAGAGTCACTATACACAACATGCTTTTTAAAAAAGTTTTATTGGAATATAGTTTATAGTTGATGTACAAAGTTGTGTTAATTTCAGGCATAGAGCAAAGGAAATCAGTTATGGATATACATATATCAGTTCCTTTTCAAATTCTTTTCCCATATATATTATTACATGGTGTTGTTTCCCCCTGCTATATAGTAGGTCATTGTTATCACTCTACTTTACATATAATAGTGTGTATATGTCTATCCCACCCCTTCATTTAACCCTACCCCCATTTTTCCTTTGGTTTTTGAAATCTTGAGTCTGTTTTTGTATTGTAAGTTTTGTCATTTTTATTAGATTCCACATATTAATGACCTTATGTGATATTTGTCTTCCTCTGTCTGACTTACTTCACTTAGTATGATAATTTCTAAGTCCACACATGTTTCTGCAAATGGCATTATTTCATGCTTTTTTTTATGGCTGAGTAATATTCTATTGACTGTAGGTACCATATCATCGTTAATTCTCTGAGGCTAGACGTGAGTTGTTTCCATGCCTTGGCTATTGTAAATAGTGATTCAGCAAACATTTGGGGTTCATGAACACTCTTTCACATAAATCTAAGCAATATCTTTTCATATACTCTTCCTAGAGTAATGAAAATAAAAACAAAAATAAACAAGTGGGATCTAATTAAGTTTTAAGACTTTCACACAGCAAAGGAAACCATTTGTAGAACAAAAGCAACCTACAGAATGGGAAAAAATCTTTGTGAATGGTATGACTGACAAAGGATTAATTTCCAAAATATATAAACATCTATACAGCTTTATATTAAAAAACACCCAATTAAAAATGGGCAGAAGATCTAAACAGGCATTTCTCTAAAGAAGAAAGACAGACAAAAAACAGATGAAAAGATGACAGCCCACTTTTAAAGAGTAGAAACTCATATTTCCCCTCCAGTAGATTGAAGTATCTACATAATTTATTTTGAATTCCAGCGCATGGGAGATATTTATTTACCCCCCCATTTATTAACTTATTCAATCATTTATATCAATATGAGTTAGTGGTTATTTATTTTATACTTTAGATTTTAATCTAGTACTACTTTCATTATTTTATTCAAATTGTTCCAGTTTAGGCCATTTAGCATTCTTTCAATTGG
The DNA here is from genome assembly GCF_054392235.1 of Sus scrofa. NCBI lineage: Eukaryota > Metazoa > Chordata > Mammalia > Artiodactyla > Suidae > Sus > Sus scrofa. Next base: position 79,437,609 of record NC_139389.1, read on the forward strand.
TTTCTGTTCCACTTTAACATACTCCCAAAGATGTGTGTTTTTGTTTATTACAGCACTTCCTTTACTTCTGGCACTGCAAGATGTTCCAGGCTCATCTTATATATTCCCTGAAAAGCCTTAAAATCAGCCATTTCTCCAAAACTCCTACATTCTTTTATTGGAGAATGGGATCAGAATCCCATATCTGGGTGCTAGGTGTGCTTTTTTTTGCTACTACGTGTTACTTCATTCAAGGCCTCCTGAGTAACAGAGCAGAGAAATAAATGTGTGCATATTAATCCACGAATATACAAAAGTATATAGGTATTTCTATATATGACCATCTATATTTATATTGTTAAACATGAGTTCTTGCTGATGTCTCCAATTCTAATCCATTACTATGTGCATTATTTTAGTCCCCACTCCTTGCTCACCTGTAAATTTCTATGTATCTCCAGTGAGATACATAGGTCCTTCCACCTGCTATATGTTTACATACTTAATTTTTCAATTCTAGTATAGATGTGCAGAAGTATCACTATTATTAACTTATACTAGTGGAAAACAATTTTACTGGCTAAAGTATAGGACTTACGTGCAGTTCCTTTTGCCTTTAGTCTTACAAACTCTGTTCATATCTCAATTAATTAGGTTAGTACCCCCCTCCCACCCACACACACTTTTTGGTGTGGTTACATCTAATACGTTTGTAATAATTAGATTTGCTTATCGCATTCCACCATCTTTCTTGGAATCCCCTGACCATCTAAATGATTTATTTATCAATATGCATACATCAAAATCCACTCTCCTCATTGTAAAATTTTATATTTTTAACAAATGCATAATGTCAAATATCCAGCATTACAGTATTATACACAACGGTTTCATTGCCATAAAAAATTCCCTGTACTTCACCTATTCTTTCCTCCCCCAACCTCCAAATTCCTGATACCACTTATCTTTTTACTATGTAATAGATTTGTCAAAATGCTATATAATTGGAATCATATAGTATATAGTTTTTTTACACTGGCTTCTTTCACTTTGAATTGTGAACAACATTCATTTTAGTTTTCTCCATGTCTTTTTGTGGATTGATAATTCATTTCTTTATATCACTGAATAATTAAATTACATAGATATACACAGTTTGTTGATATATTGACCTTTTGAAGGACATCTTTATCATTTCCAGTTTTTGGCAATCATGAATAAAGCTGCTGTAAACATTCTTTAAGGTTTTTTTCTTCATGAACATAACTTTCAACTCAATTAGGTAATTACCTAGGAGTATGATGGATGAATTATTTGGTTAAAACTCTATTTAGATTTGTGAGAAACTACTAAATGGCCCTCCAAAGTGACTGTACTATTCTGCATTTCTACCAGTAATAAATGACAGTTCCTGTTGCTCTGCATCCTCTCCATCATTTGGTATTGCCAGATTTTTGTATTTTAGCCATTTTAATAGATATATAGTGGTATCTCATTTTTTTAATTTGCAATTGCCTAATAACAAAAATGTTGAGCATCTCTTCATATGCTTATTAAACAGCTGTGTATATTCTTTGTTGAGGTGTTTGTTAAGATTTTTTTTGTCCGTCTTCTGATTGGGATGTCTATTTTCTTACCGTTTTAGGTCTTTGCATATTTTGGATGCTAATCTTTTATCAGTTAGATTTTGCTAGATTTTTCTCTCGGCTTGTGGCTTGTCTCTTCATTCTGTTAACAATGTCTTTCTTAGAATAGTTTTCAATTTTAGAATGTTCAACATACCAATATTTTCCATGGAATATGCTTTTGGCTTGGTATTTTAAGTTATTGCCAAACACAAGGTCAGTAGACCTTATATGTTATCTTTTAGACATTCATGCTTCTGCATTTTACATTTTTTATTATACTCCATTTGAGTTAATATTTTTGAAAGTTAAGGGCTGCATGTGTATACATATTTAGATTCTATATATAAGAGAAATCATATGGTATTTGTCTTTAACTTATTTCACTTAGCTCTTGAGGTTCATCGATTTTATTGCAGATGGCAAAGCTTCATTCTTTTTTATGTGTGAATTATATATTCATTCACTTTTCATTGTGAATATATACTGCAATATCATTATCCATCCATCAATGGACACTTAGGTTGTTTCCATATCTTGGTTATTGTAAATAATGCTGCATTGGACATGGGGTACATATATCTTTTTGGGTTAGTATTTTTATAACTTTAGAAAAATGCTCAGAAGTAGAATTGCTGTGTCATATGGTAGTTCTGTTTCTAATTTTTTAAGGATCCTCCATACTGTCTGACTGGACCAATTTACATTCTCACCAAAGGCATGCAAGAATTTCCTTTTCTCCAGTACTCTTTAATACTTGCTATTTCTTGTCTTTTTGATGACAGCTATTCTAATTTGTATGAGTTGATATATTATTTTACTCTTGATTTGCATTTCCCTAGTGATTAATGATGTGGAGCATCTTTTCATGTATCTGTTGATCACCTGTATGTCTTCTTTGGGAAAATGTCTATTCATATCCTGTGTCTGTTTTTCAGTTGAACATTTGTTTTTTTTTGTTTGTTTGTTTTTTTTAGTTGAATTGTGTAAGTTCTTTATATATTTTAGACATCAACCCCATATCAGATATATGATTTGAAAATATTTTCTCCTATTCAGTAGGTTGCCTTTTAATTTTGTTGATGGTTTCCTTTGCTGTGCAGAAGCTTTTCATGTTTTCATTTCCATAGATACGTTACAATTAGCTTGTTGCTATCCACAAAATATCTTACCAAGAAATTTATTTGAAATTGCATTGAATCTATAGATAAAGTTGGAAAGAATTGACAACAATATTGAGGCTTTTAATCCCTCAACATAGAATTTCTCTTCATTTATTTAGATCTTTGATTTTTTTCTTCAGAGCTGTATTAGATCTTGTACATATTTTGTTAAATTTATATTTGTTTTCTCTTTTTTGATGCTAATGTAAGTGACATTCTCTTTTTAATTCAAATTCCAGTTGTTACTTGCTGGCATAGAGTAAGGTAAATTATTTTCTATATTAACCTGTATCTTGTGAACTTGCTATACTCATTTATTCTGGAATTTTTTTTTTTGGATTCTTTGAGATTTTTCTGTGTAGACGGTTATTTGTGCACAAATACAGTTTTAATTTTCTTCCCAATCCCTTTACCTTTTTTGTTATGTCTTGTATTATTGCACTAACTAGGATTTCAAGTACTAAGTTTAATAGGAGTGGTGAGAGAGACCATATGCTTTGTTCTTGATTTTAGGGGAACAGCATCCATTTTCTCACAATTAAATATAATATTAGCTATAAGTTTTTTGTAGATATTCTTTACCAAATTGAAAAAACAATTTTGCTGTTAGTTTTTTGTCGTCAATGGGTGTTAGAATTTTTCAGATTGTTTTTATATCAATTAATATGTTAATATGATTCTTAAACTTTAGCCTTTAGATGCAATGAATTACATTAATTGATTTTCAAATTTTTATGCAATCTTGCACAAGTAGAAAAAAATCCCACCTACTTGTGGGGTTTAATTATTTTTATACCTTATTAGACTCTATTTGCTAATATTTTGTTGAAGATTTTTACAAGCATGTTCATAAGAAATACTGGCCTGTAGTTTTCCTTCCTTGTAATGTCTTTATCTTGATTAGGTGTTAGGGAATACTGGCCACAGAATGAGTCAGTAAAAGTTCCTTTTTTTCCTTTTTTCTAGAAGAGATTGTAGATAATTGGTACTATTTCTTCCAGTGGTGAATTCTCTTGTTTAGTTGCTTTCTTTTTAAAGCTTATTTATTATTGAAATAATTTCTTTAATATTTATATGCCTAGTCAAATTATCTATTTCTTTTTGTGTGGAGTTTTGGTAGTTTTTGTCTTTCATGGACTTAGTTTCATCTATCAAGTTTATTTGTATAGAATTGTTTATTATAGTCTTTTATTAACTTCTTAACAATAATCCATGTGATCAGTAGTGATGGCCTCTCTTTCATATATAATATTAGTAACTTGTGCCTTTTCTTTTTAAAATTTTTTTTCTTAATTTTTTTTTTTTTGCCTGGTTATACGATTAGAAATTTTATTGATCATTTCAAAGCACCAGGTTTTGTTTCATTGCTTTTCTTTGTTGATGTCCTGTTTTCAATTTCATTTATTTCTACTCTAATTTTTATTATTTCTTTTCTTCTCATTGCTTAAATTGCTCTACCATCTTTAGTTTCGTAGGTGGAAGCTTATTCCTTTTAGATTGTTTACTTTTCTATTATATGTATTCAATGCTATCCATTTCCTTCTAAATACCCTTTTGCTGCATCCCACAAATTTTGATAAACTATATTTTCATTTTTATTTAGCTTGAAATATTTAAATAGTTCTTATGAGAATTCTTTGACCCTGTGTTATTTAGAAGTATATATAGTTTATTTTCCAAATATTTTGGAATTTTCTAGCTATATAAGTTATTGACTTCTAGTTTAATTATACTATGGTGAAATAACATACTTATATATAATTCATATTCTTTTAAATTTGTTAAAATTTGTTTAAGAACATTAGTATAGTCTATCTTGTGAATGTTTCAAGGGAGCTGGAAAAGAATGCACACATTCTGCTATTGTTTGATGAAGTATTTTATAAACATCAATTAGATCCTGTTGATCCAATTGTATTATTCAGTTTAACAACATAATTGCAGATTTTCTGCTTGCTAGATCTACCATTTACTGAAAGAGAGATGTTAAATTCTCCAATTCTAACAGTGGATTTGTCTATTTCTCCTTGCCTGCTATCAGTTTTGCCTCATGTATTTTGGTGTTCTCTTGTTAGGTGCATATATGTTAAGGATTGTAATGTAATTTTTGGAAAATTGACCTCTTTATTATTATGTAATAGCCATCTTTATTCTGATATTTTTTCTTGTTCTGTAGTCTCCTTTTTCTGTAATTGTTATTGCTACTTTAGTTTCCTTTTTTTTTTTTTTTTTTTTTTTTTTTTTTGTCTTTTGTTGTTGTTGTTGTTGCTATTTCTTGGGCCGCGCCTGCGGCATATGGAGGTTCCCAGGCTAGGGCTTGAATCGGAGCTGTAGCCACCGGCCTACACCAGAGCCACAGCAACGCAGGATCCGAGCCGCACCTGCAACCTACACCACAGCTCACGGCAACGCCGGACCGTTAACCCCCTGAGCAAGGGCAGGGACCGAACCCGCAACCTCATGGTTCCTAGTCGGATTCGTTAACCACTGCGCCACGACGGGAACTCCTAGTTTCCTTTTTTAAAATAAAAATATTTTTTTAATTTTGTGGCTGCACTTGCTGCATATGGAAGTTCCTAGGCTAGGGATTGAGTCTGAGCCATGACTGCGACCCATACTCTGATGTTATTAGTTTTTAACCACATATGTAATGAAAATATAAACTGTACTTCTACATTTATATTTATTTAAATGTAATTTTATGTTTGTTTTTATTTGTTTTGTTTGGTTTTTTCCTTTTGCCTTTTCTAGGGCCGCTCCCGCAGCATATGTAGGTTCCCAGGCTAGGGGTCTAATCAGAGATAGAGCCGCTGACCTACACCAGAGCCACAGCAACACAGGATCTGAGCCACGTCTGTAACCTACAACACAGCTCAGGGAAACACCAGATCCTTAACCCAATGAGCAAGGCCAGGGATCGAACCCGCAACCTCATGGTTCTTAGTCGGATTCGTTAACCACTGAGCCATGACGAGAACTCCTAATTTTATGTTTTAGTTTTCTTTTTAGTTTGACCTAAGCTATATTTTCTATCCACATCCCCAATCCTAGAAATTCATATTAAAAATGTCATTTGCTTATAATTGTTTTCCCCATGCATATATATACACATGTAGATTTGTAATTGTTGTTTTACAACAATGGGACATTTCAAACAGTTTCTACATCACATTCTTTTTTCTCAATAGTATCTCATGGAAATTTACTTAAATAAATTAAATTAGTTATAATTCATTCTTTCAGTGGCTACAAATTATTTCATGGTCTGGATGTAAAATTATTTATTCAATAACTTCCAAGTGGTTAACATTTACTTTATATGAAGTTATCTTTTCCACTTAATAAAAACTGCATTACTATTTTCATTTACCCTAATTTTAAATAATTTATTAGTATGGGATACATTCACAAGAATGAATTTACTAGGTCAAAGGGTCCTTGAATTTTTAATTTTACAAGATATTTTCAGATTTCTTTTGAAAGAGGTAATAATAATTTACATTTTCTTCAATAATATTGGAGTATGCACTCTATATTCCACACAGTATATATGAACACATTTTAGTCAAGCTAATATATGCAAATGTTTCATATTGCTACTCAATCTATTTTTCCCTGTTTAATGGGATGTTCAAGAATCTTGTCTTTTCTTGGTTTTGGCCACTCGATTTTGCCCTCTGTTTCACATCATTGTTATAATTTGCCCATTTATCTGTTATGGTATTTTCTCTTTTTATCCAATTTTTATAATATTTGAACATTTTTTATATTTCTTAACTTTTTCAGTGAGCTATCTATATTATAAATATTTGCTTCCAAAAACAACTGCCTATCTTTTGCTTTGATTACATCATCTTTTGCTGTCCCAATTTGAATTTTATCTATTAAAAGAGATCTACACTGAAAAATAACTTCTTTTTGTTTTGGTTAAGAATATATTTGTCCTCCTTTTATTGCCCAGAGACTTAAATTTAATGATATAACTTGCAATCTTGGGAGTAGGATAGATTTTAATCAAAGAATCACAATTAAAATATAACATTTTAAATAAATTTATTACAAATGTTATAAAATGATATGGTTGATTGAATTGATTTCTGATGAAATGAATGAAGAGTTGACTAAGAAGTGAGAGGAAAAAAGATTTCATCTAGAAGGAACATCTATATGCAAATAAAATATAGGAAGAAAATTTCATGTGGAGAAATGGGTAACTGTCAAAACACACAAATCCCTGTAAATCACATAAGTGAGCTTCATCTTAAGAGCAAAGGGAAGCTAATAAAATTTATGTGTTGGTAGTAGGACTGAGGAAGGGGGATGAGAGAGAGAAAGGTAGAGATCAAACTTGCATTTCAAATAGATAATTTGGTTCCAGTGTGGAAAATGAATTAGATGTACTGTAGAGAATATAGATAGAACGTTTTATGTCTGGTGTAAGAAAGTGGTCCAGTTTCATTCTTTTGCAATTGCTGTCAAGTTTTCTCAATTTAATTTGAGACTGTCTTTTTTCCTCAGTGTACATTTTTGCTTCCTTTTTCATAGAGTAATTGAATAAATGAGTATGTGTTTATTTCTGGACTCTCTATTCTGTTCTATTGATTTATGTGCCTGCTTTTATGTCAGTACTATATTGGTCTGATCACTATCATTTGCAGTAAAATTTCAAGTCCAGGAGCATGATACCTCCAGTGGTGTTCTTCTTTGTTCAAATTGCCTCAGCTAGTCAGGGTATATTTGTACTTCCAAATTTGAGAATATTTGTTCCAGTACTGTGAAAAATGCCATAAAATTCTGATAGGGATTGCCTTGAATCTGTAGATTGCTTTTGGTAATACGGCTATTTTAGCAATATTGATTCTTCCAGTCCATAACCATGATATATCTTCCCATTTACTTGTGTAATCTTCAGTTTATTTCCTCAATGTCTTATAATTTTCATAGTACAAGTCTTTCAATTACTTGGTTAAATTTATTCCTAAGGTATGTTTTTCTTTTTGCTGCAATTATAAATGGCATTGTGTTCTTTATTTTCTTTCTAATAGTTTGTTATTAGTAGATAGAAATGTACTTATTAATTTTTTATCCTGCATTTTTACTGAATTCACTTATTAGTTCTAAAAGGTTTTTTTTTTGGTGGAAACTTTGAGTTTTCTACATGTCATCTGCAAATACTGACAGTTTTACTTCTTCCTTTCTCATTTGGATGCTTTTTATTTCTTTTTCTTGACTAACTGCTATGCCTAGGACCTCTAATACTATGTTGAGTAAAAGTGGTGAGAGTAGGTATCCTTGTCTTTTTCCTTATCTTAGAGGGAATGCTTTCAGCTTTTCATCATTATGATGTCAGCTGTGGGTTTGTCATATATGGTCTTTATAATGTTGAAGTATGTTTCCTTTATAACAAATTTGAGGGTTTTTAATCACAAATGGAAATTGAATTCTCTAAATGCGTTTTCTGCGTCTATTGAGATGATCATATGATTTTTTTATCCTTGTTATTGTGGCTTAATATTAGTTGATTTATGGATGTTAAAACATATCTCTAGAATGAATCCCACTTAATCATGGTGCATTATCCTTTTAGTATATTATTTTATCAAGTTTGCTAATATTTTTTAAATAATTTTTTCATGTATGTTTATTAGGGATATTGGCTTATAATTTTTGTGTGTGTCTGTGTGTTTGCATTGACTTTGTCTGGTTTTGGTATCGACGTAATGTTGGCCTCAAAAAATGAGTTTGGGGAGTTCCTGTTGTAGCACAGCAAAAGCGAACCCAACTAGGAACCATGAGGTTGTAGGTTCGATCCCTGGCCTTACTCAGTGGGTTAAGGATCCCATGTTGTTATGGCTGTGGTGTAGGCTGGCAGATGTAGCTCCAGTTGGACCCCTAGCCTGGGAACCTCTATAGGCCATGAGTGTGGCCCTAAAAAGCAAAAAAAAAAAAAAGAGTTTGTATTACTTCCTCTTCAGTTGTTTGGAATAATTTGAGAAGGATACATTTTTTTTAATGTTTTGTAGAATTCACATTTGAGGTCATCTAGACTTGGACTTTTGTTTTTGGGATTTTTTTGATTACTAATTCAAGGTACCAAGTAATCCGTCTGTTCAGTTTTCTATCTTTTTATGATTTAATCGTTGATAATTCTATGATTTTCTTAGATTGTCTAATTTTTTGGTATATAATTATTCATAGTACCCTCTATGATCCTTTGTATTTCTGTGTGTTGGTTGTAATTATTTGCTTTCATTTCTGGTTTAATTTACTTCAGGTGTCTCTCTTTTTTCTTGATGAATCAGGCTAATGTTTTTTCAGTTTTGTTTGTATCTTCATATAACTAGCTCTTAGGTTAATCTGTCTTTTCTGTTGTTTCTTTAGTCTCTATTTTATTTATTTAAGATCTGATATTTATTATTTCCTTCTTTTTGCCAACTGTCAGCTTTCCTTGTTCTACTTTTTTCTAGTTTCTTTTTTTTTTTAACTTCATCTAGATTGTTCATTTGAGATATTTTCTTGTTTCTTGAGGTAGCTCTGTATTTGCTATGAATTTAGAACTGCTTTTGTTGTGGCCTATGTATTTTGCACAGTTGTGTTTCCATTTCTTTTTATCTCATGGTAGTTTTTAGTTTCTCAGTTGATTTCTTTTTTGACCCATTAGTTGTTTAGTAACATGTTGTTTAGCCTCCAGTGTTTCTATTTTTCCCATTTTTTTCTTATTATTGATACCTAATTTCCTACCATTATGGTCTGAAAAGATACTTGATATGATTTCAAGCTCAAATTTATTGAGTATTGTTTTGTGTCCTAACATATTATTTATCCTGCAGAATAATCTATGTACATTTGAAAATAATGCATATTCTGTTACTTTTGGATGCAATAGTCTACATAAATCTATTATACCCATTTGGTCTAATGTGTCACTTAAGACCAGTGGTTTTTTTTTATTGATTTTTTTTGTCTGGATGATCTATTCATTGAGATAAATGGGTTATTAAATTTTACTATTATTGTACTGCTGTCTATTTCTTCCTTAAATTATGTTATATATTTAGTTGCTCCTATGTTGGGAGCATAAAAGTTTACAAGTGCTATCCTTATTGTTGGATTGACACTTTTATCATTACATAGTGTCCGCCCTTGTATTTTGTTACAGTCTTTGTTTTAAACTCTGTTTTCTCTTATATAAATGTTGTTCCCTCGGTTTTTTTTTTCCTTTTGCATGGAATATCTTTTTTTTCCATTCTTTCATTTTCAGTCTATGTGTATCTTCAAATCTTAAGTCACTTAGGCAGTATATAAATGGGTCTTGTTTTCTTATTCATTCAACATCCTATGTCTTTTAGTTGGAGCATTTATTCTGTTTGGATTTAAAGTAATTTTGATAGCTGTGTACTCATTGCCATATAAAAATGTCTTCTGGTTGTTTTTCTAGTTCTTCTCTGTTCATGCCTTCTCTTGGTTTCTTCCCTTATGGTTTGATGGATTCCTTCAATGTTCTGTTTGGATTTCATTCTTTTTTATATGTGCACCCATTGTAGGTTTTCAGTTTGGGGTCACCATGAGATTCATATATGTGAATCTGTATGTGTAGCTGACTATTTTGATAGTCACTTAAGTTTGAAAGCATTTTAAAAGCCATGAATTTTTACTCCCCTTGCACCATTCTATGTTTTTGATGTCATTTTAGAACCTTTTATTTTGTGCATCCCTTAGCTACTTTCTGTATGTAGTTATAGTTGATTGCACTATCTTTGTCTTTTAACCTTTATATTAACTTTTTAAATGGCTGATCCACTGCCATTATGAAATATTAGCCTTTACTAGTGAGCTTATATCTTTATATATTTTCTTATTTCTAGTTGTGGCCTTTTCTTTTTATTTAAATAATGCCCTTTAACGTTTCTTGCGAGGCTAGTTTAGCAGTGATAAACTCTTAGTTTTTGCTCATCTGGGAAATGCTTCATCTCTCCTTAAATTCTGAATGGTAATCTTGACAGAGTACTCTAAATTGTTTAAGTTTTCTCCTCTCAGCACCTCAAATATATCCTTTTACTTTCCGGACTGTAAAGTTTCAGTTGAAAAATCAGCTGACAGTTTTGTGGGCTTTCCTTTGTTTGTGAGTAATCATTTTTCTCTTTTGCTGCCTTTAAGATCTCTCTTTTGGAGTTCCCATCATGGCTCAGTGGTTAAAGAATCCAACTAGCAACCGTGAGGACAAGGGTTCAATCCCTGGCCTTGCTCATTGGGTTAAGGATCTGGCCTTGCTGTGAGCTGTGGTATAGGTCACAGACATGGCTTGCATCCTGCATTGCTGTGGCTGTGGCATAGGCCAGCAGCTTCAGTTTCCACTCCAATTCAACCCATAGACTGGGAACCTCCATATGCTGTGGTGCAGCCCTAGAAAGACAAAAGACAGTAACAACAAGAAAAACATTCTGTCTTTAACTTTTGTCATTTTAATTACAATATATCTTGGTATGGATCTTTTTGAATTCATCTTGTTTGGAACTCTTTGCTATTCCTATATCTGAGTGTCTGTTTTATCTTTTTTTTCCTCCCCCGATTAAGGACGTTTTCAGCCATTATTTCTTCAAATAAATTTTCTGTGTCTTTCTCTGTCTCCTTTTAGGACCCCTATAATTCAAATGTTATTATGCTTGATGGTCTCCTAGAGTTATCTTAACTCTCCTACTTTTTTTTCTTCCCTTTGCTACTCTGATTGGATGATTTCTAATATTCTATCTTCCACTTCACTTATCCATTCTTCTTTACCATCTAGTATGTTGTTGATTCCCTGTGGTATATTTTTATTTCATGTATTGTATTCTTCATTTCTTATTGGTTCCTTCTATTTTCTAGGTCTTTGTTGAAGTTTTCACTGAGTTTCTTTGTTCTCTCAAGCTTGGTAAGCATCTTTATGACTTGCTTTGAATTATTTATCAGATTTATTACTTATCTCTATTTCATTATTGCTTTTTTCTAGGGTTTTATTTTGTTCTTTCATTTAAAACATTTCTCTAACTCCTTATTTTGTTTGAATTGAGGATTTTATTTCTATGAATTAGGAAAAAATCACATTTCCTGGTCTTTAAGGAATGGTCTTGTGTGGGAGCATACCCTGTGTGGACTACTTGCATCTGGTGACTTGGCTGTCTGGCTGGAGCTGGAACATTTGTTGCTCAGGGGCTGTGCCTAGGGAGCACTGTGTCTGAGGTCACCTTGGCAGATTGGGTAGAGCTGGAGCAGGCCCTGGAAAGGGGAAATCATGAGGCTAAAGCTGTGTTGGTGGGTGACTGGAGCTGGAACAGCCGCAAGGTTGGGGAAGTCCTAGCAGAGTCTCAAACAATGGTATTAACTAGGACCTGGAGAGGGCTCCAGCAGTTCCCTGACCATTTGCAGGAATTTCCAAGATTAGTAAGTGGATTTTATTCCTGTATATTCTAGATGTTCCCTACACTGCTTGTTTTTCACTGTGTCCCAGGGTAGGCAAACATCCATTTGGGGCCCTTGGCAATATTTCTCCCTACTGTAGGTCACCACATCAGGGAGTTCATATGGATATTTTCTAGATATCTTTTGTATTCATTTCTTTATGGTTCTCTGTTGTTCAATTGGCCCTTGGGTGTTCTTCAAGCTCTATAAGTAGTTGTACATTCAGTACATACATGGAAGGAAGTGATCTCAAGGTTGTTCTATGCCACCATCACTGGGATTTATTCTTAAATACTTGCTTGGTATTCCTTCTAATTTTGATTTCTGATGTTGTATAGATTCTTAATAAACCTTCTAGGAATTTTTAGGCTCATATCCCAGAGATTATTATTCCTATCTTAGGTGATGGTAATTTTTATGTTTTTCTCCACCAAGCAATTTTTAAAAACATTCCATTCTTTTCATGGCCCTGGAGCAATTTAAGTACTAGTCTCTCTTGATAGGAATACAAACATTAAGAGAGCATGAACATCCCTGGATATATAAAGGCAGAGAGACAATTTCAGGGGGATATAGTATTCTGTTTCCTTTGAAAAATGTGCCCTTTCTCCATTGGAAAGAGCAAAGATGCTCCAGATACTTTTATATAAAAAACAAAACAAACAACAAACGTCCCTGAAAGGCCTGTAGGGGGAGAGCTATACAAAAAAATCATAAATTCTAAGCCATTAGCAAGGGTTATTAATGAGGGAACATAAAGATGTGCTTTCCTGTCTTTATAGATAGAAGTTCTAGATACTAACCTTCTATCTTCTCTATGACTTTGCTACAATAAATGTTTACTTTTTCAAGGAATCATCTACTAGTTTCCCTTCTGCATCATGTGGGACATTTTAATATTTCCCACTTCACAGCTTCCTTCCTCAGATTGATCTACTGGACTGTGAAATAAAAAGACTCTTTACATCTATGATTCTCACTTTTAAGATGTAAATATACAATGACTCTGATCCTGGAGTCCAAAGAAAATTGGTCAAACCAAGCCTGCCTGAGTTCCCAAAAGGTAGATGGAACCTGAATAGTTACCTGAAAGACAGAGATTGAAAAAGACCACAGCCATTAGTAAGTTGATGATTTAGGAGTAATATTTGAAGTTCTGCTTTTCTCACTTCAGTTCTTATATCCATCTTTGTGGAGAGACCTTGAGATGAAATGACCACTTCTCAAAGGGAAACCACATTGAGAGAAGAAATTTGTCTATGGAGTCTGTATATCCATGTTTCTTTTAAGCTTTTGTTTCAAAGGTGACTTTCATGAGGGGAGGCTCTGAAATAATTAAAACAGGAAATCAATGATGAAATCATTGAATTAAATAAAATTGAGACCACTTTTTGATGTCATTATAAGAAATAAATCTCTAATTATAAATAGAATTTTTTTTAAAGAGATCATGTGAAATTACACTTTCATTCCTGCTGTGGCATTTCCAACATTTACAGTGAAAATAATTAGTTCAATGTTCTTTTTTGAAGAACGAATAGAAATACACTTGTCTTTTTATAATTATGAAATATCTGTTGTTAATATGTCTCCCCTTAGCTGTAAAACACCCTAGGTCAAACCTAATTTCTTTAGGAAGTAGATATTATGATGTGACCAGTGTACAAAGATATAACTAAATAGTTCACCTAAGCCTTGAGATAGGCAATATCAAGGATATTAAGTTACTATCACAGTTTTGCTTCAGTTAAAAACAAATTCTTCACAACACCCAGAAGCTGGGGGCAAGATGAGGATTGTGAGAGCTCTTTTACATGAAAGAGTTTAGGAATAAGTATTTATTATATGAATATGTCAGAATAATTTTGGAAATGCAAGACCCTAATAGCAAAGTTAATGTTAAAAAAATGTGTAAAGAAATTGACATATATTGGCTGCAAGACTAGAAGGGTTAATAGGGCTTCTAAATCTCCTTTAATATGTACCTTATCATATTTCATTCCTAATGCTTGCTCATTAATCTGGTTCAGATGGAAGCTGCACTGTTAAAAGCTTGCTGATGCTTCCAAATATTAACAACCCTCTTCTATGTTCAGAAATTTTTAGAAACACATTTAATGTGTATGAGTAAAGAGTTGTTATTATTTTCATTTACTAACTTGAAATTTTAATCAGTGCCAGATAATAATTTATTTTGTACACTTAGCTTCTCATGCAGAAATATTAGACCAAAATCTACTAATTAATTAGGAAGTCCTATTTTATTCTTTTGTTTAATTTGCTCCTAATTTTTTGTCTCATCAACAAAGTTCTGCAACCTTTAGTTCTGCAAATGTTAGCTACTGCAGAATCATCAATAGAACAAATGCACCATTTCAATATTTCACTCCAAAAAAGTCAATATTTTCCCTCAAGGAAGAAAAAAGCGCACACTGATGACAATAATTAGGAAGACAGAGTAGAAAAAGAGTGGTTGAGAAAAAACTGTTATTAGGCCCCAAGTCTGATTTAAGTGCTGTGGGTAGCATTTTACTCTCAGCTCATTTCAAGACCCTGCTGGAGAATTGTACAAGAGGTTGTTAAAAGGAGGTAGTTAAAAGTTTCAGGTCATTAGGATTTATGTCTGCACTGCTCTGAGAGGAAGGCATTTTTTTTTCCCCAAGTCCGAAGTGTTGTTTTGGCCCATTGTCAGCTGGAAAACTGATGTCTTGTAGGTGAGATATTTGTTGCACTATATCACCTCATGGAAGATGGTGCTTCATTCTATCTAGAGAAATAGAGAATTTTTGCCTCAAATTTAACCATTTATGGTTGATTTTTTACTTTTTCTCTTGCATACAATTTATTGTACACCAGCTGCTTATTCAGGACATAGGGTCTCCTGAGTGCAGCATCTAGTAACTTAAATTCATATGCTTGTTTTTTTGCTTTATTAGTACAAAATCTAAAATGTGTAACAGTATGTAGTATTTATGCATTTAGACAATTGTTAACTAACACATAACCCTTACTGTTTATTAAAAACGCTAATTGAAAATTCATTCATTTGAAAATTTGGTCTTTTCATAATCCTTTTTATTTCAGTCAATTCTTTCATGAGTTTTTGTTCTGAAATTTTTAATTGTCAGGGATAACTCTTCCATTAAAATTCTTAAGTCATTTTTAGAAGTTACTTTAAATTCTGAGGTAGTAAAGAACATTCCAACCCAGTACATTTGGCCATAAAACCACTGTTTGAAAATATGCTATAACGGTGTGCTCATTATATTACCATAATAGCTTAAAAATGTACACTTTCTGACTCAAGAAAAAATTAGGACTTCTGCAATATGCAATTTATTTTGCAGCCTAAGAAAACTTATTGGAAATTTCTTTCAATGACCAACATGCTTAACTTGAAGTAAAACAAATACCAATTCACTTTATTTCTCATCCTTACCTGGAATCTTTCTGCAGATTTTAAATTGGGATGTTGAATACACCAGATGGCATCTAGTAGCAGTACTTGGCAAGGAAATTATGAATTGACAGAAGATAAACACAAACTTGCAATGTAATACTAAAATCTTCAATTTGCAGGTTTCTATAATGTCTTGTGCTAGGACTAATGACAAGATTGTGTAATAAATATGGGAGAATTCAGCAATTTGTAAATATCTTTATTAACTCAAGCAATCCATTTTGTATTTTTTATTTAACTCTGTGACATAATTAAATTTATTTAAAATATTTTGAACTAAAAGGAAGTATATTTTTTCTAGCATCATCCACATTTATGAAATTTTAAAGATAATATTTGATTAAAACAAAACATGGGTCATGTAGTTGCAAAACTTATCATATTTCTGTTCCTCAATGAACTGTAGCTCATAGTGAGTTGTCAGAGTCTTTTGTCAACTTGAACATCTCCAAGAGCTTTATTAAGAAATGGTCTTATCCCTCAACAAGTAAAAAATAAATGTCAGGTAAAAGGGGGACTTAAAAAGTTAGAATATGTTTATTCTCCTCTAAATTCATGTGTTATCAATGGAAATAGTTATTTTTCATTAGCTATAGAAATAGTTGTTTTTGCTAATTTTCCATTGTAGTTATGAATAAATTTTGGAGAGTTAATCTTATATAAATCCTATATACAAGAACTGCCATCTAAGAATAGTTACCCTTTGTAAATAAATTTAGATTTCTATAAATACTTCATAATTCAAATATATATATTTACTGGCTTGAATTACTTACCCAAAATGTATAGTATGCTTTTGAAATCTGAGGAGTGAGAATAATAGCAAAAGCTTACCATAAGACTCTGATTGTAAATTGGTAAAAATCAATATGATGGAAAAAAGTCGTAATGATTTTATGGCTTTAGAAAGAAGATGATAAAAACATTTTTTTTGTAATATTGACTTATTGACAAGTTGGAGAGCCTAGGAACTTGGTAATAAAAAAGTAGTCATTCCATATGGAATATAGATTGCTAGCTTGAAAGACAATGGGGATTTAATGGGGCAATCACATTTACATTTCTCAACAGCTGAGCACTCTAATTTCTACTTTAAAAACTTAATAACAAAAAAAACCTTTTTTCTTAAATCAGTATGCTGGTTTGTTTGACTATGCATGATTTATTTGTCATTGATATTTAAGGATACAAGATAGTCCCAATTTTATGTTTTTCTAGACTGCATTATTATAAATTTAAATATCAGTACTGAAGGTTTCCTATCCGAGTAAGATGACAATTTTTAAAGGTCCTAAATAAATACTGATGTCTTGTAAAAATTTTGGTTGTGTTCTAATTATAAAATGAAATGCATTCTATTTATAGGATTGTTAGAAAATTAAATTCATCCACCCTTATCTAGGAATTAAAGACATTATGAAAGATTCAGAAAAAATGTTGTACTTGTGAATTTGTATTAATGATTAATTATAATAGAATAAATCATTGTCCTGCTTGTTAGGTTTTCACACTTTAAACATTGTGCAAAGGCAATTATTGATGATTCTTGCAAGACTGCTAATCTTGCTAATGGTTCAAAAAATTCACTAACAAATACCCATTGCTTGTTTGACAGAATATTAAAAAGACAGCAGGTGAGTCACTGTACACCATCAGAAGAATTGATTATGCTTCCATTGCTTTGCACCTCAGTTGTCTTTTATAATTTATGTCAGTTTGGCTCATAGCATCATGTTGAGTGCTCCCTCTCTGGAGCTATATTCATTTTATCATTTGGTTCCAACAAATCTGCTTGATATATAGATTTCTGCTATAAAAATCAATCTTATAATACATGTTTGCCATATGTAAGTTTCCAACTGCTTTGAACCTATTGACTGTCAGTCCTTAAGCACTTACTGCTTACTTTAGCAACAACATCATAGGTTTTCTAAAAATCCAAAAAAACCTTTCATATCTGGTGCCAGAAAAAGATTTTGCAATATTTTCATTTTCATTATAAAACAGAGTTTGGTGTTCATTCAGAATATACTCAAGCCCATTATATATATTTCCTTTGCTGCAACATGAATCCAATCTATTGTGCTGGGTCTTTTTCCCTGGTGTACTTACTTTTCTTCAATACGAAATCTATATAATGTACAAGAAGTGCAATCATCCTGAACACATGGAGTCTGATTAGATAGCTGTCATACCTACATACAGTCTGATTTTCACACAGGAATTTTACACACACATATACACATACACACAAACATTCCCTTGAAAATAAAAAGATTAAGACAACTTGCCTGAAGCACTTAGCTGGACTTTAATTATATTTTCAGGGAAGGCCCAAATATGCCTTTGAAAGATAAACTATTTTCATTCTGGGAAATTTTACTTTATATTTTCACTGGAGGGACCAAAAAAAAGTGTTAAAAAGAAACAAGCATGTTGTCATAAAATTATTTTTTAAACAAGATTCTTAAAAAAAGACTCTATAGCTGTATTTAAACCATAGTTTCAGAGTATCCAGAATCATGAGGCAAAACACATGGAGAGAGCACTATTTTCTACAATTTATTTCGTAAACTCTGGAACATTTAAAATTTGCTTTATGTAAATAAAAAGAGTTTGGGTATCATTTTTGAAGTTTTAATGGCCACAGAAAATTTATTTAATGTTATATTAATTATTGCTTATTTTAACTAAATTTTGGATTCTTTAACTTTATATGTGTCTGGGACTTCACTAAATTTATAACAAAGTGAATGTTTTGGAGTTTATTTTGTCCAATAAAATATCCAAATGCTCTCAGTTTATTTTTTTTCTACTAGGATGTGTTTTTTTTTTTTAACTAAAATTTACTTTCCTTCCTTAAGTAATTTTGTACTATGTACTACTCATTTTCGTAAGCCTCAAATACATAGATTTAAGTAATGTCTCTGAAAAACAGGTTCTCTAATATTGCCTTAGGAAAGATTAGGGGGTATTCAGACATAGTGATTTCTATGAAGTTATTAACATATTTTATAGACAACTGCTTTAATATTCATATGAAAAAGACAGATGACTTGCAAGGTGAAAATGGTCGATTTTAGTCTTTCTTTTTTATCAAATAAATTTGCATTATTGCCTATTCCTAGACATGAATCTTATATTTAACCTATTCCAAAAGCTAAGTATCATTATTATTATCATTGTTATTATTATATGCATTTAGAAGGATGAACAGAATCTGTGGCTAAAAAAGAAGCATAGTGTCTGAATAGACATTTTTCAAAAGAAGACATACAGTTGGTAAACAAGTACATGAAAAGATGCCCAACATCAGTAATCATCAGGGAAATGCAAAGCAAGGCTATAATGAGATATTAACTCACACCTGTGAGAATGGCTGTTATCAAGAAGACAAGAAATAACAAATTTTGATGAGAATGTAGAGAAAAGGGAAATTTTGTGTACTATTGGTAGAAGTGTAGATTGGTGCAGCCACTGTGGAAAACAGTATGAATTTTCCTCAAAAAATTGAGAATAGATCCAACATGTGATACACCAGTTACACTTCTGGTATTTTATCTGAAAAAGGAGGAAAAAACCCACTAACTTAAAAAGACATGTGTATCCCCATGTTCATTAGAGCATTTATAATAGCCAAGATATGAAAATAACCTGAGTCCAAAAAGGGATGAATGGGTAAAGATGTCACATAAACAAATTAATAATTGAGAAAGCATGACTTTTGCAGATACCAAGGTGAAAACTGTATCTATAAATCATATTTAATAATGAAAAATGAGATAGTTCCCTTCTAGGTTCAGGAACAAGGCAAGGGTATTCCTTCTCACAACTTCTATTTACATTGTATTGGAAGTCCTAGCTAGTGCAATTAAGACAGAGAAAATAAATAAAGTATACAGATTAGAAAAGAAGAAATAAAACTACCTTTGTTGGCAGATCGCTTAGCTGTCTACGTAGAAAGTCCCAAAGAATCAATAAAAATTCCTGGAATTAACAAGTGATTATAGCAAGGTTTCAGAATGCAAGGTTAGTATGCAAAAATTAATGCTTTTTTGTACAGCAGCAACGAATAGTTGGACTTTGAAATTAAAAACACAATACCATTTAAATTAGCACCAAAAAAGAAATACTTAGGTACAACTTTAACAAAATATGTACAAAGTCTATATGAGAAAATACAAAACCCTGGAGAAGGGATCTAAATAAATGGAGCGATAGTCCATATTCATGGATTAGAAGACTCAATATTAAGATATTTGTTCTTCCAACTTGATCTATAGGTTCAAGGCAATCTAAACAAAATCCCAGGAAGTCATTTTGTAGATATGAACAAACTAATTCTAAAGTTTATGTGGAAAAGTGAAAGACCAGAATAGGCAATACAACATTGGAGGAAAAGAACAAAGTCATAGAAAGTCAGAGGACTGATATCTCACTTCAACATGATAGTGAGTAAACAAGAGAGTGTGGTAGTGGCAAAAGAATAGACAGAGATCAAAGGAGTAGAATAGAGAGCCCAGAAATGGACCCATATAAATATATTCAACTCACATTTGACAAAGGAGGAAAGGGATAGTTTTTTCAACAAATGACCTGGGTACAACTTGACATCTATATACAAAGGAATTAACCTAGATCCAGACCTTATACCTTTCACAAAAATTACCTCAAATTGGATCATAGCTCTAAATGCAAAGCATAAAATTGAAAAATACTAGAAGATAACATAGAAGTAAATGAAAATGACCTTGGTATTGCCAATGACTTTTTAGAGACACCATCAGAAGCACAGTCCATGAAATAAAAATTTGCTAAACTGGACCTCATTAAATTAAAAAAATCTTCTTTGTAAAAGACATCACTAAAAGAATGAGAAGACAAGCCACAGATTAGAAGAATATCCTTGTACAACACATCTGATGAAGAAATGAGAAAGTAAACTACAGATTGGGAGGTAATATGTTCAGAAGACATATTTGATAAAAAAAATTATTATACAGGAGTTCCCGTCGTGGTGCAGTGGTTAATGAACCCGACTAGGAACCATGAGGTTGTGGGTTCGATCCTTGCCCTTGCTCAGTGGGTTAACGATCCGGCGTTGCCGTGAGCTGTGGTGTAGGTCACAGACGCGGCTCGGATCCTGCGTTGCTGTGGCTCTGGCGTAGGCTGGTGGCTACAGCTCCAACTGGACCCCTAGCCTGAGAACCTCCATATGCCACGGGAGCAGCCCAAGAAATGGCAAAAAGACAAAAAAAAAAAAAATTTACAAAATCTACAAAGAATTTTTAAAACTCAACAATAAGGAGACAAATAGCTCAATTAAAACACCCACAAAGACCTCAATAGAAACTTCACCAGAGCAGAGATACAGATGGCAAGTAGAATATAAAAATGCTCAACATCATGTATCATTAGGCAATTGCAATTAAACTGTAATGAGATATCACTACACACCATTAGAATGGCTAAAATCAAAATCCTGACAACACCAAATGCTGGGGAGGATATGGAACAACAGGAAATCTAATTTGTTACTGGTGGAAATGCAGAAATGGTACACAGCCTCTTGAGAAGACTGTTTCGCAGTTTCTTACACAGTTAAATGTATTCTTACTATGTGATTGAGCAGTTGGATTCCTTAGTTTTTACCCTAATTAGTTGAAAATTTATGTCTACATGAAAATGTGTACATGAGTATTTTTTGCAGTGTTATTCATAATTGCCAAAACTTTAAAATTACCGAGACATACTTCAGTAGGGGATGCAGTCAACTGTGGCAATTCATACACTGGAATGTTACTAAGCAATTAAAAAAAAAAGATATCAAGCCACATAGAGGAATTCAAACAGAATCCAGTGTGCCCCTGAGATGAGAAAATAGAGTTGTTAATTTTAAGAGTTCAAGTTGTTAGAATTTTCAGGACACAATATGGGGAAGAAAGGAATACATGGAGAAGAGAGATGGAACTCTGGAAACCTGCACAAGTCTTTGCCATCTGCAGCATAGAAGTCTGTATTTGAAACCTACCTCTTGGCCTGCTACTGGGACTTGGTAACAATGAAACACAGGACCATGAGTCAATATAAACTGACCAAATAACCAGAATTTCTCATCTTAGATCTGGGTGCTCTCAGATGCACAGTCTTTTTCTGCTGTCATTCTTAAAATGTAGCAGTTCTTTGATCTATATTATATGACTAACACTATTATAGGAACTTGAATTTACATTATCTTACTTTTCCTTGAAGATACCTTCTCTATGTCCTTCCTTTTCCTTTTCTTATCAATCTTTGTTTCCTCCTTGACCTTTCTTCTGTTGTTGTTGTCTCTTTCCTTTCACTAGCTATTAATCTAAATGAGGAGGGTCAGATTAAACTTGCAAGAGTTAAATCAAATGAAAGGCTATAATTTTCAGTACGTTGAGAGTGAATACAAAGGAGTTTTTTGTAATGTTTTCATGTGCAATTTTGTTCAGCTTTTTAAAAATAATTACTATAGATGTGTTTTCCCTTATCTTAGAATAATACAATTATGTAGTTAACTATTCTTTTTTGTTTACTTGCAGTAGTTATTTTCTTGGTTGAATGAACAAATCTAATGATAGTTAAAGGGCAGTCTTTTGTTTGTTTTTGCCAGTTTTGTAGATTTTTCTTATATTATATTTAAGTGATATTCTTTCCCTCTTTAATGAGGAAAATAATATATATAAGTATATAAAATGTACTTTTTAAAAATTTTAAATGATTCTTTGAGTGTAGATCATTGGAAACTATTTTACCAGAGATAATGATTTTATTTTCATATTTTATCTGGCATTTTGATGAATGAAGTAGAGACATTTAAAATTAGGCTGTCTACCATATTGCTGAAAATGGAAGTTCAGCTACAGTTTTTTTTTCTTTTTCTTTTTTTTTTTTTTTTTTTTTTTTTTTTTTTTTAGTATAAGGAGTTTTATTTAGATTCAAAGAGCTTCTGTTTTCTTGGAGTGGAGTAAGATTTTCTGTGTTATATTAATACCCCACTTTCTGTTACTTCTCACAGCTACCAATACATTTGTATGTATAGTTAATGTATCTTTTAACTTCAGAAAATGCATTACAACTAATTTTTAAATTTTTTTTTTCACAGAATTACCCTATAGGTTACATGAGACAAATAATATTATCCTCATTTGGCCAATGAGAAAACTGAGGCAAATTAATCTAAACTGTTTCGCTTAAAGCTACTTAACAAACTCAGTATTAAATCTGACATTTAAATACATGTCTTTTGCATCTCAGCATAATTTGTATCCTATTAAATATGATCTAAATTGTTATTTCAGAAATAGCATCATGTATGTGAGTTTTTAAATACTCATCATTAAAATTATATGATCATAGCAGAGAAAGGCTTAAATAAAGGTAGATAATTTATTATTGAAAATAATTTTTGTTAAAATCCATATTTTTTTCCTAAATTTGTAGCATTGAGGGTCCATTTCTTTCTTTCATTCATTCTTTTTGCTTTTCAGGGCTGCACTGTGGCATATGGAAATTCCTAGGCCAGGGGTCAAATCAGGGCTACAGCTGCTAGGGCCTACACCACAACTGCAGCAACATGGGATCCAATTCGTGTCTGTGACCTACACCACAGATCTTGGAAATGCCAGATCCCCGACCCACTGAGTGAGGCCAGCGATTGAACCTGCATCCTCATGGATGCTAGCTATATTTGTTTCCACTGCACCAAAACAGAAACTCCCCGTTTCTTTTATTTATTATATAAATGTTTGCTGATGCTACTTTCCCTGCCCCACAATTCTTCTTTCCTAAACTCACTCCATAGTGCTTGAGCCCTCTAATTCCTAAGGGTAGGTAATATTACTCTACTTAGATGAGTAAATAAAAATCATTCTATGTTAGAGTTTCTCTTTATCTTTAGTCATCCTCTCTTTTTCCTTTTAGAGAAAAATACTTCTCTATTCTATTACAAAATTACAACTTTCAGCTCTCCTTTTCCTCCCATAGCTGCAGGTAATTTGCTACTTCAGTTTTCTCCATTCTGCTTTTGAATGTTCCCATCCATTAATTATTTTCTTTCCAAATGCTCAGTTCTTTTCTATCCTAAAAAATATTTCCTGAAACAAGTTTGTTTCTCAAACTACACCATCATTTCCTTTACTACACTGCTATCAAAGTTGTCAAAGATATGCTACTTTCCTAAATCCTTTCACATTCACTCATTCCTTAAATTTGTTGTCAGTAAATATTCTGGGTCACAGAGTCGTTCTAGCTTTTAAAAATTAGGTAAAATAATCCTGGAAAAACATTCGCAGTGACCAGATTCTTCATAAAAATCACTAACCTAGGTAATACCATGAAGAGACTACACACATGGTTACTAGTCAGCTGACCTTAAAATAATTTCTTGGATTATTAGAGTGAGCCCAGTGTAATCACATGACCCCTTAAAAGCAAAAAAGGAAAGCATGTATCAATCAGAGAGATGCAGCAGGAAAATAAGGCAAATTTTTTTTTTTCAAATAAGAGGAATTATGAGAGATTTATAGCATGAGAAGGCTATGAAGTGCCTTGCTGGTTCTGAGATGTAGGGTTCCATGTGCAAAGATTAGTTAAGTCCTCTGGAAGTTAATGAGAGTCCCATGCTGACAGCCAGAAAAGAAATTGAGACCACATTCATACAACTGTAAGTAAATGAATTTGGCTGAAACCTGAATGAGCTTAGAACTAGAATCTTCCCTCGAGCTTCCAAAATGCAGAATAGCTCTGTTGATACCTTACCTTTAACCCACTGTGACCTGTGTCAGGTTTGTGTCATATAGAAACTGAGCTAATAAATGTGTGTTATTTTAAGCTCTTAACTTTGTACTAATTTGTTACATAAGCAATTTAATGTCTATATACTTTTGGTTGATATTCCTGTAATCCAAAGATCCATACCAAAGGGTTCTTGGACTCAGGTTAGAAACTCTTGCCTTACCTTGAGATCTTAGTATTCAAATATGCAAGCCAGTTTTGAAAAAGATGATAAATAATATGATTTCTAAAGCCAGAAATATCTTAATTTCTTCTTATTCCTAATCTGGCCATCTGTACATCTTCCTTGGATAAATGTCTCTTCAGATCTTTTGCCCATTTTTCCACTGGGTTGTTGGCTTTTTTGCTGTTGAGTTGTATAAGTTGCTTCTATATTCTAGAGTTTAGGCCCTTGTCCATTGCATCATTTGAAACTATTTTCTCCCATTCTGAAAGTCGTCTTTTTGTTTTCTTTTTGGTTTCTTTTGCTGTGCAAAAGCTTGTCAGTTTGATTAGGATGCATTGGTTTATTTTTGCTTTGATTTCTGTTGCTTTGAGAAACTGACCTGAGAAAACATCTGTAAGGTTGATGTCAGAGAATATTTCGCCTATGTTCTCTTCCATGAGTTTGATGGTGTCTTGTCTTATATTTAAGTCTTTAAGCCATTTTGAGTTTATTTTCATACATGGTGCGAGAATGTGTTCTAGTTTCATTGATTTTCATGCAGCTGTCCTACCATTTTTATTGTTTTTTCTTAGTCTCCTTCCTATCTCCTTATATTTTGTGTATCCATCATTGGAGATTTTTCAAGATTTTCCATGAACATTTATATTCAGTTTTGAATTACATCATTGAGTCATTGCTTTACATATCACATCCTGAGAGACTAATAGATTGGTGCATGGGGTTTAAAGCTGTATAGAACTTCATTTGAATTTGAGCTCCATGTTTTATCACTATGTTAATTGGCTTGCACCTGATTAAACTATATGAAAAACAACCCTTGAGTCTTAGTTGTTTACAACACAAAAATTTTGTTTCCTTTCTTATATTTTATATCAGATGTGTTCTACATTGTTTTATATGCTGTATTTATACTGGATTCAGGCTGAGGAGAATATCCTATCTCCTGGAAAAAGGAAAAGGAAAATAACAAATCCATGTGATTGTTTTTGAAGGTTTTAATTGAATATAGCTAATGTATATGTTTAGAACAAATCATATAAACAAGCATGATATTTGTAATCTGCAGAAGTATATTCCTCCTTCAGGGGAGCATAGCAAATCATACGGCAAGGGACAGGGATATATAATCTTTCTACCAGAAAGGAGTTGGAAACAATATACAACCTATAAAAATTACTTTTACAGCAGTAGCAACTTGCCTATACTTTTTGTTTCATTTTACTGATTGATAAATTGAAGATAGCAATACTCATTCCACACAGCTGTCACTGAGAATAAATCAGTATACATGTTTAAAATACTTACCTTAGCATTTGAGCCATTGTAAGTGTTTAATAAATATTGGTTAATTACATTCTTCTTTTTTAATTATTCTTATCCTGAGCTCTAGTGCCCATATTTTTTTACTGTTTGGTGTTTTATTCTTACTCTGTCATTCCAATATATCTTAATACACATGTCTGTAATTCCTTATTATTTTCCCTGATAAGACATACATTTTTATCTTGTTTCAACCTTTGACAAAAGTAACTTTGACCTCTCAGTCACCTAGGAGAAAAAAAATAAGCTTCAACTATTTTTAGCATTTAGTATAGGAACAAGAAATACAATTATTTACTTTATTTATTATTTTATTTTCCCGCTGTACAGAAAGGGGATCAAGTTATTCTTACATGTATACATTACAATTACATTTTTTTCCCCACCCTTTGTTCTATTGCAACATGAGTATCTAGACAAAGTTCTCAATGCTATTCAGCAGGATCTCCTTGTAAATCTATTCAAAGTTGTGTCTGATAAGCCCAAGCTCCCAATACCTCCCACTCCCTCCCCCTCCCATCAGGCAGCCACAAGTCTCTTCTCCAAGTCCATGATTTTCTTTTCTGAGGAGATGTTCATTTGTGCTGGATATTAGATTCCAATTATAAGTGATATCATATGGTATTTGTCTTTGTCTTTCTGGCTCATTTCACTCAGGATGAGAGTCTCTAGTTCCATCCATGTTGCTGCAAATGGCATTATGTCATCCTTTTTATGGCTGAGTAGTATTCCACTGTGTATATATACCACATCTTCCAAATCCAATCATCTGTGGATGGACATTTGGGTTGTTTCCATGTCCTGGCTATTGTGAATAGTGCTGCAATGAACATACGGGTGCATGTGTCTCTTTTCAGTAGAGTTTTGTCTGGATAGATGCCCAAGAGTGGGATTGTGGGGTCATATGGAAGTTCTATATATAGATTTCTAAGGTATCTCCAAACTGTTCTCCATAGTGGCTGTACCAGTTTACATTCCCATCAACAGTGCAGGAGGGTTCCCTTTTCTCCACAGCCCCTCCAAACCTCATTTGTTATTTGTGGATTTATGAATGATGGCCATTCTGACTGGTGTGAGGTGGTATCTCATGGTAGTTTTGATTTGCATTTCTCTTATAATCAGCGATGTTGAGCATTTTTTCATGTGTTTGCTGGCCATCTGTATATCTTCCTTGGAGAAATGTCTATTCAGGTCTTT
This sequence comes from Sus scrofa, assembly GCF_054392235.1. Classification (NCBI taxonomy): domain Eukaryota; kingdom Metazoa; phylum Chordata; class Mammalia; order Artiodactyla; family Suidae; genus Sus; species Sus scrofa. Next base: position 79,464,780 of record NC_139389.1, read on the forward strand.
TGCCCATTTTTCCATTGCGTTGTTGGCTTTTTTGCTGTTGGGTTGTATAAGTTGTTTATATAATCTAGAGATTAAGCCCTTGTCCATTGCATCATTTGAAACTATTTTCTCCCATTCTGAAAGCTGTCTTTTTGTTTTCTTTTTGGTTTCCTTTGCTGTGCAAAAGCTTTTCAGTTTGATGAGGTCCCATTTGTTTATTTTTGCTCTAGTTTCTATTGCTTTGGGAGACTGGCCTGAGAAAATATTCATGATGTTGATGTCAGAGAGTGTTTGCCTATGTTTTCTTCTAGGAATTTGATGGTGTCCTGTCGTATATTTAAGTCTTTAAGCCATTTTGAGTTTATTTTTGTGCATGGTGTGAAGATGTGTTCCAGCTTCATTAATTTACATGTGGCTGTCCAGTTATCCCTACCGCTTGCAGAAAAGATGGTCTTTTTCCCATTTTATATTCTTGCCTCCTCTGTCAAAGATTAATTGACCATAGGTGTCTAGGTTTATTTCTGTGTTCTCCATTCTGTTCCATTGGTCTGTATGTCTGTTTCTGTACTAGTACCACAATGTCTTGATGAATGTGGCTTTGTAATATTGCCTGAAGTTTAGGAGAGCTATGCCTCCTGCTTGGATTTTGTTCCTCAGGATTGCTTTGGCAATTCTGGGTCTTTTGTGGTTCCATATAAATTTTTGGATTGTTTGTTCTAGTTCTGTGAAAAATGTCATGGGTATTTGATAGGGATTACATTGAATCTGTAGATTGCTTTGTGTAGTACGGCCATTTTTACAATATTGATTTTTCCAATCCAGGAACATGGAATATCTTCCCATTTCTTTACATCTTCTTTGATTTCTTTGATTAAAGTTTTATAGTTCTCGGCATATAGGTCCTTTACCTCTTTGGTCAGGTGTATTCCAAGGTATTTGATTTTGTGAGGTGCAATTTTAAAAGGTATCGTATTTTTGTATTCCTTTTCTAATATTTCATTGCTTGGTATACAGAAATGCGACTGACTTCTGAATGTTAATCTTATATCCTTCTACTTTGCTGAATTTAGTAATCAGTTCAAGTAGTTTTTGGGTTGAGTCCTTAGGGTTTTTTATGTATAGTATCATGTCATCTGCATACAGTGACAGTTTGATCTCTTCTCTTCCTATATGGATGCCTTTTATTTCTTTTGTTTGTCTAATTGCTGTGGCTGGGACTTCCAAAACTATGTTGAATAGCAGTGGTGAGAGTGGGCATCCCTGTCTTGTTCCAGATTTGAGTGAGAAGGCTTTCAGTTTTTCCCCATTGAGTATTATATTTGCTGTGGGTTTATCATAAATGGCTTTGATTATATTCAGGAATGTTCCCTCTATACCCACTTTGGCGAGGGTCTTGATCATGAATGGATGTTGGACTTTGTCAAATGCTTTTTCTGCATCTATTGAGATGATCATACGATTTTTTTGACTTTTTTTGGTTAATGTGGTGTATGATGTTGATTGATTTGCTTATGTTGAACCATCCTTATGAACCTGGGATGAACCCTACCTGGTCATGGTGTATAATTTTTTTGATGTGTTGTTGGATTCGGTTGGCTAAGATTTTGTTGAGAATTTTTGCATCTATATTCATCAATGATATTGGCCGATAGTTTTCTTTTTTGGTGGTATCTCTGTCTGGTTTTGGAATGAGGGTGATGGTGGCATCATAGAATGTCTTTGGGAGTATTCCTTCTTCAACCTTTTGAAAGAGTTTAAGGAGGATAGGCACCAGATCGTCTTTATATGTTTGACAGAATTCGTCTGGGAAGCCATCTGGTCCTGGACTTTTTTTTGTAGGGAGTGTTTTTATGACATCTTCAATTTCATTTCTAGTGATCGGTCTGTCCAGTTGGTCTGTTTCTTCTTGATTCAGTTTTGGTAGGCTGTAAGATTCTAGAAAATTGTCCATTTCTTCCAGATTGTCAAGCTTGTTGCCATATAGTTGTTCATAGTATTCTCTTATGGTTTTTTGTAGAAATACAATTATTTTAAAATTCAGATACAATGTATATCTCAAATAATACTAAGATTGGCAAATAATGGAGTAGTTTCTTTCCCTTCTATCATATTTTTAACCCTGTGCCCTGATGTTTGAGTTCCTTTTTTAATTTATGTGATTTTGATTAGATGAAAGTCAGTTTTAAGCACATTTCTAAATTAAAATTGTAATCACTTCTTTTTTTTAAGGAAAAAAGAGCTTTTTTTTCTTTTGTGATGAGAAGTCTTAGGATTTGCTATCAACTTTCACATAAACTATATAGCAGTGTTAGCAAGTCATTATAGTATGTGTTACATCCCTAGTACTTATTTATCTTATAACTAGAAATTTGTACTTTTTGACCATCTTTATCCATTTCCCCATCCCCTTTTAACATGCCTCAGGTAACCACAAAACTGATCTCTTTTTCTGTAAGTGTGACTTTTAGATTTCCTTTCCTTTTTGACTCTACATGTAACTGTGAGCACACAGTATTTGTCTTTCTGTCTGACTTATTACACTTGGCATATACCCTCAGGGTCCATCCACATAGTCGCAAATGACAAGATCTCCTTATTTTTAATGGAGTAATAATATTTCATTGTTTAAATATAACACTTTTTTTAATCTATTCATCAGTGACAAATACTTCAGTTGTTGTCTTGTCTTGCCTATTGTAAAATATGCCACAATTAATATGTGTGCATTTATCTTTTTTAGTTAGTGTTTTTATTTTGTTTGGATAATCTCTCAATGGAATTGCTGGATCATGTGATAGCTCTATATTCAGGTTTTTTTTGGTGGAACCTCCATATTGTATTTAATACTGAATGCACCAATTTACACTCCCACCAACAGTGCACAAGGGCTCCCTTTTTACCAAAACTTATTTTTCCTCTCTTCTTGATGAAGGTAATTCTAACAGATATGAGTTGATATCTCATGTGGTTATGATTTGCATTTCCCTCATAATTAGTTATGTTGAACACTTTTTCATGTACCTGTTAACTATTTGTATATCTTTAGAAAAATGTCTGTTCATATCCTGTGCCTGATTTTTTAAAATTGAAATATAGTTGAGTTTCAATGTTGTGTCAGTTTCTGGTGTACAACAAAGTGATTAATATTCAGTTCTATTATGATTTATTATAGGATATTGAATATAATTCCCTATGGCATACAGCAGGACCTATTTATCTATTTTATATATAGTAGCTTGAATCAGCTAATCCCAAACTTCTAATTTATCCATCCCCCACCACCTTTCCCCTTTGGTAAACATGTTTGTTTTCTATTCCTGTTATACTGTTGCTGTCTTGTAAATAAGTTCATTGGCATGGTATTTCAGATTCCACATGTAAGTGATCATATGGTATTTTTCTTTATATTTTTTTAAATTTATTTTTTATTGTTATTTCCCCCAACACAATTTTTTTCCCATTGTACAGCATGGGGACCCAGTTACACATACATGTATACATAATTTTTTTTCCCATTGTTGTGCTGCGTTGTGAGTATCTAGACATAGTTCTCAGTGCTACACAGCAGGATCTCATTGTTAATCCATTCCAAAAGCAAACCTAATCAAACTGACAAGCTTTTGCACAGCAAAGGAAACCAAAAAGAAAACAAAAAGACAACTTACAGAATGGGAGAAAATAGTCTCAAATGATGCAACTGACAAGGGCTTAATCTGTAGAATACACAAGCAACTTATACAACTCAACAGCAAAAAAGCCAACAACGCAATTGAAAAATGGGCAAAAGACCTGAATAGACATTTCTTCTTTATCTTTCTTACTTCACTTACTATGATCATCTTTAGGTCCATCTGTTTTGTAAATGGTATTGTTTTCTTGGTTTTTCTTCCAGTAGTTTTATCAGAGTATAGAAATAATAGATTTTTTTGCATATTGATTTTTATCCTGTAGCTTTACTGAATTCATTTATTATTTCTAACTGTTTTCTGGTGGAGTCTTTAGGGTTTCCTCTTTATAATATCATGTCACTTGAAAATAGTTATAGTTTTAATTTTTCATTTCTGTTTGGGATGTGTTTTCTTTCCTCTTCTTGCCTAATTGTTCTGACTAGAACTTCTGCCTTTGTTGAAAGTTTGTTCATGAATGGCTGCTTAATTTTTTCAAATTCTTTTTGTGCATCTATTGAGATAATTACGTAATTTTTTCCTTCATTTTGTTAATGTGAGGTATCACATTGATTCAGAGATATTATGCCATCTTTGAAACCCTGGAATGAAACCCACATATTATCTTCTAATCTATTGTTAAATTTGCTAGTGTTTTTTTGAGGATTTTTCTATTTATGTTAATCAGGGATATTGGTCTGAACTTCTTTCTTTCTTTTTTTTTGTAGTTTCTTCATGTGATTTTGGTAAAAGGGTAATGTTGACTTCATAAAATGAGTTTGGAAGTCCCTTCCTTTACACTTTTTTTTGGAAAAACTTGAGTGATGTGTTCACTCTTCTTTAAATATTTGGTAAAATATAATAGTGATACTATGAAGTCCTGGACTTTTGTTTTTTGGAAGTTTTTGACTATTAACTCAGCCTCCTTGCCATTAATTGATCTGGTCAGATTTTCTGTTTCTTCATGATTCAGTCCTGGTGGTTGTATGTTTCTAGGAATACACAATTTATTATAAGTTATCCAATTTGTTGGTTTTAATTGTTTGTAGTAGTATCTTATGAGCCTGTTTATTTCTGCAGTATAATTTGTAATGTCCCTTCTTTCATTTATTTTTATCATTTAAAAAATCTTAAACTTAAAGTATAGTTGATTTACAATGTCTCTTCAACTTCTGTTGTACAGCAAAGTGACCCAATCACACACAGTTCCCTGTGGGCTGTACAGTAGGGCCCCAATGCCCATTCATTCCAAATATAACAGTTTGCATCCACAAACCCCCAATTGTCCATCCATCCCACTCCCTCCTCCCTAGGAACCACAAATTTCCTTTCCTTGGGCATCATCTGTTTCTGTTTTGTATATAGGATCATCTGTGCTATATTTTGGATTCCACAAATGGTATCATATGGTATTTGTGTTTTTCTTTCTGGCTTACTTCGCTTAGTATGGGAATCTCTAGTCCCATCCATGTTGCCACAAATGGCATTTGTCTCTTCTATGGCTAATATTTAACTGTACATATGTACCACAACTTTTTTTAAATTTAATGATTTTTATTACTTTCCATTATAGCTGGTTTACAGTGTTCTGTCAATTTTCTACTGTACAGCAAGGTGACCCAGTCACACATACATATATACTTTCTTTTTTCTCACATTATCATGCTCCATCATAAGTGACTAGATATAGTTCCCAGTGCTATACAGCAAGATCTCATTGCTTATCCATTCCAAAGGTAATAGTTTGCATCTATTAACCCAAATTCCCAGTGCATCCCACTCCCTCCCCCTTGGTAACCACAAGTCTATTTTCCATGTCCATGATTTTCTTTTCTGTGAAAAGTTTCATTTGTGTTGTATATTAGATTCCAGATATGTGATATTATATGGTATTTGTCTTCCTCCTTCTGACTTTACTTAGTAATAGAGTCTCTAGTTCCATCCATGTTGCTGCAAATGGTATTATGGCTGAATAGTATTCCATTGTGTATATATACCACATCTTAATCCAATCATCTGTCAATGACATTTAGGTTGTTTCCATGTCTTGGCTATTGCAAATAGTTCGGCAAGGAACATATGGGTGCATGTGTCTTTTTCAAGGAAAGTTTTGTCTGGATATATGCCCAAGAGTGGGATTGCTAGGTCATATGTTAGTTCTATATATGGTTTTGTAAGGTATCACCATACTGTTTTCTATAGCAGTTGTACCAAATTACATTTCCACCAACAATGCAGGAGGGTTCCCTTTTGTCCACACACTCTTCAGCATTTGTTATTTGTGGACCTATTAATGATGGCCATTCTGACTGGGTTGAGTGGTACCTCATAGTAGTTTTGATTTGCATTTCTCTAATAATCAGTGATGTTGAGCATTTTATCATGTGCTTGTTGTCCATGTACATATCTTCTTTGGAGAAATGTCTATTCAGGTCTTTTGCCCATTTTTCCATTGGGTTGTTGGCTTTTTTGCTGTTGAATTGTATAAGTTGTATCATTTGAAGCTATTTTCCCCCATTCTGTAAGTCGTCTTTTTTTTTTTCCTTTTATGGTTTCCTTGGCTGTGCAAAAGCTTTTCAGTTTGATTAGGTCTCATTTGTTTATTTTTGTTTTTATTTCTGTTGCTTTGGGAGACTGACCTGAGAAAGCATTTGTAAGGTTGATGTCAGAGAATATTTTGCCTATGTTCTCTTCCAGGAGTTTGATGGTGTCCTGTCGTATATTTAAGTCTTTAAGCCATTTTGAGTTTATTTTTGTGCATGGTGTGAAGATGTGTTCCAGCTTCATTAATTTACATGTGGCTGTCCAGTTATCCCTACCGCTTGCAGAAAAGATGGTCTTTTTCCCATTTTATATTCTTGCCTCCTCTGTCAAAGATTAATTGACCATAGGTGTCTAGGTTTATTTCTGTGTTCTCCATTCTGTTCCATTGGTCTGTATGTCTGTTTCTGTACTAGTACCACAATGTCTTGATGAATGTGGCTTTGTAATATTGCCTGAAGTTTAGGAGAGCTATGCCTCCTGCTTGGATTTTGTTCCTCAGGATTGCTTTGGCAATTCTGGGTCTTTTGTGGTTCCATATAAATTTTTGGATTGTTTGTTCTAGTTCTGTGAAAAATGTCATGGGTACTATGCTAGGGATTACATTGAACCTGTACATTGCTTTGGGTAGTATGGCTGTTGTTATGATACTAATTTTTCCAAGCCAGGAGCTTGGAATATCTTTCCATTTCTTTGAATCCTCTTTAATTTCCTTGATTAATGTTTTCTAGTTCTCAGCATACAAGTCTTTCACCTCATTGGTCAGATTTATTTCTATGTATTTAATTTCTTGGGGTACAATTTTAAAAGCTATTGTGTTTTTGTATTCCTTTTCTAATATTTCATTGCTTGGTATACAGAAATGCGACTGACTTCCGAATGTTAATCTTATATCCTTCTACTTTGCTGAATTTGTTGATCACTTCAATAGTGTTTGGATTGAGTTCTTAAGTTTTTCTACATATAGTATCATGTCATCTGCATACAGTGACAATTTTACCTCTCATCTTCCAATTTGGATACCTTTTATTTCTTTTGTTTGTCTGATTGCTACGGTTAGTACTTCCATTACCATGTTGAATAACAGTGTTGATAGTGGGCATCCTTGTCTTGTTCCAGATTTTAGTGGGACTGCTTTCAGTTTTTCTCCATTGAGTTTATATTTGCTGTTGGTTTATGGAAAACAGCTTTTATTATGTTAAGGTATATTCCCTCTATACCCACTTTGGTAAGACATTTTATCACGAATGGAATTTGGACTTTGTCAAATGCTTTTTCTGCATCTATTGAGATGATCATGTGTGTTTTTACTTTTCTTTTGTTAATGTGGTGCATGACATTGATTGGTTTGCATATTATGAACCATCCCTGTGCACCTGGGATGAATCCCATGTGGTGGTGGTGTATGATCTTTTTTTGTATGTTGTTGGATTCAATTGGCTAAAATTTTGTTGAGAATTTTGCCATCTATATTCATCAAATATATTGGGCTAAAGGTTTTTGTTTTTTGGTGGTATCCTTGTCTGGTTTTGATATTAGTGTGATATTGGCATCATAGAATGTCCTTGGGAGTGTTCCTTGATCTTTATCCTTTTTGAAAAGTTTAGGACAATGGGTATAAATTCCTCTTTGAATGTTTGGTAGAATTCACCTGTGAAGCCATCTGGTCCTGGACTTTTATTTATTTATTTATTTTTATTTTTTTTATTTCTGAAATTTTATTTTTATTTTTTACAGAATAAAATACATACATTTAAACACAACTGCATTTACACAGATTATTATATCATAGATCTTAAGAAACAGTTTAAGTGACTCCCTCTGGAGAAGTGGAATGGAAAATATGCTGAGACAAATAGGAAATTTATTCTATGCTTTATCCCATTTTGTATGGCTTTCATTCTTACTATTTAGTATAATTTATTAAATTTCAATTTTTCTTTAAAAATTAGCATTATATTAAAATTGTTATATTATGCAACTAAAATTTATAAAGAAAGCCTTATATACCATTAAATATTTTATATAGCATAAAAAAGAATAACAACTGGTAAGAATAACAAAAATAATATACCCTCTGAAAATAAGATGCATATATTGGTTAAAAAGCAGTGTAACTATATAAATATGTCCTTGCAATTTGTTACACTTATTGATTCTTCAATATAGGCATTACACCATTCTAGGTGATGTGATAAACAAGACATCATAGACCTTACATTGTACCATGGAGAGAAATGGTTATTAATAATACAATTGTAGAACTGTATTATTTAATTGTACAGTGGCATTATTTAATTATAATTATCATAAATTCTTTGATGGAGAGGAAATCAGAATCAGATCTAAGAAGACTTCAGCCTTCCAAGAATGATGTCAAAGACCCCCTTCATGGTGGATTATGCACTTATTTACTATGAGGTATATTTCTTCTCCAGAGATTCCTTGTTTGTATGTCAATTGTAGATTTTTGGTTTGTAATTATTCTGAAGTTGTATGTGAGATTGCCTTAAGTTGTTATTCTCTTAATTGCAAATTCATCTCCAGTGTTTTGCATTTGTACCCACCTCTTCTCATGATTTCTGATTTTGGTGGTATAATTGTGCATGGATGATTTCATATCTTTACTGTATATATACCTTTACTATATATGGTGAACCTTGTCATTTGTGGAGTTTTTGTTTCCTGTTGCTGTCTTTTCTTTTCTGCTAGAGAAGATCCTTTACTATTTGTTGTAAGGCTGGTTTAGTGTTGTTGAATTCTCTCAACTTTTGCTTATCTGTGAAGGTTTTGATTTCTCCTTCAAATTTGAATGAGAGCCTTACTGGGTAGAGTAATCTTGGTTGGAGGTTTTTTCCTTTCATCAGTTAAGTGTATCATGCCACTCCCTTCTGGCCTGCAGAGTTTCTGCTGAAAAATCTGCCAATAACCTTATTGGGGTTCCCTTGCATGATACTTGTTTCTTTTCCCTAGCTGCTTTCAAGATTTTCTCATTGTCTTTAATTTTGGTCAGTTTGATTAATATGTGTCTCGGTATATTCCTCCTTGGGTTTATTTTATGTGGTACTCGTTGTGCTTCCTGGATTTGAGTGAGTGACTCCTTTCCCATGTTAGGGAAATTTTTGGCTATTATCTCTTGGAATATTTTTTTCTGTCCCCTTCTCTCTTTCTCCTCCTTCTGGCACCCCTATAATACGGATGTTGGTGCATTTCACATTGTCTCAGATTTCCCTGAGACTCTCATTTCTTTTCAATCTTTTTTCTTTTCTGTTCCACATCCGAAATTTCCACTAATCTGTTCTCCACCTCGCTTATTCATTCTTCTGCCTCCTGTATTCTGCTGTTAGCTGCTTCTAGTGAGTTTTTATTTTCAGTTATTGTATTTTGCATCTCTTCTTGTTTAAGTTTTATATCTCATATCTCTGGTCAGTGTTTCCTGTAAGTTATCCATCTTTGCCTCCAGTTTATGTCCAATGTCTTGCATCATCTTCAGCATCAACAGTCTAAAGTCTTTTTCCTGGAGGCTGAGAATCTCCTCGTTGCTTAGCTGATGTTCTGGGGTTTTTCCTTTCTCCCTCATCTGAGTTATAGTTCTCTGTCTTTTCATTTTTATAGGTTTTTGGTGTGGTGACCTTTTTATAGATAATAGAGTTGTAGCCTCTCTTACTTCTGGTGTCTGCCCCCCTTGTGGCAGAGATCAGTATGGGGGCTTGCTGTGGGCTTCCTGGTGGGAGGGGGTGATGCCTGCCCACTGGTAGGTGGAGCTGATTCTAATCCCTCTGGTGGGTGGTGCTTAGTCTGGATGGGATTAGGGGCAGCTATGTGCCTGAGGGGTCTTTAGGTAGCCTGTTTACTGAGGGGTGGGGCTGTGATCCCACCTGGATTGTTGTTTCAATCCCTGGGGCTTTTCAGCACTGACTGATGGGTGGGGCCATATTTTCCCAAAATGGCCACCTCCAGAGAAAGGCAGCTGCTGAATATTCCGGAGAGCTTTGCCTTCAATGTCCTTCCCTCACAACAAGCCACATTCAACCTTGTTTTCCCAGGATGTCCTCCAAGGACTGCAGTCAGGTTTGACCCAGATTCCTATGGAGACCTCTTTCTGCCCTGGGACCCAGTGCACGTGAAAGTCCTTGTGTGCCTTTTAAGAATGAGGTCTCTGTTTCCCCCAGTCCCGTGGAGCTCCTGCACATAAGCCCCACTGGCCTTCAATGCCAGATGCTCCAGGGGCTCTTTCTCCTAGTGCCAGATCCCCACGCGTGAGGGTTTGATGTGGGGCTCAGAACTCTCACTCCTGTAGGTGAGTGTCTGTGAACCAGTTAGTTTTCAGTCTGTGGAGCTTCCCACCCTGGAGGTATGGGGTTGTTTATATCATGAAATCACCCCTCCTACCTGTTGATGTGTCCTCCTCTTTTTCTTCTTTCTTTTTTAAGGTTTCCGGTCCATTTGGGTGGAGATTGCTCAGCTTTTAATTGTGAATTTTGTTGTTTTTAGGAGAGAAGTTGAGCTCTAGTCCTTCTATTCCACCATCTTAATCCTGTCTTCCTGGACTTTTATTTTTATGGAGTGTTTTTATTATATATTCAATTTCATTTCTAGTGGTCAGTCTTTCATTTATTCTATTTCTTCTTGATTCTGTTTTGGAAGGCTCTAAGTCTCTAGAAATTTGTCCATTTCTTCTATGTTGTCAGCTTTGTTGGCTTATAATTCTTCATAGTATTCTCTTTTTTTTTTGTATTTCTGCAGTGTCCATTGTAATTTCTTCTTTTTCATTTGTTATTTTGTTTATTGAGTTTTTTCACTCCTCTTCTTGGTGAGTCTGGCCAGAGTTTTGTCAATTTTGTTTACCTTTTCAAAGAACCAGCTCTTGGTTTTATTGATTTTTCTGTTGTTTTTTGAATCTCAATTTTATTGATTTCCTCTCTCAACTTTATGATTTCCTTCCTTCTGCAGACTTTAGGTTTTGTTTGTTTTTCTTTTTCTAATTCATTTAGGTGGTGGGTTAAGGTGTCTATTTGAGATTTTACTTATTTTCTGAGGTAGGCCTGTATCACTTGATTTTCCCTCTATGCACTGCTTTTGCAGCATCCCATAGATTTTGAATGATTGTGTCTTCATTGTCATTTGTCTCAAGGTATTTTTTAAATTTCTTTCTTGATTTCCTCATTGACCCATTGGTTTTTTAGCAGCATGTTGTTTAGTCTCCATGTAGTACGTTTTTTCTCATTTCTTTTCCTGTGATTGATTTCTAGTTTCATGACATTGTGGTCAGAGAAGATACTTGAAATAATTTCTACACTCTTAAATTTGCTGAGGTTAGCTTTGTGCCCTAGTATGTGGTCAATCCTTGAGAATGCTCCATGTGCCCTTGAGAAGAATGTATATTCTGATTTTTTTGGATGTAATGTCCTGAGCATGTCAAGTAAATCTAGCTTTTCTTTTGTGTCATTTAGGATCTCTGTTGCCTTATTGATTTTCTTTCTAGAGGATCTGTCCATTGATGTTAGTGGGGTGTTAAAGTCTCCTATGATTGTATTCCCATCAATTTCTCCTTTTATGTCTGTTAGAATTTGTTGTATGTATCTGGGTGCTCCTATATTATGGGCATATATATTGGTGATTGTAATATCCTCTTATTGAATGGATCCTTTAACCATTAAATAGTGTCCATTTTTGTCTTTCTTTATAGCCTTTATTTTAAAGTCAATTTTGTCCGATATGTGGATTGCAACTCCTGCTTTCCTGTTTTCTCCATTGGCATGAAATATCTTTTCCCATCCCCTCACTTTCAATCTATATGTGTCCTTTGCCCTAAGGTGGGTCTCTTATAGTCAGCAGATTATAGCTTTTTGCTTTTTTATCCTATCAGCCACTCTGTGTCTTTTGATTTGAGCATTCAGTCCATTGACATTTAAGGTAGTTATTGATAAATATGTATGAATTGCCATTTTCAACCTTGTTTTCCAGTTGATTCTATGTTTTTCCTTTATTTCTTTTTTTCATTGGATGGTTTCCATTTACTTTATGCTTGTGTACTTTTCTTTTTAGTTTTTGTGAACATATTGTTTGGTTTTGATTTGTGATTGCCCTGTTTTGTATGTTCACCCCTTCCTATATCTTCTTGATTTAGCCTCATAGTCCTATAGGCTCAAACACGTTTTTAGAAAAAAGTCTGCATTTTCTTACTTTCCTTCCCCACACTTTGATTTTGAGGTCCTTTTTTTAACATCTTCATGTTTGTCGTTTTGCTGTTCCTTGTGTTTATCATCGCTGTTACAGTAGTTTTGTTCTGTTTTTCCCACTCTTAGATCTGTATGCTGGCTTATTTAAGTGGTTGCTTTCTAATTATGGTTTCCTCCATCCTATTTCTTCTTATTTTTTTATTTACAGAAGCCCTTTCAGTGTTTATTTTAGATTGGGTTTAGTATTGCTGTACACTTTTAGCTTTTGTTTGTTGGAGAAATTCTTTATTTCCCCTTCTATTTTAAATGATATTCTTGCTAGATAGAGTATTCTAGGCTATAAATCTTTTCCTTTCAGAACTTCGAATATATCTTGCTGTTCTCTTCTGGCCTGTAATGTTTCTGTAGAGAAATCAGCTGATAGCTTTATGGGGATTCCCTTATAATTAATGGTTTGTTTTGCTCTTGCTGCCTGTAGAATCCTCTCTTTAACTTTTGCCATTTTTTGTTATAATACATCTTGGTGTGGGCCTATTTGTGTTCAAATTGTTTGGGGTCCTCTGTGCTTCCTGTATCTTGATACCAGTTTCCTTTAGATTTGGCATGTTTTCAGCCATAATTTCTTCAAATGTATTTTAAATCCACTTCTCTTTTTTTTTTTTTCTCCTCTGGAATTCCTATTATGCATAGATTGGCCTGCTTTATATTATCTGATAGATCTCTTATATTGCTTTATTTTTTTAATTTCATTTTCTGTCTGCTGTCCTGATTGGGTGATTTTCATTATCCTGTCTTTGAAGGCACTAATTTGTCCTTCCACATTATTCTTTCTGCTCTTTAGTGCCTTTTACCTCAGTTTGTGTCTCAGCAAATGGATTTTCTATTTTTTCTTGGCTCCTCCTTATATTTTCTAGTTCCTTTATAAGAAAATCTGCATTGGAGTTCCCGTTGTGTCTCAGTGTTTAATGAATCTGACTAGGAACTATGAGGTTGTGGGTTTGATCCCTGCCCTTGCTCAATGGGTTAAGGATCCAGGCATTGCTGTGAGCTGTGGTATAGCTTGCAGATGCGGCTTGGATCCCATGTTGCGGTGGCTCTGGTGTAGGCCAGTGGCTACAGCTCTGATTCGACCCCTTGCCTGGGAACCTTCATATGCTGTGGGATTGGCCCAAGAAATGGCAAAAAAGACAAAAAAAGAACAAAAAGAAAATCTGTGTTATTGTTCATATATACTCTTAATTTCTTAATATTCAGATTTAATTCCTTCAGTATTTTCATTATGTCCCTTTTGAACTCTGTGTCTGTCAGAATGCAGAAGACTGTTTTGTTGCTGCTTCAGGTGAATTCTACTGTTCTTTTAACTGGGAATGGTGCCTGAGCTTCCTCATCTTGCTTATGTTTTTCTTTTTCTGTTAGTTAAGGAAAGCTAAACTGTAGTCTTGGAGGGCTGTTTCTATAAAAAAGCACCCCTTTGTATTTTTTGGGGGGTTATTAATTATTTTTGCTATGGGAATTTGTATATTTACTACCTCTTTCTTTGGTGTGAGCAGGCTGTTATCCCCAGGGTACTGAGTGTGTTTCCAGGGAGAAGGATATAATGGGTAGGGCTAGTAGTCAGTGCCTGGTTGCTGGGTTCTTGAGAGCAGCAGGGACTTGCAGGAAGGTGGTGCAGACTATTCCTAGTTGCAGGGCCCTGGGGAGTGTTAATGAGACTTAGGCAGATTTACGAGGTGCCCAGATCATTTGGCAGTATCAGTGGCAGGTTGTTGAGTTCTCAGGGGAGCAAAAGCAACACCAGGTAGTTTTCAATCATCATGCCATCCTCTGAGGTGATTGGGGTATCAAGTGGTGCCTGTTCAGGGACCTCTAGTGGTAGTGGACCATGGCCACCTCTGGAGTCAGTGATAACTGTGGTGCTTTGCTCCTGCCACCTGTAGACCATGCAAGAAGCATCCACTCCCACTTAGCCCACACAGGAGGTGCTGCACAAGCTGTTCCTAGTTGCAGGATCCTGGAAAGTGATGGTGGGAACTGCCCAGAGTGTTTGGAAGTGGCAGCAGCAGGGTGGGTGTGTTCCCAGGGATGTGAGAGCAACAACAGTTTGTGTTTGGTCATAATGTCCTCCTATGTGCTGCCCTCTAAGGTGATTGGGGCCACAAGTGGTACCTGTTCAGGGACCCCCAGTGGCAGTGGGCCACTTCCACCTCTGGAGTGAGAGATATGTGCTGTGTTTTGCCCCTGCCAGCTGCAAACCATGCAAGCAGCACTCTGTCCCACTTAGCACACACAGGAGGTGCTGCACAAACTGTTCCTAGTCACAGAGTCCTGGGAAGTAACAGTGATCAAGTGTGTGGGCACTGCCCAGAGCTCTTGGCGTGGCATCAGCAGGGCTGGTGTGTTCCCAGAGGTGCAAGAGCATCAACAGATGGTTTTTGGTCGCAATGCCCTCTGCTGCAGTGCCCTCTGAGGTGACTGGGGCCACAAGTGGTGCCCCTTCATGGACCCCTAGTGGCGGCAGGCTACACCCACATTTGGAGTTAAGATAACTGCTGTGTTTTGCCCCTGTCACCTGTAGACCATGCAAGAAGCACCCTGTCCTGCTTAGCCCTTGAAAGATGTGCTACACGAGCTGCTCCTAGTTGCAGGGTCTTGGAAAGGGACAGAGATCAAGCACCTGGAGGTTTCCCAGAGCATTTTGCAGTGGCAGCTGCAGAGCGGGTATGTTCCCAGTGAAGTGAGAGTAACAATGGGTCGTCCTCAGTTCCAGTGTCCTCTCTTTTTTTTTTTTTTGCCAATCCCTGAGGTGTCTGGGGCCACAGGTGGAGCCCACTCATGGGCCCCCAGTGGTGGCAGGCCATGCCTCCCAGATAACTGCCGAGGTCTGTTCCTGCCGCCTGTAGATAATGCAAGAGGCACCATGTCACATGTAGCCCCCTGCCTAGCTTAGCCTACAAAAGAGGTGTTCAGCCACCCACAGCCTGCAGGAGAAGCACCCACTCTCCTGTAGCCTGAACAAGTGGCTTCTCATCACCTCTGTGCCAGAGGTGCCCAACCCTCTGAGAGCCAATATGTGTGCAGGGAGATTCCTATGGCTGTCCTCCTCCCCCCTTTCACCCTCCCCAACAATGGTGCCTTGCTTCTGTGGACCCAGATCTCCTCCTGGGTTCCCTCTGCCATGGAGTTCCACTCCCCAGCCTGTATCACACTGCTCCCCTGCCCCTGACACACTGCTCCTTAGCCTCTCAGGCTGTTCCCACACAGCCAACCCTAATCCTCTCCCTGGAACTGACCTCTGGAGCCTAAGTTTCGGCATCCAGCCCCTGCCTGAGTATCTTAGGCTGTGCAGTATTAGGAAGTGGTACAGATGATCTGTGCAGCTCTCACTCTACTTTGCCTTCCTCTGTCCATCTGCTGTGCTTTTCTCCATTGGCTTTGAGGTCCCTGCATCTTGGCTGATCTCCCCAACGTTTAGGTGGCTTCCGAGGATGTGCGTTCCTTTTCTCTTTCACAGCTCCCTCTCAGGAATGCTAATCCCATCCTGATTCTTTCTCTCTCTCTCTTTTTCTTTTGTTCCACCCAGTTATGTCAGGAGTTTCTTGTCCTTTTTGGAGGTTTAAGTTCTGCCAGAGTTCAGTAGATTTTCTGTGTGAATCATTTTACATGGAAGTGTTTTTTTGTTTTTTGTTTTTTTTGATGTGTTTGTGGGAGGAGGTGAGTGTGATGTCTTACTCCTCCACCAACTTTATCCTTCTCTTGTACCACATCTTTTTAATGCCTTAATTTAGGTTGTTTCCATGTCTTGGCTATTGTGAATAGCACTGCATTGACCATAAGGGTGCACATATTTTTTTGTATTTAATTTAATTTAATTTAATTTTTTAGGGTAACACCTGCAGTATATGGACGTTCCCAGGCTAGGTGTTGAATCAGAGCTGCAGCTGCTGGCTCCAGCCACAGACACAAAAATGCTGAATTCAAGCCTTGTCTGTGATGTACACCTCAGCTCACAGCAACACCAAATCCTTAACCCACTAAGCAAGGCCTGTGTCCAGATGGATACTAGTTGGGTTTGTTACCACTGAGCCACTAGGGGAACTCTATATCTTTTTGAATGAATGTTTTTTCTGGATATATACCCAGGAGTGGGATTGCTGGATCTTGTGGTAATTCTATATTTAGTTTTCTGAGGTACCTCCATACTGTTTTCCATAGCAGTTGTACCAATTTATTTCCCACCAACAATGAAGGAGAGTTCCCTTTTCTCTACATCCTCTCCAGTATTTATTGTTTCTTGACTTGTTAATGATAATCATTCTGACTGGTGTGAGGTGGTACTTCATTGTTGTTTTGATTTGCATTTCTCTACTAATTAGTGATGTTCAGCATTTTTTCATGTGCTTGCAGGCCATCCGTATGTCTTCTTTGGAGAAATGTCTATTTAGGTTCTTCTGCCCATTTTTCAATTGGGTTGTTTGTTTTTTTATTGTTGAGTTGTGTGAGTTCCTTGTATATTTTTGAGATTAAACCTTTGCTGAATTGTTTATAAACATTTTCTCCCATTCTATGGGTTGTATTTTCACTTTTTCAATGGTTTCCTTTGCTGTTCAGAAGCTTTTGAGCTTAATTAGGTCCCATTGTTTTATCTGTGTCTTTATTGTCATTATTCTAGAAGGTAGGTCAAACAAGATACTGGTGTGATTTATGTCAAAGAGTATTCTACCTATGTTTTCCTCTAGGAGTTTTATAGTATCTGGCTTTACATTTACATCTTTAATCCATTTTGAGTTTATTTTTGTGTATGGTGTTAGAAAATTTTCTAATTTATTTCTCTTCCAGTTTTCCAAGTATAATTTATTGAAGACACTCTTTCCTCCACTGTATGTTCTTGTCTACTTTGTCATAGATGATTTGACCATAGGTGCTTGGGTTTATTTCTGGGTTATCTATCCTGTTCTATTGATCTACATTTCTCTTTTTGTGCCAGTATTATTTCGATGACTGTAGCTTTGTAGTGGAGTATGAAGTCATGAGCCTGATTCCTCCATTTCCATTTTTCTTTTTCAATATTGCTTTGACCATTCAGGATCTCTTCTGTTTCCATATAAATTTTAAAATATTTTGTTCTAGTTCTGCAAAGAATGTTCTTGGTAATTTTATAGGAATTGCAATGAATCTTTAGATTACCTTGGGTAGTATAGTCATTTTGACAATATTGATTCTCCTAATCCAAGAGCATGGTATATCTTTCTATCTTTTCATACCATCTTCGATTTCTTTCAGCAGTTTCTTATAGTTTTCAGAGTATAGGGCTTTTGTCTCTTTAGGTAGGTTTATTTTTAGGTAGTTTATTCTTTTTGATGAGATTATAAATAGGATGGTTTCTCTGATTTCTCTTTCTGGTCTTTCATTGTTAGTATATAGAAATGCAATTTATTTCTATGTATAAATTTTGTATCCTCAAACTGCCAAATTCATTGATCCATTCTAACTATTTACTGGTACTATCTTTAGGGTATTCTAGGTACATATCATGTTATCTGCAAACATTGATGGTTCTATTTCTTCTTTTCCAATTTGGATTCCTTTTATTTCTTTTTCTTCTCTGATTGCTAGTGCTAGGACTTCCAACAATATATTTGAATGACAGTGGTGAAAGTGGACATCCTTGTCTTGTTACTGATCTTAGTGGAAATATTTTCAATTTTTCACCATGGAGAATTTTGTTAGCTGTAGGTTTTTCATATATAACTTTTATTATATTGAGGTAGGTTCCCTCTATGCCCACTCTCTGGAGAGTTTATCAGAAATGTGTTTTGAATTTGTCGAAAGCCTTTTCTGCATCTATGGTTTTTATTTTTCAGTTTGTTGTTGAGGTGTATCACACTGATAGCTTTGTCAGTGTCAAAGAATGCTTTCATTCCTGGGTTAAATCCCAATTGATCGTGGTATATGATCCTTTTAATATGTACTTTGATTTGGTTTGCTAGCATTTTGTTGATGATTTTTGCATCTAGATTCATCAGTGATGCTGGCCTGTTATTTTCTTTTTTTTTTTGTGGTATCCTTGTCTGGTTTTGGTATCAGGGTGATGGTGGCCTCATTGAATGAGCTTGGGAGTGTTCTTTCATCTGCTATTTTTGAAAGAGTTTAAGAAGAATAGATGGTAACTTTTATGGGAATGTTTGATAGACAACTTTTTAAAATTTACTAAGGCTTTTTCTGTGACCCAAGTTGTGATATATCCTGGAGAATGTTCCATGTGCACTTGAGAAGTATGTGTATTCTGCTGCTTTGGGATGGAATGTTCCACAAATAGCAGTTAAATCTATCTGGTCTTGGGTGTCATTTAAGTCCTGTGTTTCCTTGTTGATTTTCTGTTAGGATGATCTGTCCATTGATGTAAGTTGGGTGTTAAAGTCTCCCATTTTTTGTGTTGCTGCAGTTGCCTTATATATTGTTGGCAATACTCCTATATTAGGTGCATGTATATTTACAGTTGTGGTCTTGAGTCTTGTTTTTGTATCCAATAAACCAGTCTGTGTCTTTTGATTGAAACATTTAATCCATTTACATTCAGTTTAATTATGGATGTGTGTATTTATTTCATTTTTTTAATTGTTTCAAATTGTTATTTTGGGTCTTTTTTTTTCCTTTCCTTATTTTTTTGTCTTCTCCTGTGATTTTCCGGCTATCTTTAGTGTTGTGTTTGAATTGACAACACTTTTTTATGTGTGTGTCAGATAGCTTTTTGTTTGTGGTTCCCATTAGATTTGAATATGACAATCTATGTGTGTAGGGTTTTGGGTTGTAGTTCTCTTACTTTCAAATGTGTCTTCAATATTCTGCATTTGTCTTCTCATTCTTACTAGATTTGATATATTTTTCAATGGGTGATATTTTAGCTTTATATTATCTTTGTCTTTCCCAGTGAGTTTTCTCATTTGAAATTTTCTTGTTTCTAACTGTGGCTTTTTCTTTTCTGCTTAGAGAAGTTCTTTTAGCAGTTGTGGTAGAACTGGTTTGGAGGTGCTTGATCCTTTTAGCTTTTGCTTGTCTGAAAATCTTTTGATCTCTCCATTGGATCTGAACGAGATTCTTGCTGGATATAATATTCTTGGTTCTAGGTTCCTCCCCTTCATCACCTTAAATATATATTGCCACTCCCTTTTGGCTTGTAGAGTCTCTGCTGAAAAATCAGTTGTTATCCTTATAAGGGCTCCTTTGTATGTTATTTGTTGCTTTTCCCTCATGGATTTTAATATTTTTTTCTTTGTATTTAATTAGTATGTGTCCATTTGATTAGTATGTATCTTGCTATGTTTCTCTTTTGGTTTATCTTGTAGGGGATTCTTTGTGCTTCCTCAACTTGAGTGTTTCCTTTCCCATATTAGGGAAGTTTTTGGCTCTAGTCTCTTTGAATATTTTCTGGCCCTTTCTCTCTCTCCTCCTTCTGAAACACCTATGATGCAAATGTTTGTACAATTTATGTTATCTCAGATATCTCTTAGACTCTCCTCAGTTCTTTTCATTCTTTTTTTCTTTATTTTTTTCTGTGGCAGTGATTTCTACCACTCTATTTTCCATGACAATTATTCATTCTTCTGCATCCCTTATCCTGCTGTTAATTCCTTCTAGTTTATTCTTCATTTCAGATATTGTGCTATCCATCTTAGTTTGCTTGTTCTTTAGGTTTTCTAACACTTTGTTAAACATTTCTCATAATGTCTCTATCTTTGTCTCTATTTTTTTCCTCAAGGTCTTTGATCATCTTTACTCTCATCACTCTTGAATTCTTTTAAAGGGACTAATTAGTAATAAATATTTCATTTTCTTCTGTGGTTGGAACATCCTAAGCTACATTGAATAAAATGGCAAGTGTGAGTATCCTTGTCTTTTTCCTGATTTTAAAGGAAATGTTTTCAGTTTTTTATCATTGAATATGATGTTAGCTGTGGGTTTGTCATAAATGTCCTTTATTATGTTGAGGTATATTTCCTCTATGTCCACTCTCTTGAGAGATTTTTTTAAAATAAATGTATGCTGAATTTTGTCAAAAATTTTTTTGCATCTTTGGAGATGATCATATGGTTTTTATCCTTCAGTATAATGTTAATGTGGTGTATAACAACACTTTATTTGTTTACATTGAAAAATCCTTGCATCCAAGGGATAAATCCCACTTGATCATCATGTATGAACATCTTAATGTATTATTGGATTCAGTTTACTTGTTTTTTTTTTGAGTATTTTTGTGTCTATTTTCATCAGTGATATTGGTCTGTAATTTTCTTTTTTCGTGTGATGTCTGTCGGGTTTTCAAATTAGGCTGATAGTGGCTTCCTGGAATGAGTTTGGGAGTGATTCCATTAAAGTGAGTAACAAAAATTTTATGGATCTTCAGTGCATATGAAAGTTATGTGTACAACTATAGTGTATTGCATTGAGTAATAGCGTTTTGTCTAAAAATTATATATATGTTTTAATAAAAACACTTAATTGCTAAAAATGCTAACTTTCATCTGAGCCTTCAGCAAGTCATTATCTTTTGGCTAGTTGAGGATCTTGCCTCAATATTTATGGCTGCTGACTGATAAAGGTGTCAGTTGCTGAAGGTTGGGGTGGCTGTGGCAATTCCTTAAAATAATACAACAGTATAGTTTGCCACCTTGATTGACTCTTCTTTAATGAACAATTTCTCTGTAGAATGCCAAGGTGTTTGGTAAAATTTTACTTACATTAGAACTTCTTTTGGGAGTTCCTTTTGTGGCTCAGTGGTAATGAATCCAACTAGTAGCCATGAGGACACAGGTTTGATCCCTGGCCTCATTCTGTGGGTTAAGGATCTGGTGTTTCTATGAGCTCTGGTGTAGGTCACAGATGTATCTCAGGTTCCATATTGCTGTGGCTGTGGCTCTGGCCAGTAGCTACAGCTTTGATTTGACCCCTGGCCTGGGAACTTCCATATGTTAGAGATGTGTCCATAAAAAGCAAAACACACAAATGAAAAATACTTATTTCAAAATTGTAATTAGTCCTCTCAAACATAGCAACTGTTTTATCATATAAGTTTATAAATTATTCTAAATCTTTTGTTGTCATTTAAGCAATCCTTACAGCATCTTTGCCAGAGGTCAAGTCCATCTCAAGAAAGTGCTTATGAATGTGCACTTTCTTTGCTCATACATAAGAAGCAACTACTTGGTAAAAATTTATTGTGAGATTGCAGCAACTTGGTCATGTCTTCAAGTTACACTTCTAATTCTATATTTCTAAAACATATGAAGTGATGAGGCCTTCTCATCAACCCAGGTCCTGAAGTCAGCAGTGCTGCAGAAACAAGAAGAAAGAGACACAGAAATAGAGTGGGGATCAGGGGGCTACTGCCTTCAAGAGGCAGTAGCAACCCTCTGAGCCAACTCATGGTTTTTATTTACTATTTTCTACTTCTTTGTATGTGCAGGGGATACATTGGTATTTTACTTCAAATAGATTGGAAGCAAGATATGCTAGCACTGTCATTCCTAACTACATAAAGTAATCATAAATCTTTTAGTCTTCCCAGGCTATAATTTGTTGTTTGCTTCAAGCTGTCTATGGCCTCTCCCACAAATCCCCCAAGGCTTCAGTCCTGAGAATGTCAGAGCTGATGGTTTTCCATCAGCAACATCAATGCTTCAGCAGTCTTGTTTTCAAGATGCCATTTTTTGATGTTGTTCTCATTCGTTTTGCCTCAAGGGTCATGAGAGAGTCACAAGACTTCGTAAAGTATAGACTGACTTCTACAGCCACTCTATGGCACCAGTCTTTTCTTTCCATTCTTTGTTACATTGCATATTCATGCCTCTAACAATGATGCAACTTCCTCTACTGAACTCTTGAACTCCTCAAAGTCATCATGGGGGTTGGAATAAACTTCTTCCAAATTAATGTTCATATTTTGACTTCTTCCAATTAATTTAAAATGTTCTTAGTGGCAACTAGAAAGGTAAACACTTACCAGAAATTTTCTAATTTGTTTTACCCATTTTCATCAGAGGAGTCACTGTCATAGCAACTATAGCCTTATAAAATATATTTCTTAAACAGTGTCTTGAAAGTTGAAATTACCTCTTGATCCATACACTGCAGAATATATGTTATGTTACCAGGCATGAAAAAAAATGTTAATCTCCTTGTACATCTTCAGGTGCATTGTCAATGAGCAGTAATTTTGCGAGGGATATTTTTTCTGAGCAGTAGTTCTCAGTAGATCTCAGTGTGCTTAAAATCATCAGTAAACATTTTGGAAACATACGTCTTGTCATCTTTGTCTTTGTACACAGAGTAGCTTAAAATAATTCTTAAGGACCCTAGGTTATTGGAATGAGAATTGGCTTCAACCTAAAGTCACTAGCTGCATTAGCACCTAAGTGTGTCAGCCTGTCATTTAAAGTTTTGAAGCTAGGCATTGACTACTCTGTATGAATTCCCAGTTGCTATCTTATTCTAATAGAAAGCTATTTATTCTACTTAGAAAAACTGTTATTTAGTGGTATCGCCTTAGCTTGATCTTCCATTTAAACTGTGAAGCTTCTATATCAGCCCTTACTGTATCACCTTCCCATTTTTGTTATGGAGATAGTTTATTTCCTTAAAATTCATGAACCAACCTCTGCTAGGTTCAAAATTTTCTTCTGAAGCTTTATAACTTCTCACAGACTTTATAGAATTGAATAAAGTTATGTCTTTTTTTCTGGATTAGGTTTTGGTTTAAGGGAATGTTGTGGCTGGTTTGATCTATACAGACCACTAAAACTTTCTGCATATTGGCCATGAGAGTGTTTCACTTTCTTATCATTTTGATGTTCACTGGAGTAGCACTGTTAATTTCCTTTAAGAACTTTTCCTTTGCATTCACACCTTGACTATTTGGTTCAAGAAGCTTAGCATTCAGCCTATCTCAGCTTTCAACATTCCTTCCTCATTAAGCTTAATCATTTCTAGCTTTTCATTTAAATTGAGAGACATACAATGCTTCCTTTCACTTGAACACTTAGAGGCCATTGTAGGGTGGTTAATTGGCCTAATTTCAATATTGTTTCTCAAGAAATAGGGAAGTATGAAAAGAAGGAGAGAGAGAGAAGAGATGGTCAGTGGAGCAGCTAGAACACACACAGTGTTTATTGTCTATGTTTGCTATCTTATATGGGCATAATTTGTGGCCCCCTCAAACAATTACAATAGTGACATCAAAGAGCACTAACCACAAATCACCATTACAAATGTAATAATAACAAGAAAGTTTGAAATATTGTGAGAGTCACCAAAATGTGACACAGAGAAACAGAATGAGCAAATACTATTGGCAAATGGCACTGATAGAATTGTTGAATGCAGGGCTTTCATAAAATTTCAATTATACCTGATTATTCGGAATATTCTAGGCTCTTAGTAGGAGCTGGCATTTGAGGAGAGCTGTCCTTCTTAGGACTTTAAAATACTGAGCCTCTGGTTTATAAACCCTTAATATTTGAATATTAATGGAATGAATTCATTCATTGATTGCCTATTTTTTTCATTCTTACCATATATATTCATTTTGTTTTTTCAACAAAAACAAGGAAGCCTGTTCTTTAGGGCCCTGCAGTCACAGGTCACACTTTGGGCTGTGCAGCTGGCGATCTGGACCATGAAAGGGTCATGTGGCTGTAGTTCTGATAGGACATTTTGCCCAGAGGAGCTGAAGTGGACACACACAGCCACCTATGGAACTTTTCTGCTCAAGTGGGTGGGGGAGAAGTGCTCTTTCTTTTCTTTTTCTTTTGTTTTAGATTAGGGTATAGGGTGCTGGCCAATTGGGGGATTGGAGGGCACCTTTCTCAGGCTTCTGGGTTTGTAGTCACAGTTTATTTCTATTTTCTCCCAATAATTGTTAGTGGTCCTTTTAGATATCAAGATTATGATACCTTGTATGGTCAATGTATTAATGGGTCAGTCTTTTTATTATTATTTTTTGTTGTCTTTTTGCCTTTTCTAGGGCTGCTCCCATGGCATATGGAGGTTCCTAGGCTAGGGGTCGAATTGGAGCTGTAGCCACTGGCCTATGCCAGAGCCACAGCAACGTGGGATCCAAGCCGCATCTGCAACTACACCACAGCTCATGGTAACTCTGGATCCTTAACCCACTGAGCAAGGCCAGGGATGGAACCCACAACCTCATGGTTACTAGCCGGATTCATTAACCACTGTGCCATGACAGGAACTCCTAATGAATGGGTCAGTCATTAAATTTGGGTTCCTTCTGGTCTCCTAGGAGTACATGAAGTCCTGCTTTTACCCTCTTTTGAAGTTTTATAATCTCATGTATTATATTTCTTCCCTTTTTACCTCTTCCTCTCATTTTCTCAGCATTGTCTTTATTCCCACTGTTCACCTTGCATCCAAAAATCAACAACAAAAAAATTTTCAATCCTGAGAAACTGTTGTAGAGGTGTTGTCAGGGCCCTCATTTTATTTTGATATTTTTGAAAATGTTATGGCTGCAGCCATGGGATATGGAATTTCTCAGGCCAGGGATTGAATTAGAGTCACAGCAGTAACCTACACCACAGCTGCAGCAATGCCAGGTCATTTTAACCTACTGTGCTGGGCCAGAGATCGAACCCACACATCCTCAGTGACCTGAGCCACTGCACTTAGATTCTAAACCTGCTGTGCCACAGCAGGTATTCCCAGAGTCTTCATTTTAACATGCATAAAACTCTTACATGTCATGAGGGAAAAAATTCCCTTTAAAAAGTAACTTTTTCATGACTTTAGTAACAGCTTAATTTTTAACTCATTTGGAAATAACCACTTGAAATGTTACAGCATTGAATATTTTAGGTGAAACCTCATTTTCTCTCAAATGGTATGATTCACTAGGAAATAAGCTTATAGATGATATGAAAAGCTTATTTCCTAGTGAATCATACCAAAGTTGTGTTATTTCCATTAATTATTTTTATTCCTTATGTGAGTTCTACTTACATCACAATAAGTACCATTAAGATTGTTTCACACAGTGTTGAGAAGATATTCACAATATATGGCAAATTTCTATTGTTTCCACTCCTAAATAAAATGAATAAATGATATGATAGATCATTTATTTATGATAGATCATTTGATCTAATTTGATTAATGTGGCACTAACTATGTAATGTTAATGTTGTATAATGTCAAATCATGATATTGACAGATTTCAGTGTCAGATTTTTTAAAGATTCTAGATTATTTCTTGGGAAGGTACATGAGATTCATAATTTAAAATAAATATACATTTAAATATGCATTGCATATTTAGGCAAAGTTTTAAAGGATGCTAGTGATGTAATATTTATTATTAAATTTTAGCTTTTCTTATTCTGCTTTTTTCTTTTCTCCTGATATTAAAAAGAAAGAGCTGGAATCCATTTCAAGCTAAGGAGAAAATTTGACCTGGACTATCTTGTTCTTTCAAGAAAGTTAACAGAATACCAGTGGAGCCTTTTATCTATTGAGTGCAGACTTCATTAATTAATCCTTTTTATCTGTGACAGTTAAAGGTAAATCTAGAATATTTGGTCTTCTTGAAATGATTTTTAATTTTACTCTTACTAGCTAAAATACATTCTTTTAGCCACATGCTATCTTTTTTTCAACTGTATATAAATTAAATCAAATTGCATTGGGCTATTTCTTGCCTTGCATTGACGTTAAAAAAGATAGGCATTTAGATAAATAGTTTTCATATTATTAACTTAATATTTTTGAGAGTGACAGAAAGAAAATGGAGTATCTTTCTGTTACCACTCATTTTCATAATAGTGGAAGGTGGAATTCATATGGCATTATAAGTAGAAATTTTCTGCATCACTAAGAACATGGCTTAAAGTATAATGCCTCACGGACAAGTCAGAAAAGCATTCTAATAAGGAACAATTCCAATCATATATCATGTACTGTCTGCACAATTTCTCTCCTATTTCACTCAATATGCTTTCTGCAAAAAAAGGAATACTTTTGTTTGGTTTATCTGTTCCTCCTACCGATTCCTCTTCTCATACCAAGTATATATTCTGATTGTTTTAGAAATAATTATTATTAAACTTTTCAAACCAAACTGTGGAGAAGCAAGACAGGATCCCGACAATGTAAAATTTAACTGTTTTTGTTTAGACATCAGTTGCTTTTGAATGCTAATTTTTTTTTTTTTTCGTGCAGGGCTATACTGTTAGACTAAAACTGCCAGGAACCAGTATGGAAAAACATCCTAGATACATGGATATTTCCCCATGTATAGTCACTCTTAACAAAAAGTGACAAGCATGTCACATTTCATCAGATTACATCAGGCTGTGTCTCAAGAAAATGGAGAACATAAGATAAGCCAATTCAAAACAACATCCTCCATCTAGAAGCACAGAAAAAAAAAAAAGAAATATCAACTACTGAGGATTTAACAAAGAAAATTATAACACATTTATAGATCAAATACATTTCTCTGTATTAATACCACATAAATTTCAAATGACCATTGACTAACAACTATAATTTTTTTTATCTTCCTGTTTATATGAGTAATAGCAATGCTATTTCTATTTTTTAGATAAAGTATTTGTTTGCTTAATATAATGTATTAGGCAGGTCTATTAAAAACATAAAGTTAAATATGATGGTGATTCCCTGCTTTGAGGGAATATACTGTCTGATGGATTATCCAGAGCTCCAATTTAGTAGCCATCATCACATTTGACTAGTAAATAATAATAATTAACATCAATTTTTCAGTCTCATTTGTCAAAATACAGCAGTCAATAGTCAGGTCCATTGTTGTTGACTATATTGGACAACATAGAATAAAACCTTTTCAACATCACAAAGTCTTACTAGACAATGCTAATGTATAATGTACAGGTAAAATGTATTCCCATTATGTTTCTAATCACCCCAACCCATTGAAACTATATATAAAATACTCCAACAAGTGATTTCAGGGTACAATTGTCCATTAGTCAAATATTTGTAGCATATATATATATATATATATATATATATATATATATACACACATGTATATGTATATATACACACAAGCATTTACGTATATTTATATAATTTAATTTTGGAAAGATTTTAGGTCTTTAGAAAAATTTCAAGGGTAACCCCTTACCTAGATTCAGTTTCTCTTAATATTATTGTCTTACATTACTCTGGTACGTTTGTTGAAATTAAGAAATAAACCCTGAAATATTACTGTTAACTAAACTGTAGACAATTCAGAATTTGCCAATTTTTCAAAATTAACACCATTTTTCTGTCTTAGGATGTAGTGCAGGATGCCACATTGGATTTAATAGTCTTTTCCTCTTAGTCTTCTAAGATCTATGATGGTTTTCCAGCTTTGTTTGTTATGATCTTGAAAGTTTGAGGAGTACTGGTAAGGCATTTTGTAGAATGTTTCCCAGTTTGGCTTTGAATCATATTTTCTCATCATTAGACTGCAGTTATGGGTATCATAGAGGGGAAGTGACTTTTAAATCACATCACATAAAAGGTACATGATAGCAGTTCCCATTGTGGCTCAGTGGTAATGAATCCCTGTATCCATGAGGATGCAGGTTTGATCCTTGGCCTCGCCCTGTGGTTCAGGATCCAGAGTTGCCATGTGATGTAGTATAGCTGGCCAACATGGCTCAGATCCCATATTGCTAGGGTAGTGGCATAGCTAGAGTCTGTAGCTTTGATTTGACTCATGTGCTGCAGGTGCAGACTGAAAAAGCAAAAAAAAAAAAAAAAAAAAAAAAAAAAAAAAAAAAAAAAAAAGAAGGAAAAAATCGTACATGATAGACATGTGATTATTTAAACTTGATCACTTGGATGAGGTTGTGTTTTCCAGGTTTTTCCCAGTAATATAAAGTTATTAGTTTTCCCTTTACACAACCCTTCCACTTTTCATACTTTGAAAGCAAGTCATTAAGTTTAACCCTCACTCAGGGTGGAGGAGCTCAATATCTGATTCCTACAGGGGGAAATATCTGCATATTTTTTGGAACACTTCTTTGAGAAAAATCTGTTTCTATCTATCTATTGTCTATCTATCTATCTATCTATCTACTTATCTCAGTATGTGCTAATATATACTTATTTTATACTATGAGTTACAAATTAGTCCTACTATTATTTATTTTCTTAATAAAATTATAGCAGATTTGGCCATTGGAAATTCTGGTAACATTCATTTTTCACCTACCCCTATCCTTTTAAACTAACTTGAAGTTTCTTTTTAGTAGTTAATTTATATCTTAGTACCTTATATTTTACATGTCATACTTTAAATTTCATTAAAATATTCCATAGTATGACAAATTCAACATAGCTTCAGACTTAATAAATCATGGCTGACTTCTCCAAGTGGTTCCTTTCAGTGTTTCTCTTCTGACTTGTTGTTGCAACTATTGGAAGTATCACCCATACAGTCTTATTTAATATTTATCCCTCCCTTACTTAGAGAAAGATAGTCTTTAGCTGTATCTATCTTTATCTATCTGGTATAAATTATACCAGAAAAATTAAATTATAATTTCAATAGTTATGGAAGAGAAAGATGAAAAGGCTTTAAAAAACCACCACCCCAGACAAGGAAGCATACTCTGAGTTGAACTGTGCAAGTAAGAGCTTAGTCAGTTTTTTTTTATAGAGAGTATTTTTAAATCATGACTATGTACCAATACATTAGAGCTTTTTGTCATTGTTGCCATTGTTGAGATAATGTTTCTTTTCCCTTTTGTTCCAAGTAGATATGTAGGTTCTCATTTCTGCTTTCCTTAAGAGTTTTATGGTTGGAAAACACAAGCTACTGGATGGCAGGGATTTTCCTGAATTATCTAAAATCCTGTGTTACTTGTTTATTCAATGTGCCATACTCGGTAGGGAACAAATGAACAACTTTAACTGGGTTCCTATTACTCCTTCAGTCCCTCTCCTGAGACTCATTCTTTCTTTCCTACTTCACAAAACTTTTGGAATCCTAAAGATTTCTCATGACTTTGTGATAATATAAAGATGACTTTGTGATAATATATAGATAACTTTTAGATAATAAAAAATCTAGTCCAGCATGATACAACTCCATCCTGTACATTATAATATCAAATTCTGAAAACTTAAATAAGTCTTCTCTCTTCCAGTCTAGTCTTGATGCAATCTTAGAAGGCTTCTGGAAGTTTGGGAGGCAGGATCAGCTTGCTCCTTCTTAATTCTACTTCCTCTGTATGAGTTAACTGCTACATTTGGATATTCTAGAGTAGGGCAAAAAGAAGAAGAAAGGAAAAGTGGTAGTGGCACCCTTAAGATAGGATATTTACAAGCAGAAGCATAATTTTTGGCTTCTGTTGTTGGTTCTTTGGTATATTAGTTACCTAAACATATGGGCATTTATTTGTTTCAGGAAATAAAAAGTCAGCAAGTAGGTACTTCAGAAGTTTAAAAAGGCAATTTGGTGATGCCATTAAGAATTCAGGTTCTTCTCATCTTTCTACTTCTCCATCCTTAAGTGTTGACCTGTGTTTTCCTAGTTGTTTATTCCTAGTGGCCAAGACAAATATTCTACCTCAAGATTTGCCTCTGTATTATAGATATATATAAAAGGAAAATACAGAAAGGCATGGGGGCATATTATTTGAATCAGTTCCTTTTCTAATGATGAGAGAGAAATATTTTATGAAGTTTGTTATATGATTTTTTAAAATAAGCATTTAATTTTAGGACTATTTCAAATTTTAAGAAAATTTGCAAAAATAGCAAAAGAATTTTCAAATTCTTTATACTCAGATTCCCCACTATTAGCTTATTTGCTACATTTGTTATAATTAGTGAAGAAACATGGATATATTATTAACTAAAGTCTATACAGTAGTCAGATTTTCTTAGTTTTTACCCAGTGACTTTTTGTTGCTGTTAGATTCCTTTCTGGATACTGCATTATATGTAGTTCTCATCTCTTTAGGCTTCTCTGAGCTATGATGGTCTCTCAGATAGTCCCTATTTTTGATGACCTTGAAAATGTTGAAGTGTGCTTAGTGATGTGGTTTGTAAATGCTGCTCTAGTGGTTTTCTCACAATTAGGCTGTGGTAGGGGTTCCATGGAATAAGATCACCAAGCACCATTCTCTTTAAACCATATCAAGGGTATATTTTCTCAACATGATTTGTGACTGTCGATGATGACCTATCATCTTGATGAAAGAGAGTTTGTCAAGTTTCTTCACTGTAAAGTTATTTTTCTCCCTTTCCATGGTATAATCTCTGAAAGTACATCATTATCTACAGATCTCACTTAAAGAGTGGGGAGTTATGCTCCACCTCATTAAGGGTGGATATCTACACAAGCTAATAATAATTTTTCTGCTTTGGAGAGTTCCTCTCTTTTCTATATTTATTCATATCTCCAGTCACTTAATTTTATTAGCATGATTCTACATTTATTTTATATTTTGGATAATTATCAAATACCACTTTATTTTGTTGCTCAAATTGTTCCAATTTTGGTCACTAGAAATTTTTCAGTTGGATCCTGTTTCTCTTTGATATTCCACCATCATTGCATATTTTATTATTGTTTTTTGAGCACTTTTTAACTTTTTGTAACTACAGTATGCTCCAGGGAAATTTGGAATATTTCCTGTCTACTCTTACAATCAACCTTTTCTCCATGGACCATTATTCCTTTGTTGAAGAATGGTATAGAAGCCAAGACTTGTGATCCCCTAGTGATGGGTCTGTGAGTAAGAACGAAAGAAGATGTATGTGTTGGCAATTTCAAAGAAAATCAAGAAGGAAAATAACCTTCTCATACTGAGAAAGCATTCACGTTTCTATTTATAGGCATAGTAGAAGTGGTAGTAATAAGGTGGTGGCCCAGGAACAAAATATTTGTCCCCAAAGTACATAAAAATTATTCCAGTGATTATTGACATTTCTGAAAATTTGTCAAAAGTAAGCCTACTCATAACTAACGGTATCATTTCTTAAAATGAGTTCTCCTTACGTACACCTCTTCAGATTCATTGAAGTCTCTCTTTCTAAGCTTTACTCTCAAATTAACAATCAATGACATACAAAACAAAATAAAGATAAAACAATAACTCCCATATCTTCTTAAAAATATATTTAAAGCTCTTTTTTTCTCCACTATTATTGTTTTTATTGTTTATAGTTTTTAGGTTGATTTTTTATTTATTTATTTTTTTGTATAGGACTGTAATTCTGCCCATGTCTTTGAAAAATCCTACATCCCAAATTACAGGCTTATGTATTTCTATCCTTTCTATTGATCCTAAATCACACAAGCCCCTTAGCTAGATTGACTGACCAAGAACCTCCCTTGAATGATGGAGGAATGCAGCAAATTAAGGAGACAGAAACAGAATTACTTTTAGGAATTGGCAATGGAGGGTAGGAGGAATAGATCGCAGAAATGTAATTTTATGTTTGTTTTGCACCAGTCTAACTTAAAGTTTGAGAGGCTGCTGTTTCTCAGGTTATATCTGTGACCTAATACACAACTTCTTTACCTCAAAAATGGTATCAAGTGAACTGTTAACTAAAGCCCAGTGATGCAAAAATGTACTTCATTAGTGCCCACAGTGCCTGATGAGTGCAGTACCTAAAATTACCACTCATAATTAGTCAAGACGCAAACACTCAGTTTCAATGTCTACTAATGTGATCTAAAGCACTTTTTTTAGATATTAATAATGACATTATTAAGTGAAAAGCTGGCTCACTTTAGTTACACTATAGAAAATGGCACCCTTCTTTCCATGGTCGTAATTGACAGCATGTGCAGTGGGGGTGGAATATTGCTTATAAACCTAATTAAAATGCATTTGTTGTCTAATTTCTGTTACAAGTTTTCAGATTAAGCAAATTTAAGGGGCTGAGCTTGAGTCATTACTTTTAAGAGAAAATTGGAGAGATGAAAAAATAATTATTAAGTACCTATGATATTTTTAAAAATAAATTAATTTTAATAATACTTCCTCTAACTCTATGGGCTTTTCTTACAAAGCCCCTTCATTACCTCCTTGGTTAGTCATTTCTTGATGTTCCTGTGTCTGTTGCAATGTTTCCTGTGGGACAACAGTGTCTTAATATTTTAGCAACTGCACAGCCATGTAATTATCTGTAAATAATTTAGCATGTATTTCATTCATGTGGAAATGATCCAATTAGCCAAAGTGAGGAAAAATAAAAACTTCCAATGAAATGTTAAACCACTCACAGTATGGCTTTATTTAATATATTATTATTTTAGTGCCTCGGTGTTAGCTAATTAAAAATATTTTCTATTTCATATTGTCTGTTAAGTTCCTCCAACTAATTTGAAGCTAATAATACTCATTCTCTCTTTCTTAAAGTGTTTGGCATCCAAACAAATCTTTTCTATAGTTATTATGGATTTGTACATAGGTTGGCTAAAACTGCTTTAACTGTAGCTAAGACATTCCCTTCAACAAGTTAATTGGCTCACCTGCATCCCCAGAGATATAGATATCATTCATCATGAATATAGATTTCCTCATGTGTCTACTTATCACCAGGATAATGATAGGAGTGAGGCAGTAGCTCAGATAATTAAAAGCTGTAGATTACCCAGTATTCTCTTCCACTAATATTAGTTGTGAAGATCTTAGAATTTACAAAAAGAGAGAATATAAGAGAGGATTTTGGAGATGTGTAGTCAGACTTATGCCTGCTAGTCTACAATGTAGATGTTCTGCTTATACATAATTCAATATCAACTGAAATTAAACAAGCAGAGCCTTCAATTCTTTTTTCTTCTTATGAGTTATAAGTTTGATGCCCATAGATTAAATGAGTTAAATTCCCTTATGAAAATTAGCTTATCAGTGAGAGAAGCTAGTTTAAGAAAAAAGAGAGTGTTTACTTCCACGTTTTACTTAACTAATTCAGTTGAGTACCAAACACACAAACAAAACTGTCATCAAGATAACCCATTCATTTACAAGTGAGATTGATTGCATAGCCTTCAACAAGTGCCTGGGCTCATTATACACTTACTACAATGCTCAGCACTTTCTCTTGTCATAAATACTGTGCTTG
The DNA here is from genome assembly GCF_054392235.1 of Sus scrofa. Taxonomy (NCBI): domain Eukaryota; kingdom Metazoa; phylum Chordata; class Mammalia; order Artiodactyla; family Suidae; genus Sus; species Sus scrofa. The sequence goes on from NC_139389.1 coordinate 79,498,273, forward strand.
AGGTACCAGTTAGTAGTTTGACTTTACTACTTGGTATTTTAGGACAGATTTTCTCCAGGTGAATTTTTGTTTCTTTTGTTTTTTTAGGGCCGCACCCCTGGCATGTGAAATTTCCCAGGCTAAGGGTCAAATTGGAGCGAACTACAGCTGCAGGCCTATGCCATAGCCACAGCCAAGTCAAATCTGAGCCACATCCTCAACACAATGCTGGATCCTTAAACCTACTGAGCAAGGCCAGGCATTGAACTCATATCCTCATATATACTAGTTGGGTTCTCAACCTGCTGAGCCACAACAGGAATTCCTCCAGGTGAATGTTTTTAAATGCTTGCAAAATACCAAATAAGTTAAGGCCTCATAGATGAAATGCATAGGTTAAATGATAGCTAATTGAAATTAGTGATATTGTAATCTCTTGTCGATCATGCCATGCTAACATCTTACCTAACACAGTAGATGCCTAGGAACCTATGCATAAATGATTTTCTCCAAATTAAAATTACCCAATGCTGAACTATTTTGCAAATTAATACATAAAAAGAAATTGTTTTATAGATAAAACAGGGAAAAAAACTACAATATCATTGAAAATACATTGAACTTTTGTCTCTCAAACGTAAATTTTCTTTCTCCTAAAGGTTATTTAAAATTGAAATTTTTATTAATTATAGATTAACATATAGTTATAAAGAATAATAGAGATAACCCATTGTACTATTCACCAAGTGTTCCATAATGATAAAATTTTGCAAAACTTGTGGTAAAATATCCTATCAGAATTTTGACATTAATATGATCTACTGATCTTATTCAAATTTGCTCAGTTTTACTTGTACTCATTTCTAAACATGTGTGTAGATTTAGTTCTATATAATTTTGTCACGTGTGTAGATTTGTTTGTCTACCATCACACTTAAGATACTGAATAATTTCATTCCCGCAGGATCCCTTCTGTAGCTCTTACCTTTTATTTTTATTACTTTAATTTTTTTTTGTCTTTTTAGGGCCATGCCCATGGCGTGTGGAATTTCCTAGGCAAGGGGTCAATTCAGAGCTGCAGCTGCCTGGTGTATACCACAGCCACAGCAATGATGGATCTGAGGCACATCTGCAACTTACACAACAGTTTACTGCAACACCGGATACTTAACCCACTGAGCAAGGCCAGGGATCAAACCCACATTCTCATGGATACTAGTTGGGTTCGTTACCACTGAACCATCAGGGAAACTTCCTTTTACCCTTTTATAATCATACCCTTCTCCCTACCATCCACCTGTTGCTTAACTCCTAAAAACCACTACTTTGTTCTCCATTTCTAAAATTTTGTCATTTCAAAATTTTATATAAGGGAATCATACAGCATGTAACCTTTTAAGATTAGCTCTTTTCACTCAACAGGATTCCCTGGAGATTCTTCAAAGTTGTTGCATGTATCCATAATTGTTTCTTTTTATTGCTGAGTAGTATTCCATGGTGTGTGTGACACAGTCTGTTTAACCATTCATGTAATGTTTTCAAAGTTCCATGTTGAAGAATATCTGCCATTTCCAATTTGGCGATCTAGGTTTTGGCTATTCATGAATAATACGAATAAAAATTGTTATCAATAAAAATTCCATACTAATTTACAGATTTTTAGATGTAAATAAGTTTTATTTCTCTTGGATAAATGCCCATCAGCAAATTTTCCGGTGGATTGTAGGTGATTATTTACTTTTATAAGGAACTGTGTAACTGTTTTTCAGATGGTTATACCATTTTGCATCCCCACCATCAATGAAGGAATTAACAGTTTCTCTGAAACCTTTCTGTTTTTATTTCTTTTTAATACTTTTATGATTTACTATTTTTACAATAGGTATGGAATGGTATCTCACTTGGTTTTTATTTGCACTTTCCTAATATTGAATATATTTTCTTATGTTTATTTTCCACCCATATATGTTTTTCAGTGAACTGCCTCATGTTTTTTATTCATTTTCATATCAAATTGTGTTTTACTGTTCAATTTTTAAAGTGTTAAAACACATTTTAAATATCTGTCCTTTGTTAGATATGCAGTTTGTAAATATTTTCTCCCTTTCTGTAGCTTGTCTTTATTTTTTCATATGACATTTTACAGAGTAAGAACTTATAATTTTGATAAGAATCAATGTATCTATTTTAATGATAATACTTTTTGTGTCAAACCTGAACAATCTTTGATTAGTCTTAGATCCCAAATATTTTCTCCTATATTTTTTCTAAAAGTTTTAGTTTTACATTTTACACTTATATTTGAGTTAATTTTTATATAAAGTATGAAGTCTAGATCTAAGTTCACATTTCTGCCTGTGGATTTCTACTTTGTCTATCCACTTGTTGGATAGAAAAATTTTTCAAATTTTTTACCACTTGTTGAAAAAGCTAAACTTGTCTAAACCAACAAAAATCTCTGTTGGAATTTTGGAAGAAATTGTGTTAAATCTATAGATCAATTTGGAGATAAATGACATTTTTCATCTGTTGAATATTCCAGTACATGAACATGAAATAATTCTGTTTATTTATATCTTCTTTGATTTCTTTCATGAGAATTCTTCAATTTTCAAATTAAAGAGTCTATATATATTTTTCATTAAGTACATACATAAGTATTTAATTTTCTTTGGAGTAATTATAAATAGTGTTTTGTTTTTAATTTCAGTTTCTACATATTCATTCTTAGTGTATAGTAATGTAATTGATTTTCATTTGTTGATGATCCTATGACATTGCTGAAATCACTTATTATGTTTCAGGAATTTATTTTATTTTTGGCTTTTGGTAGATTCCTCGAGAAGTTTTTCTAACAGAACCTTTTTTATCTGTGTCCCTTTAATTTCTTTTTCTTGCCTTATTGAACCCACTAGAATTTCCAATCTTCAGAATAGTGAAAGCAGACATTCTTGGCTTGCTCTCTATTTTAGGAAAAACTGTACAGTCTTTCATTGTTAGGATGATTTTAGCTGCACGTTCATACAAATACTCTTTATAAAATTGAGGTAATTTTCCTCTGTTTCTAGCTTGCTGAAAATGGATGTAGACTTTTGTCAATTATTTTTTAGTCAACTGAAAGAACATAAGATTTTTCTTCATTGGCTTTTACTTTTTTGGGGGGGGGCACACCCGTGGCATATGAACGTTCCCAGACTAGGGGTTGAATCAGAGCTGTAGCTGTAGCTGCCACAGCAACTCAAGATCTGAGTCACATCTGCAACCTACACCACATCTCACAGCAACACCAGATCCTTAACCCACTGAACAAGGCCAGGGATCAAACCCACAACCTCATGGTTCCTAGTCAAGTTTGTTTCCACTGCACCATGATGGGAACTCCTTCATTAACTTGTTGATATGGAGAGTTACTTTGATTGATTTTCAAATGTTGCACCAGCCTTGCATATATGGAATAAATCCCACTAGGTCATGGGGAAATACAATGACTTTAATAAAAAAATATTTTCAAATGAATTTTAGATGACTCTGAAGGAATTTCAAAAAGCCATTAAATGTATTATTTCACAAATTTTGAAGTGTCATAAAATTGCTACTACATTTATCTATCATTTATCCCATAAAATAATTAATTGACCTTTGCCCTATATACAGCATTTGCTTAAGAATTAATATGTGATCACTAAGTTACTATTTTTTAATTCCTCTGAAAATGATCTCAGTAATTCTGACTTTTTATTTTTATAATAGTAGACGCTTTTGTGAAGTGCCTTAATTTTAATGACAGTTTTATTTTCATACATATGCAGCTTTTAAAGTTATATGCAAAATTTAACAATTGGTCTCTGTTGATAAGAAGAGCAAAGGCTTATATTCCAGTTCTATACCTGTTAAGCTCAATTCTCTTATTAAGCCGAGTCTCTCACATAAAGTTTAAGTATGTCTAACTTTTCATAAGGAGATGCAGCACTAAGAAAATTGTTTAACATAAATAAAAATATTAAATATATTTTCAACTTATTTATTGAAAAATAAATACTACATAATATTAAGTTGATTAAGGATCCAGTATTGTCACTGCTGTGGTTACTGCTTTAGGGTAGATTTGATCCCTGCTTTGAGAACTTTCACATGCCTTGGGTATAGCAAAAAAAAAAACAAGAAAAATTAGGTTTCCCATAAAAGCAAAGATAAACAAATGGTACCTAATTAAACTTAAAATATTTTGCACAGCGAAGGAAACCATTGACAAAATGAAAAGATAACTTACTAAATGGAAAAAAATATTTGCAAAATATATGCCTGATAAGGGATTAATATTTAACATATACAAACATTTCTACAACTCAATGTCAAAAAAAAAAAAAAAAACCATTAAAAGTGGGCATAAAAAACTGAATAGACATTTTTCCAAAGGGGAAATACAGAGGGCCAAGAGGAATGTTAAAAGATGCTCAACATTACTGATTATTGGAGAATTGCAAATCAAAACCACAATGAGATATTATTTCACACCTATCAGAATGGCTATCATCAAAAAACACAAATAACAAATACTGATAAGGATGTTGCCAAAATTCAGCCTTTGTCTTCCAGTGCTGAACTGAAAGGTAGAGTCAGAGTTTTGGGTAAAGGAGAAAAAAGTAGATTTATTGCTTTACCAAACAAAGGGGGGCCACAGCAGGTTACTGCCTTAAATCCTTAGTAATAATTGCAAGGAGTTTTATAGTAAAAAGGAGAAAAGCAGGTTTTTCAGATAGAAATCAGGATTGGGACAAACATGCATTCTTCTTTCTTTGGGAGAATCTTAGTCATCAAAGCTGGAGTCAGAATATCTCGGTATACTCATAATGGTGGTCTTCTGGGTTATTGCCTAGAATAACTGTGCTTGTGAAAAGGGCATATTTGATTAGAGATTAGAACAAACTAGGAAAGTTCCTGAAAAACATCATGTTCTAATAATCCTTAACCCACAGGCAATTGTTCTCATTGTGCCCAATCTTTAGCTTATGGGTGGTTGTGTTTAGGGCACAGTTAAGTCAGGGAGAAAGACAAGGTAGGACTCTAAGCTGTCCTTGACTACTCCTCCCTTGTCTTTGCATCCCCTCCCTTCCCTGATCAGCAACTCTCTGAACCTGTCCCTAGGAACTCAGGGAAGGTCATGGTGGCTGAATGACACCCATATCCTAAAACAAGAAATGAGGGACACAGAAAGGCTTTTGCCCCCAGGAGCCCCACTGGGCCATGTTCAATTTCAGTGATGTGGAAAAAAGGGACCCCTCATAAACTTTTGGTGGGAATATAAATTTCTGTAGTCACTGTAGAAAAGCAGTATGGAGGTTTTTCAAAAAAATTAAAAGTAGGACTACCTTATGATTCAGGAATTCCACTTGGGTATATATCCAAAAGAGCCTAAAACATTAACTCAGGAAGATACATGAACCTCAATGTTTACAGCTGCCAAAGTATGAAAGCACTCTAAGTGTCTATCAACAGATAAAATGGAAAAATGGATGAAAAAGATGAGGGATGTACATACAATGAACTACTACCAAGATGTAAGAATGAATGAAATTTTGCCATTTTCAGCAATGCAGATGGACTTGGAGGGCATTGTGCTAAATGAAATCAATAAGATAGAAAGACAAATACTGTATGATATTACTTATACATGGAATCCTAAAAATACAACAAGCAAATGAATAAAACAAAGAAGAAGCAGACTCACAGATATAGAGAACATATAGTGGAGAGAGGGAAGTAAGGAGAGGCAGTATAGCGGTAGGGGAAAAATTATCATGGGATTATATGAAATCATGAGTGTTAAGCTTTTGGCAACTATAAAGCACTATAGAATTTTCAAATCTTTCATTCAATACAATAATAAAATAGAAAGCTAACAATCCAAATAAAAATCAACAAATTAAAAGGAATTAAAAAGAAAAATCTTGAATGCTAGGGGTGGGGTGGGGTGGGGGAAGTCTTCTGCTTTGTTGTTCTTTCCCCACAGCATCTCACCTGTAGCCTGGCCTGTATAAATGACATGGTTGTTTTTTGTTTTGTCTTTTCTAGAGCCACACCTGCAGGATATGGAGGTCCCAGGCTAGGGATCTAATCTGATCTGTAGCCACTGGCCTATGCCGCAGCCACAGCAATGCAGGATCCGAGCAGAGTCTGCGACCCACACCACAGCTAATGGCAACGCCAGATCCTTAACCCACTGAGCGAGACCAGGGGTCGAACTCACAACCTCATGGTTCCTAGGCAGATTCATTAACCACTGAGCCATGATGGGAACTCCCTAAATGACATGATTGTTAACTGAAGTAGTTTTACAGCAATAAAAACTACCTCGTTGAAGAAAAAAATTAAGGTTCTAGATTTATCTTGAAGTGTAATATGATGAAAAAAATTTAAATGCTAAGTAGTCAGAGGTATTGAATATATGTTTAACCATAAGAATTTGCTGTTTTGTAGGCCAAGACATAGTCAGATACTGGTAATTTCATATGGTTCAAAGATAATATTTTTTTTTCTCATTTGGTGGCCCGACAATTTCTTATATTACATTTTAAGGAAAGTGGAAATGTAGCACATATTTGTTTACCATTCTCTGATTTTCTTATATTTCTATAACTCTATTGCCTATTAATCTGTGTTTCACTCTGTCACTTAAATAGTTCTTCACTTTTCATATGAACTGGGGGATAGAGTTATGTTTTAGTAGGAATATTTACAACATAATTCTAAAATGCAGGCTATTGATCTATTTTATTGTGTTTTTAAACAAACTAAAACAGTGCCTTTGGTGAATAGTCACTTTTTTCCCCTGTTGAAACTAAAACAGTGCCTTTAGTGAATAGTCACTTTTTTCCCTTTGTTGAAACTCTTAAGAAGGAGTACATGGAAACTGGTTTTCTTTTAATCAAAGTTAAGTTAGGCTAGAAAAATTAATTGATGGATTTTCGTGATAGCATTGCAAATGAGTTGACATAAGAAACACATTTAGATGAAATACATTTAGAATTTAGTAGTGCCTTAGATACAAGATAATGACATCTTAGCCATAGATTGAATTCAGATTGCTTAGATATGAACAAGGATATAAGGGCTGAAAACCAGCACTAGAATCATAAGATAAAAATAATAATAACACCTTCCATGTAAAGCACTTAACTTCATCAAAACACTTTCACTTGCATTATCTCCTTTGATTCTCAACAGTATATTTTGAAAAATAAAAATGCCACTTTGGAGAAACTCATTTACAGTTCTTCTTAAGCCTGACACTGTACAAGCAAAACAAATTTACCTGTGCATTTAATCATATCACAGCAGTTCATGGAAACAATAGACTTAATTTGATCCATTTCTTCCTATTTCTCCAGTTCTTCCTTTAATCACATAGGCAATTTCCCCAGCCTTCTTTGTATTTAACCTATTTTATATGTTCTTGTTTCGCTTTATAATCTACCAGAATTATTATTTTTTTATCTGTGAGTTTATATGGTCTTTTCTTTAACTCCTTTATTTCTATTTCTATATTTTTTACTGCCATATCTTTTTATACTTTTGTAAAAAATCATAGGCATTTATAGCTGTCTGCTTTTATTCTCTTTCATTAGTTTCCTTAGATGTTTCTCCATTCCTTAATAAAAGATGTTCTTTATAAGCATGGCTTGTAATTACATTTTCTGAAGCAGGCCCACACTTTAACCTGGGTTATTTTCATCTAATTTCAGTTTTCATTCCTCCAATCTCTGAATAGAAATGCTACTTTTTGTAGAAGCTCCATGTTCTGTCTTCTCTTCCTCTTCCTGCTTATCTACTCCCATTTAACTATTTTACTGATCCAGTGTTAAAAGTCCAGATTTTTCATTTTCAGTTTTACTTCTGGTTCTTTAAGGTTGGTTTGGTTCTATGTGTCTCCTGTTGCTATCTTCTTGTTCATTGGACCTTCAGCATTAATGTGTCCCTGATGATGGTATGTCATCACTCTATCAGTATTTTGAATGCCTTCTAACTATAAATGGTATACTGTGGACCTCTTAAACCACGTTTTTAGCAAGTCCTCAGCTGTCTCTTCTATCAGTTAAAACTATTATTTACGTCTAAATCAAACCAGTTAGCAGGTACTTAACCCTAATGTCTCCTTTCCAGAGTTATATCTCTTTCTCTTTCACCATTTCTCCCTCTCCCCCTGCCACCCCTGACACACATCTAAAACCCAAACACATCTCTCCCTTCTCCTGAGACTGTTACTATTTCACATTTATCTTTTTAAGCATGTCACTGCATCCTCTGGTTTTTGTTGCTTGTTTCAAACTTTCTTTATTCTTAGCTCTGTGGACTTTTCAAAAATATTCTTTAGCAGTTCTAGTGTTTTGTTTTGTTTTGTTTTTTTCTTACTCTATACACTTTCAAGTGTAAATCCAAATATTCTGACAGTGTGTAAGTCTTAGCAAAATTTCTCCCTCCTGGGAATTTGAACTAAGTTAAATATATTCCTTGAGTTCATCCCCACCATTACTTTTCTCTGTAGATATTATGATCCCTTGTATATATAATCCTCACCATATTTTTTATGCACAATTATTTTCCCCTTTGAAAGAACTTAATTTCTTTATCATTTTACTTCATTTTCTTTTTATTTTCCTCTGCCAAGATCAGTGGTGATTTCTTATTAACCCAGTACAATAGGTTATAGTCAGTCCATATCTTCACCTCTTTGCTCTCTTTGAAATAATTGCCACCCTTCAATTTCCATACTTCCTACTTCCGTGATAATTATTTCCTGTTCCTTTCCATTAGGTTATTTTTCTTAGTGGGTCTCATATGTGTTAATATTGATTATGACTTTCTTCTTGTCTCTCTTCTTCTCATTTTATAATCCTTGGTATATCATAAACCAGCGGTTCCAGCCATCATCTATAGACTGACACTTTCAAAATTTTGATCTCGACCTATTCCAAACCCAGCCATGCAGTTCTCTTCCAAACACGTAGATATCTGTATAGCTATATATACTTTTCAAGCTCCAAATTTTCAACACAATTGGAACTGAGCTCATATTATCTCCCTCTCTAAACCCACTTCTCCTTTTTTGTACCTTATCTTGGTGAATGCCAGCTTATCAGCGCCTTTATTCCAGGTCAGAATTTTTTTTGCCTTTCCTTTATATATAATAAATAATATTTTCTGCTTTTTGTTTATTCTATATTATAAATATATGTTTTAAAATGTTTCTTCCTCTTCAACTTCATGGTTAGTTCAGACTTTTGTCAGCTCTCTCATGGACTATTGAGATATCCTCTTTACTGATTTCCCTGATACCTATTTTGCACCCCAATCCATTCTTCATTTCCCTGCTCACATCAATTCACTAGTCCCTCATTGCTGTTTTATGTGCATCCAGTTGTAACAGTGTCTACCTAGACTTGCGTTTGAAAGTGTAAAATGTTTCTACTCAAAATCAGCTCCAATTCCAACAGTACTGATGACATCTGAGAACTTGTCAACACAGAATCTCATGCTTTGCTCCATTCCTCCTAAATCATAATCTAGATTTTAATAAGATCCCCAATTGGTGTCCAACCACAACAAAATTTGAGAAGCACTGTATTGCAGTTCTGTTCCAAATGGTGCCAACTTGGGTTATGTTGTAAGTCCTGGGGGTTACCTGGGCATTTTATTAATTGGCATATATAGCATTATATGTTTTATATATAGCATCTTATATTTCCATGTCTGTATATACCATGATGTATTGTCTACCAAAGGTTTAGTTTTCATCCATCACCACAGAGTTGACCACCTTTATCCATTTCACACTCTCTCCATCCCCTTTCCTTTCTGGTAACCACTACTCTGTTCTCTGCGTCTATGTGTTTACTTTTTTTTTTTTGTTCATTTATTTTTGTTTTATTTTCTTTTATTTTTATCTTTTCTTTTTATGACTGCACCTGCAGCATATGGAAGTTCCCAGGTTAAGGACTGGATTGGAGCTACAGCTTCAGTCCTATGCCACGGCAATGGCAACACCAGATCTGAGCCATAGCTGCAACCTATGCCACAGCTTGCAGCAACGCTGGATCCTAAACCCACTGAGCAAGGCCAGGGATTGAACCCACATCCTCACAGAGACAATGTCAGATTCTTAACCTGCTGGACCACAATGAGAACTACTATTTTATTTTTTAATATTCCACATCTGTACAAAGATTATATAGTATTTGTTTTTTACCATTTGACTTACTTCACTTAGCATGATATCCTCATGGTCCATCCATGTTTTTGTAATTGGCAAGACTTCAATTTTCCTATGGCTGAATAGTATTCTCTCTCTCTCTGTCTCTCTCTCTCTTTCTCTATGTATATATGTATACATATATGTATACATATAAAGAAGAATGCATCTTCTTTATCCATTCATCCATCATTGGACTGGACACTTAGAATGTTTTCAAATCTTGGCTCTTGTAAATAATGCTGCAGTAAACATAGGGGTACATAATTCTTTTCTTCTTTTTTGTCTTTTTCTCTTTTTCTAGGGCCACACCCACGGCACTTAGAGGTTCCCAGGCCAGAGGTCCAATTGGAGCTATAGCTGCTAGCCTACACCATAGCCACAGCAATGCCAGACCCGAGCCATGTCTGCGACCCACACCATAGCTCATAGCAATGCCAGATCCTCAACCCACTGAGCAAGGCCAGGGATCAAACCCGCAACCTCAGGGTTCCTAGTCAGATTCGTTAACCACTGAGTTGCAGTGGGAACTCCACATGATTCTTTTCTAATTGTCGATTGTGTATTCTTCCCAAAAGTGGTATAGCTGGATCATATGGTAGTCTGTTCTTAATTTTTTGAGAAATCTCCATGCTATTTATGATAGTGGCACTATTTACATCCTCACCAGTAGTATATGAGAGTTATCTTTCCTTGATATTCTCTCCAACACTTATTTCTTGCCTTGTTGATAATAGCCATTTTAGCAAATATGAGATATTGTGGTTTTGATATGCATTTCCCTAAAATAAGTAATGTTGACCGTTTTTTCATGTGCCTCTTGGTAGTCTGTATATCTACATTGGAAATATGTTTATTCAGATCTTCTGCCCCTTTTTTAATCAGATTGTTTGCTTATTTTTGAATTTTATTAACTCATAGAATTATATGATTTGAAAGTATTTGCTCCTATTTATTATGTTGTCTTTTCATTATCTTGATGGTTTCCTTTTTCTGTGCAGAAACTTTTAATATATACATTTGTTTATTTTTGCTTTTGTTTCCTGAGGAGACATATCCAGAAAGATATTGACTAACACCAATATCAAATGGTATACTGTCTATATTTTCTTCTAAGAGTTTTATGGTCTTAGGTCTTACATTTGCATCTTTAATTCATTTTGATTTGATTTTCATTTATGGGTGCAAGATAGTGGTCAGGTTTCATTGTTTTTCATGTGGTGTTCAGTTTTCCCAGCACTATTTTTTGACGAGATTACCTTTTACCCATTGTACTTTTCTTGCTCTTTTGTTGTAACTTAATTGTCCATATATATGCCATCTTATTTCTGGATTCTCAATTGTTCCATTGATCCATAACTTTGTTTTTCTGCCAAAACCATGCTGTTACAATTACTGTAGTTTTAACCTTATTTGAAATCAGGAAGTGTGATACTTCCAGCTTTTTCTTTCTTCTCAAGATTGCTCTGTCTAGTCAGGGTCTTTTGTGGCTCCAAATAAGTTCTAGTTCTGTAAAAAATGTCACTGGGATTTCTATAGGGATTGCAATTAATCTATAAATTGCTTTACGTAATACAGACTTTTTAGCAATGTTAATTATTCCAATCCATGAGCAAGGAATAGCTGTCCATTCTTGGTGTCTTCTTCAGTTTCTTTTATTTAACAATGCCAAATAGTTTTCAGTGTACATGTCTTTTACGTCCTTGATTAAATTTATTCCTTGTTATTTTATTCTTTTTTAATGATTGTAAATAGGATTGTTTTCTTAAATTCTCTTTCCCCTAGTTTATTGTTAATGTATAGAAACATGAATGGATTTTTGTATATATATACATATACATAATATATATATAGTATATATATACAAAATATATATATATAATTATATATATATATAATTTTTGTATATACATATATATATTTGTCTTTTGTCTTTTTAGGGCCTCACCTGTGGCATATGGAGGTTCCCAGGCTAGGGGTCTAATTGGAGCTATTGCTGCCAGCCTATGTCCGAGCCATAGCAATGCCAGATCTGAGCTGCGTCTGTGACCCACACCACAGCTCACAGCAATGCTGGATCCTTAACCCACTGAGTGAGGCCAGGAATCAAACCCACAACCTCATGGTTCCTAGTTGGATTCATTTCCACTGTGCCAAGATGGGAACTCCTGTATATTGATTATGTATCCTGCAACTTTACTGTATTTATTCATTAGTTCCAACAGATTTTTGGTGGAGTCTTTAGGGGAGTTTCTATATAAAATCTTGCCATCTGTGAATAGTAACAAATTTACCTCTTCCTTTCTAATTTGAATGTCTTTTATTTCTTCTTACCTAAATGCTCTGACTGGGACTTCTACTGCTATGTTGAATAAGAGTGGTGAGAGTGAGCATCCTAATCTTATTCCTGATCTTAAAGGTTTTGCTTTCAGTTTTTCAGTGTTGAGTATGCTATGACCTGTGAATTTGTCATATATGCCTTTTATTATATTTATTATTTATTTATTTATTGTCTTTGCAGGGCTGCACCCGAGCATATGGAAATTCCTAGGCTAGGGTTCAAATCACACCTGTAGCTGCTGGCCTACACCACAGCCACAGCAACACAGGATCTGAGCCATGTCCACAACCTACACTGCAGCTCAGGACAATGCTGGATCCTTAACCTACTGAGTCAGGTAAGGGATTGAACCTTCATCTTCATGGATACTAGTTGGATTCCTTAACCACTGAGCAATGATGGGAACTCCTACTGTATTTATAATATGGCCTACATTCCTTTTATATCCATTTTACTGAACATTTTTGTCATTAGTGGGTGGTGAATCTTGTTAAGTGCTTTTTCTGCATCTATTGAGATGATCATATGATCTTTATCTTTCATTTTGTTGATGTGATATATCACATTGATTGCTTTGTGGATGTCAAACCATCTTTGCATCCCTGAAATAAATACCACTTGATCATTGTGTATGATAACTTTAATTATTGTATTTGGTTTGCTAATATTTTGCTGAGGATTTTTGCATCTCTGTTCATCATAGATACTGGCCTATAATTTTTTCGTGTGTATGTTGCCATTGACTAGTTTTAGTATCAGGGTAATGTTGGTCTTGTAAATTGAGTTACAGTTTACACTCCTTCCTTTTCATTGTTTGAAAGAGTTTGAAAAGGATACATATTAAGTCTTCTTTGAGTGTTTTGTAGAATTCACCATTGAAGTCAGCTAGTCCTAAATTCTTGTTTTTTGGAAAGTTTTTGGTTACTGTTACACCGTCCTTACTAGTGATTTGTCTGTTTAGATGTTCTGTTTCTTCATGATTCATTCTTGGGAGATTGTACATTTTAGGAATTTATCCATTTTTTCTAGCTTGTTCTTTGCATTTCTGTGGTATCTTATTTTTCCTCTTTCCTTTCTGATATTTATCAGAGACTTTTCTCTTTCTTCTTAGTGAATACAGTGAAATATTTGTCAGTTTTGTTTATCTTTTCATTGAACAAGCTCTCAGTTTTATTGATTTTTTGTTTTTTTGGTCTTTATTTCAATTTCATTTATTACTGCTTTATTCTTTTATTATTTCCTTTTTCTGCTGATTTTGGGCTTTGTCCCCCCCCTTTTTTTTCAGTTTCTTTAGTTATATGATTAGTTTGTTTATTTGAGATCTTTTTTTGTTTCTTGAAGTAGGCCTGTATTGTTATAAACTTCCCTCTTTACACCAGTTTGCTGTATCCATAACTTTTGATATGTCACAATTTTATTTTCCTTTTCATTAGTTTCCATGTATTTCTTGACTTTTCCTTTGGCTACTTTGTTGACTTAATAGTTATCCAGTAGCATGCTCTTTAGTCTCCACATATTTGTGATTTTTCCATATTTCTTCTTTTAGTTGATTTCTTTTTTATTGTTTGTTTGTTTTTAAAAAAATATTTTTTATTGAAGTATAGTTGATTTACAATGTTGTGTTAATTTCTGCTTACATCAAAGTGATTCAATTTTATATATATGTGTGCGTGCATATATTATATATATGCATTCTTTTTCATATTTTGCATTATGGTTTATCACAGAATATTAAATACAGTTCCCTGTGCTATACAGCAGGACCTTGTTGTTATTCATTCTATATATAATGGTTTGCATCTGTTAATCCCAGACTCCCAATCCATCCCTCCCCTAACCCCCCTTGGCAACATAAGTCTGTTCTCTGTATCTATGAGTCTGTTTCTGTTTCATAGATAAACTCCTTTGTCTCATATTTTAGATTCCACATGTAAGTGATATCATATGGTATTTGTCTTTCTCTTTCTGACATCACTTAATATAATAATTAGTTGTATGCATGTTTTCTTTTACTTGATTTCTAGTTTCATACATTATGATACAAAACAAACTTTATATATTTCAATCTTCTTAAATTTATTGAAATTTGTTTTGCATCCCAACCTATGGCCTATTCTTGGGAAGTTCCCATGTGCACTTGAGAATAATGTGTATTCTACTGCATTTGGATGGAATGTTCTGAATAAATATATTAAGTTCTCATGGTCTAATGTTTCATTTAAGACTGATTTTTCCTTCTGGAGATTCATCTGCATGATTTATCCATTGATGTAAGTAGGGCATTAGAGTTCCCTACTATTACTGTGTTGCTGCTGAGCTTTTGTTTTTCTAAGAAAGCTAATTTCTCCTGGGTATCTGAATGATAACTTTGCTGGATATAATATTCTTGGCTGACAGTTTTTATTTTTTAATATTTTGAAAATATCACTCCACTCACTCCTGATCTGTAGAGTTCCTGCTAAGAAATCTGCTGATAGCCTACTGGGAGCTTCTTTGTATGTCACCATCCTTTCTTCCCTGGCTGCCTTTAAAATTCTGTCTTTGCCATTGAATTGTGACAATTTTAATATAATGTTTCTTGGAGAAGGTCTTTTTGCATCAAGGTAATTTTAGATATTCTCTTAGCTTCATAGATTTGTATATCCAGTCCCTTCCCAGCTTTGGAAAGTTCTCAGCTATTATTTCTTTAAATATAATCTTTGCTCCCTTTTCCCTCTCTTGTCCTTCCAGGATACCCATTCTCTTAATGTTTCCCTTCCTAATAGATCATACTAGTTCTTGCAGAATTTTTTTTTTAAGATCTGAACCTTATTTCCTCTTCTGTGTCATTTGTACTTGTATCATCTCTAGATTTCTATCTTTCTATTCTGTATGGTCTGTTCTACTCTAAGTGCTTCTAATGTGTCCTCATTTATTGAGTTGTTTGGTTCCAACATTTCTGTTAATTTCTTTTTAAATTTTCAATCTCTCTCTTAAAGTATATCTGTTGTTCATTGATGCTATTCCTGAGCCTGTTGAACTGACTTTCTGACTTTTCCTGTTGTTCATTGAATTTCTCTCTCCCTTTCTCTCTTTCTTTTTTTAATTTATTTCTCTTTTTTTGGGCACTCCACAGTTTCTGGAGTTTCCAAGCCAAGGGTCAGATCCAAGTTGCAGTTGTGAACTACACCACAGCTGTGGCAATGCCAGATCCTTAACCCACTGTGCCAGACCAGGGATTGAACCCATGTCCCAGCACTCCAGAGATGCCACAAATGCCATTGTGCCCAGCATGAACTCCCATTAAATTTTCTTATATAAGTATAAGTTATTTTAAATTCTCTGTGAGGTAGATGGGAGTATCCCACCACTAATTTAATTTAATTTAACTTTAATTTCTGGAGATATGTGATTTTCTTTGTGATATTGGGTTACTGTGGTCATTCATTAGTGCTTGATGAGTCTTTGTGTGTTTGTTTTTTCTGCCATATTTGAGAAGCAGTGAATACCTTTCTTTAAGCTTTTTTTTTTTTTTTTTTCCTTTTTAGGATGGATTCTAATCATTCAGTAAATTGGTAATTAGAAGCCTTTCTTGCATTTTCCAGTAGGTGGCGATATAGCACACGTTTTTGGTTTCTCTTACCTGGCGCTGCCTCTAGTTATATTTGAGTTGACACTTTCCACCTACACTGCCTGGTGGAAGGTGTCACCTGGTTCCTTACTTACTGCTGCTGTGATTATGCCATGCTGCTGCCAGTATCACCAATCTTTCTTCCTGGGGCACTAGGGCATTAGGTATCTCTGCCATCTGGGGGTCTCCTGGGATTCAGGCTTCTCCATCATGGAGGATGGGGTACGGTGGGGAAGAATCTGGCATTGTGGGTGTTCCTGCTATGACTAGGGTTGTTGGGTTGTAGGTACCATTCACTGTAGGTGGTGGTGGGTGGGTATTGTGGGCACCTGTGCAGTTAAACAGACATATCACAGGCCCTGATGCCACTGATATTCAATTCCCTGTGGTTGCAAGCATTGACTGATGTTATCAGGTTCTTTGGTAAACCCCAGGGATCAACTATAACAGGCACTGCCTCTGCTGTTCCCCTGATTCTGCCTCCTATATATGTTCTAGTTTACCTACATTTAGATGTACAGATGTGTGGAATTCTCCAGTATCCCAGTATGTTAAGCAGAGGAGCTTTTTGACTTGTGATGTTTTACTGGCTGTAGATTGAAGAGGAGAGAGAAATAGATTATCTCATGTTGCGATGATGCTGACATCAATTTGACTATTCTTATCTATTCTACAGACAAAGAAAATGTCCATTGAGTTTGTTCCCACACAGCCTTTTCATATCTCACTTGTGTTGTAAATTCTCTCTGTGTCTCACTAAGATTGTTTTTTGTTCCAAATAAACTATTGGTCTGCCATAGATTCTTCTCCTTTTTTGTAAACCAGAAAAAATGTTTGTCGCTTTTAACTTATATTTGATTTTTTGTGTCTTTTTTACATTTCCTAGGCTTCAAAAGTCTCAGTTTGAGCCTGAGCATGAACTCAAAATGCAATGTATTTTCTTAATATTTATATTCAACAAGTTGTCATAATGTTTTATAACAAAAATGTACCCATAAGTCCTGGGTCACATTTGTTTTAATTTCCTTAATCTATTCAAGCTTGAACCTTTTGTGAATGTCATCATAAGATTACTGAATTTGATTCTTCTGGCATGAAAGTTACTTCCTGATTTTATAAGGGGATTTTTGAACTCCTGTACAGTCTTTGAGATGATCAGTGCATACACCAGAGCGGCATTTCTTGAAGTGTGGCTCCAGGATCATAAGCATTAGCATCATCCATGAACTTATGACAGTGTAACTTATCTCACCCATCAAAGTCATATTGACATGTAGCTTTTTTGATGGGAACTCATAATCTGTATTTTCATAATCCCTCTTGGTTATTCTGATACATAGTCAAGTTTGGGAATTACTAGTTTGCTAAAAAAATTTGATTCCATTGTTATTACTAGTGACTGATTTAGATATGGTCATGATATATAGGAGTCAAATGAGATGTGAGAGGAATATCTAGGGAAGCCTTTGGTAAAGTTATTCTTGCTCTTATAAAATAAAAATGAGCAAGAAGGAATAGACCTTTTTATGGCTGACTCTTGGTATGTTGCAAATTGTCCCAGGTCTGTCTATCTGTTTGGCCACCATCGGACAGAATAGCACTGCTATTGAGGTTGGTTGAGCTGAAAGATCATATAAATACATAGATTTCTGATTATGTTATTGAACCAGTGAATAAACCAGCCTTAGAATGGTACTTGCTTTGAATTTTTTGTTATATGAAATAATAAATACTCTTATAAGCCAGTTTAAGAGAGATTTTCTGTTATCTATAGATAAAAATATCAAACTTATATAACATGAGTTTCTTTAATAGCCAATAATAACATTATAAATGCTATTTAAAAAATTACTGATGCATAAGAACATTTTTGTGGAGTTTTGTATTCTGCCTATACAAATAATACTTGGAATCAGCCAGTGTATAGCAGTCAATAGGCTTTAATAGAATAAACAGCCCACATTTTAAAAAGTATACTGGGGAGTTCCCATTGTGGCTTAGCAATAATGAACCAACCTGACTAGTTTCCATGAGGATGAGGGTTCGATCCCTGGCCCTGCTCAGTGGGTTAAGGATCCCAGTGTTGCTGTGGTGTAGGCCTGCAGTTACAGGCTACAGCTCCCATTTGACCCCTAGCCTGGGAGCTTCCATGTGCCACAGGTACAGCCCTAAAAAGACCCCCCCCCAAAAAAAAAATTAAATTTATAAAAGTATGTCAGAAGTTAAAAATAAAAACGCTTAACCTAGTGGATAAAATTAGCCATCTTTGAAAAGCTTTTGAAGCATAAAATATCCATAAAGTAATTCATATTTGTGATTGAATTAGACTAGAGATTCTTTTTTAAAGTATGTCTATGAAAAAAAGGCAACAAAGTGTAATTAATTAAAAAATAACATAATGAAAACATGTCTTTTATATGGAAGTATTCTAATGACAGAAGACATTGTTGAATAATAAAAAAAATATTGGAAGTGGGTAGTAAGATGTTTTCAGCACTTACTCGGTTGCTATATTTGGTTGACACTACCATTAAAAGTTCTTCAGGCTTTACCACAGATGGGATCAAATAGGAGGCAAAAAAGACTCCTTTTGCTCTAACTTCCCACACACATAACTACTTTATAATTCTAAGTGTTTTTTTTTTTTTTTTTTTTTTTTCAGGGATCTTAATTTTTAGAATAGTGTTACAGGAAACAAATTGATACATTTTTGTAACTAGAAATACATATTCCATATTCTGAGTTTTAAAATGTAGCATTTAGATATATGAATCAGTATTTGGGGAGTTTGGTTAATGTGACTCACCTACATTTAAAACTACCTCATGGTGATGATACCTAGCTTCTGTGATGCAAAAGTGAGACGCAAACTTAGATTGTATCCTACTGCCACAAATACTTCATGAAGCACTTTTTCTCTTTTGATAATTATTTTAATTGCCTTTGTAGCTGCTATATATAATTTCATTTCTACTGGAGGTTCTTAGTATTTCATAAAAGAAGTTTAATAGTTAAAAACAGAAACAGGAAATAGTTTTCTTCTGTAAGTAGGGTAATATCTCAACTGCTACTATAAATTTTAGAATAGTTAATAATAATTTACACTTTCCTTCTCATCTTGCTACTCAAATATCAAGGGATCAATAATATGAAAAAAAATTTTCATGTATATACAAGATACTTTTTCTGATTGGTAGTAATAAAATATAAAAAGCAGTATGGTGATAAATAGTATCATGCTATTCGGTTAATATGGATAGCAATACAGACAATAGACAGCCTAGCTCATTATTTCTCCAAAAGTTATTTTATGTATGATACTATTGTGAATATAAGATATATTGTAGAGTTTGGCTTTGCTTACAGGTCTTGAAACTAAGATTTCAGTAAATCTACACTGAAATAGTTTTAGTGATACTGGATGAAATTTTACTTTCTCCTTCTTGAATTCTTATAGACAATTCTAAGAATTATATATAAAATGTCAGCTAGCATTTCAGGTATTTTCTTGATCCAGGATGAAAAGATAGTGTAGATTTTTTATTATAATTTATTCTATAAGAAAGTAAAAATCTGGTCTTTATGTAGGAGAATGGAGCTCATTATCATTTCTCTCACAAAATTAATTTCAATGTACTTTTTAAAAAAACAAAATCTTAATGCCTTTTATAACACCTTATGATAGACTTTCACTGTATTGAGGAAGGAGATCTTTTTCTCTCTTTTTTTAAAAATCTTTTTTTCTTGAAGTGATTTGGTTAAGCAGGAAAAAAGAATGAGGACATTTTGACACCTCATCCCCTATTCTATTAACCAAACTACATAATCCTCTCCTTTGCTCAGTTTGATTTTCCTTTATTGAATTTTGCTTTCTGCAATGTTCTCATTTCCCTTATTAGATTAAATCAGATTGTTCTTACCCATCCAACTTTATCCCTTTGGGAAAGCAAAATTCAGTCTCCCGAGAGACAAATGTAAAGAAAATCTACTTAGAGAAGATTACCAAGCTACTGTTATTATCCGTTTCCAATTTCCTTTCTACTTTACAGAGTAAGTTTGACTCATTCCCTGATGGCAAACTTTACTCCCTTCTACTATGTAACAAGAATGAGGACAGGTCATCTGTAATTGATGACTCCTAATGTAAAGTGCCGAACCTCAGGATTGATAAGACTTGTTATATATGATAAGTCAGGAGACCCTTAGGTTATTGCTTGTGCTTGCAGCTGCTGCCTTTTGAAACCAAAAACCTGTCGCACTGAACCAAGAATTATTTAGGAAATTCTATTAGTATACATTAAGCTGACACCCAGTGATGCTCTTTTGGTGATTATGATGGAACAGCTGAAGAACAGTCACAACAAGGATGTGCGAACAGAGCAACTTTATCTGTATTTCTTTGCATTCTGTTTCACTTCTTCATAGATTGAAGAGAAAGCTCAAGACCCACAACCTCAGGGAAATTAGGTTTCTATTCAAACTGCCCTTTAAACCTCAAAATAGAGATTTCCAAGAAATTTCTTTTTTAGGTTTTTCAAAATTGCTGAGAAGCCGTTTACCTTTTCATTGTGGTACCAAAATGCTTTTAAAAGTCTATTCTGGTCCAGGGTATAAAAAGCAAATGAAGAACTTAATAAATCATGAAAATAAACTGCTAAATTGTGTGTATGTGTGTATGTGTGTGTGTTTTCTAACCTAGCATCTTAAATTCTCTTGAGGTCACCCTGTCAGCATCAGTTCTGTGGCATGGATTTAGTTGAATCAATCCTAATTGCAATTCTGCACAGGTCTGGTCCTTTGTGGAGATTGCAGATGAATGACAGTGCAGTGGCAGGGAAGATAAATATGCTGGCAAATAAGATCCCAGCACTCCACAGAGGATGGAATAAATTACTTCACCAATAGAGTGCAGGTAATATGTTGGAGAGAAAAAGTGAAATCGAAGCTAGTTTAATACTAGCTTGGTTAAAGTTTAAAATAAAGCATTTCAAGCTTATGTAAAATACTGATGGTGATTTGTTTCTATTCAGAATGCTTTCTGTTGCCCTCTATCATGAAAAATAATTGCGTACACTAATTTTGTTTATGCAGATGACAGCCTGGACAATTTTAATTCATGTAGCATTCTCTGGTAGCTGAAGGCCTAGTGGTATCTGTGGTGTAGCATATTGATTAGTAATTTGATAAATACACAAAATGGCACATTGAGCTTTAGGTGCTTCATGCAAAATGTATTTAAACGACCTTGACTAATTAGAGCGCGTAGCTATGAGGCAGTACCATATGAATAAGAGCCAGTTTATTGGGCTAGAGATTTATGGAGTTTTTGAGGGAGAATAGGAAAAGACATGCATACAAACACTAAGACCTCTCTCTAGGAAGTAGAGATAATCCATCATTAGTAGAAAAACCTTTTTTTTTTCATTATGAGAATTATTACCTTTATCCTATAAAATCAATTCAGTGATTTTATACCTACAATGTATTTAACAGAGCTTTAATTTGACCCTAGATAATGTACATATATGTACTTTATAGGACTGAATACTCAAGCAAATTTTGTAAAGAGATCTTAATTATTTTATATTTTATTTAAAGACAGATATACATTATTCATATTGATTATTTACTTCTTTACATCTTATAGCTTCATGAAGTATAAAGTTCCAAAATCATATGTTATTGTTATAGTCTACCATCACATATTATATTAGGTGTCATATAATTAAATCTCAAACATTCTAATTAGGTTTTGTGGATGAAGTTTAGATTTTTAGTGAATTCTTATGGAAATTATTTTTTTGGTAAATAAAAGTGAATTGCCCTAAGAATCCATAGATAGAACTCAAACATTTCTAAAAGAAATATTTCCCTTGGCTATACATCTCACGACAACACCAGCCAATAAATATCATATAGACGTTGCTCAATTTTTATCCCAAACCATATAATCTAGACACTTCTTTGATGTGTATTTTTCTTATAATCATCAATGGAAACTTGTGGAAGCAAAGTGAGTAGGACTGAGGATTGAGGTTTTTAATATAAATATTCAAAATATCTGAATTAAATTTAGGCCCAAATGAAATATTCTTAGCAGCATCGGTGCACCTCCAATTGTGCAGAGCTTCATCAGGATATATTTTGGTTGCTCTGAAAGATCTTGAAACAAATGATCAATTGTCTACCATTTCAATGCACTATGCTCATGTGTTAGAATTTTGCAGGCTTGCTTCAATTTGGGGTGAAATATACACCACAAAGAGGAGGGGTGAATTAAATCTTTCAAAAACTTAGCTCAAAGTCAGTATTGTTTTTTGATTTCAAATGTCAGTTAAGTTTGACCATCCACTTAGAGAATCTCTAAATGAATTTAGGTTATGTCAAATACAAGTTTCTCTGACTTTCCAAAATCATAATTCTCCTCACGTAGTTGCTTAACAACTTCAGAGAACTGCCAGAGACTATTTCAATTTGGTTTTCATTGTGAGAGGTATGATTTTGAAAGAACAGATTTCTAAAATGGACTTTTACAAACACTTAAAGAAGTTTTCTAAGACTGATATTCTCTTTGTTTCCAATCTATTCCCTGTAATAATTATTGAATATTTTAAAATTAGTGAAGACCTAAAAATCTCCCCATAGCCTAAATCTTTTGTCATAAATGATAGGTTTATGAATATTAATTATAAAAGTGCTCTAATATATATAACATATAATATATAATATATATATAATCTTGATTTAAGAAAACAAACAGGAATTATAAGTAATAATACTCATCTGGGACTAATCATTGTCTAGGTGTTCTACCAAGTTTATGACCTTAAAATGTAAGATCCAGCATTTAATCACCTGTGAAAAGGGGTTAAAAGTAATTTCATGACAAAATCATGCAACTACTATAATAATATGAGTGGAATTTTTTGAGAAATCTAATGAATGATTGAAAAAAATGAGTCATATGAAGGTAAGGGTAATTTAGTATCCATCTTAAACAAAGAACATATCAGGATGATAATTACAGAAGGTGCTCAACTACAGCCTGTCTTTCCCACCCCAACTGATGCAAAAAAATTCTTTGCAGAATTGATATTAAACAAGACCACCTATTTTGTTATGTCATTGAATACAATGTTAGGCAACCTATTAACATTTCAATTAGTGTTTAATAGACTGTGGTCCATCAATTGGGGTGCTTGTGATAAATGCAGATTCCTACCTTATTACAGGCTTCTGAATCAGGATCTTTGGGGCCAGATTCCCAGAATCTCTATTTTTACAGAGCACCATGAGTGCATCTGATGTACTTTAAAATTTGAGATCCACCAGTAAGTACTTAGTATCAGAGAGATTTCAGTTTATAAGAAAGCATATAGAACAGATTATCTCTATTGATTATTTCCAGCACCATCACTCTGGAGAGATCAAGCAAGATACAGTATTACTGAAAACTATAAATCTGAGGAGAGGTGGCTAACATATTTTCCAAAACAATTGAAGAAAGTAAGCTAATAGAAAACTACTGAGTTTACTACAATAAAGAATATGTATTGTAATTCTTTCTGACAGGAGACTACAAATGTGTACATCTTTTTATTTTGAGAATAAAGTAATAATTCATATCAAATTTTGTACACCATTTTAGTCTCCCCTTTGTGAGCTGTTTTTGCAGAGCAGTAGACTTTAAAGGAGGTGCACTAAATATAAATGCCTTAAATAAAAGAAAAATCTAAAACACAACTTGCCCATATTGAAATTACTGAGAAATCCTTTCATGTATCTTGTCTTATCCTTACTTCTAAAGAATATGAATTTGGTAGTAGTTATACTTTAAGCAGAAATTAGAAACAGAAATTTAAAAATGGTTAATATGGAAATTCCCTTTGTGGCTCAGCTGTGACGAACTCAACTAGAATCCATGAGGATGTGGGTCTGATCCCTGGCCTCGCTCAGTGGGTTAAGGATCCGGTGTTGCCCTGAGCTGTGGTGTAGGTCATAGATATGGCTCAGATCCCGTGTTACTGTGGCTGTGGCTTTTTGACCCCTAGCCTGGGAACTTCCATATGCTATAGGGCCCCCCCCCCCCAAAAAAAAGGCTTATCCATGACAGATCCTTTATTTGCTTTTAGAGATTTATGACCAATAAAAAGAAACAGTAAGGGATGAGGCAGAGTACTTTTAGAAATGTTATCTTTGTTCTCTGATCCTTTCTCTATTCTCTCCTGCAAAGACCTTGTTTATTTGCTTGCTTTAGCCATCACCTCCTCAATGCAGATGCTCTCTAATCTTGTTCTCTCCTGAGAGATGGTACCAAATCCCCAAAGAACACTAGGGATTTCCACTTGCTTAACCTTTCTGTCATTCAATATTTTAAAAATAAGTCTCAATGACCCTCTCTCTCAAACTGACACCTACTGTGTCTTGCCTATCTCTCTTAAAGTTAGTGCTATTCTTCAAAGCAAACAGCCTCTAAATCTTGGACAAAGCTTTGCTTTTTTCTTCTACTTGACCAACTTCCACCAATTCCCAAAGTAATCAGTTACTACTTCTGATGATTTTTTCTTAGTTCCTCTAACATTTGTATTTTATGCCCAATTCCTCATTTCCTGACCTTTTTTCAGGTTTTAGTCTCCTCAAATTTGGACTTCCATTATACCTATGCCTTAGGATTCTCTTATAGGATATAAAGTTTGGGTCAGAATTTTGAAAAATGGAGCATGAACATCTAAAGAGATATGTTTGTGTGTACATATGCATACATTTTTAATATACATATACCTATTTTATATATGTGTATCTATGTGCGTTAAGTTGTATGTTTATATTAGTCAGTCTTGACTCCTCTATTCCCTTTGCCTCCCATATAAGTTCTGTTTGCATTTCTACAGACTCATAACTTATCCTCCAATATTTTTACTGTCACCACCCATTTGCATTACCATCTCTCATTTCAACTGCAGTGATATTCTTAATGGTTTTGTATGCTTCATACTTGCACTTACAATCATCCTTATAATAGGCATAATGATTATACCTTGCATCAAACTTCTCATAGTCTTTCAAAATAAAATATTTTTTCCTTTCTCTATAATTTGCTACATGATTTTCTCTTTGCTGTATCTTGTTTGACCTCATGTCAAGCCTGTCCCTCAACCATTTTGATATCCATATTGGCTTTCTTTTGCTTTTTTGAGCCCAGCAGACTCATTTTCATGTCAGGAACTGAACATCATATTGAGATGTTTCCATGATTTGACTACTTCTTGTTATTCAGTCATTGCATCAACTGATGTTTCTTCAAGACATTTTAAATGACCATCTTTTCTAAAGTGGTCAACCCTGCCCTTAGATTCATTTTAAATTCCATTTCCTGGTTTTATATTTGTATATCACATATCAATGATGAAAATGTATGATCATCGTCATCATGGCCAATATCTGTCTCTTCAAACTTCAATGTTTAAGCTCTAAGAAAGACCGAAGGATGGATATTATGGGGCCTGAGATAGAACTTCCCCATTCCATGAAGAATCTCTGTATATTGTTAATCCTAGTTTTGATTTTATAAATGAAATTAGCAGGTTTCCTTAGGACTTCTAAATCCAGGTTGGCTAGAGGTCTTTATACTGGGTGGATTTCTTAGCTCACATGGCATAATGAAAACATTCTCCAACTTTAAAGAAAGAGAACAATTTCTAAATACCGTTTTAAAAAGTCTTTCTCATGAATAGTTATTTCAGGAAATATAAGTAAATATTAAGTGTGAACAATTTAATATTTTTATTCAGAACAGAGTTGTTTCATATCTATTAGTGATAACACATTTGTATAGTAATGCTACATGCCAGACAGACATCTGATAACTTCATATATATTAATTCACTTATTCCCAACTATCCTTGAGTAAATTGCTATTATTCCTCTGTTTTACAGATGAGGAATTGATACACAGAGAAGTTTAGTAACTACCCCTTGGATATAACTGGTAAGTGAAGATGGCTTCAGAAGCTGTGTCCTTAACCAGTATGCATATCGCCTTCCTATTCTTATACCATAATAGGGCAAAATACAAGGAAACCAGGATTAGATTATTGGAAAGAATGATGATGTCAACAATGCAGAAACTAAAATGGAAGGCAGTAAATAGCAAACTAAGAATATGCAAATAAACTTGCGAAACACTTCTAGAATACAAAGCAAATGGAGAAAAAAATCGTGGAGAGACTAGAGTGGAGATAGTGGGCAATGTAATATAAATCATGAACATAGTCATAATTATTAGCTATTACATGATAAGTAAATGAGACTATGGAACAAGAATTATAATCATAAAATACTAATATGAAACATAGCAGTAATTAGACATATTTCAAATCTCACAAGCACCAGATAGATTCTAGACAAGGTTCACTGTTTTACAAGATAACTAAAATAAAAAGAATACAACACACATGTACACACATTCACACAAAACCAAAAGTAAAGTCTAATAAAAAAATTCTGGATTAAAAATAAGATTACTTAATGGAAAATAAAGGTAGAGAGAATTTTTTAAACAGCAAATGATAGACAAAAATGGAATATTTTTATAACCTTGAGTAAAAAATGATTGTTATCCAAGAATTTTTCCATGCAGCTCAGTTACTATACAGATGTTACTTTTTTAGAAGACTCAGAAGACATGTATTATGTGATTGCAGACTGACAAATAAAAGTAACTCAAGAATAAATATAGCAAAGATATAAAAAACCTGATGATAGGCTTTGGAATTAAGCTTTTGCACAGCAAAGGAAACCAAAAAGAAAACAAAAAGACAGCTTTCAGAATGGGAGAAAATAGTTTCAAATGATACAACCGACAAGGGCTTAATTTCTAGAATATATAAACAACTTATACAACCCAACAGCAAAAACGCCAACAACGCAATGGAAAAATGGGCAAAAGACCTGAATAGACATTTCTCCAAGGAAGATATATAGATGGCCAACAAACACATGAAAAAATGCTCAACATCACTGATTATAAGAGAAAAGCAAATCAAAACTACCATGAGATATCACGTCACACCAGTCAGGATGGCCATCATTAATAAATCCACAAAGAACAAGTGCTGGAGGGGCTGTGGAGAAAAGGGAACCCTCCTGCACTGTTGGTGGGAATGTCAGCTGGTACAGCCACTATGGAGAACAGTTTGGAGATACCTTAGAAATCTATATATACAACTTCCATATGACCCCGCAATCCCACTCTTGGGCATCTATCCAGACAAAACTCTACTGAAAAGAGACACATGCACCCGTATGTTCATTGCAGCACTATTCACAATAGCCAGGACATGGAAACAACCCAAATGTCCATCGACAGATGACTGGATTCGGAAGATGTGGTATATATACACAATGGAATACTACTCAGCCATAAAAAAGAATGACATAATGCCATTTGCAGCAACCTGGATGGAACTAGAGAATCTCATACTGAGTGAAATGAGCCAGAAAGACAAAGAATACCATATGATATCACATAATTGGAATCTAATATCCAGCACAAATGAACATCTCCTCAGAAAAGAAAATCATGGACTTGGAGAAGAGACTTGTGGCTGCCTGATGGGAGGGGGAGGGAGTGGGAGGGATCGGGAGCTTGGATTTATCAGTCACAACTTAGAAGAGATTTATAAGGAGATCCTGCTGAGTAGCATTGAGAACTTTGTGTAGATACTCATGTTGCAACAGAAGAAAGGGTGGGGGAAAAAATGTAATTGTAATGTATACATGTAAGAATAACTTGATCCCCTTGCTGTACAGTGGGAAAATAAAAATAATAATAATAATTAATACTTGATTAATATTATTAAGCTCTACTTAAAATATATGTGTTGATAAGCATATGTAATGCTTATGACTTTGTAAAATATTTAATATTAACAAATTGAAATTACAAAAATAGTTTTTGTTCATGTATGTTCAAGCATATGCCCATTCTTGGCTTGGAAATACTATGATTTATTAACCTGATCTAATATTTTCTCAGTTCTTATGAAATTTATAGCAAAAACTATTTTGGCTTACACTATTCTATAATTGTACTCTTTACCCTGTGTACTATGAAAATAATAGACTTTGTCTACAGATGTTTTATATATTTTAGCGAAGAAGAAGATATGACTCTATAGCCTAGACAATAATTACTTTTTTCATGTTAAAAGAAATCTGGAAATAGTGGTTCTAGAGTTGGGGTAGAGCTTAAATGCCAACAGGACCAAAGATCAATCACATGGTCTTTAAGAGTATAAGCTTTCCTATATTTAGAGTTTGTCCCCAGTTCTATGTAAATAGGTGGCCCCATGCAGATGACCTAACCTTTCTAAACTTCAGTTTCTCATTTTTATAATTAAGATAATAACAGTAAGCCCTTAAGTCTTTTATAAAATAAATGATAAAATGTCTGGCACATAGTAAGCAAGCAACAAATGTTATCTGTTACTAATATTGTTGCCATTGTTAGTTATTATTATTAGATAAATATGCTGTGGAACTAAAAATTGTTTGTGAATAATGTAATATGACTAAACAAGGAAACAAAAAATTTTAAATCATTGATTCAAATTCTAGGAATATTGAAATGTATAGCTTATTTTCAAATATGTATTATTAAAAATTTATAAATAATTGAATTGTGTCAGTATGGAATAATGAAAATCAGAGAGAACTTTATTATCTAACTCTGTAATTAAATTGTAAATGGAGGGAGAATCATTTTTTATTAATTATCAGATAAGGTTAATTAAATGAAAGTTAATGAAGTTTTCCTGTCAATTTCATTAAAGATGCTTAAATGGTAGGGAATAATAAATCACAATAATGGAAAGACATAGAAACCAATGAAGTATAGTACCTGACTTGGCTGATTGGGGTGATAGCCCACATTTTCCCTTAATACTACTTGATGGAAGTTTTTTATGTCGCTATTTAAAGCCCTGCAATATCTCAAGTTTCTAGTAAATAAATGTCAGTTTTCAGAAGCAGAGTCTTCTTGCCTTACAATGACAATTTTACATTTTCTCTTAGTAATAGGATTCCGATGTATTCTGGGGAGCAATATGCTCAGTTAAAGGACAATTTTCCAGCTTCTCTTGTAATTCAAAGTGGACAGTAAAATATAAGTAGAAATTATTTGCTGGTTCTTTAATGAAATCTTGTAGAGATTGTTGCCACACAGTTGGTATATGTACTATTCTGGCATCCTCGCCAAACCACCTGTGTTCAGAATTCAGACAGAATTTCTGGAACTCAGCAGTCACCTAAGACTAGAAGAGTGCATGAAAAGAAACTTCCTGCCTGGGAGACATGGCCCCATCTCTGTGGAAGAGGCTGTTGGGCCCTAGCCCAAGAGGCCTTTTCCTCTGCACAGCATCGTTCTTATATGTGATTAACAGAAAAGGAAGATGAATCACTGCCAATAGATATAGTTCTTCAGACACTTCTGGCCTTTGCAGTTACCATTTTTGGTATAGTTCATATTGTGGAGGAGTTTAAAGACATGGATGCCACTTCAGAACTAAAAAATAAGGCATTTGACACATTGAAGAATCACCTATCATTTTATGTATTTAATCATCGTGGTCAAGTACTGGTCCAGACTTTGGATACAGCAAATTCTTCAAACCAAGATGCATTGTCCTCTAACACATTGAAAGTACAAAAACTTGAATCACTGTGTTGTTAAGATTTTTACAAATTATAACAGGAAAGTAGACAGAGCTGGAATCTTGGAGTTTGGAGTACAAAACACTCTTCCCTATCCGTATTTATATTGATCTTTCAGACCTAACTTGAAAAAAAAAACTATGACCTTCATTGTGCTGTGTTAATCAGATCATTAATGCGGTGTAAGTTATCTGTGAAATGAGTCTTTGATTTTTCAAAGAGAGGATTCTTTTTTCATTTAAAATAAATTCACATTTTTTTTTGAGAAAGTCACTGTTGTAACTTTGAAAAATGTTGATAGTTTTGTAATTATTATTTATTTTCTTGGATTTCTTTTCTTTTGCACTGTTTTTTTTATGATCCTTTTGGACATAGTGTGACTATAAGTGCATTTTGTAGCATGAATGATAGTAAAATGTTCTTGATTTCTTAACAACCTATGGATTTCTCTAAATAGATCAAAATGGTGACTAATCACTTTTTCTTATGCCCCCTAAATAGTGGCTCTATTTTAGGAGATACTTGCCAGTTTTTAATTTATCTGTGATTTCTCACCCTACCCTGCTCCCATATAACTCACAACATCACATGTCTTGTTTCATCACTTCTCTGGGGTTCTGTATGCAGTGAACAATTTTTGTGTCAGAAATCATTTGTCATAACAAATATATTTAACAAATTCAATTTGCTGTAAACCTACTTGTGTACTCATTTATCTGTAAAAATAATACCCCTAATTGATTATGTAGTATAAGAATAGTTGAAGATAGACCACAAAGACCATTCACAAATTAATTATCCTGCCTGTGCAAAAGAATAGTAATCATTTAGGAAAACTGATACTTGCCATTAAGCCAGTTTAACTTATTCAAAACCTCTGTTATTTTACTGCATATAAAACTAGTGAATTAGTAAAAATAAAGGAAACTTTCTCATTGAAGGTAGACTTTGACAGAATTGGGCCAAATATGTTCTAAATATTTGGAATTAATATCTGTAATTTTAAAAATTAAGGTCATTTAAGAACTTTTCATAGCTTCTGATTTGTAGCAGGCTTAGTTTTCCATCTTCATTTCATGTTGCTCAAGTCGTGAGGATGAGGGTGCAGAGTAGAATTTATTTTAGAAAGAGTAATCTTAGTTTTAGGGAAATTTGGCTAGCTCTTTGATCTGCAGGAAGCTTAACATTTCTTTGTAGGGAATGTTGCTTTTGTTGGATAGTACATGTATGCATACATTGCTTTTGTTGAATTGTATAGGTATAAAGGGGATAATATATGCAGATTTGAAAAGGAAATATGCTTTAGATGCCCTTATACTTGATGGCATTTTTTCCATTAGCCGTGAACCTCAGCTCTTCTATTCTGCCTCATAACACACAGCCCCAAAACACAAGATTATTTTGTCATTAAGCTTGTATTCATTGCTTGGTTTGGTTTTGCCAATGCAGTCTGTCTACAAAACACTGACTCTGCTATCAGAAAACAAAATTAGAAATCTGTTGAAAATCTAAAATTTAGATATGCATTTAAAAATGTCAAGTCAGGGGTTAAGGGGTCATAATTATATCAAAATAGTGTGCAAGAAACCAGCTCCTTACATCAGGCTTGTCTACTGTTTCCTCAGGTATGACTTGATGTGCAAGAGCCTCCTGATTGCTTCTCTTTTGGGGTCTGTCTTCCTTTCCAATATGTTTTTATAAAAACTTTATTGAAATATAATTAACATTCATTACTATTCACCCATTTAAAGGGTACAATTCAGTGGTTTTGTAATAGAACCACGAAGTTGTGCAGCTATGACCCAATAACCACAGTTGATTTGAAAAATGTTGCCATCACCCTAGAAAGAAACCCTGTACCTTTTAGCAGTCACCTGTCATCCCCCCACTGTCTCCTGGCCCTGGGCAACCACTAATCTACTTTCTGTCTCTATAGATTTGTCTATTCTGGTCACTTAATATGAATGGATTCCTACAGTATATGGTCTTTCGTGACTGGCTTCCAAGGTATAGCTTTGTTCTGTGTGGAGTGAGAATGTCTCATCTTGAGAACTGTGATTGCTGTGAAAGGCAGTAGTTGGTAAAGAACAGTAGATATAAGAAAAGAGGGTCAGATACCTAACAGGTTTCTCAGTCTTATGCTGAATACTGTTTCCTCAGAACCAAGCATTTATGACATGTTACTGCTTTTAATATTTTGTCCTGTTTCTAAAATGGATATTGAAATCTTTGCCTGCACAGTCAGGGAAGTTTTGCCAAAAAATGATGCCAAATAATGGGGCAATTAATTGACATAGCAGTTTTCAGTTGTACCTAATTCTTCTAGGAGCTGGTGTACCTCTAGTCAGGTGAGCTTCCCAAGTGTTTTCTTTAATTTCATCTGGTGAATTTCTGCTGTCCTTTTCAAGTATGTACCGTAGGATTTGGGTGATCTGGGTACATCATAATAGTGCTAAATGGATTAAGTTCAAGATTTTATTCATAATACTATGAGACAGTACTAAGGTTGTCCAAAAATGTAGTTATGTGAGCTAGTTAAGCCTGCAGTTGACTGGGATTCCAGGGATATTCAGAAGTGGGTACTATTGAAGACTCTCTAGAATATAGGAAGACTCACTCGATAACCATGGAAGCAGCCAAATGCTACAGGCTAGTGGCCCAGCTGTAGAAAATGCAGATCCATGAATTGGAGACTGTGATGCTCTATAAATCCCTAATGATTGTTTCCTAAGCATTGTGGCTAATTTTTGAGTGGCACGACAGCATCTCCCTGGTTGTATATGGCCTGTTTACATGATGTATTGAGTCGTGTCATTTAAAGGATTTGGGTGATCTGGGTGCATCATTTTAAACCCATCATTTCTTTCATTTCTTTCGCATTCATTTCACTGCCAGTTTCTTTCTCTTCTTAAGTTTTTGATTTTGATTTCTTCACTTTTATAGTTAAACATATATGTCACAATGTTGTGATTTGTAATGACATATGTGTGATAGTACTTGTAACTATTAAGTTTGCTTGAAAACTGTAAGACTAGGAGAATTGGAGATGGTTGTGGTAAAGATAAATGTGGGGGCAGGTAAAGTGTTTTCAGTCAAACATTTTGCTTTTTTCCTCCTTCACTCTAAGACAACATTACCTAAGCCACTTAAAAAACTAACCCATTAGTGTACAATTAAAATTTGAAATAAAAGGTTAAAAGACAACAAGGCAAGGAATGAGAGGGAAAGGGAAGGAATATGTTTGGATGACATCTACAGGGTAATACTGTGATAGATGCATTTACATATACATTTTTACCTAATCTTTACAAGCTCCCTGAATGATAGGTACCATTATAATTACACTGAAAATATTAAGATGCCAAGCTTCAAATATGTCAGTTAACTTGCCTAAGGTTATATAGCAAGGATTGATAACAAATCCACTTCTCTCCACTATATGATTTTAAATATTAGATCAGTTTGAATATAATTGTAAATAGTTTCATGTCCTACCAGATAGATATTCTAGCTAACTATTTTACTTGGTTATAATAAATTCTTCATAATAAACAAATTCTGTAAAAAATGAATTAGACAGGAGAGGGCTAAGATGGCAGAGTAGCAGGACGTAAGGCTCATCTACTCCCATAAATACATTGAAAATACAAATATACATGGACCTATTTGCACAGAAAATATGTGAGAAACTGACAAAGACCTCAAGATTATGCTAGAACAAGGAAAACATTATAAAACCAGATAGGACATAAGAAAGAAGAACAAGAGAAAAAGAAGCAAAAGTAAACAAGATTGGACCTGCTCTCCCAGGAGGGAACTGGAAAGAAGAATAGTTCCTACACCCTGGGAAGTGACCCCATCAGTGAGGAGACCAGCCAAAAATGGAAGAGGAACTCTCAAAAAATGGTCTGAGTCAGTTAAGAAGGAGCTAGTCCTACACAAACAGTCAGTACTACAGGCAACAGGCAACAGTAGGTAGGTGTCAGCAGGTGTTGGGCACTAAAACTTTGGCCTTAAGATCAGACCCAAAGAGGGACCTGGAGCCAGTTATGTGGGGAAAAACTGGGGTTGGCCTGTGGAAACAGCCTGGAGGAACTAGAGTATAGGGCAACCACAATGGAGAGCATCTAAGTGGAGGCAACCCAGCTGGGCTTAGAAACTAGATGCCATTGTTTGGAGGTGCTGGAAGGAAGAAGTGGGATCCCCACCATAGCCTTGTTCCCTAAGCCCACTTTCTCAAGCTGCAGGACACTGCCTGCCTCAGCTTGGGAGCCACTTGGCCATAGCAGCTGCCTAGCAACGGCTGGGAAGCAGCCCTGCCCTTAGGGCTACAGACTTCTTGGAGCAGGTGGAGTAACTGCCTGGGGGAATAACACACAAGTTTCCTGTTCCTGCTGGTGGCCACCCCTCCCCGCCCCCTTCCCCCATCCCCTCACACTGGTGGAGCCCAACCTGCACCAGAAATGCTGCCAGTGGTGGATGCTCATCCCCTGAGAGATCAGGGAAAACACAGGTTCTTTCCTTCCACCCAGAGACTCCTCAGGGACTCTGACTAGCTGGGCAGCACCAGAAAAGCTGCTGGAGGCAGCACTCACTCTCTGAAAAAGCAATGACCTGCATGATCAGGGAAAACACAGGCATCTCAGTTCCACCCAGAGAGGCAGCATCCTTTCTTGTGAGAGGGCTGCTGTTGCCCACTCCCTGCTGATCAGGGAAAACTCAGGCATCTTGGCTCTGCCTAGAGACTCTACAGAGGCTTGTGTCAGCAAAGCAGCTCCACAAAAACTGCTGGTGGCTGTGTCTACTTCCTGAAAAGCAGTGACCCGCTTGAGCAGGGAAAACACAGGCATCTCAGCTCCACCCAGATAATCTGCAAAGGCTCGTGCCAGTGTGGCAGCACTCATTACCATGAGCGAGCTCCTGGTGCCCTCTCCCTGTTGATCAGGAAAAACAAAGAAATCTTGGCTCTGCTCAGATAATCTGCAGAAGCTCGCACCAGCAAAACAGTGCCAGAAAAGCTGGTGGTGGCAGCATCCATTTTCACGAGAAGGTTGCTGGTGTCTCCTCTCTGATGGAGCTGTGGGCTGCCCAGCCAGGGAATAGCACAAGATACAGGACCCTTGTCAGTGGCCTTGTGAAGGCTCACATCAGTGGCACTCTTTCCACACCCAGGGAGCCAGAGGGGGCCCATTAACCCACATTCCAATCTTCAGGGCTGGCAGTTGAAAGCGCTCCTACCAGCAGCAAGGCAGGGGGAGGGAGCACCAGAAACACACATCCTGCAGCTACAGAGAGAGCCTGTGAGCAATAATTAGGGAGAAGCCCTCTACCTTCGAGGCTTTAGAAAGAAAGTGGCCAAGTAAGGAGAGTGCTGGCATAACAGTGAAATCTACAGAGAACAGTACTAGAACCTACCCAGCAAAGAGGTACACTACCACCCCCCAGAACTCCAGAACTGGACACCTGGTTCAAAATCTACATTCCAACTGTCAAGGGGACGATAAACAGAAAGGTAGACAATACGAGAAATCAGAGAAGCAGCTTTCAGACAAGGGACAAGATAAAAACAAACAAAAACCACTAAATGATGAAGAGATAGGCAATTTACTTGAAAAAATAATTCAGAGTGATGATAGTAAAGATGATCCAAGATCTTGGAATAAGAATGGAGATACAGATGGAGAACTTAAAAGAAATGTTTAACAAAGAGCTAGAGGATTTGAAGACGAAAATGAATGGTGCAATAGCTGAAATGAAAAATAATCTAGAAGGAACCGGTAGCAGTTTAACGGAGGCAGAAAAACGAATAAGTGAGGTGGAAGGCAGAGTGGTGGGAATCACTGCTACAGAAAGAATAAAGAAAAAATAGTGAAAAAAATTAGGAGAATCTAAGACACATCTGGGACATTAAACATACCAACATTCACATAATAGGGGTTCCAGAAGGGGAAGAGAGAGAAAAAAGTCCAGAGAAAATATTTGAAGAGATTATAACTGAAAATTTCCCAAATATGGCAAAAGAAACACTCAACTGGAAGAAGCACAGATAATTCCATACAAAATAAATGCTGAAGAAATACAGAAAGACATGCACTAATCAAACTGACAAAAATTAAGTTTGAAAAAAATATTAAGAGATATAAGGGAGAAGCAACAAGTCACATATAAGGGAATTCTCATAATGATAACAGCTGATCTCACAGCAGAAACTCTATAACCCAGAAGGGGGTGGAAAATATATATTTGAGGTGATGAAGAGGAGGAATGTGGAACCAAATATACTCTACCCAGCAAAGCTCTCATTCAGATTTGATGGAGAGACAGACAAGCAAATCTAAAAGAATTCAGCACCTCCAAACCAGCTCTACGTCAACAACTAAAGGAATTTCTCTAAGCAGAAAAGGAAAAACAACAATTAGAAACAAGAATATTAAAAATGAATAAGCTCACTGGTAAAGGCAAAGCTAATTTAAAGGTAGGAAATCACCAATTAACAAACATGATATTTAAATTAGCAAGCAAGAAAAACAAAGCCAAATGTAACACTAAACATGATCAGCAAATTGCAAAAAAGGACAACAAAAAGAGGAAGGTAAGAAAAAGACTCAAAATAGCAATCCCCCAAAAAACAAGTTTAAGTAAATGACTATAAATACATACCCATAATTACATTTAATGTAAACAGATTAAATGCACCAACTAAAAGAAAAAGAGTAGCTGAATGGATTCAAAAGCCAGACCCATATATATTGTGTCTACAGGAGACCCACTTCAGATCTAAGGACACATATAGACTTAAACTGAGGAGACTGAATAAAATATTACATGCTAATGGAAATTACAGAAAAGCAGAAGTAGCAATACTCATATCAGACAAAGTAGATTTTAAAATAAAGAAGGTCACAAGAGACAAAGAAGGACATTGCATAATAATCAAAGGATCAATACAAGAGAAGAAATAACAATTTAAAAAATATATACACCCAACATATTAGCAGCACAATATATAAGGCAACTACTAACAGCCATAAAAGGGGAAATTGATAATAATAGTGGGGGCCTTTAAAACCCCACTTTAACACAGCAATGGACAGATCATCCAGACAGAAAATCAGCAAGGAAACACAGGCCTTAAATGATACACTAGACCAAATAGACTTAACCTATGTCTATAGAACTTTTCATCCCAAAGCAGCAGAATATTCTTTCTTGTCAGTACACGCAAAATATTCTCCAGGATAGATCACATCTTGGGCCACAGATCAAGCCTTGATAAATTTTTAAAAAATTGAAATAATTTCAAGCAATTTCTCTGATCACAATGCTATGAGACTAGAAATAAACTACAAGAAAAAAAAAAAAGAAGCAAAAAACACAAACTCTTGGAAGCTGAACAATATGCTACTAAACAATCAATAAATCATTGAAGAAATCACAGAAGAAATAAAAGACACATAGAGACAAATGACAATGAATGAAGTTACAACAATCCAAATTTATGGGACACAACAAAAGCAGTTCTGAGAGGAAAGTTTATAGCAAAAAAAATCTTATCTCAGAAAAGACAAAAATGCAAATAAACTACCTAATTTACACCTTAAACATCTAGAGAAGGAAGAATAGACAAAGTGAAAAATTAGTAGAAGGAAAGAAATCATAAAGATCAGAGGAGAAATAGAGACAAAGAAGACAATTGAGAATATCAATGAAACAAAAATTTGATTCTTTGAAAAGATCAACAAAATTGATAAACCATTAGCCAGACTCATCAAGAAAAAAAGGGAGAGGGTTCAAATCAATAAAATTAGAAATGAAAAAGGAGAAGTTACAACTGACACTGTAGAAATACAAAGGATCATGAGACACTACTATGAGCAACTGTATGCCAATAAAATGGACAACCTAGAAGAAATGACAGATTATTACAAAGTTACAACCTACCAAGACTGAACCAGGAAGAAATAGAAAATATGAATAGACCAATCACACGTACTGAATTGAAAATGTGGTTAAAAATTTAAGAAAGAAAAATGTCCAGGGCCTGATGGCTTCAAAGCTGGGTTCTACCAAATATTCAGCGAAGAGTTAACACCACTTCTTCTGAATGTTTTCCAGAAAATTGCAGAGGAATAAACACTCCCAAGCTCATTCTATGAAGCCACCATTACCCTGATATGAAGACCAAAGATACCACAAAAAAAGAAAACTACAGGCCAATGTCACTGATGAACATATATGCAAAAGTCCTCAACAAATATTAGTAGTTGGAGTTCCCGTCGTGGCGCAGTGGTTGACGAATCCGACTAGGAACCATGAGGTTGCGGGTTCGGTCCCTGCCCTTGCTCAGTGGGTTAACGATCCGGCGTTGCCCTGAGCTGTGGTGTAGGTTGCAGACGCGGCTCGGATCCCGCGTTGCTGTGGCTCTGGCGTAGGCCGGTGGCTACAGCTCCGATTCGACCCCTAGCCTGGGAACCTCCATATGCCGCGGGAGCGGCCCAAGAAATAGCAACAACAACAACAACAACAACAAAAGACAAAAAGACAAAAGACAAACAAATATTAGTAAACCACATACAAATATACATTTAAGAGATCATACAACATGATCAAGTAGGATTCATGCCAGGGATACAAGTCTTCTTCAGTATCCATAAACTTATCATTGTGATACACCATATCAACAAATTGACAAAGAAAAACCATATGATCATCTCAAGAGATGCAGAAAAACTTTTAACAAAATTCAACACCCATTACTAATAAAAACCCTAATAAAAACAGTGCAGAAGGATTCTCTTTTTCTCCACACCCTCTCCAGCACTTGTTATTTGTTGACTTGTTAATGACAGCCACTCTGACCAGTGAGAGGTGATACCTCATTGTAGTTTTGATTTGTATTTCTCTAATAATTAGTGATAGTAAGCATTTTTTCATGTGCCTGTTAGACATCTGCATGTCTTTGGAGAAATGTCTATTTTAGTTCTTCTGCCCATTTTTCAATTGGGTTGTTTGTTTTTTGTTGTTGAGTTGTATGAGATGTTTGCATATTTTGGAGATAGGACCCTTGTCTGTTGCATCATTTGCAATGATTTTTCTCCCATTCAGTATGTTGCCTTTTCTTTTTTTGTTAATGGTTTCCTTTGCTGTGTAAAAGCTTTTGAGTTTAATTAGGTCCCATTGGTTTGTTTGTGTCCTTATTGTCTTTATTCTAGAAGGTGGATCAAAGAAGATGTTGCTGTGATTTATGTCAAAGACTGTTTTGCCTATGTTTTCCTCTAGGAATTTTATAGTGTTTGGCCTTACATTTACATCTTTAAT
Source organism: Sus scrofa (assembly GCF_054392235.1). Taxonomy (NCBI): domain Eukaryota; kingdom Metazoa; phylum Chordata; class Mammalia; order Artiodactyla; family Suidae; genus Sus; species Sus scrofa. Next base: position 79,537,480 of record NC_139389.1, read on the forward strand.
CCATTTTGAGTTTATTTTTGTGTATGGTGTTAGATGACACTTTAATTTCACTCTCTTACATGTAGCTTTCCAGTTTTCCCAGCACCATTTATTGAAGAGACTATTTTTTACTCTACTGTATGTTCTTGCCTCCTTTGTCATAGATGATTTGACCATAGATGCTTGAGTTTATTTCTGGGCTTTCTATCTTGTTCCATTGATCTATATTTCTGTTTTGTGTCCCAGTTAAACATTGTATTGATAACTATAGCTTTTTAGTATTGTCTGAAGTCAGGGAGCCTCATTGCTCCATTTCCATTTTTCTTTTTCAATATTGCTTTAACTATTCAGGGTCTTTGTGTTTCCATACAAATTGTTTTTTAAATAAACTTTATTTTTCAGAGCAGTTCTAGGCTCATAGAAAAATTGATCAGAAAGAACAGAAAGTTCCCATATATCCCCTGTTGCATGCATGTAAACTTCCCCTGCTGTCAACATCCTCACAGAGTCATACAAATGATGAACCTACAATGATTATTTTTATCAAAGTCCAGAATTTTATATTAGAGATCACCTTTGGTGTAGTCTAGTCTTTTGGACTTGACAAATGTATAATGGCATGTATCTACCATAGTAGTCTAAATCAAAATATTTTAGCTACCTTAGGAGTCCTCTGTGATCCACCTATCTATCCCTCCCTCACCTCTATCCCCTGGCTATAACTGATCATTTTATTGGGTCCATAGCTTTGACTTTTACAGAAGGTCATATAATAGTTGGAATCATACAGGTTGGCTTTTTTCATTTAGCAATATGCATTAAACTTCCTCCATGTCTTTTTATAGCTTGACATCTCATTTATTTTTAATGCAAAGTAATATTCCATTGCTTATTTTTTTATACTTTATTTATCCATTCATCTACTGAAGGACCTCTTAATTGCTTCCAAATTATGGTGATTATGATAAAGCTACTAAAAATATCCACATACAGATTTATGTGTAGACATGTTTTCAGTTCAACTGCATAAATAGCAAGGAATGTAATTGCTGGATCAAATGGTAAGAATATGCTTAGTTTTGTAAGTGCTAAGACATGGAAGCAACCTAAATGTCCAACAACAGAGGAATGGATAAAGAAGATGAGGAACATATATGCATTATAGTTTTACTCAGCCATAAAAATAATGAAATAATTCCATTTGCAGCAACGTGGATGGACATAGAGATTATAATACTGAGTGAAGTAAGGTTGATCAGAGAAAGATAGATATCATAGGATAACACTTAATTGTGGACTGTAATAAAAATGATACAAAATAACTTATTTATAAAATAGAAACAATCTTACAGATTTCAAAACCAAGGTTATGGTTACCATAGGTGAAACTGCTGTGGGAAGGAAAGAATTGGGACGGTGGGAATGATATATGCACCTACTGCATAGCATAGGAAAACCTACTCAATAATTTGTAATAACCTGTAGGGGAAAAAAGAATGGATATATTTATATGCATAACTAAATCACTTTGCATGTACCTGCAACATTATTTTTTGATGATGTTTCAACCCATTTTATTCTTTTTTTAATTTAAATTTAATTTTTATTCTTACTTTCTTTTTTTAATTTCCCCAATACGTATTTTTTTTCTACTGTACAGCATGGTGACCCAGTTACACATATATGTATACATTCTTTTTTCTCAATTTATCATGCTCTATTGTAAGTGACTAGAGAGCACAGGAATTCCCTGTGCCATTCCAATGAAATTTTAAAAAATTTATTGTATTAAGTACTCTAAAGATATCCATTATATCCAATTGATTGATGATATTGTTAATTTCAACTATGTTATTACTGACTTTCTGCTTACTGACTGTCCATTTCTAATAGAAGGGTGTTGAAGTCTCCAACTATAATAGTGGATTCATTTTCATTTGCTTGTGGTTTTAGCAGTTTTTGTCTTAATATTTTGATGCTTTATTTTGGTGTTTACACATTATATATCATGTGTCTTCTTGGAGAAATGATCCTTTTGTCATTGTGTAATGCAATTCTTAATACTTGACCACTTTCTTTGGTATGAGGTCTGCTCAATCTGATATTAAGGTAGTTGATCCACTTTCTTTTGATTAGTGTTAGCATGACAAATCTTTCATCTATTTACTTAAAAAAAATCCTATTGATATATAGTAAATATAATAGTTGATTTCCAATGTTGTGTTAGTTTTAAGTGTACAGGAAAGTGATTCAGTTATACATATATATAAATATATATATATATATTCTTTTTAAATATTCTCTTCCATTGTAGTTATTACTAGATATTGAGTATAGTTCCCTGTGCTATACAGTAGGTCCTTACTGATTATTTTATATATAGTAGTGTGTATATTTTAATCCTAATCTGTCTGTGTTTTTTAATTTAAAGTGGATAGACAACTTTGGGTCTTTTTTAAATCCACTCTTACAATCTATTTTAACTGGTGTATTAAACTACTGATTTTCAAAGGATTACTTATATGGCATAATTAACATCACCTATATTCATTACTGCTTTTTAATTTGTTGCCCTTCTTTGTTTCTTTATTTGTCTTCTACTTTTTCTCCTGTGTTTGTGGTCATAAATCAAACAACATATGATTCCATTTTCTCTCCTTTCTCAGAATATTAGTTATACTACTTCCCATCCCGCAACCACCTTTTAGTGGTCACCATATAATTTGTAATGTTTATTTACAACTAATTCAAATCCACTTTCAAAAACACTATAGCAACTTATGGGTGGGTACCTTAAAATTACGAAATGATTCTACTATTTTCCTCTTAACATTTGTATCATTGTATTCATTTCACTTAAACATAAGCATATATGTATATATAAACATGTATATATATTCAAATGCATTCTTGATATTATATTTTAACAAACTTATCTATTAGATCAATTAAGAATGTGAAAAATAAAAATTATATTTTATATTCATTTATTCTTTGATCCTCTTCCTTTCTTTATAAAGATGAAGTTTCTGACCCATGTCATTTTCCTTCTCTCTAAAAATCTCTTTTTGTATTTCTTGTAAATCAGGTCTACTGGTAACAAATTTTCTTAATTTTTATTTGTCTGAGAATGTCTTTATTTATGCTTCACTTCTTCCATTTTCTGGATGTAGCACAGTTTATTCATCCACTCATCTCTGAAAGTCTGTCTTGGTTGTTTTCAAGTTTTGTCAATTATGAATAAAGCTGCAGGTTTTAAGGTGGAACAAAATATTCTATTTAGTTGAGTAAATACCAAGGAGTAAAATTGTTGAATCATAGAGTATGTCAGGTTTTGCAAAAAAAAAAAAAAAAAAAAATCTAGCTTCCAAAGTGGCTCTACCATTTTGTGTTCTCATCAGCAATGAATGAGAGTTCTTGTTGCTCACATCCCCACTAGGATTTAGTGTGGTCAGTGTTATGGATTTTGGCCCTTCTAAGAGGTATGTAGTGGTATCTCACCATTGTCTTAATTTGTAATTCCTAATGACATGTGATATTGAAAGTCTTCTCTTATGCTTACTTACCATCTTTATATTTTTTGTCATGAAGTATATATTCAAGTCTTTTGCCCATTTTAAAAAATTGGGTTGTTCATTTTCTTACTGTTGAGTTTTTAGATTTCTTTGTATATTTTGAGTAACAGTCCTTTATTAGGTGTTTTATTTGCAACTGTTTTGTGGCTTATCTTCTCATTTTCTTGATGAATGTTTTTCTTATGATGTATATAAAAATTTTTCCTAAAATTATGTAATAGAAATAATTTTCTATGATTTATTTTTGGATTAAGAATCATTACAAACTATATAGTGTTCTGGTAAAATTAGATTTTATTAATTTTTTTGTAGTCAAGTATTAGTTATAATAGGATCAATATAACAAATTATCTTTAATTATAATGTTTTCTTTAATCTTGAAAACTATTAATATTTAATTCAATTGGTTAGAATTGCTAATTATCCAAATTAAAGTGGCTATCAAAATCATAATTTAAAAAGAAATAAAATTCATTTAAATTTGTTTACAATAATGAAAACAAATTATCAATGGAGGTGAGAGAAAAAAATTGGGTAATAAATATGAGTATACTTGGTAACTTTCATATCTTCTTTTTCATAGTTAATTATTTCCACACTCACCAAAACTTAGCAGTTTTCAGTGAATTACATTAGATAAGAAACATTTTAAACCCTTATCTTGCTCAACTTCTAAAGGCAGCAAGTTAGGGAGAACAACAAAAATGAAGACACTACATGAATAAAGGGATACATATTAGATCATCATAACTCACTAAAGCTTGATTATGTTGACAAAACTGTATAACAGACTATTAACCCAATTTTTATATCTAAGACAACATTGTGAAATGAAAGGGAAACTTTTAATCAAGCATTATGCTCAGAATAACAATTAGAACTACAGTGTAGTCTCCATGCAATCTCCGGAGTAATAAAATAGTAGTTATCTCCATTAATGTTATCAACATCTCATAAAATACACATCTTGATATCTCTTGGAAAAGGTGAAAATCACCTGATAATACCTTAGCAATGAATAAGTGTAGTTAACCCCTAAGGAATTAAGATAAGATGAGAAAAGTTTATAGGAATACATCCCTTGAGCCTAACCAGGAAACTAAATTCATTTACCGAGTGCAATAAGCTTATGGGAAAAAGCAAAGCAATCTGAAAAGCAAAAATAAAGAATCAGGAGACATAAAAGTCAAGATGACACAGAAATTCTTTGAGCTACAAAATAAATTTCCCACATATTCTGTCATTGATGGGTACGAGGGATTCTATTTGAAGAAATGTACTAGCTTGTTTACATTGGTGGTGTCAAAGACAGTTTTCTATAGAGTCTTATCACCAAGGATGAGGAAAATGGTGACTCTGCTTATTAAAATAATAACTATACTATGTCTGCACAAAGATATTCTCCTATGCCTTATAGATATATAAACATTACCAAGTGATATATATGCATGTAATATAAATATATAACCACCACATATGTAAAGCTTATGTTGTATGCATTTATATACATATATACCCAGTATTATTTCTCTGTTATCACAAAACTGGATTTCTGTTTTCTTCAGGGATCTGTAAGAAGGATATTCAGTGTTAAAATTCAGGACCAAGATTATATAGAGTCAAATAGCTCAGCAGTGTAGTGGAGAACTGGTGTAAGAATATTTAAATAGACTATCCAAAGTTTTACTGCCTAGAGAAAAGAAGTAATCAAAGAGATTGTATGTGAGGAAATTTATAAGACTGATCCTACTGTGGAGAAATCACCCAATTCTCAGCAACTGCCTGGTAATATTCAAAATAGTAATATTCTAAAGTTGTCCACCAAGTAATACATGGAAAAGTAATTATTGTTCAATGGTAACAGAACAGCCCCAACTTGGAATCCCTTTAATTGTAAAAATTATACAAGCTCAGAGATTTTCTTTGAAATTTAATTTATACATAAAGGTTTTAAAAGACTGGATTTCTATATGACCTAAGTGTCAAATAAAAAAAAAATCTCACAATATACAATCCACATATTCTTTAAAAGGTGAGTTTAAATTAATGTTTTATATAGTAAATCATTAGGTTGTATTTCCAATACTGTGTTTATAAAATGAGATGTCATGCCTTGCTTTTCCTCATGTCCACATGTTCATGAACATTTAATAATTTAGTATGCAAAATATTCTGCTACATGATCTTCATTATTTTTTCCAAAGTGTGGAGTTTTGTAATTATGTGTGACAAACTTATGCAGCATTGTAGCGGCCATAGGACTTTTTCTTTTGAATATTGAAAAAGCTCAATAATAGCTTCTTGACTCAAATGAGAGGAAGAGCTTTATGAAGAGCACCTATGACTACATTTTTGTTCATAATAATGATGATAATGTTGTTAGTATTAGACTCCATCTTGTTCCAGATTTTATACTATCCTCCTAACAACTGAGATCACTTCATTTTTTGGCATAGTTGCACCAAATTTTTAGAACCATTAGCTTCAAAACAGTTAAGAAAATTTAGTAATGTGGGAATTTGGCTTTAAGTCCTCTGATATCCTATCTTGTACCACAGTTCTGGAATCCTGTATTCTATTCGTTTTCACTTCAACCAAAAGCCAACCTGAGGACTAAGACTTGAGGAGTCTGCCTTGTCCTCCTCAGGTTACTTTGTAGGCATGGAAGCTTATTCTTGAACTTTAGTCTAACAGTTGGACCACTGTCACTTGCTGAGACAATATTTTATGCCAGCATCAATGCATATTTAAATCTCTAAGTAAGATGTTTCCTTAAATTTTTCATGGCCCCATCTAAGACTCTCCTATTAGGTTCTTTTTAGGATTCTCTCAGGCCAAATACTTATCTGTTGTAATAGCCCTATAATACTATATTCTGCTTGACTGGGAAGATTATTTTGAATTATACCTTAGCTTTTTATCTCAGAGCTTGAACTCCCTAGGGAGTGAACTTAATTAAGATTTTTATACCACCTAGTCTGTTCTTTTCAATTGTAAGTAGAGAGTTATGACTGATTCTATCCTGAGGTAACTATCACAATCCCAAAATAATTTGGGCCTGGATTAAATTTCCTAATCACCTTGGCTATCCAGGTTTCTGTCATAATTCTTGGGTGTCCTACCTAGAACTTAAAGCTGTCTAGTTAGTTCCTGAGTATAAACTTTGAAGAAGCAGACTATTTGCTTACCCGCATTGCACGTCACGCTTTGAAACATCTGCCCTGGAAATAGCTGCCACTTTGCAGCAGCTTTGTTACTATCAGTAAGTTCTCATAGTCCTAGCTGTCCGGAGCATATGTGAACCTCTCCTTTACTCCTCTCAAATAATCTCTGGAGGTCTCCCTAGGAGACATTATCTACCCTGAGGTTCTAGATCCTCCACTTTGAAAAGGAGGCATTAATTAAGTCCTGCCTAAATCCAGTAACTCATTAACTACACTGTCTTACTGACAGATTCTGAAAATACCTCATAAGTACTCTAACCATTGTCTAGAAATATCCATATAGCAAAACAGCTGGAAGGCTCTTGAACAATCTCCCATTGTGAAGCTATCAATGTAAGCAGTTCTCTATATCAATCCTGAGTATTCCTGCCTGTACTTTGTGTGTGGGAGTGAGTGAGGAGTGTGCAGCAAATGCATTGTAGCTGTAAGAAAGAGGAAAGGGGGTTCCATATTTTCTACCTTTTTTCTTTCCCACTTCCTTATTTTCCTCATTATGAATGATGTTAATTCTGCCACTCAGCTATTGGGATGAGGAACCTTAAAAAAGATTGTGTCTAAACTGAAATAGTTGATCAAGAATGGTGAGGACCAGAGGTGAATTTCCCATGAAGAGCTTTATTTTATCTAACAGGTACAGCAGGATAATTACTGAAACAATGAGGGGATGGCATAGACTGCAATTCGAGGCAACTGCTAAGTTTGAAATGTGTGAATAATCTTTTTAGCTTTGCACTATCACTCACCAAATTGTTTGCCAGCTGTGGGAAAAAAAAAAAATCCTATGGGTTCATATGGTCTCAAGAACAAAATAAAACATAGAGAATAAAGATCATTGAGTATAACTATGAGAGGATTTTGTAACATTATAGTAACCCCAAAACATTAAGACTGAACTTATTTGTAGTTATTTGAACTTATTTGTAGTTATTGTTTCTTGAAGAGTGAACCATTTTTTGTTTCCTTAAATATTCAAATAATAATAGGTCAAGGACAATAGAGTTATTCTGCTATCAGTAGGGCATAGGGCTAGAGGTTTGACTGGGTCCTACACACAGGGTGATCTAATAGATTTCCAACCTTGTTTATCTTCCCAGTGTTCATAAAATTTGGTGTCAGGCATCTATAGGTGGCTACAGATGGGGACCCTTGCTTATTTTGATGGATTTAGTGAACTGGTGGGCCCAAATACCACTGAATAATTTGTACATAATTGAAAACATTCTAGAAGGTATGTGCCTTTGGTTATGTCAGGTTTTTATTGTGTTACTTCCAACAATAATAATTTTTGAGGACTGAAAGGAGTCAGTTGTAATAATGAAAGTAGAAGAGTATATTAATGAAAGCCACTAAATAAATATTAAGTTGTATTCTGTGTTATCTTTAGAAATCTTTAGGGAAAGAAGTTCTAAAGAAGACTGGTTGTCTTCATCTCAACATGTAGCCATAAAAGATTCTTTTTGATATTCTAGAAAGCGACTCAAATTCTGGTTATTTTAGTAGTTGGTACAAACTTCCATCTGGTGAAACAGCAGCCCCAAATAAACAGATGCTTTGAATTTTTCATCAGGGAATAATGGCCTCAATATACACTTCACTGCTACTGGGCAAGGATTAAGTGCATTCTAGGCTGGATCCTCTCATGTCCATCTGCTGGGCTGGCTGGTTGCCTACTCAGGAGTTGGTCAAATTTTTGCCATGTGACATAGTTTTCAACTTTGTATCATTTACATGGATAGACTGAATTTGAATAAAAGTGAACATCATTCAAATATTGGGCCATTTTATATCATGTAATTTTTTTATCCTTTTTTCTAACTTAGGTTCCATGGCTTTTTCCTTTATGTATATGTTCCTTTCTATTCAAAAATACGATCAAACAAATTTTTGAATTTTCTATTTCTAAACATATTGTTAATAAATTAAGAATAGATAATCTATTTGGAGATCATTACTTTTAATTAGGAAGACATTCACAGAAACTATGAAGTTAACCAGCCTACCAATAGGCAACTCAGAGAATAATAGCTTCCTGTCTCAGATATCATTAATTTAACATTACCCAAAATCTTTAACATGTTAATTTAACAGGAAATAACATCTCTAAGTAGCCAAGAAGTACACTGTTGCAAAGTTCATGATCTTGGCTCATAGCTTTTAAATTTAGGAAATACCTTAACAATTTCATTACAGTTTGAAGAGGCTTAATTACCTGGTTTTCATTCCAAAATAGATTACAACCAACAAATCAGAAACATGGAATGGAGGTAGAGCAGAAGAAGAGCAATTTCTTCTTTAGAGTTTAACACAGAAACTGTGACAAATATGTCAAAAGGGAACTGAACGCAAATAGACTGTTAAGTGAGTGAGAGTTTTCCTCCACCTATCCAATAGCATTGCTGCTGACGGGTGGTGTAAAAAGCAGCATTATGGTTCTGACCGCCTTTTGAACCTATGTCGTAGCCTTTTCTTAGGCTTATATGGGGGTAGCATAAATGGGAAGGAAAAAAACAATTGGAACTCAAAATCTAAGGTTTTATTCTTACAATGGAAGTACGAATTGTAATCGGGATAGTTTTAAACTAAACTTTGATATATTGCCCTAGTTATTCAGAATTCTTAGAGGATAAAATATTCTTTTAAATTTAATTTTAAATGAAAAAAATTCTTTAAATTTTGGGTATTATTGTGCCTCAGGCTCTCAATTTAAATATCAATTCTTATAGTGTTCTATAGTTAGATAATGTATACGTGATTTATTTCAGTCTGAACTAAAGCTTGTTTAGGTTTAGTTCACATTATTGTAGGTTTTAAATGTGCTTAATACAAATATTTCTCTTTCTTTAAAAATTTTGGAGGACGTGATTTGATGTTCTTTATAGTTGCATTCTGATTAAATTAGGTGTCACTGAATTTTTCTTAAAAATGTTTTTAAAGTCAAATTTAAAGAAAACAAGAATTTTTTAACCTTTTGAAAGATCTTTAAAATACCAGAGTAATGCCATTCTCCTTTAATGATCTTGAATAAGTGCTAATGCTTGAAATAAAAAATTATCAAGTAAATAGGACTTGGAGGGCCATATAAGACTTAGTCTAGTCAAAACCCCTCAATTTTAATATAATAATAATTGAGTTCAAAGTGTTATGGAAAACTGTTTCATTAAAATTGTAACTGTGCTTTTTTAAAATTTTATTTTAAGGCAAGATAACTATGTATTTTAATAATGAGGATATGTTATATGTTTAACAAGATATTTGACAATTTCTTGTGACATTTGCTGAGAAAATTGTGAGTTGGTAAAAAAGAATATTATATACATTAAAAAGTGCCTGCAAGTAACTTAGATACTTTTCTGTATAGGAAACTACTTTACTACTGAAATAAAAGTACATACTATAATACACATACAGTGAATATTTAGTGCTGGATGGACAATTAGATCTTCTTAAAATATAATGGAAGAATTATAAGAGAAAAAGAGTGTGGCTCTTAAGGTGAATAAACATATACAAGTCCATAGAACTTATTGCATATGGAGAAAAATTTGGACTTGAATTATTTTATAGTCCAGTGTTCCTTCTATTGATAAAAAGCATATCTGTCTCAGAATAATGAAGTTTTTATAAGAAATAAATTCCCAATCCCTACTCTGTCAATAATTTCAGTTCCCATTATGAGTCTATCTCTTCTAAAAATTATGAATCATGCCTTTGACCATTGTTTGTTTCTCAGTAGATACATAACACTCTATTTTCATTGTTCGTCCTAAAAATGACTTAGTATTTTTTTTTCTTTTTTTTTTTTTTTTTTTGGTCTTTTTTTTTGCTATTTCTTTGGGCCACTCCCGCGGCATATGGAGGTTCCCAGGCTAGGAGTCGAATCGGACCTGTAGCCGCCAACCCACGCCAGAGCCACAGCAACGCCAGATCCGAGCCATGTCTGCAACCTACACCACAGCTCACGGCAACGCCGATCGTTAACCCACTGAGCAAGGGCAGGGACCGAACCCGCAACCTCATGGTTCCTAGTCGGATTCGTTAACCACTGCGCCACGACGGGAACTCCCCAAAAATGACTTAGTATTTAATCTCCATTATTGTTGACCCTTCAACATTTTCTTCACTCACATAAATTCTAGTTCTACTCTATTATTTTTCATGAATGTGATTTTTATCCTCTAACTTGCTTTTCTATTCGGTAAGTTCCTTCTCCACATCTCTCTTTGGTTACTAAGTTCAGAAGTGGATGCAGGTTTCCATTGCTGATAAAAGGTCATTTTATATTTACTCAGCATTCCAGATGTTATTTTTCTTTTTATGTAGGCAGTAAATTTGAAGTTTTTGTAGATAGCTTTTTCTAATACAAATGATTGGGAATGGAGAAGTAAAGGGTCATTGTGTAAATTTTAATTTAGATGAATAAACATTCTTTATAGTCCTTTTAACATTCATTAAATAACCAAAAGAATGAGGCATCAAAAGTCTATATATGTAACAATATTGTCTAAAGTTATATATTTTATGTATTTTTATATTTTTAAAATATTTCATTCAAGTAAATACAAATATTCATCCCTAAGATGATATTTAAATAGTAGTGTGAGTTCAGACCCTCACTTTTTTATGCTAGTCATAGTGCTCAAAACACTGACATATGGCAGGTCTGCAAAAGTCTACCATACTCAGTAAAACAATAGCCAGACAATTTTATTTCAACAAAGCAGTGGTATGCATCTCAGATTTTTTTTTTTCAGGGCTGCACCTGTGGCATATGGAAGTTCTCAGGCTAGGGGTTGAATTGGACTTAACAGCTGCCAGCCCTCACCACAGCCACAGCAACGTGGAATCTGATCTGTGTCTGTGATTTGTACCACATCTCAAGGCAATGCTGGATCCCCAACCCACTGAGCAAGGCCAGTGATTGAACCCACATTCTCATGGATACTAGTCGGATGTGTTTCCGTTGTGCCACAACAGGAACTCCTGAGTCTCAGAATTTTTACTTTCCAATATACTAGGCAACTGATTGCTTATAATCAATACAAATCACAAGATAAATAACAAACATCTGTATTCTTATTCCATGTTTACCCTCAAAGAATCTTGTACATAATATTTTTATTTATTTGTTCATACCAAATGCAAAGGTATCATTATGAGATTATGTATGGAGTAGTAGTATTTGCAGAGCTATTAGTGTTAATGGTCACAGAATGGCATTAGATCTAGATTAATAATATAAGAATTTCTTGGAGTTCCCATCGTGGTGCAGCAGAAATGAATCTGACTAGGAACCATGAGGTTGCGGGTTCAATCCCTGGCCTTGCTCAGTGGGTTAAGCATCTGGTATTGCTGTGAGCTATGGTGTAGGTGGCAGACACAGCTCAGATCTGGCATTGCTGTGGCTGTGGCATAGGCTGGCAGCAACAGCTCCAATTAGACCCCTAGACTGGGAACCTCCATATGCAGTGTGTGCAGCCCTAAAAAGACAAAAGACAAAAAAAAAATTTCTTAACAACGGAAGCTCAGAATTATGATGCTTTTTAGAATAGGTATAGCTCTCTACATTATGGGGCATAAAACATTTCAATAAATATTAACTATTCCATTAAAATTCTGTTTCATGATCATACATGTACTGGCTTGTCCCTGAGGTAGGGCAGAGAAAGTTTTGCTCTAGCAGCTGCTGGGTTTTGCATGACCACCTTGCTGTGCACCCTAGCCCAAGCAAGTGAATACTCCAGCCCTGCTCAGTCCATTCCATGGCATGACACTGGATCTGGGGTGTTCAGGACTGGGGAAAAGACTCAACAATGGCTCAATCTGAGTGGAGCTACAGATGCATAAAGAGGAAGTCGATCAGGCATCTGTATATGCATGAGCCCCACTTGCTTCAGCATTCCCCTTCTCTGAGGCAAAGACCCTGGTGCAAGGAGAGAAAAAAACACATGTAAATGAAAGAGACCCAGCTGGGGCCCAAACCTCAGGACTTCTGCTCCAGCAACTTTGGATCAGATCCCATTCCTAACACAAGGCAGTGACAGCTACTAAGAAGAGAGGAAATTCCACCTCACATCATCTCCAACCCCACAAACTCCAAGAACCTGCAGTATTCTGCCTACAAGAGATTTACTCCAGGGTGAAAGACAGATTGAAAATGTGTATATGGAAAAGGATATTTCATGCAATTGAAAATGACAAGAAAGCAGGGATAGCAATACTCATAATGGACAAAATATCCTTTAAAACAAAGACAATAAAGACAAAAGACATGAAATGGTAAAGGGATCAATACAAGAAGAGGCTATTATACTTATTAACATGTATAATATAGGAGCACCTAAGTATATAAAGCAAATACTAACAGATGTAAAGGGGAAATTCATACAATAATAGTAGGGAACACTGAAAACCCACTTACATCAATGGACAGATCATACAGACAGAAAATTAAGGTAATAGCAAATAGTGATTTTAAATGATATAGTAGACCAGTTATACTTAATAGATATCTATAGGATAATACATTAAAAAATAGCAGAATACGCATTCTTTTCAAGTGCACATGGAATGTTCCAGGATAGATCATAGGCTAGGCCAAAAAAAAACAAGTCTTAATAAGTTTAAAAGAATAGAAATTATATCAAACTTTTTTTTCTAGCCACAACAATATAAAACTAAAAACCAACAACAGAAAGAAAAATGATAAAAAAAGAAACATGTGGAGACTTAACAACATACTACTAAATAACTAATAGGTCAATGGAGAAATCATAGCAAAAATCAGAAAATATACCAAGAGGAAAGAAAATGAAAACAACACTCAAAAATCTATGAGATACAGCAAAAACAGTACAAAAAGGAAAGTTTATGGCCATGCAGGCCTTCCATAAGAAATAAGAAAAAATCTCAAATAATTTAATCTAGCACCTAAAAGAATTAGAAAAGAAAAACAAACAAACAAACCCCAAATTCAACAAAAGAAAGGAAATAACAAAGATCAGAGAGGAAATAAATAAAACAGAAACTAAAAAACAATAGAAAAGCAAGAACTAGATTTTTAAAAAGATAAACAAAATTGATAAACCTTTAGCCAGGCTTACCAAGAAGAGAAAACCCAAATAAATAAAATAAAGTGTGAAAGAAGAGAAATAACAGCCAACCACAGAGATATAAAAATTATAAAAGAATTCTACAAACAGTTATATGAAAAACAAATTGGGCAACCTAGAGGAAATAGATACATTTATAGAAATATATAGCATGTGAAGACCGAATCAAGGAGAAACAATTTGAGGAGACATATCACTAGTAGTAAAATTGAATTTGCATTTTAAAAAATTCTAGCAAACAAAAGTCCAGAATGGTTTCATGGGCAAATGCTAGCAAATAAATAAAGAACCAATATCTGTCCTTCTCAAACTATTACAAAAAATTGAAGAGGATGGAACACTCTCAAATTCATTGTACAAGGCCACCATTACCCTGATATCAAAACCAAAGACACCAAAAAAATGAAAATTATAGGTCAATATCTTTGATAAATATAGGTACAGAGATCCTCAACAAAATTTAGTGAACTGAATTCAACAATGTATCAAAAGACCATACACTGTGTTAAAGTTGATTTATTGCAGGGTTGAAAAATGGTTCAGTATTTGCAAATCAGTGTGATGAACAATATTAACAAAAGGAAGGATAAAATTCACATGATCATCTCAAGAAATGCACAAAACCTTTTGACAAAAATTAAACATCTATTCATGATAAAAACTCTGATCAAAGTGGGAGTAGCAGAAACATAATCTTAAATGATAAAGTCCTCTTATAACAAACCCATAGACAAAATCATAATAGACAAAAGCTAAAAGCTTTTTCTCTAAATTCAGAAATAAGAGAAGGATGCCCACCCTCTCCTCTTCTATCTAAGATAGTATTGCTATAGCAATCAGACATGAAAAAAGTAAAAGGCAACCTAAATGGAAGAGAAAAGGTAAAACTGTCACTGTTTGTAGATGACATGATACTATATACAGAAAACCCTAACATCTCCACACCAAAACCATTAGAAATAAATAAATTAATTCAACAAAATTGTAGGATACAGGTTAATACCAAAATCTCTTGTATTTCTATACACTAGTAGTGAATTATCAGAAAGAGATAATTAAAAAATTCTGTTTAAATTTTCATCAAAAGAAATAAAATACATACTGATAAACTTAACCAAAGAGGTGAAAGAACTACACTCTGAAAACTTTAAAACAATGACAAAAATGAAACTAAAGATGATACAAAGAAATGGAAAGATATCCAATGCTCTTGCACTGGAAGAATCAATGTTGTTAAAATTGTCATACTACCAAAAGCAATCTACAGATGTAATAAAATTTCTATCAAAATACCCATGGCAGAAGTTCCTGTTGTGGCTCATCATTTTAAGTACCTGACATAGTGTCCATGACGATGTGGGTTTGATCTCTTGCCTTACTCAGTGGGTTAAGGATCCAGTGTTTCAGCAGTGTAGGTTGCAGATGTGGCTCAGATCTGGTGTTGCAGTGGCTATGGCATAGGCTTGCAGCCTCATCTCCAATTCAGCCCCAGCCTGGGAACTTGCATATGCTGCAGGTGCTGCCATAATAAGAAAAAAAAATATACTCATGACATTTTTTACACATTGAGGACAAATAGTCCTAAAATTCATATGAGACCACAAAAGGTCTCAGATTGCTTAAAGTATCTTGAGAAAAAAGAACAATACTGGAGGTATCCCTGCCTGGCTTCGGAATATAATATAAATCTACTGTAATCAAAACAGCATGGTCTTGGCACAAAAACAGACACATAGATCAATGAAACAGAATAGAGAGTCCAGAAATAAATGCATACACCTAAGGTTAATTAATCTATGACAAGTATACGGTAATATACAATGGAGAAAATACAGTCTCTTCAAAAATTGGTGCTGAGAAACCTGGATACCCATATATAAAACAATGAGATTAGAACATTACATTACAGCATATACAAAAATAACCTCAAAATGGAAATAAGGATATAAATCTAAGTCTTGAAACCATGAAACTCTCAGACAAAAACATAGGCAGAATACGCTGACAAAAATCATAGCAATATTTTTTGGACTTGTATCCTAAGACAAAATAAGTAAAAGCTAAAATAAACAAATGGGACCTAATTAAACTGAAACTTTTGCATAACAAAGGACACGACAAAATGAAGAAAACCTATGAAATGGGAGAAACCATTTGTAAATGATATGACTGACAAGGTGTTAAAACCCAACATATATAAAGAGTTCATACAATTCAATATAAAAAACCAAATGACTCAATTAAAAAAAATGGGCAGAAGAGATGAATAGACATTTTTTCCAAAGAAGATCTACAGATGGCTAATAAGTATATTAAAAGATGCTCAATAATTTATTATTAGAAAAATGCAAATCAAAAGAGCAATGAATGGCTATCATCAAAAATTCTACAAGTGATAAATCTTGGAGAGTAAATGTTGGAGAGTATATAGAGATAAGGGAAACCTTGTACCCTGTTAAGGGGAATGTAAATTGATGCAGCCACTACAGAAAACAGTGTGATGTTTTCTTAAAAAAGTAAAAGTATGACTACCATATGATTTAGCATTTCCACTCCTAGGTATATATTTGAAAAATAGAAAAACAGTAATTTGAAATATACATACTCCCCAATGTTCATAGCAACACTATTTACTATAGGCAAGATATGGAAGCAATCAAATTGCCCATCAACAGATAACTGGATAAAGATGTGTATATGTACATCTGTTTATATATAGAGAAACTATTACTCAGATATAAAAAGAATAAAATTCAGTCATTTGTAGCAAAGTGAATGAACCTAGTGAATATTATTCTTAGTGAAATAAGTCAAAGATAATACCACTATCACGTATATGTGAAATTAAAAAAATATGCAAATGCATATATATGCACAATGGAAACAGATTCATATATGCAAATTAGTGATTACCAGGGAGGAGAGGGAAGGAAGAAGGGGCAAATTAGGGGCATGTGATTAAAAGATGCAAACTACTATGTATACAACAAGGATATATTTTATAGCACAGGGAATTTTTCCATTACTTTGTAATAAATTTTCAATCAATATGTAAAAATACTGAATCATTATGCTGTACATCTGAAACTAAAATAACACTGTAAATCAACTATACTTAAATTTAAAAAAAATCTGCCTTGGATTTCCCATCATGGATCAGTGGAAACAGATCTAACTAGTATCCATGAGGAGTCAGGTTCAATCCCTGGCCTTGTTCAGTGGGTTAAGGATCCAGCATTGCCCTGAGCTCTGGTACAGTTTGCAGACACTGTTCAGATTTCACATTGTTGTGGCTGTGGCGTCGGCCGGCAGCTACAGCTCTGATTCATTCAGTCCCTAGCCTGGGAACCTCCATGTGCCACCAGTGCTACCCTAAAAAGAAAAAAAAAAAAATCTGCCTTATAAGGGCAGAATAATTGCCTATTGATTGTGCATAGAATATAGAAATTACACAATAAATATGTGATAAATTTCAAAGTATTTCTTAAATCCTTTAGAATATTATTTTCAGGAGTTCCCGTCGTGGCGCAGTGGTTAACGAATCCGACTAGGAACCATGAGGTTGCAGGTTCGGTCCCTGCCCTTGCTCAGCGGGTTAACGATCCGGCGTTGCCGTGAGCTGTGGTGTAGGCTGCAGACGCGGCTCGGATCCCGCGTTGCTGTGGCTCTGGCGTAGGCCGGTGGCTCCAGCTCCGATTCAACCCCTAGCCTGGGAACCTCCATATGCCGCGGGAGCGGCCCAAGAAATAGCAACAACAACAAAAAAAGACAAAAAATATAAAAAAAAAAAAAAATATTATTTTCATAATGCTTCCCTTCAACTTACTACTTTTACAACTTTTACAAGTGTAATTTTTATATAAGAATACATCGGACAGCACTTCTACCTCTTTTTTTGCTGTGGCTTCAGGAAAATGGAGGTTCAGTTCCCTTCTATTCTAATTGAAATACTAAATCATGTAAGCAGGGGGAGAAAGTCTCCCCAAATTACCACCTTTATCTGAATATTTACCTCCAGCATACAAGAGATTGAGAAGAACTAAAACGTTGTGAATGTTTTGGAGAGATTTGTGTTATAGATATTCTACATCTCACCCCCTATATAGTATAGTGGAGCAGTAAAGTGATGCTTCCTACTCAGTTCAAATCAAGGGAGAAAGAAGGACATCAGTAGCACCATTTGGACAGCTGATATGGCCTCTCTTATTTGGAAAACACCAGACTGACTAGTCAATGACACATGTTGAATAAAATGTCTATAGGTAGCTGGCTAACATAGTCTGTTGCAAAAATGCAGAGAGCTATGTTTTGGGAAGTTGCTGCATTTCCATGGTCTACAGGTCAATTATGTTTGTTTGTGATGCCTAAATGTGGGTCAAGCAAGCAAGCAAGACAACCTTTAGTGGGTCATTTGTAATTCTTCCCCAAAAGAGTAAGAAAGAAGTGCAGTGGGACCATGAAAGGAAAATTTTGGAAGCTCTGCAAGGACTCTGTTAACAAGGTCCACTTGGCTTGCATCAAAGAAAGTACAGTGAGAAATTTTGTTATCTGAACACTGAAAAACCCATGAAGACCCCATGAAAAAAAACATCAGCTGTAAACATTTACCATGGACAGAGCAAACTAATATCACATTGCTTTACATTACACATATTTTCTGTCCTAATAATTCTCTTTCTTCTATCTCCTAGTAATCTACCCCGACTTTAAGGGGGTGTCATGGCTTAAGGGTGGTAAATGTCATAGCTCCTAGGCAGGAGAGGCGATATCTACAAGGGCAAATGTTAGGAATTAAGTATTCCACAGGCAGCACCCTTTGTTCCAGGCATTCTTTCAACTGCTTTATATATATTAACTTACTTGATCCAAACAACAATCTAATAATAGTAACTATTTTACCAAGATCATAAAGTAACTAAACGTCAGGTTTGACATTCCTTCCCAGGCGATCTGACTAAGTTAGTGCTCTTAAAACAGCCTAATAAATTATCTCTTTCTATTTGTAATGCACACCTCAACCTCAATCCTAACGGAGGAAAAGCCGATATGTACTGTTTTCCCTCTGCAAGTTTTCTACCTGGAGAATGTCAGAGTTGGTTCAGTGAAGTTTAAACTTTAAATGAGAATTCAGAATTTTGATTACTACGTGGAATTGCAATCTTAATTATTTATGTGAGGTTGTTTTTTATAGCTAGAAGTCATTGAAAGAATTTTTTATTAACCAAGAGTGGCCAGAAGTGTTAATGGCACCTATGCACAGTTTCACCCAAATGGCAGGCAACAGTTAGTTTTACAAAATGGTTTTGAATATATGTGTTGACATGGGTATGAATTAAAGTTACTTTCTCATTGCATCTTATAGTTCTACATGTTCAGTGTGCCTATTACTATATGAATGGAGATTTCTTTATGAAGTTGAAACACATGTCTAGATTTGAATAGCTAACTATAAATAATAAATTGTGCTATTATAGTTATAGATAATATAGTTAAGGGATGACTCCAAAGATGGTAGATAAAAGCCAAAGAAGCATAAAAGAAGAGGATATTTAATGAAACCAAAAAGTGCTCAGTCTCAATAATATCCAAAGAAATGCACTCATCATTTTAGCTATCACACTAGATGACTAAATAAAGTTAATATTCTATATTACAGAGAATGCGGAGACATGGAAAATCTCAGACATTATTGCTGGGACATAATCCTTTTGAAGACAAATTTGACAATAGAAAAACCCAAAAGAGTTCATATACTTTTTTTTTTTTTTTTTTGTCTTTTTGCCATTTTCTTGGGCCACTCTCACGGCAAATGGAGGTTCCCAGGCTAGGGGTCAAATCGGAGCTGTAGCCACCGGCCTACACCAGAGCCACAGCAACGCGGGATCCGAGCCGCGTCTGCAACCTACACTACAGCTCACAGTAACGCTGGATCCTTAACCCACTGAGCAAGGGCAGGGATCGAACCCGCAACCTCATGGTTCCTAGTTGGATTCGTTAACCACTGAGTTATGACAGGAACTCCAAGAGTTCATTCACTTTGACCCTATTCTAGCCTAAAGAAATAATTCTTAAAAAAGAAAAAGTTACTGAGTTCTCACCTAAGTATTATGTGTAATGTTAAAACATTGAAAGAAATCAATTACTAAGTATCTATCAATAGGAAATTGATTATATAAGCGCATAAGTTGAGTATATAGACTAAAATCCAATCATCAGAAATTGGTTAAGGAGACCATGCCTATGTGGAAGATGCTTAGAATATGAGAATGCTATTGTAATATTATATGAAAAATAAACACTATGGGTTGAGATATACAACTTTATATATGTAACTATAAATACATTAACATCACATGTATATAAAAACTGAAAAAATACAATAAAACTTCCATGATTATTTTATTTGAGTACTAACATTAAAGGTGGTGCCCTCTATTTTCTGTCTTCAAATAACCTCTACTAAAAATATAATAATTGCTAAAATATGAAGCTCCTTTGGTTATACTATTGGCCTATACATAACAAAAAATTCTATAAAACTATAAATCATAAATTATAAGGATGATAGATGAAAGAAGAATATTCCACAAAAACACTGAAAAACATGGGAATGATGGATTATGTTCCTTATATTACACAAGATCTTTTATTGGAGTCCATAAGCTAAAACATTTTTCAAGTCTTATCTCCATTAATAGTTCTAACTGGCACATTTATAAATGCCATATATCTATATCTATATATATGATACCTGTGAAAAATGCATATAAAATACACATACACAAATATAATAAGTGCCAATATAATTGTTAATACAACATTGATATACCATATATTTGTATACATGTAACATAATATATATTACTATATTATAAATGTTAATATATAAGATACACATACATTGCATCTTTATTCCAATTTCTTTTATTTGAATTTCAAAAGGTTTAAAGAATATATTCCTACCTACTTCTAGAAAAACCTACATGAATTTGTAGTATATGTATTAATCTTATCCTTCCTACCTAAATTTACAAAACACTCTACCTCCAATTTCCTCATCCTTTTTATTTATAAACTTAGTTATTACAGATTTAATTTATAAATACATTGAATGAAATGAGAAGTCAATCAATAAAGATTTACCCATAACAAAAAACATCTATATACACATATTTTTGCTGATATGAAGCAGGATTCTATAATGGTGAAAATAGTATTAATCTTGGGGTCAGGAGCCCTGAATTCTTATCTATATGTTGCATAATATCTTTAGGGCTTTATCTTCATTTGTGAAATTAGGCAAATAGCCATGGACCTCCAAGTTATTCTTTTTTTTTTTTTTTTTTTTTTTTTTTTTTTACGGCCGCACATGTGGCATATGGAGCTTCCCAGGCTAGGGGTCTAATTGGAGTCGTAGCTGCTAGCCTAAACCACACCACAACAATGTGGGATCCAACCCGCATCTGCAACCACAGCTCACGGCAGCACTGGAGCTTTAACCCACTGGGCAAGGACAGGAATCGAACCTGTGTCCTCATGGTTACTAGTCAGATTCATTTCTGCTGAGCCATGAAACTCCCCAGCTTATTATTTATCCTTACAAATTCTCTGAAATTAAGTGGTACATGGTTCAATAGATGAGAAAGTTATACAGTTTCTTTAATTTCTATTCTAAAACGCTCTTGAAAAAAAATGAAAGAAATGATGTTAAAAATCAAAGGACATCAAACTATTTTTTCTCATATTATGGTAAAGTACACATAGTGTAAAATTGACTATTTTAACCACTTAAAAGTGTACAATTAGTATTATTCAGTACATTGTTATATTGTGTAACCATCATTATCATGTCTAGTTCCAGAATATTTCTCAAAAATAAACACACACCTATTAAACATTCACTTTCCATTCTCCCTTCCAACATGAGGCAACCACTAACCTGTTTTCTGTTTCTATGTATTTTCCTATTCCAGATATTTCATATAATCTAAATCATATAACATAGAGAATTTTTGTTTGGTCTCTTTCAATTAACATGATATTTTCAGGTTTATCCATGTTGTAGTATGTATCAGCACTTCATTATCTTTTTATCATTGAACAATATTACAGTATATGGATATAACACATTTTGTTTATCCAGTGATTAACTGATGAACATTTGGATTGTTTCAACTTTTGGCTATTAAGAATAATGCTTTTGTGAACATCAGTGCGTAGTTTTTGCTTGAAAACATATTTTCAATTTTTTGAGGGTACATGTAGGAGTAGAATCGTTGAGTCATATGATAATTCTATGTTGTCCTACACAAACAAATACAGAATACCTGAAATTGTAAAGATACAGGTAAGTATAAAAGTACTTTTTCTTAAATGTTAATATTTTAAAAATTGATTAATCCTTCAAGCCAAAAAATAATAACAATTTAAATGAAGTAGGAATAAAACATCTGAAAACAATAGGATAAAATATGAGTTTAGGAAATGGGAGTATACTTTTACATGGTTCATTTGGGGTGAAAACTATTACTTGACAGTAGATGACAATAAGTAAAAAATAAATACTATAAAACCTAAAATAAACACCAAATCTTTGAACAAAATAAAATGTAAGAAAATGCTAGTTTTGTCAAAAAAAACAATGTTCTGTTGATAAGAGGCTAAATATAATATTCAGACAGAAATAAAAGTAAAATATAATAATATAAAAATATATTAAATCCCAATATTGGTCAGAAAAAAAAAAAGCCACTCTTTGAAGATTGGCCAAGATGGCAGAGTTAAAAAGACTCTGAGCTCACCTGAGCACACCAAAATCATAACTATCTGTAGTACGACCATCAGTAAAGGAGACTGGAACCTAGCAAGAAAGATCTTCTACAGCCAAAGGCAAAAAGAAGGAACACAATGAAACCATTAGCTGGGATGGACTCATAATCAAACTCCATACCCTCTGGGTGGGTGGCCCACAAAGTGGAGAATCCTTAATTGCAGAGGTTCTCCCACAGGAATGGAAATTCTGAGGCCTATGTTAGGGCCCCCTGCCTAGGAGTCCGGCACTAGGAAGATAAGCCCCCCAGATTGTTTGGCTTTGAGAGCCAGTGGATCTTAAGTGCAGGAGCCCCTCAGGACTGGGATAAATAGAAATTCTACTCTTAAAGGCACACACAAAATCTCATTTGCATTGGGACATAGGGCAAAAGTAGTAAATTGATAGAAGCTTGAGCCAAACTTACCTTCTCATCTTAGTGGATCTCCTGGAGAAGTAAGGAGACATAGTCATCCAGAGACATAGTCATTAGTGACAGATACATTGTGGAATGTTATTGGTGGCTGCCTTCTTGGCTCATTATCTCTAAGATTTGACCCCAGCCAACAATCTGCAGGTGACAGGGCTGGGATGCCTCAGGCCAAAAAACTAACTGGATAGGAACATAGCCCTACCCATTAGCAGATTGGCTGCATAAAGATCCCAGCTGCCTATGGGATCACTCATGGTCCAGCTCACCAGAAGGGCAAGACACAGCTCCAACAACCAGTGGACTGGCACTGGCTCCTTTCAATAGGAAGCCAGACCAAGCCTCTAGACTGGGCTCATCTACTAGGGGACAAACATCAGAAGAAAGAAAACTACAATCTTGCAACACAGGCCAGACCCTGCCCTAGAACCAGCTGGCCCTTGTCTGGCCCACTAGCAAACCAATGCAGCCTTTGGGATATCCAGGTTTCCATATCCATCTATGTCTGGAACCAACCCCCCATTCCAACAATGATCTGAAATGAACTCTAGAATCCCTGTGTCCCATGGCCAGACTCCAGGAACAAGCTCTTCGCTGCCAAAAAAAAATTGGCGCTAACCCCAGGATCACACTTCACCTGCCAATGAGTGGGCAACAGCTCCAGAATATTTTGGGACCCTAACTCTACCAACCAGTAAGTCATCATTATCCCCAGGGTCCCCCTAGGATTCCACAATAAGCCACCTCATGACCAAGACACCTACAAAACAGCAGCCAGCAGCATCTGCACAAGACTGGGCCTGGCAACCAATCAGACTAGGGACCTACCAGACCACCTGCATTATTAGACTGACAAAACAGAAGAACTCACATAGCTCTCCTAGGGTGAACCTCTAGAGCTTATAGCCTGAGTGACAAGAGGAAAGTACACCGCTGGGACTCTTAGGATGACTCCTACAGAAGATAACTTCTCCGAGGTCGAGAAACATAACTAAAGTACCATATACATAGAAGTACAAACAGCAATTTAGACAAAATAAGACAGCAAAAGAATGTGTTCTAGTTGAAAGAAAAAGATAAAAAAAAAAAAAAAATCCCAGAAGAAAAACTAAGTTAAGCGGAGACAGATAATCTACCAGAAAAAGAGTTCAAAGAGTTCAGAGTAGTGACTATAAAGATAATCACAGAATTTGTGAGAATGAATGTACACAGTAAGTTAGAAGTATGTAACAGAATTTTAAAATATAAAGAACAATCAAAGATGAAGAATACAGTTGAAATGAAATATACAGTATAGGGAATTAATAGTAGACTAAAGGATTCCAAAGAATGGAACAGTGAGCTGAAAGACAGACTAATGGAAATTTTTGCCACTGAACAGAATAAAGAAAAAAGTAAGAAAAGAAATGAGGACAGTTTGAGACCTCAGGAACATCAAGCACACTAATCAAGCATATTTTAGCGGTCCAAGAAGGAAAGAGAGAAAGTGTCTGAGAAAATATATGAAGAAATAATAGCTAAAAATCTCCATAACCTGGGAAAGGAAATATTCACCCAAGTCTAGGCAGTGCAGGAAATCCCATACAGGATTAACCCAAACAGGAACACATCAAAACACACTGTAATCAAAATGACAAAAATTAAAGGTAAAGAGAAAATATTAAAAGAAACAAGGAAGAAGAAAAAATAATGTATAAGGGAACTGCCATAAGACTATAAGCTGATTTTTCAGTAGAAACTCCTGGCCAGAGGGAGTACTATGATATATCTGCATTAATGAAAGGGAAAAAAAAAACTATGATAAAGAACATTTTACCTCAATAAAGCAGTTAAAAAACAATTAACAGGAAAGTCTAATGTCCATTTTCACATATTAACATTTTTTTCTAAAACTTCATATTTTTTAAACATTCTAATCTTTTTGAAACAGAACAGTCTGGACAAAACTGAAATACATTTACCATATTATAATGGTTACATTGTAAATCACAAATAAGACAATTGTCTGATTGATAACTGCCTACCATTAAAAAAATAGGTTAGGATCTTATTAAAAACCAATTTCAAGTAGATTTAAAGGTTAAATGTAAATAATTCGAGGGACTATTTTGAAAAATTGAAGTTAATTTTTATCTGTTAAAAAATAGATCTCTCTTAAAAATAGATATTTATATAAGCTCAGTGGTAAGAAAACATTTATGTAAGGCACCTGAGACAGAAATTATGAAGATAATGCTTAGCAGCTATGAATATATAAATACAGAAATTCATATATATTACAAACAAAAACATAATGAGCATTATTAAAATGCTGAAAGTAAACAAAGGGAATAATTTGCCACTACATTTTGGAACACATTGAACATGAAATGAATGAAAAGAGGCCTAACACTTCAACAAGTAATTAAAAAGCTAACTCTCTCATTAGAAAGTGGGCACAGAATAGGATATAGGTGACTTAGTGAAGATAAAAAAGAAAGAGAGATGACTTACAAACATGTGAAAAGGTTATGTTCCGAATGTTGACAATACCTATATCCTAGGATTCTAGCAGCGTAATTGTCTTAGACCTCATGACTGAATCCTGGTGATGAGTGCAGCAATCTCTGAGCCAGAGGTGGATGTGGGAGGCATCCGGAGACCTGGGACATTTCCAACAGGGCTAAACACTTGGTTTCCTTTCTATGTTTGGAAAAATTTCTATGCCAGTTGTCAAATCAAATGTGGCTGCTTTTCCTTTTTGAGATGGGCATATCTTTGCCATCTCAGGAAGACTTCTCATACCCACCTCCATCAGTGATATCTGTCCAATTAGGTCTTTTTCCTGGATGGACTCTTTTCTTCCTTTAACATTTTTAGTAGCAGAGTTTGATAAACTTACCCGTGACCAAGTAAACTGTGTACCTCAGCATTTTTTTTTTCGCCCCTTAGACATATAGCTGTAGACTAGAGATATTGCTTCATCTTTTTTAAAAAAACAGCCATTGTAGACTGGTGTTCATTATTCCTTACTTGTCATCCCCTTAGAAAAATGTTCTTTTTTGCTTTAGAAGGCTGAAAATTGCATAGATCCTCCTGTTGTTTGTAGATTAGCTGTAATTTATTCAGTGCCCAAAGGGTAACATAAGAGGATTAGCCAGGGTAGAGCAGGAATAGGGACAGTCCTTCAGGCTTTGTTATGTTACAGCTATGCAGATGAAACCAAAATTAGGCCAAAGTGTCACCTCTTTTTGAGATTAACCTCATAACAAATTTCCAACTTATTCCTCCTTACTACCTTATTTAACATGATTTCCTAAAACTCAAATCACCATAAAACATAACTGTCAGCTTAATGAGAGCTGACTACATTATTTTTCTAAATGTTTTATCTACATATATTTTTTGACATGGTAACCATTTCAGTAAAATATTGAACAGAACTGTGTATTGTAAACCTAACAACAATAATATCAACTTATTACTTTTTAATAACTGTTCAAATTTGCACTGAAAAGGAGTTGCGGTATTCCATGTCCCCACTCTCTATGCTTCTCCCTCATCCAGAACAGGCACTCTATAGAAGTTTTCAGTGATTAAATGATTAAATGAATGATAGGCTCATTTCCACAGACTATGCCATGAAAAATACATATGTTATTCCAATTAAAGTTAGGTGAAAGTATCAAATGCCTTGAAGTAAATGAAAGAAATTTCAAAGCCACTCAAAGTTGCTGTCTAATTGAGCACGGCATAAGTTACTCATTCATGTGTACCACATCAATTTATAAAACTTCAAATTTTGAATGGAAGCTGCTTAACCTCCAGGGAGTGATATGTCTATAGAAGAAAAAAATCTCATTTGTTATTAAGGTAAGAAAGTGCCAGATCAAAACTTATGGCATGAATGTAATAAAAACCGTAGAAACAAGAGTAGAACACTTATAATTTATTATGTTTGTCAGTGCTTCTCATAACCAAAGAAAATGTTATTGTGTAGAAAATACAACATTAATTTATCTGGGTTTAAAAGTATTTTCAATTTTCATTTCATCAGTAAAATAGGAAATGTGATTCAATCCTCTTGATAATGATAGGTAGAAATGGCCTATAGTGTGATGACATTTGGGTCCTCACAAGCCAACAAATTCCAAGGGAAAAGAAAAATCTAGAGTAGTTAGTCTGCTTTTGGGGTAGCTTTCCCTCAGAGGAATCTACTAGATTATTGAATATTTGTGGAGTCCAGGGCACACCAGGAATGGGTAGCTTAGTTAAACCAATAAAATTTTAGTGAGGGTTCTAAAAGGCAGATTCTAAATGGCTAGAAATAAAGGAAAATCATTAATTACTTCTCACAGGGAACAAAGCCCTATTTAAGAACATCTTAACCTATATAATTGGACTAAGTATTCTGTCGTGCTATCATTTGATCTTCCTGTTAAAGGCAAATGTAATTCCTTTCTAGAAGAAGATGATGTCCTACCAGACCTTGATTATTTCCATAATCTTCAAATATGGTGTCTATGACTTAATCAAAACTCACTAGGTTGAATAACTTAGGAAGTGTCAATCAGTGCAGGGACACCATGAAGGACAAAAGTTATACAAATGGATTCACATAGTACCTAGAAGGAGATTTAAAGATGATTGTATTTAATAGTTTTAATTAAATAAAAGATAATATTGGGAATATTTTCATATAACTATAAAAAGAACAAAATGAAAATATTAGAACTGAAAAATACCGTTATTGAAGTAGAGAACTAAGTGAATAGATTTAGTAATAAACTAGGCATAGATAAAGGGAAAATTTAAAAAGTTGAACGTAGATTAGAAGAAATTTTCCAGAATAAGGCGTGGAGTCCCAAAAGAAGAAAAAAAATGAAGCAGAAACAAGTTAACAGCTGAGAATCTTAGAAAAATAATGAACATCAGTCATAGATTTCAGAGAGCACTAATTACCCTAAACAATCTTACAAGAAAACCACACCCAGAAAGAACAAAAAAAGTGCCAAAGATAAAGGTTTATGTTTAAATCATCCAGAGGGCTGAAAACGGCAAATTGTTTTCACAGGCACATGTAACATAATCAACAACGTAATGACTGATTTTTCAACTAAAGCAATGGAACCTAAAAGTCAAGTCCTAAATGGAGAGAATGGAAACTTAAATTCTTTGTCTAAGAAAAGTATCTTTCAAAGACTATTGTTTCAAGGCAAAAATAAGTATATTCTCAGAAATTAAAATCTCAAAGAATTAGTAACCAATAAATCCACATTAATAGAAATGTTAAGAGTCATTACTTTCAGGGAGAAGAAAAATGATTCCTATGAAAAGATATTTGTAGATGCAGAAAACAATGTTCAATAGAGAGGGTAAATAGATATGTGAAAATCTAAAGGCATATTGACTATACAACTTCATAAGTTATACAACTGTATAAAATATATAGAAAATTTAAAAATAATATAACAATATACAAGTTGAGGGGAAAACTGAGTTAAAGTATCATAAAATTTTGTTTTTATACCAAATATAAATAGGATAAACAAAGTCAAAACTAGTATGCATACTTGTTTAATTGAAAATTGACTAAATGATTCAAGTAAAAGTTGAAGATTACCAATAAAAATAATTGTATGCTCCTTACCAAAGATGCTTTCAAAACATAAGAATACAGAATGGTTGAAAGTAAAGGTAATTTAAAAAAATATGTTATATAGGCACTACTGAAAAGAAAGCTGAAATAGTTATAATCATATTAGACTCAGTATATAACAAGGCAAAAACCATTACCAGAGAGGAGGAAAAAAAAAGATAAAAGGATTATTTCACAAGAAATATATAACAAATCTAAATTTATCTGGAAATGTAAGGAAAAATATGTTATTATAGGTAATCTGAGAGTCCTCTTTCTCAGAACATATAGCACAAAATTCAATAACAATAGAAATATCTAAACTAAATATTTAAAGAATTAATTTATTATGTATATGTGGAATAATTTGCCCAACAATGTCAGATTACACATTTTTAACTTAAATATGCTGTGGACCGTAGCTTGGGCCATGAAGTAAATCCCAAAATCTCAATTTTATAAAACATATTTTCCAAGCATGCTTGGAACATTTCAAGAATAGGTCAATAATACAAGTCTCAACATTTCAAAGAATTGAAATTTGAGAACAAGTATTCTCATCAAGATGGGATTGATAGGAGTTCCTGTTGTGGCGCAGTGGTTAACAAATCTGACTAGGAACCGTGAGGTTGCCGGTTCAATTCCTGCCCTTGCTCAGTGGGTTAACGATCTGGCGTTGCCGTGAGCTGTGGTGTAGGTCACAGACATGGCTCGGATCCTGCGTTGCTGTGGCTCTGGCGTAGGCTGACAGCTACAGCTCCGATTAGACCCCTAGCCTGGGAACCTCCATATGCCGTGGGAGCGGCCCAAGAAATGGCAAACACACACACACACACACACACACACACACACACACACAAAAAAAAAAAAAAAAAAAAAAAAGATGGGATTGATAGAAATTAGAAACAAATTTTAATGAGACTATCCGTATAGGTTTGGTAGTTTAGCACATTTCTACATAGGCTACCATTATTGCAAAGAATAAATGAAAAATAAAAAGTAGCAAGTATTTTGAAGAAAATTTATATCAAAGTACTACATATTAAAGTTGCATGTAGGTAAAAATTCTTAGATAAAAATTTATATCTTTAAATTCAGATATTACAAAAGAAGATGACCAGGAGTTCCCGTCGTGGAGCAGTGGTTAACGAATCCGACTAGGAACCATGAGGTTGCGGGTTCGGTCCCTGCCCTTGCTCAGTGGGTTAATGATCCGGTGTTGCAGTGAGCTGTGGTGTAGGTTGCAGATGCGGCTCGGATCCCTAGTTGCTGTGGCTCTGGCGTAGGCTGGTGGCTACAGCTCCAATTGGACCCCTAGCCTGGGAACCACCATATGCCGCAGGGGCGGCCCAAGAAATAGCAACAACAACAAAAAGACAAAAAAAAAAAAAAAAAAAAAAAAAAAAACCAAACAAAAAAAAAACAAATGAAGATGACCTGAAAAATCACTAATTATTTCTGGAAGTACAAAATGAAGAGTAAATTACACTTCTATCATGACCAAAAGAATGAAGATACAGATAAAATGTAAACTGCTATAAAACTGAGAAATTCCTGAAAGACCTGATCAATGAAATAATGGACATAAGGCATAAAAACCAATGTCAATATTGGAAAGAGTGATAACTTCTGATTTTTGATATTAAATTAACTGGTTAAACAAAGTTGATTAAACATTTGAAGAGGAGTCAGTGTAACTCACCACATTAACAAAAATAGGGAAACCATATCATCATTTCAATGGATGCAGATAATATTTTATAATATTCATTAATGGTTCATAACAATAAGAAAATCTGCATAACTGGTAACTTAATTAGATAAGAACTCTATATAAAGTTTATTTAGTAAATTTCATAATCAATCATGAAATAATGAAAATGTTCTTCCTGACATCAGAAAGAAAACGGAAGCTGCTCTCACAATTATTGCCTATAGCACTAAAGGTCATGACTTTAAGAGTGATATAAGCAAAAACACAAGCAGCAACAAAAATAAAAATTCTAAGAGAAACAAACATGTTTCATAGTTCAATGGTCATATTTTATTACCTTGTTGTATATGAAGTATTTTAATAACCTTATGTTATATGATATCCTTTCAATTGATATCACAGATTTAGTGAAGCACAGTATGCCTCTCTCTTCTTTGTGACCTGTTATATGTGACTGTATTTAGGAACATTATTTTTTAGAATTGATATAACATTTTGGAGTTTGCAGTTATTTCACATATACTAGCTCATTTAATCTCCAAAACAACCTTGTAAAGTATGTCCCACACAATGGATGGTAGTATAACTAATTTATATCTTATTAGACTTATGGAGGCTATTAAGAATAATAATGATAGCTTCCATATTTATGGATAACTAGGTGTAACCAATCTATTATAAAATATGTATGATCATTATTATTACTAGCCTCAATTAACAGACAAGAAACTGAAATTTGGTAAGATTAGAAATACATAAGTAGTAGAGACAGGCTGCTTATCTAGTTCTTTTAGATTTCAGAGGCCAAGTTCTTTATTACTATACCCTCTTGCTTTTTTGGAGTCCCTATGCATGGACAAGAGATCATAATAATTAATTTTGAGGCAGCATAATTTAAGGATTTTTCCATGGATTTAATCATTTAATTATTCTAACAGTTTTATGATATAGATATTATTATGCATTTTGATAGATGAGGAATCTAAGGCACTGTACACATGTTAGAATGGCTGTCATCTAGAACAAAACTGATAATCAGTGTTGGTGAGGATGGGGAGAAAAGGTAACCCTTGTACACTATTTGTAGGAATGTAAACTGGTTCAGCCAGTATTTAAAACAATGTGGAGGTTCTTCAAAAAACTGAAAATAGACTACCATAAGATCTAGCAATCCCACTTCTGGGTATATAGCCAAAGGAAATAAAAATAGGATATCAAAAGGATATCTGTACTCCCATGTTAATTGAAGCATTATTCACAATGGCCAAAATATGGAAACAACCTAACTGACATTCAGTGGATGAATGAGTAAAGAAGATGCTATACGTATATATACAATGGAATATTATTCAGCCATGATAAAGAAGGAAATTCTGCCATTTGCATGAATATAGATGGACCTTGAGGATATTATACTGAGATCAGACAAACACTCTTTGATACCACTTTATTAATGGAATCTTAAAAAGTCAAACTTGTAGAAACAGAGCAAAATGTTGGTTAAAAGGGACTGGCATGGGGAAATTAGGGAGATATTGGTCAAAGGGTACTTTTTTTTTTTTTTTTTTTTGCTTTTTAGGCTGGCCCCTGTGACATATGGAAGTTCCCAGGCTAGTGGTCAAATTGGAGCTATAGCTACTGTCTTACACCACAGCCACAGCAACAGGAATGGAGCAGCATCTGCAAGCTACACCACAGCTCATGGCAACACCAGATCTTTAACCCCATGAGTGAGGCCAGGAATGGAACCTGCTAGTCAGATTCATTTCCACTGAGCCATGACAGGAACTCCAAAGTGTACAAATTTTCAGGGAGAAGATGAAAAGAAAAAAAA
Source organism: Sus scrofa (assembly GCF_054392235.1). Taxonomy (NCBI): domain Eukaryota; kingdom Metazoa; phylum Chordata; class Mammalia; order Artiodactyla; family Suidae; genus Sus; species Sus scrofa. Next base: position 79,569,771 of record NC_139389.1, read on the forward strand.
AAAGTTCAGGAAAGGCAAATCTATAGCAATGGAAAGTAGACTGATAGTTGACTTGGGTGGTGATGGTGGGGGGGTTAATGGGATTTAATAGTAAATGGCAAGAACGATCTTATTGGGGTGATGAAAATGTTCTAAAATTGAACTTGTGGAGTTCCTTGTGATACAGTGGGTCAAGGGTCCAATGTTGTCACTGCAATGGCCCAGGTCACTGCTGAGGCGTGGGTACGATTCCAGGCCCAGGAACTTCCATGTGCTGCAGATGCATCTAAATAAATAAACAAATAAAGCTGAACTTGTGATGATTGAATGACTCAGGAAATTTACTAAAAACTACTGAAGTTTGTTTTAAAACAAAAAAAGAAACAAACTGTCCATTATTCAAGTGTTTGAGAAACATGGCTTCATAAAAGTAAAGCAAGTTTTATTCTTAAAACCTTTTCCTCTTTACTGTCTATAATGTGGGCTGTGAATTTCTAAGGAGGGATGAAGTGTACATTAAATTTTTTTTTCCTGTGTTAGTTTAGGGCAGGTGTTATGGGAAAGTATCAAGGAATATGTTTTGGGAAACATTTATAGGGCAATCTTTAATACCAGTCATTCTTAAACAAATATTTTTTTTTTCAATAGCCTGACACTGAAAATATACAGTGAAAGGAGACTCAAATATCTTTGCCCTTGATGAGTTTAAAGTCTCATGTGGAAACCCAGAGATACTCAAGATAAGCAGCATATGTATTATGTTAGATATTGATAGGTGATAATGACAAAAATAAAATATAGAAGGGATACTATAATTGCTGGGGTGAGTTGAGATTTTAGATAAGATTGCCTGAGAAATCCTCACTGAGCAAACATCTTTAGACAAAGTTCTAAAGTAAGAGAGTGGGCTCTGCTGATATCTGTGGAAGAACATTGCAAGTGGGGGTGGTGGACAGGACCCTCTCTGAAATAAGCATATGATGGGCATGTTTAAGAAATAAAGAGTCTAGTATTAAAAACTAACAGAAGAAGAAACAGGAGTCTGTTCACAAGGGTCATTGTAAAGATGCTGGCTTTAACTGAGATGGAGAGCCATTGGAAGGTTTTGAAAGGGGAATGGCACAATCTGATTTATATTCCAATAACACTTGCTGTTGGGTTGAGAATATACTAAAGGAGGGCAAGCCTGGAAGCAGGGATATAAATTTTAGGATGAGAGATAATTGTGAGAAGGACAAGGGTAATAGCAATTAAAGTAGTAAGACATAAAAGGTAGATTCTTGGATATATTTTGAAGGTAGTCCCTATAAAATGTCTTATCAGATAGGATGGAAACTAAATACATACTGGTTCTGTAAGAAAACTATTGCTATCATCTATTAGATCTCAAATATTTTAAACCCTTCTGAAACACAAAGTAGTTGGCTCACAATGGAAGGATATACCACATTAGTTTTTCAGCCATGTGTCAGGATAAAGAGAAATTGCTCTCTAGATTATCCCATCATTTACTGGAAAAATACTATTAGCTGCCAAGTGATGTATTATATAAAAATTTCCTATGTGCATATAAATTGCTTTTTCCATGCTCAGATTCCATCTCCTTGACATGTATAATGACATATTCTGTATGTACTAAAACTTTGTACATACATCTATTTTCAATCATATCATTTTATTGTAGCTATTTCTTGACATGGATTTCTCTTCCATCTGACTGTGAATATCATCTCACACATTTTCTTGATTTTTTTGACCCTAATCCACTTCCTTGCACTAGGTATTATTTAATAAAATTTAGACTGACTGAACCAGTTCTTGAAACATTTAATCATTGTGTATTCAAGTGAAAGAAAACAAAACCGAAACGAACAAAACTTTTTGAAAACGAGCCCAGATGTGTGGTTACCAGAGGCAGGTGGTAGGGGAAAGGGGAATTGGAGGAAGGTGGTTAAAAAGTACAAACTTTCAGTTACAAGATAAATAAGTACCAGAGGTGTAATGTACAATATGATGACTATAGCCAACACTGCTGTGATACATAGGAAAGTTGATAAGAGAGTAAATCCTAAGAGTTCTTATTGCAAGGAGAATTTTTTTTCCTTTATTCTTTTCTTCTTTTTTAAAAAAAATATATCTGCCTCAAATTTATACAATGACATAAGTTGATTATTTCTCGATAAAATTGTAAAGATTGCACTTCTAATATATTTTCAGATGATACTGATGTGGCTATTGCAGAAGCCATATTTTGAGGAGCACTGCCCTAAGGGGTTCCAATAGGACAGTTTTTGGAAAAAGAATTGGAGTAGAGAGTGAGCAGTACTATGCCAAATAAAGTATAATTATTTTTAATTTTCTGATTTATAGGAACCACTAACAGGTCTTCTGTGTTTAATGATTTTGATTACGAGGGAAAAGAGAATCATACAGATTGTGTTATGCAAAAAAGAGATTTTATTACAATGGTTTATTACTTGTGTATATTAGAATGGGAAGGAAATCAAGATTCAGGATAGATTTTGGAAATGCTTTTTCTTTCTCTTGCTCTCTCTCAACCTGTGCTTTTTTAAAATTGATTTTTTATTAGAGTTGATTTACAATATTCTGTCAAAACCTGTGTTTTATTTTTTTAACAAAACTTTGTCTTTTACTTAATCCTTCATTCTCCATTTACCAATTGCCCAACTATCTCTGTATTTTTCAGTTCAAATCCAAGAGAGAAATTGTCTAATTAGCTTAGCTCATTGTTATCATGTGGTTGAAGACAACAACAGGAATGAGTAGATAGAACCCTGCTGGTCCATTCAGGGGTTACCAATGCCTAAACTTCACTATAGCATCCTTTCTGTGAGCAGAGGTCCATAGGCAGAACCACACGTACTAGAAGAGGATTTGGGGGATTTTGGCCCTGTGACAGACATGTTCAGCAGAGTATTCCTTAAATCCAGATTTGGGGGAGAAAGAAAATCAAGCAAAAATGTTCTTGTAAATTAGTGAGTGATATAGACAGGGAAAATATCACAGTTCTTGGAAAAAGGATAAGAAAACAAAAGGTATTCAGATTTACAGTATTTCCTAGTCTTGACAATCATGTTTTTCTGACTCTATTTCCAACATAAAAGATGTTGGAATACAGAGACAGCATATACATTTTATTTTATTTCCTTTAACTTTTGAATTCACTTGAAAATCACGAGTAAGCGCTAGTAATGAGATGAAAAAAGAAACTTATGAGGAGCCAGATGCTGTTGGAGGATGTATTTTCCCAGTGGGACCTGAGAATGTAGACCCCTAGCAAATTTGGCTCTAGAATGTTAGTGTCTTTTTCTTTCCAAGTGTAAATCATTCCTATGATTCCTGCTGAGAAAAACTGACTGTGATTAGTTGATCTCTTCCTTAAAAAATAAGATTTAGGTATAGAAAATAAGTTTATGCTGTCTTGGTAGGTGGTCTAGTGCAGCTTCCATTGCACATTAGGATGCTGGAAAAGACAACTGATTATACTCATTATGGATTTTTTTTCCATAGGAGCCAGCTGCAAGACAGGTGGCAGTCTGCTGGGGAATCTCTAGCATATTTTTTGGTGTTTGTTAGAAAGATAGCTATTGGTTATTTTCCTTAGGGATGGTCTGTGATCACATTTGAACTTGTCATCTCCTGGAATAGAGCAGGATGTTGATTTTCTTTCACCTGTTTGAATAGCTTGATTTAATACTGAGAATAAAATACAAATTGAGTGAATCTTCCTCCTTCTCTCTCTCAGAATCAATTACCTTTGCTCATATAGCTTACTTCAAAAAGCTTTAGGGCATCCAATAAATTCATTTACATACTCTCAAGAAATGATTAGCATCCTGGTGGAGTAATAGAGCACAAGGGGCTGATTTACCTCACTGTTTTTTTCCTTGTGGCTATCTGACCAGTCATAGGAATTCATACATGTTGAACAGGGTACACTGGTCTCTTGCAGTGTGTGGAAAGAGAACTTGCTGAGTTAATGAACTGTGGCTGAGCAGCAAAGAAAATGAGCTAAGCATAATGAATGCAACTAAGGATCTTTGTTCCTCTCTTTAAGTCACCTCTTTACCCAGAGACGGCTCAGATTCATCTAGGCCAAGACCCAGAGAGAGCATACTGCTTCTGTTTAATTAGTATAGGTCAGGTTCATAGTATTTTCTTTTGAACCTGTGGTTCCTCATGAAAAGATGAGCTGACCACAGTGTAGCCCTCTGGATATGAAATAGAGCATAATTATTTCAGATATTCCAAACATGTACAACTTCTGCTTTGATTTTACACTTACTTTGTCCTTTTTTTCCACTTAATTTTCTAGTACACTGCACAGCTATGCTAATTTGGCACGGATGCTAAATATAAGGTCAGAGCATCTCACTTTGGTCTTTACTTGATTGCTTATCACCTTTCCTGAATGCCATTTCTATTTACTCTATGCATCTGATCTCATGTCGACACTGCATCCCCTTGGCAGGCTGGAGTTCTTGTTTTTCTCTCTTTCCAAGCAGCTGTTCAATAATTTCAAATGACATAATGTAAATGCATTTTCTATTCATGAGGGAAGAAAGTGAGTCCCCATAATCTCAGAACATCTTCCATCACAGATTTCTTTTACCCAATGATCAGAGAAAGTTCCATGGTTTTTATATTTTTAATCTCTGTTGTAAAAAAGTGTTGTGTAAAGAATTATAAAAGATATTTATATTTTCATTTTCTTCATCACGTGGCACACTCACAATACATTTTACAAGTCATTTCAATATTTATTATAAATCAATGGACCCATTCCCTGGCTTCTCATTCATTGACACCTGCAAATAATCAGTGAAGATAATTAGGCACATGAACAGATATAGTGCTACATAAATTAGTTTGGAAGCATTCTTGTATGGAGTAAATTTGTAAAAATTATATTTCCATGTGTAAGTTTTATGTGAGGAAAAAACCCTCCAGACTCTTAATGTAGTTCCTGGTTCATGCAGTTGATTTTAAAAAAATAGAGTAAAAGTCAAATATTAAGATGCTTTGGCTTCAGTTTTTGGCACACAAAGAAATCTCCATGGTCCCCAAATGGAGAACAACATTAACCAGCATGCTTTGATTCTGTCTATACAATTTCTAACACTACTTTGACTTGAGGTTTTAAATACCATATGGCAAATTCATAAACACTCTGAGTGAGCAGGTTTTTCTGTGAAATAATGTGAGATTACCACCTACCTGAGACTTAGGGTGATCAAAAAAGATGTGCATTTTCTGGATATGCACTTTCAATTTGTGATTTTGGGGAATTCTGCCAGGAGCTATTTAAGAATTCTCATGCTGATGCCTGACAAACAAGAACCATACAGAATATTGGCAATATATGTTTCCTAAAGAAGTAACACATAATTATAAGGGTGGATTTGATTATTTATCCTTTTCTATTAAGTTAAAATATATAAATCCATTGACATAGTAATGAATTGATTGCCCTATCTTCAGAGCTCTATTTCTAGAAGACAAACATGATCTTGTAACATCACTAATTATTAAAACCTACTTCCCTACAGGGAAAATTCTAATATCTTTGTCTTGATATCAAATATTAATATCCTGAACCCAAACCATTTTTGAGTTGCTTCCTGTATTTTGTATTTTTCCTTATCATGTACCTTATCTTTTACAAATTATTATCTAATCCCTAAGGTGGCCATTTTCATTGTTTCTTTTCTCCTTCCTCAATATGGATCTTGTATTTATCACTAAAACCCAGTGTAAAAAAAGAAAATAACTACTAACACACCTGTATCTTATCTACTTTCTCAACAAGTTGTACAAAGATAGTTAAAATATTATACTTTTAAATGCATCTACCAGTACTTTCAAAAGATTTAGGCACACAGTAGAATATCAATATATGACTGTTTAAAAAACGAATGCATGGATGAATTAATGGTATCTATCCTAGATTTCACATGTAGGCATTTATCTTATATCCAAAGTATAGATTTTAAAACCGCTAAATGTCTTCCAAATACAATGACTATTTTTTTTAAGGCTGCACCTGTGGCACATATGGAAGTTACCAGGTTAGGGGTCAAATAGAGCTGCAGCTGCCAGCCACAGCCACAGCAAAGCCAGATCTGAGCTGCATCTGCAACCTACGCCACAGCTCATGGCAATACTGGACACTTAACTCACTGAGCAAAGCCAGGGTTCAAACCCACATCCTCATGCATGCTAGTCAGCTCTGTTACCACTGAGCCATGATGGAAACTCCCAAACACAATAATTTTGATGCCAGGTTTTAAGTAATCCCCCAGGAACATCTAACACTATGAAATTGCTTTTGCACTAGCATTATCTTTTACAACTTGACACTAATCCTTAGATTCTTAACCCGGAGCTAAATTTATTTAATATACATCACATTAAAATTGAATATAGTTTTCATAGTCCAAAGTACATATAAAGCCTCCAAACTTGAAAGACAGAGAAGGAGGGCAAATAGGGATTAAAAACAATCAGCTGAGAATACTAAAACAAAGTATTCTTCATTATACATTTTAAAGCAGTAATCAAAGTTCACAGTGGATGCTCTGAGTCATCAAGTAAAACTTTGTGCATACCCTCCATTTAGGGAAGAAGGAAATAAATACATTTTAAAACTATTTTATAATAATGGTTAAGGTAAGCAATGTCTGCTTCCCTGAATTTTAAATTTTAAATTCATTTCTAGATGATTCGAGTGAAATAGCTCTTGTTATAAGGTGCCAGAGATGTTGGGAAAATACAAACTTGGAGTTGAAGAAATTAGTAACCAGGTATTTTTGGAATGTCCCGAAGCATAGATGCTTCTGAACTTTTACTCGATTCAGAAAGCCATAGAGACTCTGAACTTTTAATGGATCCTGGAAGCAGAATTAAGACAGTTTTGTGAAAGTTTTCAGTTCAAATCTGGTTTTAACTACTGCATAGCTAATAAGGCTCAGTATGGAAAAATCTGAGCTCTGGTCATGATATGATAGTAAACAAATAAGTGAATGCAGATGGCTCCATCAGTAGGCCTACAGCAGAAAGCTCTGTAACAGTGAGGCAATGGAAATATCTTTATGGATAAATAATGAAAAACTAACCAAATAACTTGAGATGTACAGGGCCAGATTTTATTAACATCATATATACCTAATGCCAAGCACAGGACCTTGCAAATTGTAGGCTCTAAATAAATATCTACTGAGTGAATGAATAAGTGAAAGACTTAAATAGATTAAAGATACACATTGTTTTTACCATAAACTGTTTTCATCACTGACGCTATTGTGAACCCAAAACATATTGTTCAAGGATAGGTACTTTTATTCCTTTTAGACTGAGGAATAAGTGTACAGACAAAATGAGATAGTACAGTTTTTGAACTTAATTGGATCTAACATTTGTTTATTTCCATAAGTGATCTTTTTCTTAATAAGCTGTCTTAAAAAAACCATTTACATCTTTTTCAAATTTATACAATGAAATAATTAACAAAATACACATTAGAAATGTTTACAGGGTTATAGGAGCCAAAATGGCAAAAACTGGAGGTAGTAATTTACTCAATTACTGAAGGAGTAATTTACTCCTGGGTTACTATGAGAAAGATTACATAGCTTTGCTACATTAGCACTGTAATTCCCTAATAAAGAACTATTTTACAGAAGCTGATATTTTAAAGCATTCTGTTAGGCAAATCCAATTACTTCATTCAAAAGAGATGTTCACTGTACACTTAAAAAAAACAGTGCATCATGCTCAGAAAAAAACTGAAAGTGAGAAAAAATGGCACACATTATCATAAACCTACTATTTAAATAAGGCTATTGTCATAGTATGGTATATTTTCTTTTCTATCTTTATATTTTTTCTATCCATATATAATCTATATGTTTCTGTATTTTTCTACTTTGTAGTATATTAAAATATTTTTTCCTGGTAGTACATAATCTATTAATGAAAGAGTTGCCTTAATAATCACTCTACTTATGTCCAAGATGGAATAAAGGAACTCGATATACCATCCCACCCAAAACAATAATTTTAAAAAATGAACAAAATATATGAAACAATGATTTTTCAAGACACTGGATACTTGCCATGAATGCCAGATGTTCCTGAGAGAAAGGAAACAAATGAGATACTCTCTAAAATGTATTCACCCTATTCCCTTGAGAGAACACCTAGGCTGTGGCACAAGGAGGGGATACAAATAGAACCTGGATGACTCACTGTCTTGTGGAGATGAACCACAGAGACTGGGAAGATGAAATGCAGCTAGAGCTCTGAAGCAAAAGCACCAGATAAAGACAGAGCTCCAGATTGTCCTCCTCAAATATTTTACTGAGTACTCATTAGCACATGTGTGAGGAACTCCAGAGCTTGGAGAAACCACCTAAAAAGATTAGAGGAAATGACTCAATCAGTCTTAGAGGAAACAACTCAATCAATCAAAATTAAGCCTGAAATGAAACAAATGTTAAAATTAGCAAACAGGGATATTAAGACATCTATTATGACTATATTCCCTATTTTCTAAAAGGTAAGGAGAAAACACATGTGTGTGTATACACACAATGATGAATCTCTAAAGATGAAAATGTCATAGTCTGAAATGAGAAATACAGAAATAACCACAGATTAGTTTAGAAGGAAATATTAGTCAATTTAAAGATGTAATAATAGAAACTAACCAAAATGAAATACGCAAAGGAAAAGATTAAAAAAAAAAAAAAGATTGGTATGTTGAGAGACAGCTCTAAGCAACCCAACATATGTGAAATTGGAGTCCCAAATGAAGAAAAAAGATAGATGATTATAGAAAAAATATTTAAAGAAATAATGGCTGAACTGAAATTTTTCCAATTTATTTAAAATTCTCTCTCAGTTCTAAGAAGGCTAATAAACCCTCATCACACAAAAAATGAAAAAATATAGATCAAGTCACATTATTATAATCAATTTCCTGAAATGAATACTAAGGAAAAATTCTTAACAAGAGATAGAGAAAAAGAAAAAAATGGGTGTTACATACAAAGGAATGAAGATAGGTCTGTCAACAGATATCTCATTTAAAAAAAAATGGGAAAGTAAAGCAGCACCTTTAAGGTACTAAAAGAAAAGCTGTCATCTTGGAGTTCTTTACTCAGTAAAAATGAAGACTTATATAAAGATGTTTTACAACATACAAAAGGTGAGAAAATTTATTTCTCAAAGACTACACTGTAAGATATATTAAGGAAGTTCATCAGGAAAGGAAAAATAATTCTAGATGGAATTATGAACCTTCACAAAAGATGAAGAGTCTCAGAAATGATAACTATATGCATAAATATACAAGATATATATACACACACACACACACACACATATATATATATATATATATATATATATACACACACATACATATAATTTTTTAAAGCTCTTTAAAAGATAATGGACTAGGAGTTCACCTGAGACACAGTGGGTTAAGGATTCAGTATTGTCAATGCAGAAGCCCTGGTCATTGCTGTGTCATGAGTTCTATCCCTGGCCTGGGAACTTCCACATGCTGTGGGCATGGTTAAAAAATAATAATAATAATAGGCTACACACTAAAAAACAGAAAAAGGAGATTACATTGTAGCACAGTGGATTGGGAGTCAATTTGCCACTGCTCAGGTCACTGTGGCGGTACAGGTTTGATCCCCAGCCTGGCAGAGTGAGTTGAAGGATCCACCATTGCCACAGCTGCAGCATAAGTCACAGAGGCAGCTCGGATTCAGTCCCTGGCAGGAGAATTTCCATATGCCATGGGTGTGCCCATTTAAAAGAAAGAAAGAAAGAAAGGAAAAAAAAAAAACGATAAATTGGAATATATGCATAAGAGGATTGATATCCTTGTTCGAAGAGAGATATCAGAAATTGCTTGTTCTCTTTCCCAGTAAGCACAGAGGCAGTGCCATTTGAGAACATAGTGAGAAAGTGGCTGTCTACAAGCCAAGAAGAGGGCCCTCCCTACATACAGAATATGCTAGCACTTTGTGAACCTAGAGCTTCCAAAACTGTGAGAAAATAAATGTCTGTTGTTGAACCCACCCAATCTGTGGTATATTGTTTCTGCAGTCTGAGAAAACTAATGTACCCTCTAAAATCAGAACAATTCCAGAATGTCTGCTCTTGTCATGTCTCAAGATTGTACTGGAAGTTCTATCCAGCAAAATTAGGCAATAAAAGAAATAAAAGGAATCTGGATTGGAAAGCATGAAGTAAAACTATTGCTATTCACAGACAAAATATCATAGATAGAAAATCCTAAAACATGCCAGAAATCCTGCTAGAGCTAATAAACAAGTTCAGCTGAACTGCAAGATACAAGATGAATATAGAAAAATCAACTGAATTTCCATACGTTTGCAATGAACAATCCAAAAACGAAATTAAGGGAACCATTACAATTAAGACATTTCTAACAGCATTAAAATAATAAAATAAATAACAATTTAACCAATCAACCGCAAGACTTCTACACCAAATATTGCAAAATATTATTGGATGAAATTAAAGAAGATTTAAATGAATAGAAAGACATTTTGTGTTCATGGATAGGAAAACAATATTGTTAAAATAACCATACTACCCAGAGAAATCAATGGATTCTCTGTCAAAATTCCAACAGTCCTTTTTTTGATAAGTAAATGAGCCAATTCTAAAATTCATGTAAAACTACAAGGGGAAATGAATAGTTAAAGAATATTGAAAAAGAACAAAGTTGGAATAATCAAACTCCCCCATTTTAAACTGATTACAGAACTATGGTAATCAACATATGGGGTACTAGTATAAATAGACATAGAGATTAATGGAATAGAATTAGAGGATAGAATAGATCGATGTATACATATGATTTATATTTCTTTACCTATATAGATATAGCTATATAGAGATATACCTATAGATACATTCAGTTTATAAACCACAAGAAGACAATAAATAGTAATTAACTCATGTATGAAAGCACTGTGAAAATGGAAGTGCTGATAGTCAAAGTAAAGAAATAGAGAAGTTTAGAGATTCGGTACCATTCTTGTAAATTCCAGAGTACTTAACCATGTAGCATTCTTTTAGGACTAAAATAGTTTTTGGTAACAGAATGTGCCAATCCAACATCTGTCTTTAGAGAGTGGCACGCCTGCTGGCTAGTGAGAAAATGGCAGCTCATTTTATTTTTTAAAGTAAGATAAAAGAAAACAGTTTATGATGAAAATGCTCTCATTGAATTGGGAGATTTCATGAAAATATGTGTCTGATGCTGGATGATAAGACCAGAGATGGTGTCCCTTTTGTGCCAAAACTTTCTTTGCTTTGCCAGTGTCTATGGATTACCTTTATTTTTGAAATCACTGGTAAAGCTTGATAGTGGGTCAGAACTCTGATTCATGTGAGTCTGATATGCCAATTCCATTCAGTGTTTGGTCAGGAGAAACAACAGCTACCAAGAAGTATAATCCGACTTTTAATTCTATATGTTGTAAATTTATTTTTTTGTTGTAAAATCACAATAGGTTAATAAGCTTTGGAAACATTTTTGTAACTTTTCTCATTTTATTTATTTATTCTTTCCAAAAAAAAGTGACACTAGTTTCTCCTTCAAAGATCTCATTCTCAATGTAGAAAATAGATAATAACTAATTGTATATTTTGATATGTTCTTGATTATGATCTATGTATTATGCAAACTGTTATTTAGATTTAGTTATCAACTCATTACAGTATTAATTACCAAAAAGAATTACCTAGCAGCTTCTATTTCCAATAGGAAATTTTAATTCTTAGAGAAATTAACAATTGGTTCAGAAAAGTGAAAACCAAGATTACTTTTTCAAAATATTTGTAGACCTCATGATTATAACTACTCTAATATATAAAATATGCTCATTAAAGAGCTGAAGATTATTAATGTACTTGAAAAGAAAACAGCATCCACTTAATTTATCTATTCAACAAATATTTACCAGGAAGCTATTATGTGTTATGACTCCATAAGATAAGGCAGCAGTTCAAAAGGAGAATTGATAAATATATTGCACTTAAAGTATACCTATTATCCTGAAAGGTAAATTTTGAAGTTGAAGCAAACTTTGGCTGGTTCTTCTTTTTGTTTTTGTTTGTTTATTTGTTTTGGCTTGCCTGAGGCATATGGAGTTCCTAGGCCAGAGACCAGATCAATTGCTCTCATTATTATGAAACATTAATTTCCCTGAAGTTGGATTTATAATAAACTAAAAACATTTTGTAAGATTATACTTAAGATTTTTCAAACACTATCTTGTATGGTATCAGAAACTTTTGAGTCCCTGGATTAATCATGAATTTTTGTCTTTATTATCGATATTTTCATTGAGCCTTACATATAACATTTTCCTTAGTGTCTTTGTATTTTCACTGAGGCTGTCTCTCCTCTCCCATCTTCACAGTTTCTCAGTGGATCTAAAGAGCATCTATTCTCTAAGGTTAAGGGCATAGATTCTACATGGTTCATGAATACTGTTTTGAAGATCCCAGCCCACATTGATCAATTCACATTTTGAACTCCCATTTTTAACATGAAACTCATGGCCAAAAAATTAATAATCCCCTAAAAATTTTATATTAAAGGGTTGTTGACTCAACTAGATTTTAAGTTTTGAGTTATCCACAGAGCAACAAAAACATCAATACTTATTAAATATGTATGAATTAACTTGTTTCCATGTCGATTTATACTTAATTTTTCAATTGATTTTAATGATGATCTGGGAATTTTTACATTCCAAGAAAGAGCATAGTTATATAAAATTTTAATTTCTTCAGTTCTACTTTAAAGAATAATAATAAATCTCAGATTTATTCCTTTAATGTAAATAACAAATGTCTACAATATATGATTAATATTATAGATTTTGGATTATAGTTTGGATTAATACAGCACATGATTGATAAACCTGTCAACTTGTAATATTAAAATGTTTTGAACCAGTTAAACTGCTGGTGATTGAGTTGAAAGATGATTCAATTAAAAATTCCATCATAGGAAAAAAGAATATAAATATAAATTTAAAATACAAATTTCACATGGATATATATTTACATAGAACGTGTAAATGCAAACAGCTCTAAACAAGCATCAATACATTCAAATTATCCAGTGACACACTATGTATAAATAATTGGCAAAAGATAAGTGTATTAGCTATAAAGATTCCATATTTATTTTGTTGCATATTTATAATATTTTTGTTATTAACAATTGTGTTCATTATCTGCATTGGAAATTCATTTTTTTCAAGAATCAGTGTTCATGCAACAACGTAGAAGACTTTTATTTAGCATGAAATGTGTATAAGAAACTCTGGGGTATAATAGAATTAGAAAATTGTAAGCTTTGAGGGGAGATGATACATTTTTGCAAACTACAGCATGAATTAAAATATAAATTCTTCCTACTTCTATTTGTAATACAAAATCTCCGAAACAGTTGTGCTGATTCTGCAATATAAATGTAAGCTTTCCAAACATAATAGAAAGTGGAAGTTTTCCTATAGCATACATAGTCTCAATAGTTTAATACAAATATCTTCATTTAGGGAGTTCCCATCATGGTGCAATGGTTAACAAGCCCACCTAGTATCCATCCATGAGAATGCGGGTTCAATCCCTGGCTTTGGTCAGTGGGTTAAGGACCTGGCATTGCCGTGAGCTGTGGTGTAGGTTGCAGATGTGGCTCGAATCCCATGTTGCTATGGCTGTGGTTTAGGCCAGTGGCTACAGCTCTGATTTGACCCCTAGCCTGGGAAATTCCATCTGCCACAGGTGCAGCTCTAAAAAGACAAAAAAAAAAAAAAACTTCATTTAGGTCAAATGTGGTCTGAAGTCCACAGGATGAAGATGATATACTTTAAAAAGTTATAAAAATTCCACATTTAAAGCATAAAAAACCTCATTATTAAAATCAGTAGCTATTAAACCATAGTACATACTAGGTCTGTATAGTCTTAAAATTTTAATTCTGTTTTAGTTATTGTTAGACTCAAGGAATCAGTTTTTAGTTGTGCTGAATATTTTTACTTTATCCTCACCAAATCAGTTTTGAAAGTAAATGCAGAACTCATTTGCAAAACATGGAATGCTTTAGGACTTCAAAGATGTTTGAAAGTGAGACATTGAGAACAGCAGTTGAGCAATGAGTACATGATATGTTGTTCCCTGTGGCTCAATCAAATACTAGAGAAAGCCTTAAAAGGCTGAGGTAAGATGTTTACTGCCTGGAATAGAACACACTGATATTAAATTTAATTATCAGCCTTTCTCTATTTTCTACCTTCTTGCAAATCTTGTACAGTGCCAGTCAACATTACTCCTTTTGGAAACTCGGTGGACTCTGCTGAAAAATTCCAAAGAATATACATTTCTTTGAAAAGATTGACAAGGCCATCTCACATTATGATTTAGAGCCAAATTATTTAAGCCTTTGCATTTTCACGAACTTCTAGTGGTTGACAATGACACACAAATGATTGAAGTGTTGTGAGAGACATAAAAATCTTGCAGTGCTAGGGGAGGAGTGACGGATGCATTAACTATTTTTTGGATCTTATTATCATCCCAGAAATTTTGATCAATTTTAAAAATTGAGTTTTTTTAAAAAATTTTACTATTTCTTTTTTTCTTGGCAGTATCACTCGACACTGCAGCTGCTCTAGAATTGGAAAGAAACAGTTTTGCTGGGCTCTTAAAAACTGTGAGTATTGGCTAGGGTGAAAGCACACCTTTTATATTTGTAGTATAACTATTTAAGCAATGAATGATGAAAACCTACATAATTTCATCTAGTCATTACCTGAGGTAGACAACAGATTTTATGTCTTCTATGTTTCAGTATCAAAACTGGTGACTAGATGTCTTGCTCAGTATCACAAGGTAGAATCTGTACCTTGTCACTCTGCAGTTTTCAGATGACTTAAGTATAAAGTAATATTGGTAGTCATCAAGATGGTGGAGTAGGAAGACTCTGAGCTTACTTTCTCCTACAGGTATCCCCAAATTACAAACTATTTACAGAGCAGCAGTCTCTGGGAATAACCTGAAGACTAGCAGAAAAGATTTTCTACAATTAAACATATGAAGGAGCCACAACAGGAGGGTAGAAAGGGGAGAGATACAATTTAGTCAGGACCACATTTCCAGTGTGGTGACTCACATACCCAGTGTGAGGACTTACAAGTAGAAGGGATGTCATAACTGCAAAGTCCCTGTCCAAGGAGTGAGGGGCCCAAGCCCCACATTGCACTCCTCAGACTGTGGGACCTGTACCAGGAAGCATAGCCTCCTAAATATGTGACTTTTTCCACAGAACAGCTAATTTCAATATGAAACCACAAAAGCCACTGAATAGCCAAGGCAATCTTAAGAAAAAAGAAAGCTGAATGAATCATGCTCCTTGATTTAAAATTGCACTACAAAACTCTAGCAATCAAAACTATATGACACTGGTATAAAAACAGGCATTTAGATCAAAGAAAGAGGAGAGTCCAAAAATAAACCCATGTTAATTTATGACAAAGGAGACAAGAATATACAATGGAGAAAAGGCAGCCTCTTCAATAAATGGTAGTATGGAAACTGGACAGCTATATGCAAAAGAGTGAAACTGGATCACTTTCTTATACCATATAAAAATAAAGTCAAAATGTATTAAAGACTTAAATGTAAATGTAATGCCTGAAGCCATATAACACCTAAAAGAAAACATAGACATTAAGTTCTTTGACATTAGTCTTAGCAACATTTTTTTTGGATGTGTCTCCCCAGGCCTGGGAAGCAAAAGTAAAAATGTACAAATGGACAACATCAAACTAAAAAGCTTTTGTGTAGTAAAGGAAATCATCAACAAAACAGAAAGGAAAACTATTGAATGAGAGAAGGTATTTGCCAATGATGTATCAGATAAGGTGTTAATACCCAAAATATATAAAAACTTACACAACTTTTAAAAAAACCCAATTAAAGAATGGTCAGAGGATCTGAATAGACTTTTTCCAAAGATGATATACAGACAGCTAACAGGCACATGAAAAGGTGCTCAACATCACTAATCATCAGGGAAATACAAATCAAAGTCAGGATGAGATATCACTTCATACCTATCAGAATGGTTATCATCAAGCATTGTTGAGGATGTGGAGAAAAGGGAACTCTAGTGCATTTTTCTTGGGAATGTAACTTGGTGGAGCCACTATGGAAGACAGTATAAAGGTTTCTCAAAAAACTAAACAATTCAGCAATTATATTCTGGGCATTTATTTGGAAAAAAAAACACTAAAAAGATATATATACCCCTATGTTCATTGCAGCATTATTTACAATAGCTGAGATATAAAAGTAACTTGAGTGTGTATCAATTGATGTGTGTATGGGATGAATGGATAAAGAAAATGTGGTATATACATTCAATGGAATATTACCTAGCCATAATAATGAAAGAAATCTTACCATTTGTGACAACACGATGGATCTACAAGTTGTTATGCTAAGTGAAATAAGTAAGACAGAGATATACAAATACTATATCATCTCATTTATATGTGGAATTTTAAAAATATAACAAGTAAACAAAACAAAATGAAAACAGACCCATAGATAAAAAGAACAAACTGATAGGTGACAAAAGGGAGGGGTAGGATATTGGGCAAAATAGGTGAATGAGATTAAGAGGTACAAACTTCCAGTTTTAAAATAAATCACAAAATAAATAAATATACAGCATAGGTATAGTCAGTCATATTGCTATTACTCTGTGTGGTGATAGTTATTAGACTTATCATGGTGATTATTTCATAATGTATCAAAATGTCAAATCACTGTTGTACACCTGAAACATACTGCCTTTCAACTATACTTTAAAAATAAAATAAAAATTCATGCCTCTTTCATTTAACACCTCAAATTTCTTTGTATTATACACTTGAAATACACTTGGATTTCAATTATTTTCCTATAAACAGTAAATTCTTGAAACAGTCTTCCTCCTTAAATGTAGTGAATTAGAGACAATTATGAGGTTGATTCTCATTCTTTTACCTGACATTCATGTAAAATATTTCAATATTAGCATGCTGGAGGTATGCCAATATATTTATTCAACAATTATTAAGAAATGACCATAGGCCAAACACTGTGTTAAATATCTGTAATTCAAAGAAGATAGATATACAGCGATGGCTCTAGTGATGGTTTCTGCCTAATGAGATAGAGAGGCAGATATAAAATTATGTAAAGTATAAGAGCAGCTCATTGGAAAATACCAGCTAAGGGAGTCAGATAAAGCATCACATAGGAGGACTATTTGAGTTGAAGCCTTAAGGAATAATTACAAATATATTTGATGAAAGAATGTCAAATGCATTTGCCAAAACACAGATACAACATATAATTTAGTATGCTTACTTATATAGCATATATATGACATAGTAGGTCATTCCTTATCCTAGCTGCAATTTTACTGACAGGTATCAGAATAAGTCACATAATCATTCTGATTTGACTATGATAGTGGTAGATTAAGGATCACATTCCATCCAGATAATGTTACCTATTAGATTATTAGCAAAAATGAAAATATAGACAGAGATATATTATTTGGAAGTTGAATCACTACCTATTATCTATTACTACTAACTGACACATAGCTTTGAAACTGCATAATTACCAATATATTCATATAATTATGTTCAAATTTGTGTGTTTGTGTGTGTATAAGCACAAATACATATATTTATCATTTCAGCATTACTGACTAGAGTATTACCTGTTTTGCTTGGTGTTTAAACTGAAGAAGCATTACTTTTATTGTTGAGACATTACAATAAAACTCTTAAATTGTTGATTCCTTTAATATTAAAAGTTTAATGATAGTGCTTATTACAGCATATGTTTGAATCTGTAGTTATTTTAGAATTATTTTCTTTAGTATCTTCTAAATAAAGAAAAGATACCTACACTTAAGAATTCTAAGAAGGTACGTGTCTGATATCAAATTCTCCAAAGAATTCTGGATCTGCCAAGGTAAATTCAGAGATTTCCTAAGCTTCAGAACAAACCTGGGATTCACATGTCGACCAGAATTTATTGAATGTTTATTTGTATTTCCTGTTCTTTTAATATTCTCTCTTTCCCCACCCCCACATAGCTCTCTCTCTTCCTTGCTCCATTCCATTCTATTGCAGAACTTAATATTTAATTTTCCAAACACATGAGAAATAAAATATTGCCTGCCATATCAGTAAACAAAAGAGGTCACAGCCATCAGCAATTGCAGCCAACTCCAATGGTGAGCCAGTGGGCCCTGAGGGAACTTAGGAAGGAAACATAGAATACCTGCCATCTGGCAGCCATCAGACTGTAGCCACTCCTGCGGGACCATGGATGAGGAAACTCAAGATGTGAAAACACAGGATACTAGCCCCAGATAGCTGAGGTACATATCAAATGATTTTAGTGATCCCAGATCTTTGGATCTACCCATATATAGAAAATCACTAAACTCCTTAACTTGAGATATCTAATTTTCCTTTATTAACATAATCTTTTGTTCCTACTACCTGCTTTTTTTTTTTTTTTTTTTTTTTTTTTTTTTTTTGCAAACTCTTATTTATCCTAGTTCCTCCCAATCTCCCTGGAGCAGTTTTCTCAGGGATACTTGAGATGCTGCCTCCTGGGTTTAAGTCCTCAGTTTCATCCACTAAATAAAACTCTCAACTTCTTAGGTTGTGCATATATTTTTTAGTTGACATATATGTTGAATATTTATTCTTTGCCAGGCACATTTTTAGATATTGTGACACAATAGGAAAATACATAGCTACTCTCTTTCCTTGGGGAACTTTATATTGATGATGGTTTTTTTTGTTTTTTTTTTTTCCTCTTTCAGTAGAAGTAACAGGTAGAAGGTGGGCAGGCCTTTTCAATAGCCTTTTATTTAAAACCTATAGAAAACATACAGGAGAATTCACATGATTGCTCATATTTTTCAATGATAAGCACCCCAAAGCATAAGGCATTTCAGAATTTTAAAACTACAACACAGAAAGATTGAACCAAATATATCCAAACATTTGAATATTTTAATTTCATTTTTATTTTTTCTTTCTGTTAGGTTCTGCCACTCACCATTCATAAGCCAATAATTCTAGAAGCAATTGTCAGCAGGAAGAAAAGTGCTTTAATCAGAAAGTTGGCAATCTGGGGAGATGATAGACTCCTGCCCAAATACCAAGTCCAAAGATTCTGCTCAGCCATGACAGGTTTTAAAGGGAAGAATGGAGGGGGAAGAATCTTAGGAAATCATTAAGGAAGCTGGGTTCTACAACATTCTCCACTGAGACTGGCAGACTCTTCAGATATTATCTTGCCTACATGATCTGACTGCAAGATTGCTAAGGGGGACTGTTCTGCGTAGAGAGCTAGCTGTTTTTGTTTGTTTGTTTGTTTTTAACTGCTTAATTCTTCTTTTTTATCTAGGAAAAGAATCAACAGATTAGGCAAGCCATGGTGTGCATTCTGGAAAGCAGAGGGCAGGTTTTAGTTTCAGTTACTTAGTGAACTCGTTCCTATAATTAGGTTCTTTTAAAGTTAGAGGGGAGCAGAAATGGGCAAATTGGAAAGGGGCAAAAGAGCTGCTTTCATTTCCAGTTATGTGTATACATTACATTTTCTTTATCCATTCATCCCTTCATGGACTTTTAGGTTGTTTCCTACTCTTGGCTAATGTGAATAATGATGCATTGAACAGCTAAGTGTGAATATCTCTTTAAAATGCTAATTTCAATTCTTTTCGATATATACACACAAAATTGGATCATGGGATAATAAAGTAGTTCTATGTTATTTTTTAAATAACTTGAATACAGTTTTTATAGTTTCTCTACAATTTTATATTCCTATCTATAGTGCATAAAAATTCCAATTTGTATACATCCTCATCAACATTTATTAATTTCTGATTTTTAAAAAATAACATCCATCCTAATAGGTGTAAGATAATCCTTCATTGTGGTTTGGATTTGCATTTTACTTGTGATTGGTGATGTTGACATTCGGTTCATATTTCTTCTAGCCTTTTATATGTCTCCTTTGGAGAAATGTCTGATGAAGACCTTTGCCTACTTTTAAATCAGTTGGCTTTTTGCTGTTGGGTTTTAGTTATTCCCTAGGGTTTTTTTCTTTTTTTAGCAGATATATGGTTTGAAAATATTTTCTCTCATTCCTTTAGGTTGCCTTTAACACTCTCTTGCTTGTTTTTCTTTGTTGTGCTGAAGCTTTTTAGTTTGATGTAGTTCCATTTATCTACTTTTGCTTCTGCTGCCTATGCTTTTGAAGTTATATCCAGTAAATTATTTTCAACACCAATGTTATGCAACTTCACCCCTATATTTTCTTCCAAGAGTTTTAAATTTTTGGGTCTTATGTTTAAGTGTCTATTTTGAGTTGGGTTTTACGTAGAGTGTTAAAAGAGGGGTCCAATTTAATTCTTTTGTATGTGGATATCCAGTTTCCCCACATTGTAGGTTGAAAAGCCTATCCTTTACCCGTATATAGTCTTGGCACACTTACCAAAAGTTATTTTCCTGTATATGTGAGGTTTTATATCTGAGTTCTTTATTCTATTCCATTGGTGTTTTGATCTATCTTAATGCCATTACCATACTGTTTTGATTGTTGCAGCTTTGTAATATGTTTTGAAAACAGGAACTATAGGACTTCCATTTTTGTTTTTCCTCCTTTTTCAAGATTGTTTGGCTATTTAGGTTACTTTGTGGTTTTGGATAAATTTTAGGATTTTTTGTTTTATTTCTGTAAACAAATGCCATTAGAATTTTTATAGGGACTGCATTGAATCTATAGGTAACTTTGGGTAGTATGGACATTTTCATAATATTAAATCTTCCAATTAGTGAATGTAGGGTGCCTTTCCATTTTAGTGTCTTCCTTAATTTATTTTATGAATGATTCATAGTTTTATTGTATAAGTCTTTTACTTCCTTGGCTAATATTTTTCCTAAGTATTTTGTTTTCTATTTGATACTACTGTTAAAGGAATTGTTTTCTTAGTTTCTTTTTTGGATTATTTGTTTTTATTGGAAAAATACAGCTTGTTTATGTTGATTTTGTATCTTGCAACTTTTCAGAACTCATTTATTTGTTCTAACAGTTTGGCTTTGTGTATGTATGTGTGCATGTAATATCTTTAATGTTTTCTGTGTATAACAGCAGATCACCTATAATCAGATAATTTTGCTTGTTCATTTCTAATTTGGATGCCTTTATTTATTTATTTATTTTGCCTAATTTCTGTTGCTAGGACTTCTAATAATATGTTGGATAGAAACAGTGAGAGAAAGCATACTTGTCTTGTTCCTGATATTAGGGGAAAAATTTGCAGCTTTTAACTATTGAATTTAATGTTAGCTGTGGTGATGTTATATATAACCTTTATCATGTTGGAGCAATGTCCTTCTATTCTTAGTTTACTAAGTGTTTTTATCATGAAACTGTTAAATTTCATCACTTTTTGCTGCACCTAATAATAATATGATCATGTGATTTCTATCCTTCACTCTGTTAATTTGGTGTATCACAATGAGTGATTTTCATACATCAAAACACCTTGTATCCCAGGGGTACATCTCATTTGATCATGGTGCAGGTCTTTAAAATGCTGTTGTTTGGTTTATTAGGTTTTTTTTGAGGATTTTTATATCTATTTTCACCAGGGATTTTGGCCTATGGTTTCCTGTCTAATAGTGTCTTATTCTGGTTTTTATATCAAGATAATGATGACTTCATACAATGAGTTTCAAAGTGTTCCTTCCCCTTCAAATTTTTGGAAAAGTTTCAGAAAGATTTAGTTATAATTCTTCTTTAAGTATTTGGTAGAATTCTCTTGTAAAGCCATCTGGTCCTGACTTTGGTTTGGAGTGGACATGTATAAAGTGAAATGGCCTTTCCTAAACATTTCAATGTGGCAATTCTTGGCTTGTGCTTGTCTGGATTATTATAACTTCCTAATTAGATTCTGGGATTGTTTTAAAGGTATTTTGATATATTTTTGTTAAATTAGTGTTCTTACAGGGAAACAAGGACCTGGACTACCTATTCTACCATCTTGTTAATGTCACTCCTGCTTAGGTCTTAAATCTTTGTAATGATGGTGGCATTCAGATACTCTTTAGAAAATGACAAATTAAGATTTTCATACTATTGTAAAGAAAATTTCATTGCTCAATGAAAAGAGTCCACACTTTACACTTCAAATATTGAGAAGAATTAAGAAACGTTGAGAAATATTATATTTACATCAAATAATTTGGAAGAGGATGAATTAACAGGTCTTTATAGTGCAACATAAATATTCTTTTCTGGATAATGCAGAGCAAATTAGGGGAAATTAATGAAAGATAATATGAAAAGCACCACTACTGATATGGAAAGAGTAGAACTATAGATTTATGCAAATCTGAGAAGATTCAGAATGTCTCTGTCCCACAGATTTTTTTCAACATAGAAAACTTTCAAAGAATAGCTATACACCAAAAATTTCCTTTAGCAGCAAAGATGGAAAAATCATGTGGCTATGTAAAAAAAGTTCAAGCAGTATCCAACAAATACCACCTAGTAAAGGGAAAATTATATACTGGTACAACAACCCAAACTCTTGTGCTTATGAGTTCCCATTGTGGTTCTGTGGTAACAAAACCAACTTGGATCCTTGAGGACATGGGTTCAATCCCTGACCTCATTCAGTGGGTTAAGGATCTGGCTTTTCTATGAGTTGTGGTGTAGGTCACAGAAGCAGCTTGGTTCTAGCTTTGCTGTGGCTGTGGCATAGGCTGTCAGTTCCAGCTCTGATTCTAACCCTGGCCTGGGAATTTCCATATGGTGTGAGTGCAGCCCTCAAGAAACAAACAATACAAAATGCTTATGGTTTAAAGAACCATTCTATAAGCTTATTTTTCACTGCAGCAATGGTTTACCTTAAAAAATGAAAAAGAGAACTCAATTTTTGAACTCCACAAGAAAGTATAAGCTACTAGTTTGTTGTGTTAGACTCATATAGAGGTTTATACTAATTTACAAATTTGAAGCCCCCTTTTATAGATGACATTATCTCCTTTCTAGCCATATTAGTTGAAAAGATAAAGCACTTAAATCCTAAATTCTAAAAATGAACTCATTTGTTGTCTAGGTAGACATGAAAAGGATAAATAAGAATTTACTCATCCTATTTCAGTCAATAGGTACATGTTGAACTTAACTGAAAAAAAGAAACACCTTCTTCAAAATTATGAATAATATAACAATAGCTGATAGTTATATATTGCTTTCTATGGATTAGGTACCATTTTTCAGTGTTTTACATTTGTGAAATCTATCATCAAAACAAATCGGGAATAGGGATTTATTGTTATTATTCCCATTTCAAAGATGAGAATAAAAGTTACAGAGTGGAAGAGTAACATACATAACGCCATTCAGCAACAAAAGGCAAGATCACAACTTGAAAGCATTTGTTGGGCTTCAATAGCTTTATTATTGTTACTTTCATTAACTTAAGTATTTTAAAGTGATTGCAAACATTATAACATCTTATCACTAGATGCTTTAGTATTTAATTTCCAAAATGTGGATCCACTTCCTTCCTTCTTAGACAAGACGATAATCACACCAATTTGTAATTATTCCTTAATATCATCTAAAAGCTTGTTCATTTCTCTAGTTATCCCCAAAATGTCCTTTATAGTGGGTTTGATCAATCCAGCAGCATGCATTGTGCCTAGTTATATCGCTTAGGTCTCTTTTAATTTGGAAAAGTCCTTTGTTAATGGCCCTGGTTTACTGTAGAGACTATTCTTACAGAATGTCCCCTTTTTTATTTCTATGATATTTTCCTACTGGGGCCATTTAGCTTATTCCCTAAACCCCTTCTATTTCCTGAAAACAGAAATTTATATCTTAGTTTTAGTAAGGTTCTAAGGTTTACTTAGGTTAAAATTGTTTGGCATTTTAAATAATTAATGATGTTGTATGGGTCACATTAAGACATACATCCTTTCTAGTTGTTTTACCAACAATAATACTAAGGATTAACCAGTAATTCAAATAGGATCAACATGATCTTTCCTTTGTTGTCAGGTTGTTCATCTGCATATCCAGTTCCATATAAACCAATTTTCTCACAATTTTAACTCCATAAATCTTGCCTGAGTGAATTGGTTTATTAGAATTGCATATTGATCATTTTCTTATTTTATCATTTCTTGCACATTTATTAGCTAGCTATTTTTCCATATAAGTCTACTTTTCCTTTAACAGCTTTGAGCATTTTGTTACTTTGAAACAGAATTCCTACTACAAAGGCAGACTGTGCTAAATGATTTCCCCTTTTTTATTTTTCAAAGTAAAACTTTGGGTATGAACCACCTTAGATGAAGAGACAGGTACTATTTTTTGTAATCTCTTCTTGGAGTATCATTTTCAACTTTCAGATATTCATAGATTTAAATTGTTTCAATCAACTGTAATTCTTATTCTTTTGATTCTTAAACTGTCACAGCTTTTCTACTCTGGGTCCACTGAAGTTGGCTCATGGGTTCTTTTACTACAGCCCCATTAATCTTTAAAAGTTTCCTTGCTTTCTGCGACAATAAGATATCCCAAGTCTTGGGATTTTTCTTACTAAAATGTACTTATTTTTAGCTATGATTTGGTAGTCCACAATGTGACTTTAGAAATATTAATTGCAAGTGAATATAGTTTCAAAGCCATTTCAATGTTCAGTACAAGAAATATGTATGTTTAGAATTCATGTTTTAAATATTTCCTGTTCAGTTTTAGCATACAACATAACTATTTTGATTTGACATTTTAATTTTTTCTTTTACAGAAAATGTTGATTGAGAGTTAGTATTTATTATTCTTTCCTACAATGTACAAAATATAAATTTCTACAAACTTAAAAACTAGTAATTAAAATGCAGAATGACATTTAAAATTTTTGTATTTTATTTTTGCTTCTTAGTATACATAATATTAAACATATAAAATTATAGTACTGTCTTATTTGCAAGGAATACTTTCCATGGTTTAGTTTCTAATTTGATAAGTAGTTAGTTAGCTTCATTCATTTTAGGGAATTCTTTTCTATTTAAGGGTTTTATAACTTTGGATTTTTACCATTTGGATGGTTGAGAAATATCATCTTAGTGCTTTTATTTTTTATTTTTTTTATTTTTTTGTCTTTTTAGGGCTGAACCCATGGCATGTGGAAGTTCCCAGGCTAGGAGTCTAATTGGACCTGTAGCTGCCGGCCTACACCACAATCACAGCAATGCCAGATCTGAGCCATGTCTTCAACCTAAACCACAGCTCACGGCAATGCCGGATCCTTAACCCACTGAGCAAGGCCAGGGATCAAACAAACCCACATCCTCATGGTTACTAGTCAGTTTCATGAACCACTGAGCCATGATGGCAACTCCTCATCTTAGTGCTTTTAACTTGTAGTTCTCTATTATGACTGAATTTGAGAAACTTCATATGCTTAGTGTTATTTATATTTCTTTCAATGAATTTTTATAAATGTCAAATATCTATTTTTGTATTGGCCTATTATCTTCTGCATTTCTAGCTTTTTATTTTAATTTTAGAATGATTAGCTTTTTGTCAGTGATACAAATGGCAAATATTATTTCCAAGGCAGTCACATATCTTTTGATATATTTCCTGCTTTTGGCAATGTAGAAATTCTGTTTCAACTAATCAAATTATTTTTTTTTTCTCCTAATAGCTTCTGAACTTTGAGACCTAGTTAGAGAAACCATATCCACTTCCAGGTTTTAAAGGAATTGAAAACCTTTTGTTTTACTAGTTGTCTGATTTCATTTATTTTACATTGTGTTGGATCTGTGTGGAATTCATCTTGGTTTATAATATGTGGATAAAATTTATATTTTCCCAAATGGCTATCCAGTAATTACAAAATTGTTTATTAAAAAGTTCTTTAACCCAATGATTTGGGATATATTGATGATAATCTTTGTCAGTACTCCATACTGCCTATCTAAATAAGGGTGCTATACTTACTGTGAATTTTAATAGTTGAAATTAACAATAACTACCATTTTAAACAAATTTCAGAATTATACACATGAACAGATTTCTAACCACAGTAGATTTTTGACCTACTTCTTTCAGTCTTTAGAAATTCTAGTACAGGAGTTCCCGTCGTGGCGCAGTGGTTAACGAATCCGACTAGGAGCCATGAGGTTGTGGGTTTGATCCCTGCCCTTGCTCAGTGGGTTAACGATCCAGCATTGCTGTGAGCTGTAGTGTAGGTTTTAGACATGGCTAGGATCCCGCATTGCTGTGGCTCTGGTGTAGGCTGGTGGCTACAGCTCCGATTAGACCCCTAGCCTGGGAACCTCCATATGCTGCGAGAGCGGCCCAAGAAAATGGCAAAAAGACAAAAAAAAAAAAAGAAAAAGAAGAAATTCTAGTACAAACACACACACATACACACACACTTAAAATATGTGAATATTTTAAAATACAGAAATTATATTCTGGAAGGGGAGAGATGGGATATCTTGGATTATTTTTTTCCTGTACCTTATACTCTGGGGTATATTTTTATGCTTATAGGAACTGACATGCATTTATATTTACAATATACAGAAAATAAAGCTATTTAAATATATTATATATAAAGAATTTCTAATTTAAAATTATGTTATTGTCTAAAATCCTGGATCTGTAAAATTTTTCTTCCATGTGAGAATGACTGTTTAATATTAGTTTTTTTAAAAAGTTATTGTAGTTGATTTACAGTGTTCCATCAATTGCTGCTGTAAAGTGATCCACTTACATATACATATACACTCTTTTTCTCATAATACCTCAATCATATTCCGTCACAAGTGATTATATATAGTTCCCTCTGTTATACATCAGGATCTCATCACTTATCCACTCCAAATGCAACAGTTTGCATCTACTAACCCCAAACTGCTAGTCCATACACTCCGTCCTCTTCCCCCTCCTCCTTGGCAACCACAAGTCTGTTCTTCAAGTCCATGAGTTTCTTTTCTGTAGATAGGTTCATTTGTGCCATACATAAGATTCCAGATACAAGTGATATCATATGGTATTTATCTTTCTCTTTCTGACTTACTTCACTCAGGATGAGAGTCTCTAGTTCCATCCATGTTGCTACAGATGGCATTATTTTGTTCTCTTTTATGGCTGAATAGTATTCCATTGTGTATAAGTACCACATCTTCTTAATCCATTCATCTGTCAAGGGACACTCAGATTGTTTCCATGTCTTGGCTATTGTGAATAGTGCTGCCATGAACATGGGGGTGCATGTATCTTTTTCAATGCAAGTTTTGTCCAGATATAGGTGCAGCAGTGAGATTGCTAGATCAAATGGTAGTTCTGTATTTAGTTTTCTGAAGTATCACTGTTTTCCATAGTGGTTTTACCAATTTACATTGGTAGGAGTGTTCCCTTTCTCCACACCCATTCCAGTATTTGTTATTTGTAGACTTACTAATGATGGACATTTTGACCAGGGTGAAGTGGCACCTCATTTTAGTTTTGATTTACATTTCTCTAATAATTAGTGATGTTGAGCATTTTTTCATGTGCCTGCTAGCCATCTATGTATTTTTTTTTGGAGAAATGTCTGTTTAGGTCTTCTGCCCATTTTTCAGTTAGGTCTTTCGTGTTTTTGTTGTTGAGTTGTATGAGTTGTTTGTGTGTTTTGGAGATTAAGCCCTGTCAGTTACATCATTTAACACTATTTTCTCCCATTCTGTAGGTTGTCCTTTTTTTTTAATGGTTTCCTTTGTTATGCAGAAACTTGCAAATTTGATTAGGTCCCATTGGTTTATTTTTGTTTTTATTTACGTTGCCTAGGGAGACTGACCTAAGACAACATTTGTAAGGTTTGATGAGGCCTGCTCATCAACCCAGGTCCTGAAATCAGCAGTGCTGCAGAAATAAGAAGAAAGAGACACAGAAATAGAGTGGCGGTCAGGGGGCTACCGCCTTCAAGAGGCAATAGCAACTCTCTGAGCCCATCATGGTTTTTATTTATTATTTTCTACTTCCTTGTACATGCAGGGGATACATCAGTATTTTACTTCAAACAGATTGGAAGCAAGATATGCTAGGACAGTCATTCCTAAGCACATAAAGTAATCATAAATGTTGTAGCCCTCCCAGGCTGTAATTTCCTGTTTGCTTCAAGCCATTTATGGCCTCGCCCACAAATCCCCCAAGGCTCCAGTCCTGAGAATGTCAGAGCTGATGGTTTTCCATAAGCAACATCAATGCTTCAGCAATCTTGTTTTCAAGATGCCATTCTTTGATGTTGTTCTCATTTGTTTTGCCTCAAGGGTCAGTAGAGAGTCACGAGATTTTGTATAGACTGACCTATAGTCACTCTATGGCACCAGTCTTTTTCCATTCTTTGTCATGTTGCATATTCATGCCTCCAATGAGGTTGATGTAAGGAGAATTTTTGCCTATCTTCTCTTTCAAGGATTTTATGGTGTCTTGTCTTATGTTTAAGTTTTTAAGCCATTTTGAGTTTATTTTTTGCGTGGTGTGAGGGTGTGTTCCAGTTTCATTGATTTACATGCAGCTTTCCAGTTTCCCCATCACTACTTGCTGAAGAAACTTTTTCCCATTTTACAATTATTGCCTCCTTTTTCTAAGATTAGTTGACCATAGGCATATGGGTTTATTTCTGGTTTCTCTATTCTGTTACATTGTTCTATATGTCTATTTTTGTAACAGTACCACACTATATTGATCACTGTAGCTTTGTAATATTGTCTGAAGTCTGGAAGAGTTATGCCTACTACTTGGCAAAGTAGAAAGATACAAGATTAACATGCAGGAATCAGCTGCATTTCTGTATACTATCAATGAAATAGTAGATCAGGAATATAAAAATACAATACCTTTTAAAATCACATCCCCCCAAAATTAAATATGTAGGAATAAATCTGACCAAGGAGGTGAAAGACTTATATGCTAAGAACTATAAAACATTAATCATGGAAATTAAAGAGGGTTGAAACAAATGGAAAGATATTCCATGTTCCTGGATTGGAAGAATTAATATTGTTAAAATGGCCATACTCCTCAAAGCAATCTACAGATTCAATGCAATCTCTGTCAAATTAACCATGACATTTTCACAGAACTAGAACAAACAGTCCACAAATTTATAATGGAACCATAAAAGACCCAGAATTGCCAAAGAATTTTAATGTTAGATTGGAATCTCTATCACATATTGGTAGATTTCATTAAGTTAATAAGTTCCACTTCCAGAAAAGTATTAATTGAAAGTATTTCAACTTTAAGGAGTAAATATAAATTGAAAATAAGTTACATACCAGCCACACTTCTTTAACTAGGAATTGCTCTAGGTTAAACTAATGCTCCTGAAGGACTTATATAAAAGTCAGTTAATTCTTAGTCACCAGTTGCTAAAATTAGGAAATAATGTAAGTCATTGAAGACAGGGATCTTTTTATTTCTTTAGAATCCTATCAGTGAAGGACTGGGTAGTGTTGATGTCAAGTTTTCTTGTTTTTATCAGTTAGCATTATATCTGGTTTTATGAGATACCTATTTTTAAACTGGCCTTACAGGCTTAATATTTACAGCCTTAGTGAAACAGATTTCAATTGGAATGTGATTAAGTGGACATTTTATTATTAAGGAATTGGCTGAGGAGGAGTTGTAATTTTTTTTTTTTTTTTTAGAAATTTAAGAGAACATGGTCACTTTCCCAAAGGAATTGATAAGAGAGCAGGCTGGCATGTTACAAGAATACAATGCTCATTTGTGTACAGGCATTATAAGCATAAAGTAACATCTGTTTGCAAAAGCACACATTGGAATAATGCCTCTCTGAGCTTTGCACTCAAATTCATAGGAAAGTTAATTCTAAGTTGAGGAACTGATTAAAGAAGACATTAAAATCTATCTCCAGCATTCAGACAAGTATTTTGATAGAAATTCTAACATCTATATGAAACAGTGGGATTCATAGTGCATACTCATGAGTATAAGAAAAGGCTTGATACTTTGTTTTATTTTGTAATTTTAGAAAGTAAATGTGAAATCTTTATGTTTCCAAATAGTAAATAAATAAATTATTTGTGTTTTCAGGTGAGGTGCAGTTCTGTAGCTTCATGTGGGCTATAGTTTATCTTTTCAAATTTTAGAAGGGAAAGTAAGATCATAATCCTTAAAATTTTTAGTTTATTATGCTGAATTTAAGACAAATACTATTATAAATATTTCATGAGATTTATGACTTCAAAGTCATTTGAGAAAATGAGATAGTTATGTACATAACTAATTGTAATCCATTGCACAATAGGAAAAAAACATTGTGGTGAAAATGTGACCACAAAATGGAATATTTAATAATTACTGCTGAGCATAGGAACACTTATAGAAATGAGTTTTTACTTGGTGCTTGATGAATATTTTGGATTTCAAAAGCCAAAAATGAACAAGTATATGTATATGAAGAGAAGAAAGGGCTGGGTTCCTGCATCGTGGGTAAAGAGGATATGATATTTAGGAAAATGAGAATATTTCAATCTGAAAAACAGATCAAGCAAAGATGGGCAGATAGGAATGTTACAGATATAATTACAGGGAAGTATGCTGCACTTGTTCTGACCACCAAACAGAGATATAATGAAATAGGGAAAATCTTTTAAGCTTAAAAATGAGAATTCAATGGTCTTGAAAATTGACTTTATTATTATTATTATTGTAAATATAGAGCTCTCAGAGTGCATTTGTTCTCCAGAGAAACAAAACTAATAGAATAGAAATTATACACATACATAGACACAGAGAAAGAGAGAAAGAAAGAGAGAGAGGGAGATAGAGTCTTTTATTGTGGTAAAACATACGTAACATTAAATCTAAAATTGTCCCATTTTTAAGTGTACAGTTCACTGGCATTAAGTACATCCACAATGCTGTCTAACCATCACACCATTAGGTGAATAATTAGTAACACTATTACATATTTTAGGTATTATGAATAATTTTTGAAAACATTTATGTTCCTATTTTGCCACTACTTATGAAAGTTACTTAGTTTATGGGATGTCTTCACATGTATTTTTTTTAAAGCAATACCAAATTTATTTTGATGATTAGAAGCTAGGATATTCCATCTCTAAATATTTCTATGATCATTTAAACTTGATGGGTTCATGATTCCGCACTTGTAATTTGAGAATATTAATATACACAATCCATAAAATTCTGTTTCTATAAAAACAGGGCAAGTGAACTGTGCAGTCACAAAGGGCTCCAAGCTTAGAAGGATCTAGCAATTAGATTAATTCTATTTTGAAATTCTTAATTATTTTGAATAAGTGGTCTTAACATTTTTATTTTTGCACTGGGCTCAGCATATTGTGTGTTAGTTCTTTATGAAAATAGCTGTTTTTTTAAGGACTAAATGACCTGGATAACATCCTTAAACATATCTTCCCTATTCCTTTTACCATTTTGTAAGTGGAGAAACGATAAGAAAGAAAAATAAGAAAAATTCAGCTCCCACACCTTCATCTATACACACAGGACTGAAATTGTATCATTTTGATTCGCTGCTGAGAAAAGTGAAGCATTTTGATTTACCAGCCCAAGAGCTTTCTAAATGTTCTTTTCAGGCAATATCTTTAAACAGCAATACAGTTATGACAGGCTGGATTATAGCATTTAGCACTTTGCTAGGAGTTCTTAGATTTTACATGCTTTCTGGCTTTCAGAAAGATCTGTACCAGACATCTCAGATATGAAATAAATTTATTTTCATTGTGTATTCTACAGTGTGTGATGTCACCCAAGCATTGACAGGAAATCTATTTTCTCCTAGCAGAAAGCTTGAAAAGTTAAGTGTTTGCAAACATTTAATATTATCTAGACATAAAATTTTAAAATAATCAATCTGACAATATGTATTTATTGGCAGCATATGAGCAAATACATATTCAACATTTTGAAAGTTAGATTTAAAGAAAGTTTTGATATTTATATCTTGGAATTTTGTAATTAAAGGAACAATAGTAAACTAATGTGCTAATGAGTAAATAATAGCTTGTGCATGCCTTAGTGAACAGAGAATTATCATGAGTTTCGGCTTGTAATATGAAATCTGCAGATGGTTAATTACTATTAATACAGAAGGACTTACTACAATAAACCTATTATTTTAAATTCCACAAATTTCTCTCCTATGCTATAGTCACAATGTTTTGAAATAAGTTAGATCTAAAACCATTCAAAGGCATGTTTCTACCAACTTATTTTGTTTTCTGATAATTCCACCATTTTGAGCATCTCTTCCCTTACTCTTGATACCATCTGAAATATAGAATAACCTGATATTAATTACCAAAGTTCCTCAAATTAACTCCTCCTCCTTAGGAGGTATGTCCTCCTTAATGTTTACAATCCAACTTAACCATGATTTTCCTTGCCATAAGAATACTCTTTAAATCTACAACAGTTTATTAGTCAATTACTATATGCATTATCTCATGTTATGGGTCAGAAAAGTAACGTTGTGCAATGTAATAATAGTCTCTCAGGGATCTAAAGTATGGTTTAAGGCATGTTCAAAATACTTCACAGCTACAACACACATAGATTGTCTGACCCTTTGAACAGCACAAAAACTCATAATATAGTTCCATGTCTTCCAAAAACTCTATATGAAATATTAATGTTCTTCCTGATGATGTTTTACATCAACAATAATGTGAATATTCTGAATTTAAGAGTTGATCCAGTCAATAAATATACTTACTGGTTGACTGCTTAAAAACAAACAGGTTTGATGTAGAAGAAAACAAGTACATTATGATACTTTCAGGTTAATCTCATTTTAAATCTTCCCACTGTGATGACAAAGTCCATTTATGATAACTACAGTATGATCTAGGCATGTTATAACTTCTCAAGATATGTCTTCTATTCTAAAAGAGTTTAATGGTTGCTGCTTGTCGTGTGATCAAGGAGATTTTCATTGTTTTCCCACAAATCAGATGATCTTATGATAATACATTCTCTAAGGATGTTATTAAATAGGACCATTTTTATATTAAACCTGGAACTAATTCTAATCCATTTCCTGTTCATTAAATTCCCCTAATCTTTTTTTTAATTTGATTTATTCTAAGTGATCTTCCAAATATTTTCTTCATAATAATTTTATAATAAAAATGTTTCATAATAAAATCTTTAAGCCAAAGTAATACAATTTAAAGCTTTTATTATAGCTTTTGAAGAAAAAATTCATGTACCCTATTATTCTCTATTTTGCACAAAGCTTATAGCATATTTGGAACAGAAATCAAAGCAAGGTTTCAGAAATGTTATTTCTGCTTATTCATGGTAGTAATTTACAGGATACATTCAATTATTGATCAAGTGAACAAAACTTGAGTTTATAAGTTCAGTTTTGAAATTCCAGTTGACTCTGAATTTATTTTATGAAACATTTTCCAAGCACCACTCTCTCATTCCTCAACATGTAAATTTTAAAATGTTTGGCATGGATTTTTTTTTTTTTTTAATTTAGGGCTGCACTCATGGCATATAGAGGTTCCCAGGCTAGGGGTCGAATCGTAGCTGTTGCTGCTAGCCTACGCCAGAGCCACAGCAATACCAGATCCAAGCCGTGTCTGCAACCTACACCACAGCTCAGGGCAACACGGGATCCTTAACCCACTGAGAGTTGCCAGGGATCGAACCCACAACCTCATGGTTCCTAGTCGGATTCCTTTCCACTGTGCCATGATGTGAACTCCTGGCATAGATTTTTAATACAAATCTAAAATATTTATGACAGCTGCTCTAATGATTAATGAAGATTTCTTCTGAAAACCATACATTAATTATTCATATCATCCTCTATTTTTCTAATCCTACCAGACCCTATTTTCCCTTTATTTTTTAAATGAACTTTATTGAAGTA
Organism: Sus scrofa; assembly: GCF_054392235.1. Lineage (NCBI taxonomy): Eukaryota > Metazoa > Chordata > Mammalia > Artiodactyla > Suidae > Sus > Sus scrofa. The sequence goes on from NC_139389.1 coordinate 79,603,897, forward strand.
TAGGTGACTTACAATGTTGTGCTGGTTTCAGGTGTACAGCAAAGTGAATCAGGCATATATATATATTTACATATATATATAAAACCATTATTTTTCAAATTCTTTCCCCATATAGGCTATAACAGAGTATTTAATGGATATTCTCCTGACCCTCTTTTCATCATATTCTTATTATTTTTTTTTTTAGAAAACCTTTTTAATTCAACAATAATGGTTTTTTTTTGTGTGTGTGTGTGTGTGTGTGTCTTTTTGCCATTTCTTGGGCCGCTCTCACGGCATATGGAGGTTCCCAGGCTAGGGGTCTAATCAGAACTGTAGCCACCGGCCTATGCCAGAGCCACAGCAATGTGGGATCCAAGCCGCGTCTGTGACCTACACCACAGCTCACGGCAACGCCAGATCCTTAACCCACTGAGCAAGGCCAGGGATCAAACCCGCAACCTCATGGTTCCTAGTCAGATTCGTTAACCACTGCGCCACGACAGGAACTCCCCATATTCTTATTTTAAGGGAACAAACCCTTTTTATTTCGTTTAGATATGTTAGAATATTTTTTATATATAATATATATTTTCTAATATAATCATTATGAATTATAATTATTATTCACAGGAAAGTTTTAAATATAATTAACTCAGAATTACACTTAAAACTACATATATGTATGAGCATAATATATCCATATATGTGAAAAATTATATGTTTGTATGTATCATATTATTTTCTCAATCTAAGTCATTTTAATAAGATACATCATAAAAAGAGAGAATCAACTTATTTGAAGCCTTTCTTCTCCAGAAACTTTCCTTAAATGATAGAGAAGAAATAAAAATATTACCAACAAAGTAAAAGAGTTAGAATAGGAAACAAGTGTAGACAGAAAAATTCAACTTTTTGGACAAAGAAGGAATTAGTTGAGTGGTAATTGGCATAGCAGAGCAGAAGCAAAGTGCAAAATAAGCGACTTCCAAGAGAAATGAAAGTAAAAAAACAGCTAACTCACCTTGGAAAATTCCCCAGGAACTGTACTGAGTATGCCAGGAGTATGGAAGGGCATGATGGTACTATAAAGGGCTGAAAACAGAAGAATAGGTGAAGTCTCATTATATGAATAAGTTGCTGTATTTAAACCTTCTACCTCACAGAAGAATAAAGAATAATTATTATTTATTCATAAGAAATTTACCCTATTGAAATACACCTGCTGTACTGTGATGAAAGAGTGAGTATGTGGACTGAGAAAAAGGGCATTCAGTGAAAGTCTAGATACCGAGTTAATGTAAAACCTCAGCTCAACTTTTCCTCCCTGATCTTATCACACAGTTTGTCAAGCATATACCCCATTTTTATCCCCCTACATTTGAGGTATTTCTTGATTCTCTTCTGGAGAAGTAGAATGACCTCAAAGAGTAGTCATACCTTTAATTATAAGGAATTCATGGAAATTTGTGATTAAATTCCAGGAGTTTCAAGCCCTACCATGTATCCAGAACTCCCAATCATCTTTTTAGTTCCCAACTACATTGATTAAATTACCTCAAAATTTGTGGCAGATAAAGCCATTGTGAAATATTCAAAATTCAATTATATATCATTCTCTATATATATATTATTTAATACAAATATATAAATCTTATGGGCCAAAGAGTATAAATTAATACATCAAGTTAGAGAATTAATTTACATATTTTAGATTTTCATAGCATTTATATATTTTTGCATCATTTCGAAAAGATTTTCTGTAGCTAAACAGCTGAATAAATGCAGATATCAAATAATCAGCTCAGTGAAACTTTAGACTTCTGAAGTAGACAGAACAATTAGGTGTATATGAATGTAAAATTGCCTTAAATGAGGGGATACTGATTTTATTCAAGACCAATCCCTGTTGAAATTTTGAAGGCCAAAACAAAGCAACTATAAAATAATAATTTCAATTAACTGAGAATCATCTTCCTTAGCATATTAAGCTATAGTAAAGGTGTGTTTGTGTTCATAAGGAAACTATGTATTGACATTATCACTTAAGTCAATAAGGTTTATTGGAATAACTTACAGGCAGAGAACTCTAGAGTAAAGTACAGGCAATTCTTTCTGTGGGATAATTCTCATTATCCCACAGAAAAGATTCCTTAGGCCTATCAGAGAAAGACAATACGGAGGACATGCAATAGAAGGGCCTTTTCTAAATCCCTTACATAATTATAGAGGACCCAAAAAGGGGCAGGGAACACCTAATTGATTACATACAACAGGAGCTTCTTGATGGCAGAAATATCTCTTTTGAGAAAGTGGAGCATCTGGGGAAACTTGCATTTTTCTACTGTGCTGTTTTAAGCCTACCCAGATTTATATTTGCCAAGAGGTAGAAGGGGGAAAAGGAATGAGTGCCCTAGGCTTCTTGCATTTGACCTACACTTAGAGGTAGGTATTTTCTGCACCTGTACCCTTTAAGGGAATTTGGCCTATCAGAGTGACAGCCTTTAAATTGTTATTAAATAATTGATTTAGTTTTTTGATTTAAAGATGTAATTTTATTAAGTGTATATTCAGTATCAAACTCTGAGAGAACTTTAGATTAATCATATTCATAAGTTTATTAGATTTATGAATTATTTAAATACACTGGAAGGGTTTATTTGAATGAAACAAATAAAGTAATTTAGAAGGAAATTGAAAATAGTACATGTATAAATGCAATTTAAAGTCCACAATTAACTTTCATTTGAAATTGAACATGTTATTCAAAAGCTCCTAAACTTATAAATGATTTGTATTTAAAAACTTATAGAAGTTTAAGTGATTGCATTAAAAAATTAAACATTAATTCTTAAAAATAAAATATTGTCTTCTATGAACACTTTCAAAGCCACAAAATTCTCACAACCAGAAGTCTGGATAACTATATATTTGAGGGAAACCTCCAATATGAAAATAGACCTCAAACAATAAAACAAATGGGAACACAGAAAAGAAAGGGAAACTACAAATAGTAGAATGACACTTTAAAGGAACTATAAATACAATGATCATAAAGAAGAACACGTTAAAAGGAAAAATGAATGTAGCAAAAAAGATCTTTTGTGACATTTAATATGATAGTCATTTTTTTGCAGAGTTGAAATATAAAGAAGGCCACTTAGACAAAGATATGAAAAACATGAGAAAAGAAGAAGAAAATCAAGAGAACAATTACAAAAATACAAAAATTATATTCTTAAGACTTCCACTTGTGGCGGAACTGTAGATTTAGCAGAAGAAGGTGAAGGATAAGGTAGACTTGTAAATGGCCTGAAGGATGAAGAATGCTCCAACAGAGAATCACTCTGCATAAACTAGAAGAGAATGTTTGTTACTATTTTTTGTGGGCTTATTTTTGTCTATCCCAGGCATTCAAGGAGATCTTCCCCAAAGCATTACTGACCCTAAGCTCAAAGAACAGACTTCAGTGACAACACATCACAATGAATACAGACTTTACAAAGTCATTTAGAAAAGTCACTAAACAAAGTCACTACTACAATCACAGCAAGCAACAAAAACTCGAGAGGGAAGAATCTGATTTCCAGAATTAGCATTTTAATATTCAAAAATATTCAATTTTTGACAAAAAATATATGAAGCATACAAAGAAATAAGAAAGCATGGCCAGTTTACAGGGGAGATTAACAGAAACTTTTCCTGAGGTAGCACAAACAATAGACTTACTAGAAAAAAACTTTACATCAAGTATCTAAAATATTCTCTTAAAGGAAATTATGGATTGAAAGCTAAGGATCTAGGAGAATGATGTCTCTAGAACTAGAGAATAATACCAAGAAATAGAAATTTTAAAAAGGAACAAAACAGAAATCCTGGAGTTAAAAAGTAAAATAACTGAAATGAAAAATTCATGATGGGGTTTTCAATAGCAGATTTGAATATGCAGAAGAAAAAAATTCAGCAAACTTTATTATAGGTTCATTTAAATTACTCAACCGGAAGAACAAAAGGAGAAAGAATGAAGTGAACAAAACTGCCAGAGACCAGCTCAGCAGGTTGGGGCTGAAGAAGGGGTGCTGTGAAACTTGAGGAAAAAAGTTAACAAAACAAGACACAGAGACATTTATCTTAAACAAAGTTGGGAATCAGGGACTCAAGGTCTCAGGAACCAAGAGCATCACCTCAAGAAACCACAAGGCTTTTATTGTGCTCTTGAGGATTATGTCAAGTGAGAAGGGAGTTGCAGGTGAAGGATATAGGTTTTTTTAAGTTATTTTAAAAGTCACATAGCCGGTTGCTGATTAAGCTTTTATTCTGGCCTTTAGGCATTTAACAGTCATTAGCATTGAGGAAGCTTGGCATCAGCTATCTATGCATAGCATTCTAGAGAATCACCATTGTGCTTCTGTAGATGACATGCATAGGTTTGCTCCTTGGTTCTCCATGCTAATGCATATCTTGCTAATGACCCTCATAAACCCCTTGGGGCCATGAGGCTCATTTTCCTCTTATTCTTTCGAGGACATACCATGCTGTGCAAAGAACATGCCTATCTGCACAGGTCCTGTGTGCCTAGACCAACACATTATGTCCTCTTTCAGCTGACTCTAAGAATAATTTATGCCTTTAGGTCTTTGTTTTTAAGCTTAAGTTATTTAACAGCACTGTGACTGTTTTTCAAGCAGGAAGATGGGGTAAAGTAAAGCAGGACAAGATGGAGTTTTCAGCAAAGAGGCTAAGAAAATATCATAGAAGCATGTCTCACAACACAAAACCTATGAGACTGGGATACCATCAAGTGTAACAATATATGAATAATTGAGGTCTCAGAGGAAAAGAGTGATTGGAGAAGAAAAAAAAATATTCACGCAAATAATTGCCAAAAACTTCCCATTTGATAACATATGAATCTACAGATCTAACAAGTCCACCAAACTCCAAGAAGGATGAACAAAAAGAGAATCACACCAAGTCATGTTATAATCCTAATTCTCTAAGTGGGAGGGTGCATCTTACTGTAAGTATTCCATATTTTGTTATTTGATTTTATATGCTTTTAGGACTCATTTCTCCCTCTTCTCCTTCAGCCACACAAAGAAGCAGGTTAAAAAGAAGGCCTGGGACTCCTTCCTTCAGTGCCAGATGGAGATTCAAACCATTTAATTTCCACCCAAGTACAGGAACTTTCAGCCTGGTGCCAAAGACTAACCACAATAAAAATTCCAAGCTGGTCTTTTTAGATCATCTTGGGAAGGCTGCCCTGTTCTCTCCAGAAAGCCTCATTTTATTTTATTTTATTGTATTTTATGGATGTATGTTTTTATTTCTCCTGGATAGATAACCAGGAGTTGAATTGATGTGTCATATGCTAAAATTATGTCCGGATTTTTAAAGAAATTGCTAAACTGGCTTCCAAAGTAGTTGCACAATTTTAGATTCACATCAGCAAAGTAAGAGCCCAGTTTCTGTACATCCTTGTCAACATTTATTATTGTCTCTCTTTTTTTTTATTGTTATTTCCCCAACACAATTTTTTTCTACTGTACAGCATGGTGACCCAGTTACACATACATGTATACATTCTTTTTTTCTCCCCTTATCATGCTCCATCATAAGTAACTAGACATAGTTCTCAGTGCTACAAGCAGGATCTCATTGCTAATCCATTCCAAAAGCAACAGTTTGCATCCATTAGCATTTTCACACATTCTTCATATGGCTATGGTATTATTGACATCTAAACCAAATTGCAAGTTGGGGTCTATGCTGATACTGCTACCACCAAAAATCTGTTCTTTTGCTTCATTTTGCTTTGCTTTGCTTACTGGTTTTGCTGCATGATTGTACACATTCATTTTGATCTGCTTTCTGCTGGCTAGCTCAGCACTTTGAGCTTTGCTGCTTTGTACTGTATTTACTGAGTTCTATTTAAGATTCTGTGCTATGGACTACAAATTTATGTCTCCACCAAATTCGTATGTTGAAAGTGTAATCTCCAATATGATAATATTTGGAGGTGTGATCTTTGAGAGGTAATTAGGGTTAGATTAAACCATGAGAGTAATCCTCTTGTAATTGGATTAAAGCCCTTATAAGAGGAGGAAGAGACAGACGATCTCTCTCTTCATGCATGCACTGCATGAAGGCCATGTGGGAACATAACCAGGTCCTCAAGAACCCAACAGTGCTGGTCCCCTGGTCTCAGACTTCCAGACTCCAGAACTGTAAGAAACAATATTTATTTTTAAAGCTACCTAGTCTATGATATTCTAGTATGGAGGCTTGAAGTAGGATTCTTTATCACAGACTTAACCAAACTAAGTCAGTTCAATAATCAGTTGGCATTTAAGGACAGAGGTATAGGATTGTCACAACTAGAAGTATCTCTATATTATGTGTGTGTGATGAAAATTACTGATTCCATCCAATTAGAAATTGATAAATGTTTTGCTATTATAGCTTTGGTTTATATGCTCTGTTCCGTGCCTGCTTCAGCAATATTTTAGTCACAATTTGATTTAAAAATTTTGCCAGCTTTATTGAGATATAACTGACATGATTTGATATAGATGTCTATTGCAAAAATTCTGTAACTTCTGAAAGTACCTAAATATACCTTTGCAGGCAAAATGTTAACTGCATGCAAATTTCTCCAAGACACAGTTATGACACTGCATTGATAAGGTCCTCCTTCTCATTGAGTTTCATTTCACAGACTCATTGAGAACATACAAATACTCCAAAGGAGCTTATACACATGCACGTGCGTACACACACACACACACATACACACACACACACACACACACACACACAGTTGTACCACTGACTCACATATCATGTGAACCCCTGCCATCTTGGTTAAGTTCCTGAAAACCAAGCCATTTGGTCAGGTAAGGCCTTCTTCATCTCTGACATTGTCAAGAAATAGCCATGAGCCTCCAGCCCCTACAACATCTTTTAGGTTTTCCTGGGTTCTAGAGGCAACGTATTCTACATTTTTTTTAATTTAAGTATGCTTATAAATGAACTCACCTTGAATAGGATCCTCCAACAAAAGGCTCTATAATCTGTCCAAATTGAAATACAACAGGTAGTCCTGATAGTGCTTGAAGGAATCCCAGATACCCCTTCATTTTTAGAGGCAACATCCTCTCATGCCTCCTGATAGTCTCTGGACTTGACATTATGATGACAATTAGCTTTTGGCCTTCCATGCCAGAAACTGACCACCTTTAATATGCTATTAAAGAAGCAATTTCAGTCCATGTACTAGGTTCTCTTGGAAACAAAAATTCTCAAGACCCTAAGCCTATGACTGTTACACCTAGCTTCCTATCATGCCTTGGGTCATGGAAACAGCACAGTGTAATGTCAGCATGGCTACGGAAACCTCCTTGTTAAATGATGGAGCCAAACCTGGATTCTCATCTGCAGGAGGGTTGGCCTCCCCTGATTTTAGTCCTTTGCCAAATGCTATAGAGCTGGAGGACTCCTGGGCTAACTCTGGAACAATTTGGGATTTACTAAGTGAATAAGAAGGGGGCTTTATGCACACATGGATAATATAGCATTATCACATGTGATGGAGTTGAGTGAGAGTTGCTGCTTTTCATCCCTAGGATATCCCTGATAAAGGATGGGACTCAGGAGTAAGCACAAAAGGTCAAGTTTCAGGCAGTACTCTTAGCACTGAATGCCCTAGACAACAATAGGCTGCATATACACATTTTTACCTGTGGGGCATTACAAATAGTCTGGCTGTTGGGTCCAGCCAAATATGGTAAAACAAATCCTTATCTTAAGTTTCTCCTTTGGGATAAAGACTCTAGTAATCTCTAGCCTCACAGATACTGCAAATATAAATCAAGGTCACACAAGCCTCTGCATATCCTAAACCCATAACACAAAACCTCAATAAGACTCTCCTTTTCCTGTTTAGAGTTTCAGACATTATTGACCATGACCAAATCACTCATTTCACGTCTCAGAATACATAATGCAGGGCTCTTAAACAAAGCCTTCAATAGAACTTTTGCCTGTTATACAGGCTTCAGTCTATAGGCCTCATAGAGCATCAGAATGGCTTAAGCAAGTTCAAATTTAGTTAAAAAAACATGGCATATCTAGACATCAGTTAACACGGGGAGTAAATTGTAATATAGAATCTGACTCCATAACTTAATATTTGACTGCTGATATCTTTACTCTTTTCTCTTCCATTTTGCTCCACATCTGGGCAAAATGATAAGAAAGGCTAGTGTGCTAACTCTTTTGGCATCAGGAGGAGATTCAAGCCATCAAGCCTCTGCCCATATGTGGAAAACACGCACCCTGGCTTTACCCTTTACCTCACTAAAACTCCCAAGCAAGTCTTATTTCCTCACTCTCTGAAGGCCTATGGAGCTTGGGAAGTCTGCTCCAATCTTCTCAGAAAGCATCATTATGTAAGTAATAAACTTTTTCATGTACTTTTGGTCTGTGTGTGACATCATAAGTATCTCAGGCAAACCACATTTTGGGTGTAGGTTCATTCTGCTTCTGCAGAGTGGCCCAAAAACCTACCATCTATAGAGTTACAGTAGTTAAATTTACAGCATTTGGTGCAAAGATAAAAACTAGAGAAAATGAAATAACTGGAGACCTAGAAACAGATCCACACATACACGAATACCTAATACCTCTGAGACATAGTTATACATCTCAAGATAGATAGGATAAATTTCAATAAATGGGATAAAGGTATCAAAAAAAATAAAGCTTGCTCCCAACCTCATATCATAAGTGAAAATCAATTTCAAGTAGATTAAAAACCATAATTGTGAATGGAAAAACCAGAAAGCCTTTAGAATATAATACGGTTGAATAAATTTATGAGGAAAGCTTAACCCATTTGTAATTCGGTGAATGCAAATTAGAACACAATGAGATGGCATTATAAACCTCCTAGATTGGCAAAGACTTAAAAATCTAAGAAAATTAAGTGTTGGCAAGATTGTGGAACATTGGGTACTCACATAAACTATTGATTTTACCACATCATTAAATAGCAGTTTGGCAGTAGCTAGAGAAATTGAAGATTCACATACTTTATGACCCAGCAATTCCATTCCTAAGAAAGTCTTTATATATGCAACGGGATATATAAAAAGACTATATATAAAACCTTATATATACTAGTATACAATTTTACATATAACATAAAATTATATATGAAATATACTATATATACAAATTATATATGTGTGTATATATAAGATACTTCTATCACTATTTTTACATGGAAAATTTGGAAAAACTGAAATTCTATCAACAGTAGAATAGATAAAGAAATTGTGGTATATTAAAATGTAATGAATAGGAATTAAAATGAACAAATCACGAGTACACACTTCAGCATGAATAAATCTCTAAAATAATTTTGAGCAAAAGAATAAAATATTCAAGTTGCAAAAGACTATATAATACTTTATGATTCCCTTTTCAATACTTGATAAAATCAAACTATAACTATAATTGATAATGATATATACATAGATTGCAAAACTCAAGAAAAATCAAGAAAATGATTTTCACAAAATTTGATAAAATGGTTACCTCTGGGAGGGAGACTAAATTAATCAGGGAAGGAGCCACCAAAGTTTCTGGGGTAACTGGTATTGAAAAAAATATATGAGACATGGCTCAAAGCAGGAATTCAGTGAGCATTGAATGATTAAACAGACTAGAAAGTTAAAATGAGGGATTAGTTAAAAGTGAGAAGAAAATCTGTTTTTAAAATATAAGTCAGGGTGTGTTCTAGTTTCATTGATTTGCATGCAGCTGTCCAAGTTTCCAGCACCATTTGCTGAAAAGACTTTTTCCCATTTTATGTTCTTGCCTCCTTTGTCAAAGAGTAATTGACCATAGGTGTCTGGGTTTATTTCTGGGTTCTCTATTCTGTTCCATTGGTCTGTATGTCTGTTTTGGCACCAGTACCACACTGTCTTAATGACTGTGGCTTTGTAATATTTCCTGCAGTCTGGGAGAGTTATGCCTCCTGCTTGGTTTGTGTTCCTCAGGATTGCTTTGGCAATTCTGGGTCTTTTGTGGTTTCATATACATTTTTGGATTGTTTGTTCTAGTTCTGTGAAAAATGCCATGGGTAATTTGATAGGGATTACACTGAATCTGTAAATTTCTTTGGGTAGTATGGCCATTTTTACAATATTAATTTTTCTAACCCAGGAGCATGGAATATCTTTTCATTTCTTTACATCTTCTTTAATTTCCTTGATTAATGTTTTATAGTTCTCAGCATAAAAGTCTTTAACCTCCTTGGTTAGGTGTATTCCCAGGTATTTGATTTTTTGAGGTGCAATCTTAAAAGGTATTGTGTTTTTGTATTCCTTTTCTAATAGTTCATTGTTAGTGTACAGAAATGTGACTGATTTGAGAGTGTTAATCTTATATCCTACTACTTTGCTGAATTTGTTGATCAGTTTAAGTAGTTTTTGGGTTGTGTCCTTGGGGTTTTGTCATCTCCAAACAGTGACAGTTTTACCTCCTCTCTTCTTATTTGGATGCCTTTTATTTCTTTTGTTTGTCTGATTGCTGTGGATAGGATTTCCATTACTATGTTGAATAACAGAGATGAGAGTGGGCATCCTTGTCTTGTTCCAGATTTTAGTAGGAAGGCTTTCAGCTTTTCTCCATTGAGTATTATATTTGCTGTCGGATTTTTGTTAAAGGCTTTGATTACGTTAAGGAATGTTCTCTCTATCCCACTTTGGTAAGAGTTTTTATTATGAATGGATGTTGGACTTTGTCAAATGCTTTTTCTGAACCTATTGAGATGATCATGTGGTTTTTGACTTTTCAAAAATAAATTCAAAATGTCTTAAAGACTTAAATATAAGACAAGACATCATCAAACTCCTGGAAGAGAATATAGGCAAAACATTCTCTGACATCAACCTTTTGAATATTTTCTCATGTCAGTCTCCCAAAGGAATGGAAATCAAAGCAAAAAGAAACCAATGGGACCTACTCAAACTGACAAGCTTCTGCACAGCTAAGGAAACCAAAAAGTAAACAAAAACACAACTTGCAGAATGGGAGAAAAGAGTGTCAAATGATGCAACTGACAAGGGCTCACTCTCTAAAATATACAAGAAACTTATACAACTCAGCAAAAAAGCCAACAGCCCAATGGGAAAATGGGCAAAAGACCTGAATTGACATTACTCCAAGAAAGATATACAGATGGCCAAAAAGCACATGAAACAATGCTCAACATCCCTGATATTAGAGAAATGCAAATCAAAACTACCAGGAGATACAACTCACACAAGTCAGAATGGCCATCATTAATAAGTCGACAAATAACAATTGCTGGAGGGGGTGTGGAGAAAAGGGAACCCTCCTGCACTGTTGGTGGGAATGTAAACTTGCAGAACCACTATGGAGAACAGTATGGAGGTACCTTAGAAATCTATACATAGAACTACTATAAGACCCAGCAATTCCACTCTTCAGCATATATCCAGACAAAACTTTCCTTGAAAAAGACACATGCACCCACATGTTCATTGCAGCCCTACTCACAATAGCCAAGACATGGAATCAACCCAAATTTCCATCAACAGGTGATTAGATTAGGGAGATGTGGTATATATACACAATGGAATACTACTCAGCCATAAAAAGAACAAAATAATGCCATTTGCAGCAACATGGATGGATCTAGAGACTCTCATCGTGAGTGAAGTAAGTCAGAAAGAGAAAGACAAAAACCATATGGTATCGCTTATATCTTAAATCTAATATATGGCACAAGTGAACCTTTCCACAGAAAAGAAAATCATGGACTTGTAGAAGAGACTTGTGGTTGCCAAGGGGGAGGGGGAGCGAGTAGGGTGGTTGGGGAGCTTGGGGTTAATAGATAAAAACTATTGCCTTTGGAATGGATTAGCAATGAGATCCTGCTGTGTAGTACTGGGAACTATGTCTGGTCACCTATGATGGAGCATGATAATGTGAGCAAAAAGAATGTATACATGTATGTGTAACTGGGTCAACATGCTGTACAGTGGAAAATTGACAGAACACTATAAAATAGGTATAATGCAAAAAAGTTAAAAACATTATATTAAAAAAAATAAGTCAGGAAACAGAATGTGAGATATTCCAAACTTTGATTTACATTTATAAAGAGATAAATATCCTACATCATGGGAATTCTATCAATTGTTTCTGACTATTAATTATAATGACCTAAATAAAACAAAGCTAAATTATGTTGTGGGTATTCTTTGTTACCTATAGCAAGAAGGTGGTATGATGAAAAATAATATCCTAAATAACACCAAATCACAGTTAAAATTAACTGAGATCAAATGAACTTATTAACCACAGCTAGGACAAAGATAGCTCAAGGATACTATCATGCATTAGCAGGATACACTAATTACATAAGAAAATAATTACTACTTATTTCTTGTTATACTTCCTAGAGTAGCAATGTAATCTTTGAGTAGGGCAATAAGCAGACTGTCAAGCAAATATCCATCAATCTATTTCCATAATATTTTGTTTCCTATCAAACTAGAAAACTTATTTTTTACTATTTGTTTCTTTCAACTTACTAATCAAGACACATGTAAATTTGATCTCATAATATGATAAGATTTGTATAGTGTCACATTTTAAAACAGAGAAATAAAAATTGGGCTTCAAGCCTGATTGCAAACTTTACTCAAATTATATATATTATGGCATGCCTTGGCCTTGACAGCTGATTTCAGGTACTCTAACATGTTTGTCCTTAATATTTTTATTCTCTAATAGGGTATCTGTACTGCAATTTTGTTGACAGGATAAATCAACACTTTTTTTTTCTTTTCAGTGCTTGGGAAATGTAAAACTTATTATGCATGATTATTTCATTTATGGTTTTCAGGAGTCCTGATTAAAGGAAATATTTGATTGAAATTTTAATAATAAATACACTTAGGAAGTACGTCCTTTGCAGGAAGGATGGAAATGTATTTTATGGTGGAATGGATGTGAAATGCTGACAAGCCCTGCTGTATATGCCTTACCTGTGTTATCTAAATGTCAGTTATCCAGTTGATATTTATCACACATGATAAAATTATAAAATTGAATTATAAAACCTCAACATGTGACCCAGACAGTTCCATTTTATAAGCAGATATCTTTCATTTTTGTCTTCTTCCTTTAACATCAATATTTCAAAGTTTCAAAGTCCAAGTTACATGATAACTTTTAAGAATATTTAGGGAACTAAGTAACATAGACCTAAAAGTTGAAGTCTGTATTAAATAAAACATAGTCAAATCAGTGGTACAAGTCTGCAGTATAAGTCATCCATTATCTTGTCTTTTTCTTCTACCATAAGTCTCCCTATCAACTCTAATTCTTTATTGAAGCCATACTTGAAAACTACCATCTTGGGCACTAAAAAGCCATTAACTGGAAAAAATGTCTTGTAGGAGTGACAAGGTGATTGGCTACCTCAGGTCCAAATTTTTGTCCATTAGAACCCTATTTCATCCTGCCTAGACCTGCAATCCTGTTTCTAAAATAAACCTAAATACAGTCTCTACATTTTAAGAATCTTGAAAAATTTGTATTATAAGATCCACTCTCTGTGACAGCTTGCAGTGTACCCTGAAACATAAACTGTTGGAAATCTGTTTCCTAAGGTATCATTGTAATGAACTATAAAAAGTAACCAATCAATATATAACAAGTTGAACACAGTCTAGTCATTCTACAAAAAAACCAAATTCATTAGCAATTGTAAAAAGCTTGATGAATAAACCTTTCTAATGCTGCAAATCACCAATATGTCTGTTTTACACTGGGTTTGACTTTTTCCTTTTATGAGCTCTTGAGTTACATGTAAAATTTGACAGATTTCAACCTATTCTGCATTCATACCACTGAATAGATGCAGTTAATATTTAATCAAAATTACAAAAAGTTTAACTTGAATTTCTTATGTGGAAAGACTTGTTTCATGTTTTGATTAATTTTGTGCCCCTCCCCCCATACTCTTTTAACTATCTATTACCTTGTTTTGCTTTTTGTTCTGACTTTTAAAAATTCTACTATTTTGGCTTGTTTTTCTAGCAGCTGACATCTGGTGCTGTCAGTATATCTGGGAATTTCCCAGAAAATATAGCTACTAGAAAAAAAAATATATAGGAGCATTCTCTTTCTTTTGTAAAGGTTAGGTTCTGATCCTTTCCAAAGTTAACTAACATTTCCACAAGTTCTCTTTTAATAAAGATACTTTATTGGTGGAAATTTAACAAGACTTTAGGTCCCTTTAACCATTAAAAAGACATTGTTAGAACATAAATTTATTAACACACTTAAAATAATTATTGAAAGTATAAAATATATCCATATCTGCTAATTTTAAAGTCTGTTAAATTATGCATAACTAGTATATTCATTAATAATGTCTGACTTCAAATTCTATGACACCTGTGATGATAAAAATAGAAAAATATAAGGTAATTTCTGATGTAATGGCCCATCCATAACATTTCACTTTCAAATCTAAAGTACTGAATGAAAAGTAATTTTTTCAAGCCTTTCAGAATAGTGTTAAAATATATTTTTTAAATAAAAGTACTTTAGAAAATAAGTCATTAATTCTACAAAATCAGCACAGACTTAAGAATTCAACTTGAGATGCTCTGTACCTGTCAGGAATAATTTCAGGAATCAGAAAGCATTGCTATTATTTTAAATAGAAAGTCATTTGTTATAAAGAATGATTACAAAATAACTGGAGGATTGGAACAAGGCTCTAGGTAGGTCCTTCAAGAATATTTAGAAATGTGTGCTTCATCTACCATGTGCAAGTGGAATCTGAGACTTTGGAATAGGTAATTTCAAGAGCACCCCACTACAGCTACAATACAGGTATTAGAAAACTACCATCACCACTGAGGTAACTTCTCTTGATACCCACATAGCCACTAGATGTTCAGTAGGAGCCTAAATCTGTTATCACTACAACCTAAGTGCTTTTCTTACCCATGAAGCTGAAGACCAAGACTACAACTGAAACAAATGTATCCATGAACCATTTTAGTAGCAGCAGTAGACAAAGTTGCAGGAAGTTAACTCTCAATTTAATTTTGCCTTCCAAATATTGTGTTCAGCCATGTAATTGGTGGTAACTAATTAGAATCCAGAAGTCTTTGTGAAGAGGATCTCAGAATTGCCATGCTAAGCTTTCTAATGTTGGATTTACAGAAATTCAAACTGGAAGGAATCTAAGATGAGAGCTTGAAAATGGACCAAGATCTAAGATTTAAGACAGCAGCTTCTCAGAGGAACTTGCTGTTGAACTAATTAATACAGATTGCTTGCAACTGCACCTTGCAATTAACCATCATTCATGCAAAAGTACTCCTACTTGTAAAGCATGTCAATAGTTTAGAAAAGTTTTCTATGTTAGGTAAGCGTTTTGAGAACAAAACAGAGATGTGATATTCAAGCAGACTTGATTAGCCAGCTATTTTAAACAGAACTTATTTTTTTTTCTGTACTAAAGACTATGTGTTTTATACCAGGAGTGGAAAAAAAGTAAATTTGATTTATTAAACAACAATTGTGGATTAGGAACTGCAGCAAGTGCTTTTAAGTTATTCCTTAGTCCAGAGAGAAACAAAGCAGATTTGTAAATAACTAAAAGACAATTACATTATATGACTGTTATCAAAGCAGAAGCACTTAAAATAGATATTTTAAGCAAATGTGAGAAAACAAAAATTATTTTAGTTAAATGTGGATATTTTGGGAAATGGTTAGAGATTTAATATTTAACCCCTCTTTTCAATCATTGAGAATTTAGAAAACTGACAGAAGTGGGAGTTGGGCAAATAGAAATCAAATTTATCTTTATTACCAATGCTGTTTTTGGTATGACTTTTTTTAATACCACGGGGTGGGGGGCACCTGTTGGCCTGACTGAGACTTGGTCCGGTTGTGGAGTATATACGGTTTTCCAGTGAAACCGATGGGGTACAGGTGGAGTCTTCAAGGTGCGCTATGTGATTTCAGGTGTGTAGACGGCAGAAGTGTGGATCTTGACGGAGAGGCAGGAAGAGCTTGGGCTGGGATGCTGGATCAATTGGGCCTGCAGTTTGCAGCTGCGACTTCTGCCTGTGAAAGACTACTCTCGCGGGATTTTGTGAGATTTACCAGGGCTGGCAGAGGAGTCCTGGGATTGAAACATTGGGTCCTAGGGTGTCGGACGTCCTTGTTCTAGACTTGTCCTTAAAAGAGTGGTGAGGGGTGATGGGCTCTGGCCTAGAGGCATTCAGAAGAGGGACCAACTGGGTTTGCTAGTCCTTCCTGTTTCAAAATTTTAGATTTTAAGGCAGTTATCTAATGGAAAGATTGAGAGTGGTAGCTTAATGGTACAGTGGAAGAAATGTGTATTCAGCAAATTAAGAACGTAGATCTCACCAACCAATCAGGAGACAACAGAGAAATGAGGTAAGTTCAATTGAGAGTGGCGAAATTAAGCGGGGTATGTACCATATGAATTACTGTTTATATCTACAAATGTGTTTTGATTAGACCCCCTAGCTGGGGAACTTCCATATGTCTCAGGTGTGGCTTTAAAGCAAAAAAAAGGAAAACAACAACAACAAAAATCCTACAGCATTATTTTTAATTCTCATGATAGCAGGGAAGGAGTTGTTCATTGCCCAGTTTTTAGATGAAGAAACAGTACCAGAAATTATTAATGAATTAGGAGATGGTATAAATTGGCAATTAAGATCTTGGCTGTCGATTCAGAATGCCTGAATTCACATCCCAGCTTTGTCATATATTGAGACACATTGGGAAAATTATTTCACTTCTTTAGGCTTCAGTTCCCTCATTTGTACAAGGAAGATCAAAATCACAATATCTATCCCATTAGTTATGATAAGTAAATCATATAACCATAATGATAGTGTCTGTCAATTACCACTCAAAATATTTTTATCATTAATTATTATTAGCAGAGGTCATTCAGTGAATGTGTTGAGGCATGAATAGAAGCCAAGGTTTGTATGTGTACAACAACTGCTTAACCACATTGGTATTATACAAAGCTGCTTTAGTGTATACTGCATGGTAAACCATCAATAAATATTTCTTAAACTGATTTAAACTCAGGAGTCATTGAGAACAGAAGTTGAATGTTTCACTGCAGCACCTTTTCATACATTGTGAACATAACAGAGGATCGCCTCCAAACCAGGGTACCTTTCTCTGATGAGCAGTAGCTCCTTCTGAGTTGCCTTGTCTGTCACAAAATGTATAACCTTATGTATGAAGGCAAAGAAGGCAGAAAGGAATAATGTCTGATTCACAGAAAACCTACAGACCATTTTCTTCCATCATAAACTCTGTATCAGTTTCTGTGGGAAACAGTTATAAAACTTAGTTTCATCTAGTTGTGCATTTTGTGAACTTTTGGGGACTTTTTCCTAAATATGAAGCTTTGTTAAGCATGCTTCTCTTTTATCCCTAAGTTTTGCCCCAAGGCAGGTTTAAATTGCAGCTGTCACATTTACTTCCTTAAGTGCTGCAGCTCTATTAATATGTCTAGCAGTCTCATTGCCATACTGCCACAGGCTCAGGGTATTTTGAAGAAAAATGCCAGAGAGATGCATTCAGCTTAGACAGTGGCTGTTAGACACTGTCACTCTGTGACTTCAACCATATGTTCTGCCTCCAGCTATTGATCCTTCTTCAAGACCCTGATGTCTTAGAAGCTCAAGGTCAGTAGCCCTGTTGAATTGAATAATACCATAGATTTATATTTGGCAAAATTATTAATTATTCTTATGTTACATTAATATCTAGTGAAATTACTTTGTTTCCTTCCTCTTTCTGTCCCCAAGTATTTTTTGAGCACCCACCACATAGGAAACACTGAGTTAGACATGAAGAAAGGCATCAATTAAGACCCTGTTCTTCAACTAACAAAATCACAGTATCCCAATTAAGTCTGAGAGAAATGAATTGATACCTTATTTTACATCATAGATAGCATGCACGGAATTTTCTCAATAAGTATCTAGTGATAGCTTACTGTAAGAAAGGCATTTAATGTAAGAAAAGTATTGAATATTTTCAGCAAATGCCAAGAAGCATTTTTAAAATGTTTCAAAGGATGGCACTAGAAGGACAAGTAGGTGCCAAATTATAAAGGACTATTCCAAAGAGATTGCTGTAGGAAAAGAGAGTAGCCAATAGTGTCTCAGGAAATTCAAGATAAGAGTTTCTTTTTTATTTCAATAGCATCAACATTTATCTATCTCTTCATGCATTTACTATTCCATAAATATTGGATGAGCACCTACTAGGTGATAGATATATAACAGTGGATATAATAGACTTGGCTCTGTACTTGTGGAATTTAAAATAGGATGGCAGAGAAGTACAAAGGAAAGCAAGAAAAAGCAGAAAGTTTTTATCTTATCTGTAAATTAAATATGATTTTTTATTCCTTTTACATCTAACCATCAAAAACTTAGGGGTGACATTTTAATTTTGAGACTTTAAAATATTATGAGAGTATTTCTTTAGTGAAATTCTTGCCAACAGAGGCTGAGAGATTAAGCTTTAGGAGATCCTGAAGGTTACTGTGAGAAAGTGTTAGTTCTGGTCATGGTGCCTGCAGGTTGGTGTTGGATAGGTCAGGAGAATGCTGATATTTTACAGTGCTCTGGAAAACTCTATGACAGTCCTCATTTCACCCAGGCTGGGTCAGGTGTAGGTATTGATTACCTCCTTCACAAAATTTTAGCTCATTCAACCAATGCCTGAGTTAAAACCAAATTCATACTATTTTTAAAACTTGGTACACTATTCATATATATCATATGTATTTTGGAATTTGATATCTCAGCCACTCAGTAAGTTCTACTTAGGATCTTCTGAGTCAAGTACTTGTTTTCTAGTTCTGGATTTGCATCTAGTTTCCTGATGAGATGGAAGCTGTACCATGAACTCTAACATTTCTGACACTGATCACATGCCAGTTCCGTACCAGCTAACCTGTGAAATATATTTTCCCCTAAATGACCTATTTGAGGGTGCATTTACTGCAGCTTGGAAGAGGTCATTGAAATGGAAAAAATCTCAGCCACCTGTGAGTCCTCACACTAAAGAGATTCTTTTTCCATGCCCCCATTCACAGATTAGATCCTTTGTACGTGATTTCTACCCCTAGTTATATATACTCTATTTGTTTGGATTTTGTAATTTGAATTCATGACCTCATCCTTGAGACAAACTATTTCTGCTTAGTGTTCCTTGCACCACTTTTTCCACTTTCCCCTTGATTGCCAATTGAGCTTTGTAAAGGAATCTGAACACAGATGAAGCTAGGGATTTGCACTTAGAAAACTATTAGGTCAGGCAATTTGGAGCTTTTTATATCAATCTTTGAGCCTTCTCAAAAATCTGTAGAAAATAATTAATATTTATTAAGTACCATGAGTGTGCCATTTACTATATGATTGGCTTGCATTACATCATTTGAGATACCTTAGATTTTTTAAAAAGGCAAATAAACTAACAGAACAATAAATTCATCACAGGCATTTGAAGCAACTTCTGAAGGTCATGTATCTTTTTACTTTACCTTTTTAAGTAGTATATTATTGAAGCCATTTAAAAAATATGAGTTTCTTTGAACCACTGCAAGATCTGTTTGAATATCGTTTAGTAAGCTATTTTAAATCAGTGAACATGTGATGTTTTGACTATGATTCTTCTTTGAAATAACTGCACTTGGTTCATTACCAGCGGATTTCAATTGACACTGTTTAAAAATTCAATTTTATATAAGAATATATATAATTCATGGAGATTTAATTTTGAAGCTGTTATTTTCTCTGCTCAAGTCTCAAGGTTAAAGCTGCTGTTCCCAAGCAGTCTGATTCAATGAATACTGCTGTGTATAGTGTATGGTACGCAGTAGACCAATAAAAACAATCTGATTGATCTATCTCGTTATGGACTTGATGGCTTCCAAAGCACTAGCTATAAAATAAGCTAACTGGAAAATCAAAGCTTTAGTGACCTCAGAGGACTCTTCATCACATACTGCAGTTTAAATCATGTTACTTTAAATTTAGATATCACATGCACAACACATTTTATATAACAAACCAGAGAAAACTTGTAAACAGCATTTTATTTTCCACCCTTCCAGGCTGGAACACTTGCAGTGGTGAATAGCTTTCCAAGTACCAATCTTCTCTAAATGTTTAAACTTTAGCTTGGGCTGGATTTTCAGATTCTTAAGCCTCTTTTCTAGTACCTCTCCTCTTCTTTAAATGCTTCACTCCAAAGAGAACATCTAGTCTTCTGTACATAGCTAACTCCCTAGTCAATTCATGTAAATGTAAAAATCACTAGTTTAATTCCAAGATTCTAATTTGGCACAACTGAGTAACAATTTTTTTTTTCTGTTCGTAACTAAGTATCTATAGGCTGATGGAACAAAGAAAACAATTTAGTGTGGTGTGATAACTGTGTCAATTGGTTTCATTTCCCAAGAATGGTAGTTATTATTGCAACAACAGATGATAGGTATTAAATTCTTAGAAGGTTGAGCCCATTTAATCTTACTCAGGAAAATTGTTAAATTTGCATGTGCATCATTTCTTAGCATCGCATTTTCAATGCACCAGTTTTCTTATTCATAACTTTTTAGCCTCTATTTCCCCCCTCTTATATCCAGTGTCTTAATGGTAGCCTCTGAATAGCTAAGAATTGTCTTTGCCTGTGTATTGACATCAATATAGATTTCCTATACTTAGTGACTTTTCACTTTTCTCTTTTTCAATACCTTTCTATTATGTACCCCATTTTTAAGGACTACCTTCTCTACTAGATAACCATGAAACTGAGATATAATGAGATAGTAGTGAATGGTGGTGGTATTTATTTATTTATTTTTATTTAAAAATGACATATTAGGAATCACTTGTTACATGAGGCACTAGGACATAGACATGAGAGACTTCCTTCCTTAAAGGATTCTTAATGTTAAGGGGATATAAACAAGGAAACATGAACATATGCGATGGTATAGAGGGGATCAGTTACTATAACAGAGGGAGGCACAGACTAATAAGGTACTTATGGACTCTAGAAGCAATGGGAGATTTCCTGGAGGAACAAAATGGGCTTTGACAGTTCAGGATAAATAAGCTCTAAGTGGATGACAAAGGGAAAGAGACATAACACAGTCGGAAGGACCTCATAAAAATGGCATGGAAAATGAGAGCATGATGTCAACAAGGGATCTGAAATGCATTTGAGATGACCTGAGAGTTTGGTGTAAGAGAAATGAGGGCTGGGAAGTTTTCAGAGGGCAAGCCATAGAGAGATTTGTATATTGTAGTAACTAAGTTCAAATTTAGTCAGAATTGATAGGTTTAAATGCTAGTTCTGCCACTTACTGGCTATTTACCTTGAGGCAGCTTACTCAAGTTCTCTGTGCATCAATTATGTCATTTGTAAAGTTGAAGTAATAATAGAACCTACCTCTTATAGTCAATGTGAGAAATAGGTTAATACATTCAAAGCTCTTAGATCAGGAAATGTCCTATAGCAATCATTCAATAAGTTGTCATCAACATCACAATTTTTATCACTATTACAATTATTAATCATCTTGGAAAAGGAGACTCAGTGAAGGAATTCCTCCTTAGTCAAATGTGTCTAAACACGAGTCACTTTTGATCAGAGATAGCTTTGAAAGTTTATTCTGATAGCCTTAAACCAAATGGATTGTATGTTGTAGAACTAAAACTAGAAATGGGAAAAGCAGTGGTGTTTGCAGTGTATCAGTTGAGAAATGATGCAAGAAAAGCCTTAACCAATGTTATTACAGTGTGGAGAGAGGAAAGAGAGGAATAAAAGGGATTTTAGTGAGAAAACTTACAATGATATGGTTATCAATTAAGTGTATAGGTATTCAGGGATACCTGCTAGGTTTCTGACTGGATAGTATGGTGATTTATCATTCATTAAATCAGGAAATGTAGGAAGGGCAGATGGTCTGAAGGAGAAGATGAGGAGCAGAATCTCTGCAGATGTAAAGTGACTGCTAAACGGTGGATATGGAGCTGAGAAGAAATTCTGGAGAATTATCAGTAAACATAAGTGTTAGATTAAATCATGGGACTGTACTATCAAAAGAGTATGTGTAGTGCAAGAAGAATAGAAGGTCTGTGATGGAATCCATAGAAAGTACCAAAAATTAAGAGAAGGGTATAAATACTAAAAAAATAAAATAAAATAACATTACACACATTGTCTTTAGAGACATGAGGAAAAGGAAGTGACAGTTTCACCTTAAAATTTAAATCAGAAAGCCCCACTGCCTTTGATCAGGACAAAACATTTTGATTGTGTTATGAAAACCAAGCTATCACATAAGGATGTAATATTGTTTCTACCATGCTACTCCTTGATCATCCTGCTTCTGCATACTGTTCTTTTTCTTCTTCATACACATCAAGTTTGTTCAAAACAAACTTGAAGCATTTGAACTTGTTGCTCATTTTGCCAGGAGTGACTTCTGCTAGACTTTGTGATATTTTTCAGCTCAAAAATAAACTTTCCAGAGAGGCCTTCTCTGATCTATCTATCTAGAATAATTCCTACTTCACAATCCCCTCTCCCAGTCCTTCTCTGTCAAGCTACCCTGTTGTGTTATCATCATATTGACACTGATGTTTATCTGTTACTTCTTTGTCATCTATTTTCCCACATTTGAATAACACTTTCATGGGAACAAGGGCCTGCTCTATCTTGTTCATCACTGGATCTCCTGCTCCTAGAAAGTATCTGGTGCACAAAAAAGTTAATTGAATATTTGATGAATAAATGGATGCATGAAATAGTGAGAATGGTCAGCAGTAGGTAGATGAAAACTCACAAAAAAGTTACATTACAGCATTTCAAAGGAAAACTAATGGTGTCTAAAATCAGTAGGTTTTTTATTGAATTTAGCATAAAGGTTAGAGATGAAACTTGTTGGAATAGTTTCAGTAGAATATTAGAAGCAGAATTCAAATACATAGCTGTCAGGAGTAAAAGAAAACAAATGAGTGAAGAAAACAAATGGACTCTATCCTTTCAAAAAGTTGGACTGTACAGAAAGGAAGAAGATAAAGAAATATTTAGAAGAGTACCTTTTTAAAAGTTATGTAAACAAGCAAACAATCCAGAAACAAGTTAGAGTATTAGAGACATATATGAAAGCTATAAGGTCAGTGTTTTTGTTTTGTTTTATTTTTAGTTTGAAATATTTTTGAACTTAGAAAGTTGCAAGAGTAGTTCAAAGAACTTCCATATTTTTCATGTACAGGCCTCATTCAAGTTTCAGCAATTATCCCATATCATCTTTACAGCAAAAAGATCCAATCCAGAATCTTGTGTTATACACAGTTATCTTGTAATACTAGACCTTTTCATTATGAAGAGTTCCTCAGACTTTTCTTGACCTTTATCACTTTGATATTTCTAACGATCACAGAGCAGTCATTTTGTAGCATGTCCCTCAAATTGATTTATCTGTTTCTTTATGACTAGACCCAGGAAATACTGTTCAGCTGGAAAATCACAGAAAAGATGCTGTTCTTTTCTCGTTGCTACCTATTAAGTAATACATGATAATGACCTATCTCATTACTGGTGATTTTAATTTTTATTATTTAATTTTGTAACTGGAAGATCAGTTTTTACCCAATTTAGTCTCATATTTAATTAGTAAATATTTTGTGGGGAGGAACTTAAAATTATACAAAATTCTGTTTCTTATCCAATTATCATTCATTGTTTTTAAGCATCTATTGGAATGTATTTCTTGAATTATCAATACTGCAATGGTTGCCAAAAGGCAATACTTCTAATTCCAGCTTTCTTCATTTGTTAGCTATCATTCTATTGTAGATTCCTTCTATTTCTTTCTTTTTATCAATGTAAACTCATGAATTGCTACTTTATTCGTTTGGTTGTGAATGTTACTATCACCATTTACTTTGATGCTTAAATTTGGACCTTGTGATTTTTTTTAATAGAAATAATTTTGGAGTTTGTACTGTGGTACAGTGGGTTAAGGATCCAGTGCTGTCTCTATGGTGGCATGGGTTCCATCCCTGGCTTGGCACAGTGGATTTAAGGATCCAACAATACCACAGCTATGGCATAGGTCACAGCTGTGGCTCTGATTAGATCCCTGGCCTGGCAACTTCCATGTGCTTCAGGGGCAGCCAAAAAAGAAAAAACAAATTTTCATATTCATATGTATGAATATAAAACAAATTTTAATATTCATATATATATGAATAATTTTGAATGCTCTGTGCTTTTGGAAAATGACCCAATAGAACAATGACTTTGAGCCTTGGCTGTAATCAAAGTCATTTGAAGAGTTTTTGAATACCCTAGTGCCCAGGCAACACCTCATGCCACTTATAGAAGAATTTTTGGAATTCTAACTCAGCAAAAAATATTTTTTAAGCTCTTACTGATTCCAACCTGAAACCAGGTTAAAGAAGCACTGAAGTGCTAGAGGCATGGTAGGAATTCAGTAGAGATGAGAGATAACTGATAAATGACATGTATATGAAGATTAGAAAAAATTTAATTCATATGCCAGGAGGAGAAATTTGCCTTGGAAAGGAGGCCATGAGAGCATAAATATAAGAGCAGGTTCCAATTTATTTTCAGTGGGTGGGGGGATAAGAAGTTGAAGGATTTCCCATGTAGTAACTTTTATTCTGTGAAGAAACAGGTGAAATTGTATGTTAAGATTCAGAGTAAATGGTGGTGGAGACTGATGAGGCTTAACATAGCTATTGTGAGGAGTTAGAAAGTTATATAACTATACAACAGTGAGATCCTATTGAAGTGTTGAAGACCCCTTCTTGGCGGCTAATACAAAATTGGTGCTATTTTTTCCTTGTGTTTGCATTTAGTCAAGTAGATGTGAAATGATGAGAGGTTCAGAAACCAAAGGGCTAAGTTGAATCACGGGGGGTTAGAATTCACAGAGAAGTTGAATATAGGAAGGATCAAACTGTGGGAATGTGACTACTGTTAAAGACATGAACATATTCTAAATATCTTTAACAGCAGTGGTTGGATTTTCAGGCTTTGTGGCAAGAATTGTATCTGGAGCCTCGAATTATTTTCAGGAGTCATCTTTTTCTTCAGTAGGTCAAAAGTGGA
Source organism: Sus scrofa (assembly GCF_054392235.1). Classification (NCBI taxonomy): domain Eukaryota; kingdom Metazoa; phylum Chordata; class Mammalia; order Artiodactyla; family Suidae; genus Sus; species Sus scrofa. The sequence goes on from NC_139389.1 coordinate 79,629,166, forward strand.
AAATTGATGTGTGTTATTCTGTTTTGCATATGTTGTGCTTAGGGGCTTGCCATGTGAGGACATCTGAAGTATGTCACCACTGGCTTTTATCTGAGCTTCTATCTGTATAACTTGTGATTTCATGTTTTTGACATGTAAAGTTTCTTAGCTTTATCCTTTTATACTGATTGTGATTCTTCATCTTTTTTTCTTTTTCTTTCTTTCTTTTTTTTTTTTTTTAAGGGCCACCCCTGCATATAGATAGGGGTAAAATCAGAGCTGCAGTGGCCGTGGCCTGCCAACCTATGCCACAGCCACAGCAATGCGGGATTCAAGCCGCATCTGCGACTGACACCAAAGCTCATGGCAATGCCAGATGCTTAATTCTCTAAGCAAAGCCAGGGATTGAACCCACATCCTCATGGATACTAGTTGGGTTCGTCATCCACTGAGCCACAATGGGAACTCACTGATTCTTCAGCTTTTTGACTTCAGTTCATCTTTGTTTTAGTTTTCATCATGGTTAGGTATATCCTACCCAAACCCTTCCAGGGAGATAAACTTCATGGGAGGCTATTTTAGGGAAACTATCATGCAACTAGCTCTAATTACAATCCATTCAAAAAAAATATGCCCTTCAGTTTACTCTTTTCAAAATAAACCTTTCACAAGAAGATTGATTTTTATTTTCTGGGGTAAGAAAATAAGTATTTCAGTAAAGGTCTCAGTCACAGTTTGATACTCATAACAGGTATAAGATTTCAAGTGTGTGAGTATAGCCATAACATTACAGCATTAAAATATTTCTTCATTATTTGTGACTCTCTTATAAAATGATAAAAATTCCATTGTGGTAAAATAGAATTGTTTTATGTAAAAACAAAACCACTTTTAAGCTGCTTTTTTTTTTTTTTTTTTGTCTTTTTGCCATTTCTTGGGCCGCTCCCGCTGCATATGGAGGTTCCCAGGCTAGGGGTCCAATTGGAGCTGTAGCTGCTGGCCTACGCCAGAGCCACAGCAATGTGGGATCCAAGCCGTGTCTGTGACCTACACCACAGCTCACGGCAATGCCGGATTGTTAACCCACGGAGCAAGGGCAGGAATCGAACCTGCAACCTCATGGTTCCTAGTCGGATTCGTTAACCACTGCACCATGACGGGAACTCCTTAAGCTGCTTTTGTAAAAATTTTGAACAGTTGGTAAATAGGAGAATATAATGAATAATCGCATATGTAACTGAATAAAAGAAAACTAATTAAGATAAATATTGGAGAAAACCCCTTAAACTCAGTATCAAAGCATGTGATAAAAAGTCAGGGTAGCAATAAAGCCACACTATTACTATTGTAGGCAGTTATAGTGCTTCTAAACTACACACAGTTCTGGCAGCCTTGACTTGAGGGCAATGGTACAAAACAAGCTAGGCTCTTGAGAGTATAAAGGATGGAGAAATGGGGAAAGGCATGAGCAGCCAGGATGAGGGCTGTCCAACTGGTCAGGTTGTACAACTAAAGCAGCTGGTTGCCCCAAGGCAAGAGTCTAGAGAACATAGCAAGTTTAGGCAGGATTCAAGTGGGAAGTCCAATATGATAATCTAGGCACACTAGGGAAAAGTTAGAGCCAAGGAAACAGTTCAGAATCAGCAGGAAAATGGTGAGCCGTTTCTCCCATCAGTGGATAGGCAACAGTAACTTTGGAGAAAGAAAGTTAGGTGCTTGTGTGGTTACCAAGGCCCTAGATTTATTGTTTCCCTTAGTTCTTTGAGTACTAATCATTTCCAGTTGAAAACCATGAACCTTAGTTCAGATGTGAACATCAAAGGTCTCAAGCTATTCTCAGGAAACTTGGGGCTGTGAAATAATTACAAGAGTAGCTATGTCTCCTGTATTGACGCTGTTAGAAGTGATAGTGGCCTTAATGTCACAAAGAGTCAAAAAGAAAGTAAACTGGCAACTGTTGAGCTGAATTCAGAATTTTGAAAAAAAGAATGCAGAATACAATGGAACTTTTCAAAAGAAATATTTTCTGGATAGGTGTTAACACTTTGCTACCTGCCCCCAAATCAAAGTATAAATTCCTGCCACAACCTGCTTTTATATTTGAGTGTTATTCTTGATTGCTGCTTAGAGTTGGGGCTTTATAGGCATATTTTTAATAAAGTGAAATTGAGTTAAGAACCATGTAAATTTCACTTGTATGGGACTTCGTGGGAAATGCTTACCTGTTCTAGGTTGGAATCAAAGACCCGTTTTGCACCTAATCTTGTCCATATCTTTCTCTCCTCCTCACTGTTCCCCTTCTAAACATGGATCCACAAACATACAAACATTTCACTTTGCGACTAGCAAATGCAAAACATGACACATTCTGATTACTCAATTCTTAAGTACTTTACTATTTTTCACTAATATATTTTAACTGATTCATATTGGGCTTAGTTTTAATAGTTTTTAATAAGATTGGCATCTCTTTAGAAATTTTTGTCTTCATATTTATTTTAATTTAGGAGTCCATCTCAAAGAAAACAAGGAAATAATATCTTCAGATTATTTGTCTTAATTGATGTGCTACCTTCCAGGATTCTGTCTGAAAACCCAGGGTTTTTTTTTTTTTTTTTTTTTTTTTGAGATTTATATATCTGTGAGTTTTAGAAATATTTAGGTTAAGAAAATACTGTTTTTAATGCAAGCCTAATTTAATGGAATGCATATTTTTATCTAAACAAACTTTATTAATTAGCTTAAATTCTAACTATTGATCTTTGTATGTAAATCTTCTGGAGTGAGGTTTTTAAAAAATAATGCCGTTTTTCTATTTTTTGATCTATTAGACTTCTTTCTTGATATTTAATTTGTTAAATATCAGAATTATCTCAGGGATAAAACTGTCACTGTATGCAGATGACATGATACTATACATAGAAAACCCTAAGGACTCAACCCCAAAACTACTTGAACTGATTCATAAATTCAGCAAAGTAGCAGGATATAAGATTAACATTCAGAAGTCAGTGGCATTTCTGTATACCAGCAATGAAATATTAGAAAAGGAATACAAAAATACGATACCTTTTAAAATTGCACCTCACAAAATCAAATACCTTGGAGTACACCTGACCAAGGAGGTAAAGGACCTATATGCCGAGAACTATAAACCTTTAATCAAAGAAATCAAAGAAGATGTAAAGAAATGGAAAGATATTCCATGTTCCTGGATTGGGAAAATCAATATTGTAAAAATGGCCATACTACCCAAAGCAATCTATAGATTCAATGCAATCCCTATCAAATTACCCAAGACATTTTTCACAGAACTAGAACAAACAATCCAAACATTTATATGGAACCACAAAAGACCCAGAATCGCCAAAGCAATCCTGAGAAACAAAAACCAAGCAGGAGGCATAACTCTCCCAGACTTCAAGAAATACTACAAAGCCACAGTCATCAAAACAGTGTGGTACTGGTATCAAACAGACAGACAGACCAATGGAACAGAATAGAGAATCCGGAAATAAACCCTGACACCTATGGTCAATTAATCTTTGACAAGGGAGGCAAGAACATAAAATGGGAAAAAGTCTATTCAGCAAGCATTGCTGGGAAACCTGGACATCTTCATGCAAAGCAATGAAACTAGAACACACCCTCACACCATGCACCAAAATAAACTCCAAATGGCTGAAAGACTTAAATATACGACAGGACACCATCAAACTCCTAGAAGAAAACATAGGCAAAACACTCTCTGACATCAACATCATGAATATTTTCTCAGGTCAGTCTCCCAAAGCAATAGAAATTAGAGCAAAAATAAACCCATGGGACCTCATCAAACCAAAAAGCTTTTGCATAGCAAAGGAAACCAAAAAGAAAACAAAAAGACAACTTACAGAATGGGAGAAAATAGTTTCAAATGATGCAACTGACAAGGGCTTAATCTCTAGAATATATAAACAACTTATACAGTCCAACAGCAAAAAAGCCAACAACGCAATGGAAAATGGGCAAAAGACCTGAAGAGACATTTCTCCAAGGAAGATATACAGATGGCCAGCAAACACATGAAAAAATGCTCAACATCACTGATTATAAGAGAAATGTAAATCAAAACTACCATGAGATACCACCTCACACCAGTCAGAATGGCCATCATTACTAAATCCACAAATAACAAGTGCTGGAGGGGCTGTGGAGAAAAGGGAACCCTCCTGCACTGTTGGTGGGAATGTCAGCTGGTACAGCCACTATGGAGAACAGTTTGGAGATACCTTAGAAATCTATACATAGAACTTCCACATGACCCCGCAATCCCACTCTTGGGCATCTATGCGGACAAAACTCTACTTAGAAGAGACACATGCACCCGCGTGTTCATTGCAGCACTATTCACAATAGCTAGGATATGGAAACAACCCAAATGTCCATCCACAGATGATTGGATTTGGAAGATGTGGTATATATACACAATGGAATACTACTCAGCCATAAAAAGAATGACATAATGCCATTTGCAGCAACATGGATGGAACTAGAGAATCTCATACTGAGTGAAATGAGCCAGAAAGAGAAAGACAAATACCATATGATATCACTTATAACTGGAATCTAATATCCAGCACAAATGAACATCTCCTCAGAAAAGAAAATCATGGACTTGGAGAGTAGACTTGTGGCTGCCTGATGGGAAGGGGAGGGAGTGGGAGGGATCGGGAGCTTGGACTTATCAGACACAACTTAGAATAGATATACAAGGAGATCCTGCTGAATAGCATTGAGAACTTTGTCTAGATACTCATGTTGCAACAGAAGAAAGGGTGGGGGAAAAAATGTAATTGTAATGTATACATGTAAGGATAACCTGACCCCCTTGCTGTACAGTGGGAAAATAAAAAAAAAAAATTAAAAAAAAAGAATTATCTCAGGAAAATTTTAACTGCCATTGATGAAAATGAAACCTCAACAGATTTTGTAATTTGGTTTTCTAGGCATATCTAGAGTGGTAATTAAAGGTAAGAGTGCTAATTAATCTATAAACATTTTCTGTAATTCGGAATCAGGCCATTGGATAGTCAACTGTAATCTTATCTGAAATAATACTACAAATACTAAAATCATAAGAAATAGGGGGAGGGCATTTTCCATTACAGGGGTTTCAACAACTTTTTAAAAACGAAGTTGAGAAAATAATTTACTCTGTTGCCCAAGCTTTCTCCTTTATAACTCTCAGTTTAATGAACTTCATAGAGTTGCCTTTTTTTTCTTTAAATTTTGGTCAATTGCATTAACAATAGGTTGCGGAAGCCGCTCCCACGGCATATGGAGGTTCCCAGGCTAGGGGTCGAATCGGAGCTGTAGCCACCGGCCTACGCCAGAGCCACAGCAACGCGGGATCCGAGCCGCGTCTGCAACCTACACCACAGCTCACGGCAACGCCGGATCCTTAACCCACTGAGCAAGGGCAGGGACCGAACCCGCAACCTCATGGTTCCTAGTCGGATTCGTTAACCACTGCGTCACGACGGGAACTCCGTGTTAGGAGGTATTCTAAGTGTTCGATGGATGTTAATTCAGTTAATCCTCATGAGGTGCCAATGATTTATACCCTATTATTATCTTCATTTTACAAATGAAGAAACTGAAGAATAGAGAGGTTAAATAACTCCCATGGTCACAGAACCCAGGATATTTTACATGAGATCTCTCCATGTGCTATAAGTTTAGTAGGATTAACCAATAATGAAAAATAATCAGGTCATTTATTTCTGTGATGTAAGACATTAACTTGATTTTGATTAATTGGCATTTAATGATATATAACTTAAACACAGAACTCTGAATTATTACTTAAATTATTAAACTGGTTTATAATATACTTTTAGTTATTCATAGTGTAATGTGCACAGTTTCCTCAAGGCCTTTTTCTTCTCCCTCTCCTCCCTTCCATCCAGCTATTGCTTTAAATTCCCACATATCCCGACTAGAACAGATAATAATCGATTTGAACTCAACGTATGGGGAACAAGGCCTTTATCTAGTATCCAAGATTAGTTCCCACAAAGAATAAAATGAACTAACCAGCTTCACAATGATAGAAGACTTTTGAATAAAGGAAGAAGCGTGTACAGCTGTAACTAATTACAAATTTGGGCTTCACTTTTGTTAACAGCAGACTAATGTTTGCTTACAAAGCATTTGTTGCAAATAAATAGCTTTAATAAGTGGGCAAAAAAGACAGTAAGCAATCCAATGCCGGGGGTAATTACAGCTATGTTTACAAAAGCCGCAAACGCAGTATATAATTATCTTAATATGAAAAATGGAGATTATCTCATATTTTAAGCTCTTTATTAGGAATAATTCTAACATTTGAATATGCTAGTATTTGAACAGTTGTCTGATTCTGACTTAATTCTCTTGATTTGCTACTTTATATAATACATAGGAATACAAAATAATACAGCCTCAATGAATAAATCCTTATTCATGAATAAGATATTTGAAACACACTTGATCATAGATTTGTAGCTTTAGTTTGATATGATTTCCTAAATTAAGGATAGTATAGAAAGTATATTAAGAGCTCATTTAGTTCATCACAGGTTAAACTACACACAAACCATCCCCTGTACTACTCTTCCCTCCCCAATAAAGATACCAACACTTTTTATTCTGCTATGATAACATCAGTGTAGAGCTGCTGCATTACATTACAAGACTGATAAGGAAGCTAAAGCAGCATAATAATGGAATCACAGGTAGAAATTCTGTGTGATCTGAATTGGACTTTGTCGTGAAAGGGAAACAGGATTATTGCAGAAGATAATTATACATTGACTGTCATTTAATAGTAATATAACTGAATTTGACATTCTGGTAAACAAATCCAAAATCATCCATAAAAAGCTTCTGTTTATCCACTCAAAATTCTACACACAAATGTTTATAGTAGCTTAATTCATAATTGCCGAACTTTGGAAGCAATCAAGATGTCTCTCAAGAGGTGAATAAATAAAGAAATGTTGTACATCCTTACAATGGAATGTTATTCAACAATAAAAAGAGGTGAGCCATCTAGTCACAAAAAAACCTGGAGGAAACTTAAATGCATACTGCTAAGTAAAAGAAGCCAATCTGAAATGACTATATATACTGAATGATTCCAATTTATATGGCATTTTGGAAAAGGCATAGCTATGGCAACTGATAAAGTTTAGGGGTTGCCAGGGATTCAGGAGATGAGGAGAGGAATGACTAAGTAAAACACGGGATTTTTAGTTCAGGGAAACTATTTTGTATGATACTGTAATGTTGAATACATGGTACATATCATTCTGTTTATCAAAACCCTATAGAATGTTCAACACAATAATTGAACCATAATATCAACTATGGATTTTAGTTATAAATGGTGTATTAATATTGGTTCATCAATTACAAAAAATATACCATGTTAATAATGGAATCTTGGATGTGTGCCAAGGTGGGAAGGGCAGAGCGTATGAGAACTCTATTTCCACTCAAGTTTTCTGCCAACTTAAAGCTGCTCCAAAGAAATCGTTTATCAATTTTAAAAACCTAGGCTTAATTTTAAAGAAAAATGGAAGGGAATATATTTAAAACCCAATAATAGGAGGTCTGAAATACCTTACTAAGTAAGGTAAAATCAATTTAAAATCATTCTGGTAAGCAGTGCCTACATTTTCTCCTAAACTCTTATTATGATGTCTTTTTTTTTAATTACAGGAAAAACTAACATTTAAAACACTGAAAATGCATATCGATTTCAATCAATACTCTATGATTCTATTAATAGTCTTTTATTGCCAGAAGCTATTATTGTTATTGTTACATAAAAGCATAGTGAAAAGGAAAGAGAAAAGAATCAGACACTTATTATTTTTCCCTAGAAGTAGGGAGGCAAAGGGAAGGTGACACTTAGTGATAAAAGTAAGAAGTATGTTTTAAATTAGACACCAAAATCAAATAATATATTTTTTTTTGTCTTTTTAGGGCCGCACCCATGGCATATGGAGGTTCCTGGGCTAGGGGTCCAATCAGAGATGTGGCTGCTGGCCTACACCACAGCCACAGAAACACTGGATCTGAGCCCTGTCTGCAACCTACACAACAGCTCAGGGTAACATGGGATCCTTAACCTGCTGAGCAAGTTTAGGTATCTAATCCGCATCCTTGTGGATGCTAGTCGGGTTCATTGACTACTGGGCCACAATAGCAACTCCTGAAATAATATTTTTAAGTGACTTTATTTTTTTTTATTATTATTATTATTTTTTTGGTCTTTTTTTTTTTTGCTATTTCTTGGGCCACTCCCGTGGCATATGGAGGTTCCCAGGCTAGGAGTCTAATCGAAGCTGTAGCTACTGGCCTACGCCAGAGCCACAGCAATGTGGGATCCGAGCCGCGTCTGCAACCTACACCACAGCTCACGGCAACGCCGGATCCTTAACCCACTGAGCAAGGGCAGGGACTGAACCCGCAACCTCATGGTTCCTAGTCGGATTCGTTAACCACTGCGCCACGACGGGAACTCCTTAAGTGACTTTAAATTGCAACAACTATGCAAACAACTGGATAATAGAAATTTTATATGCAAAAAATAGAACAGCCATTAAATTAAAAGTTTTCCTCAATTTTTAAAAGAAATACGGTAAAGAAAAAATTTCAGTTCAAGATAGCCTTTAAAACAGATACCATTGCAATATTAGATTACAAATTAGGACATGGACAAACTGTTCTAGACCTAATTAGTAAACTAAATGAAGACAGATTACCTGGTGTATATGATACTTGAAGTTTTAAAGGAAATTTTTTGCTTGATAATATGAAATTCTTTAAAATAGCAAGAGCTTCACTGGACCTCAGAATACCAATTTGTAGGGCTGTCAAATAAAATTTAGGATGCCTAGTGAGATCTAATTTCAGATAAATGCCATTTTTTTAATATAAAGACATCCCATGAAATATTTGGGGCATATTATTTTTAATTAAAATTTAATTGGATTTATTTTTATTTTTTTGAAATCTGGCAACCTGACATTTTGCCAAACTTGCATTTTTACAAGCCTTGAAAAATGTAGAATTTAATTGCGTAAATGTAATTCTTACCCATATTCATTTTTGAAATTGTCAAAAATAATGTTTTAAATGCTACTTCTTCTGTAAGATTCTGTATTCATAGAGGATATACAGATGAAGTGTAGGCAGATGATTATAACAGACCTAATGGAATATTATTTTAATTTGATGTAAAATTGCATGTAAAGGGGCAACTGTTGTATGTGATTGATGTAGGCTTTCAAGAAATCTTTGATAAATGTCCACAGCAAAAGCTATTTAAATAAAAATAGCTGTCAGAAGCTAAGGGGCATCTCTTACAAAGAGCAATCAAATAGAAAGGATAAATAGACACTTTTCTGGCAGGAGCAGCATAAGTATCGACAGAGAAATTCACTAGAGATAAGGATTTGGCCAGTTTCACTTAGCATTTATATGCACTATCTGTTAGAAGAAATGCACAATAAAATTCCCAACTTTGATTGAAATGCCAAGCTTTTGAGGAGGAACAAGATTTTTGGACCACTGTGAAAGTAGTCAAAACATGTGGTAAATGAATTCCATTGCTGGCTGTTTCAATGTAATGTCTTACATGAACAGAGACTTAAACTGTATATTTTTAGGTTAATAGTCTCCAAACTACTTGTTTTGAAGGGTACTGGGGAAAAATTATCAGGATTAGTTGAAAAAAGTAGACCTCTATACCACCATTACCAGAAACATCAAGTGCAAGTCTTAATAACATAAGGCACATTATAAATTTTAAAATATTATTCTACACCTACATTAATTCATAGTAAATTTATCTGTGGATTTTAATTCAAGCTAATGCATCTAAAGAAAGATTTAATAAAATTAAAGCCTGTTTAAGAAAGTGGGGATGATCCAACACTCTAATATTGTTGTCACAAATGACAGAATTTTCTTTTTTAAGGCTAATATTCCATTCCATTTTCTTTAATTACTCAACCCTCTATAGATATTTAGGATGTCATGTCTTTGCTATTGTGAATAATGCTGTAATGAACATGGGAAATCAGATGTCTCTTAAAGATCTTAATTTCAATTATTTTGGGTATATATCTAAAAGTAGGATTGCTCCTTTTATGACAGTACTTTTTTTTATTTTTTATTTTTATTTTTTTTTATTTTTAGAGCCACACCCACAGTATATGGAAGTTCCCATGCTAGGGGTCAAATCATCAAATCAGAGCTACAGCTGCCAGTCTACACCACAGCTACAGCAATGATGGATCCTTAACTCCCTGAGCGAGGGATTGAATTGCATCCTCACAGATCCTAGTTGTGTTTGTTAACTGCTGAGCCATGAAGGGAACTCATATTTTTAATTTTTAGAGGAACTTCCATACTGTTTTCCATAGCATCTGAACCAATTTACCTTCCCGCCAAGAGTGTATAAGGGTTCCCTTTAGTCCACATTCTTGGCAATATATGTTATCTTTTGTTTTTTTATTATAGTCACCCTAACAACTGTAAGGTAATATCTTGTGGTTCTGATCTGCATTTCCCTGATGATTGATGATGTTTGACTCTACAAATACCTGTTGTGTTTTTATATTTTCTTTGGAGGAATGACTATTCAGGTCCTTTGCCCATTTTTTAAAATCAAGTTATTTTTTTTTCTCCTATTGAGTTGTAGAAGTTCACTATATATTTTGGTTATTAACCCTTTATCACACATATGATTTGCAAATATTTTTTGCATTCATAGTTTGCCTTTTCATTCTGTTGATTATATCCTTTACTATACAAAAACTTTTTAAGTCAATATTATCCTATTTACCTATTTTTACTTTTGTTGCCTGTGCTTTTGTTTGGTGTCATATGCAAGAAATCATTGCCAAAAACAATCTTAGAAAGCTTTTCCTCTATGTTTTCATTGGGGAGTTTCACTGTTTCAGGTCTTATATTTAAGGCTTTACCTCATGTAAGTTAATTTTTTATGGTATAAGATAAGAATCCAATTTAATTCTTTCACAAGTGAATATCCACTTTTCCCAAGACTGGTTTTTGAAGAGATTATTCTTCTCCATATGTATGTGCTCTTGGAACCATTCTGAAATTCATTTGACCATATATGTAGAGGTTTATTTATGCAGTCTCTATTCTTTTTCAATGGCTTTATGGCTAATTTTACTCCATTTTCATACTGTTTTGATTTTTGTAGCTTTGTAATATGTTTTCACATCTGAGCATGTGGATGCCTCCAACTTTATTCTTCTTCCTGAAGATTGTTTTGGTTATTTGTGGTCCTTTGTGGATCCATATAAGTATTAGAATTGTTTTTTCTATTTCTGTGACAAATTCCACTGGGATTCTAATCAAGATTATATTGAATCTGTAGACCACTCTGGGTGCTGTGGACATTTTAACAATATTAAGTATTCGATGATGAATGTGAGATATCTTTTATTTGTTTTTAAATTACTTTGATGAATTATTTCTAGTTTTCAGGAATAAGTCTTTTATCTCCTTGGTTAAATTTATTTGTAAGTGTATTAATCTTTAAGATACCATTGTAAGTGGGATTATTTTCTTAATTTCCTTTTCAGATTGTTTTATGTTTTGTATATCAAAAGGCAACTAATGTTTGTATATTTATTTATATATTGCAACTTTACTGAGTTTTTTTAGCTCTCACAGGATTTTTTGTGGAATCTTTAGGTATTTATGCATATAACATCATGTCATTTGCAAACAGAGATAATTGTAATTCTTCCTATGTATTTGGATGCTTAATATCTTTTTCTTACTTAATTTTTCTGACTAGGACTTCCAGTACTGTGTTAAATAAAAGTGGCAAGAGGAGGCGTTCTTGTCTTGTTCCTGATCTTAAAGGGAAAACTTACATCTTTTCACTGGTGAGTGAAAACAACCTGTGGGCATGTTGTGTATGGTCTTTATTATGTTAATTTCCTTCTGTTCCTAATTTGTTAAGTGTTTTTATCATGATATTATTTTTTTCAATCATTTTTTTGCATCTATTGATATGATCATATGTTTTGTTTTCCATTCTTTAAATGTGTTTTTTCACATTGCTTGATTTTAATATGGTGATCCACTTATATTCCAGGGCTACATTTCACTAGATCATGGTGTATGATACTTGAATGTGTGGTTGAATTCAGTTTGCTAATACTCTGTTGAAGATTTTTACATCTATATTCATCAGGAATACTGGCCTCTAGTTTTCCTTTTTGTAGTGTCCTTATCTGGATTTGGTATTAGGGTAATACTACTCGTCTTATAAAATGAGTTTGGAAGTGTTTCCTCCCATTCAGTTTTTTGGGAAGAGTTCGAGAAGTCTTGGCATGAATTTTTCTTTAAATCCTTGGTAGAATTAACCTTTGAAGTCACCTTTTCTGGGCTTTTCTTTTTGTTTTGTTTTCTTTACTAATAAATCTTCTTACTAGTAATTACTCTGTTCATATTTTTAAATTTTTCATGATTAAGTCTTGGTAGATTTTGTTTCCTGGAATTTATCTTGTTCTTCTATGTTGTTCAATTTTTTATGTATAACTTATTCATAATAGTTTCTCAGGCTCTTTTCCTTTATTTAATTGTTGGTTTTCTTTGAGTCTTCTATTGCTTTTCTTAGTCTAAAGTTTTGTCAATTTTGTTAATATTTTCAAGAAAACAACTTCTAGTTTTATATTTTTCTGTTGTTTTGCAACTCTCCATGTGATTTATTTCCATTCTAATATTTATCATTTAATCTGTTTTGTAAGTTTGAGCTCAGTTCTTTTATTGTTCTCTCGAGGTCTGAAGTTAGGTTTTTACTGGAGGTAATTTTTTTATTTTTTAACGTAAGTATTTATTTTCATAAACATTACTAAATACTGCTTTTGCTGCTTCCAACAAGTTTTGGTATGTTATATTTTCATTTTTGTCTTGGAATATTTTTAATTTTTCCTTTTGATTTCTTCTTTCATCCAGTGTTGGTCAAGAGTATGTTATTTAATTTTCACATAAATGTGTTTCCTCATTTTCCTTATATTATTGAATCATAATTTACTTCATTGAATGAAAAGAAACTTGAGATAATTTCAACTGTCAATTTATTAAGACTTCTTTTGTGATATAACACATAATCTATCCTATGAAATGTTCTTTGTGTGCTTTAGAAAAAATACATATTCTTCCCCAGCTCTGGGGAAGAATGCATTGTAAAAGATTGTTGGCTTAGTATGTTGCTGTGTATTTCTCCTTTCATATTTGCCAGTGTTGCTTTATATAGTTGCTCTGATATGGGATATATATATGTTATAATTGTTATGTTTTCCTATTGAATTGACCCTTTTATCATTATGATGGCTTTTTTTCTTGGGACTTTTTTACTTAAATTCTATTTTGTTTGATATAAATATAACCATTCCTCATCTATTCTGGTTACCATTTGCATGTAATATCTTTTTTAATGTCTTTACTTTAAGACCATAGTTTTTCTGTCGTCGTTTTTTCCCTTTTTAGGGCCACACCCACAGCATGTATAGGTTCCCAGGCTAGTAGTCTAATCAGAGTTACAGCTGCTGGCCTACCCCAGAGCCATAGAAATGCCATATCCAAGTTGCATCTGTGACCTATACCACAGCTTCTGGCAATGCTGGATCCTTAACCCACTGAGTGAGGCCAAGAATCAAACCCACAACCTCATGGTTCCTAGTCGGATTCATTTACACTGTCCCATGACAGGAACTCCAGATCATGGTTCTAAAGTCTCTTGTAGATAATGTGTAGGTGGAATTTACTGTTGTTTTATTTCTTTAGCTACTTTATTTTGATCATGGAGTTTAATCCATTTACATTTAAAATAATCATTGATGATAAAGTTTATTATTGCCATTTCATTAATATTTTTTGTCTGTAATACAGTTACTTTTTTTTCCCTTCTCTTCTTCTCTTGTCTTCTTTTCTGATTTGGTGATTTTTTTAAATATTGATATGTTTTGATTCTTTTCTACAGTTATTTTTTGTATCTTCTTTGAGTATTTTCTTTGTGGTTACCCTGAGTCTTACATAAAAGATCTTATAACAGTTTATTTTAATATAATAATATTTTAACTTTAATTATAAACAAAACTCTACACTTTTACTTCTACCCTATTATAACACTTTGTTGTTGATATCATAATTTACATCTTTTTTTTTTTTTTTTTTGGCTGCACCTATGCATGTGAAAGTTCTTGGGCTAGGGATCAAACCTGAGCCTTAGCAGTAACAACGTCAAATCCCCAAATGGTAGGCCACCAGGGAACTCCTGTATCTTTCATATTATACTTACACTACCAGATTTGCTTAAAGTTATTATTGATATCTTTATATTCTGAGTTTTATACCAAAATTAAAAGTACAGTGTTGCTTCATTTTATATTTGTCTATATATTTGTCCTTAATGGTGAGATTTATACTTTCATATGCTATTGTTTTGCTGTTTAGGATCCTTTCCTTTCAATCTGAAGAATATTCCTTAGTAATTCTTGTAAAGCAGGTCTAGTAGTTACAGATTCTCTCAGTTTTTGTTTCTCTGGGAAAGACTATTTCTTTTATTTTCATTTTAAAAAATTTTATTGAAGTATAGTTGATTTATGATGTTGGTTAATTTCTGCTATCAGCAGAATGATTCAGTTGTGCATGTATACATATCTATTATTTTTAAAATTATTTGCCCATATAGGTTCTCACAGAAGATTGACTAGAGTTCCCTGTGCTATATAGCAGTTCTCTGTTGACTGTCCATTTTATATACAAGGGTGTGCATAAGCCATCCCAAATGCCCCACCCATCACTTCTCCCAGCCTTTCCTCATTGATAAGCATAAGTTTGTTTTTGAAATATATGAGTCTCTTTTTTGTTTTTTAAATAAGGTTTTTCATATTTTTTTTTAGATTCTATGAATAAGTGACATAATATTTATTTTGTTTGACTGACTTTACTCAGTATGATAGGTCCATCCATTTTACTGCAAATGGCATTGTTTCATTCTTTTTTATGGTTGAGTAATATTCCATTGTATTATGCACCTCATCTTCTTGATCCATTCCTCTGTAGATGGACATTTAGGTTGGTTCCATGTCTTGGCTATTGGTAAATAGTGCTTCAGTGAACATTGTAGTGCATATATCTTTTCAAATTATGGTTTTCTACAGATATTTGCTAGTTACTTGTTTATCTGTTCTTTTATAGAAAATTGAACTTCTTTAAGACCATTTAAAAAAAATTGTCAGGCAATTTGTAGATCTCCAGTTCTACAAATGGAGATTAGTTACTAAACCTCCATTGGGATTAGTTACTGAAGTTTATTTTATACCTTTGGAGTTATGCTTCCTTATTCTTCATGTTTTTTATAGCTTTGCATTGGAGTATGCAGTTGAAGTAGTCACTTCTTCCAGTGTGTATGGCCTGATTTCAAGAGGGAAAGACATACACAAGATATCTTGGCTAGAGATTCTGGGTATCTCTCAAAATTTTTCTGTGGATATCACCTCTCTACATGCTCCCTCCTGGGGAGAAGTCTTAAGGTGGTATTTTTCTCTTAAACCCACAGATCTGTGCTGAGTCCTAAGATCCACCAGCTCTTCTCTAGGGTATTCTCTAAAATTCCAGGGTGTGGGTACAAGCTCCAATTCTCTCTCTATCATGAAGAAGATGTCTAAGGAACATATACCTTTTCCCTACCTTCCAAAACTGTGCCTGGTGTCAGCCATGACCTCTTCTTTTCCCTAAGCATTACACCAAGATCATGGGAAAATAGTTGGATGCTCCAACATTTTCCCTCTCCTGATGGAGCTATTCTAGTGTTGTGTTCCTTCTCTCAATATCACAGAGTTGAACTGGCTGCTGAGATCCACTCTAGCATCTGAGAACCACATGTCATTGGTGGGGATGTACACATGCCAGCTTCAGGGGCACCTTCAGACTGATTTTAGGGTACAGGGTGGGATAGCTGCTGAAGTATGTAGACAGTTCAGCTGGTAGGGTTCATAGATAGTCTGGCAGTGTTCACAAACTAGTATTTGAGATCCACATGGCAGTTCCTGTGAACTCTTACCTCTTTTCTTTGATCTTGGCTTCCCCAGATAATATAGTTATGCTTATTTCCTCAGAATTCTGGATAAGGTGAGAGACAGAAATAGACCTCTTAGGAAATGTCCTGAAAGACTGAGGAAGTTTGATGCTCAATTCACTCTTTTTGCCCTGCAGGAGAAAATAGCCAAAAGGGTCCCTCTTGGCATTGTACTATGGTGGCTTGGGGGAGGCTTGACATGGGTAAAGTGGAACTGTTCTTAATTTTTCAAAGTGGCTATTGTGTGTGTGTTCTTCTAAATGTTGGAATATTTCAGCTGTGCTCCAGTGCTCTCATAATGGATTTTCAAATATGGAGAGTTGTTAAATTGGGTTTCTGAGGGTGGATGACTGTTGGGACCTCTGTTTCCAACATTTTAATGATTTTAGTTTTTGCCCCCTTTTTAATTGGGTTGCATTGATGATTAATGTATATCATTATTAATCACTTCCAAGTATATATATGTGCTCTTACATTTGTCATTTTCCTTAGTAATTCATTTATATTTTCCCTGGTTGTTTTGTGTTGAAGATTTGAGTTTATTAAAGTTAAATTTATCAAACTATTTCTTACAATTTTTTTTTCTCCTTGTGTCCCATTGAAATTTTTTATAGTCCTAAAAAAAAATTAAAAAAAAATTTTTTTTATAGTCCTGAAATATCAATCTATAAGTTGATTCTAATTTCTTTCATAGGTGTAAAAACTTGGGTCCTCATTCACCTGGATTTTTTCTTTGTATATTGTATATGGTAGACTACATTACATAATACACACAAGAAATTTAGGATGATTAATATCCCTGGCTCCCATCTTCAAAATACCTGCCATGGTCTCAGTCATTTTGACAGCCAAACCTTGCTAAAAGGGTGGTGTTAAATATGTTTGAGAATCATTTGCCCAAGTAATCCAGAGGCTTATGTTTAATGCCAAGATGTGGACAGGTGATGAAGCCTTGAGAAAAGTTAAGATAAGAATTCAGCACGGAGATTCTCATTTAAGGCTGTGATTCTCAAGGGATACAACTTTAATGAAAGACTGTAAAAGGAAATATATCTACACTTCAGTAAAATGGGATGATAAGGAAGGTGGTCTGTTTTGGCTGTGCCCTGATATATTTCCCCTGAGGTTCTGAAACCACATGCCTTATCATAACAGATCTGGGGTTAAATTTTTTAACACTACATGATTTGTTACCCTCTGGGCAAAGAAATTAATGAAAATTTCAGACTAAGACCACTGAGAAATTTAAGGTATTTTTTAAAAAGGAAATGCATAGCTATTGCAGAAGGAAAAACCCTAACCCCCAGTTGCCCAGTATTCTTACTTCAATATTTATTGAAGATGATGCCATTTATAATCTCAAAAATACAATGAAACTGTTAATCTTGAGTTAGAGTATTAAGATACAAATAACATCAGTATTAAACCACCATGTACATCAGAAAATAAGTTGTCTGTTATGCATGAAATAAATACATAAAAAGAAGAAATTGAAAACTTTAGCAAACCCCAGAAATTATTAAAAAGGCATATATAGAAATATATATTTATAGAAAGAAAACATGTAATAATTGGAATTAAAAATCCAATAAATTAAATAATAGATTAAACAGCTAAGAAGAAAATTCATAAACTAAAGAAAGATGGCAGAAAATCATCCTAAATGCAGCACATCTATATAAAGAAACACATGCTAAGAGAAATGAAGAATAAACAGAGGTGGTTTAACATTTGACTAATGTGAATTCCAAAGGGGAAAATAAATAATAGAGAAGAGCTAATATTTGAAGAGAATAAGCAGAGAGCTTTCATATTTAAGATTTACAACACAGTAGTCTGCATCTATTAACCCCAAGCTCCCACTCCCTCCCCCTCCCCCTTGGCAACCACAAGTCTCTGTCTAGCCACTTATGTTGGAGCTTGATAATGTGAGAAAAAAGAATGTATACATGTATGTGTAACTGGGTCACCATGCTGTACAGTAGAAAAAAATAATGTATTTGGAAAATAAAAAAATAAAAATGAAAATGTATCTTAAAAAAAAAAGATTTACGATGCATATAGAGTAGAATACATAAAATAAATCCACAGTTAGATGATCAGAGTGATACTTCAGAATATAAACCAAAAAAAATGTCTTCTTGGAACTAGAGTTAAAACACTGTGCTGTGTTTTAAAATAAAAATTATCCCCTCACCCCCACAAAAAAACTCTCACCCACAAAAGCAGAAGTCAGAAGACAATAGAATAATATTAACAAAGTAATGATAGAAAATGGTGACTTAAATTCTAAGTTTAGTTAAACAGTAATTCAATATAGAGAGCAAATAAGATTCATATTTAGACAACCAAAAGCAGAAAGAATTTGCCACTAACAAAACTTCACTGGAAATACTGCTAAAGCATAAATTTAGGTAAGATGGAATTTCAACTGAGAAGGAATAAATAAGACCAAAAAGTGTTAAACAAATAGATCAGTAAATATGTGAGTGAGCTGATCTAAAGAGAAATCAGTTGTATAAAATAACAATATACTGGACAGTTTAAAACAAAATGGAAATAAAATACTGTAAAACAATAGTAGATAAGATTATGATGATGGTGTAGGAGCAGGTTGGAATTAAAACATTCTAATGACTTTATGTCATTTGGGAGAGAAGAATATCAACCTATTTTCAGTCAGTTTAGAGTAAATTCATAGATATACAGCACAGCTAACTATTGCCAATATCCTGGGAAAATAATATTTTTTAAAATGTGTGTGTACATATGACTGAGTTATTTTTATGCACAGCAGAAGTTCATACAATATTGTAAATCAATTATGCTTTAATAAAATATTATAGATAAAAAGTGTTATAAGTACCAATATAATGCGTATATTCAAATTAACAGAGTGGAAAGATGAGAAATAAATAAAGCAATTAATTGAAGGAAGAGATAAAATAGTAATACAACAAATAAATCAATATATATGTAAACTATATATTATATATAATCACAAAAATATAAATGGACTAATAAGCTCATATCTTAAAGGACTCATATTTCCATTAAATTATTATGTATGCAGAATCTAAATTTTGGCACAAATGAATCTGTTTATAAAATAGAAACAGTCTCATAGATGTAGAGAAGAGACTTGTGGTTGCCCAGGAGGAGGGTGAAGAAAGTGGGATGAACTGGGAGTTTAGGGTTAGTAGATGTAAATTATTTCATTTAGAGTGGATATACAATGAGGCCCTACTGTACAGCACAGGGAACTGTATCCAATCCCTTGGGATAGAACATGATGGAAGATAGTATGAGAAAAAGAATATATATTGTGTATATATATCTATGACTAGGTCACTATACTATACAGCAGAAATTGACACAACACTGTACTCTATACTCTAATAAAATATTTTTAAAATGCAAAAAATTATTATTTGCAGCAGTTATTCCTAATCCATTCATCTGTCAATGGACATTTGGCTTGTTTCCATGTCTTGGCTATTGTGAATGGAGCTGCAATGAACCTGCGGGTGCATGTGTCTTTTTTTAAGGAAAGTCTTGTCCAGATATACGCACAAGAGTGGGATTGCTGGGTCATATGGTAGTTCTATGTATGGATTTCTAAGGTACCTCCATACTGTTCTCCATAGTGGTTGTACCAGCTTACATTCCCACCAAAAGTGCAGGAGGGTTCCCTTTTCTCCACACCCCCTTCAGCACTTATTATTTGTGGACTAATTAATGATGGCCATTCTGACGGGTGTGAGTGGTGGGTGTCTTGTGGTAGTTTTGATTTTCATTTCTCTAATAATCAGTGTTGTTGAGCATTTTTTCATGTGCCTGTTGGCCATCTGTTGGATTAAGAAAATGTGGTATATATATACACAATGGAATACTACTCAGCCATAAAAAAGAATGAAATAATGCCATTTACAGCAACATGGATGGAACTAGAGACTGTCATACTGAGTGAAGTAAGTCAGAAAGAGAAAGACAAATACCATATGGTATCACTTCTATCTGGAATCTAATATAAGGAACAAATGAACCTTTCCACAGGAAGAAAATCATGGACTTAGAGAAGAGATTTGTAGTTGCCAAGGGGGAGGGGGAGGGAGTGGGGTGGTTGGGGAGCTTGGGGTTAATAGATACAAACTATTGCCTTTGGTATGGCTTAGCAATGAGATCCTGCTGTGTAACACTGGGAACTATGTCTAGTCACTTATGATGAAGCATGATAATGTGCGAAAATAGAATGTGTACATGTATGTGAAACTGGGTCACCATGCTGGACAGTAGAAAAAAAATTGTATTCAGCCTCTAGCCTTGGAGCTTCCATATGCTGCAGGTATGGCCCTAAAAAGACAAGATAAAAAAAAATTATGTATTCATTTACTTTGCACTCACTTTTGTGTTCCAACTTTAGCATAATTTATTTTTCTTGTTAGAGTTTCAATAGTACCTATCTACACTACCCTTCTTTAAATATATGCCTAAAAATTTTGTAAATGACTGATAGTCTGAAAGTGCCACATAATTCAACTTTAATACTTCTTGAATGCTACTTATGTGCTACCTAATGTGATAGAAATTTTTGCATGTATATTTTGTTTAATCTGTGCAATAATCTAAAGGCTGATAATCATCTCTCTTGTATATATTAGAAAAATAACATTCAGGAAAATGTGACTTAATCAAGGTCTATTCATTATTATTGTCAGTGTGCTTATCACTGTGAAGACAAGAAAAGACTTTATCTTTTCCCATGACCTCTTAGTTTAAAAGGGAAATTTATAGGCAGTGTGAGAGGTCCTGTGGAATCCCAGAGGAAGAGGACATTATTACTCTATTGGGAAGACTTAGTAAAACCTTCTCAATGGAGGTAATGTTGGATCTGAGATTTAAAGATTGTGTTACAGTTTCACCAGATAAAGGAAGGAAGGCACTCTCTACAGGAAGAGGGTCATTCACATGCATGGCATAGACAATGAAGTTTTTCTATGTAATTAGAGCACCAGTTCTCAGGAGGCAGAATCTTGACAGAATGGTAACAGAGCACTACAAATTAAGTGGAATGGTATTTTGGATTCTATTTTATAAGATTTATATTTTACTGTGTAAGAAAATGAGGAATTATTAAAAGTTTTTAAAATGAGGGATGCAAAAAGATCATGATTAAGTTTGCATTTTAGAAAGATTAGTCTGGGATGGTGAAAATATTGAGTAGAATATGAAAGGAATGAGAAATTTAGAGGCTAGATAAACTATTATACAAGTTGCAGAGGTACAATCAATAGAACTTGTGATTGAATACTTGAAGAAAATGAACAATCCAAGATGACCTAAGGAATCCACACAAAAAAAACATATTTAGAATAGGGTTAGCAGAAAAGGGAGCACCTATATATCTAAGATTGATAGAAATAGATTCTAGATTGCATGTACAGTTATTTTTTCCTTAGATATAACTTTAGTTACTCATAATGCAGTTTGAAAGCATTTCTTTTTAAAAATTTAGAAAGCAACAAATATAGAGGATGATTGTTCATAAAGAAGGTTAAGACATTGCATATGTATTGTGATGTTGCAGATTTTATAGCCCATCTCATATGCAAAGACTATCTAGGCTTTTTATGGATAAAACTATATAATCCATATGATGATGGGCTTTGAAAATTATGATCAAATGAAGCAGGTCTATATAATGGTAGATATTTTGACTAGCTTTTTGTTCTTTTTCTCTCAGAAAATTATTGCATGCATTTCATGATTTTTTATCAATTTAGAAATTCAAATGTGTGTTTCCAACCCACTGGAATTTACTAATTTCTTAAAAATTTCCTTCCCTGAACACTACTAGTATTTTACATTTAGAAAATAATATATTTAATGACTTTATGCTTAATTGTGTGTTTCATCTTTAATCCTAATAGGAATATTTTTTGGGTGGGTTCCTATACAAAGCTCTGCTCTTTCCTACGTATGTTTTGACTTAATTGAAAAGTAAGACATGCTTGTGATATCAAAAAGTATAATTTCATTACACGTAAAGGCAAATTTAGGGAATGGAATTCAACATCAGAATTGGTTCACCAACACACTTCTCCAGAGCGCTTTAACAGTCTTCTAAGAATAAAGTGTCTTACTATGGAAGGATAACTCTTATCCATGTCACTATGGCCACTGGTCTTGGTGGGTAAGGAAGGAGAAAAAACACCAAATATCCTCATGCTCTGGGCCTCTGTTAGATTAGTTCTATTCACTACAGAAACATGGACTAATTGCTGTATGCCAGCTAACTAGGAGATTTGTCTCATTTCTTGGGGAAAATAAAAGGAGTAGGGATGTTTTGAAAACCACTCCTCATAGAATGAAACATAGGGGTGAGGCAGAATCATTCCCTCCTAATGGTTGTTCTATGGTATTTATTACAATTAAAAAAAAAATCTTGGCACATGTAGGCGGGCATTCAAATGAGAGCAGTTGGTTCAAGAACTTGCTGGATCCATAGGATTACCTATGGAAAAAAATTAGATATTCTCTTCCAGACTTAATAAATCAAAATTTTAAGTAGTACCCAGAGGATCTATGCTTTTGAAGTCTCCTCAGAAACTTCTGTTTTAGACAATTACTAATTTTGTATATCAATCTCCAGTCATATAAGAAGACGAAAAACCTTTTCTGGTTATCATTATAATCATTTGTTCTGCCTATAATTACCATAATCGCTATTGTTCAATAATTCACCTTCTCCCTATTGACAAAGTATTAAGAGTTTCCTCTCTCAGACTTCTCCTAAAAATGGATAAAGGTAGCCTAAGCCCAAAGAAAGACTTTGAAATTTATATATTTGTATAGATGTCATTGAACATTCCCAGTAGGTGTTTACATAGAAATGGGATTATTTTCACAGAAAGAATAATAATAAATACACAATTCAGCATTCCTAAAATTTAACCAGTTTTTCATATTATTTCACTACTGAATTAATCAGTTTAATCTTATGGATCAATTCTTGAGTAAGAATTTAAACTAAAATCAATTTTACATGACTTTCTTTTTCTATTCTAAACTACATTTCCAAAATATGAAGCATATGTTGTAAAGAATGAGTATTGATACATTTTAACCTAATATTGTGCTCAATCTTTGATCTTCAGGTTTGAGATATTGAATATATCATTAAGAAAATTTTATAAATAATTTCATAAATTAAATTTTTTTCTTTAATATTTTAAAGACTAAATATCAAGAATGTTATTTGAAATAGCATTAAAGATTCATGTGGCATTCTTTAATTTCATTTTTGTTTAACATATGATATGAGTTGACAGAAAGATTGATGTTTTCTTGAAAAGGCATAGTTTGGGCTGTATTTCTTCTGTCCACATTGTATTATAAAATAACTGTTATGATAAGCAAAGTTTTATTTTACAAGCTGATTCAGATATAAGAAAGGCTCTCTTTAGGTCTTACCTGAGATAATGAGAGAAAAAACTCTAAAAGTGACTTGTCTGAATACAAAATGCCAGGCAGAAATGTGCAGTCAAATAATAAGGAATGAAATTTGAATTATTGCTCTGCTTAAGTCAGAGCAAATATCTGTTTCTAAAATTTTCCTTTTGGAATCAAGCTATCTGTTATCAAGTTAATTCTTTATGGCATATTTTTAATGCAAATAATTTCAAATAATAAAATACATTCAACTATGGTAGGTGGTAAAAAATTACTAATGCCAGCTTTGGTCTTACATTGGCAGTAAG
The DNA here is from genome assembly GCF_054392235.1 of Sus scrofa. Lineage (NCBI taxonomy): Eukaryota > Metazoa > Chordata > Mammalia > Artiodactyla > Suidae > Sus > Sus scrofa. The sequence goes on from NC_139389.1 coordinate 79,653,067, forward strand.
CCTGTAGGATAAGATCAGTTGTACATCCACATTGTTTTCCATAGTGGTTGTACCAACTTACATTCCCACCAACAGTGCAGGAAGTTTCCCTTAAGTGAAACAAGTCAGAAAGAGAAAGACAAATACCATATGATATCACTTATATCTGGAATATATGGCACAAACGAACCTTTCCACAGAAATGAAAATCATGGACTTGGAGAATAGACTTGTGATTGGGAACTTAGGGTTTATAGATGTAGACTATTGCCTTTGGAATGGATAACCAATGAGATCCTGCTGTGTAGCACTGGGAACCATATCTAGTCACTTATGAAAAAAGAATGTATACATGTATGTGTAACTGGGTCCCCTTGCTGTAGTAGAAAATTGACAGAACACTGTAAACCAGCTATAATGGGAAAAATAAAAATCATTATAAAAATTTTTTAAACACATTCATCTGTACACCTAAAAAAATATATATATTATCTTTTTTGAAGCTAGTAGGTTATGGGGAGAAGGTGTTAATATGAATTAAAGGGAGAGAAAAGGGAAACTAAGAACAAACCAAAAGAAATTAGAGCATAAGAAGAAGTTATTACACAAATTTCATTAAAATATAGGTATAACTTTTTAAAGTCAGCAAACTCAGAAGTTAGGTGTAATTTAAAATCCCTCTTTTTATTTGTTCAAAGTGTTAGGACTCAACTGAGTTGCATTTTAGTCATTTTTATTGGATTTTTGAATGCCACTAATATTTTAGGGAAGGGCACATTATATAATAATGGTAATATAAACTTGTCTTAATGAACTTCATGTACCTTCTCTAAATGCAGCTTCATTTTGGTATTAGTAAGAATAGCATTTAATTACAATGATTGAGTCAAAGCCTTTAGGATAAAGTTTTGGCATATATTGGAATGTAAATAAAGATTATTTGTATTATTTTTATTCTGCTAAAAAATGGATATCAAAAGGCAGTGTCAGAGTTCCCGTCGTGGCGCAGTGGTTAACGAATCTGACTAGGAACCATGAGGTTGCGGCTTCGATCCCTGGCCTTGCTCAGTGGGTTAAGGATCCTATGTTGCTGTGGCTGTGGCATAGGCCAGAGGCTATAGCTCTGATTGGATCCCTAGCCTGGAACTTCCATATGCAGTGGGTGTGGCCCTAAAAGAAGAAAAAAAAAAAAAAAAAAAAACCAGTAAGATTGCATTCTAGGAATTCAATTCTGATTTGTTGCTGCTCATAACTTGTAGGAATTAGCTCCTCATAATCAGGTCAGCAGGGTATATTCACTAGAAAATTCATGGTATATTGACAGTCATTGTTTTTTATTCACAAATAGAAGAGTACATAGGCATTTCACAAAGGAAAGGAACATTTTTGATTTGTGGTCATGGAGGGTGTGGCATAAATGGTCCACTTAGCCCCTGGGCTATTGAATCTGTATCCTCCCGATTAGTTGTCAATGAGATTTCTCCAAGGTCAACTGCTGGGTAAGAAGTTTAAAAGTGCCCTATGATCCATTTATTACATAATTGTTGGGTGGGGTTTTGGGAGAGGGTGCACTTCCAGGGAAAAGGAAAGAAGGCAGGTTGGCTAGGTCTGTGTTTCTTGTGAATATGATAGCTGGGACACTGGGAAGGTAGAATAATGAAATATGTAAAGAGAGGACTCCTTATCTATACAAAGCTTTGAGCAGAATGTCCTAGCTTTGGGATTGCTTATGATAAAACAAACCAGCAGTCTACTGAATTATGAGACATGGCTCTCATATGATTCTCTGGGGTACTGGGGACATTTCCTGACATTAATGCTCTCTGTTGTCTGAGGGCCCTCAAGTACCTCTTAGAGAACTGTCATTTTGAGCACTTGGAAATGCATTCCTGATGCCACAAAAAAGGAGGTGGGAGTCACAAAGGAAGTCTTCTCCTTGCTTCACCCAGTCCTCTTGAATGCCTATATTCTTTAAGTTGTTCATAAATCTTGATACTGGGTAAGTTCTTTGAGCTATGAGAGTCTGATTTGACAAGTTGATCTTTTGTGTTGGCTCAACTGTCAAAAGCAAAATGCTTAGGAGTGACTCCTGCAACATAATTTGCATGGATATTTTTACTCATGGAACACTAGGTTTGTTAATAGCAGTAGATCTTGTTTGGAAAAAAAAACGGAGCATGAGATTCACCACTAATGATAGAGCCTATCATTATTTGATATGCTTTTAATATTTCTAGACCTAGTAATAGAACATAAAAATATTCTCTTAATCTTGACATTTCTCTTGATATTTCTAGACCAAGTAATAGAAAATAAAAATAGACTTGACACATCTATATCCCCTTGCTGATTAAAAATTATGGAGAAGTATATTGTGGTTGCAAGACATATGATCCTTCAAATTTAGCATTTTAATTCTTGATGTTGGTTGGTGCAGTACTTTTGAAGAGGAGACAAAAGAATTCAGACTGTCTTACCAGGAGGAAGGCTCTTGCTCTTCCCTTCTCCCCTCAAAAGAGTAATTCCAATCTTTCTTTCCAAAATCTTGTTCATTTTTCTTCTTTTTTACCCCTTGCTTTCAAATTCTACAACTATCAAGAGAGTGATTCTTTGAGTAAGATGTTCTGAAATCTGTCTGCACTCTGGCAGTACAAGGTGAGGCAAGTGTCAATAGTGCAGGCACTGTGCCTTGAGCAGGGATTCATTTATAATGTTTGCCAATCCTTGATTTAAGCCGATCGACACACGGCAAGGTCAGCTGGAATTAGATAAGACTGTTTCTAAAAAATGTGGCAATGCTACCTTCAAAGATAATCTATAAGCTGTCGAGCAATTCTTATTCTGATTTTCAAAGTCATAGACCTCTCAAAGAGTTAGAAGGGAAAGTAAAATAACTACTCTGATGGTGGAATTTTCAAAATAATTTACACAAAATGATTTGAAACAGCAAAAGATTTTTTTTCCTGTTCTCAAATGTCAGATATTTATACAACAAATCAAAAGAAGCATCTTGGGAAAGGAATAGTGCATATTATTGAAAAGGCTTTTCACTCAGCCTCAAGAGTCTGCTCAGATGATTCCTGTATTAGAAATTCCTTAAAAGAAGAGTCCTTTTGATGTTGGCCTCATCTTAATTAATTTAGAGCAAACCTCTTGAAACTGTAGCAAGTAACAGGAAGGGTAACTTCATAAATAGATATCGAAATTGTCTATAGCCTGCTGAAAATGTACTTTAAGTGGTTTCCTCAGAAATTTACTTCCTTGGAATATACTGAGGCACTTAACTGGTGATCTTTTATATTTTTTTACATTCTGAGAGAGTTGAAAAAGTAACCTTGTGTTTACTTGGTTTAATTGAATAGTCTGTTCTAAAATTTTGTTTCAATTGTTTTCTAACTATTTATGAATTGTGTTTAGTATCAGAATAAGATAGATTTGGTTCTAATCCACATTTGACTGGCTTCATGAAAATTACTTTATCTTTCGGAGACTAATTTTTCTATTCTGAAAATTTATGCTTCTGAAATACTTCCTCATAGGTTTATATGGGATTACATGAGATAAATTAATGAAAATAATATATCAAATACTTAGCACATGGCAAGAAATCAGTAAAAATTAGCATTTATTAGTGCCATGAAAAAATACCTCTTCGTTAAGATTAACACATTCAATAGAGTAGAAACACTGTATTTTTTAAAAAATATATTATTATTATTATTATACTTTTTAAGGCTGTACTTGCAGCATATGGAAGCTCCTAGGCTAGGGGTCAAATCAGAGTTGCAGCTACAGTAACATCAGATCTGAGACGCCTTTGTGACCTACACTACAGCTTATGGCAATGCCAGGTCCTTAACCCACTGAGCAAGGCCAGGGATCAAACCCTCATTCTCATAGATACAAGTTGACTTCGTTACTGATGAATCACAGCAGGAACTCCAGAAACACTGTATTAATTCAGAGTACACTCAGTGAGATCTCGGAAAGATAACATTTGCCAACCCCCTTGATTTTAGGGAAGTGGGTTAATACATTATAGCTATCATTTATTTTATTTTCATTTTTTGGATAATGCTAATAATCCACTGATTATCCCAATAACCAATGCTATAAACATGAGCGTGTATATAAATTTCGTGATGTAGGAGTTCCCGTCATGGCTCAGTGATTAACGAATCCGCTAGGAACCATGAGGTTGCGGGTTTGATCCCTGGCCTTGCTCAGTGGGTTAAGGATCCCGTGTTGCCGTGAGCTGTGGTGTAGGTCACAGACGCGGCTCAGATCCCAAGTTGCTGTGGCTCTGGTGTAGGCTGGCGGCTAGAACTCTGATTTGACCCCTAGCCTGGGAACCTCCATATGCCACAGGTGCGGCCCTAGAAAAGGTAAAAAGACAAAAAAAAAAAAAAAAAAAATTTAGTAATGTATATCATATACAGTAAAAAAAAAAAAAAAAAAAAAAATCCTCTATAAATTAGGCTACTTTTTTCCTACTCTGGGCTAAAGGATCTTGTCCTGATTTAAGTACAGTAAGTACAGTCCATTACTAAAGGGATTTTTTTTTTCCCTTGGCTGCACCCACTGGCATTGGAATTTCCCTAAAACCTGAGCCTCAGCTGCGACCTATACCACAGGTGCTGTAATGTTGGATTATACCTAAAGAATTTTTTAATCAGGGAATTTATTTCAACAACTATATATTCATTACTTCTTTTCAATTAAATATATTTATCCTGCATCTCTTGTCAGATATCAGGCATACAGTGATGAGTAAAACATGGAAATAATTTGTCAAATGTTAAAAAAAACCCATAACATCCAGACCATTTTATTATATGCATCTAGTATGTATTGTATATAACTGGATATACACTGTATATAAAAAAGTATGAAGTTCTGTTACCAGTTGTTGCATATCCTTATAAGGAATTAATAATGATCTTTATCAGTGTTAGGAAATGGTGTTAGGGGTGTTCAGTTTTTATTCTTTTCTGTATCTTTTTTTCTATGGCTTGAAGTAGTTCATTTGCAGCTTGTATAAAGTGTGCCTGCATTAGCACCTTTTGTTCTGTCCCAAAAAGTTAGTTTTGCATGTCAACTTAAAAAAAAGTCTACGTAATCAGGTAGCTCTGTCTCTAACTCTCTGTGAGTCCTGTTTCTGGCAACTGTGCTGAGAATATTTGGGGGTAGGAAAACTGCACTATATGATTGCACTAATCTTGACTGTGGTCCTAGGTCATGTTCAATGAGAAGGAATTATTTATTAGAGTCTGAGCTAAAAATAAATTTCACCTTTATGAACTACTTAAGGAGACAAACAGTCCTGATTTTCCCAGGGTTAAGGAATTTCCAGTCATATAAGACTTTCAGTTTCGAACCTGGAAAGTTTTGGGGAAATTGAGATGATTTTGTCACCCCAGACATCTGTGACACTGTTTCTCTAGCATTAAAAATCCTTCTGGATATAAAAGACATACATAAATATAAATGTGTTAGTTACTATATGACAAGCATTTTCGGCTCTATCTCATAAAACTTGAAATGACCCTATAAGATGAATGTTAGTGTATTTTTAAATTGAGAAATGTAAAGCTTTGAGAGATTAAGTAACCACTGGCTTTTATCTGTGTATCTATTATGCTATATACTATATATATAACATATATGCAAATATCACATTTATCATACACAATATCTGTGGAACCATGGTTTCATGATATTGTTACCATTGTCATATGCTATTGGAAATTTTTAGAATTTTTTCTTCTTTTTTATGCCTAAGTAAAATTTGGTAAACTGCCTGCTATAATAGCCATCCCCTTTCCTTTAGAAGGAGAGTCTGCCTGCAGAAAAGTATCCCCTCAGTCCCACTTTTTCTAGGAAATTACTGGCCATAGACAACCCTTTACTTCTTATATTGAGGAGTCTTTCCTCTTAAAAATTGTCCCCGGACTGCTTGATTGCCCTATTTCAACCAACTAAAAACCAAACAATGTACTTGAAAACCAGTTAGCAAGTATTCCCAACTTCGAAAGATTAAAAAAATCCTCCCTTAATGGAATGCTTGCCTGATATCCAGTTTTCCTTTTTTTTAATTTGGTAAAATTTATTCTCCTTTGTAATACCTTTGACCCCTTGCTGGAATGAAAGTCATGGCTGAAAGATGTCCTTCTTACAAATTTATGAATAGCCTTCCTTAATTTTGTCTCGGTCTTATTTGTGTCTTTAAGAAGTAAAATAGTGAGTTCCCAGGTGGCACAGCAGAAACAAATCCAGCTAGTATCCATGAGGATGCGGGGTTTGATCCCTGACCTCACTCAGTGGGTCATGGATCCAGCATTGCCATGAGCTGTGGTGTAGGTCACAGATGTAGCTTGGATCCCACGTTGCTGTGGCTGTGGCATGGGCCGGCAGCTGTAACTTTGTCTGATTCAACCCCTAGACTGGGAACTTGCATATGCTTGCTGTGTGTGGCCCTAAAAAAAAAAAAAAAAAAGCTGTAAAATAAATGAGAAGTAGATTTAGCTTTTTACGTAGTTCCTAATGTGTACACATTTTCATGTTTTTCTGAAATAGACCCAATAAATTACATTAAAGCAACCAACCAACCCCATCTACGGTTCCTTTCTATTTTCTCGAGGTTCTTAACCCATCAGTTGATCATTCTTTACGCCTCACAATCTCTCTATGTCCTATTTGGTTGTTTTGGGAGCACTAGTCTGCTAATGGTCATAGGAAGGATGCTGTGGTGGAGAGTTATGGAAAAGTAGTTTGGTGTTCTCCAAAGTGGTGTCCACTCCATAGAGGAAGGGTTGTGCAAGGGTTTTTTTTTTTTTTTAATTGTTATGGACTCATGGGAACAGATATAATACCTGTGCAGGATTGGTAATTTAACATAAATGGTATGTCTCTCCAAGCAAACCGTATTACTTACTGACTAGCCATTTACCTCCACGTGCAAAAACACAATGAAATGAAATTCAAACAAAAAGCAAAATTTGATAATCAGCAAAAAGTATAAAGATATACCTTTCATTTCCTAATGTCTTTTATTTATTGAAATTAAGTAGTTTTAAGTTTGCTGCTTTTTCATAAAGTCACAGATTTAGAGTTTTAAAGGCTCTTCTTGCTTAGGTTTCTCAATGAACAGAGTAGAAAATAGTGGACTAGAGATGCTAAGCTATTTATATAAGGATATAGAATAGAAAATAGCATAGGTGGGAATAGTATTGTCTTAGCCTAGTTCTCCAGAAGAATGGACAGAGAAAGAGGATTGTGAGGGAGTAGTTAATTTGGGAGGTGATTCCAGGGATGAGGAGAGGATTGAGAAGCAAAAGGTTGAAGAGTAGAAAGTTATGCAACATTTCCCAATCCAGTGGGCCACTGTTACAAGTGACTAATTCTTGAACATGTTGAACTGTGTACTCTGGGGGCAAAGAGGGCCAGTATGTAATGGCCAAATGTGGCCCTAAGAATTTAACTCCTTCATAGTTCTTTGATGTGTATCATGAGTGCCAGATTATTTTCCCAGTAATGTCTTGTGCCAGTGAGTCACAGATTCTTGAGAAGAATGTGAAAAAAATAGGAGGCTCAGAGAAAGGTGAAACATAGACTGGATTTATCTGTCAGAAGCTGGTTAAACCTGTGCGTAACTTGTGACTCTAAACCAGGGCTTGGAGTAAGATGTAGGGCTGAGAAGATTTGTGGTGTACAAGAAGTATCTGATCATTATCATAGATAAGTATATGCATATATAAATATATATATATATATATATATATAATATCCAATGTTATACATCAAACTTTTTTTTTTGTTTATCATGCTGCATATACCGGATCCCCCAAACCATTTTCATTTCACCTATTGACAACTCAGCACATTCTTATTTTGAAATTTGCAGTAGAAATTGCAATAGATTTAATGTAAATCCTTAACTCATGAAGTAATAAAAAGTTTTGGCATTTTCATTGTGTATTTTTTTCTAGATATCAAAATTTGTATCAACTATGGCAAACTGTCAAATATCCAGTGAAATACTTTGCTTATTGATTTTAACTTATGCTGCATTTATTTTGCCAAAGTAAACCTTTAACATTTCTTTGTTTCTCACTGACTTCTGCATATGCTTTTATTTTGTGCAGAAGAGAAAACGCTAAATTGGTACAATCCTTCTAAGTATCAGAAACTGAAGACATTTATCTGTGTCAATTATAAGTGTTTTATCTGTCTAGAGATTCCCCAAATTGTTCAAATGAGACAAGTAAAATTCTCAGATCAAAATCTATATGCAAAAGGCAACCAAGAGCATTATGTTCTATTAGAAATGCAGGTGCTTGACACTATTTAATGGAACACAGTGGTCTACCGCAATGTCTTGACAACCTGACGTGTGCCTCCTGAATAGACTTGTGAAAGTTTAATTGGATAGGAGACTACTCCATGAGGGACCACTAGCACTTTAATAGCTAGCTGCAGACCCCTAGTGAGGTTGAATAATTACAATCAAGGAGCTATAGCCGTTTCCATGACTGCACTTATACTTCTGCAGAAAGGCCCATTTTCCCCTACATGACAGTTCACTTTGTATTAATTATAGATTACATGCTTCAGCCCTCTATCATTATGCTAGCATATTCTCATAAAGGATGGTACATTAACCATGAAATACTGTGTTCATTGCATGTATGACTGTTCAACTCCCTGCACTGGGTGTGTGTATGTGGAAGAAAGGGGAAAAGAGGTCATTTTATAAAAACCATTGGAGCCAGATGAGCAAATAACAAATCAAAAGGCAGTAAAGGAGAGGCTTGCACACTTTTGAACTAAAATGGAGCTATCATGTATACTTTATTCTCTACTTCCATTTTCTAGCCAAAATGCAGCAGGCTTGATATACGGTTAACATTAGATAATTGACTTACTAGAGTTAAGAGTGATCTGAAAAGCTGCTCCTAATTGTCACTCTTCAACCCTCTCTTTTTGTTAAGACCAGAGATCTTGGTCTGGGGAAGGAAACTCAAAGCAGATCATCCACTAAGTGCCCATGACTGAGGTAAAGCCTAAACCAACATGATTTCTTTATGAACAACCTTCTCTAAACTAGGACTTATTATACAGTAGAAATAAAGGGAAGCACGTTTAAGATAAAATACATTCTATGCCAGAATGTGGAGAGAACTGAATTTACTTTCCAGACCATTTAATGGCAATATCTCTGCCCCTTTTACCAAACTATCATTTCTCTTGTATAAAAAGATTGAGGGAAAATAGGGTGATACTGACAAAGTATTCCTAAACTAGTAAGTTAACTATTCATGATAAAATTGAGTCCTGATTTCTACAAATGGAATTCAGTAGATCAATTAGGTTTTCATGTAAATGTGTTATAAGTATTTCAAATATATCTTAGCTATTTCAGTGTAAATTCAATTAGCATCTCCTCAAACTTAAAAAAACACTCCTTTCTTTGAGTAATGTATCATGGTGACAGGTAAGTTGCTAGGTATTTTCTATCAACCTGTCTAATATCTTTTTTTCTTTCACGTTTTTGAATATCCATTTTCCAGTGAGATGTCAAAATCAGGTATTTTATCTTTTGAGAAAAATGATTGGTGAGTCAGCTATTAATTTTGTAATAACATTTGTTTCTTATATCTAGAAAATTGCTGTAACATTTTATCATAAAAATTTTTTGAAAACAGAGAGAGCATTTAATATTGATTTTCCCTTTTACCACTTTTTCCAGTTTTTAAATAATGAATTAATTCATTACTATATGATAGTATAATAAATTCATAGATTTATACATATAAGTAGATAATATTTCAGTCCATCATAGCTTTGTCTCTAATGATGCTCAAAATGTTCTAACTTTGTCCTATAGACACTCCCAAAGTTGTATCACAAGCCACTTGTCTATAAAAACAGTAGTCTTTTGTTACTTCCTTGATATAAAAGAAAGAATCCATGTTCATATTGTAGATTCTTGCTGCAGAGGTGCATATCAGCCATTTTGTATGAGAAGTCCTGGTTCTTTTTAGCTGAGAATGTGCCTAGCAACCAAATCCCTGACAATATGATCTTTGCTGATGTATTTATCATTATTTCCTAACTTTTCAAGTGTACAGGAATAGGATAGCTGTATTTTTTTAAGAAAAATATGCCATAGATTCCTGCACTTTTAGTTGAAACTTATGCCCACAAATATTTTGCTTCATTTCTTTTATTTTTCCAATGGCATTTATTTTCTTATATCTGAAAATTTTGTTTCTAGTTGCATTAACATAATTCATTAACACAATAAACATCATTACCAGTACAACTGATATACTTACTGAAAAAATATGAAGAATTTGAAGGTTTTTTAACTTTTAACAATCTCACTGTCTTATTGCAACTCTTCTCTCTATGCTTTGCCAACCAACTCTGTACACAAGTAGGTTCATTTATTTCATTTTTCTTTAATTTTTAATGTATTTTATGCAGATATATATGTTTGTATTTCATATATGTATAAATTTCACAAATATATAGACACTGATAGGTTCCAAATTTAAATTTGCAAGTTAAACTTTAAAAGAAGTCTAAGTTTTTATGCTTGACCTCTATACCTATACCTGTTTGTAGTCGTCTTCATAAATAACCTTTTTTCAGTGTTTATGTATTTTCATACTTTCTTAAATAAATGATAGCTTATTTTAGCATATACAATTTCCTCTACCTTGGAGTATTTCACTTATATATCCTAGAGGATCTGCACAGCACTAACTTGTTTCTTATTCCTTTTGCAACTGCAGAATATTATATGAATGTTTCATAGTTTACCAATTAGTTCCTTATTGATGAGCTTTTGAGTTATTTTTAATCCTCTTCTATAATGATTAGTTATTCCAGCAAACTTTATTCATCAGTTTCTTGACTCAAAATTCATCCAATTGTTTGTAAAGGCAGTGGTTGGTGAGGTCATCTAGGTTATCTAGATGGTGCGTTTCATTATGGCTTAATGACATGAAATTCAGCAAAGAATATTTCTGTAATCCTTGTTTGTTTTTACATTTACATATTGATATATTTGCTCAATTAGTAATGTAGAAATAAAAACTTCAGAGTTTGTTGGGCATTCTTCCTTTATTGTTATCAGAATTGCACATAGATGATAGCTAAAAGAGCCTATCCCCATTTTTTAATTTCCTAAAGCAGAGGAATGTGAATGTTAGAGAGGAAAGCTATATGTTTCTTGATACAGGGTTTCTGTTTCTTGAGTGGAGAGTCAAAGGATATTATAGACATAATAAATTTCTTCTTTCTTGAAGAAAGTTTAGATAATGTGTTTCCTGCAAAAATGGTTAACCAAATACTAGGAAAGCACTCCCTTTTTTAGATGAAGTTTTGTACTAATGGGTTTGCAAACTGATGATCTGATAGTCTAATTCAGCCTACAAACATAATTTATGTAGCCAAATATCCCATTGCCTTTTGGCAGAGACATTCTCTTCATTGGGTCATAGCCCTTGCTGTTCCCTATTGCTCACACTCTTGCTGCTTCATATATTTATTTTAAGTATCTGGCCTGTAAAGACTTTTGTGTTCCAAAAAAGACATCTGTGTTTATAAAGTATACTTGAAAGAATTAGTTTTTGCCCAGAAAGTGTGAAGTTATGAGATTATAAATTTAGATTTTGCTTTTCAAAACTTGATCCAACTTATTACATAGGACTTAGTGGTGGCACTTAAGGTGTAATTGTCATTGTTTTTCATAGAATTAGAGCCTGAGGGTGATTTTCCTTAAGCATGATGAATACACAATTAGCGAATTCTCTGGTTATTTGGTTATTAGAATGATTTGGAAATGTACTTGTTAAATCATATTTGTGAAATTGATTTTTTTGGCCACATCTATGACAGGTGGAAGTTCCAAAGCCAGGGACTGAACCCTCACCACAGCAACAACTAGAACTGCTGCAATGACACCAGATCCTTAATGCATTGTACCACAAGGGAGCTCCAAAATTGATTTTTTACTATTATAATTGACATTAGACAATTTTATGTCGGTCACTATTCTAAGAGCTTTGCCTAAAATATTATTCAACCTAGCAAATCTATGAGGTAGTATTCCTTATTTTTTAAGGAAGGGAATAAAGTGTAAAAATCTAGATAAATTACCTATCAGTTGGCACAGCAGAATATTAATTGGATTTGAACTCATGTATACTTAATCCAGAATCCATGCTCTTAGCACATCATGCTGAGACCTCGTCATTTCTTTCACAGTCTCAAGTTAGAATAATTCTGATCAATTCTCTAAACATGCCAGTTTTCTTTCTTTATGGCTCTGCTTGTGAAAACATTGCTATAGCAACTGTGAGGTATGTGATAGGCGAATCTTCACAGATCCGACCCTGTTAATCCCTTCCTTATGTTCATGGTGTTAACATTTTAAAAATATTTCCATTTGGAAAATATAAGTGTTAGCAAGATCAAAGAATAAGAATTAGTTGCCGCACTTACAGGAATTTGATTATTTTACAAAAGCTTCTTGGAAAAAACACATTATGGCTTTCCTCAGAGTGCTCTCTAATTCATGGTACTTTATGTTATGTCCCAATATGAGCATTCTATCAAGGAAGCCCTGGCTCCTGATTTCTCTTTGGACCCATATTTCTTACTATGTCTCCATGTCACCCACCAGACACTGCCGCAACCCAAAGTGTCTTTTTTTCCCCTCTTCTGTATGCTTATCAATGTCTAAAACCATTTTTTGAAGTTTAGGGAACAGTCTAAACTTCATTCTTTTCAAGGCTATGTTATTTTTCCTCTCCAAAAATATTAGGATACATATAACTTATTTTATTCAATTATTTTTTTATCTGACAAATGAGTTTCTTGCATTTTTATTTAACACTTCTCCTCAAAGTGATTGTAGGCATCTTCAGATGAATGGATAAATTTTACACTTACCCTTTATATTCCGCTTACCCATGACTAGCATTGTTACTGTAATGAGGATGTATTCACTAAAACATTAGTTTTAATTGAAAGGAAGATTATTTCCCAGTGAGTTGAATTAATTCTATTTCCGTATGGGGGGCAGATATAAAGTCTTGACCACAAATAGAAGATTTGCTTTTTGAAGGTGTGTTTGTGCATATCAAATTATTTGGTTATATATATATGTATAAAATATAATACTATATATTTACACATACTCTTCCAAAAAAGGTATATTTACATAAACTCTTTCAGAAAAGGTACACACACACACACACACACACACACACACACACACACATCTACCACACACTGTGTGTATTTAGGCACACACACATATACAGACACACGCATATATTCAAAGAACGGTAAAGGAGAATAGAGATTATGCCAGAACAAAGTCCTGGCAACTGAAAAAAAAAGAGCTTTTATAACTTCTTGTGTTGGCTATCTGAAAGAACCCATCTCTTTCCACTCACAGCTGCATTGCTAATTAAATTGAATGGGTTCAATTTTAACTGAACATTAATGGTATAATTGCATTGCTGTAAGTAATTAAAACCTTATCCTACTTATCCTGACAGATGGTTTGGTTGAAAGTTTCAACTGCAAAGGATAAAATTTATGTAAGTGGATTCTAGAGAATAGAATCATTTGCTCATATTTTGATTGCCTGGGAAATAATTCCATAGACCTTTATCCCACTGAACTTTGCTCTATGAGGCAGTTAGTAGATGAAAACTCCTCAACCAGTAGCACTCTATGGATAATCATTTTTTTAAACCTCAGTTGATTTTATCTGTTTTGATGGCTTCACTTATTATGATGGCTTAGGAAATAATTTACCTTTACACTAAAATTGAATCTTAGAATTTAGTTTAAGGTAAATTGTCTTATTTAAAGGAACAGTCAGTTTATTTCACATTACAAACACATTTTTGATTCAGCTGTTCTTCTAACTTGTTTATTTTAAACATGTTAAATGGGTTAAAGGAAAAATATACCTATGTGGTATTAATGAAACATTCCAGTCTCTGTGGAATTTATTCCTCAGTTTCACATGGTAGCAGATTTGCAGCATATCATTAAAGATGTTTTTCTACTTCATCACAGTTATTTTACAAAAATCTTAGATGATTTTTAATGAGACTTATCTACAGAGAGAAAAAGTAATTATAGCAAAGTATATGAAACCTCAGAATTACTTCTTGGTGTGTTGTGAGGGACTCATGTGTAACAGAACCAGTGGCAAATTCTCTCCCTCTCCTGTCTTGTTTTCTCTCCTGGCTTTTCCCCATTTCTTCCTTTGTTCTTCTTGTACTTTAATGAACTGTATCAGAATAAATGCTGAGAAACAAATCATGCCTTCCTCCAGGGACTTCCAGATACATCATAAAATTTGAATTGTGTGTGAAAAAGTGTGAAAAGCAAGAGAGACCATAGTGGTGATATGGCCATGTTCAATAAACACAAAGACTACAGAATTCCTATCCAGATCATTTTACATTTTTGTTCAGTGAAATCCTCTTTATACTTGGATCCAGTTTTCAAAAATCATGTCGAATTCTTGTTCTTGTTTAGACACTTATTAAGAATATCTATTAGAAAAAAATTGAAATAATTTGGCTGTATTTGAGTCATCACCAGGAATATGAAGTTCGAATAATCTAACAAAGAATGGGGTGATACAAAAATAAATAGTTTCTGTTTTAATGTCTTAGTAACTTACATTCTAGTTGTAAAAGAGTCTTTTATAATAGATAATTTCTCAGTATCCCTATAGACAAAAATTCAACATTTTATATTATTTTGCTAGAATTATAGGGGTTAATGGAATTTCTGGGTTATATTTTCACGTGATTATTATCTGAAGCATTTGGAAAAAAAACTGGTAGATGTAATAAAAAATTGCATAAAAATTAATGCATTCATCCCAAAGTATTTCAAAAACCATATGTGGAATGCCTATAATACTACTAAGAATACCTAATTTAATATGCTTGGATTGGGAATAAAATAACCAAATTTAAGCTTTTTTTGTTTCATTTTCTGACATGTTACCAAATAATCCTGTGTAAACAGATGGTAACTCTTTCTGCAGAAGAGGTTTTAGTAATGGGGAATTATCTGTATTTAATATTCTGCTGAAGGCAGAAAAAATGTGTAAATTGACACTACTGTATTAAAGCATCTCAGTTAAGTCCAAGAACAATAATTCAGGCATACTTTTTTTTTTTTTTTTTTTTTAATGGCTGCAACCACGGCATATGAAAGTTTCCAGGCAGGGATGGAATCTAAACTTCAGCTGAGACCTACACCATAGCTGTGGCAATGCCAGATCCTTTAACCCACTGTGCTGGGCTGAAGATTGAACTTATACCTCCACAGCAACCTGAGCCACTGCAGTTTGATTCTTAACCCCATGTGCCACAGAAGGAACTCCTCAAGCATACTTTTATCACAAAATTATACTAGCATCCACAGGCAGATGATTGTGCTCAACATGGCTAATTATTAGAGAAATGCAGATCAAAACAAGATGTTGTCTCACGCTTGTCAGAATGTCTAGCATCAAAAAAGTCTACAAAAATAACAAATGCTGTAGAGGATATAGAAGAAAGCACACCTTGTACACTGTTGGTGGGGACATAAATTGATGAAGCCACTATGGAGAATAGTATGGAGGTTCCTCAAAAAACTGAAAAATAGAACTACCAGGGAGTTCCCATTGTGGCTCAGTGGTTAACGAACCTGACTAGGAACCATGAGGTTGCAGGTTCAATCCCTGGCCTTGCTCAGTGGGTTAAGGATCTGGTGTTGCCTTAAGCTGTGGTGCAGGTCACAGACATGTCTCAGATCCCAAGTTGCTGTGGCTGTGGCATAGGCTGGCATCTACAGCTACGATTGGACCCCTAACCTGGGAACTTCCATATGCTGCGGGTGCAGCCCAAAAAGGACAAAAAGACAAAAAAAAAAAAAATAGAACTACCATATAATCCAGCAATTTCACTCTTGGGTATATATTTGGAAAAAGAAAAATCACTAAATCAAAAAGATACATGTGTCCCAGTGTTCATAGCAGCAATGTTTACAATAGCCAAGACATTTAGCATACCAAGTGCTGATCAAGAATAAAGATATGTATGTATGCAATGGAATATTACACAGTCACAAAGGAGAATGAAATTCTGCCATTTGTAGCAATGTGACTGAATCTAGAGAATATTCTGCTTAGTGAAATAAGTCAGAAAAGAAAAACACTGTATGTTATATTTATATGTGGAACATAAAAATAATACAAATGAATGTACTTGCAAAACAAATAGACTCATAGATCTAGAGAACAAACGTGGTTGCTGAGTGGAGAGGGAAGGGAGAGGGCAAATTAGGGGAATGGAATTAACAAATACAAACTACTATGTGTAAAATATATAAGCAACAAAGATATGTTGCATAGCATATGGAATTATAGCCATTATCTTGTAATAACTTATCTTGTTATAATTTATAATGGAGCATAATCTGCAAAAATACTGAATCACTATGCCGTACACCTGAAAATAACATTGACAATCAACTATGCTTCATTTAAAAAAAAAAGTTATATTAGCTCTCCAACCACCTATTTATTATCGTAATTATACATGAACTGTTAAAATGGCCTTTATGACAGGCGTAAATAATATGTATACCTGAGTTACTTTTCTGGAAGTAGAAATTTCTTGACTGCTTCTCATGACTTGGAGTCTTCTTTCCATGAGCAGTATACTGTTTTAACTATATGTATTTCATTCAGTGTTAGGCCTTCAAATTTTTCACTCCCATACAAGCATGAAGGACAGAAACATTGGCATGTTAGTGTCTATCTTTGTTCCAAAGGATTGTGCTACACTTATTAGTAAAGCAAATAGGATGTGTTTTTACTTCTTTATCCTTGAGTTGAATTGGAGCTATACTTTATTTTTAAAAATTTTATTGGAGTAGAGTTGACTTACAATGTTATATTAGTTTCAGGTGTGCAGCAAAGTGTGCATATAAATATATCCATTCTTTTTCAGATTCTTTTCTCATATAAACTATTACAGAATATTGAGTAGAGGCCCCTATGCTATACAATAGGTCCTTGTTGATTAAATATTTTATATATAGAAGTGTGTATGTGTTAATCCCACCCTCCTAATTTTTCTTTCCACCCCCAGTGTTTCTCCTCTGGTAACCATAAAATTGATTTTGAAATCTGTGAGTCTTTTTCCATTTTGTGTATAAGTTCTTTTGTATCATTTTTTAC
This sequence comes from Sus scrofa, assembly GCF_054392235.1. Taxonomy (NCBI): domain Eukaryota; kingdom Metazoa; phylum Chordata; class Mammalia; order Artiodactyla; family Suidae; genus Sus; species Sus scrofa. Next base: position 79,670,327 of record NC_139389.1, read on the forward strand.
TTGTGTCCACATGGACATGATATCATATGATATTTGTCTTTCTTTGTCCGATTTACTTCACTTGGTATGATAATCTCCAGTTCTAACCATATTATTGCAAATGACATTATTTTGGTCCTTTTGTGGTTGAGTGGTATTCCATTATATCTTCTTTATCCATTCATCTGTTGATGGGCATTTATTTAGGTTGCTTCCATGTCTTGGTTATTGTAAATAGTGCCGCAATGAACATGGGGATGCATGTATTTTTTTAAATTATGATTTTGTCTGGATGTATGCCCAAGAGTGGGATTGCAGGATCACATGGTAGTTCTTTATTTACTTTTTTGGTGGGCGGGGGGAGCACAACAGCAGCATATGGAAGTTCCAGGGCTAGGGGTAAAATTGGAGCTGCAGCTGCTGGCCTACACCACAGCCAAAGCAATGCTAGATCCAAGCTGAATTTTCCAAGCTGAATTTGTGATGTATGTTCCAGTTTGTGGCAATGCAGAACCTTAACCCACTGAGCAAGGCCAGGGATTGAACCCACATCCTCAAAGACACTATGTTGAGTTCTTAACCTGCTGAGCACTTTTATATAGTTTTTAAAGGAACCTCCATACTGTACTCCAAAGTGTTTGCACCAAATTACTGTCTCAGCAACAGTGTAGGAGGGTTCTCTAGCGTTTATCGTTTGTAGATTTTTTGATGATGGCTTTTCTGACTGGTGTGAAGTGATATCTCATTGTGCTTTTGATTTGCATTTCTCTAACAATTTGTAATGTTGAGTATCTTTTCATGTGTTTTCTTTGTAGAAATGTCTATTTAGATCTTCTGCCAATTTTTATCTGTTTTTTTTTTAATTTAAAGCCACATGAGATATTTGTGTATTTTGGAGATTAATCCCTTGTCAGTTGCTTCATTGGCAAAGATTTTCTCCCATTGTATGGTTTGTCTTTTTGGTTTTTCATGGTTTCCTTTGTTGGGCAAAAACTTCTAAGTTTAATTAGGTCCCATTTTATTTTTATTTTATTTTTATTACTCTAGGAAATTTATCAAAAAGATATTGCTGTGATTTATGTCAAAGAGTGTTCTGCCTATATTTTGCTCTAAGAGTTTTATAGTGTCCAGCCTTACTTTTAGGTCTTCAATCCATTTTAAGTTTGTTTTTCATGTATAGTGTCAGAGAATGTTCTAAGTTTATTCTTTTACATGCATATATCCAGTTTTCCCACACCAGTTATTAAAGAGACTGTTTTTTCTCAGTTGTATATTCTTGTCTCCTTTCCCATAGATTAGTTGACCATACGTATGTGGGGTTATTTCTGGGCTTTCTGTCCTGTTCCACTAATTTATATTTGTTTTTGTGCTAGTATAATACTATTTTGATGACTGCGGCTTTATAGTATATTCTGAAGTCAGGGACCCTGATTGCTACAGCTTTTTTTTTTTTTTTCTCTATTTAAGATTCATTTACCTATTTGGGATCTTATGTGTTTCCATATAAATTTTAAAATTTTTGTTCCAGTTCTGTGTTAAAAATCATTTGTGATTTGATATGGATTGCATTGATTCTGTAGATTACATTGGGTAGCATAGTTGTTTTAATGATATTGGTTCTTCTAGTCTAAGAGCACTATGGTATACTTTTCCATTTGTTCCTGTCTTCTTCAGTTTCTTTCATAAGCATCTTACAGTTTTCAGAGTATATGTCTTTTGCCTTTTGATGTAGGTTTAATTCTAGATATTTTATTCTTTTTGGTGTAATCACGGATGGATCGTTTCTTTAATTTCTCTTTCTGGTGTTTCATTGTTAATGTAGGGGATACCAGAGATTTCTGTGTATTAATTTTGTATCTTGCAACTGTACCTAATTCATTGATGAACTCTAGCAGTTTTTTTTTTTTTTTTTTTGGTAGCATCTTGAGAATTTTCTATGTATAGTATCGTGTCATCTTCAAACAGTGACTGTTTTACTTCTTCATTTCTATTTTTTTTTGTCTTTCTTTTTTTTTTTTTTGCCATTTCTTGGGCTGCTCCCATGGCATATGGAGGTTCCCAGGCTAGGGGTCTAATCAGAGCTGTAGCCGCGGGTCTATGCCAGAGCCACAGCAGCGCAGGATCCTAGCCGCGTCTGCAACCTACACCACAGTTCATGGCAATGCCGAATCCTTAACCCACTGAGCAAGGCCAGGGATTGAACCCACAACCTCATGGTTCCTAGCCGGATTGGTTAACCACTGAGCCATGACAGGAACTCCCAACTTCTTCATTTGTAATTTGAATTCCTTTTATGTATTTTTCTTCTCAGATTGTTGTAGCTAGGAATTCCAAAATTATGTTGAATAAATGTGCTGAGAGAGGACATCCTTGTCTTCTTCCTGATCCTAGTGAAAATACTTTCAGATTTTCAGCATTGAAAATAATGTTCACTGTGGATTTGACATATGTGGCCTTTATTATGTTAAGGTAAATTCCCTCTATGCCTTCTTTCTGGAGGGTTTATTATAAATTCGTGTTAATTTTGTCAAAAGCTTTTTATTCATACATTGAGATGAGCATATGGTTTTATTCTTCATTTTATAATATGGTGTATCACACTGATTAATTTGTGGATAGAAGAACCCTTGCATGCTTGGGATAAATCCCACTAGATCATGATGTATTATCCTTTTAACATATTGTTGGATTTGGTCTGCTAGTATTTTGTTTGGCATTTTTGCATCTATGTTCATCAGTGATATTGCCCTGTAGTCTTCTCTTTTTTTGTGATGACTTTCTCTAGTTTAAATATCAGGATTATGGTTCCTCACAAAATGAGCTTGGGAGTGTTCCTTACTCTGAAGTTTTTTGGGAGAATTTCACAATAACAAGTGTTAAGTCTTATATAAATGGCTGGGAGAATTAATTTGTGAAGTCATCAATTCCTAGACTTTTGTTTGCTGGACATTTTTTAATCTCAATTTCAGTTTCAGTGCTTGTGATTGGTCTATTCATATTTTTCTGCTACTTCCTGGTTCATTTGTAGAAGATTGTACCTTCTGAAGAATCTGTCCATTTCTTCTAGGTTGTTCATTATATTGGCATTTAGTTACTTATAGTTGTCTCTTTTCTTGCGCTACTTTGTATTTCTGTGGTGTCAGTTGTAACTTATTTTTCATGTCTAATGTTATTTATTTGAGACCTCTCCCCTTTTTTCCTGATGAATCTAGCTAAAAGTTTATGATTATTTTTATCTTTTTAAAGAACTAGCTTTTATTTACATTTATCTTTTCTATTTTATTTATCTTTATTTTGTTTATTTCTGCTTTGATCTTTATAAGGTCTTTACTCCTACTAACTTTGGATTTTGTCAGTTCTTCCTCTAGTTGCTTTAGGTGTAAGGCTAGGTAGTTTATCTGACATTTTCTTATTTCCTGAGTTAAGATGATACTGCTATAAACCTCCCTCTTAGAACTGCTTTAGCTGCATCCCACAGGTTTTGGATTGTCATGTTTTCATTGTCATTTGGCTTTAGGTATTTTTTGATTTCCTCTTTGATTTCTTCAGTGACCCATTGGTTGCTTATTAGCATATCATTTACCCTCTGCACATTGTGTTTTGGGGTATTTTTTTTTCCTTGTAGATGATTTCTAATATCATAGCATTGTGTTTGGAAAAGATGCTTGATATCATTTCAATTTGTTAAAATTTATCAAGGCTTGATTTGTGGCCCAAGATGTGAGCTGTTGTGGAGAATGCTCCATGTGTACTTGAGAAGAATGTGTATTATGCTGCTTTGAGATAGAATGATCTATAAATACCTATTAAGTCTATCTCATCCAATATGTCATTTAAGGCCTTTGTTTCCTTATTGATTTTCTTCTGGATGATCTGTCCATTGATGTAAGTGGGGTGTTAAAGTCCCCCACAGTTATTGTGTTACTGTTGATTTTTTCTTTTATGGTTGTTGCTCTTATGTTGGGTGCATATATATTTACAATTGTTGTGTCCTCTTCTTATATTTATCCCTTGATCATTATGTAGTGTCCTTATTTGTCTCTCATAACCATTTTTATTTTAAAATTATTTTGTTTGATATGAATATTGCTAGTCTAGCTTTCTTTCTATTTCCATTTGCATGTATTATCCTTTTAACATATTGTTGGATTTGGTCTGCTAGTATTTTGTTTAGCATTTTTGCATCTATGTTCATCAGTGATATTGCCCTGTAGTCTTCTCTTTTTTTGTGATGACTTTCTCTAGTTTAAATATCAGGATTATGGTTCCTCTCATTTTCAGTCTGTATGTTACTCTAGATCTAAAGTGGGTCTCTTGTAGACAGCACATCATCTACTAGTCTGTGTCTTTAGGATGGAGCATTTAGTCCATGTACACTTAAGGTAATTATTAGATATGTCTGTTCTTATTGTCATTTGTTAATTGTTTTATATTTGTTATTTTAGGTCTTTTTTCTTTTCTTCCTCTTTTGTTCTGTTCTCTTGTGATTTGATGACTATCTTTAGTGTTGTATTTGGATTGCTTTTACTTGTTTATGTGTGTGTATATAGTAGGTTTTTGATATACAGTTCCCCCAAAGTTTTGATACAGCAGTCTATACACACACAAGTTTTTTTGGGGTTGCTGGACTCTTAATTTCAAACTCATTTCAAATGGCCTGCATTTGTACTCACCTCATGATACTGATTTTGATGTCATATTTGAGTGTGGATGATTTCTGGACTTTACTCTGTTTTTGTCTTTACTAGTACACTTTCCCATTCATAATTTTATTTTGGGTTCTAGTTGTTGCATTTCTTTTCCAAATAGAAAAGTTCCTCTGGCATTTGTTGTAAAATTGGTTTGGTGGTGCTGAGTTCTCTTAGCTTTTGCTTGTCTCTAAAGCTTTTGATTTCTCTTTCAAATCTGAATTAGAGCCTTACTGGGTAGAGTATTGGTTATAGGTTTTTCCTTTAATCACTTTAAATATATCATGCCACTCCCTTCTGGTCTGCAGAGTTTCTATTGAAAAATCAGCTGCTAACGTTATGGGAATTCCTTTGCGTATTATTTGTGGCTTTCCCTTGTTGATTTTAGTATATTTTTTTGTTTTAATGATTTTTATTCTTTCCATTATAGTTGTTTACAGTGTTCTGACAGTTTATACTGTTATAGCAAAGTGACCCAGTCATATATATATATATATGTATACACACACACATTCTTTTTCTCACATTATTCTCTATCATGTTCCATCACAAGTGACTAGATATATTTCCCTGTGCTATGCAGCATGATCTTATTGCTTATCCACTCCAAATGCAATAGTTTGCATCTATTAACTTCAGACTCCAGACCATCCCACTCTCTCCCCCTCCACTTTGGCAACCGCAAGTCCATTCTCCAAGTCTATGAGTTTCTTTTCTGTGGAAAGGTTATTTTATGCCATATATTAGATTTCAGATATGAAAGATATCATTGGCATTTGTCTTTTTCTTTCTGACTTACTTCACTTAGTACAAGAGTGGCTAGTTCCATCCATGTTGGTGCAAATGGCATTATTTTGTTCTTTTTATGGCTGAGTAGTATTCCACTGTGTATGTATACAACATCTTCTTAATCCATTCATCTGTCTATGGACATTTAGGTTGTTTCCATGTCTTGGCTATTATGGATAGTGCTGCAGTGAACATAGGGGTGCATGTATATTTTTCAAGGAGAGTTTTGTCTGGATATATGCCCAGGAGTTGGATTGCTGGGTCATATGATAGCTCTATATTTAGTTTTCTGAAGTATTTCCATACTGTTTTTGATAGCGGTTGTACCAGTTTACCTTCCCACCAATAGTATAGGAGGGTTCCCTTTTCTCCACACTCTCTCCAGCATTTATTATTTGTTGACTTGTTAATGATGGCCATTCTGACAGATGTGAGGTGGTACCTCACTGTAGTTTTGATTTTCAATTCTCTAATAATTAGTGATGCTGAGCATTTTTTTATGTGCATGTTGGCCCTCTGTATCATCTTCAGAGAAATTTGTACTCAGGTCTTCTGCCCATTTTTTAATTGGGTTGTCAATTTTTTTGTTGAGAAACAAAAACAAAGCAGAAGGCATAGCTCTCCCAGGTTTCAGGCAATATTACAAAGCTAAGGTAATCAAGACAGTTACCAAAACAGACATAGGGACCAATGGAATAGAATTGAGAACAAAGAAATAAACACAGATACCTATGGTCAATTAATCTTCAACAAAGGAGGCAAGAATATAAAATGGGAAGAAGTATCTGTAGCAAGTGGTGCAGGGAAAACTGGACAGTTGCATGTAAATCAATGAAACTGGAATGCAACCTTACACCACGCACAAAAATAAACTCAAAATGGCTTAAAGACTTAAATGTAAGGCAATACACCATCAAACTCCTAGAAGAGAACATAGGCAAAACATTTCTCTGACATCAACCTTACAAGTATTTTCATAGGTCAATCTCCCAAGGAAACAGAAATAAAAGCAAAAATAAATAAATGAGACCTAATCAAACTGACAAGCCTTTGCACAGCAAAAGAAACCATAAAAAAAGAGACAACCTACAAATGGGAGAAAATAGTTTCAAATGATGCAGCAGACAAGGGCTTAATCTCTAAAACATACAAACAATTTATACAACTCAACAGAAAAAAAAAACAAAAACAAAAACCCAATTGAAAAATGGGCAAAATACGTGAATAGGCATTTCACCAAATGTTTTTTCTCTGCCTCTGTTTTTTTGGTCTGTTTAATTTTTGTTAGTATAATATGCCTCAGCCTGCGCCCCCTTGGGTTTATCCTGTATGGGACTCTGTCCTTCCTGGATTTGAGTGAGTATTTCCTTTTCAATTTTAGGGAAGTTTAAATTGGCCATAATATTTTACAAATCTGGTAGCAAAGGTGCAAATCTGCAGTTCATGCAGCCTGGAGAAGAGATTTCAGATCTTCTTGCTTAGTAGCGGGGTCCCTGGGCCTCAACCACAGTGGGAAACCCATCAGTGTCTGCTCCTGAGACAGCAGAACCACAGGAGCCTCTCCGGGTGGGTGGCAGGCAGGACAGAGAGGCTTAGTCCAGTAGTAGGGGGGCAGGAAAGCAATTAGGGTGTGATTGGGGTGTATAGGCCAGCCCAGGAGGAAGCCTCTCCCACAGCCTGCACAGGCAGGGGCCTTCATGGGAAAAGAGGCTTCAGTGGAGGCCCTGTCCCTTGAAAGCTGCTCACAAATGGTGCTTCACCATCCTGGCGGCCCAGGCTGCTGTCCCCAAACATTCCTGATTGTGGCACTCCACCATCTTGCCCCCCAGCCAACAGTAATCCTCTTCCTGGTCTGTTCTCCAAATGCCATGTTCTAGCTCTCATCCTCCACCTGTATCCTTCACATCCATCCCAGGGACACAGGTGCCAACTCACTTCTGCCTCTTTTTTTTTTTTTTTTTTTTGTCATCCTGTCTAATTATATGGAGATTCCTTTTGTCCTTTTAGGTGTTTGAGTTCTGCCAGTGTTAGTAGTTGTCTTGTGAGGAGTTTTCCATTTGTAGATGTATTCCTGCTGTACTGGAGGGAAGAGGTGAGCTCTATATCCTCCTACTCTGCCTATCTTGATCTTCCTCTCTGAAGCATTCTTAATTCCCCTTTTTCTCCTTTTTGCTTAATCTATTTTCAGTTGCTCATGGAATTGGATTTATAGCAGTGATTACCCTACTTTTCTCTAAATATGATTTGTAAAAAAAATTAAGTCAGTATAATGAAATATTTACAATCTCATGATAATTTACCAACTATCATGAAAAATAAGTCTTTTTCTGAGTACTTACTAGTGAAAACCATTAGTGTTATACAAAGTAATGTGAAGATCAATGCTTGAACTATTGCTTTTAGATGAATCAGACATTTCATTTGAAACCACTTGATCAAAACTCTATTCCCATATGGATTTCACATTTACATAAATGATTGTTTGATAATTTGTACTTTAAAATGTATCATTTGAAATCTATTGTGCACCCGGAAAATATGATGAATTATAAAAAGGCAGTGTTATTTTATTAGTGTTCACATTCTCTGATCCATTTAACTGTTACCTAACATATGCTAAGATCCACCAAGGGTAAAATGGGAACAAGACAGACAAGGCCCCTGCTCTAGTAAGACTTAACTTCTAGTTGAGAATACCTTACCAGGTGTAAACATACAAAGGCTTAAGGTAGAAAATAATGAGGAGGAGTTCCCTTAAATATCTGGAGAGTAATAAAAGGATTCTTTCAGGGAGTTAGGTAAGGTGAGTGATATATATGTAAAGATGTACTGACTAATAATGTCTGTGTGAAGCTAAGTTTGAAAAAAGTTTGCTTGCTCTCAGAGGTTAAGTAAATTGCAGTTCTAATTTAATTAGAAAATGCCGGGAGTTCCCGTCATGGCGCAGTGGTTAACGAATCCGACTAGGAACCATGAGGTTGCGGGTTCGGTCCCTGCCCTTGCTCAGTGGGTTGAGGATCTGGCGTTGCCATGAGCTGTGGTGTAGGTTGCAGACGCGGCTCAGATCCCTCGTTGCTGTGGCTCTGGCGTAGGCCAGTGGCTACAGGTCCGATTCGACTCCTAGCCTGGGAACCTCCATATGCCGCAGGAGCGGCCCAAAGAAATAGCAAAAAGACAAAAAAAAAAAAAGAAAAAAAATGCCTAATGGAGGACATATATTTATATTCAAATGCTAAAAGTAATGATTACAAAATAAGGTAGATGTTGGGAAAAGTAAATGACAAGGTGTAGAAAGACTGATTTACGGAGTTTGAAAAATTTTTTAAGAGAGAATATAGATTTGTTTCACAAAGGAAAATAACAAAACAAAATGCAGTCTTATTTGGGGAATAGACAAATCAAGAAAATAGTGGAATATACAAGGACATTCATTATCTGTGTATAATTTTCCATCAATAATATAAAATTATGCTTATTTTTCATAAGTGAAAATGACTAGATGGGTCATTCTGTTTTGTTTTACTTCAAAAAGCACTCTTCTAAATCACAGAAATAAATATATTTAAAGAAATTTCAGGGTCTGTAATAAATTATTTGAAAATGGGGATAAATTTGCATAAATTAGTTTATATATAATAAATTTATTGTAATGAAAGTTGCCTTAAATATCTTGTTACAAAGATAGTTGTGTATACTGACCAGAAAACCATTTAAAATATAAATGTGAGCATAATGATCAGAGGTGGGATAGGAGAATATTTTAATTGGAAAGACAAACTGTGATGGGTATACGCATGAAAATCACCATAGTTACAGGATACAAAAAGACACTCTCTTTTACAGGAAGAATTAGTTATCTAGATTGAAATGGTAGCATTAGGATCAGTTATGAGTGTATTTAATAACACGAGTACATAATGTAATCATGGGTGATCCTAAGAGTAAACAAAAATAGAGCAATTATTACATGGTCACCCAAATTAAAAATTGGGCTAACTAGGCTATCCTCATCAGAATAATCTGTTTATAAGTAGTGAGGATCCAGATATCACCTCAGGAGGAAGAGACAAGACCTATCCCTTAAAAAGAAACTGGCAAGGGATCTCAGGGACTCTGTGTCTACATTTAGCTCTCAAAAACAGGAGTCCAGGTATAATGCCTGAACCATAAGCAAAAGAACTATTAGCAGAACTAGATCAAGTGGTATGGTGGTTGTTGAAAGTGGTAGGGGTCTTCAATCCCAAATAAAATAACAGATTACACTAAAAAATAGCAAATTATTGAAATTTTGAATTTTAAGATTAGGGTAACATTTGACAATAATTCCTAGAATATGTAACTAAATCATCTTGAATACCTGTACTTTCAGATCAGAATTGATCCTAGGAGGTTGTCAAATAATTGTTTTCATTTTATTTTTTATAGGTTATACTCCATTTGAAGTTATAAAATATTCCCTTGGATATACAGTATATCCTTGTACCTTATTTATTTTATACATAATGGTTTCGTACCTCTTAATCCACTATCTTGCCCCACCTGGTCGCCTCTCCCCACTGGCAACCACTAATTTGTTCTCTATATCTATTTCTGTTTTATTTTGTTCATTCATTTATTTTTAGATTAAACATATAAGTGATAACATATAGTATTTGTCTTCTCTGACATATTTCACTAAGCATAATATTCTCTAAATCCATCCACCTTGCTGCAAATGGCAAAATTTATTTTAATGGCTGAGTAATATTCCATTGTAATGATATATCACAATTTCTTTATCCTTTAACCTCTTCATAGATACTTAGGTTATTTTGATATTTTGGCTATGTAAGTAATGCTGCAGTGAACATTGGGATGCATGTATCTTTTTGAATTAGTATATTTGTCTTCTTCAGACATTTATCCAGGTTTGGAATTGCTAGATCATATGGTAGTTCTTTTTTTTTTAATTTTTATTTTTATTTATTTTTAATTTTTTTATGGTAGTTCTATTTTTAGTTTTTTGAGAAACCTCCATTCTGTTTTCATAGTTGCTACAGCCCTGTGTATTCACAGGAATGTACTAGTGTACTAGAGTTCCTTTTTCTCTACATCCTGGCCAACATTTGTTCATTTGTTATTTGTTCGGTTTTTTTAGTAATATCCATTCTGACAGCAGTGATGTGATATCTTATTGTGGATTTGATTTGCATTTCTCTAATAATTGAGGTTGTTGAGCATCTTTTCAAGTGCCTGTTGGCCATCTGTATGTCTTCTTAGGAAGAAATCTGTTGAGATCTTCTGTCCATTTTTAAATTGGGTTGTCTTTTATTTATTTATTTATTTTTAGATACTAAGTTGTATGAGCCATTTATATATGTTGTATATGAACCTATTTTTGGTCATAGCATTTACAAATGTTTTCTTTCCTTAAGTAGGTTGCCTTTTTGCTTTGACAGTGGTTACTTTTGCTATGCAAAAGCTTTTAATTAGGTTCCATTTGTTTACATTTGATTTTGTTTCCTTTGCCTTAGGATATAAATACAAAAAATATTGCTATAATTTATATCAAAGAATGTTCTGCCTATGTTTCTCTCTAGGAGTTTTATGTATTCCAGTCTTACATTTAGGTTTTTAATCTATTAGAGTTTATTTTTGTATATAGTGTGGGAAAATGTTCTAAGTTCACTCTTTTACATGTACTTGTTCAGTTTTCCTAGCACCATTTATTGAAGAGATGATCTTTTCCCCATTGAATATCCTTGCCTCATTGGTCATAGGTTAATTGATCATAAGTGCATGTGTTTATTTTGGGGCTTTTTATTTTGTTTCATTGATTTATGTATCTGTTTTGGTGCCAATATTATACTATTTTAAGAAGTGTAGTTTTGTGGTATAATCTGAAGCCAGGGAGCAGGATACCTCCAGCTCTGTTCTTTTTTCTCAAGATTATTTTGGCCATTTGAGTTCTTTTGTTCTATCTTCTAGCATAGAAATTTGAGTTATTTATTCTAGTTTTGTGAAAAATGTCATAGGTATTTTGATAGGAATTACATTAAATCTAAAGATTGCTTTGGGTTGTACAGACATTTTAATATTAATTCTTCCAATCCATGTGTCACACACAGTGTAACTTTCCATTTATTTGTGTCAACTTCAATTTCCTTCATCAGTTTTTTTGGTTTTCAGAATGTCTTTCAACTCTTAAGTTGATTTCTATGTATTTTATTCTTTTTGATTCAATTTTAAATAGGGCAGTTTTCTTATTTTCTCTTTCTGACACACCATTAATAGCATATAGAAAAACAACAGATTTATGTATATTAATCCTGTATCCTGCAACTTAATTAATTTATTAGTTAGAATTTTCTTTGATGGAGCTTTAGTTTTTTATATATGGTATTATGTCATTTGAAAATAGAGACAGTTTTATTTCTTCCACTTTGGAGGTATTTTTTTTTAATTTTTCCTGTCTATTTCTGTGATTACAACTTCCAAATTTATGTTAAATAGAAGTGGCCAGAGTCAGCATCCTTGTCTTGTTCCTGATTTTAAGGAAAAGTTTTCAGATTTTCATGGTTACGTATGATGTTAGCTATGGTTTTGTCATATATGGCCTTTATGATGTTGAGATATGTTCCCTCCAAACCAGCTTTAATGAGAGTTTTTATTGTGAATAGATATTGAATTTTGTCAAATGCCTTTTCTATGTCAATTGAGGTGATCATGTGATTCTTATTATTTATTAGTGTGTATCACATTGATTCATGTCTAGATGTGGCACCATTCTTGCATCCCTCACTAAATCCCACTTGAACATGGTATGTGGTCATTTTTATATATTGATGAATTTGGTAATATTTTGTTGAAGATTTTTCCATCTATATTCATCAAAGATATTGAGCCAAAATTATCTACTTTTTTGTGATATCTTTGGTTTGGGGATTAGGGAATTGACGGCCTTTTAGAATGCATTTGGGAGTGTTCTCTTCAGTTTGGGGGAATAGTGAGAAAAATATATTTCAGCTCTTCTTTGCATTCTTGGCAGAATTCCTCTGTAAAACTGCGTGGTCCTGCACATTTGCCTCTTGGGGATTTTTTTATTACTAATGCAGTTTCATTACTAGTGATTCATCTATTTAGATTGATTATTTCTTCCTGATTCAGTCTGAGAAAATTGTGTGTTCCTATAAATTTGTCTACTTCTTCTACACTGTCTAATTTGTTGGCATTATGTAGTGTTCCCTTATGATTTTTTGTATTTCTATATATTTTCCTTTATTAGTGATATTTTTCCTTTCCTATCAATTCTTTTTTAGCTTTTTCTTTTCTGCTAGGAGAAGATCCTTTAGTATTTTGTTTAGGGCTGGTTTGGTATTAACAAACTCTTAGTTTTTGCTTGCTTGAGATATTTCTCTCTTTCAATTTTGAATGATAATGCTGGATAGAGTATCTTATGTTGTAGATTTTTTACTTTCTGCACTTTAAATATATCCTGACACTCTTTTGTTCTACAGAGTTTCTGCAGAAAATTTAGCTGCTGTCCTTTTGGGGGTTCTGTTTTATGTGAATTCTAGTTTTCTTCTTGCTGCCTTTAAAATTCTTTATCTCTAACTTCTGCATCTTAATTATGATTTGTATTACATGTGTCTCTTTAGTTCATCTTCTTAGGAGCCTCTGTGCTTCCTGTACCTGGATGTCTGTTTTCATCTCCAAGTCCAGAATATTTTCAGCCATAATTTTGTTAAATACATGTTTGACTCATTTTTCTCTATTCTCAGTTCCTTAAACTGTTCCCATTTATTTTTTTCCCTTTTTTTGCTCTTATTGTGAGATTTCCATTGCTCTCTCTTCCAGATCTCTTACGCATTCTTCTGTATCACCAATTCTGCTATTAATTCCTTCTAGTGTGTATTTCATTTTAGTTATTGTCTTCAGCTCTGATTCTTTTTTATATTTTCTAGTACCTTGTTAAAATTTTCACTGTGTTCATCTATTCTTTCCCCATGTTCAGTTATTGTTATTATTACTACTGCTTTTAACTCTGTATCTGGTACTTTATCTCTATTTCATTAGTTTGTTTTTTAAAGTTTTTTCTTGCTCTTTTGTTTGAAGCAAATTCCTGTCTTCTCATTCCTCATTCCTGTCTGTCTCTAAGAAATTAGGTGAAGGAGTTTCCATTGTGGCACAGTGTAAATGAATACAACCAATATCCATGAGGCTGTGGGTACAGTCCTCAGCCTCACTTAGTGGGTTAAGGATCTGGCATTGCTGTGAGCTGTGATGTGGTAGGTTGCAAACACCATTCAGATCCCACATTGCTATGGCTATGGTGTAGGCCAGCAGCTATAGCTCTGATTTGACCCCTAGCCTGGAAATTTCCATATGACACAGGTACATCCCTAAAAAGCAAAAGAAAGAGAGAGAGAGAGAGAGAGAGAGAGAGAGAGAGAGAGAGAGAGAGAGAGAGAAAGAGAGAAAGAGAATAAAAGAAAAGAAAAGAAAAGAAAAGAAAAGAAATCAGGTGAAATGTTTATTTAACCCAGTCTTGAAGGGTTATCTTTGTGTGGGTAAGCCCCTGTACAGTCTGCTTGTGCCCACTGGCTTTAGTGGAAGATCTAGATCTGATGTGAGCAAGAGTCACATCTTCTCCCAGGGTATGCTGGCAGCTACCACCTTGATGAGATGTGGGGTAGAAATGGAATGGCTAGCGCCAGTGCCATGTGTGAGCCTGTGCTTCTCCTATGTATGCTCAGTGAGTGACACCCCCTTAACAGGGTAGGGTTGGGTCCCAAAGTCCTGGAATATTACCTGTGAGGTCAGGTCAAAGCTGGTTCTATGACTTTAAGTATGTGCTTTCCTCCTTCCCAACATAAGCACCTTCAATATGGAGGGGAGCATCATTTGAGCAAGAGGGACTGGAACATGCACCTGGTTGGGCACTTGCTTGGGCAGACCTGGCACACCCATCAGAGTTTCAAACAAATTCCAGTCTGCCTCCTCCAGAAGTGCCAGTAATGGCTGCCCTCACCCTGTTCAGATCTTGTGCTGGGTCTGAGCCAGCTCCATCCTCCCACAATAGAAAACCTTCTCAGCATTGGCAGCTTTCTCCCCACTGGGGAGCTATGCCACAGAGCCAAGGTTAGCATACTGGGCAATGGACTTCTTGGGCCAGGATATATGCTGAGGTGGTCATGGGAAACTGGTCAAGGTCTTGGGCAGTCTCAATCTGCTTCCTCTGGCTTGTTTTGGGAGCAAGCAAGACTATGTGCACTCTTCAAAAGCAGAGTTCAAGTTTAATTCAGCCCCCCTTCCAGTCCTACTGGCTTTTAATCCAGTAAGGGGACTCGTCTTCCTCATGTAGAAACCCATGGCTGGGTTGCCCAACATGTGGTTCAAACCATTTACTTCCCAGGGAGAATCTCCCAGCCTATGTAATGCTCTCCCATTCTGTTCCCCCTCCTAGAAGCCAAAAATCCCAACTTGATTGCCTCTTTTCCCTTCCCACCTGAATCTGTGGCTGTTTCTCTACAGCCATGATTATTAAAAGGTTTTTCTGCCAATATCCACTTTGTTTTCAGTAAGAGTTGCTCCACATGCAGATGTATTTTTGATGTGTTTGTGGGTATGCATGAGCTCAGAGTCCTCCTACTTTGCCAGCTTGATCAAGCTTCCATATTGAAGTGTGTTCATGAGCATTTTTGCTTTATCTTGATTCATTGGTGCATCTGTTAGCAAGATGTATCCTAAGGTAATTGTTTCCTTTTTTTTTTTTTCTTTCTTTCTTTCTTTTTTTTTTCCCTTTTAGGGATGCACCCACAGCATATGGAGGTTTCCAGGCTAGGGGTCAAATTGGAGCTGTAGCCTCTGGCCTATACCACAGCCACAGCAATGTCAAATCCAAACCATGTCTGCCACCTACACCACAGCTCATGGCAATGCCATATCTTTAACCCACTGATCAAGGTCAAGAATTGAACCTACGTCCTCATGGATATTAGTCAGATTCATTCCCACTGAGTCACAATGGGAACACCTAAGAGAATTCTTCTTTTTAAATTTTTGACTGTCCTGCAGCATATGGAGTTCCCAGGCCAGGGATCAGATCCAAGGTGTAGTTTTGACCTAAGTGGCAATGCTGGATACTGAGCCAGGGATCAAACCTGCAACCCAGCTCTCCCAAGGCACCACTGATCCCATTGAACTACAGTGGGAACTAATTGTTTCTTCACTTTATGCCGTTTCAGCTTATGAAAGGTT
The DNA here is from genome assembly GCF_054392235.1 of Sus scrofa. Lineage (NCBI taxonomy): Eukaryota > Metazoa > Chordata > Mammalia > Artiodactyla > Suidae > Sus > Sus scrofa. The sequence goes on from NC_139389.1 coordinate 79,686,022, forward strand.
TCACAGGAACCCTTTATCTTCAGATAAAAGGGGAAACCTATTTCTTGCTTTGTACTCAGTTGGAATTCTGTAAAATTCCTTAGTAGCTGTAGCTTTTATATCCTTTAATTTCCTAGCAAATATACATCTATGTGCTTAATAGTTCTGGGTAATTTCATAGCATTTATACAGCTCTAAATACTGAGGAAGAAAATCAAAGCAAATATTCCCTAGGAGAAGTTCCTCTAAAGAAAAACACTTTTTCTTCTTGAAATATAAATGCTTTCTCTCTCTTGACCCAGGAGTGTCTTAAGATTTTTTTTAAGGAGAAAAAAATGATTACTGAGATTAATTTTTTGCTATTAATATTTTGTAAAATATAATGAATGCTATTACTTCTTTGACTTCTCTGATATCTCAATATATACAATGTATTTAGTTTGGAAAAAGAGTTAATTCACATTAGGTGCAGGATGTAAACAATTGTAGTCTTACAAATATGTCTCAAGAATACATTAGAAGGTAAATTTACTTGATACATAATTAAGAAATGGGCAATCAAGGAAGTTAGTTTCCCCCCACACCCAAATCAGGAAAAGGGGAAACAGTGTTTTAAACATGTGCTTTAACTGTTCTGAGGCTCCAATTATCCAGATTTTCCTGGGACTTAGTAACAAAGAATGTTTTTGTGAAAACTATGGCTAAATCAACTGCCTATTGTTGCAGTGATTCTGCCTAGCAAACATCGACAAAATATGAATGGCATTTAACATTACACACTTACTTCTTAATCATGAGTCTGCAGGTTAGCTGATGTGACTGCCTCAAGCTGTGAGTTTCTGAGTTTGGCTTTGCCTTTTTCAATCCAGAATGTGGGCTAAAGAAGCAACAGCCACCTGGGACATATTCTTTTCATACCAGAGTTTGGACTTTACCAGAAGAATAAGCAAAAACCTACTCAACTTCTTAAGACTTAGGCTTGAGATCAGCACACTGCCACTTGCACACATATAGAATGAAGCAAAGCAAGTTAATTGCTTAAATCCAACTTCAATGAAATGGAGATGTGAATATATGCTAACCAATAATGTAATCTACAACACTGGTAAAACTGATATTCTAATTTGAAGGGAGATTTCTTTTTTTTATTTACTATATAGGCTGCTAGAAAAGTTAGTGGGTAGGTATACTAGAAAATTTTGTTCTTTGTGCAATAAACTTTTTACTTTTCATTTTTTACTTATAAGATTTTGGTACTTCTTAGATGCATTATTTCTGACTTAGACTTTAATTTAAAAGATTTTTTGATGTAGTTATTTGAATTCAATTGCCTTGAAGTCATCCATTTTTTTTTTCAATCTCTCATTTAACACTGTTAGGTAAAATATAGGACATCTAGTAAAATTTGAATTTCAGATAAACAATGAATACTTTTTCGAATAAGTATATTCTAAATTTGTGTTGTGTACCTGAATTTTAAATGTGACTGGACATCTTTTTTTTTTTTTTTTTTGGTGAATTGGTCAACATACTCCAACTTAATGCATTTGACCAATATTCTTTGGTTTACTTAAGTTTTTACCATGAGTCAGGCACTTCTAAGGATACAGAGAGTACAAGTTCCTGATCCCAAAGCTTAGTGTGGGCAGATAAATCCATGCTTACTTGTGATAAAGTCTGTGAATGGCTTAAATATGAAGAGGCACTTGACCAGAAGCAGGAAGTTTAGTTATATAAGAGGACTTTTTGATTTTTGTTTTTGTGTGTGTTTTTTTTTTTTTGGTGTAGATATTTAATGAAAATAACAGGACAAACTTAATGTCGGTTATAACAAGTACATGAGCCTAATAGGTGAGTATGTTCATGAGAATGAAATAGAATATGATTTCTAGTCTAGAGGTTGTCACTAAATGTTTATATGGCAAGGATATTTTGTTCCTAATTGTTTTAGAGAATGTTACTTTCTTAAATTGCTGAGGTTGAAGAATTTGAGTTCCATAATTTCAATTTCCCTTCTTATTCTTCAGCAATGCCATCTTTGTGTTTCTCCTTACTATGGTTTTTATTACCATTACTATTAGTCCCCACTTTACATTAAGTATAATATTTTAAAAACAATTTTCATTTACCTTATTCAACTGTAGATTATCAACTCTGGAGAAGCAGAGCAGGTGAGTATTGTTATGACATTTTATATTGAATGAATCAGAAGCCCAGAGAATTTTAAAAGACAAACTTTTAGTCTTAAACTTATATGTTTTAAGTCTTGATTTCAACTCAAAACTATCTGATATCATTAACTTTGTCCTTTATCTCATGTTGCAATGTCTCAATTCTCTCATCTCACACTATGATAGTCCTACAGATATGAATTATATAAATATGGGTTATTAGGCAGTATAGAGAATGGCTCAGTTTCTTTTGCTGTACTTGGTCACAGGCACCAAACACAATATGCAGCACTCATCAAAATAATTGAACTTTTATTAGTTTCAACTGCCAATCTCAAAGCAGCTTAGTTGGAACAAGTGTAGAAAGGAGGGAAAGGGTTTGTGATCTCATCAAATTTAATTCTTTACTGGGACAGGATTATTACATTTTACCATCTCCATTGCATTTTTATTCCCCTCCTGGATTTTTGTCTAATGTATTTTATGACGTTATTGCAGAATTGAGATCTAAAGAAATTATCAGAAGACTACCTGTAAAAACCAATTTTGAGTGGATTGCGATACATTGTCTTGAAATTTTATTTTAATTGCTGTCTGTTTTTAAATGAAATTGAGTTCCTCAATTTATAGAAGTAAAATCTAGAAATGTCATCTAATGTGTTTAATATTCAGCAGCATAACTTGATTTAATCAGTTGTGAGTGCTAGACATTCAAATGAATAAACTGCACATACATAATCAACAATATATTATTTCTAATTGAGTTAAATGCCAAAATGAATTTAGTTTATTCTGCAATGTTGAAAATGTTTGTAATTCACTTTGAAATGAATTCTTCTAAACTATGGGTAGAAGTATGAGAAACTAGATTTTGGTTAACCACATAGCACTTCTATTTTTTTCAGAGTGATTTAGTTAGTATCAAGAGCTTAAATTTTATAGAACATTGTGTGACACTTCTGTACATTAAATTGATTATCTTACCAGTAGCATCCATTTTTATTAAGATTCTTTAGTTTATTTGGGCTTCACTTAATTTCTCTTTCCTCCCTCTTCCTCTTCCTCCTTATGAACCTCCCACTTCTCCTCTTCCTTCTACTCTTTTCCTCCCTTTCCCTCTCTCCATCCGTGATCTCTGTATCCCTCTTTCTTCTGTCTATTTCTCTTTCTCCCAGTCTCCTCTTGTTTTCAAAATGTAGGAATTTAAAATATGAAGTGTTTGATCACAGATCTTGAGTTGGTTAAACTTTATAATTTCAGTGTTTGTTTTTTAACTTTTTTAGATTGCAGTATGTCCCTGTAAAAACAGAAAAATTAGATGATTGAGTAGGTCTTCCTCTTGATAAAATATGAATATCTGTTAATACCTACCTTTTTATCATTTGCAATTATTATCCTCCAAACATTGAAGTGGGGCAGACTCATTTCTTATGTTGTTTACAAAATAGTTATTAGCACTGTATTATGAAAGAATGATTCATTCATGAACAAAATGCTTTGAGCTCCTCTAATGTTCAATGTACAGTGGGACACATTGCAAGGAACTTAAAAATTAATAGAATATAGTCCTAAATTCATAAAACTCACATCCAGTATTCTAGTAAGTGCCTCTGCAGTTTGGAAGATAAATGCATGGTAAAAGAGCAGATGTGCCTGTGGAAATAATTACTGATTTGGATAAAGAGGCTTAATGTAAAGGGGGTAGTTTATATAAGTACCCTAGAGAATAACATATGCAGCATTTTTAATTTCACTGAGAATATTTTATGAACTAATGAGTAATGTTAATCAGAAAAAAAATCACTGAGTTTTGAGATATTAGACTATTTTTAAGAAACACTATGAAATTTCCTTTTAATAATTCTTAAAGGTTTATGGATGATAATTATATCTGACATTTATAAATTATTTACTTTAAAATATGTTTGAGTTAGACACTTTGGAAGTTATAAGGTTTATAAAAATGTCCTTTTTTGACCTTAAAGACTTGTAATATCATTTAAAAATACAGAAAATGAAGAAAATACATGATAATTTACATTTGAGTTCCACTAAAGTATGGTGTAAGAAAAGCTGTAGGAGATCATAGTATGGAAAAAATTGGAATATTATTTGCAATGTATTTATTAAGTGTATACTGTGTGCAGTCATTGAAATGGATGACGAAAAGGGTTTTTAAATTTTTCTAATGCACCTTCATCTTATGGATGACTGACTCAAAGATATTTTTCCACCAGCTCCCTATAAAAAAATTTGGTTTTGATATTAATGATAATATTGTCCTATTTAGGCTCTAAAAATCTGCACTGTTCCTAAAATCCTTAGATTAATTATTCCACCAGTCTTTCTTTCACATGTGATAGGAGGAGGTATCTAAATAAAGAAAAAAAAATAACTCTGCTATAGTCATTTTCACAAAATATATAATTTCCTTGGTACAGTAAAATCTCAGAGAAAATACTAGTGAGGTGGTCAGTTTCCTCTCAAGAGGGTGTTCACTGATAGTCCAGTTTTGATCTTGCGATTTGAGGGCTGGGCAGAAAGAGATCTCTTTTTAGAAAATTCAAAGAAAGCTAACATCAACAATCAGAGCTCAAAATGCACCATCTTCAGACTCTAAAATCAGTTACCGTTTTATTGGAGATCCTGATTTTTCTCTGACCAGGTACTTGCATGCACTCTCTTTTTCCATAGGGCTATTTTGAAGGACTCGGCAGTTCTATTTGGCATTCTAACCTGAGGAATGAACCAAGCGAAGAGACCTGTTTTAAGCTTGGTGGAGTAAAGTAGTGAGATAGACTTAACTAAAAGATACGCTAACATTAAGACTCTTATTTGTTTTCCTTCTTTGAGTACTGTCACATTACTCATTTTTTGAAATACTTTAATTTTACTGTTATCATTTAAGAGAATTAAAACAAAATTTTTAAAATGTCATGATAGTGATATTCTAGATGAAACATAACTGTTCCTGAGATTATCTCTTATTTCTAAACAGTTTACCTAGGTACACTTTAGTTAGTTATGCACTGTTTATTACACAAACAACCATTTTTATGCATTTTATTGAAACTTGTTAGATGACTACGATAAAACAGATCTCAAAATAATGGGAGTTCCCGCTGTGGCTCAGAGGGTTACAAACCTGACTAGTATTCATGAGGATGTAGGTTTGATCCGTGGCCTCACTCAGTGGGTTAAGGATCCCTCATTGCCTTGAGCTGTGGTGTAGGTCACAGATGTGTCTCAGATCCCACATTGTTGTGGCCATGGGGTAGGCCAGCAGCTGCAACTCCAATTGAACCCCTAACCTGTGAACTTCCATATGCTGCAGGTGCAGCCCTTAAAAACAAAAACAAAATTGCTCCATACTTGTACTTCATCAAATGGAAATTCCCTGAATAGAATAAACGGCATAACAAAGTAATTTCACCTACTAATTAGTCAGTGAAAATCAAAGGTAAGTGTAGTTGGGTTCTAGTTCTTACTGCATTTATATTAGTAAGCAGTTCTCCTAGGCTTCCATTTTCATCAAGAGTATTACCTGCATAGCTCAAGGAATTCTCAGTAGCAAATGTAATAATGCATGTTGACTTGAAAATGATAAAGTATACCAGATATACATTGCTGCCATACATAGTTTTATGCAAACTGTCTGTGGTATAGATCTTGAGTTAAGGTTTTAATAAATCTTTAACTTGTTTGTCAAGAGACTTACTAAGACCTAAAATGTGTGAATACTTTATATTATAAATTATATGTATATATTATATACATATATATATATATATATATATCCTGAATGCTGCCTTTTAATTTTCTTGCATAATATTACCCTCCTATTCATTGGTATAGAAGACTATAGTTAGTGCTATAAAAGAGATGAGATAGATACAAAACTTGCCTGGACTTTTTTCTCTTAATTATTTTTTAACAACATACAGTGCATTAAAAAGAAACTACTCACCTAACATTATTACTGGCTGTAATAATTAGTAGTGTTAAATAAACTCTAAAGCAATTATATTTATCTTTCTCTCTGGTGGTAAAGTGGGAAGATTTTTCAGGCTCAAACCATATCTAAGAACAAAAGCGTCATTATCTTCACTTATAAGACACTTCTGATATTTAATGGCTACACACACACACACACACACACACACACACACACATTCACATACTAAATATAAATTTAAAATTATTTAAAATTTTAGAAATCATAAACATAAACATAACATCAGCAAACAATACAAAATCTGAAAAAAAAACCACAATAACAAAATCTCTATTGAATCAAAATTTTGTACAAGTAATAGTGAGATTAAATAATCCATATACACGTAAAGTTTAATTTCCAGAGTCTGTCAGCGGTAATTGAAATTCTTGATTCTGATGCCCAGTTATCTTTTTTGCCGTTCCTTCTCATGTGTACCTCCATCCTTTGATCATCCTTTATATGATTATTTTCCAAGGACCCAAGCCCTATTTTCCCATTCATTCTACACTGTCTTTTTCAAAATTTTTTATTATGATTTATTTACAATGTTCTGTTGTACAGCAAAGTGACCCAGTTTATATATATATATATATATATATATATATATGTGTGTGTGTGTGTGTTTATATATATATATACATATACTTTTTCTCACATTATCCTCCATCTTGTTCCATTATAAGTGATTAGATATATATAGTTCCCTGTGCTATACAGCAGGATCTCATTGCCTGTCCACTCCAAATGTAAGAGTCTTCATCTACTAACCCCAGATTCCCAATCCATCCCAATCCCTTTACTTCCCCCATGGCAAACACGAGTCTGCCCTATATGTCCATGATCTTTTCTGTTGTGTTGATAGATCATTTGTACCATATTTTAGAATCCACATATAAGTGATATTATATCGTGTCTGTCTTTCTCTTTCTGACTTCATTCAGTATGAGAGTCTCTAGTTGCTGCAAATGGCATTATTTTGTTCTTTTTTATGGCTGAGTAGTATTCCACTGTATATGTATACCACATCTTCTTAATCCATTCATCTGTCAATGGACATTTAGGTTGTTTCCATATCTTGTCACATTCACTTTGTGAATAGTATTGAAATGAACATAGGGGTGCATGTATCTTTTTCAAAGAAAGTTTTGTCTGGATATATTCCCAGGAGTCAGATTGCTAGGTCATATGATAGCTCTATATTTAGTTTTCTGAGGTATTGCCATACTGTTTTCCATAATGATTGTACCAATTTACATTCCCACCAACAGTGCATGAGGGTTCCCTTTTATCCATACCCTCTCCAGCATTTATTATTTGTTGACTTGTTAATGATGGCCATTCTAACAGTTGTGAGGTGGTATCTCATTGTAGGTTTGATTTGCATTTCTCTAATAATTAGTGATGTTGAGCGTTTTTTCCTGTGCCTGCTGGCCATCTGTATGTCTTCTTTGGTGAAATGTCTATTTAGGTCTTCTGCCCATTTTTCAATTGGGTTGGGTTTTTGTTGTTGAATTGTATGAGTTGTTTGTATATTTTTGAGAGTAAACTTTTGACAGTTGAGTCATTTGTAAAAATTTTGTCCCATTTTGTGGGTTGCCTTTTCATTTTTAATGGGTTCCTTTGCTGTGCAGAAGTTTTTGAATTTAATTAGGTCTGTTGGTTTATTTGTGTCTTTTTGTCTTTATTCTAGGAGGTGGGTCAAAGAAGATATTGCTGTGATGTATGTCAAAGAGTGTTCTACCTATGTTTTCCTCTAGGAATTTTAGTAGTATCTGGTCTTACATTTAGGTCTTTAATCCATGAGTTTATTTTTATATATGTTAGAAAATGTTCTAATTTCATTCTCTTATATGTGGTTGTCCAGTTTTCCCAGCACCATTTAATGAAGAGACTGTTTTCCTCCACTGTATGTTCTTGCCTCTTTTGTCACAGATTAATTGACCATAGGTATTTGGGTTTATTTCTGGGCTTTCTATGCTGTTCCATTGATTTCATTTCTGTTTTTGTGCCAGTACTATACTGTTTTGAAGACTGTAGCTTTGTAATAAAGTCTGAAGTCAGGGAGCCTGATTCCTCCAGTTCAACTTTTTCTTCTCAAAATTGCTTTGGGCTATTTCAGGTCTTTTGTGTTTCCATACAGATTTTAAAATATTTTGTTCTAGTTCTGTAAAGGATGTCACTGGTAATTTCATGGGGATTGCATTGAATCTGTAGATAACCTTAGGTAGTATTCTTATTTTGACTATAGTGATTCTTCCAGTCCAAGAGCATGGTATAATTTTCCATCTATTTGTGTCTTTGATTTCTTTCACCAGTGTCTTATAGTTTTCAGAGTACAGGTCTTTTGTATCTTTAGGTAGGTTTATTCCTAGCTATTTTGTTCTTTTTGATGTAATGGTAAATGGGATGGTTTCCCTAATTTCTCTTTCTGATCTTTCATTCAGTATCTGTGTATTAATTTTGCAGTCAATATCTTTGTATTAATTTTGCATCCTGTGACTTTACCAAATACATTGGTGAGCTCTAATAGTATTCTGGTTGTGTTTTTAGGATTTTCTAGGTATATAATCATGTCATCTACAAACAGTGATAGTTTTACTTCTTTTCCAGTTTGGATACCTTCCATTTCTTTTTCTTCTCTGTGCATGGTGTCTTTAGTTGAGATATTTAAAACTGTAACTTTGCCAATGACTTCTCTGTTGTCTTTCAGACCAATGTGACTTAAGTTCTTAATATTTCTTTTAGGATGTTCTGTAGCACATTAATATGCCTAGAATGAATGAACTATCCTCCTTTAACTTCAAACTGCTTTTATTTCTGTATTCATATATTCATAGATAAATCTAATGCAGTGGTATTTAACCTGATGTTTTTGATAGATTCATGGAACTCATGAAATAGAAAGAATCTCTTTTAATCATAGGACAAGGGTTAATCACATTCTTAAAGAAATCCATGACCCCAAATTGTTTAAGAACATCTGTGTTACATAAATAAACCAGAAACATTGAACTATTTTACTCTACTTCATATTAATAAATCTCTATACTCCATCAAGTAGAAACATGTATGGATTAATATCTGAATGATCTGTTGTATTTATGTCATCACAGCCTTAATTGAAAATATCCTCACTTCTCATTTGGATTTTTCCAAATGTCTTCTGATCAATCTCTTTATATTTTGCTCCTCCAGTCCTTTATTCTGCTTCTGAAATGCCCTTTCTAAATTTTATATTTGGCTATGTTATTTCTGTGCTCAAAATCCACTAATAGATACCATTTAGCTTTATGAGAGGATTTTAAGTATCAGAAGCTCTGTGATGTCTGAGGTTGTCTCCTTTCCCCCACACTGTCAATTTAGAATCTTTGCAATAATGGGATATAGGTAATAATGAGCATATATATTTCAGGTGAGTTATATTGGGCAAAAAATAAAAGATGAAGTTATTTATATTATTGGACTCTTCCTATCTCTCTAGCTTTATTTATCACCATTCATATTTATACATTCTTTAATCCAGCACATTGAACTTAGTGAAGTTAATCAATTTGACCATATTTTTTCATTGATTTGCAATGTGTTGTTACCTCTGGCATGTCCTTTCCAAAATTGTTTATCTACCTGACTTATAATAGTTCTTTAAATTCCAGGTAAGATTTATTTCCTTTTCTTGTTCTCAGCATTATTTAGGGTGACCGTTTATGTGCTCCAAGAGCATTTTATGCATACTGGTACCATTGCATCTATTACTGTGATGTGATCATGAATTAATATTTTTTGTCCTTCAGTAGACTGTGCAGAATAGAGATCTTTTTATCTGCTGTAATGTTAGCACTCAATACATTTTTGTTGACTGAATTAAGGAAGGAATAAACTTTTGTTCTATCATTTATCAGCTCTGTGACCTTGGATAAAAAATAAACTAAATATACTCTGTGTTGTGTTATCTTTCTCAATGCTATTTTTTTTCTGTCAGTCATATAGTAATAATAATAATGTCTGCTTTAAAGAGCTATTTCAAAACAAATTAGATGATAGCCATCTATTATGTTATGCCATTACTTTCTAATAATGCTCTACAATTTGCAAGTGGTTTTTTACTACAAATTAGAATACATTCAAGATAATTATTTGATATTATCAGTCCTTCATATTCACATATTATCTGGAAGTGTGATGTAGTCAAATGCTAGATATTTGTGAAATGCATACCAGAATGTGCACAGAAACATACATAGAAACCTCACCCATCTCATACATCATGGCGGGGAAAAAATTATAACTGCTTGTCTGCTCTGTTATTGTGTATCTTAAAGTATATTATTTCCTCCTCTCCTTTATAGCTATACTTCAATTTCTTGAAAAGCATGATTATGAAGAAAATGTCAAGTTATTTTTAAGACATTATATATTACTGCATAAATATTTATATAAGAGTAGAGAGAGTTATATATGACTAACAAATGGAAACCGATGTTTACAATGATGTCTTTCTTAACTCTTAAATTATATACTTTAAATGTCAACAACTTGGCCAGGTAAGGAGATCCTACAAACTGTTCCAATTACTTCTGAATATTTGAATTTCCTTATAATTTTGAAAGTCAGCTTCATAAATAGTGAAGAAGTTTCTTTCATCTTAAGTACAGAGACATAAGGAGAAGATAGATAAAATGAAGGTGTTGGGTGAAGTACAACATGAGATAGGAACAGGATGAAGAACTATGTGGGCCTATTGTAGCGCATTAATACCTTGACGTAGGCCATGTGGAAGTATTTACATCATGAAAACTGACAAATGCTAAAATAAGGAATTCCCCTTCTCTCCCCAAAAGCCAGTTTGCCAGCAACATGACTAGCAACTGGGAGAAGAGGAAGGGACATTCTGAAAATGTATCCAAATAGCTTAAATGCTGCTGAATCTGAATTCTAGCAAACTTTGCCAAATAGATACTCTTGGCTTTTCCTACCTATGGATTTGTTGGTAGAAGCTATATAAGCTTTAAAATCAGGAATTGTTTGCCTGGTAATCATATCATAACTCAGACTAAATTATGATTTTTATGCATATGCATGGAAAATAAAAACTATCCTTTTTCTGAAGAGTTACGTAAAAGGAAACGGGGAAAAAAAAATCAACTGAATGATGTATCCTGACCTATGGTGCTAGTAATTACTATTTAGTAAGAAAATTATTTTTTTAAAGCCTTTTTAGGTTCACAGCAAGATTGAGCAGGGAGCATAGAGAGTTCCATGTACTCCTTGCTCCCACACAAGCATAGCCTCTCTCACTTCCAACATCCTGTACCAGAGCGGTACATTTGTTACAGTTGATGAGCCTACATGTCATCATCACCCAAATTTCACGGTTTCATTAGGGTTCATGATTCGTGGTTGTGTTCTTTGGATTTTGATACATGCGTAATTACATATATTACCCAATAAATTATCATATTAAATATTTTCACTGTCCCCCAAATCCTCTACTTCACCTATTCATCTCTCCTTCCTCTCACTGATCATTTTACTGTTTCTATACGTTGCCATTTTAAGAATGTCGTATAGTTGGAATAATAAAATATGTGTTCCCTTTTCATAATGGCTTCTTTCACTTAGTGATATGCATTTAAGTATCCTCTGTATCTTTTAATGGACTGATAGCTCATTTCTTTTTAGTGTTGAATAATATTCTGTTGTCTGGATGTACCACCATTTATTTATCCACTCACCTACTGAAGGACATCTTGGTTGCTTCCAAATTTTGGCAATTATGATTAAAGTTGCTATAAATATCTATGTTCCAGTTTTTGTGTGGACCTAAATCCTTAGCTCATTATAAGGAAACTCCAAGGAGTGCAATTGGTGGATTGCATGGTAAAGACCATGTTTACTTTTCTGAGAAAGAGTCAAGCTGTCGTCCAGAGTGGATGCACCATTTTACATTCTTACCAGCAATGAATGTGAATTTATGTTACCCTGTATTCTTGCCAGCATTTAGTGTTGTTTCTGTTCTGAACTTTTGACATTCTAATAGGTATATAATGGCATCTCATTTTTGTTTTCATTGTATTACCCTATTGACCTATGACATTAAGTGTTTTTTTTTTCATATGCTTAATATCTGTAAATATTCTTTGGTGATGTATCTGGTCAGATCTTTTGCCATTTTAAACATTAGTGTATTTTTAATTTCCTTATTGTTGAGTTGTAAGAGTCCTTTGCATATTTTGAATAACAGTACTTGATCAGATACATGATTTGCTAATATTTTTCCCCAGCATGTTTTCTCCTTTTCTTAATCCCTGACATATTTTACACTGTTTCAAGAATTATATATTTCTACTGTTACAGACAGAAAATGTTCCAGAGTATAATTTTAAAACCTTATTGAATACCAGAGTTTTAAACAAATAGTAGCTTCAAAACCAATTGTTTTTTTCTTAGGTCAAAAAGTGATAAGAATTCTTTGTGCTCAGGAATTTAATGTTCTAAGTTTTAGATTTTAAGATTTCTTGAATAGGTGACTTTTAGATTTAGGATGAGTGTTAAAAAATATGCTAAGGCTGTAGAATACTGACCTTTGAATTAGACAATTCTTTTTTGTACAGGGTTTCTTATGCTTGTAGGTTTAGCCACATTCCTGGCTTTTAGGTACTGTAAACCTCCCACTGAAAGTTGTGACAACCAAAAATTATCTCCAGAAATTGCCAAATGTCTCTTGAGGTATAAAATCATTCCCAACGGAAAACCATTGTTCCAAAGAAACTGTATTTTGCTTACGGCTTATTTTAGAAAAATATTCTTACCTATCACATACAAGAACATATGTAAATAATTTGAGCTCTTTCAGATCTTAAACAGATGTTCTCAATTATTAAGAATAAACCGATTAAAGCATTTAGCATCTCAGAAAAATGAGACTAAAGGGGTTGATAAATTTTGACAGTTATTTTTCCCACAATATACTTTTTTCAGCATTTTGAGATATTGTCAAATAAAATTGTAATATATTTAAAGTATAAAATGTGATGATTCGATATATGTATATATCAAATTTGAAAGACTCCTAACCATTGAGTTAATTAATACATCCATCACTGTACTATCAATAATAGTAACTACATTATACATTAGCAACTCAGACCTTACATTTAAAAAAAAGTTATTAAAGTACAGTTGATTTACAATGTTCCGTCAATTTCTGCTCTACATCAAGGTGGCCAAGTCACATACATATATATATATTTTTTTTTTTCATAATATCTCCCATCATGTTCTAACCGAATAAATCAGACATAGTCTCCTGTTCTGTATAGTGGGACCTCATTGCTCATCCACTCCAAGTGTGACAGTTAGCATCTACTAACCCCAAACTCTCTGTCCATCCCACTCCTGCTCCACGCCCCCGCAACCACAAGTCTGCTCTCCATGTCCGTGGTGTGTTTCCATTTTGTAGATAGAATCATTTGTGCCATATTTTAGATTCCATATAAATGCTATCATATGGTATTTGTCTTACTTCACTTAGTATGAGTATCTATAGTTGTATCCATGTTAGAATTTACTATCTTATAATGGAAAACTTGTATCCTTTTACTAGCCTCTCTCTATTATTTCTGTTCCATAAGACTCTGGCAACCACCACTCTACACTCTGGTTCTATATGTTCATTTTATAAATTTAAGATATCACATTTAAGTGATTAACTATAGTATATGTCTTTCCATGTCAGGCTCATTTCTCTTAGCATAACGCCTTGTCCCAAATGGCACAGGATTTCCTTCCTTTAAGGCTGAATGATAATATTCCATTGCATGTATGCACTGTATTTTCTTTTTCTTTTTTTTTATTTCCCCAATATTATTTTTTTTCTACTGTACAGCATGATGACCCAGTTACACATATATGTACACATTCTATTTTCTCACATTATCATGCTCCATCATAAATGACTAGATATAGTTCCCAGTGCTACACAGCAGGACCTCATTGCTAATCCATTCCAAAGGCTATAGTCTACATCTATTAATCCCAAACTCCAAATCCATCCCACTCCCTCCCCCTCCCCCTCGGCAACCACAGGGCTATTCTCCAAGTCCATGATTTTCTTTTCTGTGGAAATGTTTATTTGTGCCCTATGTTATATTCCAGATATGTGATAACATATGGTATTTGTCTTTCTCTTTCTGACTTACTTCACTCAGGATGAGAGTCTCTAGTTCCATCCATGTTGCTGCATATGGCATTATTGTGTTCTTTTTTCATGGCTGAGTGGTATTCCATTGTGTATATATACCACATCTCTCTAATCCAATCATCTGTTGATGGACATTTGGTATGTTTCCATGTCTTGGCTATTGTGAATAGTGCTGCAATGAACATGCAGGTGCATGTATCTTTTTCAAGGAAAGTTTTGTCTGGATATATGCCCAAGAGTGGGATTGCTGGGTCATATGGTAGTTCTATGTATAGTTTTCTAAGGTACCTTGATATTGATCTCCATAGTGTTTGTTCCACTTACATTCCCACCAACAGTGCAGGAGGGTTCCCTTTCCTCCACACCCCCTCCAGCAATTGTTATTTGTGGATTTATTAATGATGGCTATTCTCTCTGGTGTGAGGTAGTATCTCATGGTAGTTTTGCTATGCATTTCTCTAATAATCAGTGATATTGAGCATTTTTTTCATGTGCTTTTTGGCCATCTGTACATCTCCTTGGAATGTTTCTTCAGGTCTTTTGCCCATTTTCCCATTGGGCTGTTGGCTTTTTTAGCTGTTGAGTTGTATAAGTTGCTTGTATATTTTAGAGATTAAGCCCTTGTCAGTTGCATCATTTGACACTATTTTCTCCCACTCTGTAAGTTGTGTTTTTGTTTACTTTTTGGTTTCCTTTGCTGTGCAGAAGTTCGTCAGTTTGATTAGGAGCCATTGATTTGTTTTTGCTTTTATTTCTGCTGCTTTGGGATACTGTATTGTGAAAACATTTGTAAAGTTGATGTCAGAGAATGTTTTGTCTATGTTCTCTTCCAGGAGTTTGATGGTGTCTTGTCTTATATTTAAGTCTTTCAGCCATTTTGAGTTTATTTTTGTGCATGATGTGAGGGTGTGTTCTAGTTTCATTGATTTGCATGTAGCTGTCCAGGATTCCTAGCAATTCTTACTGAATAAACTTTTTCCCGTTTTATGTTCTTGCCTCCTTTGTCAAACACTAATCGCCCATGGGTGTCTGGGTTTATTTCTGGGTTCTGTATTCTGTTCCATTAGTCTGTATGTCTGTTTTGGTACCAGTACCACACTGTGTTGATAACTGTGGCTTTGTAATATTGCCTGAAGTCTGGAGGAGTTATGTCTCCTGCTTGGTTTTTGTTCCTCAGAATTGCTTTGACAATTCTCGGCCTTTTGTGCTTCCATATAAATTTTTGTATTGTTCTAGTTCTGTGAAAAATGTCTTGGGTAATTTTATAGGGATTGCATTGAATCTGTAGATTACTTTGGGCAATATGGTCATTTTTACAATATTAATTTTTATAACCCAGGAGCATGGAATAGCCTTCCATTTCTTTCAGCCATTTTGAGTTTATTTTCATGCATGGTGTGAGAATATGTTCTAGTTTCGTTGATTTGCATGCAACTGTCCAGGTTTCCCAGCAATACTTGCTGAAAAGACCTTCTTTTTCCTGTTTTATGTTCTTGCCTCCTTTGTCAAAGATTAATTGACCATAGGTGTCTGGGTTTATTTCCAAGTTCTCTATTCTGTTCCATTGGTCTGTTTGTCTGTTTTAGTACCAGTACCACACTGTCTGGATGACTGTGGCTTTGTAATATTGCCTGCAGTCTGGGAGAGTTATGCCTCCTGCTTGTTTTGTGTTCCTCAGGATTGCTTTGGCAATTCTGGATCTTTTGTGGTTCCATATAAATGGATTGTTTGTTCTAGTTCTGTGAAAAATGTCATGGGTAATTTGATAGGGATTGCATTGAATCTGTATTTTCTTTATATCCATTCATCCATCCACAGATTCTGAGGTTGTTTGCATGCTTTGACTGTTACAAGTAATGCAACAATGTATGTGGGATTACAGATCTATTAGAGAAATTGGTATTATTTCTTTTCAGTGTATATATAAAGTTGGAATTTCTAGATCACATGGTAGTTCTACTTTTAATTTCTTGAGAAAGCCCCATGCTATTTTACGTGTTAACTTGACTAATTTACATTCGCATCAACACTATGCAAACTTGCTTTTCACCACTTCTTCACCAACATTTGTCCTCTTGTCTGCTTGATGATAGACATTCTCTAGATGTGAGTTAATATATCAGTGTGGTTTAATTTGCATTTTCTTTGTGATTAGTGATGCTGGGCACTTGCATGTACCTGTTGGCTGTTTGTATGTCTTACCTGAAAAAATATCTATTCGTGTCCTTTGCCCATTTTTCAATTTATTTTTTTGCTATTGAGTAGTGTTTGTCCCTTGTTTATTTTGGATATTTACTCCTTATCATATTTGTGATTTGCAAATATCTTCTCTTCCCATTCTATAGCTTTCCTTTGCTGGGCAAGAACTTTTCAGTTTAATGTAGTCCCATTGGTTTTTTTCTCACTTTTGTTGCCAATAAATAAATCGTCACCAAGTCCACCATCAAAGAGTTTCTTCCTTATGTTTCCTTCTAGAAGTTTTATGGTTTCAGATTATGTGTTTAAGTCTTTGATACATTTTGAGTTTATTTTTTTGTATGATCTAAAGAAGGTCTAATTTCATTCTTTTACATGTAGATATGCAGTTTTCCCAGAACCGTTTATTAAAGAGATTATCCTTACTCCATTTTTTATTCTTGGCTTCTTTGTTGTAAACTAGTTGACCATATACATGCATGGGTTTATTTCTGGGCTCTCTGTTCTGTTGATCTGTGTCTGTTTTTATGCCAATTTGCTGTTTTGATTGCTTTAGTTTATAATATGGTTTGACATCAAGAAGTGTGATGCCTCCCATTTTGCTTTTCTAACTCAAAGTTGCTTTGGCTATTTGGAATCTTCTGTGGTTTCATACATATAGTAGGATTGGTTTTTTTTTTTTTTTATTCTATGGAAAAATACATTGGAATTGAATTTCAATTGGGATTTCATGTAATTTGTAGATTGCTTTGGACAAATAGTATGGACACTTTAACAATATAAATTCTTCAAATATGGGGACATGGAATATCTTTACCTTTTTTATCTTCAATTTCTTCCATCAGTGTTTTATAATTTTCAGTGTATAGATCTTTTACCTTATAGGTTAAATTTTTCCCAAGGCATTTTATTGTTTTTGATGCAGTTGTAAATGAAATCATTTTCTTCATTTTTCCTTCCAGATTTTCACTGTTGAGTATGATATTTGCTGTGGCCTTATTATATTGAGGTAATTTCTTGTATTTATAGTTTGCTGAGGGTTTTTTAAATTTTTGAGTTATGAAGTAGTGTTTAATTTTGTCAAATGCTTTTTTTTTGCATCTAATAGATGATTATACATTTTCTGTCCCTAATTTTGCTAATGTGGTATTCCACTTTTATTGAATTGTGTATGTTAAACCATCTTTGAATCTCAGGAATAAATGCTTCTTGATCATGGTGTATGACCCTTTTAATATTCTGCTGAATTTTGTTGGCTAGTATTTTGTTAAGAATTTTTACTTAAATGTTCATCAGGGATATTAACCTACAATTTTCCTTTCTTGTATATTTTTCAAGCTTTGGTATCAAAGTAATGCTGGCCTTGTAAAATGAATTTGGAAGTGTTCCTTATTCTACTTCTTGAAAGAGTTTGAGTAGCTTTGTATTAATTCTTCTTTAAATGATTGGTATAATTCACCCATAAAGCCATCCCGTGGCCCTGGAGTGTTCTTTGTTGGGGGGTTTTGGATAACTGACTCAAAATCTTCTATTAGTAATTGTTCAGATTTTCTCCATACTGGACCATGTGTATGGCCTGGAGTGGTGCTCCAATGCCTAATTAAAAACTGCTTCTTTATTTTCTATATTCCTGTAGGACTTGGAATGTACCCCCTGTTAGTTATCAGAGCTGGGTGATTTTGGATCCCAGACAGTCATCAATTCTGGGGTTTTAGATGTACAAACATGATCCTTCCAGAAGGATACTGGCAACCTGTTCTTATTGTTGGATTGAGCTAGAAAAAAGCAGACAGTGCCCATCAACTCTTTGGGACTGTGGGGGATCTCATCAGCACCTAAATGGCATGCTAATCAGAAGCCAAACCCTTAGGCTATAGCTTATAATGTATGCATCAAAGTACTGCTAGAGATGGATGTTTATGCCTGCTCTAGCTGTACTGAGCACTGGATGGATAGCAGTGTTGAGTACTCACGTCCCCATTTACAATTGCTTCTTTACTGTACAGTTTTACCTCAGAGGTATTGCAGGTTCAGTTCCAGACCATAGCAATAAAATGAATATCACAGTAAAGCAAATAATACATTTTTTTTTGGTTTCCAAGCGCTTATAAAAGTTATGTTTACTGTAGTCTATTCAATGTGCAATAGCATTGTCTAAAAAAAGTGTAAAAATACTTCATTGCTAAAATATGCTAATTGTTATCTGACAATGCAAGGTTGCCACAAACCTCCAACTGCAAAAAAAAAAAAAAAATGCAGTATTTATGGAGCACAGTAAAATAAAGTACAATAAACCAAACCTAGTCCTGTGGGCTTTCAGATCTGGGTGTGTTGATGGCTCATCCCTTGGCAGTGAGCCTTAAAAGTCGGAGCACTAGATCTGTGGTCTAAACCATTTACTCTTCAAATAAATATGGGAGTTTGGGGTTCCCTTCCAATTCTGTCATGCTGTGCTGGGAGTGGGGCTTATGGTGTGGGTATATCTCAGCCTTTCCTACCCATTTTCATGTGGCTATTTTCTCATTTTCCTTCTGTATAGGAGGTTTTTTTTTTTTTTTTCTAGTTTTTGCATCCCTTTCAGAGGAAATTTCCTCCATGTATACCTATACAGTCGATTGTCTATGGGAGGTGGAAAATTCAGGAGCCTCCTATGTCCCCACATTGGTTCAGAGTCCCACAGTTCTGATAGTAAGTGCTTGACTTTCATAATAAAGAATATTCTATCCCTTACCTGGCCTGCTTCCTAACTAATATTTCTATAGATGATTTTTCCATTAGTCTCAAGGAAGAAATCAATACAACTAAAATGAAATAAAAACTTATCATCTTTTTAAACCCCAACACTACAAGAATTTATTCTTAATGACAATCTAAATTCTTCTCTTATTTATCATACTATTTGACACATATTAAAAAAAAATACATGGTATTACTTCCTCACGGTTAGGAGCCCATACACTGTCATGGTTATCTCAAACTATATGTAGATATTAACAATGAGACTTGAGAGTTTTAACTATTTCTTGAAACTATCTAATTGCAAAATCTTTCAGAGATAAGGACACTGCTTTGTGGTCATTACTTTCAGTCCAACTAAGCCTTAATTTCCTTAAATTCTCCTTACCAAACATAAAAAGAAAATGATAGATAGGAGAATAATTTAAATATTCCTGTGGTGTTTCTAGAATGGCAGTGCTGTGCATCCTTATTTCACTGTAGACAACAATTCTGTATACCAAGAGGATAATTTTTTTTTTCTCAGTAGACTCCAGCAGATAAATTTTTATTGGTTTAAATAATTCAGCAGCCTGTTATAGTGAAACCACTTCACATTGAGCATTTCCTTGCTCTGTCTTAAATGCACACAGAGATATTCCACTGAATACTACTAATATCTGATGCAAACTGGGGGTTTCCCAGTTTATAATGAGTTGTAGCTCTTTAAGGAACTGAGCCCGTTGCTAAGGGACTTGGTTAAACATTTGCCAGAGAAAAGAAAAGCTAAGTAGAGTGAAGAGTAAAGGAACAAAGAAATAATAGAGCTTTGCTGGTCATTATGTTGATCTGAGAGCTTTCGTAGCACAGCACATCTGGAGGTTAGTTTTCAAGTTGGTCCTTCAGAGACCGTGAAGGAGATTAAAATTTATATAGAGCAAATATAATTATCAATAAAACTTAAGGGGCATTAATAAATTTCCATATTTGGTAACTTTTAATCACCTATAGAATAGAAAATAAAATTATGGAAAATCTAAATTATTTTTGAGACACAAAGGACAGTTCATTTAAAATGTGAAAAAAAAACTTTTAGTGGCACTTGTATAGAGTTCTTCCTGATTCAGCAGCTTAACTCTGTAAATCTTTTCTGACAACTTTTTCTTTGAGGAGGAAGACCATTCACCTATTGGCACCTTGTCCTTGGCTTGGGGTGCTCTCAGTCTTTGTGGCAGCATTCAGGCGCTAATTCTGAAGGATCCATTGCTAAGATGCCCAGAAGCCTGCCTCATACTGATTTTTGGTATATAGTAATTTGCATCTTGTTTAATATTTTTGTACTTGTCTAGTATCAAAGGGATGAATTCCCAAAGGGGAGATTGCAGCAAGCTCAAATATAGCTTATAAATATTTTATTCAACTCATAATTTAATGTGATATCTGGCTTATAGCTCTTGATGCCAGCTTCCTCAGCTTCCCATTAGAATATATAAGAGAGAAGAAATCAACTTTCCCAACCCTAAGGCTGACAGTTTACCTAAGGCTAAAAATCTGGAAGAAATATAAAATACATTGAAAGGAGGTGAAATCAGATTCAGAAAAGTATGTTCAGACCCCTGAGAAAAAGATACATCAGAATCTTCCTTTATTCTCTATATCCTGATTCAGTTTTTATCAACCAGAACATTGGACAGCTATACCTGTACCCCTCAGGAACCAATTCCTGAAGCAGTCTGATTAGTATGGCCCTCTCTGCCCAGCACTTATTTTTAATTGCATTACCAATAGCAAAAATATATTTTCAACTGTGAATTCATAGCACACTGTAAAGGGAAAAGTTTCACTTGCATTCTATTCAATTGTACTCTCCTACCCGAGATACTCTCTGTTGCTAATTTGGTATGTCATTACAGATCATTTTACTATGTATTTGCATATATATGAATATGTGTACATATGTAAACATGTGAAGGTATGTTTTTGTTATTTGTATACACACATATACACAATCATTCTTCGTTGTCATAAGTAAAACTATATAGTATGTATTAGTGTCTTTTTTAATTAATAAATATATGCATATGTATGTATGAGTCTTACAGAATCATTTTTCCAATAGAAAAGAACTTTTGCATAGTAGTCTATAATATTGATTCCCCATGGTTTCATTAGCCTCTTCACTGTTTATATAAAGACTTTAAGGTGTTACTATATTTTTAAAATTACAATTAAAGTGCCTAAGTCATGTGTTGGATCACATGCATGAATATTTCCTTAGGAAATATATCTGTAAACTGCTTTATCAATCTACCTTCACACCAGAAATGGATTATAGTATCCATTTTTCTATGTACTTACCAAAACAGAATTTTATGTTTTCTCAACTTTTGCCAATCTAAAAGCAATAATGCCCTGAATTAATGTCTTTGTCTATTTCTAATGAAGTTAAGCATCTTACCACTGATATTTCCTTTTTGCAATAGCCTGATATATTCTTTGCCTATTCTTTCATTGAATTATTTGCCTTTTTCTTGTTGTTTTACATTCTGCTAGTTATTTTTTATACCAATAAGAAACAGTAATTCTCAGGAAAAACTTAACAGGCAGTGGGAATGTGGTGAGAATTAACAGTGGCACATTATGCTCTGGAAATTTTAGCTTCACATGTGAAACATCACAAGTGGAGATTCAGAAGAACCAGAGTACTGATGGGGCTGAGAATTGAAATGTTTTATGAACTACTTTTTCAATGTATGAGAAAATCAAACAAGAGTGAAGAAGTAGATTGACCAGGTAAAACATATTCATATATGAGAATTCAATAAAGAACTATATGTATACATTTTCCCTCTGGCCATTAAACTAAGCAGGAAAGTCAGCTTTCACAAGCTAATGAAAGTAGAGGGCAAACCATCTTATTTATAGATTGATAAATAAAAAAAGAGTGTGAGGGGCAGAGTAAAAAAACCACAATATTCCAATAGGAATACCAATAAGGACTTAAGTTTTCAAATCTAAAATTGAATTTAATGCAATTAATATATTAGAGACTACTATTGGCTATATCATAATAAAATCAATGTCATCCATATAGGGGGAAAAGCAACATTTTAAAAGTCATTTTTCAGTTTTAATGACAGTGTAGAGAATTGTGATAAAGAAGATAACATTTAAGGAGCACTGAGCTATTGATTGTGGTGGTGGTGAAATGACAGAAGAGCTATACCTTAAATAAATATACTCAAAAGAATCAATTTCGCTCTTGAGTCTGATAATAAGAATAGAGATTCTCAAACATTAGCATGTATCAGAGTTACATTAGAGTTAATAAAGAACACAGAGACATAGGCTCATTGAAATAGGATGGAGGCTGGATCTTGCAGTTTCACCAGTTTTCCCAAGTGATCTGAACATACACCATGCTTTAAGAATAATTAAACTAAGGAACTACAGGGTTTTTTTGTTTTGTTTTGTTTTTCAGAATTTTCTAAGATCTTTTATTGCATGAACACACAAGTTAGTCAGTATTCTAAAGGAAATTTTTAGGTCCGAGTCTGGGTTATGACTGAGTTTCCTGGCCTTGTTTTTTTTTTTTTTTTTTTTTTAATTACAGTTGATTTACAATATCATGCTGATTTCTGCTGTACAGCAAAGTGAATCAGTCATACATATATGTATTTATATACATTCTTTTTAAAATATTATTTTCCATCATGGTCTATCTCAGGAGATGGGAAATAATTCCCTATGCTATATAGTAGAACCTTGTTTGTTTATCCATTCTGAATGTAATAGTTTGCACCTACAAGCCGAAATCATTTGAAAATGTTAAGGGAATGTGGCCTGGGCTCCTGCTATCTAAATTCCCCACTCATATCATTTAACCCATGAATTTTACACAGCAATTAATATTTTGAAATCCAGAGAAACCCCACTTCATATACTTGGGGAGCTTTGGGTTTCTGTAAAAATAGCAAAAGTTGGCATGAAACATAGCCTTGCCTATAGCTAATCACATACTCAGGAAAAGAACTTTTTGCTGGATGTTTACCTTACAGTTTTCATGAAAGATGCTTTTCCAGTTTATTCATTATGTGGATGTTGTAATAAATTGACATCACAGGTGCTAAAGCTGGCATCTGTTAAAATAATGATGGGAGGGGGAGGGAGTGGGAGGGATCAGGAGCTTGGGCTTATCAGACACAACTTAGAATAGATTTACAAGGAGATCCTGCTGAATAGCATTGAGAACTTTGTCTAGATACTCATGTTGCAACAGAAGAAAGGGTGGGGGAAAAAATGTAATTGTAATGTATACATGTAACGATAACCTGACCCCCTTGCTGTACAGTGGGAAAATAAAAAAAATTATAAAAAATAAAAAAATAATGAATATTGTAGATTATAGAGTTTTAAATACTTTTTGCATAAATATCAATGGGGAGATGGTTAAAAATGCAAATTTCAAGATTCTATTGTCAAAATTCCCATTTAGTAGTCTAGATGGTGCACTCCAGAATCTGCATGTAAGAGAAAAAAAAAAAATCCATAGATGATTTTCAACAGAAAGCCCTGTAAATGAGGAGCTTCAGAAACCAGAGTTGCAGTTCATCTATAAAAGTAAACATTCCAACATGGTAATGAAAAAGTAATGTCAGTGTCTTGCTGTAAAGTTTCTTTTGAGAACTGAATTAGTAATTCTAAGCATCAATTCAAAGATTTTTTTTAACATAGGTAACAGAATACCAAGCAAGAAAAAAAAATATTAAGATTCAGTTTTAGAATATCTAGTATCTTTTTAAATAGAAGCTTAAATAGAAGCTCTAGCTCTACACCATCTAGTATGGTAACCAATAACCATATGTAACTATTTCAATTTAAATTAGTTAATATTGAATAAAATTTTAAAAATCAGAAACTAGTAACACTAGTCATGTTTTAACTGCCACGTGTGTTTAGTGGCAATTTTATAAGACCATTTACATTACCAAAATCCTGTTGGACAGCATTGCAGAAAAAGAAAGGAATAATTAAATATAAACAAACAATTTTTTAAAATACTGAATGGATGAAAATTTGACAATTTTAAATCTAAGAAGTCTTCCTTATAGCTCTGATAACTTTAGAAAGATCTACTCTAAATATAGGCAGGGTATTTTTTTTAAAATTAGCATTGTTTCTTTTGAAAAAGGAATGAATATTAAAAGCATGAAAAACTCATATTTATCATTAATAAATATGAGACAAATGTTGTGGTCCAATGAAGGTTGGAAAAGAATTTCCAGATGCAGAGTGGGGTTAAGAAAAAGATTAGTTTACAGAGACAAGAAACGCTACTAGCACAGTGGGCTGACTTCCTGATGATCAGAGAGAACTGACCCTGAGCACAAGTTCTTCATCTATTTTTATAGCCCAGGAAGAAAGAAGAGAGTAGTGAGCTTACAGTACATTTTCTGATTAGTTGAGGATGTATACTTTCCTGTAGGGTTGGGGAAGAGGAGTTTGCCAAATACCTTTCCTTGTAAGGGGCAGTAGCCAAGTAGGCCAGGTTGCTCAGTGAGGCTCAAGAACTTTGTAACTATTGGAATGAGATGGAAGGGGTGATAAGGATCTGGTAATTTTTATCCCAGCAACACTGACAACCTAAGACTCTTTGAGTTTATCTCATTGGAGAAACCTTTGAGTCCCACAGTTAATTTTGTGACTGTGTATTATTCATCTTATAATTATGAAGTAATGAAATTGAAGACAACAAGCCACAGTAGAATTTGTCCTATTGCATTATTTTATAGTGTTTTTCCCATCATAGCAGGCTCTGATGAATTTTAAGAAACCTTTTATTACATATATACCATAGAGAAAAGTACAGAAATCAAAGTACAAAAATCTCTGAATTTTAACAAAAAGAACTTATTCATTCATCCCTACCTGGATCAAGAAACAGAAGCATATCAGCAACATGAAATTCATTCTCATCCACTTTTTTAGTCACTAGCACTGGGAAAAGGGTCACCAGTAATTTCACTTTTAACAACATTAGTTTTGGCTGTTTTGTAATTTTTTTTAAATATTATTTTTTGAGATTCCTCATGGCATTCCTTACAGTAATAGTTTATATATCCTCATTACTTTATAGTATCCTATTGTATAAATATTTTTTTTTTGTTGTTGCTGTTGTTGTTTTTGTTGCTATTTCTTGGACCACTCCCGCGGCATATGGAGGTTCCCAGGCTAGGGGTTGAATCGGAGCTGTAGCCACCGGCCTACACCAGAGCCACAGCAACGCGGGATCCGAGCCGCGTCTGCAACCTACACCACAGCTCAGGGCAACGCCGGATCGTTAACCCACTGAGCAAGGGCAGGGACCGAACCCTCAACCTCATGGTTCCTAGTCGGATTCGTTAACCACTGCGCCACGATGGGAACTCCTGTATAAATATTTTTATCTAGCCAAATATTATGAATCTCAGTATAAAATATCTTTGCTTTAAATAGCCAGTTGTCTATTGAAGAAATTGAGAGCAGAAATATAAAAGCAAATATAACCTTCCATAATTATTTGGTATTTACTCTGGTCTTTTTAATTCCTTTTTGTATTCTGAATTTGCATCTGGCATTATTTTCCTTTAATCTTATGAAAGAATGTGATAGTGTACATCTGCTCAAAATGGATTATATCAGTTTTACATATTTGCGAAGCACTGTATTTTGCCCTCATTTTTGAAGGATTTTTTGTTGGCTATAAAATTCTTGTCAGAAAGATTTTGTTTTCATTTCAGCACTGTTAAATTCTACCTACTTGCCTTAGGGCATGCATTGTTTCTTAAGAGAATTTAGTCATTTTATTCACTTGTTTGCCTGCATATTCTATGATGTTTTTCTCTGATTGTTTTTATAATTTTCCTTTATTTATTTATTTATTTTTTCTTTTGTTCTTTTTAGATCCATGCCCACAGCATATGGAAGTTCCTAGGCTAGGGGTCGAATTGGAGCTGTAGTTGCTGGCCTATATCACAAACACAGCAACATGGGGTCTGAGTCTCATCTACGACCTACAGCATAGCTCGCGGCAATGCCCAATCCTTAACCCACTGAGTGAGGCCTGGGATCGAACCTGCATCCTGATGGGTGCTAGTCTGATTCGTTTCCACTGCACCACGACGGGAACTCTTATCTTTTCTTTTCAGAGCTCAAATGGCATGTATGTATGATTCTTCATTCTTGGGATTTACTTATTGGATCTACAAATTGTTTCCTCCAACTTTGGGAACTTTTTGGCAAATGATGTTTTATCAGATATTTCTTTTTTCTAATTCTTATTTTTCTGAAACTCTGAGTAGCATTTGTTAAAACTTTTCACTCTACTGCTAATGTATTTTATATATTTTCTGAGTGTTCTGATTTAATATCTTTGCTCCAGTTTAAATTTTTTATTGATCTATCTTCTAGTTGTATAATTCACTCATAAACATACCTAATCATTTTCTAATTTTATATATTATATTTTCTAATTACATAATATCCATATTGTTCTCTTGTCAATACTTTATTGAGGTATAATTTATATATAGTGAAATGCACAGATCTTAATAGATGGTTCAGTGAGTTTTGACAAATCCGCATATGCTTGTAAACCATGACCCATCAAAATATAGAGTATTATCTTCTCACAAATTTCCCCTATGATCTTGCCCATACATTTGTTTTTATGTGGGTTAAGGTAATTAAGTTTATATTTATTTTTTAGATACAATTCCCTTGTGAAATTTTCCAACTTTTCCTTTATATTATACATTTTTTTCCTGCATTTTCTTTAATAGTTCTATTAATGTACTTTGCTAATTCCTATATCTGGTTCACTTGTGGTCTTTTTTCAAAATTTACTTCTTTCGCTTTGTATGATTTTGTCTCTTGACATACCTATTAATTTCCTACTGGTGCTACACATTTTTTTTTTTTTGTAATAAAAAGTTGCAGAGGCTTCAGATGATTTTTTAAAATTTTGCTGGACGGTATCCTTTTATTCTGCTAGCCAGATAGAGACTAACCAGTCTTAATTCAGTTAAGGTTAGACTTAATTTGGTTAAAGTTAGAACTGTTTGATATTGGCCTACAGCTTTGGTAAGACTCAATATACCTCTGGTTTAATGTTAAACTAAAGACATGGCCCCACATACCTTTCGGCTAAAATCCTGGTATGTTCACTGTGTCTCTTTCCTCTGGCGCGTCCTAAACATAAATCCTTGTTTATAGCACTACAAAATTACCAAATTCTCAGTTCCTTTGTTTTTTTCCCAGAGTATGCTGCTTTGTTTTCAGCCTTCCTACTCTTTATGGCTTTAGAATTCTTCAGAAGTCTCTAGGAGGAAAAGTGTCAATGAATTTGAGATCCTCTTATCTTTAATTTTATCTTTATCCCCACTAGAATGTCAATATTAATCTGGTCTCTGTGCTCCACAAGTTACCTACACTTTGGTCAAAGCTTGGTTTCTCAGCCTTTTTTGTCAGAATTTGCAAATACCTCCAAAAAATGATGAAAGAATACAAGCTTATCTTTCACATTTCTTCACCATCCAGAGTCTTGTTCTTTGTAGTCACTGCATCTCTGCCTTTAAGCAAAGCATTTTGTATTTTACTATGCAATTACCCAGAAAAACGTGATTGACAGTTATTAACTCCAAGGAGAATAAAATTGAGGAGACACTCAAGCTGAATGAAAAAGAAAGAATGAATCCAAAAATAGTATGCTGACAATATTAATGAGCAATAAAACTATCACAGCATAAAATGTGTATAATATTTTAATAATATACATATAAAGGTAAAGATAGTTGAGATCATTTTTAAAATCAAAGGCATATTACAGAAATTTTTTTGTAATATGAAAACACAATTTTATAATATAAAGGTACAGAAGTCAAGGAAAAGGTGTAAGTTGGGTGAAATTGTGCTTGAAGTATTGTTTGCTGAGAGGAAGAAGAAAGGCTTAAATGTGTTGACTGTTCACAGTGATAGGAAATAAAGGCATTTTGCCATAAAAAATTAAAAATAAGACAAATGTGTTATTACCATTTCCTCTCCTTCTTCCTCCTGTTATTCTTATGATTACTATTAAGGTTTCTCCTGGAGATTTTTGTTTATCCTAATAGGGGAAAAAAATCTCTAATGGTGGGGAAAAAATAAAATATTTAATAATGTTATTGGTATATCATTTTTTCTTAATGAGAATCAACTATAAAGTTATTAGAAATGATAATATAAAATCACTATAAACAAAATATTTTTTAAAAACATGTAAACAGGAGTTCCCGTCGTGGCTCAGTGGTTAACGAATCTGACTAGGAACCATGAGGTTGTGGGTTTGATCCCTGGCCTTGCTCAGTGGGTTAAGGATCTGGCTGTGGTGTAGGTCGCAGATGTGGCTCAGATCTGGCATTGCTGTGGCTCTGGCGTAGGCCGGCGGCTACAACTCCTATTGGACCCCTAACCTGGGAACCTCCATATGCCACAGGAGCAGCCCTAGAAAAAGCAAAAATACCAAAAACAAACAAACAAACAAAAAAACATGTAAACGTACAAATAGCTTTGCAATATATGAGAAATAAACCAACAGTATTAATTGGAGGAAAATGCTAAGCATTTTAGAAAGAAAAAACCAAAATAATTAGAAATAAATGTTACAATAAATAGAACCATTATATAATTTTATTGTAATAAATTATTTACAGTAAACATAAATAAATGGAGAGACTTACCACTTCAATGAAAAAATTTATGAAGTCAATATTGTGGAGCATCATTAAGTTTGTGATTGATTTATCCATATGGTCAATTCAATTTAAGGATTTGTTATATAATTTGACAAATTGATTTAAAGTTAATCTCTGATTTATCAAGAGTATCCAATACATGGAAAAGAAAGCCTAATTAGGGAACACAATGAAATATCAATAAAACTATGAGTTAAAAATAAATTTAAGAAAACTACACACAATAAAATACAAAAAACAGAGAGTTTTAATACAAGAATACAATGTGAAAATGAAACAGACCAAAAAAGAAAATTTGGTATGTGGGATAGATGGCATTTTGAATTATGTGGGAAATGTTGGCATTTCCCAAAATGTCATTTATTTAACAGCAAAGGTAAACAAGATTATTTGGTATGGTTCAGAGGAGAATAATATTTAAAAACCTTTTGTTATTTTAAATAATATGTAAGAAATTTATATAAAATTGCCTCAACTCACCTATCCCCCCAAAGAATTAATGGTAAATTTAGAACAAGAATTTATTAAGAAGTGAGTTAAAGTTGAAAAAAAGAAAATATTAAATAAGCTATTGTGCAGATGATATGTATATATATATATATATGTTAAAATGAAAATTTGATGAAGTTTTAGAATACTTGCAATGTTTATTAAAAGATGCCATGATGAAGAGCTATCCATTTGGAGAAATGGTAAGTTAGGTACATAATTCAGTATTTATATCAATTAAGTTTAAGAAGCAATAAATTTCAAAAAATATCCATAATATACTATAAGCTAACAAAAACTGTAGGAGATTCTTGTTATAATCTTGGGAAAATATAGTATTTCAACAGACCTGAAACTTATGAGCCATGTACAAATATGTTGCCAGATTTTACAGCAAACATATATTTATTTATTATTTATTTTTGCTCTTTTTTGTCTTTTTAGGGCGGCACCTGAGGCATATGAAGGTTCCCAGGCTAGGGGTCCAATTGGAGCTGTAGCTGCCAGCCTACACCAGAGCCGCAGCAACATGGGATCCAAGCTGCATCAGCAATCTACACCATAGCTTACTGCAAAACTGGATCCTTAACCCACTGAGCAACAGCAAGAATTGAACCCGAGTCCTCGTGGATGCTAACTGGGTTTGTTACCCAGAGTCACGTTGGGAATCCATACAGCAAATATTTAAATAAATTATCTGAGAAAAAATATCATAAGCATAGTGAAAAGAAAAATATAAAACTAGGATAAAATAATTGCCACGCCACAGGTAAACAGAAGAGTAATTAATTTTTGTGTTACATGAAGAGTTCTACATGTAAATAAATAATTAAAAGAATGTCAGTATGGACAAGGGCTATGAAGAGGTTATTCACACAAAAAGTAAAAATGAAAACAAGCATTCAAAAGATATTCTGCCACACAAACAATAGAAAATGCAAATCAGAGTAAGATACTCTTTCACTAACAATATTAGGAAACATTACATTGTTAACAAAAGACAGTTTAGAAATGGTATGGAAACAGGTATTTTGGTGCAATGTTGATAGGGTAGATTATTGTATGCAAAGCAAAAAGTCTTAAAATTCATATATGAGATTGTTTTTGGAGGCTGAAGTAGGTGCACAAACCTAGAGATTTAACTATTTACTTCATACATTCTGCTTAAGGGTACTTTTAAAGTGAGAATTTGTTTTTTCACAGTTAAACAGTTTAAATCTGACAAAATGAGCTTTAAAAAAATGGGTAATAACATGAACAGACTACTCAAAAAATTAAACTTGGTAATGAATATGTAATAAGGAACTAAACTTCACTGAAGATCTATTGAAAGCAAAATAATACAGTTGAATATAAGTTTCAAGTAGCAGTTTATCAAAGACCTGCCAAATCAGGAATTTGTAATATTGCTATCTTGGTGGAAAGAAAGTAATTTTGTTAAAACAGTAAACTCAGTCTCGATATCAAGAAGGCAACTGACAAAATGCATAACAATTAATTTTATTATTGATTTTTAGACTACGTTTTCCTCACACAAAAGAGTGAAAGGAAAATATTGAGATATTTAGTATATCATTTTAGTTGTTTTTGGATTATTATGTAATGACATAAAAATTAAATGACATAAATTTCACAATTTATCCATTTTAGAATGTACAATTAAATGGGTTTTAGTATATTCAAAGTATACAATCGCCACTATTTAATTCCAAAATATTGCTATTGCCCCCAAAAGAAGATTCATATCAGTTAGTACTCAGTCTGAGGTACTAATCTACCTTCTGTCATTATGGACAGATATTTTTCTTATTTTATACTTTCATAAAAATGGAATCATACAATATGTGACCCTTGTATTGGACTTCTTTTTTTTACATAATATTTTCAAGTTCTTTTGATCCTGTGGCATATATCAAAGCTTCATTCCATTTTATGGCTATATAATATTCTAATATATGAATACAATCCATTTTATTTATTCATTCTTCAGTTGGTGAATAATTGGGTTGATTCTGCTATTGGCTATTATGAATATTGCTGCTGTGAACATTCAAGGAACTTTTTTTTACAACAGCTTCACCATTTTACATCTTCACTGGAAATGAATAAGGGTTTCCATTTTACCATATCTTGTATTGTTTCTTTTTTATTTTTATTAGTGTAAAGTGGTATCTCACTGTGATTTTGATTTGCATCTTCCTAATATTAAAAGATTTATAACATCTTTTCATGTGCTTGTTGTCCATGTGTATATCTTTTTTGGAGACATGTTTATTCATGTCTTTTGCCATTTTATAAACTAGGTTGATTGTCTTTTTATTATGGAATTATGAGAGTTCTTTATATGTTATAGATATTAGACTCGTATGAATTGCAAATATTTTTTTCTATTCTGTTGGGTGTTTTTTTTTCACTTTCTTGACAGTGTTTATCTTAGACACACAAATTTTTCATTTTGATGAAGTCCAAGCTATCATTTTTTTTTTCCTTTTGTTGCTTATGGTTTTGGCATCATAGTGAAGAAACTTTTTTCTAAGGTAATATAAAAGTTACATGTAAAATACCTAAGAATAAACCTACTTAAAGAGAAAAAAGACTTGTACTCTGAAAACTATAAGATGCTGATGAAAGAAATCACTTGAATTAGAAGAATCAATATAGTCAAAATGAGAGTAACCTAAGGCAATCTATAGATTCAGTGTGATCCCTATCAAATTACCAATGGCATCCTTTACAGAACTAGAACAAAATATTCTAAAATTTGTATGGAAACACAAAAGACCTCAAAGCCAAATACACACTGAGAAGAAAAAGTAGAACTGCAAGAATCAGGCTCCCTAACTTCAGACTCTACTACAAAACTACAGACATCAAAACAGTATGGTACTGCCACAAAAACAAATGAAATCAATGGAACAGCATAGAAAGCCCAGAAATAAACCCAAACACCTATGGTCAATTAATCTGTGACAAAGGAGGCAAGAACATACATACAGTGGAGAAAAATAGTCTCTTTAATAAATGGTGCTGGAAAAACTGGACAACCACATGTAAGGGAAGGAAATTAGAACATTTTCTAACATATAAAAATAAACTCATGGATTAAAGACCTAAATGTAAGACCAGATACTATTAAAACTCCTAGAGGAAAACAGACAGAACACTCTTTGACATAAATCACAGCAATATTGTGTTTGACCCACCTTCTAGAATAAAGACAATAAAGACACAAATAAACCAATGGACCTAATTAAACTCAAAAGCTTCTACACAGCAAAGGAACCCATTAAAGAAATGAAAAGACAACTCACAGAATGGGAGAAAATTTTTGCAAATGACTCAACTGATAAAGGTATACTCTCCAAAATATACAAACAACTCATACAACTCATAAAATAAAAACAAATAACCCAATTGAAAAATGGGCAGAAGACCTAAATAGACATTTCACCAAAGAAGACATATAGATGGCCAGCAAGCACATGAAAAGAATGATCAACATCACTAATTATTAGAAAAATCAAAATGAGGTACCACCCCAGACCAGATGTACAATTGTTCCAGCACCATATTTTGAAAAGGTTTTCTTTTGTCCATTAAACTTCTCAAAAATCAGTTTACTAAATATGCATGTGATTTTTAGATACTCAGTTCAATTCCATTGATCCCATATCTATCCTTATACCTTTACTACATTATTTTGATTATAGTAGTTTTGTAGGAATTTTTGAGGTCAACAATTTTGATTCTTCAAATGTGTTCTTCATGTTCAAGATTGTTTTGACTATCTGGAGTCCCTTTCACTTGCATTTGAATTTCATGATCAGATTATTTTTCAAAAAATCCAGTTGGAATTTCAATAGGGATTGCACTTAATCTGTAGAACCATTTGTTCTATTGCCATATTAAAATTTTGAGTGTTTTAATCCATGAACACAGTCTGCCCCTGAATTTATTTCTTTTTTAATTTCTTTCAACAATACTTTATATTTTTCAGTGTATAGGTATTGTACTTATTAACTTTATTCCTAAGCATTTTATTCATTTTTACATCATTTTCATCATTTTCTTTTCTTTTCTTTTTTTAAATTTAATTTTTTAATTATTTCCCCCATACAATTTTTTTTTCTACTGTACAGCATGGTGACCCAGTTACACATATATGTACACATTCTATTTTCTCACATTATCATGCTCCATCATAAATGACTAGATATAGTTCCCAGTACTACACAGCAGGACCTCATTGCTAATCCATTCCAAAGGCTATAGTCTGCATCTATTAATCCCAAGCTCCAAATCCATCCCACTCCCTCCCCTTCCCTCTTGGCAACCACAAGGCTATTCTCCAAGTCCATGATTTTCTTTTCTGTGGAAATGTTTATTTGTGTCCTATATTATATTCCAGATATGTGATATCATATGGTATTTGTCTTTCTCTTTCTGACTTACTTCACTCAGGATGAGAGTCTCTAGTTCTATCCACATTGCTGCAAATGGCATTATTTTGCTCTTTTTATGGCTGAGTAGTATTCCATTCTGTATATATACCACATCTTCCTAATTCAATCATGTCAAAGGACATTTGGTATGTTTCCATGTCTTGGCTATTGTGAATAGTGCTGCAATGAACATGCGGGTACACGTGTATTTTTTAAGGCAAGTTTTGTCTGGATATATGCCCAAGAGTGGGATTTCTGGGTCATATGGTAGTTCTATGTATAGTTTTCTAAGGTACCTCGATACTGTTCTCCATAGTGGTTCTACAAGCTTACATTCCTACCAACAGTGCAGGAGGGTTCCCTTTCCTCCACACCCCCTCCAGCACTTGTTATTTGTGGACTTATTAATGATGGCCTTTCTGATGGTATCTCCTGGTAGTTTTGATTTGCATTTCTCTAATAATCAGTGATGTTCAGCATTTTTTCATGTGCTTTTTAGCCATCTGTACATCTTCCTTGGAGAAATGTCTCTTCAGGTCTTTTGCCCATTTTTTCATTGGATTGTTGGCTTTTTTGCTGTTGAGTTGAACAAGTTGTTTGTATATTTTAGAGATTAAGCCCTTGTCAGTTGCATCATTTGAAACTACTTTCTACCATTCTGTAAGTTGTCTTTTTGTTTTCTTTTTGGTTTCCTTTGCTGTGCAAAAGCTTGTCAGTTTGATTAGGTCCTATTAGTTTATTTTTGCTTTTATTTCTGTTGCTTTGGGAGACTGACCTGATTTCTTATTTTAATTATTAGACTATATAATGCTGGTGTGTGTGTGTGTGTGTGTGTGTGTGTCTGGATATTTATAATTTCTGAAAATAAGATTATATCATCTGTGGAAAAAAATACTTTTATTTATTTATTTCTATCTGGATGATTTTATTTTGTTTTAGAGCCTAGATTCTCTGTTTAAAACTTTCAGTATGGTGTTGAATAAAAGGGACAAGAACAGATATCATGTTTTGTTCTATGTGGGAAAATTTTTGTTCTTTTATCATTAAGTATGATGTTAGTTATAGGTTTTTCATATATGTTTTTTATCAAGTTAAGTAAAATCTCTTCCTAGTCCTAGTTTTTTCATTGTTTTTATCAAATGATGTTGGATTTTTTCAAATGCTTTTCTACATCTATTGAAATGATTGCTTTTTAATCAGTATTCATAAGGAATATTCATCTGTAGTCATTTTTTTTTCCCCAGCTTCTCCTGTGACTTCTTCTTTGATCCATTCACTACTCAAGAATGAGTTACAGGATTAATAATAATCACCACAAATGAGATATGTTGAAATCCAAATATCTGCTTTCACAAAATGCGACCTTATTGAGAAACAGGGTTGTTGTTGAAGGTAATTAGTTAAATTAAGATGAGGTCATACAGAGTAGGGTGGGCTCCTAGTCCAAGGTGATCAGTGCACTTATAAGAAGATAGCCGTATGAAAACAGACTTATAGGGAGAATGCCTTTTGATAATGAAGTATTTATTGAAGGTAATAGCTGCAACTAAAGAAACACCAAAGAATGGAGTTCCCATTGTGGCTCAGAGGTAACAAACCAGACTAGTATCTATGAGGATAAGTGTTTAATCCCTTGCCTCACTCAGTGGGTTAGGGATCTGGTGTTGCCATGACCTATGGTGTAGGTTGCAGATGTGGCTTGGATCCTGCATTGCTGTGGCTGTGGCTTAGGCAGATGTGACCCTTAACCTTGAAACTTCCATATGCCATGGGTGCAGCCATAAAAAGAAAAAAAAAAAAAAGGAAAAGTAAAAAATTGCCAGGAAACCACCAATCACTAGAAAGATGCAAGGAAGGATTCCCCTACCGTTTTCTCAGGAAATATGGTCCTGATTTCATATCTCTAGGCCCTAAAACTGTAAGACAACAACTTCAGTTCTTTTAAGTTTGTAATACTCTGTTACAGCAGCCTAAAAAACTATTTTAGAACGTGTTATTTATTTATCTTTACAATCTTATTAAGGAGTAATTAACAAATATCATTGTATATATTTAAAGTGTGCAATGTGATGATTTGGTAGACATAACCCATTATGGAATAATTACCAAAATCAAGATAACACATTCTTCACCTCACAGTCAACTCATGTGTGTGCAAATGTGAATACTTAAGATTTATTCTCAACAATTTTCCAGTATGCTATACTGTGTTATTAACTATAGTCACCATTCTTTATATTAGATCATCAGAACTTATTCTTATAACTGAAAGTTTGTACCCTGACCAACAGTTCCCATTTCACCCTCTCCTCAGCCACCATTCTGTTTCTATGAAATTGGTTTGTGTCGGAGTTTTTTTGTTTGCTTGTTTTGTTTTTCTTGTTTGGTGGGTTCGTTTTAGAATCCACATATAAATAATATAGTATTCTTCTTTGTCTGACTTAATTCACTTTTTATTGTTACATACTTTTGATGTGTTCATCCATTTATCATTATATAATGTTATTCTTTGCTTCTCATAATGATTTTTGTCCTGAAGTTTCATTTGTTTGGTATTAGTATAGCCACATTAGTTCTTTTAGCTACGTTTGCATAGAATATCTTCTTCTGTTACTTTACTTTCAATTTATTTGTACCATTTAAAATAAAGTGACTCTTTTGTAGATGGCATATAGCATATTTATCCAATAGTTGCAGTGAATAAAAATTAACCAGAACATTTTATATTCAATTTCATAAATATTTGTATTGTTTGTTTTAATCAGCATTGATTATATTTATAGTAGGAAAATTAAAGATATTTCCATTAAAATAAACAGCTTCTAAAAACACAGGAAAAGAAAAAAGCAAGATAATATAATACAGAGAGCAAATGCTTGGAAACAAAGAGAGAAAGCATGGATGCAGGGTAGGAGCAACAAAGACTATGACAGATTTTGGGACCAAGTGTTCACACAAAAGCAGGAATACTCACTGTTGGCTAATGCCAAGGGAGTCCTTTATGGGGATCTTCAAAAGTAAATTTTTGGAATGTGAACAGATCTGCCACCTGGCCAATGACTGAAAACTTACTAGTTACAGTGATTAAAATGATAGGAGTATGTGTTTTATACCTATATTACTACTAATATCAAAAAAATCTACCTCTGTGATTTTTCCATTCCATTTTATAACTGCTAAAGATCTTAAGGGGATAGGTAACCTTTAACACTTGTGAAAAATGTGATGTTCTATATGGGGAGAATTGAACAGGTATGAGCTTCTAACTTTCTATATATTTTTGATATAATAGAAAAATAACTCTGGGTTGTTATAGGCTTGTTAATGAAGAAAAGGTATCTGAAAGTGCAAGTATATTGACTATCTACAAAGCCAGATGTTCTTTCTACTATTATGTTGTATACTTGATTTTTACCACTGCCATTTAACATGTTGCTACAAAGAATTTCTCAGATGAGTTTTAAATAAAATGTTATCTTTAATTTATTTCTTATATATATTAGTTGGTAACATTTTCAGTTTTAGGAATTAAAGGCTAGTGGACAAAAGACAGAAATCCGACATGTTATCTGATGCTAAAATTTTCCTGAAGTTTGTCTTATATAGATATATAGTCATTAAGGGGTAAAATATGTTATTGAACATTAAGAAAACTTACAATGGTAAATTTTACTATAAATTATAGAGTACCTAAATACATTAAAAATCATAAGCAATAGTATGGAAAATATCCATATAATTGTTATAATTTATTAAAATACTATAACAATTAAACAAAACATAGAAGTAGAATGTTACAGTAAACATTCAAGTTCTCTACTTTTCCCTTCTTACACATTATTTCCTACCACCCTTAGAGGAAAACATTCTGATTATTCCTTTGTATACTTATCCAGTCCATTTTAAAATATGTATATTTATACCAGTTTTTCTACTCCTGTCTTCTACTGTTCCAAAAGCTAATCCAGGACACTGCATTTAGTCATATAGTCATGCATTAGTCTTCTTGCTCTCCTCATCTCTGTGACTATTTTTAGTTTTTCCATGTTTTTCATGACCTTAACACTTCTGAAGAATACTGATCTAGCATTTTGCAAAATATTCCTCAGATGTAAACTAAGTTTCCTCACAGTTAGATTGAGGTTATGAGTGTGTTTTTTTGAAAGAAAATGTAAAAGTTATCTATGTATATTATTTGCATTTTTTCTGTAATGAATATCTGTCTTTCACATGTTTATTAAATAATTTATATCAGGTATGCACTCATGGGTATTATTTTGTTATTTGGGATATAACGTAATGCCTTTATTTGGTTTGTTGACAAAATTGTTCTAGATTTTGCCATTGTGAAGTTTTTTTAGTTTGGCTCTTGTCTTTTTTTTTTTTTCTAAGTATTTCCTTACTTCCTGGCAGTACAAGATATCTCAAAATATCTGTATTTCACCTTCCACAGTGCTAGACTAAGCGATTTCTGCAAGAAATAACTGATTCTAAGCTTTCTTATTTGAAAGACTCATGAAATATATTTATTAACCCATGAATACACATCAGTTAATATTTGTGAATCTGTATAGATATTAAAGTAAATATGAATTCCTCTTGGTTTCTCCAACTTTAATATAGTTGGAACCACAGTTTTCTTCTAGCCTTTACCTAAAGTGGTCCCTGCTGACTTAGACAAAAATTCATTTCTGTGAGTTAATGTGGGGCAAAACCATGATTAAATTGGCTTCAAGAGAAAATAGAAGAATTAGATACAATGAGTATACAAATCTTTATTTCAGCTATATACATATTTACATTAACTATAATGCTACAGTAACATGATTATCTCAAAAAGCAGTGGAAAGTGTCTTCAATTATTTTAAGTGCTTTCTAAAAATAATGCCACAGATTTAATGAAAGCACTAGTCTAGACAGTGATTCAGGTTTCCCTAAATGAAGTAGGAAGATTTGGCACAAGCTTACATGTGAGTTTAAGTTTGGTGCTTAACTTTGAAACTAATGGGGAGAGGGAATTTTCCTCCTCTAAGCATCTTGAGTCCTTGTGGCTGGACTAATAAAATTGACACAAGACAGATTTAAAGGAGAAACAAATTGTGAGCATGGAAGTCTCATAGAAGTGGGACCTAAGAAGTGGACAAAGCAGGCAGCTTTTATATTTTTATAGGCAGATAATGAATTTGAGAGAAATTGACAGAAACAAAGAAACTTAGGTTTGGGTGCTTAATTAGTAAGGAATTTAAACAAAGTCTGGACTTGGAATCATAAATTAAAGAGGCAATAAAATTTGTTTATATAGTCTTGTTGGCCCCCAAATCTTTATCTCTGGTGATAATGGTGTCCTATCTCCAAATGCAGGGAGTATACCTTTCATATGACAGATTTATTTCCTGCTTTCAAGGATACAAGAGTATTAAAATGTCCCTCTTATATCAGCTCTTTCTTAAGGAACCTTAAATCAAAATAACAAATATACCATTGAGGCACAGTTTGGGTTGGCCAGCCCTGGGCTCCAACAAAGCCCTACCTAAGAAGCTTTTCATTGAAATAGGTTATAACCAACATCAAGTTTATCTTGGTCCAATTCATAATTTATATATTACTTTGATATCTTGGTCACTATAGTAATGGAAGAAGTTTAAAGTGAAAATAGATAAACCGGAAACAGTCAATAATTGAATTTTGCAAATATGGTCAGGTACTGATTATATGTGACAAGTACAACATTTAATTTCAATTACATACCTATTTTATAAACCATTCAAACCTTTATTTAAAAATAGTGAGTCAAGAAAAATTAAGTGGATATTTCAAAATAATTTCCAATGGTAGTTTACAAATTTTTGCAGTTTTTTTTCAAGTTATTTAAACTACAAACAAAAATAGTTCATCCATTTCTTCCATCCCTAAACCCCCAATGTCCTACCTCTGGCAGCCAGCAATTTGTTCTCTGTATCTATGAGCTTGATTACATATATAAATATATAAAAGAGGTCACATGGTGTTTTTCATTCTCTGAGTTATTTCACTTAATGCCATTGAAGTGCATCAGTGCTGTTGGTGCAAATGGCACTTAGATGTTTACATATCTTGGCTATTGTGAATAATGCTGCAATGAATATGAGGATGCTCATTAAATTTATTTCAGAGTTAGATTGTGGCTCAGTGGGTTAAGAATCCAACTAGTATCCATGAGGATGTGTGTTCGATCCCTGGCCTCGCTCAGTGGGTTAATGATTCGGTGTTGCTGCAAGCTGTGGCATAGGTCACAGTCATGGCTTAGATCCTGCAGAGCTGTGGCCATGGCATAGGCTGGTAGCTGCTGCTCTGAGTCGATCCCTAGCCTGGGCATTTCCATATGCCACAGGTGTGGCTCTACAAAGACCAAACAAAAAAAATTATTTCATTTTTAAACTTTCCATTAATTGCTAAAGAGTTGAAAACGCATAGTTTTATATAATCTTTATAGTATTACTCAAATCACGAGTATCTCTCAGATGCAAAATATGATATTTCTCCCCAGTATTGTGGTGTTACTACATTCTATATAAATAAAATTGAAGGTTAAAACATTTTATGAAACATTGAAAGTAATAATATAGGAGTTCCCGTCATGGCTCAGTGGAAATGAATCTGACTAGCATCCATGAGGATGCATGTTTGATCCCTGGCCTTGCTCAGTGGGTTAAGGATCTGGCATTGCCATGAGCTGTGGTGTAAGTCGCAGATGTGGCTCAGCTCCAATTCGACCACTAGCCTGGGAACTTCCCTATGCCACAGGTGTGGCCCTAAAAAGACAAAAAAAAAGTGATGATTTAATAATTTTAGGGCATTAGCAGTATTTACACTTTAACTTTCACATTGAAAATAAATATATGTATGAGAAATATGATTATATTAAGAGCTTTGAGTGAACACCTCTTATTGCTAACTCATTGTATTTGGTCGAGATACATTATTATCCTGATGTATTCATTTTTAAAAAGGAAAGCTGGGTCAAAGATTTATAAATGACTAAGATTCTTTATTAGCTAAGTCTAATAGATACACAGTTGTGCATATTTTCACTCTTCTGTGTTTAACCTCGTGATTCATCTATTTAACTAGAGTTGATTTATAAAATGAGACTGGGAAATTTTTTTCATGCCTTGTCTGTTCTGAGAGGACTAGCTTTGAATCCCACAAAATAACTCATGACCTCATCCTTAAACTACATATAGTAAGCTTTCTGTATCCACAGACATGAAATCCACAGATATGGAGAGCTGAATGTACTCATTGTACTGTGCCATTTTATGTAAGGAAATTGAGCATCCTCAGATTTTAGTATTCATGGAGAGTTCTGGAGTCAATTCCCCATGGATACTGAGGGATGACTGCATATAGGCATTTTATTGCCCTTCCCTTTATTGAACTTCACAGATATTGTGTGTTTTACAGATCAAAGGTTTGTGGCAACCACATGTCAAGCAAATCTATTGGCACTGTTTATTCAACAGCATTTTCTCACTTGGTGTCTCTGTGTCACATTTTGGTAGTATTCACATTATTTCAAATGTTGTCATTATTATTATTATATCTTTTCAGCAATCCATGACCAGTGATCTTTGATGTTACTACTGCAAAAATATCATGAATCACTGAAGGTTCAGTTGAATGTTAACATTTTTAGCAATACATATTTTTAATAAGATATGTGAATTCATGCTTAATAGACTTGAGTATAGTGTAAACAAAATTTTTATATCCACTGGGAAACCAAAAAATTCATTTGACTCACTTTACTGTGACATTTGCTTTTCTGCAGTGGTCTGGAACAGAACCGACAATGTATCTGAGGTATACCTGTACAAATAGAACCATTCTCAAAAAGACTGAATGCTGGACAGCTCCTTTGAGCTATATGTGAGTCAGGATAGTGATTACTATATGTTGGGGAAAAAAGAACAGGCAAATCAGGAGAAGAACTGCTCTAATTGATTATTGATCCACACATTTAAAATAATGTTTTTATAATGACATAGAGATTCTTAGTATTCTATATGCCTTGTGACTGATGCTTTAATTCCAGATGTTGCATAAAATAATTACTGTGGGCTTGTTAATGCTATGCTGAATTTTTAAACTATTTTTGAAAACCAAATTTTAAATTTGTGTATTTTTAAAAATCACCACTATGAAGAGAAAGATGCATAGTTTTATAATGAAGATCACACATGTATACACACACACATTTTTCCCTCAGAAAATTCAAGAAAAGATGGAATAACAAAAGCTTCTTTCATGAAACACTCATTATTTTGGCATCAATGCTTCAGTAATTCCTGATGTTTCTCCTGACAATAACTCAGATTGTTGCAATGAAGACTGTATGTTTGATTATTTGGATACCTGTCATGCATAACTGGAGGGCGGCTGTAAAAAACAGGATTAATCAAAGTAGGATTATAATTTTCTGCAACACCTGTTTCGACCAGCTGCCTCTGATTGTAGATTCTATTCCTCTAGTCCTCCCAAATTACACAATAAAGCAATTTGGAAATCAGTGGAGAGTCCAGTGTCACTGTGCCAGAATGGAAGTCAAACATTAGAGCAGAGGAACCTCTGAGCTACCTGATTTAATTTGTTTAGATTACTCCAGAAAGAGAAGAGCAAGCAGATGATATAATATATTGGAATACACCAAAAAGCTTTTGTTTTAAATTTTTTATAACATTTGCTTATTTGTTTATTGTTAAATTCAATTTGGTTTGAATTAACTTTGATCTCTTGTGAAGTACTATAAGGATATAAGTGAAATACACAACACAATTTCCATTTTGAAGAAGCTCACAGCATTGCTGGGGAAATAGTAATTTAATAGATATATCAAATATTCAAGTTCACATGTACCTAGAAATGTAAAAAGGAAACAATGAGTGATGAGGATAAATAAGTAAGATTCCTTATGTAAGGAGCACATTGTGTCTGATCTGCCAATGAAATGGATGCAGTGTCACAAGGAGCATCTCTTTGGCTCCTGACACCATAATTAAGGGTTCACTGTCACAAATAATTTAAAGTATATTAAATTATATGATGATTTCTGCCATATATGTGATCCATGGTATGTAATTCATATTTGATATATGTGTTTATAAAAAGAGGTATATGTATATAAAAGTGGCAGAAGTAATATTCATATATTTTAATTTTAAAAATTTTAAATATTTACATTTAATAAATTTTCAAGTCCCATAATGTTAAAATGTCAATCTTAAATTTATCTTGATTACTGGTTTTTTTTTTTTTTGAGTTCATATCTTAATCTGGAAGGAAATGAATATTAACCAATTCTTTTGTTCTGAAATGAACTTCATTCTTATTCTTCCCTATAGTTTAAAATATGGACTAATATAATTGACTCTTTTAATATGATAAAAATGCTAATTATCTAGTTAACAAAAACAATGATTGGCAAAGAAATAAATATATTCATCCACTGAGCTAAGAATATTTTATTTATCTTATTAGATTAGTATTTGATGTCTTCTATTATAAAACTGTCCTTCATTTCTGTTTATTAGCCTCAAAGGATAAAAATGAAGAATTGTCTTTAGCATAAATGCAGTTAGTATTCTTATTTGCTCTCTATAGTTGCAAGTGCCATGGACTGTGAATAAAGTTAGTTGTAATAGTTGTAAATTGAAAACATAGGCTTGCAGTTGAAAAAATAATTTAGAACAAAATTCAGAAAACAATTTTCATCTCTATTTTAAAAATTAGATTAATGATATCATTTTAGTCATTTAAGTTTTCTAGTTTATTTTATTTTGTTTTTGTTTTTGTTTTGTCTTTTTTTGCTATTTCTTGGGCCGCTCCCACGGCATATGGAGGTTCCCAGGCTAGGGGTCGAATCGGAGCTGTAGCCTCCAGCCTAGGCCAGAGCCACAGCAAGGCGGGATCTGAGCCGCGTCTGCAACCTACACCACAGCTCGCGGCAACGCCGGATCCTTAACCCACTGAGCAAGGCCAGGGACCAAACCCCCAACCTCATGGTTCCTAGTCGGATTCGTT
The DNA here is from genome assembly GCF_054392235.1 of Sus scrofa. Classification (NCBI taxonomy): domain Eukaryota; kingdom Metazoa; phylum Chordata; class Mammalia; order Artiodactyla; family Suidae; genus Sus; species Sus scrofa. The sequence goes on from NC_139389.1 coordinate 79,730,040, forward strand.
AACCACTGCGCCACGACGGGAACTCCTCTAGTTTATTTTTAATATGAACAATATGGACTCCATAGTATACTTCTAACTTATAAAAACTTTTGTCAATTATTTTAAAATATGAGTTTGAGAAACAGACTATTACTGAAACTGTCTTGAACCAAGAATCAGGAACATAAAATGTTTGGACATGCTTAGGTAACATACATAGCGCCTAGTCGTTAATTATACAATTGCCTTAGGGAAAACCCTTGTATAATGAAAATAGAATTGCACCCAAAAGTTGTAAAACCTCTATTCATTCAGCAGACATAGCAGAAAGGCACAGATATTTAGTGCCTTTCATGTACAATGCACTTAGTCAAGGCAATTTGCCTATGTGTTTGCGTATGTGTGTATGAACTTTGGTTTCCTTCTGTATGAGGAAAAAAAAAAAAAGGGATTATACTTGAATGGCTCTAAAGTTGCCTGAATTTTATAAAGATGAATTTGAAAAACAGTAATCTTTTAAATCTTGTTGACAAATTAAATCACAGTTATGTTCTACCCAGATATATCTCTCAAAAATGCTTATTATATTCTACTCAGGGATTCAGGAAGAGAGAGACTATATTAAATGAGTTTCTAGAGTAATATGCAAAGGAAATGAAATATAGAATATTGTATGTGTATGTGTATCCATGTGTACATACAGTTTAAAACAATCATTTCATTGATATATTTTCTTATATTTATTTAATCATCATATGTTGCCTGTAACCAGAGTGTTTGGTCCTGCTAAATAAAAAAGGCACCATAGATTGGCTCCAATACATAAAGCTCAAACAGGAGGATGTCAAATGTGATGGACATGTCTACTAGTTAGATCATTCCTATAGTCTTCAAAAAGAGTTACTTCAAAATTTCTCTGCTTTTGGGTTTCTAACCAAAATAAGCTATTGACATTCTCAACAAATCACATTTTTTTCATTTTCAGTGAAAATTAAGATCTATAAGGTAAGCATTTTCTCAGATCCCTAGAATTTTCATGCTGTGTTCACATAAAAATATTTCTCTAATTTCAATGGTTTTAAACTTATTCAAATTAATCTAGCATAAAATCTTTTTTTTTTTTGTAAAGGTAGTCCAATACTTGAAAAAAGCATCAATCTTCATCATTCCTCAAAAATCTTAGATCCTAGTCAATATTTCTTTTCAATATTTCTTTCCTTTTTGTGGTTTGCTTGTATGTTTTTAAAAAAATTGTGATGGTAAAATATGTATACCATAAAATTCACCATTGTAACCATTTTTTAGTGAGCAGCTCAGTGGCATTTAATACATTCACACTGGTGTGCAATCATCACAAACATCTAGTCCATCTCCAGAACTATTTCATCTTCCCAAAGTGAAATTCTATACTGAACAAAACTCCCATTTTTTTTCTCTCAATCCTTGGGTATTACCATTCTCCTTTCTGTCTCTCTGAATTTGTTTAGTCTGGGTACCTCATATAAGTGAAGTCATAAAATATTTGTATTTTTGTATCTGCATAATTTTACTTGGCATAGTGTTTTCAGTGTTCATGCATGTTGTAGCATGTGTCACAGGTTTTTTTTTCCTTTTTAAGGCTGTATAATATTCCATTATAAATATAAACCACATTTTGTTTACTCACCCTTTGGTGGATACTTGTGTTGTTTTCACATTTTGGCTATTGTGAATAATCCTGCTATGATCATGGGTGTACAAATATCTGCCCAAGTCCCTATTTTCAGTTTTGAGGGATATACATCTGGAATTAGAATTGTTGAATCATATAATAATTCTAACTTTAATTTTTGAGGAAACCCTATGTCATTTTCCATGATTACTCCCGCATTTTATATTACCCAAACAATCCAGAAAATATTCCAATTTCTCCACATCCTTGTCATTTTTCACTTTTTTATTTTTAATGATAGCTATCCTAATGAGTGTGAAGTGGTCACCAACACTTTCTGACACAAATTTGTTGACTTCAGTGTCTATTTAGATCATCTTTTAAAATAACTATACTTTTATTTCCTTCAAGAGATTTTAACTTCTTTCTTTAGCTTCTCACTGTTATGATCCATTATTATCAATGACTACAGCTTAATATGATCTTAGTCTAAATATGCCAATCTCTGGTATTTTGCCTCCTGCCTTTTCAGCTCACTCCAAGTATTTCAACTTCTAAAATCCTGAACATAAAATTTTTTATTTTATCATCTTTTCCCTGTCCTCATCCTTTACATAGTCTCATTTTTCTTCTTCCTTATCTTCAATTTCATAGATAAGAATTTATATCATCCATGGTATGCATATTTTACTTGATCTTTATTTGTTTTGTAGTTCTTACTTGACAAAGCCAAAACTCTGTAAAGTCAAACTCCCTGCCTACTTTGTGACTGTATATGGGAAGTTAAATATGACTAAGATAAAACATACAGTCACTTTCATTGGTCTGACTTTAAATTTGTGAATTCTGGTTTCAAGTGGACCATTACAGCTACTTGTCAAACTACTTGTTTCCTCTGTCCATCTGTTTTTTTTTTTCTTCTAGATGACTTATAACTTACCTTCTCTTTCCCCAGAGTTATAGTATTTGTCCATCTTCATGCATAATTTATGACTTTAATTCTTATTTTATGAAAATCTAATAGATTAGTTCCTACTGCTATATGTACTCCATATGTGCATCTCTACCCATATATTCTATATGGCCTCATGGAGAAATTCCCTTTGCTAGTATTCCAGGTCAACATCTTCACTACCATGCTAAATCTTCAATTGTTATTTTCCCCTCACAGTAATCAGTTATTTTCCCTCAAAATCTATTACTTCTCCCATATTTAAAAGTGACAACATACATTTCTCTAGTAACCCAATACTATTTCAACTACAATCCTGTGAATCTTGTGTTTTCTTACAACAACGAATTTTTTGAAAATTCCCATAAACTATGCTTCCACTTGACTTCCCATTCACTTATTTTTTTTTAATTAAAGTATAATTGATTTACAATGTTGTGCCAATTTCTGTTGTATCACATCCCCCTCTTAATTCTAATCAAGGAGTTCCTGTCGTGGCGCAGTGATTAACGAATCCGACTAGGAACCATGAGGTTGGGGGTTTGGTCCCTGCCCTTGCTCACTGGGTTAATGATCTGGCATTGCCGTGAGCTGTGGTGTAGGTTGCAGACGCGGCCGCGTTGCTGTGGCTCTGGTGTAGGCCGGTGGCTACAGCTCCGATTGGATCCCTAGCCTGGGAATCTCCATATGCCGCAGCAGGGGCCCAAGAAATAGCAAAAAAAAAAGACAAAAGAAAAAAATTAATAATAATAAAAAAAAATTCTAATCAAAATTTGCCCCATCGTTTTTATCGAGGTTACTGGTCAATTTTGCATTGCTAAATGTGTAGTAGTTTTTCAGTCTTCATCTTGTTTAACATAGCAGCAAAAAAAATGACAAAACTGATCCTCCTCTCAATCTTTTTTTTTTTTCCTTTGGTCTTTTGGGGGCCATACCAACGGCATATGGAAGTTCCCAGGCTAGGGGTCAAATTGGAGCTGTTGCTCCCAGCCTATGCCACAGCCACAGCCATACCAGGTCTGAGCTGCATCTGCAATCTACACCAGAGCCCATGAGACACCAGATCCTTAACTCGGTGAGTGAGGCCAAGGATTGAACCTGTGTCCTCAGGGACTCTGGTCAGGTTCATTACTGCTGAGCCAGGATGGAAACTCCCTCTCATTTGTGAAATACATTTTCAATTGGATTTTGGTAGACTTGCCAAGATTGAAAATTCCCTCTTTGGATGCTCCTTATCAGTCTCCATTGATGATAGTTCCTAATCTTCATGACCCAAAACATTTGTATGACCCATATATCAGGTTTTAATCCCTTCTTTTTATGTACTCTTACTTTGTTTATAATCTTATTCAATGGTTTTAAGTACCAGCTACATTCTGATGTGTGCTACGTTTTTATCTCCATCTTTGACCTCTCCCCTATACTATAAGTTTGTGCATTCCGCTAAAGAAAAATAAATATTGACTTGATATGCTTTAGACTGAGGCAAGAATAGTCATGAACACCCCTCAAGTTCTACCTTTTGAAGATTCCCCCTCTTACAGAAATGAGAACTCCCTTCTTTCTGATAATTGGGAACAAATCTTAGATTTATCATTTGAGTGTTTATCTTGTATTGAACATCCATCCATCAGTAAACCCTTAAAACATATCAGAATGTGACCACCTCTCATAATGTTTACTCCCATAACCTGTATAAATTAGTAATATTTTTTGATAATTGCAACACTATTTTTGATTTATTTCCATTCTCCCTCCCTTTTCCCTTTAAGATAAACCATTCACAGTTGTTATTTAAAAACACAATCCAGGTCACTCTCTACTCAGATCCCTTTAGTGGGAAGTGGGATCCTGGTATAATATAGTTGGAAGCTTGGCAAGTATTTTCCATAAATAACTATAAATCTGGACAGAATTTTCAGAAACAGTAATTTTAGTTCTCTGGAGATTGGATAAAGTCAACAAGAATTTTAGAAGCATTTATTCATGAAAAATTATTGAAGAGTATCTGTAACTTTCTTAACTGGTGCTGCTCCCAGCCTCACCAGCAGGTAGGATGGTAGTGTGAGGCATGCTGGGAAAGCCAGCAGTTTTACTGTTAGAAGGATTTCACTTAACTTGGAACAGGAAGAAAAACAACAGGAGTTCCTATCTTGGCTTAGCAGTTAACAAACCATAAGAAGGATCCTTGAGGATGTGGGTTTGATCCCTGGCCTCTATCAGTGGGTTAAGGATCTGATGTTGCCATGAGCTATGGTGTAGGTCTCAGACACAGCTCAGATCCCACATTGCTACAGCTCTGATTTGACCCCTAGCCATAGGTGCAGCCCTAAAAAAAAAAAAAAGAAACAAGCAAAAAACCCAAAGAAAGCATGTCTGGTGACATTATTGGTAAGAGATGAAAAGTGTTAAAAAAGAATCATGTGGAGATTTCGGATGTGGAAAATACAACAAATGATATTAAAAATTTAGATGTGTCTTAATATCAAATCTGAGATATCACAAGGTGGAATAAGTTAACTCAAAGACAAATAATTAAAAATTATTTAAATGGCCAAGAGAGAAAAGAAAGAAAAATAAACAGGGCCTTAGAGAGCAATGAGATATGGTCAGCATACACAATACATGCATTAGGAATCCAATAAGAAGAAAGGAAGGGAGAAGCAAACTATTCAAATAAATAATTGCTGAAATGTTCAAATTATGATTAAAAATTAGTCTATAAATGCTAAAAATTCAGCAAACTCAAAGAAGGATAAAAATAAAGCGATCCACATGTACACATAATACTTGACTGTTAAAAAGAGAGAAAAAAAATAGGATAGAGAATCTTGAATCTTTCCTTTTCAAAGGGAAAACAAACTTTCAGAAAGAATGAAGGCCTAAGAAAGTGGAATAAGTGAGTTCCTGTCGTGGCACAGTGGTTAACGAATCCGACTAGGAACCATGAGGTTGTGGGTTCAGTCCCTGCCCTTGGTCAGTGCGTTAATGATCCGGCGTTGCCGTGAGCTGTGGTGTAGGTTGCAGACACGGCTCGGATCCCGCGTTGCTGTGGCTCTGGCGTAGGCCGGAGGCTACAGCTCTGATTAGACAGACCCCTAGTCTGGGAACCTCCATATGCCGCGGGAGCGGCCCTAGAAACGGCAAAAAGACAAAAAAAAAAAAAAAAAAAAAAAAAGCGGAATAAGAGTTCAAATTCCTGAAAAAAAAAAGTCATTTTGGAATTCTATATCTAGTAAAATTGTAATTCATAAGTGAAGATAAAATGCATTCTCAGGTAAACAAAGACTGAGGGAATTTTTTATGCACAAACCTACCTTACAAGAAATACTAAAGAAAATCCCTGCTCCCAAAATGTTCTTACTCTAGGTATCTACACGATTTTCATTAAGTATTTTTTCAAATGCCACATTCATAGTGAGGTCATGCCTGGAAAATTCATTTAAAATTACAATATCCAACCTCTGACATTTCCTATGCCCCTGCTTTACATCATTTAATCCTGTGCACTGCTGCCGTCTTGCATACTCTGTTTTATGACTCTCTCCCCAAATAGAATATGCACACTCTGAGGACAAGCTCTTTGTCTTTTTTTTTTTTTCCCACTTCTGTATACCCAGGAAGGAATGCTACAATATAAATGTCTGTTTATTTGTATATTTTTTTTCTATTCACCTGTATGAGTCATGCATTAAAAACAGATTGGTACACTCAAAAAGTTTAAACCGAAAATAATTTAACAATAGGATAAACCAATTATAGTGAGTAAATCACATTAACAGAACAAGTAAGAGGAAGTTCCCTGGTGGCTCAGTGTTTTAAGGATCCAGCATTGTTACTGCTGTGGCTCATGTCCTTGCTGTGGTTCAGGTTTGGTCCAGAAACTTCCTCATGCCATGGGTGTGCCCCCCCCAAAAAAAAGAAGAGAGAGAGAACAAGTAAGGGATAATGACCCAGAGATTAGGAACAGTAGGAAGTAGTTACCACTCTTATGGCTGAATGGACAAAGGGAGGGAATGACATAATGGAAGCAATATGGGATTACAGGTACAAAAGATCTGCCCAACAAGAGTTGTAGATACTTCTAGAGACCTGATGGACTACAACAGGAGAGGGCAGGTAAATATGCTAAGTGTTTACTTCTCCCTTGTTGGATCTCCAGCTGGTGACTTACACTGGCAGAACCTCATCAAAAACTTAATATGGGTGAAGTAGTCCTCCTGGTCATAGAAGAGGTAGAGAAAGGTAGAGAATGAATTTTGAGGAACAAACCAAGAATACCTATCACTTTATCTTTCCAGGGGATGAGTAGGATCTTATTGGCAAAGAATGATTTTAAAAATCTGATTATGAGGAGTTCCAGTTGTGGCTCAGCTAGTTAAAGAACTGGTATTGTCTCTGTAAAATTATAGGTTCAATCCCTGACTTTGCTCAGTGGGTTAAGGATCCAGCGTTGTCACAACCTATGGCATAGGTTGCAGATGCATGTGGATCCAGTGTGGCTATGGCTACGTTTCAGCAGCAGCTCCAATTCTACCTCTAGTCTGGGAATTTCCATGTGCTGCAGATGTGGCCATAAAAAGAAAACAAAAACAGACTGTGAACATCTTGAACTTTCAAATAAATGTATCAGATTTTAAAAATGAATGTATCAGAAATTATTCATCTGAATGAATATTGATGGCTTCAAAGTAACTGCCTTCTAAAACTATATGCTTACTCTAACAATCATCTCTTTTGTCAGTTTTTGATAATTTCTTTTCTTGTGTTTAAAAAAATCAGTTTTATTTCATTTGAATTTTTAAAAGTTAAAAGCATTGACTTAGAGGATAAATTATTTCATAAGGCCATAACATTTTATTAGTAAAGTTATTAATTATTAATTAAAATAATTTCATTTTAAGAAATTATTTTTATGGCAAAATTTTGTATTAAGTAAATTGTGGTAATGAGATTGTTTCTCCAAGTCCCATGTAGAAGAGTTCATTCTATTTATAATTAAACTATTTTATACTATATAGTCATACTATATGAGAGAGTATGCTATCCACAAAATATTTTAATTCACTATATATATGTTTACATGGCAGAGGGGTCTAAATTATATTTATATTAATATGAATTTCCAGTTTCCATATTCATGAAATTTGGACCAGTATTCTGATTTGAAGTGTCTCTTGGTGGTAACAAGTAGAATCACCTTATTAACCTTTTAGAATTCATTAGTGAGATAATATAATTAAGAGGTATTTTGATAATTAATTAAATATGTATTCTCTAGGTGATTTAACCAACAACCCATTTAAAAGATGAATTGTTATATCTCAATTAAAAAATACATTATTTTCTTTGTACTACTCTAAAGTAAGAAATAATGTTTGTCATATGATAAAAAATTTAAAAGGCAATAGACTTGTTCAATATTGTTTCTGCTGCTTCCTAGCTATACGATTTTGGTTTGTGGCTTAACCCTCTCTAAAACTCAGTTTCCATATCTGTAAAATGAGAATAAATGACATTTTATGCCTTGGAGCAGTGTAGGGATTAAAGCATATAGTAAATGTAAAGCTCTCATAGTACTGCTTGATTTTTAAATTCATCTTAATTTTGTGAAAAATGCAGAATGGTAAATATGTCCAAACCCACAGATATTAGACCATCTTGTATAATCATCAAAATACTGATATTTATCTTCTGAATATCCTTTCTTTTGTAGTTTCAATTGGGTTCAACTTAAATAACTACTAATTTTTTGTCAGTAGCATAAATTTAATTTGTGAGACTGAGTGAATAAATTTAATAACAAATTCACTTTTTTTTCATTGAAGTATGGAAAGATTAGGTAGATTTTATTTATTTAATCTATTCTATATATAAGTTTTCTTTAAATGTATTTTCAAGATGAAATATCTTTATGACAAAATTGAGCTTTCAAAATAAATAATTATATATGCAATATAGCATCGTTAAAATAGCCACAGAGTAAGAAACCATTTTGTTTAGCATTTAATTTTACTTCTTCTACTTTACTTCAGACAAGTTATAAAACATCCTAGGATTCAGGTTCCTTATTTGTAAAATGATAAGTTGATTTCTAAGCCCTCTTTCTCTACTAACATGTGTAGTCATCAGGAATATGAATTTTAGATGCCAAGATATTCTAAAACTGTTACTAACTTAAGTAACTTCTAACAAGTGACTTAAAATAGCTGTCTAAGCCATGGGTTCTTTATTTGTGAAATGTGATTACTTACATCTCAATCACATTGGTTTTGAGGATGAAATGGAATTATATTTGGAGAATTTAAAGTGGTTCATGAAACTTAAGTGTTTTTTAAAATATCCATTATGATAATGATAATATACTGACTCCATCAGCCATGACTTTTTGCCTCCATTTTTTCTGTCCTCGACAGAAGATGAGTAAAAAGCAGAAGTACTCATTCTTTCAGATAGCCCCAAAGTAAATGAAGTTGGTGAGTTATCTTTAGGGTGCCATAGGTTGGACAGTTATAAAGTGTGGTATTCTTGGCCTTCAAATCCTGATTTTTTGGTATGGTAATGGAAATGATCAAATGAATTTTACTTGATAACTGACCATCTTTTAATTTATTTCCAGTGGTTATAGTTTTCAAATTCTTTTTAGCAAAATCATTTCATAAAGACATGAAAAGCAGTGGTAATAACAGCCATTCTTTATGAAGCTGCACATTTAGGGGAAATATCCAGATTCCCTCACATCGATTGCAAGATTAGTAACAAGATTCTGTTGAATGTATGTTCTAATGTTCATCTCTATGTCTATAGACAATAATGAAAATAACCACAATAATGCAGAAAAATAACTTATTTCCATGAAATACATAACCACTCCAAATCCTCTAGAAATTTTATTATGCCTTATTGTTCTAACTACCTTAATTATTACAAGTCTACAGCTGCATAATAACCAGGTGACTCTAAGACACGTATGTCATCTTCATTCATCATTCACATCATCCTTGAAAAATATGGATTGCCATGAGTTAGAGATTGATTATAGTTCTAGAGACACAGTGAATATGTTTTGACATAAATATTTATACATAAGCTTAAACATACATATCTGTATTGCTTTCCTCTCTTCATACCCAGTATTATATTTAACAGATTCTTATAAAGGTGAATTTTATGTGCTTTATCATTCTTTATAAAAAATCAGATTTTAGAAGTTTGATTCTAAGGAGCTATAAAGTTTCATTTGGTTATTCATTAGATGAGTATCACTATTATGTTTCCTATTTATTTTGTGGATTCTTCAATGTAACTTCTGGGAATCAAGCTTTTTCTATTTCCTATACTCACTCTTCAAATTAATAAAAGGTTAATAAAGGTGTTCACAAAATCCCAATTCTAATTATTTAGTTATCAGTGCCACTGATTTCCTTGGAGGCTACCAAGGTAACTATTTCCTTTCTTTATTTTTACATTAAATATCATTATAGTTTTTCTAAACTCTAACTTGTATTTTTTAACAATCTCTAACACTTCATTTATTCTTTCAGAAACTTTGGAAGCTGTATTAAGCTAAAACTTTCAGGGTAAATTCTTCTAACATAGCTCTGTCTTATGTAGATTATATATACATCTGTCTTGTCTGTTTTCTGATCTCATCCCATTGTCATTATGTTGTTGATACCTGGTAGTTTTCTTTCTTTGAAGTCTACTTAAATATAAATTTAGTTACTTCAACTTTCTTTGATGAAGATTTGCATTCTTTTGCCACAAAATAGGGTATCTCTTAGACCTTTCATCAGCACCTAATACACGGCCATTAAGAAAAGTTTGTACATTTTGTTTAGAGGATCTTCAGGTTTCATAACTGTCATGCTAGGCCATATTCTACTTTTGAGGATTTTCTAAATTTGAGTTGCTTTTGTCTTGCCTGCTTTTATGGCTTCCACCTTCTCCTCTCATACTCTGATGAAGGTGAAAGAGTTTTCAGGTCCCATCTCTCTTCAGAGGGGCTTCTTACCCTTCAGAATTTCATTCATATGTCTCCTTCACCAGCTCATTTCTCTAATATGCTAAAATGTTATAATTTGTAGATTCTATATGATTTTTCTTGTTAGAGGGAAAGAATAAGTTTCTGTGTGTAGATTGTTATATCCACAGTGGAAGCAAATATGCACACAAAAATATTCTTTCAAAGTAAAATTGTAATGTTATGTATTAAATTTGAATCAACTATGTTATCTTAGTAGTCTTCTATTCTCATATATTAAAAAGTTGAAGATAATAACAGTAAAACTCAAGAAATTTTACATTCATAAGAATTCCATCAGCACCTTCAAATCTATTTGTCAATAATATTAACAGCTAACACATCTGAAGTACCTACTGTTTGTGACACACTGTACATACTACATTAACTAAAAGTATCTTATCTCATCTGATACTACCAAAGATATTCCTATTATTATCCTAACTTGAAACACTGAGGCTTAGGGTTAGCAAACCTCTTGCCTACACAATCATTAAGTGGCAGAGCTGGGATCTGAATCTGAAGATCTCCAGACTCTAAGTATAAAATAAAGAATATTGTCAAGCATACAGAGGAAGAATTTTGAAATGGAGGTCCTTGATTTGGACTGAAGTAGTATTGGTACAGAGATACTTTTATATGGTTAGTTGAGCACCAAGTCTTTCTAGCAATGCAAGATCTGGGCATTTTATCCTCATGTCCCTTCCCAGATGCCCAAAGCAGTGGGCAACTGGTATTATAATACATGTATTCTCCCAGATAAAGGGGGAAGACAAAGTTGTAAGAAAGCCTATTCTTTATTCTAACTAATGTATTGGAAATTTGGCTTATTATCCTTAATTTTTGATTCATTAAGATAAATATTCAAGTCATTTAGCTGCCAAACATGGACAAATAATTTTTTAAGGCAGTTATTTTCAAAAGTTTATGTATACTAATAATGGTAAGGTCTTTACTCATGATCCATTTCTCTTCTAAACCTGTAAATACCTATATAATAAAGGCTTCTGGAAATACTGGTTTGCTTTTCATAAATAGTGCATTATCCTGCTCCACTGAAGTTCATTATCAAAGTGCTGATTGCAACCCACTGAATTTATTTGTTAAAATTATTGAAATACAATTGACCTGTAAGCTTAAGGTATACAACATGTTGATTTGATGCACTTATATATTACAATTATGATTACCATCATAGTATGAGATAAGACCTCTGTCACATCATATAATTATTCTTTTTTGTGTGACTAGAACAATTAAGAAGTATTCTCTTACAAACTTTGACATTTATAATACAGTACTGTTGAGCATAATAACTATGCAGCGCATTAGGTCTACAGACTTATTTATATACTATTTGCAAATTTGTTCCCCTAATGAACATCTCCCCAATTCCCTCACCCAAGTCCCTCGCAAATACCACTGTACTTTCTGTTTTTATGAGTTCACACTTTTTAGATTCCACATGGAGGTAATATCATAGAGTATTTGTCTTTTTCAGTTTGACTCATCTCACTTAGCATAATGCCCTCAAGGCCCATCCAAGTTTCAAAAATGGCAAGACTCCCTTCTTGCGGCTGAGTTAATATTCTGTTTTTGTGTGTGAATATATATGTATACATACACACACACATACATATATATGTATATATGTGTGTGTGTGTATGTATACATATATATATATATATATATATATATATATATATATATATACAGTCACTTTTTTTTTTTTTTTTCTGCTTTTGCTTTTTCAGGATGCACTCACAGCATGTGGAAGTTCCCAGGCTAGGGGTTGAATTGGAGCTACAGCTGCCAGCCCACACCACATTCATAGTAATGCAGGATCCAAGCCGTGTCTGCAACTTACACCATAGCTCATGGAAACACCAGATCTTTGACCCACTGAGAGAGGCCAGGGATTGAACCTGCAAGCTCATGGATACTAGTGGGGTTCATTTCTGCTGGGGAACTCCCTCAGTCACCTCTTCTTTATCTACATCCATTGATGGACATCTAGGTTGTTTCCATATCTTGGCTATTGTAAATAATAGTGCAATGAATAAGGGATGTATTTATCTTTTCAAATTACTGTATGCTTTGGATAATAACCCAGAGGTGGAATTGCTGGCAGTTCATATGGTAGTTCTTTTTTAAAAATGTAAGGAACCCACACTGTTTTCAATACTAGCTGAAACAATTTGCATAATCACCAACAATGCACAAGAGCTCCCTTTTCTCCATATCTTTGCCAACACTTGTTATTTCTTGGTTTTTTGATAATTGCCAGCCTAAAAGGTGTGAGGTGATATCCATCATGGTTTTGATTTGCAGTTCCCTAATGATAAGTAATGTCTAGCATCTTTTCATGTACCCTTTGGCCATTTGTATGTCTTCTTTGGAAAAAATGTCTATTTAGTTCTTTCACCAATTTTTAAATCTGATTTTTTTATTGAGTTGTCTATTTTTTGTTATATATTTTGGATATAACCCCTTATCATTGTTTGCAACTATTTTCTCCCATTCTGTATGTTTCCATTTCATTTTGTTGATTATTTATTTTGCTGTGCACAATTTTTTTTTGTTTGTTTTAGGTAATACAACTTGTTTATTTTTGCTTTTCTTTGTCTTTTGGTGTCATTTCCAAAAGAATCTTTGCCAAGATCAATTTCTAGCAGTTTCATCCCTGTATTTTCTTCCAGGAGTTTTAAGATATCAAATCTTACCTTTAAAACTTTAATTTATTTTGAGTTAATTTTTGTGCATGATATAAGACAGAGATTCAGTTTTATTTCTCTGCCTGCACCTGTCTAGTATTACCTACAGTTTTTTCAAAGAGGCTATCCTTTCCCCATTGGTCCCCATTGAACCAATGGTTCAATTATTAGTTGACCATATATGTGGGAGTTCTGTTCTGTTCCATTTTGTTTCTATTGCTAACGCCACATAATTACCCTTATAAAAATCCTCATGTATAGTTCACATATAATTAACTTTCCTTCCTCTATTATTCCCCCCCTTCCTTCATCCCTTCTTTCATTTCCTTTCTGTGCATATCATATATTATTAATGTTATCCAGTTTATCAGTTTGGCTAATGTAGGTGATCTAACTACACACAAAGTTGCTTTTTTGCTCAGTTTTTTTGTCCATCTTTGTATCCTTCTCTCCAAAACTTTCCCTCTCTCAACTTTTGTTCATTGCTAAACATATAGGAAAAAATACTACTTTTTCTTTGTAAAGTGACCATTCGTTGATCAAAAATAGAGTATAAAAAATTTAGGGGCCAACTGTGTTTATTTTGTTCATGTCACTGAGAAATATGCTCAATTATAAAAATTGTTTGTATCACAACTCTTGAATTTATATTTTCTGAGCAATTTTTTTTTTCTTTTTACAGCTGCACCCATGGCATATGGAAGTTTCAAGGGTAGGGGTCTGATCAAACCTGCAGCTGCAGCCTACATCACAGCCACAGCAACACCAGATCTGAGCTGCATCTGCGACCTATGCTGCAACTTGTAGCAATGCTGGATCCTTAACCCACTGAGCGAGGTCAGGGATTGAATCCACATACTCCCAGACACTATGTCAAGTGCTTAACCCACTGAGCCACAATGGGAACTCCTGCTGTGCAATTCTTAAAGATAAATTTCACAAAATATAGTTAGCTATAACTTTGTAAAATTTTGGTGAACCATACTTATGTGTGACCTTCAATAATATGGTAATTTATTTAAATGTGCTTTAGTAATTAAGAATATTTAAAATAAGAGTGCACTTAAATTACTCTTACCAATTATCTATATAAGAAATTATTGAAATGATCAATTACCATAATCAACAATCATTACTGAAATAAGATAATAACCATCTTCAAAATACCAGCTGCCTGAATTTTTTTAATGTTCTTTGGGGATTTAAATTTGTTTCCTAAGCATTTCCCTTTAGAAGATTTATGAACCATAATATCTATACCCTAACACAAATGAAATATTCTAATAAAGTCATTATCTTTTATGTAAAAATAATACCATGCCAAAAAGGAATGTATACATTTTTTTGTGTCAAGTATGAGTTTTAGCCTCCTTATACTTGGGCAATAGAAACTGAAGAAATGACAGAGATTCTAGTCCCATAACCTCCCCAAAGCTTTCCCTTTAGGCAATTGTTGTAATTAAAGGAACGTTGCTGATATTTTTTTTTCATGGAGTTCTTCAGAGACCTAAATTTTATGACCTATATCAGTAGCCACTTAGTTACTTTTTTTCTTAGTCAACGACTTCAAAATTTTTTCTGAATATCTAGTGGAATATCATTCTCAATGCATTGTGTTCTCTTAGTGACTGTTATTACTATTATCATAACAAACAGTCTTTCATGAATTCCAAAACTAATTATATTCCCAACTAGCTTTCCTATTCTGAGCTACCCAAGTTATCATTTACAGCCTATCTTCTTGACGTTTCCTATTTACTCAAGTTTTTAAAAATCTTTAATGATTAAAATAACTCAATAGTAGATAATGAACCAACAGTGTAGCAAACAAGTATCATTCTAGATATTTAAAACAATGCAACTCCAAGGACAGAAGGCTTCCAAAAGTATTGGAAAGGAGTAGAACTTGTAAGATATCATCAGAGAATACCACCTGATAGCTACAAACCAGAGCTAAAAAGTTTCCAGAGTCCCCATACTACCATTTAAAACCATCTTTTAAGAACCTAGGTGCTGAATCTGAACAGGGTTTTTAAGTGTGGCTGCTGCACTTTCCTCCCTACTCTCACATGTCTACCTTGACAGCTGGCATCAGGAACAATAGAATATGGTTTCAATTTCACTTCCTAATTCTAAATATTACACAATATCTCTAAGAGGTAAAACTTATAAGAATTAGATTTGCTAATTTGTGAAGATAAGAAAAATATGTAACAGTTGAAAAAACTGCCCTAGTAAGGTAGAGCAATGGCCAAATTGAGAAAAAATGAAGAACATAGGGTCAACTGGAAATGTATTTAATGGGCATTCCTCTGTGACGTAATATGTCTAGCTCTGTTATGTTCAGCATCTGTATTTTATTGTCGTAAGATTAATGGGCTGAAAAATTCATGCAATGAATCAGTGAATATGGTATATTGACATAATTTTTTTATATGCCAATGATATTGCTATTTAATATAATAAAATATGCCAATGATACTAGCTTTTTAATATCATAAAAAAAGAGTATCATATTGGAGTTCCCATTGTGGGAATGTATTCTTATTGATGCAAGTGTAAATGTGATTATTTTCTTAATATCTCTGATAGTTTGTTATTAGTATATCAAAATGCAACAGATGTTTGTATATTTTGTATACTGCAATTTTATTGAGTTTTTTTATTCTAATATTTATTCCAGTGTCCCTGAAATAAATCCTACTTGATTATTGAGTTTGATCTAAATATATTGTTGAATTTGGTTTGCCTATATTTTGTTGAAAATTTCTGCATCTATGTTAATCAGGAATATTCTTTTTCTTTTTGGTATTCTTATCAAGTTTTGGTATCAGGGTATTGCTTACCTCATAATATTAGCTTGGAAGTGTTCTTTTCTGTTCTATTTTTTGGAAGTGTTTGAGAAGAACTGGTATTTTTCATTTTTGAAAGTTTGGTATAAGTCACCAGAAAAGCTATATATATGGTCTTGGACTTTCATTTGTTGGGAGTTTTAAATTACTGATTTAATCTCCTTGCTAGAAATAGGCCTTTTGAGATTTTATACTTCTTCATAATTCAGCCTTAGTAAATTGTGGGTCTTTAGGAAAGCATTCATTTCCTTCTGATTGCAAAAGATGTAGGTGTAATATTGCTCATAATAGTCTGCTCTGATCTTTTTTTTGTTCTATGGCACCTGTTGTAATGTCTCTTATTTATGATTTTACTTATTTTGAATCCTCTCTTTTCTTATTGATGGGTCTAATTAAGGATCTGTCAATTTTATCTTTTCAAAGAAGCAGCTCTTAGTTTCATTGCTTTTGTCTGTAGTCTCTATTTCACTTATTTCCACAGTGTCATTATTTCCTTTTTGCTACTAAATTTGGGCTTTGTTCTTTTCTGATTTTTTAAAGTGTAAAGTTAGATTGTTTATTTGAAATTCTTCTTGTTTTTGAGGTATATTTCTATGAAATTTTCTCTTAAAACTCATTTGCTGTATTGCATAAGTTTTGGTATATTATATTAATCTTCATTTGTTTCAAGTGATTCTTCAAATATCTCTTGATTTTTTTCTTTGACCCACTGGTTGTTTAGTAGCTAGATGAAAGTTTGCTTTTGAGTTTATCCTAAATATTTATTTGCCACTGTATGGCAAAATAGATAGAAAATTTTATCTATCATATTAATTTTAGTGGTACATTACTTAGCATGAGAACCTATAAACAACTTAAATGTTCAAACAACTGGACTGCTAAAATAAATAAAGGTATATTCTTAAATTTATGAGATGAATTTTTAAAATATTTATAAAAATTTTATTGTTAGCTTAAATTGATGAAAATAAATATTCCAGATTAAAATCTAGATGAGATGAAAAACCTAATCATGAAGGAAGGGTGCTACATAGTCATATGGTAGAATGTGAATTATGAGATAATGTGTGTAGGAATGTTGGCTTGTTTTCACAAAATGAAACAAAACAAAGCTAGAGGTTCTTTTAATTGTCATATCTTTGTCAACCTTGTGAAGGTGAAAACAGCATCACTTTTTAAAATGTATTATTTTTATTTCAATTTTTTTACTGAAGTATAGTTGATATACAGTATTACATAAGTTACAGGTGTGCAATATAATGATTCACAAATTTTAAAAGTTATATTCCATTTATAGTTTTTTTTTTTTTAAATCTGTTATAGTCCCTATGTTGTACAGATGTCTTAGTAACTTTATACCTGATAGTTTGTAAACCTGGACAAGTCATGTATCAGTTACTTCAAATAGAAAATCTCAGTTGCAGTAGACTGTTGACTTTACAATTGAGTTCTAAGTTCCAGGAGATCTATGATTCTAGATTAGAATAACAACGGCCTTGGTGTGTGTGGGGGTGGGCTAAGGTTGATGGGATAGAGTGATTGACATTTCCATTTCCACTTCAGCCAAGACAAGTAACTTTTACTCATTTATATAGGATTTTTCTTTATATATGTAAGGTTTTTTTGGGGAGGATGGTATATCCATCCTCCCTTCAAATAATAGTCAAGAGTACAATGATGAGGATACTGGTGAGAGATTTCACACAAGAACAATTTTTATTCCTTCTTGAAAGTCATTCTAGCCCATTTCACCTCCACTCTAATAACTTATCCAACAGCTTGCTGAGCCTAGCCTGCCGATACAGGGATACTTACATTTTTGTAATTCTCTTCTTTTATGTTTTCTTGAGCTCTCACCCTCTGTCCCTCCATTTCTGTGGTCTCCTCTTTCTTTCAGTACAGGTGAAGGTAATTGAACTTATTAGTTTTTCATCATTTTATAATATAGGAAAATCTGAAGTTCAGATATAAGCCCCTTTTGCATCTATTTTAGTAGTTTTTCCTTCAATCACTCTCGGATTTTTATATCTATTGTTATGTTTTAATTTTTATTATTTTTTATCATGAAATATAATGATAAAATCACATAATGTAGTAGTGTAGGATTTCAGGGGTACTTTACAAACCCTTTTAGTCTGAAAATTAATATCCTTAAATTCTAGGAAATTTATCTAAACTCTTTTCTTAATAACTGCTACTCCTGTATATCTGTTTTTATATTTATTTCCTTTTATTTAGCTTTTGATACTTTGGGACTGATACTATAATTTTAAAAATTTTCTCTCCTGTTTTCCATTGACTTAATTATTATTTTAATTTTAAACATTTTTTTTTCTCTTCACTATTTTCCATTCTTCAATGTGTATAACAGGGCTTGTGAGTGGAAGTTTTTATCATAGCAATTTTTTTCTGATCCTTTTCACTGGGAGTTCTAAGAATTCACTATCTTCTTCAAAAAGAATGTCTCCAATTCCCACTTGCAGGATATAAACATGGCTTCCAGAATTATTTGAACATAATGGGGTAAATGACCAGGTGTTTTAGTATTAGGAGAGTGGGAATTAAATGAGCTTTAAATTCCACCATTCTTTGTCTGTGAATACTTAAGCTAGGTGACTATAGAATTATACTCATAGCAGAAATATGATAATTAGAAATTGTAGTCATTCTGAGAGCAAGAATAATGCCCTTTGAAATTGAATTTGAAGTTATGTTGAGAAATCAAGTGAGACTATCAATAGGCTGGAGTTAAGTATGGGTATGTGGGTCTTACTTACAAAGGACTAATTTTAAAAAGATGGCTATGCTCATCATTAATTACTATGGTTATCAAACTGTGTGTGACTGTTTTAACATCTAACCATATTGCTTTTCAGTAGATGCTAATGTATTTTTTTTTTTTAAAAAGCATGCCTATATATATATCCTGAGGGCCTTTAGGAGATATTTCTCAGAGTAGTATCTTTATCTAATTATACCAAAACTATGAAAATACTAGAAACAATGTTTAAGATAGAAATGTGCTGGCAAATTAGTGCAAAGACTTGTCCATTTAAGCTATTAATATGAAGACTATGGAGCCTTATTTTCACATGAAATGTTTAGTAGCATCAGAACATCAGGGCGGCATGCACAGAGGGCATTCTTCCTCAGCAATGAGGATTATCCTCTGCATTTGGCCACTGCTACAGTTTAGATGTTTGCTGTGATGCCATCTGTTAAGGTTGATTGTGCAGTGACCTTAGGCAGTCTGAAACCTGTTCAGTTGAGCCCATATATAGCATTCTGGGTGGGAACCAGGAGGACAGATGGTAGGGTTGGAGATGAGGAACTTGTTTGTTACAGCTGATGAAAATCATTCTTCTTGCCAAAGCCATTAAATGTGATATCCTTGGCACAGCATTTCTCAACAAATAGAGTGTCCCACTTGGTGGGTTAGCTGCAGGTGAATTGAAGCATGCAACAGTCTCTATTTAGGTTTGCCTAGTTCTTTACTTTTTATCTCCGATTTCCTAAGCTTAAGTCAATGTTTGGAAGCAGGGCACTCTGTGCTGAAGTTAAGTATGGCATTTCACATATGTAGTTTTTAAAATATACGTATATAGGAAGTAGTGCATGGTGGGCTATAATTCTGCAGCTAATTAAAGGAATTTATAAATATCCTTAATCAGATAACATCAAATAGAGAAGAAAACCTTCCATAAGACAATAAAAACTTTAAGTAAATCAACTCACTTTTCTTATCCATAGGAAGATTTTCAGTGTCAGTTGCTTAGGAAAATGTATTAAAATTATTTTATAGAAAATACACATGTAGATGAGCAGACAAGATAATTATTGCAAAGTGGTTTTCACAACCTGGAAAGCAGAAAATTTTGCCACCTACATAGGCTTTCCCTCTCCATATTTGACAGCTCTGAAGATGTTACTCACTTGTAGAATTCTTATCTAACCTATGTAAATGAAAGAGTAATTTTAAAGCATTCTCTTCAGCAAAGGATGTTCAAAAAATCAAATTCAATATGAAAAAAAGGAACAATATATGTTACATCAACTTTTGTGGTATTAAAAAGAAAACAAGGTCTAGAAATGCCTTTCACTAGTCACATGTGTTTCCTTAGAAGTTTCACCTAAAGTATATCAGTCATATATCTTATTTTAAATATAGTTTAGGAAGTAGTATGAAAGCAGTCTGTGGGTAATATATTTCAATAGTTTGTATGTAAAAATATACATATGGCTACCAAAGAAATACTTTGTTTTATAATTGCTTATATAAATCCTTTTGTGTATATTGTTTGTCAATCATGTTTCCTTTTGGTTAACATATCTCAGAGACATTCCTGTCACCAAATTGAGTCCATACTTCATTCTTTTGAAAGGATGCATAAATAGCCGCCATAGTATAGATGTCTTGTGATTTATTTAGTCAGGTCCATGTGAACGGACGTATTAGCTGACTTCAGTAGGTTTTCTTCTTCCTTCGGTTATCATTGACCATGTTGTAGGAGTATTCTTATATAGGCTTATTGTACCCATTTTTGGATATTTTCTAGAGAATATATATAGAAATCTGATTTTGCTGTGAAAGAATAGGTGAACATTGAATATTAATATTTCCATATCTCCTAGCAAAGGGCTTTACCAATTTTGACTTTCAGCAACTGTGTATAAGATTACCAATTCCTGCAAAGTTGAAAACAACTAATCTCAAAAAATATTTTGATCTTTGCTAACTAGATGTATGACGAATATGTATATTCATGGTTTTAATTTTTATTTCTCTATCTATATGAATATGTTGCTTTTCCCTCCTTAATTGATTAATGTGAGAGAGTACTCATTTATTCATTAGTATGTGTATCTATTCAATAGATAGCTATTTACTACTCATTTTGTATTAGGCACTGATTATATTACAGTGAGTGAAGATGAGACAACACTTGACTTCGAATTTAAAATACAATGACAGGAGTTCCCGTCGTGGTGCAGTGGTTAACGAATCCGACTAGGAACCATGAGGTTGCCGTGAGCTGTGGTGTAGGTTGCAGATGCGGCTCAGATCCCGCGTTGCTGTGGCTCTGGTGTAGGCTGGTGGCTATGGCTCCAATTAGACCCCTAGCCTGGGAAATCTCCATATGCCGCAGGAGCAGCCCAAGAAATAGCAAAAAAAATAAAAATAAAAAAAAAATAAAAAAAAAATACAATGACAATTTTAAAAGTAAATCAATTTTAGTGATAATTATTATTTTATAAAAAATAATCTCCAAGTCTGTGGTTGTTTCCATTAATCATTCATTTATAACTGTGATTGTGCTATCTTGATTTAAGATATTCTGTGATTTTCAGAGTTCCCGTCGTGGTGCAGTAGTTAACGAATCTGACTAGGAACCATGAGGTTGTGGGTTCAATCCCTGCCCTTGCTCAGTGGGTTAAGGATCCAGCGTTTCTGTGAGCTGTGGTGTAGGTTGTAGATGCGGCTCAGATCCCATGTTGCTGTGGCTCTGGCAGAGGTCGGCGTTTACAGCTCCAATTAGACCCCTAGCCTTAGAACCTCCATATGTCCTAGGAGCAACCCAAGAGATGGCAAAAAGACAAAAAAAAAAAAAGATATTCTGTGATTTTATGTTCTTTAGAAATAACAAATTCTCTATTTTATATCTTATTAGTACAGTAATTAATGACAGGTATTTCTTGCTGTTTTGATTTTTATTATTTTTTACAATCTAAGTTTATGTATTTTATGTTCTTTCTCTAGTTTCCATAATTTAAAGCTTTATTTTTCTTTTGTGTTTTTTACTGTAAGCTTATTGTTAAAAATAATTTTTTAATCATGAGTTTTTTCATTGAAAATTTATTTAGTCCTCTAAATTTTTAGTAAATTTTGTGCTTTGGGTCTCTCTAGAGGTTGTACTCACTATGTGTGCCCAGACTGCAGTCTAAAGGGGCTAAAGGAACAAATACAAGAAAAAGGAAGAGATGAACACTACACTGATGCTAATAACCCAATCTTTAACATATCCCATAACTCTGCCTTATTCTAGTCCTCAGAAGCAAGTCACAATATCCTGTTCATTAAGTACCAAGAGGTAGGGATCATGAGAACCCATTCTTGAGGATACCTTCCAAAATATATATCAAAATTTTGCTTTTTTGACTCCTGTGAAAATAGGTTGGAGACATTGTGCTCCTTTACCTCTAAATATTTCAGCATGTAATTCCAGAGACGGAGGACTTTCTCTTATAGATCAATATTTACACTATCAAAATCAGAAAATTTGATATTAATAGAGCAGTGTTATCAAGTATCTCAATAATTTCCCTTATAGTGCCTTTAAAAAATACTAAATAATGCAGAAATCTAAGATGTAAAATTCATTTCAGTCATGCCTGTTTAGTCTCTTCTAATCTATTATACCCTTCCAGTTTTTTCTTTGACTTTCTTGACTTTGAAATTTTGAGGAGTACAGGCCAATTACTTTGTACATTGTCCCTCAGTTTGGTTTATCTGCTGTTTCTTTTTCATTCATTTCAGGTTGAATAAAATATTCCAATTCCAATTCTTGCCAATATGCATTTTGGCAAGAATACCACAGAGATGGTGGTGTTTCCATTTGGAGACACATGATATTAATTTGTCCCAGAAAATTAATGATATTAATTTTGGTAACATTCTTAAGGTGAATATTTTCAGGTTTATCTGCAATTTTATTTTTTCATTTCTCTAATAGATAATTTGTGGGTAGCTATTTTGAGACTAAGTAAATATACTGTTCTTTATTCAGTTAACTCACGTATTAGGTTTATCATCTTTTGATGGCTCTTTCACTTTTTCTACTACTGTATTTAGTATTCTAAAATATTCTACAGTAAGAAAGAGTATTCTTTTCTCCCACATTTAAGTGGTATTTCATGCATTTCTTTATGTTAGGTTGGATTCATGCATTCTTGTCTTGTACAATGGGTTATCATTCATTAGGGTAAATATTTAATCAAATTTCCCCAATTTTACGCAATGGAAGCTCCATTCAATGTTACTTTCATATCCTCTGTGTACATCTACATCATTTTTGGAGCATTTTCTAGTTTTCACATACAAAAAATTATTCCAGGCTCATTTTATACTTACCCTCTCTTCCAGGCCTAAATCAACTGGTTCTCAAATCCTTGTTCATTTTTGTGAAATGTAGTTTTTAATTAAGAAAAGCAAATGATTTTAACTAAAAAAAAAGTTTACCCAATTGTCCGAACCCTTACCCCCCACCTCTTGCAACCACTGATCTATGTATCAGTATCTTATCAGTATCTATGAGCTTGTTTTTTAAATCAGATCCACATTTAAGGCATATAATTCAGTATTTGTCTTTCTCTGATTTATTTCTCTTAGCATGAGGTCTTCAAGGCCCATCCATGTTGCAAATGGTAAAATTTCATTATTTTTTATAACAATGACATTCCATCATCTGTGTAGAATATTTTGAAATATTATTCATTCACATAATAGAATGTTATTTAGTTGTACAAATCTAAAAAAAAAGTGAACCTTTCTACAGAAATGCATGGACTTGGAGAACAGACTTGTGGTTCCTAAAGGGGAGGGAGTGGGAGGGACTGGGAACTTGGGGTTAATAGATGCAAAGTATTGCATTTGGAGTGGTTACACTATAAGTTCCTGCTGTATAGCACAGGGAACTATAGTATCTAGTCACTTTTGATGGAACATGATGGTGGATAATGTGAGAAAAGGAATGTGTATATATGTGTGTGTGTCTGTGACTCTGCAAAGTGTGGGTCACTCTGCTGTACACTAGAGAACTGACAGAATACTGTAAACCAACTATACTGGAAACATTAAAAATCATAATAATTAAATTCCCTAGGAGACTGAAAAAAAATAAATTTAAAGAATAAATAAATGCAACACTACATGGACCAATAGCAAAAGAAAAAATAGGTAATTAGTAAAAAAAAAAAAAAGATTCAACACAGAGTAAATTTGTCACAGATTCTTAAATATTTAATTATCATAGAAAGTGTGTGTTGAAGATAATGTCATTCAAATCATTAACTTCATAGATGTAGAAATTCAATGTAATAACTTCTATAGAACAAGGAAATGTTTGCCATGAGAATTCAAATTTCTTAAGTGAAGAATGGTATTCTAAATGATATTGAGAGTTTTAAAAGTTGAAACACATAATAAAATAACAATAACCAATATAGTTCAAAAACTTTACACTTTGCAAGCTTTTTCTAGTTAGTACACCTAGAAGATATGGCTAATCTTCTGTACTTTATACATGTCACTATTTTGTTAACCTTTTAAAACATATTCCACTGTGCTGTAATGTATTTGTCTCACTCTTTTTAATTAATACCAAGTAATATATTATTTTAAAAAATAAAATTAAAAATTAAAATTAAAAATCTCATATTTACTGACAAGAAATTGGTTGCACAATTTCTTTATTCATTTATCAATGTACACTTTGGTTTTTTCCATACAATGTCAATTTTAAATAATGCTTCAATTGTTACTGAACACAAGTTCATGTGTCCAATGCAAAGTGGGGCGGAACAAACTGAAACGTTGGTGTTTGGAACAAACTTTATTAGAAGACTGTGCAAGGAGACAGGTGGCTTGTGCCCCCAGATCCCTTAACTCTTTGAAGTTCAGCAAAGCACTTTAAACGCAAGATGAGGGAGGGGCATGGTTAGTTGTTGCAGACTTCTTGCTGCAGGAATCCTTTGTTCTTGCTGTGGTCCACATAGGTCAGGTTATGATGTTCTTATAAACCTCTAACAAGACAAATGTTATTCTCTATTGTGCAACTTTTTTATCTCTATGTGAATGGACTTTTAAAGGTCAAAGCCCTGAGAATAGGCTGCCCTGTATATTTCAGCTTATAGGCAACATTCTTTTACAAAAGATGCAGAACTAGCATGACTAAGCACAAGCAAAAGAACACAAAGTTTAAAATAAAAGGAACAGATTCAATATGGAGTCAGATTTGTTCTCTGTAACACCTTGAACAAAGTGGTATTTATATCTTTTCAAATCAGTGCCTTCTTTTCTTTGAATAATACCCAGAAGTGGAATTGCTAGTAGTTGATATGGTAATTTTATTCAAAAAATTTAAAGGAACCCATACTGTTTTAAATACTGGCTTAACTTCTTTATAGTCCCACCAACAGTGACCAAGAGCTCCCTTTCTCTTTATCTATGCCATATCTTGTTATTTTTTATCTTTTTGATAGTAGACACTCTAACAAGTATGAAGTGACATCTCATTATAGTTTTGCTTTGTGTTTCTTGATGATTAGTGATGTTGACTACCTTTTTATGCATCTCTTGGCTCTCTGAATTTCTTCTCTTGAAAAATGTCCATTCAGATCCTCTGTCCATTATTAAATCATATTCATTTTTTAAATATTGTGTTGAATTAGTTCTGTATATATTTTAGATATCAATCCTTTATCAGACATATGGTTCACAAATATTTTCTCGCTTCCATAATTTGCCTTTCATTTTGTGGAAGATTTCCTTTTCTATGAAGAATGTTTTTAGTTTATAGTACCACTTGTTTATTTTTCTTTTATTGTCTTTGCTTTTATTTTTGAATCCAAGAATTCATCACCAAGAATAATGTCAAGGAATTTACCACCTATGTTTTCTTTTAGGAGTTTTATGACTTCAAGTCTAACATTCAAGTCTTTAATCCATTTTGAGTAAATTTTTGTGTATTGTATACGATAGAGGTCCAGTTTCATTTTTTGCATGCGGCTGTTCAGTTTTCCTAATACTATTTATTTAACAGACTGATCGTCCCCATTGTATATTCTTGGCTTTTTCTGGGTCATAAATTAATTAACCATATATGCATGGTTTATCTGAGATCTTTATACCATTGATATATGCATCTGTTTTTTTTATGCCAATATCATATGCTTTTAATTAAAATGGCTTTGTAATGTGGTGTAAAATCAGGGAGCATGATGCCTCCAGATTTCTTCTTCTCTTGCAAGATTGATTTGGCTATTCAGAGGTTTTGTGGTTCTATAGAAATTTAGAATTGTTTTTTCTATTTCTGGTAAAATATAATTGGAATTTTGATAAAGATTGCATTAAATCTGTCTATTGCTTTGTGTAGTTTGGACATCTTCATAGTATTAATTTTTCTAATATATAAACATGGAATACTTTCCATTTATTTATGTCTTTATTTCATTATTAAATTTATTTTGAAATATTTTATGAATTGTTTTAAATGCATTTTTCTTACTCTTTCTGATACTTCATTATTAAAGCAATGCAACATATTTTTGTGTATTGATTTTGTATCCTGCAACTTTATTGCATCCATTTATTCAAACTTTTTTTGATTGATTTCTTAAATTTTTTAAAATATGTATTATCATGTCAACTGCAAATAGGGAAAGATATACTTTTTTTCTTTCCAATTTGGATGCTATTTCTTTCTTTTCCTTGCCTAACTGCTCTGTCTGGGACTACCAATATTATGCAGAATAAAATTGGTGAGAATGGCATCTTACCTTGTTCCTGATTTAAGAGGAAAAGATTTTAGCTGTCATCACTGAGTATGATATTAGCCATGGGCTTGTAATAGATGGCCTTTATTAATGTTGAATATATTCCCTCTATACCCACTTTTTGAGATTTTTTATCACAAACGGATGGTGAATTTTGTCACATGGATTTATTGTACTGTTTTACCCTCCTACCAATAATATAAGAGATTAATCTATATCCTCACTAAAAACTGTTCTGTCAGTACTTTCAATTTATTCATTCTTGAGTGCATGTTGTTTTAAGTCTTTGTGGTCCTAATTTGCATTTTTTTGATTGCTAATGGTATTTAATATCTCTCAATGTGCTTATTGGCCATTCATACTTTTTTTTTTTTTTTTTTTGTCTTTTTGCTGTTTCTTGGGCTGCTCCCTCAGCATATGGACGTTCCCAGGCTAGGGGTCGAATCGGAGCTGTAGCTGCCAGCCTACGCCAGAGCCACAGCAACGCGGGATCCGAGCAGTGTCTGTGACCTACACCACAGCTCATGGCCACACCGGATCCTTAACCCACTGAACAAGGGCAGGGATCGAACCTGCAACCTCAGGGTTCCTAGTCGGATTCGTTAACCACTGTGCCATGATGGGAACTCCCCCATTCATACATTTTTACTTGTGAACTGTTTGAAGTCTTATAAACTATTTTTAATGAGTTATCTGCTTTTATTAATTTACTTGTGGGCATAATCCATATATTTTGAATATAAATCTTTTGTCAGATACATATGCTGTAAATATTTTCTCCTTGTATATGGCTTGAGGTAGTGGTTGACATTCTTCCTAATAATAATAATAATAATTATGCTACAGTAATTTATCATTTGGTGAAGACCTATTATATACCAGGAGTTTGAATAAATACATTAGACACATTGTGTCACATAATTTTCACTATAATATCAAAAATTTTTTGATAATTTAGTTGAGAACATTATTTTTCTTATTAGTAAAAATTTGTTTATATTATTTTACTCATCACTTCTATATTTTCCATAATACTTTTTATTTTTAAAATATTAAGTTTATATATATATGTGTGTGTATTTTATGTGTATATATATACATAATATAATCATTTTGAGATTTTTTTCTCTTTCAGAAATGGCTAGCACATGAAATTTTCATGCTCATGCTTTTTTAAATCTTTCTTTTCTATGTTCTGAAATAGTTTATGATTTCATCTTCACTGCTTCCATTAAGTGTTGTTGGTAAAACTCCATTGAGTTAATTTCTTCAACAATCATGGTTTTCTTATGTGATCCTATTTTCTCAGTTTTCCCCCATAACTTCTCTTTTTATGTGCATGCAGTTTCACTTTGAATCTTATTGAAAATGTTCATTTTAGGAAAGTTTTCTTTTTCACTTCTTTTGTATTTTCAAAAATGGACATTTGTTAGGATCTCACCACTTAGGCCTTCCTTTTAAACTCCTCAATCAGCCTGCTACCTTTATTAGAAAAGGGTCTGTGATTGCATGGAATTTGGAATTGATGTGGATTTTCTTAGAGTCTGAATCTTGCAAAGGTAAAGTGAAAATAAGGCAATTTTCTACTGATTGTCCATCCATATATTTTATAGTCTTTACTAGGGAAGGCATAGAGGATACTTATATAGTATTTTTTCTTCTAGATTACCATAGAGGCCTAAACTAAATAATGTGTATTCCCTCTTTAACTGTCCTTATCAAGCAACATCCATGGGCAGGTTGAATGTTTACAAGAATGTCATTTATAATATGTGAAAAATGTAAGTAGTATGGAAGTAAAATATAGAATCTATCCAAAATAGTGTGCTTAGAATCGTTGTTATAGATTCAGGTGCAACAAAGTCCAACAGATCAAATATTTGCATCCCACTCCCTGCTTTATTTTATTATTCAGTTTCCCACTCCCTGAACTTTAGGTTTTGATTTCTGACATTATGTTAGGAAATAGCAGAAAAACACTTCATTAGTGTTAGAAAAAGATGCTCTGCTCAGATACCATCTGGGATGGTTAGGCTCT
This sequence comes from Sus scrofa, assembly GCF_054392235.1. Taxonomy (NCBI): domain Eukaryota; kingdom Metazoa; phylum Chordata; class Mammalia; order Artiodactyla; family Suidae; genus Sus; species Sus scrofa. The sequence goes on from NC_139389.1 coordinate 79,758,800, forward strand.
CTTCCTAAGGTATACAGGTTTGAAGTACAACCTAGATTTCAGCATCTACTCTGACTTGAGTCGGCACTTTAAAATCTAGTAGTGGGGTCTTTCCATTTTACCCATAGTACCAATACTAATTTTTAAGTATGTTATTTTTTCTCCTTAGCTGATTGTTCAGTCTCTCATTCTGGATTAATTTGTCTCCAGTTTCTTGAAATATCAATATTTAGATGATATTCTCTGGCTTCTTGTTGGAATATATAATTTGTCCTATTAAGTTTGATCATTTAATTGAGATTTAAACACATGAACTCATCCTTTGATTTTGAATTGAAAATACTTTAAGAAAACACATAGTGCATTTTATAAATATTTGGTTTTTGTAATAATTATATTTTTGAAAGTTTTGGACTCAAAGTTTGCCTTCTGTATACTATCATATTTTCTCATGAAAGTAGTGGGTTTTTTAGTGACTCCTTGGAAAAGGAAGGCTGTGCTTACCTAATTTCAGTTTATAGTTAAATAGGAGATTTGTGTAGCTTGAATATTTCAAACTTAAATGTAAATAATCTTTACAGTAATTTTGCTTTAATTATTATTTGCTTTATTTCTAAGTGGTGAGACCAGAAAGCTGAGAAAAGTGAGGAGGCAATTGGAACTACAGAAGTGTGTCAGTCTCTGTTTTCTGGGCTTTGTGTGAGCACTCACTGAAAGAGCAAGACTTAGTAGGATTGCTCTCTGTTCATGATGACCCTCAGCAGAAGAATAATATCTGGGATCATAGACCTCTGGAGGGATCTAAATCTTATTAATGTCCAGAGACAACGAGAATTGTGTATCCAAAGAACTCTGCAACCTAAACCTAACCCTCTGAATTACAAGATGTCAGCTAATTGCTACCAGAGTGTCTAGTAATGTAATTTGTAGCTATCCTGCTTATTCACACTAGGATGGATACGCATTAACCCATTATCAGCTGTTTGAATATAATCTAGCTGCATCAGTTATGCCAAAAATTCCTTAGAGGTTCTTGTGGATGGCACTGTCACAGTTCTAGCTCCTAGAAACTACTTGTGTATTTGGCTGCATTGGCAATAAAATATAGTGATTACATAGAACAAATTCTGTTAAAACAAGCACTGCATCAGAAGATAAAAATGCAAATGCCATGAGAAACTGCTAAGAAAATGTGACAAATTTCAATAAGAGGCTGTTTATTATTATAATAGAAGCCCTCAAGAAGAATTATTTTATTCTTTTCTACTTTGTGGGATTACCCAGTAAAAAAGGTTTGAGGAAGATGGAAATAAACATGCTTAATTCTTAGAACAAATTATTATTCAAACATTAAAATAAACATTAATCAAGAAAATTAAAGAAGATTTAAAGAAATGGAAAGATATTCCACGCTCCTGGGCTGGAAAAATTAATATCATAAAAATGGACATACTACCCAAGCAATCTACAGATTCAGTGCAATCCCTATCAAATTACCTGTGATATTTTTCACAGAACTAGAACAAATAATCCAAAAATTTATCTGGGACAATTAAAGATATAGAAATGCCAAAGTAATCTCGAGGAACAAAAACCAAGCAGGAGGCATAACTCTCCCAGACTTCAGGCAATATTACAAAGCTACGGTAATTAAGACAGTGTGTTACTGGTACCAGAACAGATATACAGACCAATGGAAGAGAATGGAGAACCCAGAAATAAACCTAGACACCTATGGTCAGTTAATCTTCAACAAAGGAGGCAAGTATAGAAAATGGGGAAAAGACAGTCTTTTCAGCTAGTGATGCTGGGAAAACTGGACCGCTACATGTAAATCAGTGAAACTGGAACACACCCTCACGCCAAGCACAAAAATACACTCAAAATAGCTTAATGACTTAAATGTAAGACAAGACACCATTGAACTCCTAGAAGAGAACATAGGCAAAACATTCTCTGACATTAACCTTACAAATGTTTTCTCAGGTTAGTCTCCCAAAGAAACAGAAATAAAAGTAAAAATAAACCAATGGGATCTAATCAAACTGACAAGCTTTTGCACAGAAAAGTCAGCCGTAAAAAAAAAAAGATGACCTACAAATGGGAGAAAATATTTCCAAATGATGCAATTGACAAGGACTAACATATACAAAATATACAAACAACTTATACAACTCAACAGAAAACAACCAAATGTCAAATATAAACATTTCTGAATAGACATTTCTCCAAAGATGTAAAACAGTTGGCCAACAAGCACATGAAAAAATGCTCACCATCACTGATTATTATAGAAATGCAAATCAAAACTACTAAGTGGTACCACTTCATAGAATGGCCATCATTAACAAGTCAACCAATAAAAAATGCTGGAGAGTGTGTGGAGAAAAGGTTACCTTCTTAGACTGTTGGTGGGAATGTAAATTGGTAAAACCACCATGAAAAACAGTATAGAGGTACCTCAGAAAACTAAATACAGAACTACAATATGACCTAGAAATCCCACTCTTGGGCATATATCCAGACAAAACTTACCTTGAAAAAGACACAGAGTAACTTCTTAATAATTATAACTGCCCTACTTTGGAATGGACTGTATTTTTAGATAATCATGAGCAACATGTTATTGGAAACATCCAAGCAGAGAATGGATGCCATTATGCTTGGTATATTGCTCTACTGGACTCTGTAGCACTGTAGAAGTTCAGCTCTATGACCTCACATGTCTTTGCTAGCTCAAATTCTCTGTGGTTCTATTTTAAAAGCCTTTGAAGCTCTGCTATTTATCAGCCAACGAAATGAGTTCTTGATAGCCTGGAAGGATTTAAATCTTTTCTTTTTAGAGTCCTTTATATATAGAAGGAAACAGTTTAAGAAAGATTTCCCCTTTCTTCACAATTAAGACAAAACTTTTAAAACCCAAAGGAAACAATTCAAGGTAATAATTTTTGGAAATCATCACCTGTTCATTACCTGGCTTGGCCATTAGTTGAAAGAACTTGGCCAAATTACCTAACTTGTTTTTCCCCTAGGATCTAAAATAAAATAAAACTGATATAATAGTATTGTTATTAGGACCAAAAGTCATAATACATGTAGAACTACGAAGATGTCATTCAATATACAACAGATTCAGACTAAATGATAAATAAGGAAAGGGCTTATGTTATAGTATATTATCATTTTAAATTGTATTTTAATGTTTGAATAATAATTTGTTCTAAGAATTAAGCATGTTTATTTCCATCTTCCTCAAACCTTTTTTACTGGGTAATCCCACAAAGTAGAAAAGAATAAAATAATTCTTCTTGAGGGCTTCTATTATAATAATAAACAGCCTCTTATTGAAATTTGTCACATTTTCTTAGCAGTTTCTCATGACATTTGCATTTTTATCTTCTGATGCAGTGCTTGTTTTAACAGAAATATATTGTGATTTTGCAAAAAAAAATACGTTTTAAAAGATGAACATCGTTTATTGAGTAATATTCCATGTTAACAATCTTGTAATTTTTGAAGTATAAGTTTATTTAAGATCTCACTAATGTTGGTGGCTTTCATATAGTTCTTGTAATGTTAAAGTGATCCTATATTGCTAGTGTACAAATAATATTATTTTAATCAAGTGCTCATTAATTTAAAAAGTATTTTAATCAGCCTTACACTATTTTTCTTTTCAAAGAGTGTAATACATTTATACCTAGATGTTTATAAATGTGCTGTATATTCATAGGGTAAATCATTATTATCATGATATACTTGTACTTAAAATACTTATGGATTAAATTTTGTAGTATTTTTTTAGAATATTAATATTTATTTTTCTTTTTTATTTTTGCTTTGGATTGTGTGAGCATTTAAACAATATTAATCTTTCCAAACTATGAGCATAAATAATGAAAAAATTAATCTTTTCACTAATTTTTATTTCTTCATTTTTTATTTTTTAAAATATTTTCCTTTTACGGTTGTGCCTGTGGCATATCAAAGTTCCAGGCTGTTGGCCAAATTGGAGCTGCAGTTACCAGCCTATACCACAGCCACAGCAATGTGGATCCAAGCCATACCTGCAACCTGTATCACAGCCTGTGGCACTGGTTGATCCTTAACCTGCTGAGTGAGTCCAGGAATCGAACCCACATCCTCATGGACATTATGTTGGGTTCTTAATACACTGAGCCACAATGGGAACTCCTCATTGGTGTTTTATAGTTTTTAGTGTACTGATCTTTCACCTTGAATTTACTAGTATTTTATTGTTGTTGTTGATAGTACCTTGTTATATATAGAAACACAACTTTTTTTGCTGTGGTCAGAAATGATGTTTAATATGATTTCAGTTTTCTTAAATTAGAACACTTATTTTATGGCCTAAAGCATAATCTTTTCTCTAGAATGTGTGCTTGAGAAGAATGTGTATTCTGTTGTTTTTGATGAAATATTTTCTTTAAATATTGATTAAGTCTTTCTGATTTACCATGTAGTTTAAGACACTTTTCCTTATTCATTTTCTGCTGGGGTGATGTATCTATTGATGTAAGTGGGGTGTTAAAATTCTCTGCTATTACTATGGAGATTATAAATAACATACTATTGAATAACCAAAGATCAAAGAAGAAATCCAAAGTGAACCAAAAATACCTTGACACAAATGAAAATAGAAATATAATACCCAAAAATTTAGAGGATGCAGGAAAAGCAGTTCTAACTGGGAAGTTTGTAGCAATAAATGCCTATGTCACAAAACAAGAAAAATCTCAAATAAAAAGTATTATTTTTCCTTCTTAAACTAGAAGAGTCAACAAAGGCCAAAATTAGTAAAAGGAAGGATATAACAAAGATCATTGTGGAAATATAGGAAGCTGAAAAAATAAAACAGAATCAAAAAGTGAAATTAAGTGCAAGTTCTTTGAAAAGATAAACTTACAAACCTTTAACTTGACTCACAATGAAGAAAAGAGAAATTCAAATAAATCAGAAATGAAAGAACTATCACAACTTATATCACAGAAGGACAAAGGAGTTTAAGAGACTATTATGAACAACCTAGAAGAAATGAGACAATTCCTAGAAACATGCAACCTATCAAGACTGAATCTTGAAGAAAGAAAATCAGAACAGACAAATTACTAGTAGAGATATAATCAGTAATTAAAAACCACTTCCCAGAGTTTCCATCTTGGCTTAGTGGAAAGGAATCTGACTAGCATCCATGAGGATGCAGGTTCAGTCCCTGGCCTCGTTCAGTAGGTTAAGGATCCAGTGTTGCTGTGAGCTGTGGTAAAGGTCGCAGACATGGCTCAGATCCTGTGTTGTTGTGTTGCAGGCTGGTGGTTACAGCTCCAATTTGACCACTAGCCTGGGAACCTCCACATGCCAAGGATGTGGCCCTAAAAAGACAAAAAATTAAAAAAAACCCACCTCCCTGCAAAAAAGTCCAGCACCAGATGGACTTAACTGATGCATTTAATATTGTCTCAGAGTTCTCTTAGACCGTCTTCATTTCTTCTTTCTCTTTTCTGTTCCACATCAGTGATTTCCACTCGTCCATCTTCCACCTAGCTTATTCATTCTTTTGCCTCCTGTACTCTGCTGTTGGTTCCTTCTAGTGAATTTTTTATTTCACTTATTTTATTTTGCATCCCTGCATGCTTAATCCTTAAATCTTCTATTTCTTTGCTCAGTGTTTCTTGTAATTTATCAATATTTGTCTCCAGTTTATTTCCAAGATCTTGAATCATATTTACTATGATCAGTCTCAAGTCTTTTTTTCATGGGGGGCTGGTACTCTCCAGATCACTTAGCTATTTTCCTGTTTTTTTTTTTCTTTTTTCCTTATATGAGTCATAATTCTCTTCCTTTTCATTTTGCATAGATTTTTGGTGTGGTCTCCTTTTCTGCAGACAATAGGGTTGTAGCATGTCTAACTTCTGATGTTTGCCTCCCTTGTGGCTGAAGTTGGTTACAGGGATTTGCTGCAGGCTTCCTGATTGGAGGGACTGTTGCCTGCCACTGATAGGTGGAGCTGATTCTTATCTTTCTGATGGTAGGGCTTTGTCTCTGGGTATGATTAGAGGCAATTGTGTGCCTGGGGTGTGTGTGTAGGGGGGCTCTTTAGGCAGACTTTTGGCTGATAGGTGGTGCTGTGTTCCCACCCAGTTCATTGTTTGTCCTGGAGCTTCTCATCCCTGATGGGTAGGGCCAGATTTTTCCAAAATGGCTCATGATTACTACCAAGACCTTTGCTTCCAATGCCCTTCCCCTTCAATGAGCCACAGTCACCCCCTGTTTTCCCAGGAGATCCTCCAAGAATTGCAGTCAGGTCTCACTCAGTTTCCTATGGTGTCTCTGCTTTGCCCTGGACCCAGTGCACATGAAAGCCTAGGTGAGCCTTTCAAGAGTGGAGTCTGTTTCCTCTAGTTTGGTGGAGCTCCTGTGCACAAGTCCCACCCTGTCCTTAATGCCAAATGCTTCAGGGGCTCCTCCTCCCAATGCCAGCTCCACAGGCAGGGGAACCTGACTTGGGGCTCAGAACTCTCATTCCCATGGGAGAGCCTCTGAGATATACTTTCCAGTCTGTGGGCCACCCACCCACTGGGTATGTGGTTGCTTATACTATGTAATCACCCCTCCTACTTCCAACCCCTCCTATGGGGTTGCTTATACCATGTAATCACCCCTCCTACCATGTGGCCTCCTCTTTATCTTCTGGAGTAGGATATCTTTTTTGATAGTTTCTAGTCTATTAGTTGAAGCGTATTCAGCAGTTGGTTGTAATTTTGTTGCTTTTATGAGAGAAGGTGTGCTTCAGTCCTTCTACCCCACCATCTTGAAATACAGTTTTTATTTCTGGAAAACAATGTCAAAATTGGAAAAATGAATCAACTTTTAGCTGGGAAAATGAGATTTTTCAAAGCTCAGTCTCACTGTTGATAAATATTAAATTTAACCACATTATGTAAAAATATTTTGCACAAAAATAAAGCATTTATATAAGTTGCAATGTCACTCAGAAAGTTCTGAATGCTTTTAGTCAGTAGTTCTTGATCTCTACTGCATCAAGAGATATTTAGAATTACTGACTAAAAGCATTTAATCTGTATTTAATATAGCACACTACAGTTTGTGAATCTTCCTGAAGCACAACTTTGAACTGTTTGTAGTAGTTAATAATTACTTTAACCACCATGTTGTAAGTTTAATGTAAATAAGTTCCCAATTAATACCTTAGGTAAAATAACTTTGCAATATATCACCATCTCATATGTAAGGTAAAAAGATATATAATGCAATAACTTGGTCTGTGGTCAGGCTTCCTAATTTTAAAGCAATTATACGTAAATTTTATGGTGTATCCTAACACAAAAATAGGATTAACAGTTTTGTCTTTGTCAAAAATAGGTTAATTGTATGCAGTTGGTATCTAGATTGTTTTTAGCTATGAAAGTAAAGAATTTATGAATCAATGATTTTATACAACTTTGTCTTTATGTTCATAAACACATCTTCAGTAAGTTAAACAGCAGTACTTCTAGTTATATTCATATTTGCCTATACTTGTTACTGCTTTAGTCTAGGGAATTTTATAAAGTCATATTGTAAAAAAAGATTCTTATGCTTAAAGAAAAGATTGTTCATAACTTTCAAATTGAATGTACATAACTCACTTTCAGTATTCAAAAAATACAGAATCATTAAGAAATTAGATAGCTACATTGTTGGCTAAATAGTGACATAAATACTTCTATATGTTTTATTTAATAGTCAATATGATATGTAATATCTATATACCTATCAAGGTATTTGTCACAACTTAATTTTGATGAGTTTTTAAAAATTTTTTCCTACCTATGCCCTTTTGGTAACATGTGGGATATCATAAGCACATATATCCATATTTATTTTCAAGTTTTGTATTATAGACAGGGGATGCCAATTCAGGAATAATTGTTTAAAAGAAGAATATAATAATTGGTGGGTACCTGTTGAGAAAAGTTACTATTTTTTTTTTTTGTCTTTTTGCCTTTTCTAGGGCTGCTTCCCTCAGCATATGGAGGTTCCAAGGCCAGGGGTCTAATTGGAGCTGTAGACGCCGACCTCTGCCAGAGCCACAGCAACGCAGTGGCTGAGCTGAGTCTGCGACATACACCACAGCTCACAGCAATGCCGGATCCTTAACCCACTGAGCAAGGCCAGGGATTGAACCTGCAACCTCATGGTTCCTAGTGGATTCATTAACCACTGCACCACAACGGGAACTCCAAAAGTTACTAAATCTTAATAGGTTCTGTTAATGTGCTAAAATACACCAGCATTTATCACACATTTCTACTGATTTAGGAAATATTTGTTTGAAATTACAGAAAAAGCTAAAATAATTCCATTTAAGTTTTCTTCTTATATTTTCTATATAAGTTCTCTTCAAATTGAAATTTGATTTTAAGTTTAGGTTAAAGTACTTTGATTTTCACTTTCCTCACTAAAATATCTGCAGTTTATGTTTGACAAAGACTTTGTAGCTGATCACTTAATGGCCGGGTCTTAAAAAGAGTTTTTTCTTGAGTGTAATATTTGTCATTCAACAAATTTCCCATCTTAACTACGTCCGAAAAATTCCACCTGTTACCGCATATATAAAATACATACTTTTCAATCTTCTTACTAAGTGATATCTATCAATTTTTTACTATTATAAAATTATTTCAATACAAGACTATAGGAGAATTTTTTTTAATTTTTAATTTTTACATAATTTTACAGAAAATCTCATTAATAGTACGGAGTACTCAGTTTTCACTTTTCATTATGTCATCTGCTTTAGGCTTTTTAACTTTTCAAGCATATGTTTGTATAACATAATTTTTTTGTGGGGTGGGCTACTGTCTACCTTGCAGAAATGTAAATTACTTCCAATTGAAAATTAGACTCCCTTCTCTTTTTTTTAAATTTTTAATTAATTTTGTTACTTAGTATAATGTTTTTTTTCCATAATAGCTGGTTTGCAATGTTCTGTCAATTTTCAACTGTACAGCATGCTGACCCAGTTACACATACATGTATATGTTCTTTTTTCTCACATCATGCCCCATCATAAGTGACTAGACATAGTTCCCAGTGCTACACAGCAGGATCCCATTGCTAATCCATTCCAAAGGCAATAATCTGCATCTATTAACCCCAAGCTCCCAGTCCATCCCACTCCCTCTCCCTCCCCTTCAGCAACCACAAGTCTATTCTCTAAGTCCATGATTTTCTTTTCTGTGGAAATGTTTATTTGTGCCCTATATTATATTCCAGATATGTGATATCATATGGTATTTGTCTTTCTCTTTCTGACTTGCTTCACTCAGGATGAGAATCTCTAGTTCCATCCATGCTGCTGCAAATGGCATTATCGTGTTATTTTTTATGGATGAGCAGTATTCCATTGTGTATATATACCACATCTTTTTAATTCAATCATCCATTGATTTTTTTTGTGTGAACCAGAATAAGTTGAATACATGACATCCTTTTATTCCTAAGTACTTCATTGTATCACTCCTAAAACTGAGCAAATGTCCTACATAATCATGATAATATTATCAAAATCAGAAATTTAACATCAGTACTGTACTATTATTCAAAGACTGCATTGACAGTTTGTCAGTTGTACCAATCATGCCCTTTACAACAAAATACAGAAAAGGTGTTAGATTCCAGTCATGTGTCTTTTGTCTCCTCTATTCTGAATCTTCTTTGAATATCTTGACATGGACCTGTTTAAACAATAGGGTGTTCCCTGGAGGCCTAGTGATTAAGGATTCAGCATTGTCACTGCTGTGGCATAGGTTTGTTCCCTGGCTGTCCCAGAAATTTTCCCATGCTGTGGATGTGGCAATAATAATAATAATAATAATAATAATAATAATACCAGGAATACACGTCAAATATTTTGTGCAGCTGCTCTCAATTTAGGTCTGCCGAATGTTTCCTCATGATTAGCTCTAGTTTATGCCCTTTTGGCAAGTGTACCACAGAAATGACGCTGAGTTCTTTTTAGTGTATCTTATCAGAAATCACTTGCTATCAATTAACCTCATTGTCACTAAAATCAAATTTGTCATTTGGTTATATCTGCCAAATTTCTTCTTTACTCTGTCATTAACAGACATTTTTGGGACGATATAATATCCTGTCATTATGCAATACCTTTCCACTAATTATTGCATCTGTGGATGATTCTTACATAAATTATGATGATGTTTGAAAATAATATTACTCTTTCTACATTTCTTAGTTGATTTTCTACTGTTAGGAGGAGCTTTCCATTTACCATTATTGACTTATTAATTAATATTTCTATAGACTCATAGATTCTAATTTTATTATGTAAGGTAGAGTATATTATTATCATTTATAATTTTGTGGCTACAGCTATCTCATATTTGGCCAGTGATAACCTGTATAAACCACCTCCAGTGTCCTATTAAAATATACTTAATATTTGTTTCTTTACCTAGTAGTACAGAAAAGCATTTCAGGCTTATCTTATTCTCTCTCTTCCAAGTTCTGGTGTCAGTCATTGCTCCAGGAAGCTGTGAACATTTTAATGGAAGTGAGTATCAAGAAAATTCATATATATGTACACTTTATGTACTCATTGCTACTGGATATCACTGTTTCTATACCCTCAGAGTATAGAGTATATACATATATTCCATATTTATCTGAGACTCATGCTGAAATCTTCAATACCAGTTCAACACAGCTGCATTCTTTCAACTTCTATTAAGTTCCACCTTTGTATTATTTTCCCCAACAGTAGAAAACTGGTACTCATTACACATGAAATATTTTATTTGCTCATTTCTCAAGTATATTAAAAATGCTTTCTGAACTGCTCTTCCATACTACTGGGGGAAAAAAAAAAAGAGAGGGAGAGTGAGAAAAAAGCCTATGAATGAGAGTCACTATTTGTTTAAAGTGCTTTTTAACGTTATCCAGAGGGTCTATTGTCCAGATTTTTTTATAGTTATTTGAATTGTATTTATTTTTTATTTACTTTAGTATACTTATATTATTTATTTGAAATGTGGTTGTTTTCACATATTCAGTTTTGTACTCAAATTTTGGCTTTTTTTCCCCTATTGTGTGCAAATATGTGAATGGGTACGCAAGTATATAATAATATTACACATGAGAAGTGGTGATTGTAACTAAGTTTAATTTTTATTCCCCAAGTTTTTACCTTTTTTTCCTTTCTACAAGCTTTTTCCTATTCTACAGCTAAGAGGAAGAGATACTGTTTTCATAATAACAACAAAAAAAAAGATGAAAAATTGAAGATCGGCTTTCCACAGAAGATCTAGGTAAAGTCATATAACCATCCTGTAGTTCATATCCAAAAATTACGGGTCTGAATTTCTAAAATTTTATTTATATGCAACATTTTTATTGAGATAAGGTTCATATACCATGCAGTTTAACACATTAATTTTTTATTGAAATATAGTTGAATTACAGTGTCATGTTAATTTTTGCTTCACAGCAAAGTGATTTAGTTATAAATATATATACCCTTTTAAAATATTATTTTCCATTATGGTTTATCATAGAATATTGTATATAGTTCCCTGTGCAATAGAGTAGGACCCTGTTGTTTATCCATCCTATATAAATAGCTCATATCTGCTAACTCCAAACTCCTACTCAATACTCAGTCTTCTTCCCAGCCTCTCTCCCTTGGTAACCACAGGTCTGTTCTCTAATAGTCTGTTTTGGTTTCATAGATAGGTGCATTTGTATATATTTTAGACTCCATATATAAGTGATATCATGTAGTATTTCTCTTTCTGATTTCACTAATTTCTAGTTGCATCCATGTTGTTGCAAATGACATTATTTCATTCTTCTTTATGGTTGACTAGTGTTCCATTGTATATATACACATCTTCTTAATCCATTCATCTGTTGCTGGTCATTTAGGTTGTTTCCATGTCTTGGCTATAGTGAATACTGTTGCTATAAACCAGGGCTGCATGTGTCTTTTCAGATTATATTTTTGTCCATATATATGCCTAGGAGTGGGATTCCTGGATCATCTGGCAGTTCTATATTTAGTTTTCTGAGGAACCTTATAGTGGTTGTACCAATTTACTTTCCCATCAGTAGTGTAAGAGATTTTCTCTACACCTTCTCCAACATTTGTTATTCAGGGACTTAATAATGGTGACCATTGTGACTGGTGTGAGGTGGTACCTCATTGTAACTGCCAGACTGTTTTAAAAACTACCTCTATTATTTTACATTGCCATCAGCAGTGTATGATGGTTCCAGTTTCTCCACATATTTGGCGGCATTTTTAAATCTATTTTTTATTATAGCCAACATAGTGGATATCAAGAGGTGTTTCACTGTGATTTGCTGTAATTTTTTTAACCTGATGTTGAGATACTCAATTTGGAAATCTAAATTACTGCTACTGGATATTACAAAGTTCTTGTCATTATAGCCTTAGACTACAGGTATAATTAGTCTACATTCTCTCATTAAATTTGTTTCAGGGTAACCAGTAATGTCAAGATGAAATCTTCATGTATTTGAATTGTAAAATGAAAAAACAAAAAATTCTCCAATAATATTTGAATGATTAAAAGATAACTAAATATCTAGTGAAGTAACTAACACTTTTTTGGTATTGAAATAAATTTATTAAACCATTGGATTTCATTTTTTACTTTTTAATTGAAATGTAGATTATTTAAATGTTTTGTTAGTTTCAGTATATAGCAAAGTGATTCAGTTATACATATACATATAACCATTCTTTTTCAGATTTTCCCATATAGTTTATTACAGAGTATGAGTAGTGTTGCTTATGTTATACAGTAAGTTCTTTTTTATTATCTGTTTTATATATGGTAGTGTATATATGGAAATACAAAACTCCTAGTTTATCGCTCCCTATCACCTTTCCCCTTTGGTAACAATAAGCTTCTTTTTGAAGTCTGTGAGTCAGTTTATCTTTGTAAATAAGATCATTTGTATCCTTTTTTTATATTTCACACATAAGTGATATCTTTATGATTTTTGTCTTTTTGCATCCTACATCACTTAGTATGATAATCTCCAGGTTGATAAATGTTGCTGCAAATTATTTTGTTCTTTTTATTGCTGAATAGTATTCCATTTTATATATGTACCACATCTTCTTTACCCATTCCTCTGTTGATGGACATTTAGGGTTTCTTCCATATCTTGGCTATTGTAAATAGTGGTGCAAAGAACACTGGCTGCGTGTATCTTTTCAAATTCTGATTTTCCCCAGATATATGTCCAGCAATGGGATTGATGGATCATAGGGTAGTTCTTTTTGTAGTATTAAAGGGACATATATACTACTACAAATCTCCCTAAAAAAGTCCAGGGCTAGATGGCTTCACAGATGAATTCTACAAAACATACAAAGAAGAACTTATACTAATACTTCTTAAAATCTTCCAAAAGATTGAAGAAGTAGCAACACTCCCAAAGACAGGCTAACAAGTCACCATCAGACTAAAACCAAAACCAAATATACTACCAATAAGAAAAAATATAGATCAATGTCTTTGATGAATATAGATGCAGAAATTCTCAACAAAATTTTAGCCAACCAAATCCAACACACAGACAAAAAGACCATACACCATGATGAAGAGAGATTCATCCCAAGTTCACAAGGATGATTCAACATAAGCAAATGAATCAGTGTAACACACCACATTAGCAAAAGAAAAGTTAAAAAAAGTCATTTCAATAGATGCACAAAAAGAATTTGAAAAATTTAACATCCATTCATGATAAAAACTCTCACCAAAGTGAATATAGATGGAAGATACTTCAACATCATAAAATCCATTTATGATAAACCCACAGCCAATTCAATACTCAGTGGAGAAAAGCTGAAATCGTTCCCAATAAAATCTGGAACAACACAATGATGCCCACTTGCACCACTCTTATTCAATATAGTATTGGAAATCCTAGCCACAGAAATCAGACAAAAAGAAGGAAATAAAAGGTGTCTAAATTGGAAGAAAAGATGTAAAATGTAAAACTGTCACTGTATGCTGATGACCCCAAACTATGTATAGAAAACCCTAAAGACTCCACAAAAAAATTACTCAATGTGATCAACAAATTCAGCAAAGTAGCAGGATACAAGATTATCATTCATAAATCAGTTGCATTTCTGTATACTAATAATGAAATATTAGAAAAGGAATATAAAAAACAATATATTTTAAAATCACACCAAAAAATAAAATACCTAGGAATATACCTGACCAAGGAGGTAAATGACTTATATGCTGGGATCTATACAACATTAATAAAGGACATTAAAGTGGATTCAAAGAAATGGAAAAATATCTCATGTTCTTGAATTGGAAGAATATTGGTAAAATGGCCATATTTCCCAAAGCAATCTACATATTTAATGTAATCCCTATCAAATTACTCATGTCATCTTTCACAGAACTAGAACAAATAATCCAAAAATTTATATGGAACCATAAAAGACCCAGAACTGTCAAAGCAATCCTAAAGAAAAAAAGAAAAGCAGGAGGCATAAACCTCCCAGACTTCAAAGACTTCAGACAATACTACAAAGCTACAGTAATCAAAACTGTATGATACTGGTATGAAAACAGACATATGGATCAATGGAACAGAATAGTCCAGAAACAAACCCAGACACCTATCATAATTAATCTTCAACAAAGGAGGCAAGAATATAAAATGCGAAAAAGACATTCTCTCCAGCAAGCGGTTTTGAGAAAACTGAACAGTGGCATGTAAATCAATGAAATTAGAACATACCCCCACAACATGCACAAAAATAAACTCAAAATGGCTCAAAGACTTAAACCTGAGACATGACATCATAAAACTCATAGAAGAGAACATAGGGAAAATATCTTAAACTGTACAAATATTTTCTTAGATCAGTCTTCCAAAACAATAGAAATAAAAACAAAAATAAACAAATGGGACCTAAAATTGTAAGCTTTAGCACAGCAAAGGCAAGCATACACAAAACAAAAAGACAGCTTATAGAATTATAGAAAATAGTTGCAAAGATGCAACTGACAAGGGATTAATCTCCAAAATATAAAAATAACTCATAGAACTCTAAAACAAAGGAATAAACAACCCAATTGAAAAATGGGCAAAAGGCCTAAATAAACATTTCTCCAAAGAAGACATACAGATTGCCAATAGTCACATGAAAAAATGCACAAAATCACTAATTATTAGAGAAATCCAAATCAAAACTACAATGTGATACCAGCTCACAGAGGTCAGAATGGACATGATTAATAAGTCTACAGTTAAAAAATGCTGGAGAGGGTGTGGAGAAAAGGGAACTCTCCTACACTGTTGGTTGGAATGTACATTTGTACAACCACTATGGAAAACCTATGGAGGTTCCTTAGAAAACTAAGTATAGAACAACCATTTGATCCAGCAATCCCACTTCTGGGCATATAGCCAGACAAATCTATAACTTAAAAGGATACATGCACTCCTATATTCATAGAAGCACTATTCACAATAGCCAAAGCATGGAAATATGCCTAAATCAACAGATGAATAGATTAGGAAGATGTAGTACATATATACATTGGAATACTACTCAGCCATAAATAAGAATGAAAAAATGTCATTTACAGCAACATGGATGCAATTAGAGATTATCCTACTAAGTGAAATCAGTGAGAAAGAAAAAGACAAATACCATAAGAGATGTAGAATCTGAAATATGGCACAAATGAACCTATTTCCAAAAGAGAAACAGAATCACAGACATACAAAACAGACTTATGGTTACTATAGGAGAGGGAGAAGAGGGGAGTGAGTGAGGCGAACTCAAGTTTGGAGTTAATAGATGCAGACTAATGCCTTTAGCTTGGATAAATTAGTTCCTTCTGTTTAGCACAGGGAACATATTCAGTTTCCTAGGATAGACCATGATGGAAAATAATATAAAAAAAGAATGTATATATATATGTATGACTGAATAACTGCTATACAGTAGAAATTGGTACATATAAATCAACCATAGTAATAAAAAGAAAAATAAATATTTATACATATTTGAGGCTTAAGGAGAAATTTTTGTTATCAAATGCATGTAAAAATTGGGCCACCTGTTTGTTTAGCAACATGTAATTTTTAGCCACCTCCATATATGTTAAGTACAACATGCTATAATCACAGCAAACTTCTGATTTTCAGAAACATCAGGAACATTCTTTCCTTTATGACTTCTTATGTGTACTTTACTCTTGTAATTGCTTTAATTATCATTCTTAAATTCTTTCTGGAAAACTCATACATATCATTAAATGCCATTTAAAAATTCTCTGTGGAGGCATCATTGAATCTCCCAAGTATAGTTAATTGCCCTGTATCTGGCATTTATGTCTCCAATTCAAATTTCTATCACCTAAGCATGGAAGAAAAATGTTATGCTTTGCTCCATACTTCTCATCACAGTTACTTAATAAATAATGAATTAAAAAATTTTAAAGGTAACTGAGAATGTAAATAGACTTTTGGAAGAAATATTAGGCATAGCTCTCTTACTTCAAATTTTAACTATTATGAATATAATGAAGTTCTAAGTAAGAATGTTCTTACATGTTATAGCTGTTGCTATATTTGTCTTTCTGTAGAAATTGTAAGCATGAATTTACTCTTGACATGAACTAACTCAAACATTAAATAAAGAATAATATTCTACATCTCACTAAAACTAGAGAAAAGAAACAGTTACAGATTAGCTCTACACTTCTCATATACTATACAAATACATTAAGGAGAATCACAGCTCTAATTTTATCATCTGCTTCTTACATTCCTATGCTAACAAAATTAAGTGGATGCTATTAAAAAAATCTAAAAGGTTTAAATTTGGGTACAATTTAAATTCATAGAATTAGAACAGATTACTCCCCAAAATAGAAACATGGGTATATAGATAATCAGTTCCAAGTAATGGGAAAATCAAGCCTTTTAATTTTAAATACAAAAATATTGGCTACCTTCTCCAATGATAAGTTTGTTTCATGGGGAAATTTAGTTTCACTTTAAACTGATTTCTTTTTTTTTTTTTACCACTCCTGCACCTGTGGCACATGGAAGTTCCTGTGCCAGGGGTGAAATCAGAGCTGCAGCTGGGGCTTATGCCACAGTCACTGCAACAATGGATCTGCACTGCATTTGAGACATATGCTACAGTTGAAGCAATGCTTGATCCTTAACCCACTTAGCCAGGCCAGGGATCAAACTCGTATTCCCACAGAGACAATATAGGGTCCTTAATTCCCTGAGCCAAAAGGGGAACTCCTAAACTGATTTATTGCTACAGATGAATAATAACATACTATATACCTAGGTACCAAAATTACATTTTAAAAATTATTCCTAGGCAACCAATGTAAACACACCTTTTATTTCACATAGTAAACCCAAAGTTTAAAGGGAAGACTTTTGATTGCATTAGATATATCTCAGTGCAAAATATCATATACATAATAAAGATTGACATGAAGGCTAATGAATGATGAAAAGGGTTATATCTATTGTGCACCCAAGCATTTCCATAGAGTAATAACAACTTAAATATCTATACATGGACATTTTAATTTGTTATCAATTAAAAGCCATTTTAGTCAAATTGCTATATATAAAACCTATACACACACACACACACACACACATATATATATATATATACACATGAATATACACACACACATGCATACATTCAGAGTCAAATGCCTATAACTCATTTGTAGGAAGGAGGAGAAAAAAATGTGGCTTTTTCTTATCTAGTTCCAAACAGATTCTCAGGCTTATCACCTCTGTGAAAAGTGAGATATTAGGCTGTCTTTAAGTCCAGCTTGGAGCACTAGCATGGGGCTTTTCTCCCCAGGCAATGGGTCAAAACCTAGAGATAAGTGTCAGAAAGGACAGAGAAAATTCAAGAAAGCTGAAGATATTGAAAAGAAGTTGGACTACAGAAATCTTTGGAGCTGTGAACGAAGGTGGACCCAGGCTATATTGAAGATCACTATTTACCCTGGTCCCTAAGAGGCCAAAAGACATTGAATGGATATATTGAATTTTCCATGTGAATGGGAACTAATGAAATCAAGGAACAGTGAAAGAGGGTATTCCCTTTCTATCATGATATAAAAATATTACATCAAAATTTTATTGATGAAGGCAGTAAAAGAGACGATAAGTAAGAGTAGAATAAGGGATTTCAAAAATTAGAGGGAATATAACAATTAAATTTTGGTCAATCATTACTTTTTAAATAAAAGAATAGTAAAACAATACTAATAAAAACTTTTAAACATATAGTAAGGTGGTAGAAATAAATTTAATGTGTATTGTTATGTGACATTTGAAAGGTTTGAATTTTCTTACAGAGGATATCATTATATGACATTGAAAGGTTTGAATTTTCTTACACTGCATTAATAAACAAAATGTGGTCCTGTACTGTTAAAAAGGAAACACTGAAAACAAGATAGTAGAAATGTTGAAAATGAGGAGATATACACAAACCCCTAGCTCCTATGATTTTTTATTCTTTGAGATATATTTGATAAACAGTATCAGAAGAAGATATGATTGAATAATTCATGGTACATTGATATCATGGTATGTTGCATCTGTTACACAAAATGATAGAATGCTATATTACTGACTGTAGGATTTTACCTAAATATTTTAGTAAGGAACATTTTGAAGGATTTTACCTAAATATGTTTAACATTTAGCACCAAAATATATAAATATTAACAAACCTTAACAGAGAAATGGGTAGCAATAAAATAATAGTAAGGGAATTTAATATCCAATTTTATCAATGGATAGATCATGCATAAAAAAATCAATGAAATATATTTATCTTAAATGACATTTTAGACCAAATTGACTTATTAAAAATTCATAGAAAGGCAAAGAGAATACACATTATTTTCGTGCACGTATGAAATATTTTCTAAGACAGATTATATGTTAGGCTACAAAACAAGTCTTAATACATTTAAGAAGATTAAAACCATACCAAGCATTTTTTCTTACCAAATGGCATGAAACTAGAAATCAATCTTCCAACTTCCAAATGCATTTTACATTTGAAACACTTCCAAATGCATTTCACAAGGCCAGCATTACCCTTGGTACCAAAACCAGACAAGCATGCCATAAGAAAATTACATGCCAATGTCTATAATGAACACAGGTGCAAAAATTCTCAACAAACATTAGTAAACTGAATTCAATAATACATTAAAAGGCTCATATACCATGATTCAGTGGGGTTTATTCCAACTATGCAAGGATGGTTCAACATCCATCCATCCATCGATCAATGTGATACACCATATTAACAGAATTAAAGATACAAATCATATGATCATCTCAATAGATGCAGAAAAGACCTTATATATCTTTTCATGATAAAAATTCTCAATAAACTAGGAATAGAAGAAATTACCTCAATGTAATCAAAGTCATATGTGGCAAGTACCCGACTAGATGACAAGCTAAAAGCTCTTCCTCTAAGATCAAGAACAAGATAAGGGTGCCCACTATTACTACTTCTAGTCTACATAGTACTGGAAATCCTACTCAAAACAATTAGGTGGGGGAAAAGAAATAACAAGCATGAAAATCAGAAAGGAAGAATCACAACCATCACAATTTGTAGGTGGCATGACATGATATAGAGAAAACCCTGAAGACCCTACCAAAAAAAAGTGTTAGAATAAACGAATTCAGTAATCTGCAGGATACAAAAACAATTTGTAAAACTATGTTCCATTTTTACGCACTAATGACAAAGTATCAGAAAGAGAAATTAAGAAAACAATCCCATTTACAATTGCATCCAAAAGAGTGAAACATCTAGGAATGAATTTAACCAAGGTGATGAAAAACCTGACCTGTACTCTGAAAACTATATTAATGAAAAAATGAAGACATATAATCTGAAAGTTATTCTATGCTCATGCATTGGCAGAATTAATGTGTACAAATTTGTATACTACTACTACTCAAAGAAATGTACAAATTCAATTAACTCCCTTTCAAAATTTAAATAGTACTTTTATTTATACACAATATTTGGGACTCTTCTTCTCTTAATCTCTATGTTTTCAGGTCACTCCTTCTCTAGCTATTCCAGTTACCTTGTTTTCCTTGTTCTGGATTTTCAGATATGAGGCATATAGGGTATATTATCTGAGTTTTAGTCATCTGCATCATGCTACAACAGTTGTCTGTCTTCAGGTCCAAAACAGGAAATGCACCTTGTAATAGTCCCTTTTCCAAAATGTGGACTCCTCTCCAAAAATCTACCTGCTTTTTAGTACTAGGAAGTTTCATTTTGTATTTTTTGTCCAGAGTTTTTATTTGTTCTCTTCTGAAGAATTGCTCTGTTAGGAATTTATTGCACGATACTGGAAACCAAAATCTGGGAACAATTCTTTGAAACTATCTTTTCTAGAGAATATGGCATTTTCCCACATGAATTATATAGGAAGTAATTTAAAAAAACTAGTATCATTTTCTAATGCCTAAATTGACCAGTGTTTCATATCTCTTGTAAGGTAATCTGTATATTGATTTTTTTTTTTTTTTTTTTTTTTTTTGCCAAGTGGCAATAAGAAATAGTAAAGCAATGGCAATCTGGAATGATGACAGTTTTGCTAATTCATTTGCTTTTTGAATAAATGTAATTATAGTCTCCTTAGCATAGAGCTACCTATATTTCTTTGGAATAATATTTCAATTCACAGTTTTCTACAGTAGCTTAAATAGTAAGCTTTAAGATGAAGCACCACAAACACCCCAGTGTTCATTGCAGCACTGTTTACAATAGCCAAGACATTGAAGGAATCTAAATGTCCATCTACAGCGGAATGGGTAAAGAAGATGTGGTACATATATACAGTGAAATATTACTCAGCAATAAAAAAGAATGAAATAATGCCAATTGTAGCAACATGGATAGACCTAGAGATTATCATACTAAGTGAGGTTTATTAGACAATGAAAGGCAAACATCATATGATATCACTTATATGTGGAATCTAAATAAAAAGGATATAACCAAACTTTTGAGGAACAGAAACAGACTCACAGCCTTTGAAAAACTTATGGTTACCAAAGGGAACATGTCAGGGGGAAATGGACTAGGGATTTGGGATTGGAATATGCACACTGAGGTAAATGCAATGATTGACCAAAGGGAACCTGCTATATAGCACAGAGAACTCTACCCAATATTCTGGGATAATTTATGTGGGAAAAGAATCTAAAAGAGAATGGATGTGTGTACACATTCAACTGAATCACTTTACTGCACAGCAGAAATTATCATGACATTGTTAATCAACCATAATAAATTTTAGAAAGTGAATAAATGAAGCATCACAAACATACTGCAATTTAGATATTCCATTTACCTACATTAATATAAACCACATACAAAGCTGAACTGAATATATTCAAAAATACATAGGTGAATGTAAAGTGATATAAGAAAGAGTTCTTGATGTATTACCATATTCTCTAATATTTAGACTCCTCTAGTATTATGTGGTGATAGATTGAAAAGTATCTGGAAAATAGATATGATTTTCAGTTTTCATATGTAAGTGGATTATTGTTAATAAAATATGAGATTATTTTTAGTGAACATTTATTTTTGTCCAATATTAAATTCTACAACTATATATACCAATGACTGTGTTTAAATTTTATACAGCTAATTTTCAGTTTTCTAGAAAATTATTCCTTATAATAATAATTTCTTCGTAATTTAAGAAAATGAATCAAGATTAAAAATGAAATGATAAGCCATATTTGAGCATAAGAAATTAAATTGAATTAGTAAACTTAAGCTATCCTAATAAAAATGTTTTCAATAAGCATTTCCTCTATTCTATTTAATTCTGTTCCAGTGAAATACAAAGTAAAGGCAGAATCAGATGATTTAAAACCATTAAGTGGGAAAAAGTCTGCTCATTTTTACTTGAGGTTGGAATTTTTAAACTTTATTTAAAATTAAAGATTATTTATAATATTGTGAGCAAGAAAATAATTTATCTTCTCGTTAAATAAGATCCCAAAGGCAGTGATGAAGTTGGATGAAAAATTGTTGCTTTTAGTAAGAGCTTTCTAAAGAGTAGACATATATAAAAGACAGATGGGTGAACTAACTGAACTAAGTGTATTTGCTCAGATATTGGTTGGCTGTCAGCCAAATACATTGACACTGGCCACCAAGTGCTAAGACCATGGTTTAAACACTCCATAAGTAAAATGGCAATGTATTGTTTTAAGACATAAATTGGGACAAAGCATGTAATTTATAGCATTTTTTTCAAGTGGTGGTTTTAGCTATGTCTCAAATGTGGCTTTTGCATTAAAAATTTTTTTTTAATTGCACAAACAAGCCCTTTACTTTGCCATTCCCTACTGTTAATATGCAGAATTTTTCAGCTCACCAGGAATAGAAATTGAAAAACATAAAAACTGGCTTTTTTTGTTGTGGTTTTGGTAGATGTAAAAATGAAAACAACCCAGCAATGAAAATAAATTGGTACAATTGGCCATAAGGTAACAACGGCACAAAGGGAATAGAGAATATAAATTTCTGCTCGAATTGATATAAGAAAGGCTAAATAGTCAGATAGACTTCATCTTCACTATAAGCATTCTTGCTAATTGGAAATAGAGTTTAAGTTGCTTGGAATAAGGTCAGGTTATGTGATCCAAACATAATGGTGTATAACACTTGAAAAAAACAATCTGCTTTCTAACATGGCAAGAATGATTTGCAGTTAATAATAGAGGGGAAAAGGCCAGTCTTTTCAGATACCCTTGACTTCACCTAGGACAAAAAAGAAATCGCTTCTGCTTTTGTGAGCTACTTACTTTCTTCCTGGTCATTATTGCTTAGTTATATTTTAGTGATGAAATCTATCATTACTGACTTTATTGACATTAAAGTTGATTTATTTGTGTGCCTGGTGAATAAAAAGAGCATTATGTCTGCATTCATATTGCTGAGTACTTGAGAAAACAAGTGTAGCTTCAACTTAATTGTCTTTTGCTGGTTCACTTACTCTCTAATCTCAGTTTGAAAACAAAAAGTACCAAATCAAGTGATAGCGGAGAACTACTAGCCTTAAACTGTTTGCTTTTTGTTATTTTTGTTGTTTGATGTTGTAGATCAATCAAGGAATTTAAACTCATAATTTTAAAATATTACCACCAGAAAACCATACTTATTTAAAACAGAAATCTATATTTTAACTATTTGTCATTTGTTCCTTGGATTTGATAAGAGGTAAACACAAAATTGTGATCAAACATCCCAATTTCTTTTCTTTTTTTTTCCTACCATTTTCCAAAAAAAAACCCCAAATAAACCCCACAATAAAAAAGGCCAATTTTGAGGTTTCAACTTCTGTTCTTCATGTAAGTAAGCAAATGAATAAACTATTACTGAAATTTTCATTGTCTAGAGTAGGATTATTAATCTGTCAATTATTGGATTATTGTCTAATTGGATATTTTATCTCTTCCTATTATTTTTTTTTGGGAGGAAAAAATATTTCTAACAATATGCTTAGAGAACATAATTCCAAAACTAGCCAGTTTTGGAAACACTGGCAGATTTCATAACATATATGACAATGAAGAAAAATGATACTATGTACAGAAGTTATTTAAAAATATTTTTAGATTAAAAGGGAGGCACTGGAATAACTGGGATAGCCATTAGGCCATTGTATAAGAGTAACCATCCCTGTCATCCCAGCTCCCTCCCATTTTCTTATATAGGCTTTTCCTCTACTAAAATTTATTCAAATGTAATTCTGACTTGGCATCTGCTTTTTGATGGACCAGGACCAGCTCATCTACCATGCAGTATTGATTTCAAAGTCCCTAAGGGAAATCAAAAAACTAGTAGTGATATTAAAAAATATTAAACAACAGTTACAGAACAGGCAAGCAAGTTAAAGTGGACACCAACCAATCAAAACAAACACTAGCTGTAAAATATTCTGATGGCTGAACTGGTAAAGAATACCTTAAAAAGGAATACATAATACTGTGAGATTTTAAAATAAAAATGAGCAGGAAATACCGAACTAGTATTCATTCAAGTGACAGAATTTTATGCAGAATACCAATGTTAGTTTTGCATAATATCAATACATTTTAAGGAAACACTCTGGTAACTTGATTTTACTATATATTCTTTTATATTGTGCTTTAAAGTATCTACATTTAGTGACTTATTAGTTATTTCCCTATGCATTCATATATGTCTTCATTATTATATGGGAAAAAAGGAACAAGAACAGGAATGAATAAGAAAAATAAATTGGCTGCTTAATTGACATCAAAATTCATTCTCTTAAATCTTTGTTTACTCTTCAGAATGAAGCTGCCCCAATTATATAAATTTCTAACATAATTTCAGTTTTTGTTGAAATTTCGATTGTCATAAAACCTGAGAATTAGGCATTCACAATATTCTGTAATAAATAGAGCCCATGTTGTGAGATTAGATAGAATTGGATTGGCCATGCCAAGTTTCTTAGCTTCTCTATGCACCAGTTTTCTCTAAGTAAAATGGGGAAATAATATAACATGTTTTTTGGATCTGTTTTGAAGAGCAGAATAAGACATAATATTCATTTAACTTATGCTAGCTGTCATCATCATCATCAACAATATCATTATCATCAATCATTACATTAAGCCATCTAGTTGAAATATCACAAAGGATATTAGTCATATTTGTCAGAAATCTGAAATTCTTAGCAAGAAGCAACATTCTTGACTTCATTTCAGCAGGCTAGGGGAATAGCTACTCGCAATTTGTAAGAGGCAATAAAAGGGAAGTTCATTTTCTTCTATTTAGTGAACACTTTCTTTCACTTAAAAGAATTCTTAGTTAATTTACAAAGAAATGGTATTACAATTTTTATTATTGCTGGTTCAGACTTAAAAATTTTCCAAGTGATCTATGTCTGATTAAGGGAAATGGAGACTGGTGTTTTTAAAATGAGTTTTCTTAGACAACTCAAAAAAAGTTTGGGGAGTTCCCTTTGTGGCTCAGTGGTTAATGAACCCAACTAGGATACATGAGGATGAAGGTTCCATCCCTTGCCTTGCTCAGTGGGCTAAGGATCCGGTGTTGCCTGTGAGCTGTGGTGAAGGTCGCAGATGCAGCTCGGATCCTGCGTTGCTGTAACTATGGGGAAGGCGGGCGGCTACAGCTCCGATTTGACCCCTAGCCTGGGAACCTCCATATGCCATGGGTGCAGCCCTAAAATAGCAAAAAAAAAAAAAAAAAAAAAAAAAAATTGGTAGGTTTATTATTTCATGGCAGCCAGAATACTAGAAAATATAATCTTCCTCATAATATGTAGAAAATGGCTCATAGAAAATTATTTTTACAATGCTGGTATTTTGTAGTGCTATCATCTATAAATATATAATATTTACAGATATTTACACATACATAAATATATAAATGAGTGGGATGCATGGGCTTTTAAACAAGGAAAACACAAATTTGAATAATAAATATGAGTTTTTCTATACTTATAAAGGCTAGATCTCTTATCTTTTAGAATTATGCTTATGCTTTAATCTAAAATTAGTCTTAATACTTGACAAGGGCTACCCATGATCAAAATCTTGTTTAATCTTGAGCCAAAGCCCAAAGGTAGAATCATGTTCTAGATCATCCCTTTAAACTTAAAGGAGATTATAAGGCTGTTCAATTGCAGAATGATATTGGGCTTATAGAGTCCAAACTCAATAGAACCAGTTAGAGCCCACTGAAGAGGTTGCAAAATCGAGGGTGACAACTTGTTTGCTGGAGCTTCTCACTACTGCAACTTGACTAAATTGCTCCAGCTCCCCAAAGGTTGATTTGATACTGCCTTAACCTATAAGGAACCAATTACCATTTTCTCTAACATAATTTCCCACCTGGAAAATGAGAAGCTGGGCATGTCAGTAAATAGGCAACCAAAGCAAACATGTATAACAAAACAACAATCAATATTCACATTTTCATTAATTTATCCAATAATTCATGCAAATAATTTTGGACATTTTATATATGAAAGCCACTCTGTTGGGCACTGGTATGTCTTTTTATTGGAACTGGCCTAATTTGTATTGCTAATCAAACAAACAAAAAGAACTTAAATGAATGATGAGGTAAGACATATATACTGCAAACGAGGAGTAGTTGGAGAAGTCTGTAAGATAGGTATTTAATGATGAGAGGAAGAATACATATCAAGAAGACTTTGAAGAGTGACATAAGAAAGGTAAAAATGTAGATATGAAAGGATAATCTAGATTGTGAAATATTGACAGTGTGGATATTAATGCATATATGTCTACTGGATATATCATTTGATTGAAATACAAAATGCATGACACTATGATTGATCATTAAGGATTTTATTCAGAAGTTCCGGTCGTGGCTCAGAGGTTAACAAACCCAATTATCATCCATGAGGATGCAGGTTGGATCCCTGGCCTCGCTCAATGGGTTAGGGATCTGGCATTGCCATGAGCTGTGGTATAGGTCGCAGATGCAGCTCAGATACCACTTTGCTGTGCTGTGGTGTAGGCTGGCGGCTACAGCTCCTATTCAACCTCTAGTCTGGGAACCTCCATATGCCATGGGTGTGGCCCTAAAGACAAAAAGACAAAAAAAAAAAAAAAAAAAAGGATTTTATTCAAGCTTCACTATCATCCTGAAGTATCACAAAAAATACTAAAAACTGTAAGAATTCTGTATTTTGTATACTTACAATGAGACACAAAAGGCTTTTGTAGACCATATTAACTTATGCTTTAGAAAGATTAATCTTGTAGCAGTGTGTTGGATGAAACTGAAAAGGGCAGAAATTAGAGGTAAGAAACATAGGAAAGTAATTATTTCCTTGTTTTGACAAAAACAAGGTTTAAACTTGGGTGATGGAAATTCCATGTTTCATGGATTCACATTTTTATATCTTTGAAAAACAATACAGCTGGTTTTTGCAGCTATATAAACCATTTGTTCTCTTATAAAGTATTGGCATCTAGAATAATGATTTATGTGCCTATATCTCCTAAGAGTAAGTGACACTCTCTAACCACTGGTCCATTCTCAGCCCTTTCTCCCTGGCTACCAGGAGGAAAAAGATTCCATCAAATCTTTCAAGTTCCTTCTAAGCACTGGTGAATGTAGACCTGGAGGAACAGTACTGACATGCAACTAACTATAAGACTCAGATTCAAATGCACTAGAGAAACAAAAGAGATTGTTATCCTGAGATACTACAGATTACTTTTGTTGCAGACTAGATTTAAACATTTTATAAATAATTCAAATCATGGTCTCATCTTATACATGTGAGGAACAAAAGAGATTGTTATCCTGAGGTGCTACAGATTCCTTGTGGTGCAGACTAGATTTAAACGTTTTATAAATAATTCAAATCATGGCCTCATCTTGTCTATGTGACATAATGCACCTGCCAACTCCTCTCAGATCTTCCCCCCAGGTTCCCTTCTGGGGAAATCTTGACAAATATAGCCTGATTTTAATATTCCACACATTATTTTTGTTATAATTATGTAAGAGGTATAAGGAAAATAATAATAGAGTTCTGCCTGTTTAGTCTAGTCTTGGATAAATTCAGCTTCATTGTGCAAAAGTCCAACTATGTTTTTGGTTTATCCAATTGAAGCATGAAAAAATACACACATTCTCCTTATTTTTCTATTTCTATACATGGTCTTGGTGATGTACGTAATTCCCTGCAATTCACTGATGTCAAAAAGACTAACCCTGACATATTCCCCCCACTCTAATATAACAAGTTCAAGTTTTGAATACTGTGTCCACCCTATGTTTAACATACCTTTAGGAATAGAGCCAATTTTGACTTTGTTTCATTTATTTTCCTTATTTTATTGTCACCTCTGATTACCAACATAAGAACGATGCTAATATCCTATTTTAGAATTATTCAAAATAAGTTACAGAAAATATACTCCAAAGAATTCCCCTGACACCTCTGGAAACAATATCTTTTGATTATCATAAATAATTTCAACCCACATTTATTTTTCTCTCATTGTTGTCAGAGTGACAGTCACATTCTCTCTAAATTTCCTCTAAATTTACACTCTCCACTCTGCTTTAGTAGATGGATTTTATCATTTACTTTTTGTTTTAGGTTACTCTAAAGTTTCAAAAATGTTTTAACCTGGACAATTAAAATGTCCTATTTTAAGATAGGAATAAAAACAATTTCCAGGTTGAACACTTTGCAATTTATTACATTATATATTCCAATTACCTCTTACTAAGAAGAATACCTAAGTAGATTTCAATTAAACACACAGGAAGAAAAGTGTTACTGGCAAGCACCATTTTGGAACCCTCCCTCTAGCTTATTAGTTAGTGCCAGGCTGGACCTGACCCTGCTCACCACATCCCCTAGGGCCACAGCTTCTCTAGGATACATCTCTGTCTACCAGAGGGCCCAGGTCCCATCCAAGAACTGCAGTGTAACCGCACTAGCTCTCAGCCCCAGGGACCTAAAGGCAGATCTACCAACCAGAGGGCCGTGGATGGTACTAGCCCTGGAATCAGCTCACCAACCAGTGGTCAAGCAGCAGCCCCAGGACATTCTCAGCCCCAGCTTGTCCACCATTGGCCTACACAACTCTGAGAACTCTAGGATCACGTAGCCAGAAACCATAGAATTCAGTTCTGCCCACTAATGAACTACAGTGAGACCAGGACACCTTAGGCCTTGACTCTGCCCACCCTATAGTGGGCCAAGACAAGTTTTATGACACCATAGACCCTGCGGCCATCTGTATTAGAAACCAATGCTGCCCACCAGTAGGCTGACACCAGCTTCTTGACCCCTGGTCCTGGCAGCCAGAGACCTCAAGACCCAGTTCTGACCATCAGGGGGCTGGCACTGACCCCGGAATCCAGCTTCAACCACCCAGGTGTGGGTAGTAGTCCTGGGACCCTCAGGAACCTGTAGCCAGAGAGGGTGGGCCTGACTTTGCCTGCCAGCGTAGCAGTACTAGCCTTAGGAATGCTGGTGCCCAGGCCTCATCCACCTGCAGGCAGACACAAGGTCTGAAACACTTTGGACCTCTCATCCAGCTGCCTGGGATATAACCTACCCACAAATGGGACAACACCACCTTTAGGATGCCCCAGACCATGTAGCATATCAGGGACCTGCTTCACCCACCACCCACCAGCAGGCTAACACTATATCCAGGAACCCTGGTACATAAAGACATACTCTAAAACATGGATCTACCCTCCAGTAGGCCAGCACTAGCCCTAAGTCACTTCTGAGCGCTGGAGCCAACTACAAAATGAGCTGACCTTACCTGGCAACTAACAGGAGTGGAGTCCAGCTATGCCTACTAGACCACCCACAGTAATCAGCTTGCCATAGCAGAAGGACCCACTCACCTGCATAGGAGACATCTCTAGAGCATTTAGGTCTGGTAGCCAGAGAGGAGTGCATTGTCAGGATGCATAGGACATCTCCTACAAAAGGCCACTTCTCCAAGTTGGGTAAATATAACCAGTTTAACAAATACATAGAAATAATATAGAAAATTAAAATAAGGTGACAGAGAAATATGTTCCAAATGAAGGAAAAAAGATAAAATTATAGAAGAAGAATTAAGTGAAGTGGAGGTAAACAATCTACCCAAAAAACCGTTGAACATCCTGAAGATGTTCAAAGAATTCTGGTGAAGACTTGATGAACAGTGGAAAGTTAGAATATTTAAACAAAGAGTTAAAAAATATTCAGAAGAACCATCAGAAATGAAGAATGCCACAAATGAAATGAAAAGTACACTAGAAGGAATCAAGAGTAGATGAGATAATACATAGTAGATTATATGATCAGTAAGCTGGATGAGTAGTAGAAATCCCTGAAACAGAAGATGAAAAGAAGGGAAAGAAATGAAAGTTTAAGAGACTCTGAACAATACCAAGTATGCTAATATTCACATTATAGGAGTCTCACAAGGAGAACATATAGAGAAAGGGCAGAGAACATATTTAAATACATAATAGTTGAAAATTTCCCTAACCTGGGAGAAGAAATATATCCAGAGCCGGGATTCAGAGCCTTAAACAAGATTAACCCAAAGGGGACCACATAAAGACACAATGTAATTAAAACAGCAAAACTTAAAGAGAATAGTAAAAATAGAAAAAGTAAAGTAAGATGTTACATACAAAGGATATTCTATAAGACTAAAAGCTGCTAAGATATGGCAGCAGCCTAAATACCTATCAATATGTGAATGAATTTAGAAGATATGGTATATGCACACACACACACACACACACACACACACACACACACACACAGAGTGAAATATTACTCAGCCATCAAAAAAATCATCTTGTCATTTGAGACAACATGGGTGGACCTAGTGGGCATAAATGCTAAGTGAAAAAAATCAGAAAGACAGCTAATGTATGATTTCAGTTATATGTAGAATCTAAAAATATAGGGACATATAAAACACAATGGAAGCAGAGTGCTATACAGAGTGTAGAATAGTGGTTATCTGTGGAGATGGAGGTAGGTATAGAAAGAAATAAGTGGGAGTTCCCGTCGTGGCGCAGTGGTTAACGAATCCGACTAGGAACCATGAGGTTGCGGGTTCGGTCCCTGCCCTTGCTCAGTGGGTTAAGGATCCGGCGTTGCCCTGAGCTGTGGTGTAGGTTGCAGACGCGGCTCGGATCCCGCGTTGCTGTGGTTCTGGCGTAGGCCGGTGGCTACAGCTCCGATTCGACCCCTAGCCTGGGAACCTCCATGTGCGGCGGGAGCCGCCCAAGAAATAGCAACAACAACAACAACAACAATAATGCTGAGGGAGCGGCCCAAGAAATAGCAACAACAACAACAATAACAACAACAACAACAAAAGACAAAAAAAAAAAAAAAAAAAAGAAAGAAAGAAATAAGTGAAAAAAATTAGGAGGTACAAACTTCCAGGTACAAAATAAATCAATTGCCAGTAGAAAATGTACAGTGTGGGGAGTATAGTCAGTGGCTAAGTAGTATCTTTGTGATGACATAACTAGACTTACCATGGTGATCATTTTGAAATGAAAAGAACCATTATGTTGTGTAACAGGAACTACAATTCTGTTGTAAGGCAATTATACTTAAAAACAAGCAAATATACATACAAACTTACAGAAAAATAGATTTGCGGTAACCAGCGGTAGTCAGTCTGGGCAGTGGGAACTGGATGGAGACAGTCAAAAAGTACAAATTTCCAATTGTAATATAAGTACCAGAGAGTTAATGTGCATAATAAATATAACTAACAGTTCTATATGTTATGTATGAGAGGTATGAAGATAGTAAATTCTAAGCAGTCTCACCACAAGGAAAAATTTTTCTGTATCTAATTTAATTATGTATCTAAATGAGATGATGGATGTTTATTAAATTATTGGAATAATCATTTCATTATGTATGTACCTCAAATCATTAAATGATACACCTTAAACTTATGCAGTGATGCATGTCAATTATATCTCAATAAAACTAGAAGAAAATTTATGTTTGAGAGACCAATAAGTAATTCAAAACACAAAACAAAAATAAAATTATATTGAAATCACAATGGAAAAGACAAAATTTAGATACAGATTCAAGAGACCATATAAAAAGAAAGAACAAAAATAAAAGGGGAAACCATACATAAAATGTAATTTCTCTGTGAAGAACTCTCTTAGAAACTGATTTTGTAGATCAAAATGGCTTACTGAGATCCGAAGTATTGATTGATAAATATATACTTCAGGAATTTTTTTTTATAATTCTGGTATATGCCTGTCTGTGTGTGTGTATATCCATTATATGCATATGTATGTTAATATATAGCCAGTACAGATTTCCTACAAATAGAAAATAGACAGTATCAAACTTCTCTGCAAATCTAAAAAACTATTTATAACAATTACTAACTATTGAGAGAACTCCATATACAGTCCATAAATCATTCCTTGTTGAAATAAAAGATATAAATAGACATGCAAGGGCCCAGAGAATACCTCATTTATTTCATGTGGGAAAATTCTTGATACACAATTCTTACCTAACTACACATGAGTTGGACCAGATACTTTGAGGTAGAGACGGCGATAAGACACTGGTGAATTATATAGTTTTATCTAAATCTGTCAGAGTATATTGAATTAAGTCAGGATTCTTGAAAGGAAAGAAACATTTTAAGAAAAATTCTAATAATAATAAGTACATTAAACTATCTCAGGATCATAGGAAAAATAACATACTTCAAATGTCTCATTTGTAAAGTGTTAGAGAAAAGTAGGAGAACATATTCTGAAAGGATTATTTTATTTGGGGAGGAAGCAAAAAGAGCAAATAGAGTAGAACACTCACAAGGGGGGAAATAATCAGTATCTTCTTACTATGTAATGGTAGAGAAATATATATTTTATAACCTCATATACTTCTCTTAATTAACACGGGGTAATTCAAGGGAACAACTTGATCAACTCAGTAAAGAAAAAAATTAAGAGAGTAAAGGAAAAAATCCTAAAAAAATACTAAGAAATATACAGTAAGAGGAAATGAATTCCCTTAAGGTAAATAAAAGTTGGCTGAAATTTCCAATTGAAATATTGGAACTTTGAGTTAAATTTAAAGACAACCCAGCTCTAAGTAACAGACTTAAAGAGATACAGAAAAGATGAAAATGAAGATGTGGACAAAGAGGTACCAGTTAAATGCAAAAAAAAAAAAAAAAAAAAAAAAAACCCAGAAGCAGTGATATTGATATTAGATGAGATCAAATCAAAATATAAATATGGGAGTTCCCGTCATGGCGCAGTGGTTAACAAATCCGACTAGGAACCATGAGGTTGCGGGTTCGGTCCCTGCCCTTGCTCAGTGGGTTAAGGATCCGGCGTTGCCCTGAGCTGTGGTGTAGGTTGCAGACGCGGCTCGGATTCTGTGTTGCTGTGGCTCTGGCGTAGGCCTGTGGCTACAGCTCCAATTCGTCCCCTAGCCTGGGAACCTCCATATGCCGCAGAAGCGGCCCAAAGAAATAGCAAAAAGACAAAAAAAAAAATATATATATATATATATAAGTCTTTTTCATTAGTAATAAACATTATATTTGTTAATTCAACAAATATTTACTGAGCACGTATTATAGTGCTAGGTCATGTTCTTGGCACTGGAGTTACATCTGTGAAACATATCAAAGAAACAAAATCTATATCCTCTTAGAGTTTACATAATAATATCATCATAAAGTGGATTAAAGATCAAAAAGGAATTTGCTTGTTTTTACAACAAAAAACGTGGAGGGAAGGTAGAGCTGACATAGTTTCATGGATTCATGAAAAAAATAAAGTATTATCTCAATAGATGCAGACAAACATTTGACAAAATTAAAAATCTTTTCATAATAAAAACTTTCAACAAACAGTAAAAATTACCCCAACATCATAAAGACCATAAGTGACAAACCCATCATGAACATTATACTTAAAGATGAAAGGCTGAAAATTTTCCTCTAAGATGAGGAACAAAATAAGAGTGCCCACTCCCACCACACCTATTATGCATAATACTAGAAATCCTACACAGAGTAATTAGGCAGAAATAAACTAAAAGGCATCCCATTTGGAAAGGAAGAACTAAAACTGTCATTGCAGATGATGACCTTATCTAGAGAAACCCCTAAAGACTCCACCAAAATTTCCTGAAAACTAATATATGAACTAAGTAGAGTTGCAGGATATGATGTAAACATACAAAAGTCAGCTGAGTTTTGACACATTAACAAATAATTATCTTGAAAATGAATAAAGAAAACAATCCCAATTGCATCGAAAATAAAAATAAAATACCTAGGAATAAATTTAAGCAACTAGGTTAAAATACTGTTCTCTGAAAAACATTACATTGATGAAAGAAATTGAAGACACAAGTAAATGGAAGGATGTCTCATGTTCATTTTAGAAGAAATAACATTATTAAAATGCCCATACTACCCGAAGCCATCTATAGATTCAATGTAATCCCTACCAAAATTCCAATGACATTTTTCACATAAAAAAAAAATCTTAAAATTTGTATGGAGCATTGAAGATCCCTAATAGTTAAAGCAATCTTGAAAAAGAATAAAGCTAGAGGTATCACATTTCTTGGTATGAGACTAAGTTCAAAGCTATAGTAATAAAAAAAAATTACAGTACTGACATTAAAAACAGATACATAGACCAATAAAATAGAATCAATAGCCCAGAAATAAACCCATACTTTTACAGTTAGCTAACTTTTGACCAAGGCAGCCAAGAATACTCAAGGGAAAAAAGATAGTTTCTGATAAATGGTGTTGGGAAAAAAAATGGATAATCATATGTAAAAGAATGAAACTACACCTCTATCTCATACCATTCATGAATATTAACTTGAAATGGACTAAAGGTATTAATATCAGGTTTAAAACATAAGATTTCTAGAAGAAAAATTCCTTTGACATTGGTCTTGGTGATGATTTTTTGGATTTATTTGTGTACACCAAAAGCACAGACCAACAAAGCAAAAAAATACATAAATGGCACTACACCAAACTAAAAAAAATGTTTGTATAGTAATGGAAACAGCTAAATGAAAATATTCCTATAAAACAGGAAAGAAAATCTGAAAACCATATTTATGATAAGGGATTAACATCCAAAATATATAAGGAACACATACAGCTCAGTCACAAAGAAACAACCTGGTTTAAAATTTGACAGAAGACTTGAATGGACATTTTTTCCAAAGAAGACATACAAATGGCCAATAGGTATTTGAAAAGGTGTTTAGCATCACTAATCATCAGAGAAATGAAAATCAAAACCATAATGAGATATCACTCATAACTTATAGAATGGACATCATAATAATTTAAAAAAAGAGGTTACAAATATTGCTAAGGCTGTGGTGAAAAGGGTACCCTTCTTCAACACTGCTGGTCGGAGTGTAAATTGGTAGAGCCATTATAGAAAACAGTATATAGTTTCCTCAAAAAATTAAAAATAGAACTATCATATGATTCAGAAATCCCACTTCTGAGCACATATCCAAAGGAAATAAAAGTCAATATCCTTAAGAGATATCTGCATTCCTATGTTACTATGGAATCATTAACAATTTATATGGAAATAAAATCTCTTGTCTATTTATGAATGGATGAGTGAATAGGTAAAATGATAGAATGATAGAACAATAGAATGATAGATAGATAGATAGATAGCCAGCCATATGGAATAAATATTATCCTGTCATAGAAGGAAGGAAATCTGGTCATTTCAACAACACGGATGTAGCTGGAAATCATTACGCTAAATGAAATAGGCCAGATACAGAAATACAAATACTGTATAATTTCACTTAGATGTGGAATCTAAAAAAGTTGAACTTATGGAACCAGAGTAGAACTGTAGTTGCCACGGAGGAGAGGAAGAAAGAATGGGGAAATGCTGTTTACTGAATACAAACTTTCAGTTATAAGATGAATATGTTCTGGGGATTTAATACATAGCATGGTGGTTATACTTAATAATCTTTTATTCTATACTTGAGAGTTGCTAAGAAAGTAAATTTTAAGTCTTCCTCACACACACAAAATGAGGTAACTATGTGATATGATTGATGTCTAATATTGATTGTGGTAAAAATTTCACAATGTATATATTGATATTAAATCATCACATTGTATACTTTAAAAAATTACATTGAATAGCCTAAATATATACAATTTTTGTCAATCATACCACAATAAAGCTATAAAATACAGTATTTTCTTCATAGGTGCTTATAAAAATCTATAAAACTATCAAAAAACTCATTTTTTTATTAAAGTATAATTGATTTACAATATTGTGTTAGTTTCAGGTGTACAACAGTTACATATTCATTCTTTTTTCAGAATCTTTTCTATTGTGTGTTATTACAAGATACTGAATATAGTTCTCTGTGCTCTATAGTAAATCCTTGTTGTTTATTTTATATATAGAGTAGTATGTAATTGCTAATCCCACAGAAAACAAATTTATGGTTACCAAAGGGAAAGTGGGGGGGAGGGATAAATTAGGAGTATGGAATTAGCAGATACACTCATTTTTTTTTAAGCAAAGATTTTATAGCCCTATTCTCTGAACACAACCAGATATAATCAGAAGTGCATAAAAAAGGCAGACACAGAAAACTTTACTAATTGAAAATTAAAAGTAACCCCCTACGTAACACTTGGTTCAAAGCAAAAATCAAATAAGAAAATAGCATATCTCTGAAAGCAGTGAAACAAAATTACATGCCAAAGTTTATAAAATAAAGATCAGCCTATACTCAACTGATGTTTAATTTAAATAAGTGCCTTCGTTATTAAAAATGAGGAAGTCTTAGTGTAAAGGAAGCTGGTATTTGTCTTAAATTTAAATTACAACAAATAAGCAAAATTTAACTAAGAAAGATGATCTATTAACTTTTGAAAAAATACACTAGAAACAGTAAAACAGGCAGACAAAAATATTATGTATGAGAGATTAGCTAATGAAGAAAAATGGGACTGCAAGTATTTTGGAAATCAAAGGAAAGGAAAAGTCTGAGAAGTATCATAGAAAACGAGCAAAAATCACAAAGCCAAAGAAAGAAAGGGGAGAAGGAGAGGACAAAAGAAAGGCAGTCATAAGAGAATAGTTTCATAGTTTCTTGGGGGTGGTGTGGTGTGGACAAGAGAGTTTAGGGATATTATTAGAGGAAATTAAAGCCTATGGGAAAGACTCTGTAACAAAAAACTCATAGTAATTTATGAAATATATTTATACTAGTAGTTATTTTATGATGGATTAAAAATACATTTTTAATGAAAGAACACCATTTTCACAATTTTTATACTTAAAAGTTAGTAGGGAACCTTAGCGCCTCCTTCCTCCCCAAGATATATTTTGTTTCATGTATTGGCAAGAATTAGGGTGATAGTTATCGTGCCTTTATTTTGGAAAAGATAATAAGATTTGCTGAAGAAAGATAATGAACAGAATGATAACACTTTTACCTAATATATGTATATTTCATAAGAATAGCTTTATCAATTCATTTTTTATGAATATTTTTTTAATGTTTCAGAATAATCAACACATTCCTGACATGTTAACTACAACTAGAGTAGTCAAGGGAGGAAGTGAAATGATCATTAAACATTCACTGACCAAAATCAATTAGTCTACCTACCATATTAATTAGATGGCTGGCCTTGTGCAGTCAGCACCTCTTGGTACCTACAGTGTCAGAGAGTGGGATATAAGGAAAAAATATGGACTTGGTTGTCCAGCTAAACTCCTTGGAAAATGCTGGCTTAGCCTCTGAGAAATTGAACTTGAAAAATATGAAGTATAATTTATGAGTCATATTTTCTTTATCTTGAAAGATAATGACCACATCAGAGAGCAACTGTGAAGATTCAAGTGCTTGATCTGTTTTCTTTAGCACATAGTAGGTGCCTAATAGAGGGTAATGGGCCTTTTTCCCCTGCTGGTATATCAGTTAAATTAAGAATATGTCATTGGTAAAGATTTGGGTTTTCACAAAGAAGGAATTTTATAATAAAGAGGAATGACAATATGTCCCTCTATCTATATAAATTTCTATAAGTTAATAATATAGATAATGAAACACAGTGTCTGCATTTTTGTGGGATCATTCAGGGAAAAACTGATTTGTTTCTCAATTGCCCTCCTCAGTTCTAAGTGTTCTGAATTCCTCTCTTTGCTTCTTTTAATACTGTATTGTCAGTTAAAACCAACTTTCAGCCTTCTTGTTTTTGAAAGCACTGCACTGCATGAGACTGCACCAAAACCCTGCCTGCCCTAATTTGGTTTGGTGTCAAGGTTATCTTAGCATCAACTGTGCTGTCATTCCTCTTCCTAGACTTACCAGACAAAAATCCTTTAAATGCATTTATTAGACATTGGGTAATTAAGTAATCTATGAGAAAGAATCCTGCCTGACATTTTGTTCTCTGTCTTGGTTGAGTTTCTCTGATGCCTTCCTTTAAGCAATCATTCATCCTTTATCTTTCAAGAGTTTTGTGGAGACTCTGCATAAGAGACAGTGTATATAAAAGAAAATTGACATTTTTAACTCAACTGCACAACTTCTGTTAGTCTTCCTAATCCAATCTTAAAAGGATGGTTTACTTTCTAATTCACATGAACTTTTTAAACAGTATTGTAAAGAGAAATGAACAAAACTGGTTAAATTACAAGAGTGAGCCAGTTTCTTATAAGAAGTTTTCCAGAAAGTTGAAGTCTTAGTTCATTTCTGTGGGAATTCAAAAACACTCATGAAGATGCCAGGGAGGGAAAATAATTCTTTGCCAGTAGTACAGTGATATTAACAGATAGCTGTTCCAAGGGTCAAATATGAGAGTTTTACAAATTTTTTCATTGTATTTATATATTGGCAATGGTCCTATAACAGAGGCTATCAACCTCATAGCCCTCTTTGTAATCTCAGGTCTGTGATACTCACCAGGCATTATTCATTGGCAAGTTAGAATGTTGGGTGAAGTGTTGATGAAAATCCACGGTAATAAAAATCTCACAGATGTGAAGTCAATTACACTATCAAGTGAAGTTTGTTATGAAGAGATACTTGTTATTAAAGTATCCACGCCTCAACAAGGCTGACCTTCTCAAATGCTAGTATGTCACAAGGCATGAGATTTAAAAAAAAAAAAAAATCCAATAACAAGTTTCCCCACTGTGGTTTCAATTGCCTTTTCAGATCTCCCACAGTGTTCTGTTTCAGTCTGAGATAATGCAGACAGTTCTGGTTCTCAGAGGGTCAAAGTGGCTTATATTTACACTAGAATAATCATGGAAAGAATTTCTACCTTGATCAAGTTATCTAGATATATTTTTACTGAAATAGTCCACTTGGTTTGCATAGACAAAGGTTTAAACTGAACAAATTGATAAACTTTTCATTTCTGTATTTATCCTACTAACATTCCTCATGTATGCCAGGGGATCAAAAAATATTTGTGCCATTCCGTTGAGGAAGTTCACAAGAAGACTTAGCCATTTGACATGTCATGGTACTGCATTAAAACGGGAATGATGGAGCATGATAATGTGAGAAGATAGAATGTGTACATGTATGTGTAACTAGATCACCATTCTGTATAGTATAAGAAAAACTGTATTGGGGAAATAACAATTAAAAATAAATAAATAAGAGAGAAAAAAAACCAGACATATATACACAGCAAAATGGACATGTCTTTTGTTTCTCCTGTTTGAAAAGAGCTTTCTTTCAAAAGCTGTGTTAAACAAAAAAATGTGATAGGGTATTTTTGAAATCAGAAAGTTGTCAGGTGTTGCTTGGAACACCTTGACTTTTACTCATCAATAGTATTTACATGCTCCTTTTCAGTACCACCTTAACAAACCAGTGTATGTATTTATAATAGCTTTCAATTTACTCTTAGATCCCAACCATACTCTAATCATTTGGAAGAGGGAAAATATTTTATTTTCTTACATTTTTCAAAATATCATGCCTAGCCCACAACAGTTACTTCAATTTTTAACATATTATCTTAGCTCTTAAAATTTAGAATACTATTTGTCTTGGTGGGTTTGGGCTGTGCTATAAAAAGATACCATACATTGGGTGGCTTAAAAAATAGATATTTATTTCTCACAGTTCTGATGGCTGGAAAGTCCAAGATCAGGGTGCTACAGATTAGGTGTCTTCTGAGAGCTCTCTTCCTAGTTTATAGACCATTTCTTGTTTGTATCTCACATGGTGGGAAGTGGAGTGGAGAGAGTGAGCTCTTGTCTTTTTCTTCTTATAAGTACACTAATCTCACCATGAGAGCTCTACCTCTGTGACCTCATCTAGACCTAATTATTTCCCAGTGGTTCCACCTCCAAATACCATCACTGGGATTAGGGTTTCATCATATAAATTTTGGGGAAGAACATAGTCATGCAGTCCATAACACCAGTAGATTAGTTAGAGTGGGATGTTGGATACATCTAGATTTGTGAACGTGTTTCTGTGCTATTCTTTTTTCTCAGAAAAGTACAAAGCATGAAGTAGACTCCTCAGTAGACTGTAAAGATGTAGCCGGTTTGAACTCATCGGATAATGGGACTTTATTCTCTCTCTCTTATTAAATCCAAATGACAATGGATTCCATAAGGCACTAACTAAGCCTGACAAAGTTTTATCCACAGTTGTTTAACCTCAGAGAACAGTGTTTCTCTCCAGGCTATAGTTTCATTGCTGCTGCTGTTCACTTTCTTGTGCTTATTCTCCAATTCTTATAAAATGACATATTCTACATGTATAATCATGAAAAATTGAAGGTAATAAATTTAGGCATACAAAAATATCAGTCATTGTCTTGAGCTATACAGTTACTATTGTCTATACAAAATAAAAATGCAAAAAAAAATTTAATTTTTAACTGTCCATGACTTTTTGAGTCTGAACTTTGTTTCTGATCAGAAGTAAGGGACATATTCTTGCCATTTTGGAGCATGCCCAATCTGATCCAGAGATATTTTACTATTTAAATATTTAGGAGATAAAAGATACTTTTGATTTACTAGAAGTTTCAGCAGTTGTCAATCTTATTGAGACATTTTGACCCAAAGTAAAAAAAAAAAAAAAATTTCCTAAGTCTTTTGTGAGTATTCCTCTAAGATTGAATTTTAAATGGATAAAGCAATATAATAAGCGAAATAAAATTTCACAATGAAAGAAAAAATTGAACTTGAGAAAGAAAAAAAAAAAATCAAGATCTGAATGCAACTTTGCAAATACCTCCTTATCTGGGAAAACTAATGACTTGTGCCAGATGAGGAATAAAGAATTTCAACTTCATTTATTACTGCAGTTTACCTCCTAAAGGGACCACAGGCTGGTTT
Organism: Sus scrofa; assembly: GCF_054392235.1. NCBI lineage: Eukaryota > Metazoa > Chordata > Mammalia > Artiodactyla > Suidae > Sus > Sus scrofa. Next base: position 79,799,910 of record NC_139389.1, read on the forward strand.
AACATGCAGTCAGTTACAAATGCAACATCTATAAACAAAACTCAAATTCTCCCAGATGAGACATTCAGATAAGGATTCAGGTAGAGAGTGTGAGGAGATGTACACAGCACCTCGTTCCTAATTCAAAGTAATAGTTTGACAGAGACAAAATCCCTTTCACATACAAAAGAAACAAGTGTTAAAAGAGAAAATAGGAGGTATGTATCTATTTTTCTGTATCTAAAGATGTTTAATAGAAAAGTACTTCTATATTTTTTTAGGGGTTAGGAAAAAACAAGTTATGTGGAAGTTAATGTTATATGTAAAATAAAGAGGATCTTGGAAACATTTGTATCTTATTTAATCCTTATACATCTTCAACTTGAACAGCTATGTGGCTGCCATTTTGAAACTAATGTCATCAATTATAAAATTGAAAGGAGTTGCTAGTCAAGAATTTTAAAATGCGTAGAATTATTTTTAAAGATTATTAAGATAATCATGATGATGAGAATGACTTAATTTTTTATTTAATATACATTAATTGATAGTGAATAACAATTAGTAAAAACTCATCTCTTTCTATTGTTTATTTCTAAAGGATGAAAAAAGTTCAGGAACTTGAAATGAAGAACAAAGTTTAATTATTTGTTATATGATCTAGACATTGATGACTAAACGTATACCAAAATCACAGTACTTTAATTACTTATGATCCTCAAAAATTGGAAAAAGTAAAAAAATATATATGTATGTATATACATTTATATATATATTCATTATGTATACATATATGTGAATCCTATCATACCAAATAATAAAGATAGTTTTAATAGATTTGTTAGCATGCTTTTAAAAGGGAATATCCAATTTGAAATTAATTAGGAATACTGTTTCATAAATTAATTCCCTACTCATAGTTTCCTATGTTTCTAAAACAGTAAAACCAATTTAACTATATCTTCCTGAATTCAAATCTGATAAGTCTGAAGGGAAAGTCAACTCTCAGATAGAGGCTGTTAGTCCTAAATTAAATTGTGCTGAGACCAGCACAGCTTTTGGTGGGAAGAGCCTTTGAAAAATATAATACTGGTCATCTACAGAAATTGCCAGCCCATGTTGACACACAACAACAGGGCTGGTCTCACAGGTGCTTTTTAAGAAGCCCCTGGCTGTAATGGAAAGACTTGATTCCAAGGTTGTCTCATTCAGAAACTAAGATGCTTTTATTTTATTATAGCTGAGAGAAGCTTAGTGTCCCTTCTAACAAAGATGGATGTTAATCTCAATTAGGAAGATAGTAAAATCAATCTGGGGAGAAGAATTTGACAGGTTAGTTTTCACTGAGAGTTTGAGGTAGTAAACTGTGGAATAAGCAGGAGTCTAAGGAAACAAACAGTCTCAGATCTTTTTCTCTAACCTACCAGCTAAATGTATCCCTTCCATATATTTCTCAATCCACAGAAATAAAAAGTAAAGAGGGAAAGAAAATTGCACAAATAAGCATTTGAGTTCAGGGTTTTTTGGTACTTCGTCAGACAATTTTTTATGCAGTATATTTTTGTAGGCATCTTACATATTCCATTGTATATTTTTAAGGCTAAAAGGAACAAGAAGTTGTGCTTTTACTAACCCTCTAAATCTGGCTTGTGAAATAATTTTGATATTTAAAAACATTTTGAAATGTTGATGTACAAAGTATATTAGTGTAGTTGGTCAAAAAGAGGAACCTGCAAAATTTCTTCGAATTCTATCAAAGTAGAGAAAGCAAGCCTATTTATTCTGTAGCACTGTTCATGTCACTGTTTGCTGATTTGCATGCTGCAGGAGCCCTGCATCACAGACCTCTGTATTTGGTGAATAACAAAGCCCTTTACCTAATTGATCTTATTTTCATCAATGGTCAGGATAATATGAAAATAAGTCATTTTTAACCAAAAGTCTGAGGCGTCCAACTTGGAAGAGTAGCCATGCAGCATACTGCCACAAGGTGGGAGTAAAACGTTTGATTGGCTCAAGAACTGGCCTTTGCTTCCCCCCCACCTCACACCAGCACAGTGTGAACAAAGACATAAAATCGGCTTGCTTTAAACTTGAATGAAATAACACTGGTTATTTATTCCTTGCCACTAATATGCATACCTTGAGAACTGGAATGTCTTTTTCACAAAAATTTGAAGATCAAATATAATAAATATCGATGAAGGAAGTGGTTTAATTCCAATTTCTTCATCTCCTCTATTCCTTACCAATCTTAATGCCTTTTCCAAACTGTATTTTCAGAACTATAAGTAAACCATTTGAACATAAGTTCTACTAAAACATTCCTCATTTTTTATACATGATAATGAATAATACTAATTACTATACTAATGAATATTTTGAAGATAGCCTCCTCCATAAATTTTTCCTATCATTTTATATCTGCATAGTAATGAAGGCAGCTGTGTAAATGGGAACAATAAACTAAACAATCCTAGAAAAACATATAATGATCTTGACCTTTCTAAGGAGTTGAATGATTTAAATGAGTTTTTAAATATTGCTTATTCTAGAATAAATACAATGCAGGGCCACTGCATACAATTCTATTGCTTTTGCTTGCTTTGTGTTTGAATAGATTGCACTAGTTTTGCTTTGTGTGATATGCGATTATTAAATTCACTTTGAAATACTGGATTCAAACTTGGCAATATCATTTGCTTATGTTGAGGATGTAAATATAAACACACACATGCCCTTTGAGCTAGAGTACCTGACACTTAGGCTAGCAAGATGAGACATCTCAAAGCAGCTGAGACTCACCAAGGTGACAGTGACACCCCCATGGGATCCTTACTGGTGCTGAATGGAAAGGGCTGCCATACTCCTTAAATAAAAAGACACAAAGATTGAGAAAAGGCATAAATTGCCTTGCCAATTTCAATTTCTTGCCTCCTTCTGCATATGAATAAAGAATGGGCTAGTGGATGGAACTCTTTCATTGCTACTGATGTTAGATTTTCTGGAAAGATTTACCCTAACAGGTCTTTATATACTACAGAATTGTGAATATACAACAAATCCAGAACCACATCACTTACATAATTTTTCAATTTCCAGTACCAATGATAACAATGGCAAGGAACACAAAGCAGTGCCTAAGGCCATGAAATTGATGTTTGCCAAATGGATGTGTAGAAACTCAAATAAAAAAATGCACAGGTCTCAAGCATAAATTTTGCTGTCTGAAGTCTGAAAGAATGTTACAGTTATATATTAAAAAAGTTTTTTTGACTGATTGAATATTTTAAAAGTATGAGATATACAGATAAAATCTATTTACATAATGAAAAACCACTTAAGTATATACTAGGTGATTTCAGATGTACTATAAAAATCTATTTGAGTATCTCACGGTTAATACTCCACAAAATTACTGAGTACCATGGTCTCACAATCTAGTAGATGTGATCTATTCCAAGACCACTGTTTTCCCCCTTAAATATGTTTTCTTAGAGAATCGGCTGATAGAAAATCAAGGAAGGAATTCCCATTGTGTCTCAGCGGGTTACAAACCTGACTAGTATCCATAAGGATGCAGGTTCAATCCCTGGCCCGCTCGGTGAGTTAAGGATCCAATGTTGCTGTGAGCTATGGCGTAGGTCATAGACGTGGTTGGATCTCATGTTGCTGTGGCTGTGATGGAGGCATATGGCTACCGCTCTAATTTGACCCCTAGCCTGGGAACTTCCATATGCCATAGGTGTGGTCATTAAAAAAAAAAAAAAAAAATCAAGAAAAAAACGATTAACTTTAAAATTTTAGTGAGTGGCTAGGTTTGATTCTAAGTCACTCAGGAAGGATAAAGAGCATCAAGTGTTAGCAGTTATTTACAAAGGAATATTATACTGACTTATGAGTGCTTCCTAAATTCAACCCATTCTCTGGTACCCACTTACCATATTTACTGACCCTAAAATGTCATTAATAATAAGGTGTACCATTATTTTGTGTCAACTAAGAAAAAATATTAAAATGCTCCATCATTAATTGTAAGGTGAATCTTAATTTCAGATATGTGAACATGTAAAAAGAAGAAAGAAATGAAAGAAGGAAAGAAAGAAATGCCTTGGAAACCAAGAAGTCACATCACTGATACAGCCTGAAGTACAATCAGACTTTGTTGGATTGTTCCAAAATCTCCCATATTTTATATGGAGCACTTCATTGGATAAGAACTAAAATGGATTTGGGCTGAAGTTTGTGTGAAGTAATGGAGCATAGATTGTTCAGTGAGATTTATATTCATTTTCATTTAAAATTTTACCTTTATATCTTCAAAATTAAAATTTAAGAAAATAATATAATGAAATGTCCATGTGTTAAAAATTTCCATACAAGAATCTAAGTTTATGTAACTAAGTAAAAAACTCGATTGTAAGACACAATTTTAATGTACTTTAAAAACATGATGGTCTTGGAGTCAGGGGATCTCAGATCTAGAAGAAGCCACAAAGGGATAGTACCTGTCATACTTACGCTTTGTAGTAAAGGCTTTTCCAGTGCTACTTTACATGAATGCGTGATCTGTTTAAGCTGTATCATTATTTCTCTTATGTCAATTAACCTGTTATCTACATTTTAAAATTCCAATTACTTATTAATCAAGTAATGTATCACCTAATGAAAGTGATACATTTAAGAAGGAACAAAAATATTGAGTTTTTAAATTACATGCCTTGATATAAATTGCATTATACATACCAAAGAAAACTTGTACTAGATTAGCTGTCATTTAATTGGTTTACCAAGCTACAAATGATTTACTTTTATTAATAAACTCCATAACAAACTACTAGAGCCCTTGTATCTACCTTGTCATAGCTAAGTGAAAAGTCAAAAGTGGGAGAACTAGGCAGCTGAGTTAATTTGATTGTTACTGCTATTTTTGGCTTGGATTTTGCTAAGGTGGCTAAAAAAGAACCCAATATTTGTCTCAAGATGTTAGAGAAAAAATAACTCACATTTTATATCACTGATATTAGTGTTTTGACTTTTTATGTGAAGTAAAAAATATTCTTTATAGTTATTAAAATATCTCTTAAGACATTAGGTTATTTTCCCTAGCATTATAATTGATTCATCCACCAGAGGATGCAATAGAGCTTTTTGCAGATGAAAGACAATGGAAAAGAGCAAGTCTGCAGAAAATGAGAAAGTTAGCTGTCTGTCTATTATGTTATATATCTATCTATACAGATTCGTATGTAGAACAGATCAACTAATAAATAAAAGCCAAGTGACAACTCCCTCAGATATTAGATTTTGCTTAATCTAAAATTGCATGGAAAATGAATTAGCAAAACAATCATCACATAATTATTTTAAGTTCCATTTCAGATATCAGTTTCTTTTATGGCCAAGCTTGACTTACTAAAATTCCCTTTATATTTTTCACTCATTTGAATTACCAGAGATGTAATTTTTACATGAACCACATTTTGTCTCACTAGCAATTTCTAGCTCCTGTGGTCTGAATGTGTGAGACACATTATTTTTTGAAGCATGAGGACCAGAGAGTATTTCCAGGGTACCTTGGGAAGATATTTAAAGAAATCCTTTTTTATTTCTTCTCATGCAAAGTATTTGTGAATAAATAAACATGTATTTGTTAAAAAGAAAATAAAAAATTTGGTCCCAGCCCATATTCTCAAGTCATTTCCTTACTGTAAATTATCATACAGATTGAGTTGTTGGTATCAAAGCCTATTTGAATTTTTTTTTGGTAAAAAACTCACATCCAATTCAACAGGAGATATAAGATACATTTTGTGCTTAATAGTGTTTCTCTTTAAAAGTGCCTCTGTAATGAGCAATGGAATGAGAAGACAAAAAACTATCAAGTAATACAACACCTAGACACAAATTACTTTAATCAGAAATACTGCTGTGGACAAAAAAGAAATCTAAGACCGGAAGCGTTAACTTTATGTATGTACACAATAGCACTTTTGGATAGTTCCCAAAGGCACAGGGCTTACTACTTCCAAAAAGTACCCACTATTAAGGTGACATAGGTCTTGTCCCTTGAGCCTCCTTAAAGAAACAACAACTGTTCAGTAGCAGTGTAACAGATGTTAAAAAGAATCATTAGCAATCTAAATGTTTTTCTGAGCAGATGTCCCACTTCTGCTGTTGCTAACTTTGCGGGGAGTGAAGTGGGATGCAGTGAGGAGGGGGGGAAGGAAGAAGAGTTGAAAGGAATCAATAATAAGCAGATCTTCATAAGAATTACTTATCTAATTATATCAAAAGGAGGATTGAGGTGCTGTGTTTTTTAATTGCTGCTGCTTGATGAAGAAAGAAGGTAAACAAGCCAAGGGAAGAATTAAACTCACTTTGCTCCATTGACTTGGTGCATAGCTTTGGATCAATGTATAACAGAGAGACAAGCAGTATTATAAAGAGATTTAATTGTAAAATTGCAATTGTGCACTTTTCAATACATATCAATAGGGAATAAGAAGGAAAAAAGAATGAGTGAAAAGAATGAAAATAAGGAAAAATCAGTCCACCTACAAGATGAACCTATAAATGGGATAAGAGAAGTTATTAGATGAGGTGACTGTGGTGGTAACTTTATTTCCTTAGGGGCAAAGTAAGGAAGATTTTTCTCAGGCATTTTTCTTTTCCTCTGAAATACCTCAACTGGAAAGAATTCTCTATGTAGAGAAATTTATCCTCAACCAAGTCTTTCTGTATTTTGAAATTTCCTTTCTTCTCTACAAAGACAGAAAATAAATATACATGTTAATTAATTATTTGCACCTTCAAAACACCATCCCTTTAATGTTTGAGAGTAAAGGGAAAGAAGTATTAGAGGAATATAATCTTATAATTTTATCTTTCAAATGAGTAAGCAAAATAATTATAGGCTATTGTAAACTCATGGTCATTAATAATATAGGAAACTCAGTGAAAGTATAAATTATGCATTTGATATATTTTATGCACCATGAAATGTACTGGTTAACAGTTTGATGTTGTCCATATATACTCAGATTTCTGATTCAGTCATTTTAACAAAATATTTTACAACACAAAATTATGTGACAGCAATATAAATTACTTCCACGATTAAAAAGACATTTTAATACACTGAAAATATGAATTTAGTTTGCATTTGTGAAAGCTGAAAAACCCAAAGGCAAATCCCAGTTCTGTAACATAAGTCAGATGCTACCATTTCACTTTTTTGTCTCAATAATAAAAGGTGCCAGGCCACAGAGCCATGCTAACATTGTATTGGGGGAACAACTAATTTTAAACATCAGTTTTGAGTGGCAGATGACATTTACTCAACAAATGCTCATTGGAAACCTATTTTAAACCCAACAGTGTGTTAGATGCTAGAAATTAGAAAGATTAAGGAAATGTTACTACTGAAAATTAGTTTATAGTCTAACAAATGAGAAGCTTAGTCCCTAAGCAAGATAATACTATATATAAGTTATGCACCTAGGGATTTAGTGAGCTCTGACAATGCAACAGAAGGTTTGTTCCTACTAGAGCCAGCGAGGAAGGACTGAGAGAGCAAATGAAGTTTCATTTCTGGTAGTCAGCTGCATTAAAAGTTAGCTGAATTGTGGAAAGTTCTTAGAAATCATCATAAATAACATTAAATTAAAATGCATCAACAAAACTCATCAAAATATAATCTTTCCAAAGCCAAGTGGAGCTTGTTTCTTCTCAACATTGAAGTCTCCAGTAACACTAGCACAGTTTTGCAAACTGCCATGATACAAGGAAGCATTGGTGACATACAGGTGAGATAACTTCATTGTTTGAATTACCAAATCCTCTAAGATTTGCAACTTTGCTATATCTGCAGTATTACTATCCATAACTTAGAAAGGATAATGCAGAACCAGTCAGTTACTCATCTAATGTGGAATCTTAATGTGACATGATTTCTGAAACTGATATATTACTATACATAATTGGAGAATAATTTAACATTCTTAAGAATAGTGCATTTAATAAAAACCATTGTAATAATAACAACAGAAGCAAACACAGATATAATATTTGGCATATGCCATGTATCTTTCTTTATAGATAATAACGCATTTTACCTTCATGACAGTCCCATAATATAGGTGGCTACTATTATCTCCATTTTATAGATAAGTAAACTGAAGCAAAGAGAAGTTGGTCTTACTTGTTCTAGGTCACCTAGCTAATAGATGGTAGGGTTATATTTGAAAAACTCAACCTGGTTCTAAAGTCTGTGGTTTTAACCATTCCACTACATTTCTCTGCTCACTAAAAGATATAGGAATGCAAGTGGAAAAATATTTCTTTTCAGGTAATGCAGGAGAAAAAGGCAGGGGCAAGAGGAAATCTTCAGCCTATAATATTAAGTCCCACAATCTCTCTTAACCATCATAATTATTTAAAATATAAATACAGTAATGCAATATGTCAATAAAGGAAGGCCGTTCTTAGAAATTTTACATCAGTTCACTAAAGAAAGAACATAATAAAATACACGTCCTTTCAAAGTTAAAATTTGTGTACAGGCCCTAAACACTGTTTCTCTTCTCTAGTCAGAAATTCTTGAAAAGAAACTTTGGATCTTGAGATGAAAAAAATCTATTAGGTCATCTTGTCCATCTCACCGCCAGTAGAGAATTGTTCCCGACAGTAAAGAAGTTAACTTATTGACAGCACTCTTTAAGCAGCAATTTACCAGGTGAATCCCTAAAGGCAAGAATGACTTCTCTGGTTTATCTTTGCCTTCTTATCATCAGTATAGTTAGGAGACCCATTCAATCTTCTCTGCTGGATGAGGAAAGGACAGGATTCTTGAAAATGTTTCTAAACTGCAGTAGATTAGACATATAGCTAATAGAATTTTGATAGTTTAGGCTTGTATCACTGTTCTTCCTTCATATTTAGGCTGCATATGCATGCACATGTGTGCATGTTCATGTAAGAGATAATGACAATGGAATTCTACAATATCAAATTTTATTTTATAAATTGTTTAACATTCTGTTTAATGAATAAGAAAGTATGTGCAATGAGCTAACAGAAAATATGGGAAAAATGTGTGATCCTTAAATGTATTCAAAATAATGAAATCTCATTGTCAAAAGTGTATATTTTAACCAATGTCTTATTCCTTAGAATGATATACTTAAAAGGTAAGAAATGTACCGGGTCCTTCTTTCAGTTCAACATTTGTGCTGCTGTCATCATTTTCTCTATGCATATTCTATGGGATTATTTTGTACAAAACAGTTGTAAAGAAAATAGGTTTGTTATCAACAGTTCAATTAATACTAGTCTCTTTAAATTTCATGCCATTTTAGAAAAAAGGAGAGAGTACCTCAATCCTCTTACTGGATAGCCTAAGTTTATTGTCACTGTTTACATGTCTTATTTTAATTCTCACTCCTCTTCAGAAATTTGTGTTAACAAAAGAGCTAATAGTCTGTACAGTGCAAGAAGCAGCTATCTATCTATCTATCTACTGTCCAAATTGCCAAAAGGTCATCTTGCTTCAAAATATATTCTACTACCTATTTTTAAAGTAATGCATTATATATCTAAACACCACTGATAAACACAAATATTGTACATTGATCCCACATCCTCAATTATGGTAGACCGCTCTGTGACATCAGCAGAGAATGAAAAGATATCAGAAATGACAGAAGGGAGATGGATGGATGGAGCAAAAGGAAGATATGGTCAAGAGGTTCTTCTGAAAAACTTGTAGTTCAAATGAGTTTCAGAGGAAGGAGAGGAATGATGAATGAGCAAAGAGGGAGAAATGATAGTGTTAAGAACAATAAACAAAAACCAACTTGCTTGTATTTTATCCATACTTTGACATGAATGCCAGGACCTAGAGCCATGAGATGGTAGTCAACAGCTACTGATGTTAGAATGAAGGTTATGACTCTTTGGGACCCAATCAAACTGACAAGCTTTTGCATAGCGATGGAAACCAAAAAGAAACCAAAAAGACAACTTACAGAATGGGAGAAAATAGTTTCAAATGATGCACCTGACAAGGGACTAATCTCTAAAATATACCAAAAAACGCCAACAACCCAATTGAAAATGGGCAAAGGACCTTAAGAGACATTTCTCCAAGGAAGATATACGGATGGCCAATAAGCACATGAAACAATGTTCAACATCACTGATTATTAGCGAAATGCAAATCAAAACTACCACGAGATACCACCTCACACTATTCAGAATGGCCATCATTAATAAGTCCACAAATAACAAGTGCTGGAGGTGGTGTGGAGAAAAGGGAACCCTCCTGCACTGTTGGTGGGAATGTAAGCTTGTAGAACCACTATGGAGAACAGTATGGAGGTACCTTAGAAATCTATACATAGAACTACCATAAGACCCAGCAATCCCACTCTTTGGCATATATCCAGACAAAAGTCTACTTAAAAAAGACACATGCACCTGCATGTTCACTGCAGCACTATTTACAATAGCCAAGACATGGAACAACCCAAATGTCAATCGACAGATGATTGGATTAGGAAGATGTGGTATATATACATAATGGAATACTACTTGGCCATTAAAAAGAACAAAATAATGCCATTTGCAGCAACATGGATGGAACTAGAGACTCTTATCCTGAGTGAAGTAAATCAGAAAGAGAAAGACAAATAAATACCATAGGATATCACTTATATCTGGAATCTAATATAAGGCACAGGGAGCCTTTCCACAGAAAAGAAAATCATGGACTTGGAGAATAGGTTGCCAAGGGGAAAGGGGAGGTAGTGGGAGGGACTGGGAACTTACGGTAAATAGATGCAGAATGTTGCCTTTGGATGGATTAGCAATGGGATCCTGCTGTGTAGCATTGGGAACTCTGTCTAGTCACTTATGATGGAACACTTAATGTGAGAAAAAAGGATGTATACATGTATGTCTAACTGGGTCACCATGCTGTACAGCAGAAAAAAATATATAAAAATAAGTGATAAAAAAACACTCAAGAACTGAATAATATTACAGTGACTATAACCTGGAATATCTCCCATCTATGCGTATATTAAGACTTGTTTATTGGAGCAGGATTTTACTTGGTTTCACCTTGAATTTCTCTTTCATGACATTATAAACTTATAGTCTAATTGTACTTATTAACAATTTCATGCATATATGACATTGTTTCAGAAAATGGGTAAGGATTTTGATGTCATTGAAATATATGTTTCTCAGTGGTTATTTCCCCAAGTTTTCTAGGGGTTATTGCAACAGAAATATCATTATCATCTCTCTGTAGTCTCTGCACTACTGTTGATCTAAAGCAGAATGATGGCAAAAGGGGGATAAGCTATAAATAAATTTGTGATATCAGTATTTACTACCGTTCATATTTTGGGAATGATCTAGAAGAAGGGAGCAAAGACAGCTCCAGTTTCTCACCTTAAGTAAATTGCCTATTGTTAAGTCAGTATCAGTAAGTGAGGTATTTTTAAGTTAGTAAAGAAGGAGGTAAAAAGTACCTAATATCATGTTATATACCATGAATGTGAGGCTCCTAGAAGATAATCTAGATACAGTTTTTTTGTGGATATTTTATGATGGTACTGAAAAAAGAAATGGTACTAATTTAGGAATCACCAGCATACAGGAAAACATTGAAGGTATGTGAGATATAAGGCAGTGTATAATAAACCATTACAGTGAAAATATTTCAGATTAAGTTTCAGTGTATTAATAAGCATTCAGCTTCAAGTAAAGAACATATACAGGCTATATCTGACAATTTCAATAACTGGCAGGTTTTCACAATTTTTTAAAAAGATTATCACCCATAATGCTTTTAAAATCACAAATTCAGTAGAAATTCTTCCAGTGTTCACTTTGCAAAAGGGAAAATGATAGTTATGTTTCTGATCATGTTTTGGTGACTAATGGGACTTGGCACACATTTTTTATTTCTGTAGTGATAGGACATGTCACTGTGCTTTATTTGGAATCACTGAAACTTTGTATTTGCCACTTCAGCCTATTAAAAACCCATGGGGGAATCCTCCATGTGATGAATTAAATGTGGGGAAGGAAAGCAGTGCAATGACCAAAAACTCTTAGAATTTTGTCACTTTGTGCTCCTGTATTGCTTGCCATCCATTTGAAAGAGGGTTTTGGAACTGCACCAAGGTTAACTCTTAAGTGAGGGCATAAATCCAATTCCTGTTCCCTCTAGTTTAGATTCTAATGAGGAGAAGGTATTTGTTTTTAAAACGATTCCTATTGGAGGAGACTGAGTTCAACTGCAGACTTTGCTTTCTAGGTAAGAAGTCAGATTCTGCTGCTAAGAGAACAGTGCCAATACAGGTGACCTCCCCAAACACTGAAGGGATGCAGCACTTTAACATTTGCTGTGTGACTGTCGGTTCAAAGAGCCCCCTTTTCAATATGCTCAGAGATTAAATTCCAGTTTTGAATTTGTTCTATCCCTCTGAATTAGAGAATCGACTTACATTTGTCTGCTGAAATGAAAGTCAAAGTATTTACCAGATTGAGCAGTACAGCTATAGCTGGTTCATCTTAGTATTTTGCTGATGCCACCATATACGGATCATTGGTCTTAATCACTTTGTGCTCCAAGTATGGCTCCATTACTAAAATTTCTTTTTTGCCATTTCTTGGGCCGCTCCCATGGCATATGGAGATTCCCAGGCTAGGGGTCGAATCAGAGCTGTAGCACCAGCCTATGCCAGAGCCACAGCAACGTGGGATCCAAGCCACGTCTGCGACCTACACCACAGCTCACGGCAGCGCCAGATCCTCAACCCACTGAGCGAGGCCAGGGGTTGAACCTGTAACCTCATGGTTCCTAGTTGGATTCGTTAACCACTGAGCCACAATGGGAACTCCTAAAATTTCTATAAAATATGGCATTGTCATATTGATCCATGAAACTATGTATACATCCACATAACATCTACTAGTTTAAACATGGAAGGGTGGTGAAGTCCTTACTCTTGATACAGACATAAACTGACAACAGACCACTGGTATGGCTCATCTTGCTTAGGGTCCCAGAGCCAATATTTGGGAGACAACAACCCACTTCTAAACTTGGATTATTAGGTTTCTTAATATTATTAAAAGCCTGTTCAACTAGTTTATGGTAGAAAGTTGTGCCCAGTAGTATATTTGCTTAACAAGTATGTGAGCAGGATAAAAGGTGAGTATCTTTACCAAGTGTTTCATCTTTTTAAGCATAATATCACTAAAAAAAAGGAAACGACATTTCACATGATCACAGGCAGGCATTACATTTGTATTTTAAGTTGTCAATAAAACAAAACAGTTGTTATGTGACAGCACAGCATTTTCAGTATTAGCGTCCTATTCCTTCTTAAAACAATGCTCTTTTAATCTAAACTTTTGTGAACCCTAACAGGGGTACCTAACATATGAAATGTGAGCACATCATTTATGCTCTAGCTAACTTGTAGATACTAAACAGCTACTAAGAAGATGTCTGCCTGTATCCATTTCCTTTAAAGAGAAAGAAAAATACCTCTTTTTAAATGTGTTTATTTCTCATCATTTTTACAGATGTAAAAACAGACTATGTACTATGAAGCCAAGTATTTTTTATTCTGTCCAAAATAATTACCCAAATTATAAAAATTCTATTTTGGTCAATTTGCAAATACCGTGAGAATAAAAGTCAATTATATTAAATTCTGTGGTTTGTGTTGTAATTGACTTCCAGTTGGCAAATACGCGTTAATAGTAATTAATTATAATCAAAAAACACAGTTACCTATCAAATATGTCGCTGATTAACTGAATTTGAATATCCGGAAAGTTTAAGATTCACTAACATATTCCACATTTAATTAAAGAGCACTTTTTATGCATATCTTTGAACATTATGAGTGTGTAGATTCTATGCTTCTTTTTTTTAAGAGAAAAACTTATTGCCTTTCTCCTTACTGATTTAATCTGACAGTTTGTGTAATAAAGATAAATTTTTTTCTTCTATGTTCTTTATACATACACTTTTTTGTTATTTTTTCAAAGCAGATCATTTTATATTTATTTCTTTTTATATGGTAGGGGTTGCTCTGTATGAGAGTCATTTGTGTCATTGAACAAATGTGTACCTGTGAATCCAATCTGGAGTGAAAGGGAGGAAGAGCACAAAAGGGAGAGAATATAAAGCGTATCTGTGTGGAGCAGAGGACAATCAATTAGATTCATTATCTGCTCTACATTCCAGTCACTTCTTTAAAAGAAAGAGAGTACATAATACCATGGCAACAGTTAGACCTGCAGTCTGTTATGGTATATAATCATTAAGAGGTCTTCAGCCTCCCCTGAAAATAGATATGAAAAAAAAAAATCACAGTGGTTGCACAAACTCCCTACATTTATGCTGATTAAATGACAAGTTTGTAATTTACAGGTGTCTTATTGCCATGGGAATGCAATCATACAATTCCATTTTAGAATTCAAGGGCTTTTGAAACATGCTGCATGATTGTTAGCCAGGCTGCAAGCTAAGATTAAATTGAAAGGGTGGCATGTAGATTTTAGAACATGGTGTTGACATTTACTGGCCAATCACATTTTGCAACACTCCTGCATGACAGCAGATGTTGACCTTTCAAGCTTTCCCTATCTGCTTTCACGCATTACCTGCAGAAATTAACATAACGCTGCTTCCTGCTCTATGCTGCTATTAATGTCATCTGGGAATTGAGATTCATGAATTCAGTTATTACCCAGGCTTGAGACCCGTTTTATACTCTAAGCACAGAACTAACAGCTCCTGGGAGCTGGTATTTTTGGATGTTGCGTCAACTACCTTTGTGGTTGAGGGATAGCTGGAAGCGATGGAGTAAAAAAATGTCATAGGGAACAAGAGGAGAAATAGGCAAAGGAGGACAGTTTCAAGGAGAATGCTAAGGGCCAAATAATTGCAAATATATGGAATAGGAGAGCTTAAAACACGAAAAGGACACATTTTAAGTAAGTCAAATAATGGCATGAGTTTCACTTCTCTTGTTAACTGAACCATGAAAATGACACCCCTTAGAGTCTGTATGCAGTGAGCTCCAGGGTTTACTCCACAATGCCTGGGGCCTCTATTATCGATGATTTAGGAGGGAAACAATCTGAGGTAAAGCTGTCATAGGTAGCCCTTAGGACTTCTGTTCATAATTATGAGCCAAATTCTGTAGTGCTTCCTTCCAAATAAAAATCCTAAAATTCTCTATTATCTTGTCAGATATTTTTTGTTCCGTTTTTCCTAAACAGAGAGACTCTGCTTCTTAAATATTTGGAGGGGACTATTCAGTGGCGGAATGAAATTCTGACATATATTATTTTCTGGGAGAGGGATTAGCACCTCTTATAAGTCTTATTAACATAAATATCATTACAATAAATTATATCTCTAGAAATTGGTAGACAAAGATATGACATTGTCAAAATTTGCAGACTGTAAAGGAGGATTCTGAATTTTGTTTAACCTTTTCTCCAGGTTAGCTGTATGGATTTAGTAAATTTCCTGTCTCTCTGTCTTTTAAAGTCCTTGGAGAGCATCTATGAAATATCTTAGTCACGGTTCTGTGAATCTAGTCCTTTGAGATACAAGCAGATGCATTTATCTCAAATAGGAATTGATTAACAGAGCTCAAGATGTCATCAATGAGATATGCATATATAGGCTACTTCAATGGCATTGCTCTGACTTACCCTCCAGCAAACATTCTGTGCTGATTTGCATGTTTCAGCCACGGTGAATTTTCCAGGGGTTTGTCTGAAACCAGCACCTCTTACTGTATATATGAAATATACAAGCAGCATGATTTGAAAGGCCAAGAGCCACCCTTAAAAATATCTTTCCAGTTTAATTTCTTTGTGCTTGAGATTCTGTGTTTTGAAATTTATATGTATTAATGAATTGTTTAATACAAAGAAATGCTCTTGGGATAGGTGATAACAGTGTTAATAGTATTTTCCTGTAAATACACTGGCCTGGTTTCTTTCTTGTTTGAGAGGAAGGATGAGTACAGATACATATATCCAAATGCCAGATGGATATTCCAACTGAAAATCCTATAAGCACCTCAAATTAAGGATGTCCAAATCTGAACTGGTCATTTTTACCCCCAACCACTGAATTTACTTCTCTTCCTATACCAGAGAATGTGAGGTACACTTCCAGCTTTTTATACATTATACCATTTGGATTCTGAGAGGAATTGAAAGGATTTCAATTACATGATAACACCAGCTTTAAAGAAAATCATTCTGAGGGGTCCCACTGTAAGGATTTGGCATTGCTGTGGCTATGGCATAGATCATAGCTATGGCTTGGAGTCAATCCTTGGCTAGGAACTTCCATATGGCACAAGTGCATTCAAAAGAAAAAAAAGAAAACAAAAAAAAAGCAAAATGAGACCAAGTTATAGGGTGAAGAATTGGATGGAGATGAGCCAAGCATAAGAAGAATACAGGTAAGGGAGGGACATCTAGACTGTTATTGTAGTAATCCAGAATAGAGTGGTGATCATGAGAGGTGTTTAGGCTTAAGACTTATTAAGAAAGACTGAATAAAAATTGATAATATATATAAAGGATGATATGGGTGGAGGAGGAGTAGGATATAACTTTCTAATTTTTACTTCTAAAATATAGTATCTGCTGGTATTTCTCATTGAGGAAGAGAACACATAGCAAAACAGGTGTGGGGAAATATGTTCAGCTCATTTTTAGACATATAGTTTTGAAATCCTATAAGCAAACCAGCTGCACCTTTCTTTCAGCTTCTCCAGCCACATATGTGTTTTTCACAAAACACCACATAAAATGGAATCTCTAGCATTCTTTCTGTTCATGGTCCAAATTGGAACTTGCTTATTCCAGAGCCTTCTAGAAGAGAGCCGGTGGAGCAAAGAAGGGCTTGGTTTGTAAAATACTAACTAGTTGGGCCCAAGTCCCTGCTCTGCCTTTTGCTTACCAAGTGATCTTGGATGATGCACTTTGCATTTAAATTTATCTTTAAAATGAAGCTGTTAAAACCCATAGTGGTTTTTATGGGTTTTTACATATAATAAACATTCAAATGTGGTAATTTCTATTTTTAATACTTATTTTATTCTTACTCTGTTTTGTTTTGTTTGCTGCTTTTGTTTTCAGGCACCATCTCACCATTGACTTTTGCAGATGGTACAGTCTTCCTGGATAAGACCATCTATGCTCCCACAGGTTATCTGGGAAGTTTGACACTATTGTAGGACCCTCAATACATTACTGCTTAGTTACCCTCAACCCACAAAATAATGCATTAATGGGACTGGATGGGAATTAATCTGTGCAACTAGAGATCAAAGTAAGTATATGGGATACTGTAAATGTAGATTCCTAGCCCATTAAAATTTGACTGGTTTTTGAATCTATCCAAATGAGAAATTATGCTTCTGTATGTGAGTTTAAATTTTAATGTTGTGGTTACAGTTTTTCCTAATTTTTTTTCTGCTAAATAGTACTAAGAAGAATAGAGAGAACATCATTTTGTAAGAGGGACATGAAGATATTCTTTAAATTTAGAATATTGACCAATTTTTGATAAAAGACCAAATTGACAATTTGCCTTTAGAAGCTTCTAAAACATTTCTTTTTATGCAAAAGAGCCCCTCTTTACTTTTCTAGACCTCTTGATCAGGAATGTCTCACAAGAGAACTTGATTTTGGAAGGCAACTGATAAAGCAATTAAGGCAGAGCTTTAGATAGGTCAGTGTTTCCTAGTATAAAAAACAATCAGATTTGCATGATTTATCTTCAGAGTGGAATACACTAAGAAGTATTTATGAACAAAGCCCAAAGTGAGAATTTACATAAAAATAAAGTTCTTGTATTAAATTTTCAAAGGAAAATTAATTTTTGGAACTGAATTTCCAAACTGTCTCACACATACAAATGTTGAAATATAGAAAAAAAAAGAAATATAGTAAAAATAATTTGTATGGAACAAGTATTTATTCAGTGCCTATTATATGCCAGGTGGTAGAGAATGTAAATCTCATTCATTCTTCCCACATTTCTTCATTCTTAGGCAGAAGATACAATCCACATTTATATTCTCTTTCCCATGCTGCTTCTACACAGTCTACTCTCTTACTATATTCACACAAAATCTGATCTCCAAGATTGCCCATGTTTTATTAAATAGATCTTAAATATCGACGCCTATCTGCAGTCTCTTTTGTGCATTGTGTCTGCCATAGAGCCAGTTCAACTGGGCAGAGCCTGACCTTTTCCTTCCTCTTCTCTGTTCCCTATCATTCATGCACAATAGTTAAGAGGTCATGTCAGAATTTGCTTAGACTTGGCTATCTTATTGGCTAGAGAAAGGGGAATGGAAAGTATAGCAATCCCCACTCCAGTTTTATGGAGGCTCTGCATTAGGAGAGATTGAATACTTTCCCAGCCTTAAAGTATTTTGCTTCCATTTTATTATTGCGCTTTTTGAAAATAGCTTTCTCCATAGGGAGCTCCAAAAATAAAAGGGTTAAGTGGTAACGTCATAAAACATCTCCTAAACTTTTTATCCACTGGGTTTTATCAAGTGTTAGATGGAGATATTGAGGTCTAGAAGGCACAGAATGGTAGCTTATTCCCAAATTTTCCTACTTTTTTTTTTTTTTGGTCTGGAAATTATACAGAACCACACACTAAAATTGGAAAAAACATAAACTACATCTTCAATTAAAGTGCATGAGGAGACTCACTCTATAATTTAAATCTAAGTATGGTCAAAAACAACCAAGCACAGGACAAATGATGTGGGCAGTCATAGTTGTGGGGCCGTGTGTGAGGAAGATCAGGCTATGTGTAGGGGGCTCGGGTTGATAGCAAATATACTCTCCTAGAAAATATGTAATTTTTGAGCCTCACGTGTTGTGAGGGAGATTGAATCAAACAGTGTTCAATTTCTGGAGAAGTAGAAGCAGAGAAGAGAAAGTAAGGGTCAGGGGTCTACAGTTTTGTTCATGGAAGAAAGAAATGACTTTGAAAGCAAAGGGAACACCTGGAAGATAGCAACTCTCCCCTTTTTCAGACAGGGCTTGTGCTAACTTGGGGATGGAAGGTCCCCCAACCAGAGCAGATCCTGAGTGAGAGGTAAAGGTTACAGGTCAAACAGAACAGCCATCAATTAAAGAAGAGTTTTGGATATAGTGAAAGAATTGAGGCCTTCACCAGAGAAACCTGATAAAGTTCACCCTTCATCCTTTCAATAACATTTTATTAATACATGACCCAGGGAAATTCGACTAATTCAAATACAAGTAACAAAAGTATAAATACATTATTTCTAAAAAAAAAAAAATAGGAGTAGTAGATATGAAAGCAAAACTTACTAAAAAATTATTTCATATGAAAGGCATATAAAAGGTATATACCAACTATTTCAGTGCATCTATATATATATATATATATATATATATACACACACACACACGCACACACACACATATATATATTTCTTAGTGAAATCATTACTAAGAATTGAGTCTTTAAAATAGAAATATAAGTACTCAGAAAAGATATGGCTAAATAGCAGAAAGAAGAAACCATTAAATTTTACAAAATAATTTAAAAAAATTAAAAGGTGACATTTTTTCAGAAACTGCATAAATTCAAAGTGGCAATATGGAGAACAGACTCCTGAAAAGCACAGGAAAGAATGTGCAAGGTAAGACTAGAAAAATTAACAAAATGAAACAAAAGAAGTGTATAAAGGATTGGTGGTTAGGAAGGATATGAAATTCAGAATGTAGAATATAAGTGAAGAACATGGATCTTGCACACAAATGGAATCTACAAAGAAGCAAATGAAAATAAATGTAATTCAAACATTTCCCTAAAAATGAATCTACATATTAAAAAGTCACAGAAAAATAAGCAAGATGAAATACATTCTAGTAAATTTATTAGGTTTATAAAAGAGGAAGAACCATTTGGGCAGCAAGAAAAATAAAATAAAATTCACTTGCAATGTAATTAAAATTATCCTGACATCAGATTTCTTCATAGCAACATTCAATATTATAAGACAGTGAAACAATCCACACATACTAAAGAAAGAAAATGTGAGATTTCATAAGCAGCCAATCTCTCTTTCAATCATATAAGCCATAGACAAACAGTTTTGAGCCTAGAAAAAATGGAGACAAGAATGATAAAATATGGTATAAATATTACTCATTCTACCAATTGAATAATTTTACTACTAATATATGATGAAAGAAATGGAGGAAATTTGTCTCATTTCGAGTAACTGGACATCTGTAACATAAATATATCTATGTATAAACCTCATATCATTTTAATGAAGATATGATTTAAGGTGAAAATAAGTGTAAAATTTTAAGAATATATAAAACACCAGGAATAATTATTTTATTAGCTAAAATTACATAATTAAAGAAAGAAAAAAGAGAGGGGTATAAAATGATTCAAGCTAAATTTGCTGTTGATGTTGGTCTATTAAGAATGTAATACTGAATAACAGAAGAAAGAAGAGGTCTGGTTTATTATATATGGTAAAAGACTATGTATAGACACACATGCATATGTATGCATAAACAGAAAACAAAAAATATGATAGAAATAAATTCAAACATATGTTATATAAATAAATGTAAATTGGGTTAATTTGTACATTATAACAAGATATAAAACTAAATTAAAAATTCATCTCACTACTAAAGTGACAAAACAATATAATTCATAAATGTTAAAAATAAAAAGAAGGCAAACATATACCCAGTAAAAGTAAATAAAAAGTAAGTTGGTGGAGTTGCCATTGTGACTCAGCAGAAACAAATCTGACTAGGATCCATCAGGTTGCTGGTTCTATTCCTGGCCTCGCTCAGTGAGTTAAGGCTCTGGCATTGCCGTGGCTGTGGCATAGGCTGTTAGCTGTAGCTCTGAATATAGAGTCCTAGCCTGGGAACCTCCATATTCTGTGGGTGCATCCCTAAAACAAACAAACAAAAAGTGAGTTGGGGCTACATCCTTAAAATCAGATACAGTAGGAGTTCCCGTCGTGGCGCAGCAGAAACAAATCCAACTAGGAACCATGAGATTTCAGGTTTGATCCCTGGCCTTGCTCTGGGGTTAAGGATCCAGCGTTGCTATGAGCTGTGGTGTAGGTCACAGATGCGGCTCAGATCTGGCGTTGCTGTGGCTCTGGAGTAGGCAGGCAGCTGTAGCTCTGATTAGACCTCTAGCCTGGGAAACTCCATATGCCGCAGGTGCGGCCATAAAAGGACAAAAAACAAACAAAAAAAAGTAGCTAAAATCAGATACACAGTAGAATTCAGTCCCAAATGTGTTAAGGGAAAAGGAGAGCACTTTATAAAGTAATATATACATTTAATAATAAATATATAATATTATAAACATCCACTTCCCAAATAGCATAGCAAAAATACTAAGTTCCAAATATTTGATAATAAAACAATGATGAGTTTCTAGGGAAACAAAAAATGGCCTTTAATTTACTGTTGAGGTGAATTTCAAATACTACATTTTCTAATTGAGATTAATTTGGCAAAAACTTTTAAAATTCCAATTACACTTTCATTTTTACTACTAGGTATTTATGCTACAGATATGTATTCATACATGAAATAATTTATCTATAATTATATCTATAATTCATTGTTATATTATTTGTAATAGCAAGAGACTGGAAAAAATTCAAGTACCCATTATTTGTAACTGGTGAAATAATCTGGCACATAGGAAATTCTCTAGGGAGGATATGGAACATTTTCTAGTGTATATATGGTTAAGCGAATAAAAAAAGATCAGAATAGTGTGTGTGTATATCCATGTATGTGTATGAAATATCTTACAATTTCATAAGAAAGAGGGAGACTAGAAAAATATATTCACATATTTTCATATATGCTTCAGAGGGATACACTCATATACTAATCAAATGATTATCTATGGAGTTAGAAACAATCTAAATAATCTGTCAATTATACATGGAGGTGATTATTTATGGAGTTAGAAACAAGGGGGATGGTGCAGGATGAAGCTAAGACTTTGCAATATATACTTTTCTTATGCCATGGTACTTTTTGAACCATATACTGTATTACTTATCTTGGAATTAACCTAAAAAAGAAAAAGCAAAATAAAAAGTATTGCACAGTTTAGGGGGATCACTAAGACACATATTTGCTTTTTTAACAGCATCTGTGTAATAAGGGAAAAAAGAAGTGATTATAAAACTTATACATGGTGAAACAAAGAACAAAGTTTTATGAAATTTCATAAGATGGGTAGTCACATCTGGGTAATGATAATAAAAATATTCTCATAGGGAAATTAGCATTTGAGCAGGCCCAGCTTCATGGAATAAGATATGTGCTATTATTCAGAAGAGACCTGAACTTGGTATAATGCTCCATTATTGCAATCTGGAAATTCCAAAAAAGTTTTAAATAAGGGGTCCTATATTTTCATTTTGAACTGGACACCACAAATTATGAAGCTAGTCCAGCACTGGAGACAGAATTTGTACTTAACATTTCCTGTTGTAATCCTCTCAGCCCTAGGGTTTCTGAGAAAAACTTCCAGTTCAATGGAAAGTTGTGATATAAAGAGAAAGCAAGCATATGAGATATTATAATTCACATTACTTGCTAATTCTGTTTATTATGACTTATACTTTAATATATGATTCTTGTTTTAAAATCTGCCTTACCCCATTCTATACAATACTTATGTAATATGACATAGTAAATGACTATAAAAAAATATCCTAGAGGAAACTGTCATTCTAACAATGGATATTAAAAAGCAAGAACTCAAATTTTATACATAGGTGATACACAGGGGCAACAATAGGACTGCAAGAGGTGGGTCTGCTGGATTTCTTTCAAAGTTGTATTTACCTGTGGTCAAGACCATCTTTAAGTTCCCTTCAGGTTAACTAAGCTTTAGACAGGCTTCTTCCAGATCTGGACCACGGACTTCACTTTTCTTAGAGAATTTACTTTAGAAAGGTTGTAATTATAAATTCTTTCTCTACTCCTCTAAGTTGTAAATCTTTTTAAGAATTTCTTGCCTGTTATACAACCCAGAAATGTCTTTCTCAAGGACCCCCTGGACCTCCCTTTAAATATAAACATCAGGGAGTTCCCGTTGTGGCGCAGTGGTTAACGAATCCGACTAGGAACCATGAGGTTGCGGGTTCGGTCCCTGCCCTTGCTCAGTGGGTTAAGGATCTGGCGTTGCCATGAGCTGTGGTGTAGGTTGCAGACGCGGCTCGGATCCCGCGTTGCTGTGGCTCTGGCGTAGGCCAGTAGCTACAGCTTCGATTAGACCCCTAGCCTGGGAACCTCCATATGCCGCGGGAGCGGCCCAAGAAATAGCAAAAAAGACCAAAAAAATAAATAAATAAATAAAAATAAAGGAGTCCAGGGCTCCTTTAAAAAAAATAATAAAATAAATAAATAAATAAATAAATATAAACATCAAGAAAGAGAGATCCCCTATTTTCCATTTTCTATATGGAATGTCTGGCTGCAAGTTGTAAAACTATTTTCTTTTATGAAGACAGAAGAAAGCTTACTTTTCCTTTGGATAAAGCCCATTAGCCACAAAGATGACTTG
This sequence comes from Sus scrofa, assembly GCF_054392235.1. Taxonomy (NCBI): domain Eukaryota; kingdom Metazoa; phylum Chordata; class Mammalia; order Artiodactyla; family Suidae; genus Sus; species Sus scrofa. Next base: position 79,823,593 of record NC_139389.1, read on the forward strand.
TGATCACCCAATACCAGCTCTTACAGATTCTCCAACTTTTTGTTTTGGTGGAATTGAGCTCACACTCAATTCTGATCTCTAAGCTCTACTGTAGCATCCATGAGAAAAGTCTTCTTTGTCTGCTTAATTCTTTCCTCTATCTGGGTAATTTCTCCTTTGACACTATATATTTTGCAAACGTTGAGAAAAATGTCTGTTTTCTATGTTGAAAGGGAAGTGGTGATAGAGTCGACAGTTTTGTAAAGCAATGTGGAAACTGGGCTAAAATTTTATCCCGGTACCTGATAATTCATTCCTTTGAGGGCACTAGGGTGAGATTCAGTTTTAATGGATCTAATATGCTAATAATTAAGCAAGTAGTTTATCAGTAATACAAAATAAGGCATCCACAATGTTTATGTTTCAAAGTAGATTGAAAGTAAAATGAGATTAGAAACATTGTCCCAGCCTTTATACAGATGGCCCCTTTCCTGGTCCTAGCAGCCTCAAGATAGATCAATGAGTTTTGTTTCCTGGCTTGCTCTCTGCCAGCGGTTGCCTGGTGGTGATTTAGCTTTCCTTTTTGTGCTTGATGTGATGCCATATTTTTCTTAAAATCCTCTACATCTCACATGTGATTTTTCAAAGCATTCGTTTTTCATTCAGTGCTTTTGCAGGCCCCCCTCCATTTTAAAATGCTGAGTATTATCCTCACTGCTCCAAAGAAATGGACCTCATATTTCAACACCTCATCTAATAGGATTTTTGTTTCTGCTCTGATGAAATGTGGCTTAGATGTATTTATTTTCTATACTCCTCTGCTTGCTGGAAAAGTTCATACTAAGTAATGTGAATGCATTCTTTGTTTCTGTATTGAAGAGTGTTTACAAAGAAAAAAATAAAAGAGGGCCTCTGTATGCAAATGGAATCTTTGGCACAGAGTTCCACCTAGTTAAACACCTAAATATGCCCCCTGCAGAAAAGTAGGTGCTGAATTGTGCACCGATGTCCTTAAAGGCATTAATTAGACCTTTAATTTTATCATGTGGGAAATGTGCTCAAGTCAAGAAACACCTGGTGAAGACAAATACGAAAGGAAACAATCAAATTAAAGTGTCTTGATAACAGCACCGAAATATTAAACAAAATGCATTGTGATTAAACAAACAGGGAACTACATACACAGAGGAAAAGGAAAGAAAACTCATACAGAGGCTTCTAACTTCAAGTATAAAATAGAAATGCGAATTGAACTACTAAAGTATTCCCAGAAAGGAAAAAAAATGCCCAGTTTTTTGAGGCAAAATTCACCATTAGCTCATGGAGAAAACATTAATACCTGGTATTGAATGGATTTTGGTGCACTCCTTAATTTAAATGGCCTTTTTAATGAAAAATTTACACAATATAAGTAGATGAGTCATTCCTACTGAACTTCACTAATATAGAAATTTAAGAAATTCTTCAAGGCCAATCATTCATGGTAATTAAATATTTCTAAATACAGTAACTAGTCAGGACAGAGTAATAGTAGAACTATTTTTTAATGACAGGTATATGCAAATATATACCTATGAGTATATATACATAGATTGTATGTATACATTACACATACACACATATGTGTATATAATTATTACTGGTTTTCACTGGGGAAAGAGTATATTTCTGCATATTATTTGATGCTCTAAATTGCCCCTCCCATAATCTACAAATCATTTGTAAGGCATTTCTACTGAAGGGCAGAAGCCATTCCAGTACTGGTACTCCTTAAATTACCTCCAATAAATGATAGTAGGGAAAGCACACAGGTATGAATCATAAAGTTCCTTCTCAGAATGTACATTTAGCACTCTGGAACTGTGAAATACAGACTACCACATGTCCTAGAAGTTAGAGAATCCCCTTATTGAACTTAGGATGTGGTTTTCTTCATTTTTTAAATTCATTTCCTTAATTTTCCCCAGAAGCCATTATTCCTTTTGTTAATTTATCTAAAATAGTGACTTCAGTAACCTCTTAGTATTGCGATTACTATAAGAGAATTATAGAACAAATGGAAATGGAGAAAACTAACATGCCTCATCTCAGAAAATAGAATTTGTAATCCTGTGTGAATAATATCTTTCGGATATTTGGATATTAGTAGGAAAACCTATATTTTAATATAACATGTTATTTTGATTGCTGTGTCATTTTTAGTAAGGGAAAAAAATACCTCTAAGCATGAACACACAGTTTTCCTTAAAAAGCCATATAACAGATACTTGAGGCTCTGAACCCCAGACCTGCTTTTGCTAACATTTGTTTGATTGCGCCAGGGATGTGATGAACAATGATGTGGGAAAATCTAGTTTTTCAAGTGATTCATTGCTTTGATCAAGTTGCTTTCCTAAAGACAAATCTAGCAGAAACTGGCTTAAATATCAATGTGTTAGATTTAAGTCTAAGTATAAACCCTCTACCAAAGAAGTCTACAATTTTGTTTTATTTCTTAATTGTAAATACATTGTATCCTTGAACAAAATTCAACAGACTTAAATATCAAGCCCTACCTGACTTTGTTCCTTTCTACTCCCCTGTCTTTCACTTAATACTCTTTCACTGAAACCTTTGTTTCATGATTCTATCTCATTTGCCCTTATTTAAATTGCCTTGGTTTAGCTTACACATGCCACTCCATGTATGAATATTCTCTCTACATGGAGTTAGTAGCATCATGAATGACAATACTAACTTCTTTTCATCCCACAATATTCTCTTTACAAGCTAACTCCACTGGAAAGAAATAATGTTTACAAGCTTCCCAAATTGGGTTAGGCACTTCTCTTGACTCCCCCCCCAACCCCAATCAGATTATTTATGGCTTTACATCTTATTTACAACAAACTAACAAACAAGAACTTTTAATTTTAGAACAGTTTCTGATTTAAGAAAAAACTTTGAAGGTAGTACAAAGAGTGTCCCCATATACACACTAAATTTACTCTATTTTTAACCTCATATCAGTATGGTTCATTTGTGATAACTAATTGACTATTATTGACTAAAGCCCACACTTTAGATTTTCTTAGTTTTCTCCTGGCGTCTCTTTTCTGTTCCAGGATTTTATCCAGGATACACATTACATTTATTTATCATACATCCTTAGCCTCTTCCTGGCTGTGACAGATACACAGGCTTTCCTTGCTTCTGATGACCTTGGCACTTTTTGAGAAGTATTGATGAGGTATATGACAGAATGTGCCTCAGGTGAAATTTGCCTCTCATTTTTCTCCTGAGTAAACTGGGATTATATATTTTTGGAAGGAAACCCATAGAGGTAATGTGCCATTTTCATCACATCAAATCAAGAATACATACTGTCAATATGACACCACTGTTGATGTTAAACTTATGATGTGGTTGAGGAAATATGAATCAGGTTGCTCCAATACTCAAGTTACTCTTTTTTCTTCTTTCCAAACTCTGTGGAAGGAAGTCTATCTGCACAACCCACACTCAAGGATAAGGAGTCATGCTCCATTTCCTTGAAGGATGTGGCAGGTACAACAAGGCTTCCCACAGATCTCCAGAACTATAAATACATTTTACATGATATATTTAGAGAGGAATTAAAGCTCAAATGGATTTCAGGTTGTTAATCAATTGACCTCAAAATAGGAAGAGTATCTTAGACAATCCAGCAGGGCTCAATTAATCCATGCATCCTTAAAAGTGGACGAGAGTCAAAAAAAGAGATGTGAGTTTAGGAGAAGAGCTATTGACATGCAGTGTTGCTTGCTTTGATGATGGAGAAAGGGGATAGAAGCCAAGGTATGAGTGTGGCTTCCAAAAACTTTAAAAAGCAAGGGAAAGGATTTACACTTAGGACCTTTGAAATGGAATGTAGTCCTGTTTACACCTTGAATTTCACCTGGGGAGAACTTCATTGAACTTCTAACTTGCAGGACTGTGAGAACACTGGAGTATCTATATACCTGTTATTTGAGATTTTTGTGCATGGGAGAATTATCACTTCTCTAGTTACTTATTTATGCAGTTATTTACATGAATGTAGACGTAGATATTTACATTTTGAGTTATAATAAAACACTATTTTATTTGTTTGTCAAACTTTCCAGTTTTTATCCTTTGAAGCTTTTTCAATCAGTTCCTATATCCCTTTGCCATGCTCCCATTAGTGTGTGTGTGTGTGTGTGTGTGTGTGTGTGTAAGTGTGGGGTGAGGATAAGGGTGTGCATATGTGTGTTTGGCACTTCCTCATGTCAGGAAGTACAAGAAATTTCAGGTTCCTCTTACATATATCCTATCTGAATCTTAGGATCAGCCATTCTTACAATGAACCCTGGTTCCTTTCACTGTAGAACAGTATTAAAATCAAGAGCTGGAAGGAAGATGTGCTTGTTGTTCCTGGGGTGTCCTTCCTTCTATGTTCTCTGCCTGACAAAGGATTTATATGTGTATATACTAACCTGTGTATATACTCATATCTGTAAATATTACTATATGTAAGCATCTATATAAGGTGAACATGAATTCATACCAGTATCTTCAGCCTAGATATATTAACACATGATTTTTCTAGCCCTTTCCCACTCCATCAGTGAGAAACCCCCATCATCCATCATCGATTCACGTACTTCTTTAATTCTAGTACATAAGTCTATTCGTATCAGAATTGTTAACTTATATTCTCAGTGGAAAAGAAAATTACCAACTAGAGTACAGTGCTTATGTGTAGTTTATTTTGCATTGAGTCTTAGAGATTCTACTCATTTCCAACGTTACTTATCTCAGCACTTTATTCCCCACCCTGATCTGTGAGGTGGTTTCAGATATATTTAAGTGAATGACCTTTTCAAATATAGCATGGTAAAACTGTATGAGATACTCTTACACTAAAAAAATATATCACTCATTGATTATCTGAAATTCAAATTTAATTCTGTCATGTTTTTATTTATTTATTTTTTATTTTTTTAGGGCCGCACCCATGGCATATGGAGGTTCCCAGGCTAGGGGTTAAATTGCAGCTGCAGGCCTATGCCAAAGCCACAGCAATGCCAGATCTGAACCCCATCAGCAACCTATACCACAGCTCATGGCAACACTGGATCCTTAACCCATTGAGTGAGGCCAGGGATCAAACTTGAAACCTTATAGTTCCTAGTTGTATTTGTTTCTGCTGTGCCATGATGGGAACTCCTGTCATGTTTCTAATATGGCATTCCTATCCATTCTGTTTCGGTAATGCCTGATATGTATTAATTGTACCTTCAATTTCTACCCTGAAATTCAAACCCCCACCCTAATAGTATCTATAAAACACTAAATTTTATGACATATGACTGAATGCAACAGGGAATCCTGACTAAAGACAGGGAAATTACTTAAATGTGATTTTCCAAAGTCTTGCAGAACTAGACTTTTTTAAAAAACAAACAAAAAAACATACCCAACCATAATTTTATCTATTTAGATATAAGATAATTATCAAGGAAATTAAAGAACTGCTTTCTTGACCAAGATATATGCAAATATGTAATATTGGTTGTGAAATAACACAAAAGGATATAATAAATTAATATCCCTAGATGAAGTTTAAACATAGCATAGGTCGTTAGAGTTAAAATTATTAAAATAACACAAAAGCTTTTCAAAGCATAAATTGATTGGTGGGAAAGTTTTCCCATTAAATAAGAAAGAATGTTAATAAAGTTCCCCAAAAATGTTTTAAAGCTTATTATTTCAAACATTTTGAAATAAAGCAATTACAACATAAATCCCTTTGTAAGTGAAGGGAATCAGGTGGAAGTAGGGAAAGTTATTATATTTTTAATGGTGTTAAAATAGTGTTTTGAATTCAGCAGGCTTTGGTGGCTTTGCTATTATTGTTCTAAGAAACTGGCTGATGTCATATGACTTTTAGATATTACTTTTGACCATTCAATGAGATGGCCTAAGACGCCTGAGAATGAATGTAGGTGACTATAAAATAGGAGTTCTGGTTAAAAAAAACCCCACTAAATTCAATTAATCAATGGATGTATCTGATCTGCAAAGATTTAAGCACAAAGCAATATAATTACATGCTAAAAAATAGAAAAAGCAATGAAATTTCAAATATATTTGAAGCTAAATAGAAATGTATCATGGATATTCAAAAGTTTTATCTGACTATATATTTCATTTTTTCCCCAATCACATGTTCTTATCTAAAGAAGTTTATTTGCTTTTTGTCATTTTAAAATTATTCTTGTTTTTTTAGATGACATCTAAAAATAATCAAATTGAGCAATCACATCTAAAGTTTTAAAATGTTCCATTTAAAATAACCTTTTCAATAATTCACTTACTTACATTTGCCTGTAAAATTCCAACATTGTGCAAAACAAACTGCCCATTTATCTTTCCCAGATGGAAAGTTGAGAGAGACTACTATTTAATGGCAGAATAACGGCACTTTTAACTTTTTTCTTTGACCTCATTATCTGTGGTGAGTCAGTAAACAATTTTTTTTAAATGATTGCTTTTGTTGTTTGATACAGGTATTATGTCTTTCTGATTTCTATTAATAGAGTGTAAGTGGAAGCAGCTAGGGACTACACATCCATGCTGTTGAAAAATATTCACTTTTTTCCTCCTTTTATCTTTGTTAAAATTGAAATACAGTTGATTTACAATGTTGTGTTAATTTCTGGTATACAACAAAATGACTCAGTTATACACACACCCACATTAAATGCATATAAAATATTTGTTTTCATTATGGTTTATCACCAAATATTGAATACAGTTGCCTATGCTCTATATAGTAGAATCTTATTGTTTATCCATTGTATATATAATAGCTTGCATCTGCTAATCCCAAATGCCCACCCCCTTCTTCTTGGTAACCACAAGTCTGTTTTCTACATCTGTGAGTCTGTTTCTGTTTCATGAAAGTTCAATTCTCTCATATTTTAGATTCCACATATAAGTGGTATCATACAGTATTTGTCTTTCTCTTTACATCTTCCTTTACGTAGTATGATAATCTCTAGTTCCATCCATGTTGCTTCAAATTTGTTCTTTTTTATGGCTGAGTAATATTCCTTTGTATATATGTGCCACATTTTCTTTATCCATTTATCTGTTGATGGACATTTAGGATGTTTCTATGTCTTGACTATTGCAAATAGTGCTACTATGAACATAGGGGTGCATATATCTTTTTGAATTATATTTTTCCAGATATATCCCAGAGTGGGATTGCTGGATCATATGGCAACTCTATTTTTAATTTTTTCAGGAACCTCTATTAAATTTTTTATAGTGGCTACACCTACTTACATTCCCACCAACAGTGTAGGAGGGCTCCCTTTTCTCCACACCCCCTCCAGCATTTGTTATTTGTAGACTTTTTGATGATGGCTATTCTGACTGGTGTGAGGTGGTATCTCATGGTAGTTTTGATTTGCATTTCTCTAATAAACAGGGATGTTGAGAATATTTTCATGTGCCTGTTTGCCATCTATGTGTCTTCTTGGAGAAAAGTCTATTAACTTCTTCCCCCATTTTTGACAGGGTTGTTTGTTTTTTATTGCTGAGTTGCATAGCTGTGCCTATATTTTGGAAATTAATCCCTTGGTTGCATCATTTGCAAATATTATCTTCCATTCTATAGGCTGTCATTTAGTTTATTTTTTGTATATGTGTAAAGCTGTTCTAACTTTGATTTCCATGCAGCTGTCCAAATTCCCCAATACTATTTGCTAAAGAGACTTTTTTCCCCGTTTTATATTCTTATCTTTTGTTGAAAATTAATTGACTGTAGGTGTGTCAGTATGTTTCTGAGCTCTCTATTTTGTTCCATTGATCAGTATGCCTGTTTTTGTGCCACTACCACATCACTTTGATCACCATAGCTTTGTAGTAGTGTCTGAATTCTGGGAGTGTTATTCCTCCTGCTTTATTCTTTTTCCTCAGGATTGCTTTGGCAATGTTTGTACATAAATTTCATGATTATTTATTCTAGTTCTGTGAAAAAGTCATGGGTAGTTTTATAGGTATTGCATTATATCTGTAGATTACTTTGGGTAGTATGGCCAGAAAAATATTCACTTAAATATTAAGGGCACTCACCAGATTTCCAGACTAGCCATGTTCTTTCAACATATTGAATATGTTAAACAAATTTTAAAGACTTTTTTTGGATGTTATTATTCAAGATTGAATTATGTCCCCCAAATATTCATAAATTGAAGTCCTAAGTCCCCTACTACTTCAGACCTTCTTTGGGAAAAGTATCCTTGTAGATATAATTAATCAAAATGATTATATTAGAGTAGGATGTGGCCCTAATTCCATAGGACTAGTATTCTTATATGCAGATGGTCATGTGAAGACTGAGACACAAGAAGGAATGCCCTGTGAAATCAAAAAATTGCAGTGATATATTTACAACCCATTAGTTGTAAGAACAACAAAAATTGCCAGCAAACCATAATCAGCTAGGAAGAGTCAGGAAGGAATCCTCCCCAGGTTTCTAAGGGAGCCTGGCGCTGCCAACATCTTGATTTTTGACTTATATCTACAAGAGCTGTGAATTGATAAATCTGTGTCTGTAATAGTTTATTATAGCAGTCCTAGGAAAGTAATTTGTGTCGGTATATTATGAATGGGTTTTTGGGCTTTCTAGTCTTACCACTGTATCTTCACATGGATAACTACACTAGATTAGTTATTACAGCCTTATGATATTTTTATATCTGTTTGAGTAAGTCCTCCAACCTATTTTTTCATCTTCTTCCTCAAGAGAAAGCCTTTCCTATTCTTGGCCCTTGAGGATTTTCTTTAAATTTTAGAGTCAGCTTTTCAAGTCCACAAAAAGAAGCCTATTGAGATTTCAATTTAGATTTCACTGCCTCCGGAGAAAATTGGGGGGAAATTGATAACTATACAATATTAAATCTTCCACTATAAAAAAAACTAATTTTACTTTCAGTTTATATCTTCTTTAATGTTCTATATTTAAATAATTTTCTCATGTATGACATTTGTTAAACTCACTTCTATGCAATTTATAAAGTTGATGCTAATTTTAAAAAAAATCTATCTTTTATGTTTATTATTAATAGGTGAAACTGGATTATAGAAATATAGTTGATTTTTATTTACTGACTGTATATCTTAAAATTAATACCCTTTAGGTATTATTTTTTAAATTTATTTAAATTCTTTTAAGTTCATAAATTTATGTTCCAAATGTATATTTGATTTTCTATGAATCCAGTTATATTACCTACAAATAACGACAGATGGTTTCTTTTTTCCTAACCCAAAGCTTTCCCTTTTTTTCTTTTCTTAATGTCCTGGCTCCTACCTCCATTACAATGTTTAATGCACATGATGTGAATAAGCACCTTTGCTGGACTCTTGACCTCAAAGACAAAGATTTCAATATATGACCATACCTAAACTTTTCTCTCCTTTTGAAACTATTACATGTATTTCCAATTCTTAAAGTTTTAAAAGTGGCATATTACTGTTTCCTGCATGCTTTCACACTAATATGTATTTTTTAAATACTTTAAATAGTTCATATTCTTTATATTATTCTGATAATTTCAGTACCTGAAGTTTAAGGATCTATATTCATCCAAAGTTGAGGTTTTTTTTTTTCTTATTGTTCTCATTCTTAGTTTTTCTTTTGTGCTTACTGATATTTGACTGTGACCTGATGATTTTTCTTTTAAAAAACATTTGTAGGTCTGACCTCTTAGAGACCTGAAATCATGGTTTATCCTTTGAGAATGATTTACATTTGTTTCTTTCAGGCCCCTGGGTACCTGGAACCACTTTAAACTAGAAAAAAAATGGCTTACATTTTTTAACCATTTAGAAAATATTAATTAGGACTTTATGTGACTTCCACTGGTCAGTAAAATATAAGCAAAAGTGACCTATCACTTCTGAGCAAAAGCTCTCAGAGCAAGATCACAATCTGCCCTATCTTCCTTTCCCTCTGTCACAATAACCAACAATGTTTCTGACTGACCCTGCTCCATCAGCCTAAGTTCCAGTAGGAAGAAAACTTGGGTACAAACTACATTCTACCTAAAATGCCCATGTAGTGTAAGAAATCTATCTCCATTGATATAAGCCATGAGAAATTTGAATTGATTTGGTACTACCATATAACTTAGTCTATTCTGACTAATAGAGGCAGCTACTAAGGTCAATAAACAGGCACAATGGGATGAGTCTTGTTACTCTCTGAGGTGAGAGTTAATAGACCTCTTGCTATGATTTGGAATTATTCCATCTAAGTACAACTGTTTATGAGAAGATTGCTCCCTGAGTCTTGATGTTGTGTCATAAAATGGAGCTCCCAGGGCATGATTTATGGAGCCTAGGAGACTTATATGTTGCTCACAGGCAGGCTTTTAAAGCTGGAGAACTGCACTGCTCTTCCTGGGTGGTAGCTCGCTAAGGCTTAGCTCAAGAAACCTTCTTAAGCTTCTTCTGCATTCCTTAAGGCAGAGGAATAAAGCACAGAAAATGTCAATTACTTTGCCATTAAACAAAAAGGCATACTAATCATATTTCCTAACTTTCCATATAATGTCTCCCTAAAGCAGATAATCATCTATGAAGAGTAATGTCTAAACTATAAAACATTCATTTTTCTTCATGTAAGTATCCCATTTCCTAACATAATACTCTTTAAATCTCTAATTTAAATGAAAGTCTTTGGGAAAATTATTATCCTAAACATAAGCATAAAATATAAACATAATTTATGCTCAAGATATAAAGGGTCTTTTCCATTTTTTGGCACTTTCCTTTTTATTCCAATCTTTTCCTTTGCATCTATAGCAATGGCAATAAAAATCTGTCAATATATGTGATATATTTCTTTCTTTCGTCAGTGGCATGGCCTGCCCTTTATAAAAGGTACACAATACCTAGAATCTTAAGTACTGTGGCAGTCTGTGACCTCCATTCAGGTCAGTTTCAGGGATGCTTTTTCCAGATGGTTCTTTGAATTCTACCAGGCAGACTGGCACCCAGCCAGGAGAAGTCTATTCAGCTGTAGCATTAGACATCATCACTGGCTGCAGAATCACGGTGCTTCTTGTGGAGGCTGTCAACTGTCACCTTTTCCAAAGACCACTTCCTATATTGCTTTTGTTAGCAAAAAAATAAAATGCAAGTCATGCCTATTAAACATAAGTGAAATTCAACAAATGGCTTCAGTGATATGATGAAAATATCTACTCCATGGATGATATTTGAAAATAATAAATAGATGCAGAATGTAGCTTTTGGGATGGATTAGCAATGGGATCCTGCTGTGTAGCACTGGGAACTCTGCGTAGTCACTTATGATGGAACACTTAATGTGAGAAAAAAGAGTGCATACATGTACGTGTAACTGGGTCACCATGCTGTACAATAGAAAAAAATATATACAATAAAATAAAATAATATAAACTAAAAATGTGGATTAGAAGGTAAAATAAAAAATGACTTAAGAGAAGAGGGTTAAATCCATGTGTGTGAAAACACCTCACTATTCTTTCCTTTAAATGTAATCTGTGTCACAGGTGTAATTAACCTAAAATTCACTAAACTGGAAGAAATGATTCTGAAGGAAATGGTGTGAATAGTTACCCATCTTTATAGAGTTAATGTGTAGAAAAATCCTATACTTATTTCTTGTTTACATTTCTAACTAGGTACTACAATAATGTAATGAACAAAATCTGAAGAGAAATAAATTGAATTTCTAGGCCTAGAATTTTATATATAGTTTTATTATTTCTTCATTAAAATATATAGGTTTCCTAGTTTTAGATTGGATGAAAAGTTGTATACATGTACATATATACTATATCTATACTCTCTCTATATATACACATTATATATATTCAAATATTAAGCAGTAATAGCTATTAATTAATTAGGTTTTCTTAAGCATCAGACATTGTACTAAGCATGTTTTAGCTCTGTATTGGTGCAGAGACTCTGAAACCTATGTTACCTTTATCAAATTGCTTACTTAGTGTGATTACCATATATGACACATTCTGTGATAGCTGACTATGAAAATTATAGAGCAAATAAGAATGAGTCAAAAGGAAAAAGAAGAAGCTTCAAAAATGTGTTTCATTTTGTTATTATAAAAGACCATTTCTATAGACACTTCATTATTATAGTCCTAATTGAAAACTCTTTTTTAAATGCTTATTTTGAAGTCAAGATTTACATGAAGAAAATTTCCCAAGTAGACCTAATTTTTTACTTACAGGTTGGCAAACTAACTTCCTATGAATTTGCATTATAATAATATTCACCAGCTTCAGGATAAATTGAATGTAAGCCAAAGTAGTCAGTTAATCTCAACTCTATCATAATTTTTAATAACATAAAAAAGTAAAAATTTCTTCATATCTCTTTAAAATGGTATATTCTTGATGGGCTGAAGCTTATTCATCTGTGTCAGCAGTGTTACTAAAGATAGGAGAGTACAAATCATATCCTTGTTCAGTCACATATAGGCATCTAAGACAAAGATTTGGTCTTTCCAAAAAGAAACTGTGTTGTTTATAAAAGTTTTAATTTAGAAGGGCTTATGGTGACTACGTAACACTGATATAGGCAATTGTAGAGAGACAAGAAATTGTGTCTTTGTAATTCTAGTTCCACCATCCAACCTGGTTTGGATGGTGTTAATACTAGGAGCTGGTATACATGCCAAATGTACAGATAATGTAATGCCAGTAGATGCTACAACTGTCAAAATGGCAACCAACATTCATTTGGCTATCGCTATTAACTCTGCCAACTTGCATTCCTGCCACTCTCCAGATTCTAGTATCTTTCCTAGGAAATGTACTGTTCTGTCTATTTCTCTGCTCAATAGGCTGGAGCAATTGGTGGTGGAAAGCAGCACCAGGAGAATCATTTTAAAGTTCTAGCTAAAGAAGGGGAATGTAGATGTAAAAAGAACTCAGACTTTGGAGTCTAAATTTGTAATTAAGATTCCTGTTCTCACACTTTAAAAAAAAGTGTGACTTTGGATCTACTTGTTTGAACTACTGGTGCTTCAAGTCCCTCATCTGTACAATGAGAAAATATATTTATCTCACACTGTTTCCATGACAGATTAAAAAAAAAAAAAAGAATATTACCTAAAAGTAATTGATATGCAAAACCAGTAATTCTTTCAAAGCAATCATGATGCCAGTTCTTTAATATGCCCCACTCTTGACCTGAAACATTATCAATCAAAGGTAGATATTTTATAGAATATATTTTTAGGAAAAATTGTAAATTCTCTAACAAAACAAAACAGGGATTGATAAGTTTGGGGGTTCATTTTTCTTTTTTTGTTTTTTATTTTTTATTTTTTGGTTTCTTTCTGGAAAGAAGGGTGAAAGAATAATGAAAAGGCAGCTAAAAGCTGGAAGGAGATTGGATCTCAGATTACAAAATAGATGAGGTAAATTAGCGATTTTTCTTTAGATAAAATTGTCAAGTATTCCTGTTAAGTTTTTTGTTATAAACCTTTACTATATAGGATATTGAATAAAGTTTAAGACACACGTCTTCCATGAGTATATACGTTTATGTGTGTTCATATGTGCACAGAAAGGAAAAGATTTCATTCCACATCTGTGTTTATGCAGTAAGGAACAGTGACACATGTGGGATGATGAGATATCCCTAAACTGAATTACTTTACACAAAGGAACATCTTGGGTACAGAGGTAACTGTGAAAAAAAAAAATCTTCACAGAAATCTTACATGAGTAATGGAATATACTTTGCAGTAGCTATCTCTAAATAGCAGTTTAAAAGCCTAGGTAACATTGAATCTTTTGAGGAGATTTTTCTAAATAAAGATTCCAGGCCTCAACTCAATTATCACAGTTGTGTGCAAGCAGAACCTAGAAATACAATATTGACTTAGCAGAATTAGACATCACCAGTGAAAAGACGCTCAACATCACTGATTATTAGGGTAATGCAAAACAAAACAATGAACTATCACCTCACACTTACCAGAATTGCTATTGTCAAAAAGTCTACAAACGGAGTTCCCATCATGGCACAGGGGAAACGAATCCGACTAGGAATCATGAGGTTGCGGGTTCCATCCCTGGCCTCACTCAGTGGGTTAAGGATCCGGCATTGCCATGAGCTGAGGTGTAGGTCGCAGATACAGCTTGGATCTGGCATTGCTGTGGCTGTGGTGTAGACTAGAGGCTATAGCTCTGATTCCACCCCTAGCCTGGGAACATCCATATACCGCAGGTGTGTCCCTAAAAGACCAAAAAAAAAAAAAAAAAAAAAAGTCTACAAACAATGAATGTTGGTAAGGATGTGAAGAGAAGGGAATCCTTGTACACTGTTGGTTAGAATGTAAATTGATGTAGTCACTTTGGAAAATAGTATAGAGGTTCCTCAAAAAACTAAAAATAGAACTGCCATATGATCCAGCAATTCCATTTCTGGGTATATATCTGAATAACATGAAAACACTAATTCAAAAATATACATACACCCCAATGTTCATAGCTACACTGTTTATAATAGCCAAGATATGGCAGCAACTCAAGTGTCCATCAACAGACAAGTGGATAAAGAACATGTGATATCCAATACCACCTCCAGTACTCACACAGTGTAATATTGCCCTGCCACAGAAAATAATGAAATACTTCCATCTGCAGCAATGTGGATGGACCTAGAAAATATTAGGCTTAGTGAAATAAGTCAGAGAAAGACAATTACTATCTGATATCACTTATACATGGAATCTAAAAAATAATACAAGTGTTATAGAAAAATAGGAACAGACTCTTGGATGTAAAAAACAATTAGTTACCAGTAAAGAGAGGCACATTAGGGGTATAGGATTAACAGATACAAACTATTGTAGGTGAAACAGATAAGCCAACAAGGATATAAGCACAGGGAATTATACCCATTATTTTGTAATAACTCAATGTAGTATAAACTATAAAAATGCTAAATCTCTATGCTTCACATCTGAAAATAGTATAATACTGTAAATCAACTATACTTAAATCAGTCAGTAACTTCCTTGGTACTTCTTAATGTTAATATAGTCTCACTTATATAACAAAAATGTATCAATCATCAATTATCTATAAGGAGAATAAAAGACCACACATAGTATTAAAGATAGGTGGGATGACACAAGGCAGTTATTCCTGATCAAAAATTGCATAAGTGTTCTATCTCTAATATTTCAGAAAGCTGTTGCACTGAAATATATTCTAAATTCTTAAGTCCTGGTAGCCAAACAATCAGGGAAGTACATGTCAGAATGTTATGTAGTAATAATAATAATAATTCTGGTGATGATAATCCGTCATCTAATGATGACACTGAAGATGTTACTGGGCAAGAAATGGGGGAACCCTAAGGAAAGTGATGATAATGAGAGGTGGAAGGTGGAGGGTTGGAGAGAGAAGAAGTTACAAATAGAAACTGAGAAAAAGTTACAAGATTCAAGAACTCAGAAAGAAGGTACCAAGTTTTAGTCTATTACTGGAGTTTCTATTTTCTACATTTAATGTGAAAATTGATGGGAAACCACAAATGGTTTGATAAAGTATTAAGAGTGTGTTCTGTAGACAAGCATGTAGAAAATGATTCAGCTTTCCAAAGGAAAAAAAAAAAACAGAATGCTACTAGGATTGTACAATTAAATAAATACGAGTGAGATAAAATGATAACAATGGAATTTTCAGAATTAATTCATCAATTAACTATTCAAAGGAAAGAATAGGTCATTTACCCATTTAAATGGTACTTTCAGGCATAAGAAAATAATTCTGGTCTTTTAATCTGGAAACTCAAATTTTGTCCCTACTCAATCATACATATTTTCACATGAAAATTAATTTTGCTATACCTAATGTTGATTTATTGTTGTTTAAATAGAAGAGCCTTTTAGTTCTAACATTGTATATATAAAGTGGTAAAATTACAGGACAGAAAATTTTACATGTATTAAAAAGTGGACTTTAATTATAATGTACTAATATTTTCATTACTTGTGTTGAAAAATACTAATATAAGATGTTAATTATAGGAGAAATTGAATGTGAGGTATACCAAAATACTTTGTACTGTCATTTCAAAAACCATATAAATCAAAAACTATTCTAAATTGTTTAATTAAACATGATAGAGAAGTTAAAAAAGAAAAAGAAAATTAACTCACTTTAAGAAATTACATTTTAAATTTAACTATTAGGTAATAGCCATATTCTAGAACTTTGCCAAGTGTTACATATTTTATTCCATTCAACCAGCATCAAATTCATGAGTCTGTATTAGTTTGGTAGTGTTGCCATAGTAAATACTATAGACTGAGTAGTTTAAAAAAACAGAAATTTTTTTTCTCACATTTCTATAAGTTAGACACCAAGACCAACAGGAATGGTTTCATTCTGAAGATTTTCTCCTTGATTTGGAAATGGCATTCTTCTCCCTTAGTCTTTGCATGGTTTTCCTTTTGTGTGTGTCTGTGTCCTAATCTCTTTTATAAAGAAATTATTGGTGTAAATGTAATTTGGTGCAACCACTATGGGGAACAGTATGGAGGTTCCTTAAAAAACTAAGTGTAGAACTACCATATAATCCAGCAACCTCACTCCCACACATATATACCAAGAAAACTCAAAAAGATATATGTGCACCAATGTTTATCCCAACACTATTTACAATAGCCAAGACATGGAAGCAGCCTAAGCGTACATTGGCACAGGAATGGATAAAGAAGATTCAGTACTTACATACAATGGAATATTAATTGGCCATAAGAAGAACAATATAATAACATTTGCAGCAACGTGAATGGACCTAGAGATTATCCTACTAAGTGAAGTAAGTCAGAGAAAGACAAATATCAGATGAGATCACTAAAATGTGGAATCTAATAAAAAAAAACTTATTCACAAAATGGAAACAGACTCAAAGATTTTAAGCCAAACTTATGGTTACCAAAGAGAAAATGTTGGAGGAAAGGACAAATTGGGAGGTGGAGATTGGCATATACACACTACTATAGATAAAATAGGTAACTAACAAGGACCTACTGCATAGCATAGAGAATCCTAACTCAATACTCCGTGGTGGCCTATATGGAAAAATAATCTATAAGAGAAAAGACACAGATATCTAGATATCTATATCTATATCTAAATATACAGATACGATTTGCTTTGCTTTACACCTGAAACTAACATATTATAAATCAACTATATTCTGATAAAATTTAAATAGGAAAATAAATTATTCATACTGGAGTAGTGCCCATTTAATGACCTCATTTAGCTTTAATTACCTCGTTAAAGACTCTAACCCAGAGAGTTCCCTTTGTAGCTTAGTGGGTTACAAACCAGACTAGCATCCATGAGGATATCAGACATCGCTGTGAGGTGTGGTATAGGTGGCCGATGCAGCTCAGATCCCACGTTGCTGTGGTGCAGGCCGGCAGCGGCAGGTCTAATTTAACCCTAGCCTGGGAACTTCCACATGCCACAGGTGTGGCCCTAAAAAGAAAAAAACAAAAAGCAAAAAACAACCAAAAAAACAAACACTGAAGCATTGTCTTTGAAGTAGATGAAAGGATAACATGTTCAAAGAGAGATTAGTTTTAGAGATGAAACAAATTAATTTATGGAAACATATATACGGGCGTAGAATCTTGTAACCAGGAGATAAGGTGGTCAAGTCTGTAAAAGTTCTCTTTTGATTAATATCTTAATTCTCCTTAGTGAAGTACCAAACACTATCATCAGCTGACAGGGGATAACAAGGTGTCAGAGATTTGAGAGCAAAAAGAGAGTTGTGAAACGGTTATTTTTGTGGAAAGCACATTAGAACATTAGTGCATCAGTACATTAGGACTGTGTACCACCATTGACAGGTACCATTAAGGTTCATTTGAGGTTTGTGTTCATGACTTTAACTTAAGAGCAATCAATGTAGCTATGTGATTTCTCTAGTTCCATTTAACTGACTGAATGCAGAAATTCAGTAGATGGAGTTGGGTTGTTTTGTCCAGACAAGTAGCAGAGTGTTTGCACTGATTTGGGGATTTAAACTAGGAAAAAATGGGGGACGAGGAAATCAAGGGACTATGAAAGGGTGATAAAATTGGAAATAGTTGTGGATTAAGTGATTGCTGAGGATGGATTAAGAGAGAGAAAGTTTCTTGATAAAGAAGGTGGTGATGTGAGAGAGGGATGTTTGGATTTGAGATTATGGAGGGATGGAATTCATTAGAAAATATCAAGTCTAAGGTATGAACATGGCTTATGTGAGATAGAGAACAGTCATTGGAGGAGAAGGGTTCAAAAGGTTGATAAGCAAGCAGTCAGTATGTGAAGATCATCAGGAATTGAGAGAAAAATCATGTTGATGAGAGCACAACTGAACCAGGACCAGGCTGGTAGGTAAACGCCAGTAACAATGAGGTATAATTACTGATAGAAACTTTTGACATGATATGAATGTTTGTGGGTCCAGAGATGGTGTTGTAGACCTAGACCCCAGTGAATATGGTCTCCTTAATCACACTGTGGATGATCTGATGAATGTGGCAATGGGTCCGACTGGACAAGTCTTTGATTATTTTATTGACCATTTTTATTTCCCATGACAAAATACAGAAATATATAATTGGTGTCCCAAGGCCATGAATACCTTCTAAAGGCTTACAAAGCTTAAAAAGTCCTACATTTTGTAATAACTATTACACTGTTCTGGTTCAGACCCCTTTCAGCATCCTAATATCACATAGCTCATAATTAGTAGTGGAGGCTGCTATTCAGAGAATAGTCTAAGTTTTGCTGCTTATCATTGGAGTCCTATACAGAATTCTCACTCATATTCCAGGAAATACAAAAACAAACAAACAAACACATAAACAAAAACCCAAAAAAAAAGCAAAACCCATTTGAGGACAAAAATCTAGACTAAAACAAAGAAGACACTGTGAGAAATGGAGATCTCTGACTACAGATGATGCGTCAAAACAAATGAACAAAACTTGATTTTATACTTCCATTGAAGCAGTCTCACTAGTCCCTACTCAAATCCAAATCTCAACAACATTTGGCTCTTGCTGTGATGAACTACTTCACCCCTAAGCCTTTCTTAAACTCTCTTTTTGCTTTACCTTTCTGGCAAGATAAACTCTCCATTTCCCTTTCCCTTCCCTCCCCATTAACTCCTTCCAGTCTTTCCATTTATCACTAGTTAGAGCTGCATCAAGTTAAATCCCATTGAGCCCAAATATTTGATCTGTAAAATCTGTGAAATTATTCATTACATGAAAATGATGGCATGATTTAATAATGGAAGCAAAGCACCCAACAAAGAGCCTGGCCCATGAAACACACAATTCTATTTTCCTTTCCTTCCTTTGTTTATTTTCCTTTGCAGTCAGTTAGGTGTAAACATCCCCCATGTCTCTGTCACACCTGTCTTTTTCAGAGAACTGAGTTACTTGAACAGCTTAATTATTACATAAATATCAATGATTCTTAAACCTACATTGCCAGTTTTGACCCATAAGCTTTAGCCCCATAATCTCTTATCATTTGTAAGATTTTCACTTTCATACACCAGTCATCTTCATATTAATATTAAAAGTCAAATTAATAACATAATTTCACTCCTTTCAAATCAGTCCTCTTTCTCTTGTAAAGAGCTTATTTTTCTCAGTGGCACTCTCATACCTTACTTAACTCAGGCTGAAGGTCTTAGGTAACTTTCAGTTCTAAAGATGTGATGATTTTAATGAAAAAGAAGAGTGGTAGGATAGTTAACTTACATTTGCAGAAAAGTTAAACTTCCATTTTAATGAACATTGAATGTTCAGGTAAGTCAACGATTGAATGAAAAGTTAAGTATGGAAGGAGTACCTCATTTGAAGTGAAGAGATAACTCTGATACACTGCCTTTTAAAATATATGCTATCTCTTGAAGAACAGGGGGAAAAAGGGTGCCGCAGAGCAAAACAGATACCCTGCTGAAAAGAATATCCAAATTCAGAAATGCCAGGCTATACAGCAGTAAATACTCTGAAAAGACAATTACAGATAATTTAGAGGTATTTTCTAGTTTGTTGTGTAGAGCACACAATAACAGAGGCTTTGTGTGCATTTATAACTGCCTGGAGAATAGACTGGAGTAGAATGGTAATGTGTGTATATTATAACGAGCAATTCTTTTGATAAACCTGGGGAGGAAGATGGAGAATTAGAGAGGCAAATGAGAGGGCTTCTGTGTGCTGGGAATAGCAGATGTACGGTGCCACTATTGCTTCCATTTGGATAATAGGGCTATCTCTGACCGCTGTTATCTACTCTCCGGGCAGCTGGATAACAGGACAAAGGTAAAACCACTCTATTCCTGCATGACAGAAAAGTCTTTCTAAGCGCTTTCTCTAACAGCCATTGAGTCTTTCCAAATTGCAGTGAGAAACATCACTCATCTAGTACAAGCCTACTTGCCATACACAGTAGCTTTGAACAATTCCAATATATTCTCCTGAAACATACAGACATGTGCTCACTTCTTCACAATGCTCTATCATTAAAGGAAAGTCATGGAAGATAAAATGCAGAATAGATGGACCTATAATGTATAATAGCAGGCATCTCTATAATAGCCAAAGTGCTGCATATATTAGAAGTCATTTTCTGTAAGAGCTCACAATGAAAAAGAAGGGAAATTATAACATGAAAATGAAGGTGCAAAGTGGGTGATGCTTTAAAGCCGAGATGTACTGTTACATGTCATTGGTTGACCTCCCCTGTTTCTTTTTTAATGCAGAGTGAAAACTTAAAACATTTAATAAAAGTGACTGAAATGAATTCAAACTTTTTTCTTTTATTTTTCCCCCCTCCAACCTTATTATTTCTTCCTCCACAATGTTTATGGAATACCATATTTGGGAATGAGATAGGGAAATATTAATTCTTGTCCATATACATATTTATATGTATATATACCTTTATGCATAATTTATATACATGCACATCAACATTGCCCATTCATTTTATACACACAGAGATACACACTTTTTTGTGTGATTTTAGGAAAAAGAATGCTACAATGTAAGTTGAGCCTAATTAATACAATTGGACATTAGTTATTTTTTTTAATTAGTGGTAATAATAAGGGAGAAGCCACTACTTACAGGGAAATAAATAGAAAGTACTTTATAAATTTGAAGGTGTGTGAGGCTATTTGGTGTTACATTTTTAGAGAAGGCAATGTGGTCCCAGGGCCAGTTCAGATGGTCATCTAAATGAGGTGACTAGTAAATGTGATGTCATCTGCATTTAGAGGTTCATGAAAAAGCAAGGTTAGAAGGTACCAATAGGACTATAATCAGTAATCTATATATTTTTATTGCTTAAGTATATTATGATCACTTTTGATTTTACCTCTACATAGAAAAAGGTGAGATTATTATGGTTCCAATCTGAAACCACTATATATTTTGAATAACCATCAATAGTATTATTTACATATTATGGTCAACATTCTTCTGAAAATAAATTTTCAAGATTTTAAAGAAATCTTACTTTTATAATTATACTGTGTCTATTTATTGCCTACTGCTGAGACAATCTATTTTATATATCCCCTTTTATTTTTCTCTATCTTATTCTTCCTTTATGAAATAAAAAAGAATAGCCATGAGATCAACTGCTTTGGACATTGATCTTAACTGCATTTGAGAATGTTTACATTTTCCTTAGTCAATCAAATCACTCCATACCACAATTCCAATGAGGAATCATGTTATAAAACCAGACAATGTGAGTTAAGCTTAAAAATTTATTTCGTATCTAAAAAATTGGTGGTGCCTTCAAAAAACAACTTTTTAAATACTACACAAGCTCTTACATTAAGAGCAGGTCAGTATTTGAAAATATATATTCTTTCTGAATTTGGAAACTTACCTTCCACTTTTGTTGTTTAAACTCTGGCAAAATATTAAGAAGCCTCTGTTATTAGAGAAGACTCATGTTGTGGACCCCACTTCATCAATGAATGACTTAATTACAGTTTACTAAGAAAAAAAAATCAATCATTCCTAATATATATATAGTGGATCAGTGTCTAGTTTATAGAGTGTAGGTGATGAACTCAGAGGGTGGTTAAAAGTGAAAACAAGGGTCCATTAGTTTAGCTACAGAGAATCTGTATTCTTTAACAATTACCAAGTTTTTAACATCTTCACCCTAAAATTAACTAGCCAATTTCCAAACCTGTCACCATAAGTAATACTTATGATTCAGATTGCCTCTACCTTCTTCCACTTATGGCAAATCTACTCACTAGCATGCCCATGATATTTAAAAATTCCATCCCTGTAAAAACTGAATAGTGATCATGATCTTTCGACACAAAGACCACTAGGAGTTCTGACTAGCACTCAGTCATTCATCGTTTCTTAATCACTTACTATTTTCTGGGGACTGAGCTGACAGGACTCCAATTCTAAAATAGCAGATTTATTCTAATCTCAACTTTATAATGTAGAGGGCTAATTACTTGAAGAGATACTCACAAAGAGCTATAGACACAATTTTAAAACCACCCTGGATTTCTCAGGCATAACTTCTTTCAAGAAGGGACAGCAACAGATGTTAGCAGGGTATGATTAGCCAGGCTGGAAGAGAAGTTGGGAAATGGATATTTCAAGTGGAGGAAACAGTTTTGTGTACATGCATGTATACACATATTTTTTCCTTTTGTACCAGGAAAACATAGATGACTGGATCAAAGTAAAGGCTGTTGAATACCACAAAGCAACTTAGCAGCGGATCACATGTGTCAGTTTCCTCGTGGGCAACACAGTGAGGGTCAGATGTTCACCTGTGTGTGCAGAAAGAAACCTAAAAATTATGAAACCCAGTGTATAAGTGATAGTTCATATATCTGCCCCTTCTTTCCAGAGAGAGAGAGCAAGAATTAGAGACTTATTCTGGAATATAAACAAATCTTTTCCTGTTAGGGGGAAGAAGGGTCTCTGGAATGTGAGCAAATGGCACTGAGGAAGATAAGTCTCTAAATCTCTTGGAGCAATATATTATATCTAGCTTCTAAGGCATGGCTGCCATTCAGTAATCCTTTAACCTTGTTTTGCAGTGCTCTGCTTAGAAATCCTGGACTGTGTAGAAATGTGAAAATATTTGTGGAGAACTGTCCTCTCAACAGTTTTGCCACATGGTGAAAGACATGGAAGCTTGACATGGTGTTTATATTTAAGGAAGAGAATAGATTTAAATACTGACACAAATGATCCACAAGGTTTTTATTCCACTGTGAAATAATATTTGAAAGGAGAAAAGGAAGTTTATTTGACTTCAAATTAGAGAACATTTTTATTAATGTCATGATATTTTCTTATCTTTTCAAGTGAGTCAGTTACTCTATATAATACATAAACACTATCAGCCCAAATGATGCCTTCATCTTTGTGTACCTAACAAGTTAATTTTAAATTTACTTTTTATTTAATGACAGCAATTCTCATAAGACAATTGAAAAAAACATGATGTCATTTAATAAGTGAAAAGTTGAGAAAGGGAGAAATTCAGCCTGTGAACACTGGCTGCGGTAGTTCTTTACTATTAAATTGATAGGAATTGTATTCATAAAGCTGTCATGGTAAATGCAGGTATAAACTGTTAGCCTGGACTCCTTGATGTTCTTAGATCTGGCTTTCTTAGAAGATAAGGCTAAGATGTTAGCTATGTTACCAGAAGTATTTCCTTGACCCAGGCTGTGTGTTAAGAAAGGAGTGATGTTAGAGGTAGGAAGCAGGGTAGAATTATGATACTGAAAACCAGCAGACATAAAAGAGATTCTGACCTGAGGCATTATAACAGATAAGGTTATACAGAGGAAGCCATATCTCTGGGCAACAAGGTAAAGAGCAAAAGTTTAATCTTTACATCTGCTTTTTTTTTTTTTTTTCAACCCATTCTCAATTTTCTTTTCCTGAATCCATGCACTATTTCTGTTTCTTTTTATACTAAGATGCAGCAATGCTTGGGTAAAAAAGAGCATAGACCTTGCCTTTGTACTTAGATTTCCTATCTATGTGACATCAGTGGGAGTATTGATCACGTCTTCTAAAGTTGATATGAGAAGCAAACAGGATAACAAATATGTAACCAATATGCTGAATGAACACAACTCATGTGGTACATTATAAAGAACCACATTTTAATCTATAACCCTAAAATTGTTCACAGGGGTCCAGTCCGTCTGTTTCCCTAAATGAAAAGTTGAAAAAGGCCCACAATTTTGCTGTTTTCTTTAAATCAGTGGTTCTTATTGCTGGCTTTAAAGTAGAATCATCAGAGCAATTAAGTCAGTTTCTAGGTAAAGGGACCGAATATATGTGGATCTTAAAAACTCCCAAGTTGCTAAGATTGAGAACCATTGTTTTTACATAATAAATCATCTACCTATCACTTTCATTCACAAAATATAATTTTGATTCTGATATGAGAATGCACAGTCCAATATATTACTCAATATTCTGAACTGGATTTAAAGTTAAATCTTCTCTCCTCTTCTCATTTGATCTGGATATAAATGAGTAACTGAGTAGGGAAAGGGTTGTTATTTCTTTTATATCCACCTCCTTCCCCACTCCCAAGGTATTCTTCCCGACTCCTCCAGGAGTAGAGGGGAAGATAGGTGGTAGGGAAGCAACATTCTGCATAGACTGACATCATGGTATGGCCCTAGCTTGTTGTATCATGTTAGAGGCTTGGCAGGTATTCAAAGCTGGATCGTCTCTGTCAGTTATGTCATGATTGGTCAGAACAGATACATTTCTGGTCACTTGCTAATTTGTAATTTCCTTTCTTCTAGCCTCTATCAGTTAAGAGTTAACTGCTTTCTAGCCAAAGCCCTTTAGGCAGATTTTATAATGATGCCACACAGTTTCTAACTTATTCCTGGTTCTCACATATTTTCTGTGATATACTCAAACATTGTTTGCTCTGATAAGCCCCACTGGCCAGGCCCATCCTCAGTTCAGCCATTTTTTTTTTTTGAACTGGTCCATTAACATGGAGCCAGTTTCTCTCTGACTTTGAATTATCTAGGCAGGAATCAAATACCAGGTTACCCTTTATCCAAGTATTAAGGGGAAAATGTCAGGCTGAAACTCCTCTCACAGGTTTGAGGTGAGATCTAGGTAAACTCTACCCTTTCCCCTTGGGGATATGTATTACTGGGAACCAGAGCACATAAATTCCAAAAATCTGATTCACAAATCCTCCTCTTAATTATCGCTTCCTCACATTTACATAGTCTCAATGTGGATAAGGGTTTAAGAGTTAATCTTGTGCATTTTTTTTTTAAGGACATGTTTTTTGAGCACTAATTATTTTTTTAATATTCTTACTTTAGTATGGTATTATATTATAGAAACTAACCTGTAGATTTCTAGAATTCCTACCAAAATTTTCATTTAAACTCCTATAATGTATGGAAATTTATTAACAAATAATGTCATCAACAAATTTTAATTATTGACAATAATCATACTTAATATTATATTTTATCAACTTAGATACTGAAAATATTTGCATCATGAGTACGACTATCTTGTAAAATCATGGTGCTAGTGCCATCATAGGAAATAATATAGAAATGAATAAGCTTTATCATCAGAGGTTTATAAAATTCACCCAAAGATTAAAGGGTTAATATTCTGACACACCAGGCTTAGCTCTTTGGGAATCTCTTTTTGTTATTGAGTATTCCCTCCAAATATCACTGCTACCATGACATCCCTGCCTTGCCAACATAAGAGTAACCTGCCATTTTCATAGGCATTTTATAGACATTTTTATAAAATATGTAAAAATCTTTCTAAGATGTGAAGGTAAATGGAAATAAAATATCCACATGAGTTTTTACCGTGAAAAAGAAAAATTAGGGTATGTACAGGTATTTCTCTGAAGCATGGATGGAGGAAGCCTTCCAGGATTTATGTAAATTTGCCTAACCAGCTGCCTCCTTTTCCTAACTAGTTGATCCAAAAGTAAATTAATGTTATGTAAAGAAAGAGTAAAGGAAATAAGAATCCATTACTGTATACTTTGATATGACCATAATATTCCATATTAATCACTTATGGACTTGTACCAAGCGCAATTTGCTTTCATAATTAACTTTTTTTGTCCTTTCATAGTCTTTTTTCAAAGAAAAAATTTTTTTCTTTGGACTATTTTCCAGTTTATATTTTAAAAAGACAAAAAGGATGTTAGAAGATGAACACATAACAACAAGGTTGATATCAATACATTGTTAACATTCATGAAATTGTATTTGCCAGTTTATTAGTGGGAGGTCAAAATGGGTTGGACTAGATGGCAGAAAACAGAGAGAGCAATGGAGAATAATTAGCACAGGCACAGATTAGACTAAAAATTAATGACGCTAAAAGTGGTCACCATACAACCACTCTTACTCCATTTTGGAGGCATTTTGTTGGTTTGTAGCACTTGTTTATAGCGTCAGATCAAGGAGAATAAAGTAAGAAAGTAGAAATCATGTCTATAAAATAGTAACAAATACATAGGTTTTATTATTTTTTTTTTAGGGCCACATGTGTGGCGTATGGAAGTTCCCAGGCTAAGGGTTGAATTGGAGCTGCAGCTACCGGCCTATGCCACAGCCACAGCTATGCAGGATCCAAGCCACATCTGTGACCTACACAACAGCTCAGGGCAACACCAGATCCTTTAACCCACTGGGAAAGGCCAGGGTTCAAACTTCATCCTCATGGATACTAGTCAGGTTCCTTACCCCTGAGGCACAAGGGGAATTCCTTAGATTTGATATTTACATAATTTATTGAAGAGTGTCCTCTTTTTTCTCTCCTGGATTACAAGAGAAGTCACATAGCTATTATATAACATTTTTACAACTTATTTCTTCTTAACCCCTCCACCCTCAAATAAGGGTCCTTTACAAATTACTAACAGCCAGCATATTTCTATTTTCACTGCTCTTGAAAGCAGTGATACTTTGCACATGTTAATAAGTACAGTGAATTAATAAGCACATGCCATTGTGTCATATTAACTATTCATATTGTCACTTTATAATTTTCTATTGTCAATATTTCAAGAGTTTCTCATTTAATTTGTTGGTTTTCCTTTGGTGGATTTTTGCTGTCAAGGGTATTATGAGACAATGTGAATGGTTATTTAATTCATCACTAGGAATGTTTTGTATGTATAATTGACTATTGAAGTTTCACTGAAATAATAAGTAAACTCAGATACTTCCCTCCCCCCTACTTCCTCTTAGATGAACAGGAAAAGAAGATCTAGAAGCTAAGTATCCTTTCAAGTTTGTATCAGCATCATTTTAATCATGGATTTTTTTCTGCTATAGTGTTATTCTCTCATTATTTTTCAAGATGAAGATCAACAATCAATAACCACCCAATGCACAGTGTATGGAGTGAGGCTTCCTATATGCACCCAACTTTCTATCTGGGCATGTCTTTCTGATGTCCAAGTAGAAACAGGCTAACCAGTGTAGAACTCTCAGTCTCAGGACCCAAAACTCACTGTGTGCTCCTTTCACCTGAGAGCTTTGCCCATCTAGGGGAAGGCATTTTCTTCCATTAAATATATAAACCTACATTTGTAAGGTCATCACAACAAATGTAGAAAA
This sequence comes from Sus scrofa, assembly GCF_054392235.1. Classification (NCBI taxonomy): domain Eukaryota; kingdom Metazoa; phylum Chordata; class Mammalia; order Artiodactyla; family Suidae; genus Sus; species Sus scrofa. Next base: position 79,851,343 of record NC_139389.1, read on the forward strand.
ATCTTTTGACAAAATCCAACACCTATTGGACAGAGCGGTCTCCTGAAAGTGGACAGAGAGGGAAGAGGGAAGATACCTCAACATAATAAAGGCCATATATGGCAAACCCATTGGGAATGTCATATTCATACTTGATGATAAAAAGCTGAAAGCATTTATGATAAGATCAGAAGCAAGACAAGGATGTACACTCCTACCATTTTATTCGACATAGTTTTGGAAGTCCTAGCCAAGGAAATACTGACAAAAATAAAGCAAAAAAAAAAAAAAAAAATTGAAAATGAGGAGTTTCTGTTGTGGCTCAGTGGAAATGAATCTGACCAGTATCCATGAAGATTTTGATCCTTGGCCTCACTCTGTGGGTTGGGGATCTGACACTTCCATGAGCTGTGGTGTAGGTTGCAGATGCAGCTCAGATCCTGCATTGCTGTGGCTGTGGTATAGGCTTGCAACTGTAGCTCCAATTTGACCCCTAGTCTGGGAACTTCCATATGCCATGGGTATAGCCCTAAAAAAATATATAAAAAAGGAATAAAAAATTGAAAATTAGGAAGTAAAACTGTTATTGTTTGCAGATGACATGATACTATACATAGAAAATCCTAAACTGTTAGATGAACTATTAGATCATTGAACAATTAGAGTTCATCAATGAATCCGGTTAAATTCCAGTATACCAAAATTAATAAACAGAAATCTCTTTCATCCTTAATACTAACAATGAATGATCAGAAAGATAAATTAAGAAAACAAAGATTTACCACTATATCATAAAGAATAAATTACCTAGGAATAAGCATACCTAAAGAGACAAAAGACCTGTACTTTGAAAACTATAATATGCCAAGGAAAGAAACCAAAGATTACACAAACAGATGGAAATATATAATAGGATCTTGGATTGGAAGAATCAATATTACCAAAATGACTAAACTACACAGGCAGTTTAGAGATTCAGTACAATCCCTATCAAATTACCAATGGCATTTTCCACAGAACTAACACAAAAAACTTTAAAATTTATGTGGAAACATGGAGTTATCTTCATGGCTCAGTGAATCCATGAGGATGTGGGTTTGATCTCTGGCCTTTCTCAGTGGGTTAAGGATCTGATGTTGCCATGAGCTGTGATGAAGGTCACAGATGCATCTTGGATCCCACATTGCTGTGGCTTTGGCATAGACTGGCAGCTGTAGCTCTGATTTGATCCCTAGCCTGGGAACTTGCATATGTCATAGGCATGGCTCTAAAAGGCAAAAACAAAACAAAACAAAAATTTGTATGGAAACAAAAAAAACCTTGGATAGCCAAAGCAATACTGGTAAAGAACAACAGAGAGCTGGTGGAATCAGGCTCCCTGACTTCAGACCACAATACAAAGATACAATAATCAAAATAGTAGAATGCTGGCACAAAACACAAATATATATCAATGGAACAGGACAGAAAGCCCAGAAATAAACCCACACACCTATGATCAATTAAACTATGACAAAAGAGACAAGAATATACCTGGAGAAAAGAGAGTTACTTCAATACATGGCGCTGGGAAAACTGGATGATACTAAACATCCCCTTACACCATTCACAAAAACAAACTAAAACGGATTAAAGACATAAATATAAGACTGGATTCTATAAAACTCTAAGAAATATATAGGCAGAACATTCCTGGACATAAATCGCAGCAATAGCTTTTTGAGTCCACCTTCCAGAATAATGAAAATTAAAACAAAAATTTAATAAATGGGATCTAATTTGAGTTCCAGTCAGGCACAGTGGAAACAAATCTGACTAGGAACCATAAGGTTTCAGGTTCCATCCCTGGCCTTGCTCAGTGGGTTAAGGATTCTGTGCATTGCCGTGAGCTATGGTATAGGTCACAGAAGTGGCCTGGATCTGGCATTGCTGTGGCTGTGGCTGTGGCTGAAAGCTATAGCTCCAATTACACCCCTAGCCTGGGAACTTCCATATGTTGCAGGTATGGCCCTAAAAATCAAAAAAAGAAAAAAAAAGAAAAGGATATAATTAAACATAAAAGCTTTTGCACAAAAAAAGAAATAGACAAATGTGGATTGGGAGAAAATCTTTGCAAACAAAGTGACTGACAAGGGATTAATTTCCAAAATGTAAAAACATCTCATGCAGCTTTATATCAAAAAAACAAACAACCCAATCAAAAATTATCAGAAGATCTAAATAAACAATTCCCCAAAGAAGATGGACAGATGACCAAAATTCACATGAAAAGATGGTCAACATCACTAAATATTAGAGAAATAGAAATCCAAACTAAAATGAGGTATCACCTCTCACCAGGCAGAAGGGCCATCATCAAAAAGTCTACAAACAATAAATGCTAGAAACAACACTGAGAAAAGGGAAACAACTATTGGTGGGAATGTAAACTGGTGTAACCACTATGGAGAACAGTATGAAGTTTCCTTAACAAACTAAATATAGAACTAAAATGTGATCCAGCAATCCCACTCCTGGGAGAAAATCATAACTGAAAAAGATACATCACCCCCATGTTCACTGCAGCACTATTTACAATAGCCCAGACATGGAAACAAACTCAATGTTCATCAAGAGGAGAGGTCTTGCAAGATGGTGGAAGAGTAAGAGGACATGCTCACCCTCTCCCACAAATGCATTAAAAAAATACATCTACATGCAAAATGATTCACACAGAACATCAAATGAATGCTTGCAGAAGAACTTAAACCTCCAAAAAGGGCAGGACACTCTTGACAGAACTGTGTAAAACAAAAGAAAAAGATATACATAGAGAGAACAGGAGTCAGGATGGGTCTAACACTCCTATGAGGGAGTTGTGAAGGGGAAAGGGAACCTACACCCTGGGAAGCCACCTAACCAACGGAAAGATCTGCCGAGTTGGAGGGAACTCCAAGAAGCCGAGAAAAGCACAGCAGCAGGGCTGAGATCCAAAAAGCAGAGTGAGAGATGCACAGACCATCTGAACAACTGGCACAGACACCAAAGAATGAGATGCTCAGTGAGGGCTGGGTGCTGAGACTTAGGCTCCGGAGGTCAGCCCTGGGGAGTGGGCTGGGGTTGGTGGTGTGGAGACAACCTAGGGGACTAGGGAGCAATGTGGTGCTGGTGGGGGAAGTGGTACACTAAGGGCCTGGACCCACAGGAGAGTCAAGGTGCCACTGTTGAGAAAGGGAGAGGAGAGGCAGGCCCCCATAGAAAAATCCTTGGGCTCCAGTGTGCATGCTTGCCCAACGGATGGCAGAGAGCTGAGCACTCCTTCCCAGCACCTGAGCCCCACCCACTCAGATCTAGCCCTGACAGCACCCTCATGAGCTCCTGGCACCCTCACCCAGCCTGCGTGGATCCAGCCCACCTTCCCACACTCCTGGGCCCAGGCCCTGCCATCACAGAGCCAGGCCTGCCAGACCACCCTGGACCATGCTAAACTACATTTTGGCTTCCCCAAATTCACAGAAAAAGAAAAACACGAGCAAGATGAAGAAGCTCAGAAACCATTCCCAGTTAAAGCAACAGGAAAATTCACCTAAAGCAGTCAACAGTGAAACAGACCTCTGCAGTCTGACAGGCTCTGAGTTCAAAAGGGAGATAGGGAAAATACTGAAGGAATTAAGAGAAAATGTGAACCATAATGCAGATTCCCTCAGAAAGGAGCTAGAAAATATAAGAAGGAGCCAAGATAAACTCAAAAATTCATTTGCAGAGATACACACCGAGCTAAAGGCAATCAAGACCAGAAGGAATAATGCAGAGGAACGAATTAGTGATGTGGAAGATAAGATAATGGAAATCACCCAAACAGGACAGCAGACACAAAACCAAAAGAAAAAACATGAAAGCCATATAAGAGACCTATGGGATGATACAAAGTGGGCCAATCTCCACAGAATAGGAATTCCAGAAGGAGAAGAGAAAGAAAAGGGGATTGAAAATATAGTTGAAGAAATTATGGCTGAAAACTTTCCAAATCTAAAGGATACTGATATCAAGATACAGGAAGCACAGAGGGCCCCAAACAAGTTGAACTGAAACAATCCCACACCAAGATTATATTATAATAAAAATAGCTAAAGTTAAAGTTAAAGAGAGGACTCTAAAGGCATCAAGAGAAAGGCAAAATGTCAGTTATAAGGGAACACCAATAAGGCTATCAGCTGATTTCCCTGCAGAAACACTACAGCCCAGAAGGGACTGGCAAGATATATTTAAAGCACTGAAAGGAAAAAATCTGCAACCTGGAAGACTCTATCCAGCAAGAATATCATGTAAAATAGAAGGGGAAATAAAGAATTTCTCCAACAAACAAAAGCTGAAAGAACACAGCAATATGAAACCCATTCTAAAAGAAATATTGAAAGGACTTCTCTAAATTAAAAAAAAAAGAAAAAGGAAGAACTAGGATGGAGGAAACCACAATTGGAAAGCAGTTACTTAAGTAAGCCAGCATACAGATGTAATCATGAAGATGTTAAAAAAAAAAAGATGACAAAATCATACAATGTGTGAAAGAAAAATAAGAAAATATAGATTATTTTTTTATTTTAATGATGTGTTTGAGCTTATATGACTATCAGGCTAAAGCAAGCAGATATAGGAAGGGGTTAACATACTTAAAAAACAGGGCAACCAGAAATCAAAACTGAACACTACTTCACAAAAAATGAAAAGAAATATACTCAAGCCTAAAATAAATGGAAACCATCCAACCAAAAAAAGAAGAAAAGATGAACATAGTCAACTGGAAAACAAGGCTTAAAATGGCAATAAATAAATATCTATCAGTAATCACCTTAAATATCAATGGACTGAATGCTCCAATCAAAAGACACAGAGTGGCTGATTGGATAAAAAAGCAAAACCTTCAATCTACTGCCTGCAAGAAACACACCTTAGGGTAAAGGATACATATTCACTGAATGTGAGGGGATGGGAAAAGATATTTCATGTCAATGGACAAGACAGGAAAGCAGGAGTAGCAATACTTGTATCAGACAAAATAGACTTTAAAATGAAGGCCCTAAAGAAAGACAAAGAAGGACACTATTTAATGATTAAAGGATCCATTCAAGAAGAGGATACTACAATCATCAATATATATGTCCCTAATATAGGAGCACCCAGATACCTACAACAAATACTAACAGACATAACAGGAGAAATCGATTGGAAAACAATCAGAGTAGGAGACTTTAACACCCCACTCACATCAATGGACAGATCCTCTAGACAGAAAATCAATAAAGCAACAGAGAGCCTAAAGGAAACAATAGAAAAATTAGACTTAATTGACATTATCAGGAAATTACATACCAAAAAATCAGAATACACATTCTTCTCAAGGGCACATGGGACATTCTCAAGAATTGATCACATAGTAGGGCAAAACGCTAACCTCAACAAATTTAAGAGTATAGAAATTATTTCAAGTACATTCTCTGACCACGATGGCATGAAACTAGAAATCAACCACAGGAAAAGCTATGAGAAAAAAACCTACTACATGGAGATGAACTAACATACTACTAAAAAAAACAATGGGTCAATGAGGAAATCAAGAAGGAAATTAAAACATACCTCAAGACAAATGATAATGAAGACAAACCACTCAAAATCTATGGGATGCCACAAAAGCACTGCTCAGAGAGAAGTGTGTAGCAATACGGGCCTTCCTCAAAAAAGAAGAAAAATTTCAAATGGACAACTTAACCCACCACCTAAATGAATTAGAAAAAGAAAAACAAGAAAGCCCCTAACATCAGCAGAAGGAAGGAAATCATAAAGATCAGAGAGGAAATCAATAAAATAGATATTCAAAAAACAATATAAAAAATCAATCCAACCAAGAGCTGGTTCTTTGGAAAGGTAAACAAAATTGACAAACCTCTGGCTAGACTCAGCAAGAAGATGAGAGAAAAACCCAAATAAACAAAATAAGAAATGAAAAAGGTGAAATCATAACAGATACTACAGAAATAAAAAAACATAAGAGAATACCATGAACAATTATGTGCCAACAAATTTGACAACCTAGAAGAAATGGACAACTTTCTAGAGACTTAGAGCCTACCAAAACTGAATCAAGAGAAACAGATCAACTGAAAATACTGACACTAGAAATGAAATTGAATATGTCATAAAAACTTTCCCTACAAATAAAAGTCCAGGACCAGATGGCTTCACAGGCAAATTCTATCAAACAACCAAAGAGAAACTTATAGCCATCCTCCTTAAACATTTTAAAAAGGTTGAAGAAGAAGGAACACTTCCAAAGAAATTCTATGCTGCCACTATCACCCTAATTCCAAAATCAAAGACACCACCAAAAAAGAAAACTATAGGTCAATACCCTTGAAGAATATAGACACAAAAATTCTCAACAAAATTTTAGCTAACAAAATACACAACACATCAAAAAGATCGTACACCATGACCAAATGGGATTCATCCCAGGTGCACAAGGATGGTTCAACATATGCAAATCAATCAATGTCATACACCACATTAACAAAAGAAAAGTCAAAACTGATATGATGATCTCAGTAAATATAGAAAAAGCAGTTGACAAAGTCCAACATCCATTCATGATCAAGACACTAGCCAAAGTGTGTACAGAGGGAACATTCCCGAACATATTCAAAGCCATTTAGGACAAACCCACAGCAAATATAATACTCAGTGGAGAAAAGCTGAAAACCTTCCCACTAAAATTGGGAACAAGACAGGGGTGCCCACTCTCACCACTGCTATGCAACATAGTATTGGAAGTCCTAGCCACAGCAATCAAACAAAAGAAATTAAAGGCATCCATATAGGAAGAGAAGAGGTAAAACTGTCACTGTATGCAGATGACATGATACTATACATAGAAAACCCTAAGGACTCAACCCCAAAACTGCTTGAACTGATCAACAAATTCAGCAAAATAGCAGGATATAAGATTAACATTCAGAAATCAGTCACATTTTTGTATACTAACAATGAAATTTTAGAAAAGGAACACAAAAATATAACACCTTTTAAAATTGCACCCCAAAAAATCAAATACCTCGGAATATACCTGACCAAGGAGGTAAAAGATCTACATATGCTGAGAACTATAAAACGTTAATCAAGGAAATTAAAGAAGATGTAAAGAAATGGAAAGATATTCCATGCTCCTGGGTTGGAAAAATTAATATTGTAAAAATGGGCATACTACCCAAAGCAATCTACAGATTCAATGCAATCCCTGATCAAATTACCCATGACATTTTTCACAGAACTGGAGCAAACAATCCAAAAATTTATATGGAACCACAAAAGACCCAGAATTGCCAGAGCAATCCTGAGAAACAAAAACCAAGCAGGAGGCATAACTCTCCCAGACTTCAGGCAATATTACAAAGCCACAGTCATCAAGACAGTGTGGTACTGGTATCAAAACAGACAGACATACCAATGGAACAGAATAGAGAACCCAGAAATAAATCCTCACACCTATGGTTAATTAATCTTTGACAAAGGAGGCAAGAACATAAAATGGGGAAAAAAAGATAGTCTTTTCAGTAAGTATTGCTGGGAAACCTGGACAGCTGCATGCAAATCAATGAAACTAGAACACACCCTCACGACATGCACAAAAATTAACTCAAGATGGCTGAAAGACCTAAATATAAGACAAGAGACCATCAAACTCCTGAATGAAATGAGTACTATATAAAATAAACCCAAGGAGGAACACCGAGACACATAATAATCAAACTGACCAAAATTAAAGACAAAGAGAAAATCTTGAAAGCAGCTAGGGAAAAGAAACAAAGAACATACAAGGGAACCCCAATAAGGTTATCGACAGATTTTTTAGCAGAAACTCTGCAGGCCAGAAGAGAGTGGCATGATATACTTAATGTGATGAAAGGAAAAAACCTCCAATCAAGAATACTCTACCCAGCAAGGCTCTCCTTCAGATTTGAAGGAGAAATAAAAACCTTCTCAGATAAGCAAAAGCTGAGAGAATTCAGCAACACTAAACCAGCCTTACAACATATACTAAAGGAACTTCTCTAGGCAGGAAAGAAAAGATCAGCAACAGGAAATAAAAATTCCACAAATGACAAGGCTCACCAGTAAAGGTATATATACAGTAAAGATACGAAATCATCCATGCACAATTATACCATCAAAATCAGAAATCATGAGAAGAGGTGGGCACAAGTGCGGGACACTGGAGATGAACTTGCAATTAAAAGAACAACAACTGAAAACAATCTCATATACATATAGACTCTTACATCAAAACTTCAGAATAACTTGCAAACCAAAAATCTACAATTGATACACAAACAAGGAATCTCTGGAGAAGAACTATATCTCATAGTAAATAAGTGCATAATCCACCATGAAGGGGGTCATTTGACATCATTCTTGGAATGCTGAAGTCTTCTTACATCTGATTCTGATTTCCTCTCCATCAAAGAACTTATGATAATTATAATTAAATAATGCCACTGTACAATTAAATAATACAGTTCTACAATTGTATTAATAACCATTTCTCTCCATGGTACAATGTAAAGTCTACAATGTTTTGTTTATCACCTCACCTAGAATGGTGTAATGCCTTTATTGAAGAATCAGTGAGATGGAACAAATTGTGAGGACATATTTATATAGTCATACTGCTTTTTAACCAACTTATGCATTTTATATTTTACGTATTTTCAGAGGGTGTATTATTTTTGTTATGCTTACCAGTTAAGTTATTCTTTTTACTATGCTATATAAAATATTTAATGGTATATAAGGCTTTCTTCTTTATAAATTTTAGTTGCATAATATACACAATTTTAATATAATGCTAATTTTTAAAGAAAAATTGAAATGTAATAGATAAAACTAAGTAGTAAAGATGAAAGCCATAAAATTGGGACAAAGTATAGAATAAATTTCCTATTTGTCTCAGCATATTTTCCATTCCACTTCTCCAGTGGGAGTCGCTTAATCTGTTTCTTAAGATCCACGTTATAATAATCTGTGTGAATGTAATTGTGTGTAAATGTATGTATTTTATTCTATAAAAAAATAAATAAATAAATAATTTTAAAAAAACAAACAAACAACTCCTGGAAGAGAACACAGGCAAAACATTCTCTGACATCCACCTTATGAATGTTTTCACAGGTCAGTCTCCCAAAGCAATAGAATTAAGAATGAAAATAAACTGATGGGACCTAATCAAACCGACAAGCTGTTGCACAGCAAAGGACAAAAAGTAAACAAAAAGATGACTTACAGAATGGGAGACGATAGTTTCAAATGATGCAAATGACAAGGGCCTAATCTCTAAAATATACAAACTCATACAACTCAACAGCAAAAAAGCCAATAACCCAACTGAAAAATGGGCAAAAGACCTGAAGAGACATTTCTCCAAAGAAGATATACAGATGGCTAAAAGCACATGAAAAAATGCTTAACAGCCCTAATTATTAGAGAAATGCAAATCAAAACTACCATGAGATACCACCTCACACCAGTCAGAATGGCCATCATTAATAAGTCCACAAATAATAAGTGTCGGAAGTGGTGTGGAGAAAAGGGAACCCTCCTGCACTGTTGGTGGGAATCTAAGCTTGTAGAACCACTATGGAGAACAGTATGGAGCTATCTTAGAAACCTATACATAGAACTACCATATGACCCGGCAATCCCACTCTTGGGCATGTATCAGGGCAAAACTCTACTTAAAAAAGAAACATGCACCTGCATGTTCACTGCAGCACTATTTATGATAGCCCAGACATGGAAACATCCCAAATGTCCATCAACAGATGATAGGATTAGGAAGATGTGTATATATTTACAATGGAATACTATTCAGCCATAAAAAGAACAAAATAATGCCATTTGCAGCAATGTGGATGGAACTAGAGACTCTTATTCTGAATGAAGTAAATCAGAAAGAGAAAGACAAATACCATAAAATATCACTTATATCTGGAATCTAATATAGGGCACAAAGGAACCTTTCCTCAGAAAAGAAAATCATGGACTTGGAGAATAGACTTATGGTTGCCAAGGGGGAGGAGGAGGGAGTAGGGTGGATTGGAAGCTTGGGGTTAATGGATGCAAACTATTGCCTTTGGAAGGGATTAGCAATGAGATCCTGTTGTGTAGCACAGGGAACTATGTCTAGTCATTTATGATGGAGCATGATAATGTGAGAAAATAGAATGTGTACATGTATGTATAACTGCGTCACCATGCTGTACTGTATAAAAAAATTGCATTGGTGAAATAATTAAAAAATTAAATTAAATTAAAAGAAAATTGTTCATCAACAGATGAATGGATTAAGAAGTGGTACATTAGACAAAAAAAAAAAAAAAAAAAAAAAGGAGTTCCCGTTGTGGTGCAGTGGTTAACGAATCTGACTAGGAAACATGAGGTTGCGGGCAGTGAGCTGTGGTGTAGGTTGCAGACGCGGCTCGGATCCCGCGTTGCTGTGGCTCTGGAGTAGGCCAGTGGCTACAGCTCCGATTCGACCCCTAGCCTGGGAACCTCCATATGCCGCAGGAGCGGCCCAAAGAAATAGCAAAAAGACAAAAAAAAAAAAAAAAAAGAAGAAGTGGTACATATATATATAATGGAATACTACTAAGCCATAAAAAATGAAATGATGTCATTTTACAGTAACATGGATGGACATAAGATTATTATACTAAGTGAAGTAAGTCAAATACAAATATCATATGAGGTTATTAATATGTGGAATCTAATAAAAATGATACAAAAGAATGTACTCACATAATAGAAACTCAAATATTTTGAAAAAAACTTATGGTTACCAAAGGGGAAACATATGTGGGGAAAGTTTGGAGTAGCATATACACAGTACTATATACACAATCAATAAGTAACAAGGATCTACTGTATAGCACAGGGAAATCTACTCAATACTCTGTTATGCCCTGTTATGTTCTCCTATATGAGAAGAGAATATAAAAAAGAAAGGATACCTGAAGCTAACACACATTATAAGTCAACTATACTCCAATAATTTTTTTTTAAAGTAGCCATGTTGAGGAAAGATCTTGTTCAGTTTCTCCAACTATCTTTGAAAAGAGTAGAGGAAGTCCTATTCTGTAAATTCCTTTAACACCACTGCTTCACAGACATATATTAAATTTAATAATGTAAAAAATTTCAAATGTCTATTAAATATTCATTATTACAGAATTAATTGACATATGGATAGTTGAAAAAATTCTATCACTTATCTTTTGGATAGGTTAAACCTAAACAGAACCATATGAATACGAATTTTGTTATATCTAAAATGAAGATTTAAAAATGCATTTAGTTTTAAATATTTAAACAATGTGGATGTTTATTACCCATGTAACTGCTAGAAGATTATCAAAAGGAAAAGTTCAAACCCACATTTCAAACATATCATTAAATGTTTTCATTTTCTACAGTATTTCATAATGATAGAAATATTTTTGGAATGCATTTTCTGCATCCACATAATTTTATCTTCTTTGGTGTAAATGTCCCAGATAGATGTCTAATTTTCTATAGGAATAGTCTAATCTTAAAAAAATAAGGATGTGCATATTAAGAAAAGAATAATAATAAATTTATATTAACTTCATATCATAATACATATCTTCACCAGAAATTACGAGAAGGTGTTTGAGGAAGCCCAAATTTTATAAACATAATTTCTCAATTGGAGTCATTCAGATATGCAAGTTTAAATAAACATACATTTAATGGATACCATGTTTCAAGCTAGGCTTGGAGGGTACAGCAATAAACAAAAAAAGTCTAATGTGACAGTTAAAATAAGCCTTTGGTGCTAATAATAGAGAACATAGATAATGGTAGCTTAAATAGAAAAATCTTATTTTCAAATAAATTTGTGAAATACATATTTTTTGTCCTCATTTTATGGATGAGAAACTGAACCTTAGGAAAGGCATTTGCCTCTACATAATAGAAACACCACTCTAAAAGCTTTGGGTGTTGATTTTTTTCAGAAAAGAAGAGGTCGGGAAGGACACAGGGGTGAAGGCCCTTGTTTGAGGAAGTCTTCAAGGATTTAGTCTCCTTTTATCTCTTTTCTCCACTATTCTTAACATTCAGTTTCTTCTTCATAGTTGCTAAACACTGTTCCTCCCTTAGATATAAGACCAACAGTATAGGAGTGAAGAGGAAAATGAGAACTGATAGAAGCAGAGCCTCTGTGAAGAACATAAACACTTTCCGGAAATTTAGCTGACTTCTGCCATTGATCTCATTGATTAAGAATGCATTACAAGGAGTTCCTATCATGGCTCAATGGAAATGAATTGGACTGGTATCCATGAGGACTCATGTTTGATCCCTGGCCCCGCTCAAAGGGTTAAGAATCCTGTGTTGCCATCAGCTGTGGTGTAGCTGCAGACAGGCTCAGATCTGGGTTTGCTGTAGCTGTGCCATAGGCCAGAGGCTGCAGCTCCAATTCAACCCCTTAGCCTGGGAACCTCCATATGTTGGGAAATGCAGTTTTAAGTTGAGTATGATGCTTTAATCAAAATCAGCATTCTATTAGCAAAAAGTGGGGAGTGATATTTAGTAGGCAATAGCAGTATATCCTTTGAGAGATTAAGAAACATACCCCTGGTACAAAACTGTGGAGCTGACAGCAGTCAAACATCAAGAAATGGAGCCAAACTCATTACTACACTGAGCAATCCAATTTTTCCACACCCTCATCAGCATTTGGTGTTATTGTCATATTTTAACCGTTGTGATAGGTTTGTATTGAGGCCTCAACTTGGTTTAAATTTGAATTTTAATAATGGCATATGATGTTGAACATCTTTGTATGTGCTTACTTGCCATCCATAATTCTTCTTCGTTAAAATATCTGTCCATTTTCCAATTAGATTGTTTGGTCATGTAATTTTTAATTTATTTAAAGTCTGCAGGAAAACACAGGGATATACTTGCAGAACCAAATACAAACAATGAAGATTATAAATGCATTTACCATTATCTCCCAATTTTAAATATTTAATGTTTCAGTTTTAGTGATATATTCAATAATTTATGGAGCCTTGAGAATAGTCTTCAGTGCAGAAATCCTCCATACTACCAATTTAATAAGTTCAAACTACCTTGTAAAGCTACAGAGCATTTTTGGTATTCTTTTGATCCCTAGTTCTCTTACTACAGCTTCTGGTTGGCTGGACTTTATTTTTCCTCTCTTGGATTCCTTGATAATTTTTACATTTGGAAATGCTTGTTCGTCCGCTTTTTCCTTTATTGACAGCTTTCCTGGATACAATACACTTGAATCATACTTTCCTTTACAACAGTGACTCATTAACCATTTAGACATTTACCTATTTAGACACTGACCTATTAACTTCAGAGGGTTAATGTGGCTGTGAGGAACTTTCAGATTACCCTAATTTTTCTTTCTCTCTTCCATTTGTTGGCTTGGATACCTGAAGATTTTATACTTTTGAAGTTGATTCACATTAGTAGGACATATCTCAAAGGTGGTCATTCTGATGCAATATTTTCCAGCAATAGTGATGATACCTTCTTATCTGTTATTTTTATTCTATTGAATACCAGTAAAATTATCTGCTATTTTAACCTGGGGTTTATTTTCAGTTTTAAATTGTTGTATTCTCCTCAACAGAAATTTCACGAAACCTTTCCTGAATATCATCTTTTGTACTCCATATTATCTTTTCTTATTTTAAAAATCTTTTTTTTACTATGTTATGCTATTTGCCTCAAAACTTTCTTCATTGTAAGTAATTTGATTTTGAGTTCTATCTGTTTATTTTCTATTTTTCATTCATAGTCTTTTAATTTTTTACTTCTATTTTTACATAGAGTTTGAAATCATCCATGGGCATCCACTCTTTGGTCTCATATTCTTTCATTTAATTTTGAATTATTTAATTGAAAACCTATTTTCATAAAATTCTTTGAGTACTTAAAATTCTTTCTTTTTTTGTGTGTGTGTGTCTTTTTGTCCTTTGTAGGGCCACACCCACAGCACACGGAGGTTTCTCAGGCTAGGGATCTAATCAGAGCTGTAGCCGCAGGCCTATGCCACAGCCACACCAACGCCAGATCCGAGCTGCATCTGCAACCTACACCACAGCTTATGGCGACACTGGATCCTTAAGCCACTGAGCTAGGCCAGGGATCAAACCCACAGCCTCATGCTCCTAGTCGGATTCGTTTCCGCTGTGCCAGGATGGGAATTCCATAGAGTACTAAAATTCTTGAAGATGTTTCTCATTTGAATTGTATTTTCTTCCATAATATATTCACAACAAATTGAAAATTTCACTATTTGCTTGCTCTGTTACTTATTTTTCTCTTTAGTATGTTTGCATAGATGCCATGTCACTTTTCCCTATATTGCTCATGCTTAAAATTAACAGCCTCTTTCCAGATATTCTTTTTATTGACATACTGCATGTAAATTTTCACTGACCTCCTACTTTCTCAATTCTTTATCTTCTCTTAAAGTCTAAAGTTTGAGCAATTGGTACCTGGGCCTTAAAAGCATGAATGTGGTGACGAAGAAGACTCATCTCAGTCAGCTTCGATGGTCACACATACAGTCTCTGCTCTGTCCTTCTCCTGTATGCATATTTTGAGGTGCCTAAGTTCATCTCATTCTCCCTTCACATCTCCTTCTTCAATATGGAACACCCCTGTCTTTAAGACTTTCTAACAATCTTTGTAGTAATCTAGATAACAATCTACATTGGCTTTTCCCATAGTGCCATATTAGTCTGTTCCTCCACTTTCTCATTTCTCTTCTCCCTTTTCATCAGCAACTTCCAACCACACATGAAAATGTAACAGGAGAAATGTTAATAAAAGGTTATTTATAATTTTATATTAAAACTTCAGAAAGTGTTAACACAAAAATGTAAATGACCTGCTGCAGGCATACCAGGCTAATCAGTGTTTAGTGTGAAGCACAGAGATGAGAGCAGTGACTGATGTATAGTTTCCCCTTGCACCTTGCACTCTGGAATTTAGCATTTGCTTTTGATTTATTTTCAAGGCAGGAAGTAGAGATAAGAAGGAGGGTCCAGATTCTTCCAGATGTCTCTAGCCCTCACTCAAGGATCAGGGAGCAGATATAGGATAATATCAATTCCCAAGTATATCTCTTTGCATTAGGTATTCTAGGAGTGGGAACACACACACATACATTTGAATGGGCCAGTGGCCTCTCTGATCCCAACATAAAGCAGGCTAAGGTCAATAATTTATATATCTCCTGACCTCTATAAGTCCCTACTTTGATTTGTGGATGAGGGTGGTATTTTACTTCTTCAAGGATTAGCATCAGTTCAGAGCCAGTATTTAATATAGTCCAAAGACCTAGTTATTTACCTTACCCTGGTAAGAGTTATATGTCCATTTGGGGAAGGCTGGGGGAAGAGTCAATTTTACACCTGTATCTATGTTGAAGATCCCTTCCTGAAAGACATAAGCCTGCCCCTTTGTTTGAATCTATAAATAGTTTAAATTTAGAAACTGGGTTAATGACCATGAATTCCCATTCTGGGACCTGAGTTAGCTGTCTGTCCATCAGATCTAGAAGTTTGCTGCTTATGTGTGTTAAACTAAACCTTAGTAGTCTGCCCTCTATTTTATATCTATGTTCCTCTTGATCAAATAGTCATCGCTATAGATCCTTTCTGCTAAGAGTTTCTCAACCTCAGTACTATTGATATATAAGATCAGATAACTCTTTGGTGTGTGTGTGTGTGTGTGTGTGTGTGTGTGTAGCGTTGTCCTATGCATTGTAACATAGTCAGCAACATCTTTGGGCTCTATTTAGTAGATGCCAGTTGCACTCCCCCCACGACACCACTTCATTGTGATAACCAAAAATGCCTCCAGACATTGCCGAATGTTCCCTGAGACAAAAATCTCCAGCTGAAAACTCATTTTATGTCAAAACACATTCTTTGAGAAGGCTATCTGCCTTGCTTCCGAGAATGAACAGCCACCTACTTGGCCTCGACCATTCTGGGATCACATAATTTCCTCTGGAAACCCAATTAAATTGTAGACTCTTCCACTAACATCTTTTGCCTAGAAGAATTTCACCAGAAAGGATTTCTAGAATGCTGGTACTCTCCTTGCTTTTATATTTCTTTATAACTTGAAGGAAGTTTACTTTGACTAATCTCTAATGGGAGAGTGCAGTTTGGTTAGGAGGTAACTATATAAATAGCAATGGTGAGCAAATGCCCACACTGTAAGCTGCCTATGGAGTGGACCATGTAGCTAGGACTTCTGAGAGAAGACTTAGAGCCTGAGAGCCACCCCTGCCAATAGCCATCAAGAAAATGAGGTTCAGCTCTACAACCAGGAGGCACTGAATTCTGCCAACAACCTGAGGTGTGGAGGAGAACCCTGAGATTTGGATGAGAATGCAGCCCTGCTAACACCTGATTTCAGCCTTTTGAGAACCTTAGCAGAGAACCCAGTTATTCTGTGCCCAGACTTCTAACCTTAAGAAACTGGGAGATAAATTGTTCTTGACTTTTATTTGTAGGGAGTGTTTTTATGACGTATTCATTTCTAGTAATTGGTCTGTTTAGTTGGTCTATTCCTTCTTGATTCAGTTTTGGCAGGCTGTAAGACTCTAGAAAGTGTCCATTTCTTCCAGATTGTCAAATTTGATGGCATATAATTGTCCATAGTATTCTCGCATGGTTTTTTGTATTTCTGCATTATCTGTTCTGATTTCTCCTTTTTCATTTGTTATTTTGTTTATTTGGGTTCTTTCTCTCCTCTTCTTAGTGAGTCTAGCCAGAGGTTTGTCAATTTTGTTTACCTATTTAAAGAACCAGCTCTTGGTTTTATTGATTTTTTTCTATTGTTTTTTGAATCTCTATTTTATGGATGGAGCTAGAGACTCTCATACTGAGTGAAGTAAGTCAGAAAGAGAAAGACAAATACCATATGATGTCACTCCTATCTGGTATCTAATAAACAGTACAAATGAGCCTTTCCACAGAAAAGAAAATCATGGACTTGGAGAATAGACTCGTGGTGGCCCAGGGGGAGGGGGAGGGAGTGGGAGGGTTTGGCAGCTTGGGGTTAATGAATGCAAGCTATTGCTTTTGGAATGGATTAACAATGAGATCCTGCTGTGTAGCACTGAGAATTATGTCTAGATACTTACATGGAAGCATGACAATGGGAGAAAAAATTATGTATACATGTATGTGTAACTGGGTCCCCATGCTGTACAGTGGGAAAAAAAAAAAAAAAACGTGCTGAGGAAATAACAATAAAAAATAAAAATAAATAAATAAAAAAAATAAATGGTTCTTATTTCAAGCCACACACATACACACACACACACGCACCCCCCCACCCCCCACCAAGAATCAGCTTGGACAAACGGTTAAAAATGTAGATCCCTCAGCCATTTTTCAGGAGATTCTGAGTCTTTAGGATTCTTAGGTTTGAGAGAGGTTCAGGAATCTCTATTTTTTAAAATAAACATATTACCCATGATTCTGATGAACCTGGTCAAATAACCATATTTTTTAACAGATACATTATTTATCATTATAATACTCAATTCTTATTTCCTAAAAATAATGCATGTGGTTCACATTTAAATTTAAATTAGAGCCTCTGGAGTTTAGGAACTGGGATTCAAAGAAACATAAAGAAAATGCACATCAGACATAAGAGCAAAGAAACAGCTATCTCTGGTGTCTTACCCTCTGTAATTTACAAGTTGGTACCAATGCTGAACCACATAGGGTATTAATTTTGGCACTGGATTTTCTCTGTTAACACATTTTATCCCTTCCGGTCTCATTTCTGGGTCATCCCTCACTAATCATATTGCATTCCCACTAGACCTCAGGCTCTGAGAGTCTGGAAAACTGCTGGGAAATAGAAAGCGGTGATCCCTGAGTACATACTGTCATCTGGGGACTTTAGGCTGATTTCTGAAGCTGATCATCCAGATCTAATCTACTATTATTACTCCACAACTTTTTTTACTCTCCCTTTTTTGCCATTTCTTTTTTGAGAATCTTTCATACACAGCTACCATTTCTAATTGGCTTATTCTCTCCATGTTTTTCAATTCAGATTTCCTTAAGAGATAAGAATTGATTAGTTTTTATGTTGTTGTAGTTTCTTCCAGAAAACCTCAGTTCATTCTCCTTTCTGTATGATTTCTACCTCTGTAGCAAGAACCCAGGGATAATATAATAATCTCTAGCTAGAGCAAAACATTCACATAGGGGCCATACATTTCATAGTGGACATACATTTCATAGCGGACAGGCATGGACACTCAGAAACCAACAGCATATAAGAGCACTTCAACTAAAAGTCAAATTTACTCATGAAATCAGAGGAAAGGAATATGCAGTAATCCAACACTTTTCCTTATCATTTTTTCCCCAGCTCATTCTTAAGGCCAAAGTCCAATGTCAGAAGAACATTCTGAACTGAATTCAAGCAGAATGACAAATCCTGTTAGCTACTGAGTCAGAAAGCTTCACACAAACTTAAGGTCCAAAAGCAAATGTACTACTGTATGTCAGTATGGAACCAAGCAAGGGCGGGAAGGTAAAAGCAAGTATATGGACAATTATCAGGCATTTTTCTTTTCTACCCATTCAAAATTGGCAGGATTTCAGTTGAATATTAAGGAAGACATCTTTAATTTTCTTCACTAGAGGAAAGCGGATGTAAGCTCACCAACAAAAGAAGTTTGGGCGGGGGGAACCAGAAACAAAGAGAAATAAAATGCCTTTTAATAACATTTTTCCAGATAGGACTAAAATGAAAGATTATTTTATATTATGCAAATAAGAATATGAAACAAAATTATATTTGAAATAATTGAGGATAAACTTTTAGATTAAAATTTTGTTTTACCACATTTAGAAGATTCCCTCTATTTGTGATTAAGTTCTGATTTTCCTAGTCAATGAAATATTTGCACAAGTATATGAGAAATGCATTTATATGAAAGTATTACAAAGCTTCAATGACACCTTGTGGTCCATCTCCCAAAAGGAACAAATCAACATTTTAAATTTCACAGGCATTGTTACTGATAACACTTCTCAGTTCAAAAGGGAAGAGAATTAATGAGTTTGACAAGCTCTTCCTCCATTGATAAGGGACAAGCAGGAGAAAGAGATTAGAAATAAAGTCAGAATATATCAAGTCTCCAAAGAGGAAATATTTTCATCTGTAGATTAGATTATGACACTGATATGGAGCAACTCTACCATATAGGTTTGGCTGAGGGACCAAGGGAATCTTTTGAGTACAGAACCTTTGGGAATAAAATTCAGGAAAGTGGCCATGACAACTATCTTTCCCTTTTGTAATCTGTCCTTTGTTATTGTGTTTAGATTGATAGTATGCTTTCTGCTAGACCAGTGGCCTATGTCAACAGACCAGGGAGATAATACCAAAGTGAGATTTTGAAGACAGGCAAACAAAATGTGCAGCAGATGAAAATGACAAGGCAGTGCTGATAACTGGCATAGCAAAATGAAATCCATTCCCAGTGTCCCTTAACAATAAGTGTAGTATCAAAACACTCTATTCCACAGGCATGTTGGTCAAAGTTGATGAGAAAAATCCAAAGCTCTGATAATCTTTCTGCTAATAATAAATTCATAGGTGAACTTACAGCCCTAAATGAGGTTATCTCCTTTTCTTCATAAAGTCGTATTTTTTAATCATAATTTATAGGAATGTCACTTAAGTGTTTCAGCAAAATAAAGTTCAATTTTATGATATGTGATGCATGTGTTAATGCAAAAGTGCAAGAGTGTTGCATATTAAGAGGAATTTGCTGCACATATTTTTGAGAGCCTTTCGAAGTTTAGACTTTCTGTTACATATGCTCCTCATTTTTAACCAAAATGGAAAACCATTCTACAGTTGTTAGTTGAACACCTACTATGTACAGAATACTGTGCTTGGTGATGTGAAGGTTGTAAAGATAGCCTTATGACATTAATATTTCTAGTACCTATAGGATTATTCATTTGTGTTAAAAAATAAAACCTTTTCAATGCACTTCAATATACCTGCCACACTTGTGTATTTGAAATAGGTTGCTACCATGTAGTTAAGTCACATAGCAACAATTTAAAAAAATTATTTGAATAGACAGGAAAAGAAAAAACTCCAACTTAATAAATTGTACTTATTTTCAACTGAATTTGCAGTTGTGATCCTCCAGTACAAATCTAAATTTTTATTTGCCTATACAGAAGAGAGAATTCGTCCTATTTTTAAACATAATAATTATGACAGAAACTCTTGCTTTTTTGTTTTTGAAAATGTTCCACTGTGGAAAATTTGTTAAAATTTTCCTTAAATATCATATTTTATTAAATGTAAAGTTGTCAAAAATAAATGGTGTGAACTATTATTGGTTGTAAAATGCTTTTTGAAATGAGTTGTGCTCTATTTCTTCTTTCAGAAGGATGACTTCTCCATTTCAGTGTGTACAAAGCCCATTTTCTTCCTAGTCTCCTGTTTTTTCCTTTTGCTATTTCCACTAATATTGCCAACACCAGAGAAAGTTTGTTCTCCACTTTTTGGGTTGCACTGGGGCATTTTGTCCCTTCATATACAATGAACTTTTGTGTTTCATTCTGAATTAGAAAAAAAAAAAAGTGTGGCAACTGAAGCGTAAGAAAACAATCCATAGTTTATTCTCTTTTTCTCCAGCTACATGAACTATTACATATGTACTCAGGCCTCTGATCTAGAGATTTAGAAAACAATTTAATTAGAACTGATATTTTCTAATAAAATGAAATCTAAAATAAAGAGTATTTTTGTGCTGAATTTGTAGCCAAAATCAATAGGAAGAAAAGCTGAAGTAACTTGATATAATACTAAGTATTAAACAAAAGCAACAAGAGCAATAGAAAGGCAGTGTCTAAAATATTACATAAGAAAATCTGAACTTTCTGCTGTGGCACAGTGGGTTAAGAATCCAATTGCAGTAGCTTGGGTCGCTGTGGAGTCTTGGGTTTGATCCCCAGCCCAGTACAGTGGGTAAAAGAATCTGATGTTGTTGTAGCTGTGGCATAGGTTGCAGCTGCAGCTCAGATTCAATTCCTGGCCCCGGAACTTCCATATGCTGTGGGTGCAGCCATAAAAACAAAAACAAACAAACAAAAAGAGAAAATCTATAAAAACTTTAGAACAATCAGCTCCATGGTGAAAGAGCCTTAGAGATATTTCAGACTGCAAACTACAAATATTCAATGCTGTATTGTGCTCATTTTATGACTGGCTCATTCCCAAATTCCTGATTCTGACAGATAATCTGATGCTGATTTTAATCACACCTCAGTCTCTGTGGATTTAATATTTGAATTTGCTCCCATTACCATTTGAACCTAGTTTCTTACTTCATTTACCTGCACCTTCAACTCTCCTGGCATAACATGTGCCATTGCTTAGGCAACAGTTTCAAAGCTCACTGAACAAATCTTTTGACCACAACTCCAAAATACACATATATGAAGGGGATTTGTAATCCATTACCAAAGGAACTAATGAGTAAGCTTGTAGTTTTTTCCCTAAATAAGTAGCAAGTATTTATTGAATGCTTTCTGTCGTAGGTGCTAGGATCATAAAGATTAATACTGTTATCAGTTAAAATAATTTTGATTGAAAAAAAATCAACAGAATGTGATTTTTTTTAACAATAAGGGGAGATTATTGGCATATTTATATTGCAAAGTCTGTATGTAGAAGTAACTGAAGGGGAGAGTTGATCCAATGGTTTACCATGGATCAATTATATCTCTCTTCTTTTAAATCTTAGTATTAGATATACTCATAGCTTTATTTTCTTCGTAATTTCAAGATAGCTTCCAGTGGCTTTCAGGGGAAAATGTTCCCTTTTCCTGGCAGAAAAAAGAAAGGGCTTTAAAGTCAGTACTGCTAGTTAAAGTCCTGAGTCTGCTGACAATGTCTTAGGTCATATTTCCTTACAGGGGTCACTAAACTACAATCATTGAATAAAATCCAGTCAGTGATCTATTTTGCCATGGAGAAAATAAGAACGATTTTTATGTTTTCAAATGATTTTAAATAAAAAGCAAGACCCATATGCAAAAGAGAGTTTGTGCTTAAGTATTCATTACACGGGCCTTTTCAGAAGAAAAGTTTGCAGACTTTTCCCTTGAACAGTCAAAGTGGTTATGTAATGTGGTATATTTATTTGTTTAAGATTGGGGCATATGCCAAAATTTCAGTAACTTATGTTGATCACGGTGTTGAGTTATGCTGATGGTGACTGGAAATCAATTCCATAGATACTAAATGGCCAAATTAGGAGGACAGGTATATTTCCATGTTAAAAGTAAGCATATACATGATGGATAAAAACTAAAAAGTTGTAAACCATGCCACCCATGGAGGCCATGTAGTGGTAGAGACAAAAAAGAAAAGCAACAGGTACAAAATAACACACACAATGCTAGAAGCAAAATTATGATGCATAGTTTTGAGACACAGATGAAGAAACAAAAAATTTCATATAGATGATACAAGCAGATTTCATTTGGGGAGAGAGGTAGTTCATAATAATAAGGATGAATAATAAAGATATGGAAAATTCAAAAGAAATCTTGAGAGATACAGAAGAGAGGATATAGAGGGAGGTCTAACATACATGTAGCTAATGATCTGTATTTGCAATATATAGTCTTCTAAGACATCAGATCCAAAAGCTGTAACCTGATTCTGTTTAACAGAAGGATCAAAGAAGAAATCCAAATAATATGGACTGTATCTTTGGTTATCTTTGAGATCTGGGTAGACAGCTGAAGAATCTGTGCATACACAAATTTAATCTCTTAAGAATTTCAAAGAAAAGAGAAACTAAACGATAGGTTATATTAGTGATGTCAAATAACGTTTCAAGCATTAAAGTTGAGGTGACTGAAATCATGGTTTTCATCAGGAAATAGAGAACTATTAAAAGAAATATATTAAAGTTGAGATTATTATATAAGAAATAGAGACTACTATGAAAGAACAGAGAATTCTATAAAGAACTAATGTCTAGGAATTGAAGGGACTTTCCTCAAGATAATGAAGGGTGTTTTTTTAAAATCTAAAGCTAATGTCATAGTCAATGGTAAAAGACTAAAAGCTTCTTCCCAAAGATCAGGAATAAGACAAATATCATCACTTTCACCACTGCTATTCAACATCATATTGGAAGTTCTAGCTGGAGTATTACACGAGAAAAATAAATTAAAAAAAACATCAATATTGGAAAGGAATAAATAAAATTATATCCTTTCACTGATGGCATGATTCTGTATTTAGAAAACTCTTAGGAATCCACAAGAAAACTACCAGAGCTAATAAAAAAAATCAACAAAATGCAGGATACAAAATAAAGACAGAAATGTCAGTTGTGTTTCTATGCACCTATAGGAACAATCCAAAAAGGAAATTATGAAAATAATTCCATTCATAACATCCTTTAGAGAATAAAACACCTAGGAATAAATTTAACCAATGAAATGAAAGACTTACATACCAAAAATTGAAGAAACTTGTTAAAATAAATTAAAGAAACCCTAAGCAAATGGAAATACATCCCATGTTTATGAATAGGAAGACTTACTGTTGTTAAAATACCCATAATACTTAAAGCAATCTTTTTTGTGTGTGTGTGTCTTTTTGTCTTTTCTAGAGCTGCACCCGTGGCATATGGAGGTTCCCGGGCTAGGGGTCTAATCTGGAGCTGCAGCCTCCGGCCTACACCAGGGCCACAGCAACATGGGATCCAAGCCGTGACTGCAAGCTACACCACAGATCACGGCAATGTCGGATCCTTAACCCCACTGAGCAAGGCCAGGGATCAAACCTGCAACCACATGGTTTCTAGTCGGATTCGTTAACCACTGCACCATGAGGGGAATTCCAGAGCAATCTTAAATATTATTGCTTTAGTGCAATAACATTTAATGCAACTAAATATTCAGTGCAAGTTTCAATGCAATTCCTACCAAACTTCAAATAGCCTTTTTCATATAAATGGAAAAACCAACCTTCAAATTTGTATGAAATCCAAAGTGGCCCCAAATAAATAAAACAATCTTGAAAAAAAGAGAAGAAAGTTGGAGGACTCACACTTCCTTATTTCAAAACCATACAGCCACAATAAGATATTGTGGTATTGGCATAAGGAGATACACACAGACCAATGGAATAGAACTGAGAGTCTAGAAATAAACTCATACATCTATAGCCAATCATTTTGACAGTCATGCCTAGCACATTCAGTGGAAAAAGAATCTCTCTTCAACATATGGTGCTGGGATAACTGAATTTCTACATGCAAAAGAATCAAGTTGGAAACCCATCTTTCACCATAAACAAAAATTATAAAAATTAATTCAAAATGGATCAACAATCTAAATATGAGCTAAAACTATAAAGTCTAATAAAAACATACATATGGACAAATCATCAATTTGGCAATAGATTATTAGGTATGATACCAAAAGCCCTAGCAATAACAGAAAAATTAGATAAATTGAACTTCAAAATTAAAATATTTTGTGCCTTAAAAGATATTATACAGAAATTTAAAGACAACCTACAGAATAGGAGAAAATGCTCGAGAATTATGTATCTTATAAGATATATCCAGAATATATAAAGAATAACAATTCAGCAACAAAGAAAACCAACCCAATTAAAAGAGGGCAAAGGACTTCAATATATGCGTCCTTTTAGAAAATATACTAATACTCAAGAAGCACATGAAAGATGCTCAAAATCCTTAGTCATTTGAGAAGTGCAAATCATACCCACAGTGAGATATCACCTCACACCTACTAGAATAACTATAACAAGAAACAGAAAATAACTAGCATTGGTAAGGTGGAGAAATTGGAATGCTTGTACATTGCTGCTGGGATTGTAAAATACAACAGCCACTGTGGAAAACAATTTGGTGTTTCCTTAAAAAGCTAAATATAGAGTTATCACATGATCCAGCATTCCACTGTTAGATATCTACCTAAATGAATTGAAAATGGACTCAAAGAGATAACTGCCTGCCAACGCTCATTGTAGCATTTTTTACAATACGCAAAAGGTGAAAGAATGTAAGTGCCCCTCAACAGATAAATGGATGAACAAAATGTGGCATATAAATACCATGAAATATCATTTGGCTGTAAAAAGAACAAAGTCCTGATATATACTACAACATGGATAAAATTTTAAAACCTTATGCTAAGTAAATGAAATGATCCAAACACAAAAGGGTGAGTCTTGTATGATGCTACTTATCTGAAATATCTAGAATAGAAAAAATTGTATGGACAGAGTGTAGGCTAGAGGTTAATAAAAGCTGGGAAGAGGAAGAATTGCAGATATACTTAAGGACTACATATTTTCTATTTGGGGTGATAGAAAAGTTTTGAAAATGGACATTGGTGATGGTTGCACAACAGTGTGAATCTAATAAATAACACTGAAATGTCTATTTAAAAATGGCAAAGTAGAAAATTTTGTGTCTTATATGGTTTCCTATAATAAAATAATAAAAAAAAGAACTAATAGGAATGTGTTGGCAGACTCACTGCAAATATAATCAAGTACATTTTTGACATTTTCAAAAGTACTTTTTTTCTGTTCATCATTATATTTTGCATAATATATGCATTGTCACTGCAAGACAATTAGAAAAGTCAGATAAAGTAAAAAGATATGAAATCAACTGGAATCTCATTTCCATGAATAACTGTATGTGTACAGAAGTTTTGTCCTTTTTTTGTGTGCGCACACACACACACACACGCACACATGAACCTATAAATCCTGGGACTCCATATGACAAAATTAACAGGCAGATCCATATTTAATGAAAAAATTTTGATTTCATGAATGGTGAACTTTGAAGAATTATGTAGCTCTTTACTGATTTTATTCTTAAAATGTCCTGCTGGGGGCAGGGAGGTTCAGAGAGAAATACAGAGAGCTTCCTATAAATCCTCAATAAGCTGTTTTCTATTTCTGGTATTTCCCAGTCAGGAAAACTGCTGGAAAGCTCTTCTGTGCTCTCATCCATCGGGTTACCAGATCAATCTATCATTCCATTCCTTAATTCCACATTTGCCTTCGTGTGCCCCACAGTCCTCCTCCTGGCTGGATGTGGCTGCTGAGAATTTTAGTTCTCATGACCTCTCTGCCTCTGTCAATTTAGGTTTAGCAGGGACTTGCCTTTTTAAGTTACATCTGACTGTATCTCTTTCTTCTTCACAATGTGCTATTAAAGTCACTTATTGTGTCATTTAAATGTCCTTATTGAAATTCTTGGAGTTGAGAACAGAGTCAAAAACCCAGGGTGCGTTAAAATTTATCACCTATACATCATAGATTTATGTTTCTTTAAGTTGAAGCATTTGCTGCAGCTGTTGAGTTCTTTCCGTCAAGATAGTAAGTACATAATTTTAAGCCCCCTCAAGAAACTTATGTATAATTTGCTTATTTAGGTGGTTATTCCCCAGTGTCACAGTAAGTAATGGAGGAAAGTGAGAAAAAACACAGAAAGACAATAAAATTTTTTTTTTTGGTCTTTTAGCTTTTTTTTGGGCCACTCCTGCAGCATGTGGAGGTTCCCAGGCTAGGGGTTTAATTGGAGCTGCAGCCGCTGGCCTACGCCAGAGCCATAGCAATGCAGGATCCGAACCGCACCTGTGACCTACACCACAGCTCACGGCAACGCCAGATCCTTAACCCACTGAGCAAGGCCAGGGATCAAACCTGCAACCTCATGGTTCCTAGCTGAATTCGTTAACCACTGCGCCACGACAGGAACTCCTAAAATATGTATTATTTTATCAAGTTATTTCTTTGAGCCACTGAGACAGAATCCCCACTGGAAACTCTCAGAGAAGCTTTGTAGAGCAGATACCATACTTTTCCTACAAAGCAAGACGGTAGCTGGCTTATTTTTCATTTTCACACTTCCAGTCCTCACTCATTGAGGATTGTGCCTGGAAATGAAATACTTGGCATTTCTGTGATAGTATTAATATGAGTTGACCAATCTCATCTAGCACTAGAGAAATCCCCCAGACGGACAAGCAAAGAGATATGGGGACTTGAACTAGGAAGCTGTCAGAGTGCTATCAAAGGTTTCCACCCCTACTGGCTAACTCAGAAGTGATCTGAGGGCACAGTGAGTAAACTCTCAGTAGGAAAGTGTCTCTACACAGTCTACTCTGAGCCATCCTTCACTGCTACACTTCTGGCAGCTTTGGAGTTCTTTCCAAAATCAAAGTTTGAAAATTTCAGGAGTGAGCATTATATTAGTCTTAACTATGTGGGTAGCCCATGAAAACTTAGAGATGATTATATAAGCAACCAAAAGAACTTGGTGTATGTACTACATGACTACTGAGAAACTGAAAATTAGCAATCTCCAGTTTCCAACTTAAACTCAGGGCTGATTTTTTTGGAGCTTTCAGATTGAGTTCCCCATTCACCCAACAGTACTGCACTTGTGTACTTCCAGTCTCATGACATTGGGGCAGATATGCATTTTCTTCAATGTTCCCAACTCTGTCTTGACACTACAAGTAGGAGCTTCATCTGTGGGGTTAGGTTATAGAGACCAGCCAATGCTACTCTTTTCTCTTCCTCAAACTTGATTAACAAACATCAGTACGAATCATAAATAGGAAGCCCACATTTTGAGACAAGTTGGTCTACCACTAGGGCGATATTATCTATTTTTACATACATAGCTGAGCTCAAAAGAGAGTAAAAGCATCCAGAATCATAAAGGCTTATATTTTAACCTCCATAAATTGCTGGGAAAAACAATCCAAATACTGAAATAGAAGAGAAGGACTTCTAGTTTCATCTTAAACATGTAACAAGCTTAAAAAAAGTCACTCTCATTCTTATAACAAAAAAAGCTGGGCAAATTAAAAACCAATGCCTTTCTTGTACCCAACAGAAAACTAAAGTTTAAGGGAAAATTTCCACCCCAATAAACTGGAAAGATATCCAGGTACCGGCAGATACAGGAAATGAAATCTGCAAGTCTGCTATCATGGAACAGGAGTCACTATAGCAGAAAATCATTGGCAGTAACAGTAAAATTTCAAAATTGAGGTATTGCTAGAAGCTCAGAGTATTAACTAGCATGAGTGAGAAACTCCTGGAAACCATAGTCTTAGGGGTGCAGCCACAGGTTCATGGGAATTACCTTCTAGAATTCTACAAATTTCAGTGAGAATTAAGAAATATATCACTGTGACTCTGGCAGGTGAGGAAGGGAAGA
Organism: Sus scrofa; assembly: GCF_054392235.1. Taxonomy (NCBI): domain Eukaryota; kingdom Metazoa; phylum Chordata; class Mammalia; order Artiodactyla; family Suidae; genus Sus; species Sus scrofa. The sequence goes on from NC_139389.1 coordinate 79,879,736, forward strand.
TTATTATAATGAAATAGGCCCAGGGCTTTCACCATAAGAAATGCCTATAATCCAGTATAAAATACTTTAGTAGAGCCTTATCAGAACTAAAGAAAAGGTTCATTCACCAAAGCCTTCCTGTCTTTCCTAAAGAAAGAAGAAGAAGAAGAAAAAAAAAGTCAGTTGGAGTCAAGACTTCAAACAAATAAACTGGGATTATTGAAGCCAGTGAAAGGAATAGGGGTCATAGAGGAAAATGACCTTAGCCACTTGGAAAAACACTTCCCTATATCACAGCCCCAAGACCCAAGCCTACTAAAACACTGAGATTTAATAAAATGATTATAGAATATTTCTCTTCCCCAAATATTAACACATCAACAGGGTCCTCTTATAATAACAGTATTTTTCAACTGAAAGGGTTGCAAGAGGAGAGCTTATAGCAACAAAATGTTAAGAGGAGAGACGAAAACGCAGACATTGGTAGTGTTTGGAGCCTCTGTAACCTATAGCTGTAGAAAACATTAAACGCAGCCCAAATCCTGCGTAGATTAACATAAAATTTTATATAAGAGGCATATCTGCTTGAGTTCTTATTATTTAATATGACATTTTGCTTTTGATAAATAATTTAAAAGAATGCCTGAAGATAAAGAAAAAAAAGCAGTCTAAACATAGAAAACAAGGATCAGACCTAGATTCAGATAACATAAGCATTGGAATTATCAGATAGAACAGTTAAATGAACTATGATTAATATGATAAGGACAATATTGGAAAAAAAAGTAGACACCATATAAGAGCAGGTAGGTAAAATAAACTGAGAGATGAAAACTATAAGCAAAATTCAAAAAGAAATACTCGGGGGAAAAAAAAAAAACAATAATGGAAATAAAGGGAGGCTCTGATGGGCTCATATGTAGACTAGACAAAGCCAAGAAAAGAACAAATTAATTTAAAGATAGGTCATTGGAAACATTCTAAACTGAAAGGCAAGGGAAAAACGAGGTGTAGGGGGTATGACTGAACATCCAAGGATGATGAAACAACCTCAAAACATGTAATATATGTGCAATTGTAATACCAGAAGGAGATAAGAAAGAAAATGGAGCAGAAAAAAATCTTAAAAGTAATAGTAAGAACTTTCCAAAATTGACAAAACATCAAACCACAGATCCAAAAGGCTCAGAGAAGTCCAAGCAGTATAAATACCAAACCAACTCAAATAAAAAAATAGGCACAGCCTATTCAAATGCAGAAAATCAAAGACAAAGAAAAATTTGAAAGAATTCAGAGAAAAAGAAGAAAATGTATCCATGGAGAAAAACAAATAAGAATTACAGTGGGTCTCTCATTTGGAATCACAAAAGCAAGAATAAAGGGAAGTTAAATATTTAAAATGTTGAAAGATGGAGTTCCCGTCGTGGTGCAGTAGAAACAAATTCGATTAGGAACCATGAGGTGGCAGGTTCGATCCCTGGCCTCGCTCAGTGGGTTAAGGATCCAGTGCTGCTGTGAGCTGTGGTGTAGGCTGGCAGCTATAGCTCCGATTAGACCATAGCCTGGGAACCTCCATATGCATGGGTACGGCCCTGAAAAAGACAAAAATAATAATAATAAAAATAAAAATAAAATAAATACAATGTTGAAAGACAAAAGCTTGCTAAGCTAAAATTCTATATGCAGTGAAGTTATCCTTCAAAAATGGACAACTACTTTCTTAGGCAAACAAAGCTGAGGGAATTCATCACCAGAAACCTGCAAGAAATACTTAAAGAAGTCAGAAGTAAAATCATATAGGTGAGAAATTTGGATCTGTATAAAAAGAACAGCAAAGATGAAATAAAAGAAGGTTAAAAATTATTCATAATTTATTTAAAAGATGAATCTGTTTAAAGTAATAATAGTAATGTTTTACTGGGTAATTTTAGCACATGGATAAGTAAAATGAATGGTTCAGTGTCATGTGGGATAGTTGGGAGGAATTAGAAATATGTCACAGGTATAAAATGTACAGTCAATAATCCTGTAATATCTTTGTATGGTGACAGAGGGTAACTAGACTTATAAAGATGATCATTTTGAGATATATAAAAATGTTGAATCACTGTATTATGTACTGTGAACAATCATAGGGTTGTAGATCAGTTATACTTCAAAAACAAACAAACTCATAGGAAAAGAGATCATATTTGTGGTTACAGAGATGAGGGCAGCAGGAGGGAGAAATGGATGAAGTTAGTCAAAATGTACAAACCTTTAGTTATAAATAAATGCTATGGATATGATGTATAACATAAGGATAATTAACAGTGCTGTATGCTATACATAAAAGTTAAAAGAGTAAATCCTAAGAGTTCTCATTACAAGGAAAAATATTTTTTTCAATTTAATTTTATATTTATATGAGAATGATGAACTTCACTAAATTTATTGTGGTAATCATTTCTTTAACGATATATGTAAGCAAATCATTATGCTGCACACTTTAAATTTATACAGGAGTTCCCATCGTGGCTCAGTGGTTAACGACTCCAACTAGGAACCATGAGATCACGGGTTCCATCTCTGGCCTCACTCAGTGGGTTAAGGATCTGGCACTGCTGTGAGATGTGGTGTAAGTCCCGGATGCTGCTCAGATCCTGCATTGCTGTGGCTCTGGTGTAGGCTGGTGGCTACAGCTCTGATTAGACCCCTAGCCTGGGAACTTCCATATGCCGTGGATGTGGCCCTAGAAAAGACAAAAAATTAAAAAAAATAAATTTATATAGTGATACCTGTCAATTATATCTCAATAAAACTGTAAGAAAAATAAAAGTGATTTAGCTGGACTTGATAATTGATTAGCTATGAGGAATAATAAGATTATTAGTTTAACTACTTAAACGTTTTCCTTAAATCAACAGGTGGTAACAGTTCCTAGGATATAAAAGTTACTGAGATGAACCAGGATTGGTATAGATGGTGATTAGCAATCAAGAGTTCTGTGGTACACACACCAAACTTGAGATGCTTATTACATATCCACTAAACAAACTGACAAACCAGTTTTATGTAGGAATCTAGAACTCGGGGCTTAGTGGTTGGTACCAGAACTAGAAACAGATCCCTTTCAGTCTTGTATGCTTACTCTTTTCAAACTACAGTGAGAAAATTGTCTTAAAAGACAAGTTTTGTGTCAAGAATGCTTTTCTAAAAGCCAATAATTTCCTTTGCATTTTTTTATTAATCTTGCTTTAATCTAAAGTAAGAGCTAAGAGCTAACTCATTCAAGACTGGTTTCCTGCCAGCTAGCCTCCCAGAAAAAAATTCTGGCCTTCTCCAAAACTTAATAGAATGTGGTTATGACTCAGAACGTAGACCCCAAGCCCCTGACCATGTCGAGTAAGCCTAACAGTACCCTTATCTCTCTTTAGCCAACGTACAAACAGCACATTGAAATAATGCTAACGCAAAAACTTTCCCATCTCTAACTGTTCCTGTATCTTGGCCTCTTTAAATAAAAAAGCCAGAGCTCCAAGTTTCTTTCCCAATGCTAGGCATCTATGTTGTGCCCTAGAATGAAGGGCACTGAATACCTGCTCTGATCATTCTATGAGTTAACCCAAATAAAGCCTCACCTACCGGGTCTGATGTATTATGTCAGGTCATTTACTGTTAATTGTATGTGATAGAGGTAGAGAGGTTATAGAATGTAAGGTAAGGGGTTTGTCCATCTAGCAGAAGGAAAGAATGAGAAATCTTCTTGCAAAGAAGAGGAGATCAGATATAGGGCAGAAGAAACACGTGTTTTCTGACTTCCCACAATAGGCGATGAGTAAAGAATGAGGCAGTGAGTGGTGGAAATAAGGTTACAATTGAAAGAAAAAGATACGTTCAAAGAATTTAAAGGAATAGGGTTTGTTTTTCACTTTTCTGAACCCAGATAATTTTAAATTTCTTTAGACAAGCAAAGTATCCAAAAAGATATTACCTCAGATAAAATGTTGGAAATGGGAGTTCCCCTTGTAGCACAGGGGAAGTGAATCCAACTAGTAATGATGAGGTTGCAGATTCAACCCCTGGCCTCGCTCAGTGGGTAAAGGATCTGGCGTTACTGTGAGCTGTGGTGCAGGTCACGGACATGGCTCAGATCCCACGTTGCTGTGCTTGTGGTATAGGCTGACGGCTCAGCTTCAATTCAACCCCTAGTGTGGGAACCTCCATGTGCCACAGGTGCAACCCTAAAAAGCGAAAAAAAAGGTTGGAAATGAAACAATGGCAAAGTTAGATACCAGAGAGAATTATGATAACCCCCCAAGGTTCTCATAGATGGATTAGCCCCATGGAGTTCCCTAGGTTCCATAAAGACCTAGGGAAGGTTTTGCAAGTAGATTCAGACATAGTGAGCTCCCCTCATTTGTCTCCAATTCCATGAGTCCACCCAATGAAGAGAATCTAAACAGAAATTGTGGGATGTACTTATTATTAGGAACAAAGAGTACAAAGAATTATAACTTAATCAGAGTCTTAATATAAGGAAACTAGCAGTGAATTTCCCATAGATTATTCAGGGTTTTAGTAATAAAGCCCATCACCAGTGTCAGGTACCAGATCAAGTATGGTCACCAGCAGCCACAGCCAGTGGAATGCAGCTTACATGTTTTTAGCAACCACAAATTTTAGATAAATGCAGGATGACATCTCTCAAACAATGACTAATGAAGTTCAAGAGAACACACCTGTATCTGAGTTCTCTCTACATCAAGGTTTTATACATAAGTTCTCACCTACATCTGCATACCAACTTGGATGGGAGAAGGGTAGACAGGGGAGAGAGGAACTTAGAAAAACTTAATAAGCTCCGTAAAATAATAAGTTCACTATTTCCCCCATCCTGTATTATATTAGACTCAGTCTTTTCACTTATTTACACTACTTGCCTGGCTCTTGTAGGAGTCTAAATTTGTGGACTCTTGACAAAGGCTGTCACTTATGTGTTAGTGTATCTCTGCGCAATTTTTAGTCCAATCCTGGTGATAAATCAAAATCCTATACTGAGTTCCACAGCATAGCACTTTCCATTAATTTCAACTTTCTCAGAAAAATTTATTTTGTACCATATTCCCATAGCTTCATTTATCATATATTCTACAGTAGCTGCTAGACACAGAGGGTATTAAGTCTCTTCTGTGGGATCATTTAGTGGTTTTGACCTATTATGAGAATGTGACAAAGACTTTTCTTATCATAAAAAGTAGCATATTTTTTATTATAAAAATGTGTCATTTGAGGTGTGGGCAAAAAACAATTTCCATTTCATGATTTTATAAGTAAGATTTTTTTATACTTAGTAAATATATTTTCATAACATCAGCTTAACCTGATCTTTGATCTGAAATATCCTATTCTAGACCATAGTATTAACAAATATATTTATTGCTTAAATAATTCTGATTCCAACTCCATAACCAACTCTGCGAAGTCTCTCTGATTTTTCAGTTGTATTTCTAAGAGCCTCAATATTATGTATCTATTCAACCCACACTTCTTTTCACCTTGAGTCTTTCAATTAGGAAGTCAAAGTCAAGGACACTATTAAGTCTAAGGTTAAATTTTTAACCTACAAGGTGTCTGAGCACTACTTATGAGGTGTTAAATTTAGACATTAGTCCCCCAAACATAACTCAAACAAATTATAGGGTCCTTTTGCTAACTTACAGATCTATCCAAAGGGTATACGTGTCTGACTGTACCTTGAAGGTTAATTTAGATAGTAATGGGTTTTCTTTAAGGGTCCAACTAACTTGCATGCTGAGTGTGCTAGAAAAAGCTTCCTAGATATTATATACAAACTTAGTTTCTTCTTCCAAAGTCAACATTTATGGTGACTACTTATTTGTTTCACTCTGGCAAACCATGAAATTTCTTACCACCTCTAGTCACTTCTTAATTATACCTCTTCCATTCTTCATGTCATGCTGCATCCTTCCAGGCCCTCATCTCCTTGACACCACTTTACCAGGCCACTGTAGTATGACAAAAGGATGTGTTTTGTTTTGTATCACCAGGTATTATCCTCCTATAATTGGTACTTGACCCAAGGGCAATTAATGCAAATTCTGGGGTCATTGGAGCTGACAGTGAGAAAAGAACTGCTAGGACTATTAAACAGAAAAAAAAAGGTTCATACAGAAAATGGATGGTATCCAATAAGGAAAAGTTATGAGTAAGATTATTGAAAAGAAAATGGTACCAGCAGTTAAAGAAAAGGAAATAGACCACAAAGACAGAGAAAATATTTTAAGATGTTGGTATGTTTTTCTTTCTCTGGCATCTCCCTTTTCCTTACCTCTATTCAAGCAAATATATAGCTCTGTGTATATTACTTCAAGAGAGGTATGGATCTCAAAGGGGAAGAAGGAAGATATAGCTTAGAGATACACATAGGTTTTAGTTTTGTTCTTTTTCCCAAAAACTATATATAAGAAGAGCTTTGAGAGTTTGTTGGAGGAGTTAGGGGGAAAGGAATATACAGTGTGAGTGAAATAGTTTGGCTACAAAAGAGAAATTATATGTATTTATGCAATAAAGTAAAATAAATCTCTATCTCCTCTTATTTTAGGTTATATATATAGAGAGAGAGTTCTCTCCTTGGCTTGTCAATGGCTGCCTTCTTTTCTTTTTCTGTCTTCCCATTGTCTTCCCTCTGTGCTTATATCCTTAATCTCCTCTTATAAGGACACCAGATATATTGGATCAAATCTCACCCATATGACCTCATGTTACTTTACCCACCTTTTTAAAAGTCCTGTCCCCAAATATAGTCACACTCTGAGGTACTGGAGTCTAGACGTTCAACATATGATTTTGAGGAGAGATACAGTTCAGCCCCAAAAGGTAAATGCTATGGATCCTAAGAGTAGAAGAGCCTTTGTACTGAAAACAGGCAGTGCCACCAGAGAATACACAGACCAAGCACCAGGAAGGATATGATTTGACAGACAAGTCCATAGATACAAAAAAGCCTTCTGCCACAAGAGTGGTTTGCCATCAGCAGAAGGTCAGGATATGAAGGGATCTAGGTATCAGTGACTGTGGATGTCCCAGTACTAACTAGATGATGGATGACTGAGGGCCCCTGTTTCCCTTTCTCTAATCTCTAGAGAGAGCACTCTGGACTGTAACATAAATGGGGAAACAGAACAGATGTTTTAAAATTAACATATTTAAAATAAGTTATATTTCCCCCAAGTGAATGGCAGAACAGAATCAAAATTTAAGTTGTTTTTAGAAAATACAACCATGGTTCTTTTAGTTCCTACATTTAGGGAATGAAATTCAAATCTGCTACCATAATAGACTTCTTTAGTGTTCTGAAGTAACTGGGTAGGTTTCTAGTTCTATAACCAAAGGAGTCTAACCAAAACAGGAAATGAAACTTACTAAAAATTGCTAGCTATAGAAGGTAGTAAAGTGGACAATCAGGAACCCTCCCCAGCCCCCCAGTCATCTGCTGACATATGTGATGCAGTAACCAGCAATTAAACTGCTCACTTGCAGTGTAAAGGATCTTGTGCCCATGGAGCATTGAGTGTAAGGTTCTAAAGGATCTTGTAGCTAATGTTTTAGAGAAGTTCCAAGGAATAAGGCATGCTCTGGTGAGAAAGGGATTAACTGCAGACCATGTTGCCTGCTGGAAGCAGATAAGAAAAGGCAGAGATAACTTCTGACTCTGTTTATGAACATATTTCCTGCTTGTAGGCAAATTCTGAAATCATTAAAAACTCAGAACAAATCCAAATTATGCACATTACTGAATTCCAGCAAATTGCTACTTTTGCTGCAGTACTTAAAATTGAATTTCTGGTATGTTGAAGGCTAAACTCTTAGCAAAGACAGTCATAGGAGGAGCTGCACCCATCCAAACTCCAGATTTTCTTAAATCTTTCTATCTTAACCTACCTGTGATGTTAGGGAGGATGAGCACAGTGAAGGAACAACCATTTTTCTCTTCCAAAACAGCAACAAACCCATCCCTGATAAATATAAGCATCACCAAATGTATTGGTTATGGCTTGAATATAATGAATGCCAAGACCCAACAGTCAAATATAAAGACAGACTCTCTGATGCTGTTTCTCTAAATCCCATCCTTGTTAAAAATTTTGAATTATTCACCATTATTGGAAAGATGGAGCTTTGAGGTCTGGGTCATCCCTAAGCAACATGATAATGCAGATATAACACTCCAGACACTTCATAGCAGTTATACTTCAATGATCAAAGGAACATGATTATGTGATACAGTTTAACACAAAAAAAAATCTACTCATATATTTACCCAAAGCTTTATCAAATCTTAGGTGTTCATCAATTTTTTTTTTTTGACCAGGTTTCAATAGATGCTATTAACAGCCAAAAAAAATCACAGCTAGCTGTAGAGCCCCATAGAATGTGGGAGAATTACACTCTGGACCCAGGGCAGACTCCACTGTCCCACTCCACTGAAGCAAGGCAATGATCTGACACCCACGGGATTCACCAGTTTAATACAATGTCTCAACATTCAAGAAGGTTGATATTAATAATATTAAATAGGGATTGCATTAAAGGTGAATTCTTTTCCTTTGGGACATAAATTCAGGTAGTTTTCTTTTATACTTTTGAAATGACATTGTACTTTCAGTATAAAAGGTATATTAGTAGCAGTTAAATTTTCAATTTAAATATCACCTTTAGACAAGGTATGGAGAGTATAATAAAGGATAGGAACATAAAAAGAAGAGCTATGGGCAGATTCTGGAGAGTGTGGACTCTGAGACTGACAGCAGATATTCACCTAACCTGTGATTTCTGATATCATCACAGAGGTAGCCTTGGACTATTTATCTCTGGAGAAGAGAGAGCATTTTAATGATAGGTAGATATGTGAGCAAGGATATTTAAGGGATTATCTTTGTGAGATGCATAATGAATGCATATGGACAAAGGAGAACCATTACCTGTTTCCTCTAATGCCTAAACAAATATATTTTTCACCATGTAACTGAGTATCCCCAGGCCATAGCTGATTTGACTAACAGTTGGGAACATGAACCAAGCAGAGTCAATCTACTGGTTGCCTTGTGACTTGTGACCTTGTGTAAAATATGCAAAGATGAGGTGGGTCAACCAGATTCTTTCTTTAGATTTTGGATTTGAAAAATAAGAAACTGGCAGTAGCAGAGTGACTAGAAGTATAAAGATTTTGAGGTAGAAAGGGTGTCAGGGGAAGGACTGTCTGCAGGTATTCAAGGCTTCGTGAAGTCAAATGCAAAGGAGCAGAAAGTACAGCTAAGAAGAGAGAACCAGTTGGTGTAGAGAGGAGGGTGTAGCAGGGAGATAAACTAAAGCAAAGAGATGTTAGAGAGGCTGGGCCAAACAACTGCTAAGCTACCCGAGTTTTTCAGTGCCATTTCTAGTCCACATGTTTCCTTAAAATAACTTCATAGCTCCCCCACCTCTACCTACCTTTATTGAGATCAGATTTTCCCTTTCTTCTGATTTTCTCTAAAAACTAAAGCATACCAATTAATGATCTTTTTCTTATACAACCACATAGAGTAAATGTGCTTTCATGTCAACATATACATATTTACTACTCATTAAATGGTTGCTTCTCACTCAATTTTGATGTTTTTGTCAAATTCAAATTTGTGGAGCTGAGAGAAAATTTTCTATATCCAACAGCACAATTGGACACTCAGAATGGAAATATAGTAATTAAAAGGAAACAATAGATGACGTTCAGTGATTGAAAGGAATATATCATAGGAGAAAAGCTGTGAAAAAATACTTGTATATTCAAGTCTTTACTAGCCACTGTGCCCCAACCTCACAATAAATCAAGAAAGTTTTTTATTTCCTTAAAAAGCAAATATAATTCTATACTTAATATCATGACTTAGTGAGACAGATCCATGGGTCAAATTGCATGATGTGAGAATTATCAAGTTCTAACAAAACACATGAATCAGAAAGGCTAAGTGCAGTCTATATATTATGAAAATATCAACCCTATGATGCATAGACCCAATATTTGTTTGAAATATTTAGGTTAGAATAAAAGAAAAAAAAAACAGGAATATGGTATTTTGATGATAGTTATATATGATTATTCCCTAAACAATATAACACAATTTCAACAGATGGCATATAGATATTATATTGTTAAACTTCTAAATATTATTAGAATTATTCTAATATTACTAGAATTATTACTTTGGTAAAACCAAAACAAAAATTATATTTTTACAGTCTAAAGAGAGTAAAATGGTGCTGTTTACTTTCTCAAAAAAGAAGAAAGATCCCAAAATGACAACTTAACCCTCCACCTAAATGAATTAGAAAAAGAAGAACTAAAAAGACCTAAAGTCAGCAGAAGGAAGGAAATTATAAAGATCAAAGAAGAAATCAATAAAATAGCGATTCAAAAAACAATAGAGAAAATTAATAAAACCAAGAGTTGGTTCTTTGAAAAGGTAAACAAAATTGACAAACCCATGGCTAGACTCACTAAAAAGAGGAGAGAAGGAACTCAAATAAACAAAATTATAAATGAAAAGGGAGAAATCACAACAGATACTGCAGAAATACAAAAAACCATTATCAGCATACTGTGAACAACTATATGCCAACAAGTCTGACAACCCAGAAGAAATGGACAACTTTCTAGAGACTTACAGCCTACCAAAACTGAATCAAGCAGAAACAGACCAACTGAACAGACCGATCACTAGAAATGAAATTGAGAAGTCATAAAAACACTCCCTACAAATAAAAGTCAAGGACCAGATGGCTTCACAGGCAAATTCTATCACACATATAAAGAGGATCTGGTGCCCATCCTCCTTAAACTTTCTCAAAAAGTTGAAGAAGAAGGAATACACCCAAAGACATTATATGATGCCAACATCACCCTAATTCCAAAACCAGAGAGAGATACCACCAAAAAAGAAAACTATCACCCAATATCTTTGATGAATATAGATGCAAAAATTCTCAACAAAATCTTAGCCAACCAAATCCAACAACATATAAAAAGGATTGTACACCATGACCAGGTAGGGTTAGTCCCAGGTTCACAAGGACGGTTCAACATATGCAAATCAATCAATGTCATACACCACAATAAAAAAATAAAAGTCAAAAATCATATGATCATCTCAATAGATGCAGAAAAAGCATTTGACAAAGTCCAACATCCATTCATGATCAAGACACTAGCCAAAGTGTGTACAGAGGGAACATTCCTGAACATATTCAAAGCCATTTAGGACAAACCCACAGCAAATATAATACTCAGTGGAGAAAAACTGAAAGCCTTCTCACTCAAATCTGGAATAAGACAGGGATTCCCCCTCTCACCACTGCTATTCAACATAGTTGTGGAAGTCCTAGCCACAGCAATCAGACAAACAAAAGAAATAACAGGCATCCATATAGGAAGAGAAGAGGTAAAACTGTCACTGTATGCAGATGACATGATACTATACATAGAAAACCCTAAGGATTCAACCCTAAAACTACTTAATAAATTCAGCAAACCCTAAAACTACTTAATAAATTCAGCAAAGTAGCAGGATATAAGATTAACATTCAGAAATCAGTCACATTTTTGTATACAAACAATGAAATTTTAGAAAAGGAATACAAAAATACAATACCTTTTAAAATTGCACCCCAAAAAATCAAATACCTCGGAATACACCTGACCAAGGAGGTAAAAGATCTACATATGCTGAGAACTATAAAACTTTAATCTAAGAAATTAAAGAAGATTTAAAGAAATGGAAAGATATTCCAAGTTCATGGATTAGAAAAATCAACATTGCAAAAATGGGCATACTACCAAAAGCAATCTACAGATTCATTGTAATCCCTATAAAAACACCCACGACATTTTTCACTAGAACAAACAATCCAAAAATTTATATGGAGCAACAAAAGACCCATATTTGCCACAGCAATCCTGAGAAACAAAAGCCAAGCAGGAGGCATAACTCTCCCAGACTTCAGGCAATATTACAAAGCCACAGTCATTAAAACAGTGGTATCAAAACAGACATACCAATGGAACAGAATAGAGAACCCGGAAGTAAATCCTGACACTTATGGTTAATTAATCTTTGACAAGGGAAGCAAGAACATAAAATGGGAAAAAGACAGTCTTTTCAGCAAGCATTGAAATTAGAATTTGCATTCAACTGCATGCAAAGCAATAAAATTAGAACACACCCTCACAACATGCACAAAAATTAACTCAAGATGTCTCAAAGACCTAAATATAAGACAAGACACCATCAAACGCCTGGAAGAGAACATAGGCAAAACACTCTCTGACATCAACATCATGAATATTTTCTCAGGTCAGTCGCCCAAAGCAATAGAAATTAGAGCAAAAATAAACCAATGGGACCTCATCAAACTGAAAAGCTTTTGCACAGCAAAGGAAACCCAAAAGAAAACAAAAAGACAACTTTCAGAATGGGAGAAAATAGTTTCAAACGATGCAACGGACAAGGGCTTAATCTCCAGAATATATAAGCAACTTATACAACTCAACAGCAAAAAAGCCAATCACCCAATGGAAAAAGGGGCAAAAGACCTGAATAGACATTTCTCCAAAGAAGATATACAGATGGCTAGCAAACACATGAAAAAATGCTCAACATCGCTGATTATAAGAGAAATGCAAATCAAAACTACCATGAGATACCACCTCACACCAGTCAGAATGGCCATCATTAAGAAGTCCACAAATAACAAATACTGGAGGGCATGTGGAGAAAAGGGAACCCTCCTGCACTGTTGGTGGGAATGTAAACTGGTACAGCCACTATGGAGAACAGTTTGGAGATACCTTAGAAATCTATACATAGAACTTCCATATGACCCCACAATCCCACTCTTGGGCATCTATGTGGACAAAACTCTACTGAAAAGAGACACATGCACCCTCATGTTCATTGCAGCCCTATTCACAATAGCCAGGACATGGAAACAACCCAAATGTCCATCCACAGATGATTGGATTAGGAAGAAGTGGTATATAGACACAATGGAATACTACTCAGCCATAAAAAAGAATGACATAATGCCATTTGCAGCAACATGGATGGAACTAGAGACTCTCATACTGAGTGAAATGAGCCAGAAAGACAAAGACAAATACCATATGATATCACTTATAACTGGAATCTAATATCTAGCACAAATGAACATCTCCTCAGAAAAGAAAATCATGGACTTGGAGAATAGACTTGTGGCTAATAGACAGGAGAAGGAGGGATCGGGAGCTTGGGCTTATCAGACACAATTTAGAATAGATTTATAAGGAGATCCTGCTGAGTATCACTGAGAACTATGTCTAGATATTCATATTGCAACAGAAAAAAGGGTGGGGAGAAAAAAATGTATACATGTAAGAGTAACTTGATCCTCATGCTGTACAGCGGGAAAAAATTAAAAAAAAAAAATTGGCGCTGTTTAAAAGTATTGTCCAAATCAAAGGGGCAAATAGAGGGTAAGACTCACTTTTTTGTGATAATGAGATAATCAGTAATAGATGAAAAAAAGAATTATCCAATATTGTTTCTAAGAGAATAAATTTCAAAATTCAAAGTATAGAACAAGCTTATTTCAGAAGCACTTAAATCCATGAGAAGTGCGTAAATAAAATGAAAGCTCCAAACTAGCTTCAGATTCCCATAAATTTTATCACAGACAGAATATTCCTTTATGAGAGTTAAACTATTGTGAGCCATTCTAAAAGAATCACAAAAAGCAGCAGTGTTTGACAACTGGTATTTTAAAAAGTTGTTTTACTTTCCTAAATGAATGAAAAAATAAATTCTCAAAACTCTAAAATAGTGAACTGCTACTAATACTATAGAATATTTTAATGGAACATAAAGAGGATATGGTTTAGCAAAAAGGAAACAGAGGAAATAAACAAAAGCAGGCCATGGAGAGAGGATACCTGCCCTCCAAGAACTGGCTACTCCAAATATTATTTTCCCTGTAATAAATATAACTCTGGTATCAAGTTTTCTCATCCATAAAAGGGAGGAAATAATAGTTCACTAAGTCTCAGATTTGTGAAAACTATTAAGTAAAAGAATCAAGGTAAGTTGTCTAAGACAATGATTTATAAGCAATAAATCATTCAATGAATTTAAGCCCTGGCTACAATTATGTTACTGTCACCACTACTAGCACTATCAACATCGTTACCAACTACTGCCAGTACTACTACTACTATGGTTGTTAAAAGTATTAAATACTTGGTACTAACCTAGATTTTTAAAGTAATAGCCATAAAAAACATTTTTTCCTTTGAGTTATGATTCTATTCCACCTGGAAAATGGAAATTATACTACCATAAAGGCATAATATATGTAGATTTAGCAAGGCATATGCCCAAATTTCTCAAAATATCCTTTGTGAAGAAGTATATATATAGCTTGGATGACATATAGCTAAGCTGAGTTGTTAAACTTACTTGCAAACCCAAGAATGCAAACTAATGGATCAGTGTCCATCTCAAGTTGTTTTAAATGCTATAAAAAGCAAATGCAAGCTATGACTATAGGGAGCATTTCCCTAAAGTTATCATAAAATTAAATCAGTGGTGTGTTCACTAAAAAGAGAGAGAGAGAGAAAAGGCAAAAAAAGAGGGGAAAAGAGTGAAAGGAAGAAAGGGATAAAAGAAAGAGAAAGGAAAGAAAAGAAGATAGGAAGAAATGAAAAAAAGTAACATCTTAATATGTGGAGCACTTGACAATTATGATTGTTGTAATTAAACTCCTATGGCCTCTATTAATCTACCAAACTACCAACAGGACCTTATTGAATGAGGTGTTGTGAAGAGATGCTTATAAATAGTTTTCGTGAGCAAATATGAACTGGCAATAATAGCACATTGATAATTTTAGTCTTCCACAATAAAATTCATAGTTTCACCAATAGCATTTATAATGAACTTACTAAATCCCACATACAATGTATTCTCTATTTATGCTCATGAAAAAATAGGAAATATAACCATCAACATCTTCATTTTATAAACAAAGAAAATAGAGATACCCAAATGAAATAATTTTCCTCAAGCCACTCAGTCAGGTGAAGTTAAGAGTCAACAGCTTGTACATCCAAGCTAAACCTTCTTTTTTTTTTTTACTTAAAATTTTATTTATTATTTATTTATTTTTATTGTTATTTCCCCAACACATTTTTTTTCCAGTGTACAGCATGGTGACCCAGTTACACATACATGTACACAATCTATTTTCTCACATTATCATGCTTGGCCATTAAGTAACTAGACACAGTTCTCATGCTACATAGCAGGATCTCATTGTTAATCCATTCCAAAAGGAATAGTTTGCATCCATTAACCCTGGCTCCCAATCCACCCCCACTCCCTTCCCCTCCCCCCAGGCAACCACAAATCTATTCTCCAAGTCCATGATTTTCTTTTATGTGGAAAGGTTCCTTTGTGCTGTATATTAGATAGCAGATATAAATGATATCATATGGTATTTGTCTTTCTCTTTCTGACCTACTTCACTCAGTGTGAGAGTCTCTACTTTCATCTACATTCCTGCAAATGGCATTACTTCATTCTTTTTATGGCTGAGTAGTATCCCATTATGTATATATACTACATCTTCCTAATCCAATCATCTGCTGATGGACATTTGGGTTGTTTCCATATCCTGGCTATTGCGAATAGTGCTTCAATAAACATGCTGGTGCATGTGTCTTTTTTAAGGAGGGCTCCCTTTTCTCCACATCCCCTCCAGCACTTGTTATTTGTGGACTTATTAATGATGGCCATTCTGACTGATGTGAGGTGGTATCTCATGGTAGTTTTGATTTGCATTTCTCTTATAATCAGCGATGTTGAGCATTTTTTCATGTGTTTGCTGGCCATCTGTATATCGTCCTTGGACAAATGTCTATTCAGGTCTTTAGCCCATCTTTCAATTGGGTTGTTGGCTTTTTTGCTGTTGAGTTGTATAAGTTGCTTGTATATTTAGAGATTAGTCCCTTGTCCGTTGCATCATTGGAAACTATTTTCTCCCATTCTGTAAGTTGTCTTTTTGTTTTCTTTTGGGTTTCCTTTGCTGTGCAAAAGCTTGTCAGTTCAATTAGGTCCCATCGGTTTATTTTCATTCTTATTTCTGTTGCTTTGGGAGAATGACCTGTGAAAACATTCATAAGGTGGATGTCAGAGAATGTTTTCCCTATATTCTCTTCCAGGAGTTTGATGGTATCTTGTCTTATATTTAGGTCTTTCAGCCATCTTGAGTTAATTTTTGTGCATGTCGTGAGGGTTTGTTCTAGTTTCATTGATTTGCATGCAGCTGTCCAGGTTTCCCAGCAATACTTACTGAAAAGACTATCTTTTTTTTCCCATTTTATGTTCTTGCCTCCTTTGTCAAAGATTAATTAACCATAGGTGTCAGGATTTATTTCTGGGTTCTCTATTCTGTTCCATTGGTCTGTCTGTCTGTTTTGATACCAGTACCACACTCTCTTGATGACTGTGGCTTTGTAATATTGCCTGAAGTCTGGGAGAGTTATGCCTCCTGCTTGGTTTTTGTTTCTCAGGATTGCTCTGGCAATTCTGGGTCTTTTGTGGTTCCATATAAATTTTTGGATTGTTTGCTCCAGTTCTATGAAAGACGTCATGGGTGTTTTGATAGGGATTGCATTGAATCTGTAGATTGCTTTGGGTAGTATGCCCATTTTTACAATATTAATTTTTCCAACCCAGGAGCATGGAATATCTTCCATTTCTTTACATCTTCTTTAATTTCCTTGATTAATGTTTTATAGTTCTCAGCATATGTAGATCTTTTACCTCCTTGGTCAGGTATATTCCGAGGTATTTGATTTTTTGGGGTGCAATTTTAAAAGGTGTTATATTTTTGTGTTCCTTTTCTAAAATTTCATCGTTAGTATACAAAAATGTGACTGATTTCTGAATGTTAATCTTATATTCTGCTACTTTGCTGAACTTGTTGATCAGTTCAAGCAGTTTTGGGGTTGAGTCCTTAGGGTTTTCTCTATATAGTGTCATGTCATCTGCATACAGTGACAGTTTTACCTCTTCTCTTCCTATATGGATGCCTGTTATTTCTTTTGTTTGTCTGATTGCTGTGGCTAGGACTTCCACAACTATGTTGAATAGCAGTGGTGAGAGTGGGCATCCCTGTCTTGTTCCCAATTTTAGTGGGAAGGTTTTCAGCTTTTCTCCACTGAGTATTATATTTGCTGTGGGTTTGTCCTAAATGGCTTTGAATATGTTCAGGAATGTTCCCTCTGTACACACTTTGGCTAGTGTCTTGATCATGAATGGATGTTGGACTTTGTCAAATGCTATTTCTGCATCTATTGAGTCATATGGTTTTTGACTTTTGTTAATGTGGTGTATGACATTGATTGATTTGCATATGTTGAACCATCCTTGTGCACCTGGGATGAATCCCACCTGGTCATGGTGTATAATCCTTTTTATATGTTGTTGGATTCGGTTGGCTGAAATTTTGTTGAGAATTTTTGTGTCTATATTCATCAAAGATATTGGCCTATAGTTTTCTTTCTTGGTAGTATCTTCTGTTTTGGTATTAGGATATTGATGGCTCCACGGGATATCTTTGGGAGTGTTCCTTCTTCTTCAACCTTTTTAAAAAGTTTAAGGAGGATGAGCATAAGTTCCTCTTTGTATGTTTGGTAGAATTCACCTGTGAGCCATCTGGTCCTGGATTTTTATTTGCACGGAGTGTTTTTATGACATATTCAGTTTCATTTCTAGTGATCGGTCTATAGATTTATTTATTTTTTACTCAGTTTTGGCAGGCTGTAAGTCTCTAGAAAGTTGTCCATTTCTTCTAGGTTGTCAAATTTGTTGCCATATAATTGTTTATAGTATGCTGGTATGGTTTTTTGTATTTCTGCACTATCCATTGTGACTTCTCCCTTCTCATTTCTTATTTTATTTTGGTATTTTTCTCTCCTCTTCTTGCTGAGTCTAGCCAGAGGTTTGTCAATTGTGTTTACCTTTCCAAAGAACCAGCTCTTGGTTGGATTAATTTTTTATATTGTTTTTTGAATATCTATTTTATTGATTTCCTCTCTGATCTTTATGATTTCCTTCCTTCTGCTGATGTTAGGGGCTTTCTTGTTTTTCTTTTTCTAATTCATTTAGGTGGTGGGTTAAGTTGTCCATTTGAAATTTTTCTTCTTTTTTGAGGAAGGCCCGTATTGCTACACACTTCTCTCTGAGCAGTGCTTTTGTGGCATCCCATAGATTTTGAGTGGTTATCATTTGTCTTGAGGTATGTTTTAATTTCCTTCTTGATTTCCTCATTGACCCATTGTTTTTTTTAGTAGTATGTTAGTTCATCTCCATGTAGTAGGTTTTTTTCTCATAGCTTTTCCTGTGGTTGATTTCTAGTTTCATGCCATTGTGGTCAGAGAATGTACTTGAAATAATTTCTATACTCTTAAATTTGTTGAGGTTAGCGTTTTGCCCTACTATGTGATCAATTCTTGAGAATGTCCCATGTGCCCTTGAGAAGAATGTGTATTCTGATTTTTTGGTATGTAATTTCCTGATAATGTCAATTAAGTCTAATTTTTCTATTGTTTCCTTTAGGCTCTCTGTTGCTTTATTGATTTTCTGTCTAGGGGATCTGTCCATTGATGTGAGTGGGGTGTTAAAGTCTCCTACTCTGATTGTTTTCCAATCGATTTCTCCTGTTATGTCTGTTAGTATTTGTTGTAGGTATCTGGGTGCTCCTATATTAGGGACATATATGTTGATGATTGTAGTATCCTCTTCTTGAATGGATCCTTTAATCATTAAATAGTGTCCTTCTTTGTCTTTCTTTAGGGCCTTCATTTTAAAGTCTATTTTGTCTGATACAAGTATTGCTACTCCTGCTGTCTTGTCCATTGGCATGAAATGTCTTTTCCCATCCACTCATGTTCAATATATATGTGTCCATTGTAGGTGAGTTTCTTGTAGGCAGTAGATTGAAGGTTTTGCTTTTTTATCCAATCAGCCACTCTGTGTCTTTTGATTGGAGCATTCAGTCCTTTGACATTTAAGGTGATAATTGATAGACATGTAGTTTTTGCCATTTAAACCTTGTTTGCCAGTTGATTCTATATTTCTCCATTCTTCCTTTCTTTTTTCGGTTGGATGGTTTCCATTTATTTTAGGCTTGAGTACATTCTTTTCATTTTTTGTGAATGTAATGTTCAGATTTGATTTGTGATACCCTGTTTTTTAAATGTGTTAACTCATTCCTATAACTGTGTGCTTTAGCCTGATAATCACATAGGCTCAAATACTTTATCATAATAATAATAATAATAATAATAATAAAATAATAATAAATAATAATAATACTAAAAATAGAATCTATTTATTTCCTTACTTCCTTACCCACATTGTACGATTTTTATGTCTTTTTTTTTTTTTTAACATCTTCATGATTACATCTGTATGCTGGCTTATTTAAGTAACTGCTTTCCAATTGTGGTTTCCTCCATCCTAGTTCTTCCTTTTTCTTTTTTTTTTTAATTTAGAGAAGTCCTTTCAATATTTCTTTCAGAATGGGTTTCATATTGCTGTGTTCTTTCAGCTTTTGTTTGTTGGAGAAATTCTTTATTTCCCCTTCTATTTTACATGATATTCTTGCTGGATAGAGTCTTCCAGGTTGCAGATTTTTTCCTTTCAGTGCTTTAAATATATCTTGCCAGTCCCTTCTGGGCTGTAGTGTTTCTGCAGTGAAATCAGCTGATAGCCTTATTGGTGTTCCCTTATAACTGACATTTTGCCTTTCTCTTGATGCCTTTAGAGTCCTCTCTTTAACTTTAACTTTAGCTATTTTTATTATAATATAATCTTGGTGTGGGATTGTTTCAGTTCAACTTGTTTGGGGCCCTCTGTGCTTCCTGTATCTTGATATCAGTATCCTTTAGATTTGGAAAGTTTTCAGCCATAATTTCTTCAACTATATTTTCAATCCCCTTTTCTTTCTCTTCTCCTTCTGGAATTCCTATTCTGTGGAGATTGGCCCACTTTGTATCATCCCATAGGTCTCTTATATGGCTTTCATGTTTTTTCTTTTGGTTTTGTGTCTGCTGTCCTGTTTGGGTGATTTCCATTATCTTATCTTCCACATCACTAATTCGTTCCTCTGCATTATTCCTTCTGGTCTTGATTGCCTTTAGCTCGGTGTGTATCTCTGCAAATGAATTTTTGAGTTTATCTTGGCTCCTTCTTATATTTTCTAGCTCCTTTCTGAGGGAATCTGCATTATGGTTCACATTTTCTCTTAATTCCTTCAGTATTTTCCCTATCTCCCTTTTGAACTCAGAGCCTGTCAGACTGCAGAGGTCTGTTTCACTGTTGACTGCTTTAGGTGAATTTTCCTGTTGCTTTAACTGGGAATGCTTTCTGAGCTTCTTCATCTTGCTCGTGTTTTTCTTTTTCTGTGAATTTGGGGAAGCCAAACTGTAGTTTGGTATAGTCTGGGGCACACTGCGGTGGCGGGGTGCTTCCTGCAGGTGGACAGAGCTGGCCGGAGTGTGCCGTGGCAGCAGGTTGCTTTCCGAGGGTGGATGGGGCTGGTTGGAACCCGCAACTGGAGCAAAGTGCTTCCTGAGGGCAGGCGTGTCTGGCAGGGGTTCACCACGGCATTGATCGGCTTCCCAGTGGGCTGTGGGGCCAGTCCCCCATGGATGGCAGGCAGCTTTTGGCCACAGGGGGTACTGGAGGGGATGTGCTGAGCACACTCTGCTCTCTGCTAGCTGGCAGGAAGCAGGAACATTGGGGCACAAGGAGTTTTCTATGGCGGCCCACCCCTCTTTCTCTCCCCTCCCCAACAATGGTGCCTTGTCTCTCCTGTGGGTTCGGACCTTCTCTAAGCTTCCCTCTGTCATGTCTTTCCACTCCCCAGCCCTTAGCGTGTCACTCCCTCAGCCCACAGCTCCCCAGTCCCTTAGGTTGTCTCACCTCCAACCCCAGCTGGCTCCCAGAGACTGACCTCTAGAGCCTAGGTCTCGGCACCCAGCACCCATCAGAGCATCTCAGTCTGTGTGTCTGTGCCAGTGGTTCAGATGATCTGTGCATCTCTCACTTTGCTTTTCAGTTCTAAGACCTGCTGCTGTGCTTTTCTCAGTGTCTTGGAGATCCCTCAAACTTGGCTGATCTTTCCGTTGGTTGCGGCTTCCCAGGGTGTAGGTTCCCTTTCTTCTTCACAGCTCCCTCTCAGGAATGCTAGTCCCATCCAGATTTCCCTTCTCTCTCTCATCTCTTTTCTGTTGTTTTACCCAGTTATGTCAAGAGATTCTTGCGGTTTTTGGAGGTTTAAGTTCTCCTGCCAGCATTCAGTTGATGTTCTGTGCAAGTCGTTTTACATGTAGATGTGCTTTTTTGTTGTGTTTGTGGGAGAGGGTGAGCCTGTCCCCCTACTCTTCTGCAACCTTGCCTCGATCTCCCCCAAGCCCAAGCTTCTGATCACACCACTCAAAGTTTCTCCATGCTTATCACAATTTGGAGTTGACAGAATCTATGAGATACCCCTACATTGTAGTATATAATCAAGTGGTCCTGATAGGTCATAATTATGAACGATTGAAAGATAAGTTTAAAGAGTGACACATATTAAGGCAAGCATACATTAAAAATGAAAATTGTACAAATATGGGGTGAAGAAGATATCCTCTAGAAATTCATGTGAAAAAGTTGTATTTTCTTTCAAATCAATATGAATCAGCCAAATGATAAGATAATGTAACAAAATCATTAT
Organism: Sus scrofa; assembly: GCF_054392235.1. NCBI lineage: Eukaryota > Metazoa > Chordata > Mammalia > Artiodactyla > Suidae > Sus > Sus scrofa. The sequence continues at coordinate 79,901,570 of NC_139389.1, forward strand.
CATTTTTAGTGTTTTTAGTACAGGTTGCACAAAAGAGACATTTACTGTTGAGTACACTTGGAGTATTTGTGGGACATGCGGTATGTTTTAGTTGCCATACTATAAGAATTGACAAAAATGCAAGAGAAATGGAAAGGATGTTGGTCTGAACAACTATGTCCTGTAAAGAATAGCTTAAGAAGGGATGTCTATCTTAAAAAAAAAAAAAAAAAAAAAAAAGCTCCACAAAATCCTTATGGGATCATGATAATCATTTTCAAATATGTAGTTCTAGAATATAGAAGAAGAAAGAGATCAATTCTACATGGGTTAGCAGAGTTTAAGAAATAGATTCTATAGGAAGGATGTTTTAGGCTTATGATAATGAGGGGTTGAATATATACATTTATCTAAAAATCACAAAGAATTATCTTAAAGGTAACTAAATTCCTATTCCTATTTGGGTTCAAACAAAAACTGAAGTCAAAACAATGTACTAGGTATTCCTGCAATGGATAGGAGGTTGGAATGTATGATTTCTATGATCCTCCCAGCATTAGCAGAATTGGTGCATTTTCAATGGGTTATTAGTAAATGTATAAATGACTCTGAAATGGATAAGTGTGATGGCTGTATATTTAATGAACCAAGGAAAATATGATCCACTCATGCTTAGAAGGGTCAGATGTGACCATTCAGGCAAAAACTGGTGGCATCTGTTCCCAGTTCAGAATTTTACAAGTACTGAATATAATCACTTCTGTGATACATTAAATGAATGTGCAATGCTCACTGGTCAAAGTTATAAGAACAGTTATATATCAAACTTTTCCCTCTGTTAAGCCATACAATAGAGTTGGATCATTGAGATACTCTTAATGAGATCCTAAAATTTGGCCTGAGGCTAAAACTGACACTGTATAGATGACATCCTAATTATTTGACATATGTGAAGGATGGACAAGCTTTAATGTAATAATAGTTTATTGTAGGTAAATGAGCATGTGGAAGTACAGTTCAAAAGAGGTAATTATTTATTTATTCTGATTAAAATCAGAATATTTTATAAAGGAAAATGACTTGGAAATAGTTTTTATTAAGGTATTTTGTCATGTTCCTGGGGCACGAGAAGTCCATGAAGGGAAGATGTGACCAAGATGGTGAAGTAGGAAGACACAGAACTCAGCCCCTCCCCATTAGCACACCAATATTACAAGTTTTTACAAAGTAACTATTATGAGAAAGACCAGCAGACTGTTAGAAAACATCATGTACAACTAAATATATAAAGAAGGAACCATAAGACAAGTAGGAGGGGTGGAGATGTATCATAGTCAAGACCCAAAGCCTTGAGTGAGTGTCCTACACATGGAAGGATAATTACAAAGCATATGTTCTCCCAGGGAGTGACAGGTCGAAGTTCCCCATAGAGATCCCAGTCTACGGGTCCTAAACTAGGAAGATAGGCCCCTAGAACATTTGGCTTTGAAGGCCAGTCATGCTTAATTTTGGGAGAGCCAGAGAGACAGGGAAAAATGAGACTCCAGAAAGAAGGATCAAGATGGCAGAGGAGTAAGACGTCATGTTCAACTTCTCCCACAAACACATCAAAAAAACACATCTACATCTAAAATGATTTGCACAGAACATCTACCGAATGCTGGCAGAAGAATTTAAACCTCCAAGAAGGGCAAGAAACTCTTGACATAACTGGGTAGAACAAAAGAAAAAAAGAGAGAGAGAAAAAAAAAATTGGGTTGGGACCAGCATTCCTGAGAGGGAGCTGTGAAAGAGAAAAAGAACCCATGTCCTGGGAAGCCACCTAACTGATGGGGAGATTAGCTGAAACAGAGGGACCTCAAATTTGCCCAGAAAAGCACAAAAGCTGGAATGAAGAGGGCAAAGTAGAGTGAGAGCGGGACAGATCATCTGCACCACCTCCCTAGACACCACAGCCTGAGATGATCAGGTTGGAGCTGGGCACTGAGACTTAGGCTCCAGAGGTCAGTTCCAGGGAGAGGACTAAGGTTGGCTGTGTGGGGACAGACTGAGGGGCTAAGGAGCAGTGTGCCACAGGCAGGAGAGTGGTGTGCTACAGGCTGGGGAGTGAAACGCCATGGCAGGCAGAACCCGGGAGGAGGTCTGGACCCTCAGGAGAAGCAAGGAACCATTGTTGGGGAGGGTGAGAGAAGGAGGGGCAGACAACCACAGAAATCTCCCTGCTTACACACCATAGAAATCTCCCTCCGGGGCACCTCTGGTTCAGGCTATGGGTGGGGAGAAGCCACTAGCTCAGGGTACAGGAGATGGGCGCTTTTGTGGGCTTTGGGTAGCCAGGCACCTCTTGTGTGTGCTAAGGGCAGTGTGGGACTAAAAGCGACATGGTGTCTCTTGATATATAGGCAGCAAGGACAGATCACAGTGGTCATCTCAGAGGCTAGAGGAGAAGCGTGGCCGGAGGTAGGTGTGGCCCACCTCCCACTAGGGATCCGTGAACAGGGATCACTTGCAGCCCCAATCACTTCAAGGGCACCACAGAGGAGGGCACTGTGACCTAACACCACCTGTTGTTGCTCCAGCACCCCTGGGGGCATGCCAACTCTGCTGCTGCCACTGCCAAATGCTCTGGGCAGTTCCCACAAGCTGGATCACTGTCACTTCCCAGGACACTGCAACCAGAAGCAGCTGGCACATTACCTCCTGTGTGGGCTAAGAAGAGTGGGGTGCTTCTTGCATGGTCTACAGGTGGCAGTAGCAAACCACCACAGTTATCACTGATTCCAGAGGTGGGCATGGCCCACTACCACTAGGAGTCCCTGAATAGGCGCCACCTGCAGCCCCAATTACCTCAGAGGAGGCATTGAGATTGAACACCACCTGTTGTTGCTCTCACTCCCCTGGGAACTCATGCACCTTGCTGCTGCCACTGCCAAATGTTCTGGGCATCTTGTCAATCTGAATAAGGCTCATTACCACTTCCCAACGCCTTGCAACTAGGAGTAGCCTGCCTCACCTTCCTGTAGGTCCTAACTGCTATTAAAAGCCCAGAAAACAGGCACTGACTACATGCCCTACCCATTGCCTCCTCCCCTGAAACACACTCAGCACCCTGGGGATAATAGCCTACTCACAACAAAGAAAGAGACAGCAAATATCCACATTCCATGCTAAAAATAAATGGTAACCCCCCACAAAATAAAAAGGGGTGCTCTTGCATAGAAGTAGCCCTCCAAGCTTCCCTAAACTCACAGAAAAAGAAAAACATGAGGAAGATGACAAAGCTCAGGAACAGGAGAACTCACCTGAAGGAGCAAACAATGAAACAAACCTCTGCAGTGTTACAGATACTGAGTTCAAAAGAGAGATAATGAAAATACTGAAGGAATTAAGTTCGAATATCATGGAATTAAGAGCAGATATGAACAATAATGCAGATTACTTTAGAAAGGAACTAGCAAATATGAGGAGGAACGTGGAAAATTATAAAATTCATTTTCAGAGACTCAAACTGAGCTAAAGACACTAAACAGCAGAATGAATAACACAGAGGAATGAATTAGTGACTTGCAAGATAGAATAATTGAAATCACCCAATGAGGACAGCAGACAGATAACCAAATGAAAAAACATGAAAACAATATAAGAGACATATAGGATAATAAAAACTGGGCCAATCTATGCATAATAGGAATTCCATAAGGAGAAGGAAAGGAAAAGGGAATTGAAAACACATTTGAAGAAATTATGGTTGAACACTTTTCAGAACTAAAGGGAACTTATATCGAGATACAGGAGGTACAGAGGGCCCCAAACAAGTTGAACACGTATAGGACCACACCAAGACATAATACAATAAAAAAAGGCAAAAGTTAAAGATAAAGAGAGGATTCTAAAGGCAGCAAGAAAAAAAAAAAGCATTAATTATAAAGGAATCCTCATAAGGCTATCAGCTTATTTCTCTGCAGAAACACTACAGGTCAAAAGAAGGTGGCAAGATATATTCAAAGTTCTGAAAGGAAAATTCTGTAACATAGAATACTCTATCCAGCAAGAATATCATTTAAAATAGAAGGGGAAATAAAAAGAAATTCTTCAGCAAACAAAAGCTAAAAGAGTACAGCAATACTAAACCCATTCTAAAAGAAATACTGAAAGGGCTTCTCTAAATAAAAAATGGAATAAGAAGAAATCACAACTGGGAAACAATTACTTAAATAAGCCAGCATACAGATCTAAGAGTGAGAGAAAAAAAAAAAAAAACTACTCTAATAATAATGATAAACACAAGGTAAACACAAGGAACAGCAAAAGATGTTAAAAAACAGACTTAAAAAATCATAGAATGTGGTGAAAGAAAGTAAGAATGTGTTTGAGCCAATATGACTATCATGGTAAAGCAAGCAGATATAGGAGGGGGTTAACATACTTAAAAAACAGGGTACCACAAATGAGAACCAAACATTACATTTGCAAAAACTAAAAAGAAAATACAAAACAATAAAATAAGTGGGAATCATCCAACTGAAAAAAAGAAAGGAAAGGAGACACATAGAATCCACTGGAAAACAAGGTTTAAAATGGCAATAAATACATATCTATCAGTAATTACCTTAAATATCAATGGACTGAATGCTCCAATCAAAAGACACAGTGTGGCAGATGATAAAAAAGCAAAAACCTACAATCTGATGTCTACAAGAGACCCACCTTAGGGCAAAGGACACATAGTGATTGAAAGTGAGGTGATGGGAAAAGATATTTCATGCCAACAGACAAGACAGGAAGACAGGAGTTCCAATCCACACATCAGGCAAAACAGACTTTAAAATTAAGGCCATAAAGAAAGACAAAAAAAAATGACACTGTTTAATGCCTAAAGGATCCACTCAAGAAGATATTACAATCGTCAATATATATGCCTCTAATAGAAGAGCACCTAGATACTTACAACAAATACTAACAAACTTATAAGGAAAAATTGATGGGAATACAATAACAATAGGAGACTTTAACACCCCACTCACATCAATGGACAGATCCTCTAGACAGAACATCATAAAGCAACAAAGATCTTAAATGCTAAAATAGAAAAGTTAAACTTAATTGATATTTGCAGGAAATTACATCCAAAAAAATCACAATACACATTCTTCTCAAGTGTACATGGAACATTCTCAAGAATCGACCACATATTGGGACACAAAGCTAACCTCAACAAATTAGAGTATAGACATTATTTCAAGTACCTTCTCTGATATGATAAAAATGGCATGAAATTAGAAATCAACCACAGGAAAAGATATGAGAAAAAATCCTGTTACATGGAGACTAAAAAACATGCTATTAAAAACCAATAGGTGAATGAGGAAATCAAAAAGGAAAATTAAAAAATACCTTGAGAAAAATGATAATGAAGACACAACCATTCGAAATACATGGGATACTGCAAAAGCAGTGCTCAGAGAGAAGTTCATATCAATATAGCATTCCTCAAAAAAGAAGAAAAATCTCAAATGGACAACTTAACCCACCACCTAAATGAATTAGAAAAAGAAAAATAGATGAAACCTAAAGTCAGCAGAAGGAAGGAAATCATAAAGATCAAAGAGGAAATCAATAAAATAGAGGTTCAAAAAATGATATAAAAAATCAATCAAACCAAGAGCTGGTTCTTTGAAAAGGTCAACAAAATTGACAAACCTCTGGCCAAACTCACCAAGAAGAGGAGAAAAAAAATCCAAATAAACAAAATAAGAAATCACAATGGATACTGTAGAAATACAATAAATAAATAAATAAGAGAATATCATGAACAATTATGTGCCAACAAATTTGACAACCTAGAAGAAATGGACAGTCTCTTTTCTAGAGACTTATACCCTGCCAAAACTAAATCAAGAAGAAATTGATCAACTGAACAGACCAATCACTAAAAATGAAATTGAATATGTCATAAACACTCCCTACAAATAAAAGTTCAGGGCCAGATGGCTTTGCAGGTGAATTCAACCAAACATTCAAAGAGGAAATTATACCCATCCTCCTTAAACTTTTTAAAAAGTTTGAAGAAGAAGGAACACTCCCAAAGACATTCTATGATGCCACCATCACCCAAATAGCAAATCCAGACAAAGATGCTATCAAAAAAGAAAACTATCAGCCAATATCTTTGATGAAAACAGACACAAAAATTCTCAGCAAAATTTTAGTGAACTGAATCCAACAACACCATGACCAAGCTGGATTCATCCCAGATTCACAAGGATGGTTCAACATATGCAAATCAATCAACATCATATACCACATTAACAAAAGAAAAGTAAAAACCACATGATCATCTCAATAGACACAGAAAGAGCGTATGACAAAATCCAACATCCATTCATGATAAAAACTGTTACCAAAGTGGGTATAGAGGAAACATTCCTTAAACATAATAAAAGCCATTTATGACAAACAGGCATCAAATATAATACTCGATGGAGAAAAGCTGAAAGCCTTCCACTAAAATCTGGAACAATACAAGAATGCCCACTCTCACCACTGTTATTCAACCGCAATCAGACGACCACAAGAAATAAAAGCTATCCAAATTGGAGGAGAAGAGGGAAAATAGTCACTGTATGCAGATGACACAATACTATATAGAGAAAACCCTAAGGAATCTACCCCAAAACTACTTGAACTGATCAACAAATTCAGCAAAGTAGCAGGATATAAGGTTAACATTCAGAAATCAGTCACATTTCTGTATACCAACAATGAAATATTAGAATTCATTCATTAGGAATGCAAAAATACAACACCTTTCAAAATTGTAACCCCCAAAAATCAAATACCTTGGAATAAACTTGACCAAGGATGTGAAAGACTTATATGCTGAGAACTATAAAACATTATTCATGGAAATTAAAGAGGATTCAAAGAAATGGAAAGATATTCCATGCATGCTCCTGGGTTAGAAAAATTAATACTGTAAAAATGGCCATACTACCAAAAGCAATCTACAGATATAATGCAATTCCTATCAAAACACCCATGACATTTTTCACAGAACTACAACAAACAACCCAAAAATTTGTATGGAACCAAAGACCTAAAGTTGCCAAAGCAATTCTGAGGAACAAAAACCAAGCAGGAGGCATAACTCTCCCGGATTTCAGGCAATATTACAAGGCCACAGTCATCAAGACAGTGTGGTACTAGTACTAAAACAGACAGACATACCAATGGAACAGAATAGAGAACGCAGAAATAAACCCAGACACCTATGGTCAATTACTCTTTGACAAGGGAGGCAAGAATATAAAATGGGAAAAAGACAGTCTTTTTGGAAAATGTTGCTGGGAAACCTGGACAGCTGCATGTAAATCAATGACACTGGAACATAGTATCATACCAGGCACAAAAATAAATTCAAAATGGCTTAAAGACTTAAATGCAAGACAAGATACCATAAAACTCCTAGACAAGAACGTAAGCAAAACATTCTCTGACATCAGCCTTACAAGTATTTTCTCAGGTCAGTCTCCCAAAGCAACAGAAATCAAAGAAAAATAAACAAATGGGACCTAATCAAACTGACAAGCTGTGGCACAACAAAGGAAACCATAAAAACAAAAAGACAACTTACAGAATGGGAGAAAATAGTTTCAAACAATGCAACTGACAAGAGCTTATCTCTAAAATATACAGACTACTTATATAACTCAACACAAAAAAAGCCAACAACCCAATTGAAAAATGGGCAAAAGACCTGAAGAGACATTTCTCCAAGGAAGATGTACAGATGGCCAACAAGCACATGAAAAAAGGCTCAACATCCCTGATTATTAGAGAAATGAAAATCAAAACTACTATGAGTTACCTCCTTATACCAGTCAGAATGGCCATCATTAAGTCTACAAATAACAAATGGCAGAAAGGGTGTGGAGAAAAGGGAACTCTCCTGCACTACTGGTGGGAAAGTAAACTGGTAAAACCATTATGGAAAGCAGTATGGAGGTACCTTAGAAAACTATATATAGAACTACACACGACCCAGCAATCCTGTTTTGGGGCATATATCTGGACAAAACTTTCCTTGAAAAAGACACATGCACCTGCATGTTCACTGCAGCACTATTCATAATAGCCAAGACATGGAAATAACCTAAATGCCCATCAATAGATGAATGGATTAAGATGTGGTACATATACACAACAGAATACTACTCAGCCATCAAAAAGAAAAAATAATGCCATTTGCAGTAACTAATGGATGGAACTAGAGACTCTCATACCAAGTGAAGTAAGTCGGAAAGAGAAAGACAAATACCATATGATACCACTTATATCTGGTATCTAATATATGGCACAAATGAATCTTTCCACAGAAAAGAAAATCATGGACATGAAGAACAGACTTGTGGTTGCCAAGGAGGAAGGGGAGGGAATTGGATGGCCTGGGAATTTGGGGTTAACAGATGAAAACTATTGCCTTTGGAATGGTTAAGCAATGAGCTCCTGCTGTATAGCACTGGGAACTGTATCTAGTCACTTTCAATGGAGCATAATATGAGAAAAAGGAATGTATATGTGTATGTGTGACTGGGTCAACTTGCTGTACAGTAGAAAATTGACAGAACACTGTAAACCAGCTGGAAACAAATAAAATCATCAAAAAAAAAAGAATAAAGAAAGAAACAAAACTGAGACTCCAGTCTTAACGGCCACAGAAAAATCTCACATGCTCCAGAAGCAGGAGAAAAACCAGTAATTTGAAAGAAGCGAGGGTCAGACCCATATGCTTATCATAGGAGAACCTAAATACACAAAGCAAATATTAACAGACATAGAGGAAAAAACTGCCAGTGACACAGTAATAATAGGGAACTTTAACACCCTGCTTACACCAATGGACATGTCATCCAGTCAGAAAATCATTAAAAACACTAGCTTTAAATGACACATTAGACCTGACACAATTAATAGGTATATACAGAACATCACATCCCAAAGCAGAAGAATACATTTTTTTTCAAGTATACACAGAGTATTCTCTAGGACGTCACACATTAGGACACAAATAAGTCTTGGTATTTAAGAAAATTAAAATCATATCAAACATCTTTTCTGACCACAAAACTATAATACTAGAATTCAAATCCAAGAAAAAAAACTGCAAACAATACAAACACCTGGAAACTAAACAATATACAACTAAACACTTTATACGTTATTGCTACTAAATAACTGCCGAAGAAATCAAAGAAACAATTAATAAAACCTGGAGACAAATGAAAATGAAAAAACACGAAATTTATGAAATCCAGCAAAGAGCAGTTCTAAAAGATAAGTTAATAACAATCCAAATTTACTTCAGGAAACAAAATATAACTCAAATAAACAACCCAACCTTATACCTAAAGGACTAGAAAAAGAAAAACCAGTGAAAGCTAGTAGAAGGTAAGAAATCATAAATATCAGAGCAGAAATACATTAAATATACACTTACAAATGGAAATTATTAATAAAAGTAAGAGCTGGTTCTTTGAAAATATAAACAAATTTAGTAAATTTTTATCCAGACTCATAAAGTAAATTCCGAGAGGGTCCAAATAATAAAATCAGAAATGAAAAAGAAGTTACAACCAATACCACAGAAATACAAAGGTTCAGAAATGATTACTATGTATGAACAATTATACAGTATTAAAATGGACAAACTAGAAAAAGTTTATAAATTCCCATAATGCACAATCTCACAAGACTGAACCAGCTGAAATAGATAATAAAAACAGACCAATTACCAGCAATGCAATTGAATCAGTACTTTAAAAACTCCTAATAAACAAAAGTTGAGAACAATATGGTTTCAAACATGAAGTCTACCAAACATTTAGAGAAGAGTTAATACCTATCACTCTCAATCTATTTCAAAAATCTCCAGAAGGAATACTTCAGACTCATTCTGAGGCCAGCATCACCCTGATACCATAACCAGAAAAATATATGAAAAAAGAACTGAAAATTACTAGCCAATATCAGTGATGAATACAGAAGCAAAATTCCTCAAAAAAATGAATTCTGAATTTGAAAATACATATACCATATCATATACCAGAATCAAGTGGGATTTATTCCAGGGAGGTAAGGACCTTATAACATTATAAATCAACCAATGTGATACCCACATTCACAAATTGAAGAGTAAAAATCAAATGATCATCTCAATTGATGCAGAAAAGCTTTCGTCAAAATTCAACATCTGTTCATGATAAAAATTCTCAATAAACCGTATAGAAGAAACATATTTTAACACAATAAATACCATATATGACAAGCCTAAGCACATATTTAATTCTGAAAAGTTGAAAGCATTTCCTCTAAGATCAGGAACAAGGCAAGGATGCCCATCCTTGCTATTTTCATTCAACATAGTATTGGAAGTCCTCAACAGAGACTCATACCACATAAAGAAATAAAAAGAACAAATTGGAAAGAAAGAAATAAAACTATCCCTGCTTGCAGATGACATGAAAATCCTAAAGCTGCCAGCAAAAAACTACTAGAAAAAAATTTGCATGTAAAGATATAGGGTACAATATTAGTATATATAAATTTGTTGCATTTCTAAATGCTGACAATCAACTATTATAAAGAATAATTAATAAAACAATTCCATTTATAATTGCATCTTATAAATGCCAGTATTCCTGCTGTGGCACAGTAGGTTAAAGATCTGACATTGTCTCTGTGGTGGCTCTGGTTCCATCTCAGGCCCAGCACAGTAGTTTAAGGATCCATCATTGCCACACACCTCAGATTTGATCCCTGGCCCAGGAGCTTCCATATGCCATGACTGTGGTTAAAAAAAAAAACAAAAAAACAAAAAAACAAACCTAGGAATAAATCCAGGACACTTATGAAAGAAATTGAAGATCTGAAAAAAATGGACAGATATTCCACCCTCATGGATTAGAAGAATTAATATTGTGAAAATGACTAAAGTGACTATACTACCTAAGGCAATCTACAGATTCAATGCAATCTTTATGAAAACACCAATGGCATTTTTCATAGAACTAGTAAAAATAATTCTAAAATATATATGGAAACACAAAAGATCCCCAAATAACCAAAACAGTCTTGAATAAAAAGGATAAAGCTGGAGGTATCAGGCTCCCTGATTTCAAATTACAAAGCTACAGTAATCAAAACCATATGGCACTGGCATACAGCAGACACATAGTTCAATGGAACAGAATAGAAAGTCCAGAAATAAACCAACACTTATACAAACAATTTACAACAAAGGAGAGAAGAATATACGAACAGAAAAAACAATTTCTTCAATAAATGGTGTTAGTAGAACTGGAGACCAACATATAGGTAAGAATTAAGTTGGACTACTTTCTCACTTTATGCACAAAAATAAATTCAAAATTAATTAAAAACTTAAACATAAGACCTAAAACCATAAAACTTACAGAAGAAAACTTAGGCAGTAAGGTCTTTTTTATTAGTCTCAGTAACATTTTCTTTTTTTTTTTTTCTTTTTTTAATGTCTCCTCAGGAAAGGGAAACAAAAATAAAAATAAACAAATATAACTACATAAAACTAAAATGCATTTGCACTGAGGGAAACTATCAACAAAACAAAAAGGCCACCTACTGAATGGAAGAAGATATTTGCAAACAATGTATCAGATGGTGGGCTAATAAAAAAAATGTACAAAGACCTCATAAGACATCAAAAAATAAATAATCTATTTTGGAGTTCCCATCGTGGCTCAGGGGTTAACGAATCCAATTAGGAGCCATGAGGTTGTGGGTTTGATCCCTGGCCTTGATCAGTGGGTTAAGGATCTGATGTTGCCATGAGCTGTGGTGTAGGTCACAGATGCATCTTGGATCCCACATTGCTGTGGCTTTGGCATAGACTGGCAGCTGTAGCTCTGATTTGATCCCTAGCCTGCGTTGCTGTGGCTCTGGTGTAGGCTGGTGGCTATAGCTCCGATTTGACCCCTAGCCTGGGAACCTCCATATGCTACAGGAGCAGCCCTAGAAAAGACAAAAAGACAAACAAACAAACAAATAAATAAATAAATAAATAAATAAATAAATAAATAAACTATTTTAAAAATGGTAAGAGAAACTGAATAGACATTTTTCCAAAGAAAATGTGTCAACAGTGTCATGAAAAGATACTCAACATCACTAATCAAGTGGGAAATGCAAATCAAAACCACAGTGAGACATTACCTCATACCTGTCAAAATGGCTATTATTCATATGACCACAAATAACACATGTTGGCAAGGATGTGGGGAAAAGGGAACCCTCCTGCAGTATTGGTGGGAATATAAATTGGTACAACCACTATGCAAAACAGTAATGAAATTCCTCAAAATTTAAAGATAATCTACCATGTGATTCATCATTTCCACTGCTAGGTATTTATCCAAAGAAAATAAAAGCACTGCTTAGAAAAGATATATGCACTCCTAGGTTCACTGAAACATTGTTAACAATATCCAAGGTAGAGAAACAACCTAAGTGCTCATCAATATCTCATGTGGATATCCAGTTTTCCCAAAACCATTTGTTTAAAAGACTCTCCTTTCTCCATTGAATAGTCTTGTGACTCCCGAGGAAAACTATTTGAACATATATATTAGGGTTTATTTCTGGGCTCTCTCTTCTATTTAATTGGTCTCTATGCTTGTCTTTATGCCATAACCATACTGTTTTGACTACTGTAGTTCTATCATAAGTTTTGAAATCCAGAAATGTGAGACCTCCAACTTTGTTCTTTTCCAAATTGTTTTGGTCATATTAGGCCTTTTGAAATTCCATAGGAATTTTATGATGGATTTTCTATATTTGTAAATAACTCAATTGGAATTTTGTTAGAAATTGCATTTTGAAACTGTAGAGCACTGTGGCTAATAATGATGTATTAATAATATTAAGCATTCAATCTATGCACACAGGATGCATTTCTATTTATTTGTATCTCCTTTAATTTCTTTCAGTAACATCTTTCAGTTTTCATTGTGCAACTATTTTGCTTTCTTGGTAAATTTTTCCTTAAATATTTTATTATTTTTGCTGCTACTGCATATGGAATTTTCTTAATTTCCTTGTTGTATCTTTCATTTTTAGTGTATAGAAACACTACTGAATTTTGTTTATTGATTTTATGTTCTGCAACTGTGCTGAGTTAATTTATCAGATCTGATAGTTTTTTGTGGACTCTTTTCGGTATTCCACATATAAAATCACGTCTTCTGCTAACAGAGATAATTTTACCTCTTCCTTTACTATTTGGATAACATTTACTCATTTTTCTCATTTTTTTCTAATTTTTCAGACTAAGGCCTCTAGTACTAGATCGAAAAGAAGTAGTGAAAGTAGGCATCCTTGTCTTATTCATGATTTTTCAATCCCTGAAAGAATATTTTTGTATAGATGAATCTTAAGTGAAATAAAATGATATAAGTATAAGGCAAAAAATTTAAATAGGATACAAGTATTTTTTGAACTAATGAAGAGTCATTAATCTAAAAGGACAGAGGACTCAAAAGCTAATGTATTACAATAAAGCAAATTCCAAGCAGTTTTACATAAGCCCCCAAGATTTTGCCTTAGAATGCATTTTATAAATATCTACCTTCAAAAAATTTTATTGGTATAATACTGGGTTACTAAGAGGTTATACATTTGCTGATGTTGCTCTTGTTGTTTTTAACTTTGAAATAGCACTCAATGTGATTCAGATATATTTGGTAAAATGTGACCTCCCAGGCACAGGCACACAGTGTACATATTGCATTTGCTGAACCATTCAGGTGTGTACTGAGATTCATCTTACTTCCTGGGAAGCAGGCTCATTCTTCAGGGAGAAATTTTTTTTCACTTCTGTTAAAAGCCCTGTGAATCTAGCTAGATAGTGCATCAACTGGTGGGTGGCCATATAAGATATTATTAAAATGCATTAATTGCTATTATCGATATGATTTTATGTTTTCACAAACTCCAAAGCGTGTATGGCTATGTGTATGCATATAATGCCTCAGCATCACCACTGACATATGTGAATGTCATAATTTGAGCAATTTTATTTAAAAATGTCATTATTAAAAATATCTTCCTTAGAAGAAGGATTACAATTTAGAGTTAATGTAATTAAATCTTTAGAATTAAATGAAAATGAAACTCTGGAGTTAGCAAAGCATGGTGAAAAGAATGATTTGAGAGAAGATTAAGATGGTGGAATAGAAGTACTAGAGCTCATCTTCTCTCATAAAAACAACAAAATTACAACTAAATGCTCAACAACCTTCAACCAAATGGACTTTCAAAAATATATCCTACTCCAGAAGACAAAGAGGAGGCCACATCAAGACTGTAGAGGGGCAAATGTGCAATATAAGCAAAGCCATACCTGCTGGGTGGGAAGTCCACAGATTGGAAAGTAACTATCACAGAGACTCATCTACAAGATTGAGAGTTCTGAGCCCCACATCAGGTACCCGCTCCTGGGGATCTGGCATTGGGAGAAAGAGCCCCTGGAGCATCTGGCATCTAAGGCCAGTGGGGATTGTGTGCAGGAGCTCCACAGGACTGGGGGAAATGGAGACCCCATTCTTGTAAGGTGCACACAGGATTTCATATGCACTGAGTCACAAGGCAAAGAAGAGGCCCCATAGGAATCTGGGTCAGACCTGACTGAAGTTCTGGAGGATCTCCTGGGAAAAGAGAGGTGACTGTGGCTCACAGTAGGGGAAGGACATTGGGGACAAAGCTCTTGGGAATATTCATCAGTGTGTGTTCCCCTAGAAGTGGCCATTTAGGGAAAATCTGGCCCCACCCATCAGTGCTGAGAAGCCCCAGGCCAAACAATAATGGGTGGGAACACAGCCCCACCCATTAGTAAGCAGGCTGCCTAAAGATCCCCAAACACACAGATGCCTCTAATCACACCCAGAGACAAAGTCCCAACAACAAGAGGGATAGGAATCAACCTGCCTAGTGGGCAGGCACCAGTCCCTCCTAAAAGGAAGCCTAAAGAAAGTCCCCATATCAACTTCAGCTACAAGGGGAGCAGACATCACAAGTAAGAGAGACTACAAGTCTATGTTCAAAAGGAGACCACACCAAAAACCTATAAAAATGAAAAGGCGGAGAACTATAACCAGATAACTAAACCCCTCAAAAACAGCTAAGTCATCTGGAGACTATCAAACTCCAGGAAAAAGACTTTAGACTGATGATGCTGAAGATGATGTAAGACATTGGAAATAAACTGGAGGCAAAAACTGATAATTTATAGCAAATGTTGAGCAAAGAAATACAAGATTTAAAACTTAAGCAAGCAGAGATGCAAAATACAATAACTGAAGTAAAAAATTCATTAGAAGCAACCAAAAGCAGAATATAGGAGGCAGAAGAATAAATAAGCAAGGTTGAGGACAGATTAGTGGAAATCACAGATGCAGATCAGAAAAGAGAAAAAGGATTAAAAAGTAATGAAGACAGTATAAGAGAACTCTGGGACAATGTCAAAGACACCAATATCTATATTATAGGGGTGCCAGAAGGAGAAGAGAGAGAGAAAGGGACAGAAAAAATATTCCAAGAGATAATAGCCAAAAACTTCCCTAACATGGGAAAGGAAGCACTCACTCAAATCTAGGAAGTGCAATGTGTACCATATAAAATAAACACAAGGAGGAACACCCTGGGACACATATTAATCAAACTGACCAAAATTAAAGACAAAGAGAAAACACTGAAAGCAGGTAGGGGAAAGAAACAAATAACATACAAGGGAACCCCAATAAGGTTATCAACAGATTTTTCAGCAGAAACTCTGCAGGCCAGAAGGGAGTGGCATGATATACTCAATGTGATGAAAGGAAAAAACCTCCAACCAAGATTACTTTACCCTGCAAAGCTCTCAGTCAGATTTGAAGGAGAAATCAAAAGCTTTACAGATAAGCAAAAGCTAAGAGAATTCAGCAACACTAAACCAGCTTTACAACAAATACTAGAGGAACTTCTCTAGGCAGGAAAAAAAAAATAAATGATACAAGTAGAAACAAAAACACCGCAAGTAGAAACAAAAACACCGCAAATAGAAACAAAAACACCGCAAATAGAAACAAAAACACCGCAAATGAGAAGCCTCACCAGTAAAGGCATATATACAGTAAAGGTAGGAAATCATCCACATGCAAATTAGCTATCAAAATCAGAAATCATTAGAAGAGGGTACACTGGAGATGAAATTGCAATTAAGAGACCAACAACTTAAAACAATCTTGTGTGTGTATATATATACACACATACCCTTATATCAAAACTTCAGGGTAACTGTAAGCCAAAAATCTACAAATGATACACACACAAATGAGAAAAATCACTCAAATACAACACTAAAGATAGTCAACAAACCAAAAGAGGAGAGAATAGAGAGGAAGGGAAGAGAAAAGAGCAACAAAAACAAATCCAAAACAGTTAATAAAAGGGCGATAAGAAAATATATATCAATATTATCTTAAATGTAAATGGACTAAATGCCCCAACCAAAAGACATAGACTGGCTGAATGGATACAAAAATAAGATCCTTATATATGCTGTCTTCAAGAGACCCACTTCAGCTCTAGGGACACATACAAACAGAAAGTGAGAGGATGGAAGAAGATATTCCATGAAAACAGGAATCAAAAGAAAGCTTGAGTAGCAATACTGATATCAGAAAAATTGACCTTAAAATAAAGAATTTTATGAGACAAAGAAGGACATTACTTTAACGATTAAAGGATCAATCCAAGAAGAAGTTTAATGATTGTAAATATATATGCACCCAACATAGGATCACCTCAATATATAAGTCAACTGCCAACAACCTTAAAAGGAGAAACTGACAATAACACAATAATAGTGGGGAACTTTAACACAGCACTTGCAGCAATGGACAGAGCATCCAGTCAGAAGATCAGCAAGGAAACACAGGCCCTAAATGAAGCATTAGACCAGATGGACTTAATAAACATTTATAGGACATTCTATTCAAAAGCCACAGAATATACATTCTTCTTAAGTGCACACATAACATTCTCTAGGATTGATCACATTTTGGGCCACAAATCAAGTCTCAGTAACTTTTAAGAAAACTGAAATCATATCAAGCATCTTTTCAGATCACAACGCTATACAAGTGGAAATTAACAAAAGGAAAAAAACTGCAAAAAACATAAATATGTGTACACTAAACCACAGCAACATGTTCTCATATCTGCCCCCTAGAGTAATGATGATAAAAACAAAAATAAACAAATGGGACTTAATTAAACTTAAAAGTTTCTTCACAGCAAAGGAAACCCTAAGCAAAACAAAAAGACAACCCACAGAATTGGAGAAAATATTTGCAAATGAAGTGACTGACAAGGGATTAATCTCCAAAATTTATAAACACCTGCAGCTCAATACCAAAAGCAAACAACCCCATCGAAAAATGGGCAGAAGATCTAAACAGACAATTCTCCAAAGAAGACAAACAGATGGCCAAAATACATGTGAAAAGATGTTCAACATCTCTTATTATTAGAGAAATGCAAATCAAAACCACAATGAGGTACCACCTTACACTGGATGGAACAGCCATCATCAAAAGTCTACAAACAATGGGAGTGTAATTTGGTGCAATCACTAAGGAAAACAGTATGCAGATTCCTCAGAAAAATAAAAATAGAATTACCATTTGTTCCAGCAATCCCACTCCTGGGCATCTATACAGAGAAAACCATGACTTGCAAAGATACATGTACTCCAATATTAATTGCCGCACTCTATACAATAGCCAAGACATGGCAACAGCCTAAATGTCCATCAACAGAGGAGTGGATAAAGAAGATATGATACATATACAATATGGACTATTACTCAGCCATTAAAAGGAAAGAAATAATGGCATTTGCAGCAACATGGATGGACCTAGAAATTACCATGCTAAGTATAGTTAGTCAGACAGTGAGACACCAACATCAAATTCTATCACTTACATGTGGAATCTAACAAAAGGGACACAATGAACTTCTTTGCAGAACAGATACTGGTTCATAGACTTATGGCTTCCAAAGGAGACAGGTTGGGTGCTTGGGGGATGTGCTGGGGTTTGGGACAGGAATGCTCTAAAATTTGGTTGTGATGATTGTTGTACAACTATAAATGTAATAAAATTCATTGAGCAATAAAAAAAATTTAACAATTAAAAAAAGAAAAGAATGATTTGACTGAGCATATTATAAGTGCCAGTAGACCTTATTTACACACTTGAATACTTTACGATTCCCAGAAGGATGCCTGTGTTGCAGGAATGCTTCACTGGTTGATGACTATTTAAAGTATTAGGCTCTTTCTCCAAAAAAAAAAAAAAATGAAGTTCCCGTCGTGGCTCAATGATTAATGAATCCGACTAGGAACCATGAGGTTGTGGGTTCAATCCCTGGCCTTGCTCAGTGGGTTAAGGATCCAGCATTGCCATGAGCTGTGGTGTAGGTCACAGACGTGGCTCTGGCATAGGCCGGCAGCTACAGCTCCGATTGGACCCCGAGCCTGGGAACGTCCATATGCCACAGGAGCAGCCCAAGAAATGGCAAAAAGACAAAAAAATAAAAATAAAAAAATTAAGTATTAGGCTCTTTCTCTATTGACATAGTTTATAAGAGGCCCCGCATTCACATCATGCGGTTACATGAAAGTTAAAAAAAAAAAATCACCCTTCTTGTTTATTTAGGGAGTCCTTACCAGCACAAAAGAATTCATTTTAAAAATTATTTGTCAGATGTTTTAATCAGTTAACTATCTCCCTTAAACATTCATAAAATTTACTAATAGATCCCATCTCCTCTGAAGAGTACCTGACAAGAAAGCTTTCCTCATTAAAATATCCAAAATCTTACATCGTAAGAAATGGTACCATTTATTTAAATATAATTCAATGCAATTCTTTAGATACTGGACAAACTGACACAGAAATAATAATATAATAAAGAAATAAATACCCTCAAAGTCAATAATAGAAAAATTAAATAAAGCACAAAAAAGAAAATATTGAAAAGATTAAATTAATATTATGAGAGGGGAACAAAAGTGTCCTTTTATCAAACATCCTGAGACATGGATATGCTACTTAGGCATTTACATAAGGTAAAACTCAACTCCCAAAGAAGACCCTGATCTTCTGGCCAACACTATCATGTACCTGTCTATAAAAACAAATACAACCATGTAGATAAAACCCTGGTCAATAGTAAATCACGTTACAAAGATGGTCACTTATGATTACGGTTATGATTATGAGAATCTGTCCTTAATGGATATATCACATACCCTCTCTTAAACACAACAAGGAAATGAAATGCATCATTTCTTAATGGCCCAGGGAAGGTATTTTTTAAATGACAGTATTAATCCAGAACTTTTGTTTCCTGTCTGCAGAGTGCAAGTCAGTGGCATTTGGCTAGTTACAAAGAAAGGAACACTGAGATGTTACATTAGTATCTCCCCTAATATTATTACCTCCAAAATTTTTTTAAGGTATCTTTTTTCCATTTTGATTCTTCTAAATGAGTAATTTTATAGTAAGGCAGATTTTCAAAGGTCTTGGTGGAAAACTATAAAATAGTGTAAACACTTATTCATGTCATGAGACAGGGCAGTTTCTTTAAGGAGAAATCCATTAAGTGCAAATATTATACTGCTCAGGGAAAAAAATTTCCTGTAACAACATCACCTCGTTTGCTTCCCTGAAGAGGTTTGATGTGTCAATATGCCATTTTTGCATCCTATTTTGAGATGAAAAAGAAATTAGTCTAATAAACTGACGTAAATATATACAACATCATACATAACTAGTCAGCTTTGTAAGAGTCTATACCTTTAATTTGCATTAACACACTGAATGTTTAAGATTAGCACTTTTTGTCACGACCATATTTTCAGATCTATATAGATAAAGAACTTCTGGAGTTCCTAATGATTATGCCTTTACTATTCCTTATGGAGGTCAAAATACTCTATTTTTTTCTCTTCTCTTTTCCCAAATACTGCTTTTATGCCTTTTTTTCCTCTCAAAGACCAGAGCTAGATCTCACACAGTCCATATTAAACTAGCCTTCCCTAAGAATAAATAAATACAAAAAAAAAGATAAGAAAAATCTAGATAAAACTTTTGCACTTGGAAAATTTCCACTGTCTGTGGCAACTTAGATGTATAGAAAATAACAAGAACAAATTAATTAAGAAATCAATGAAATGGATATTTACACTTTTGAGTTTCACATGTGTTAGAGGTATGGTGTGGAACAAGATGCCAAGTGTTATTTTCTCAAAAGAAGCTAAAAGCATTACAGTAACTATAAATCAAAAGCTTGGCTTTTACAGCTGCTAGGGCCTAACTTTTAAACTTGCCATTTACATAGGATTTTGCCCTTTAAGTTTACAACCTGATCTAAATCATATAGAGTCTATATAATTGTAATTTAGTATGAGTTCACTTGTTTCTTCCACAGGTTGAGACAGGCTGTGACCTAAAACCCTTTGCTGCAGTGGCTGCAATGCTTGTACCTAGACAAACATCAGATCTTCCAGCAACAAAATATAAACAAACTATAATGGACTAAAAATAACTGCAGGCATGTGCAGTTGGACAAATTATGGGCAAAAGGAACCAAAAACCTAAAACCAAACTGCCTCTTCTGAAGAGTAAGCAAAAGCAGGGTGTCTGAACCAAAAGCAGGGTACTAACCCATGCCGTCTGCAAAGTCCACCTAAGCTAGAACCTGGACCTGCCTCTAGCCTTACCAGCCCAATCCCTCCAATGAGCCAGGGAACAAGCAAGGGAACCTGTTGTTTGTTCTTGCTCCCTGTTGCTGCAGCAGGGGCTCCAATAAAACCTTGCCTGACTTTTCCTGTCTGGTCTTTTATCAATCTGATCACATGAATTAGACTTTGAAATACATGTTCTATTTACCACATATGACACCCTTGAATTTCAGTTCTATAGAAACAAAATCTCCGTATCACACTTTACAGCAGACACTCATTTTCTGCAAAAGAAATACAGTACTACACTGCTCTAATACAAGATTTTGCTTAGGGAGCAACATATATGTGAGCCAGCCTTTTTTTTTTTTTTTTTTGCACTTTTCATTTTTTCATTTGAAGATTGCTGTAGAACTTTAGGAGACACACTCTCAAATAATATAATAAAAAAATTACAGCTATGTAAAAACTTTAAAATTTTAATCTTTTTTCTCAATGAGGAGTAATTATCACCTTTTGCTATGTGACATAAAATCTTGACAACTGCACATTCAAGGAAATTTTAGTTTTCGTTTTACTAAATAATGACAAGCCATGTTCAGGCCGGTACATTTTTCTTTCTTTTCGTAGTCACACTTATGGTATGTGGAAGTTCCCAGGCTAGAGGTTGAATCAGAGCTGTAGCTGCTTGCCTATGCCACAGCCACAGCCATGCCAGCCACAGCTATGCGGCAATGCCAGATATTTAACCCACTGAGCAAGACAGGTATTAAACTTGAATCCTCATGGACACTATGTCAGGTTCTTAACCCACTGATCCACAATAGGAACTCTTTGTACTTTTTAAAGTACTCTCTAAAATAATTCTCAAAGACTCTGCTTTAAATAATAGTTTACAAATTCTTGTGCTTCCCTCAAACACGCGTCTTTATCCTACCATAGTGACTCTGTAACCAAAAGTTTTGCCTTGTGTAGTTAATTCTTTATCATCGTTTATAAGTGTTAAGATCCTAATACAGGAGTTCCTGTTGTACCTCAGCAGTAATGAATTAGACTTGTATCCATGAGGATAGGGGTTTGATCCCTGGCCTTGCTCAGTGGATTCCAAGGCTCTGGCATTGCCATGAGCTCTGATGTAGGTCACAGACATGGCTGGGATCTGGCATTGCTGTGGCTGTAGCATAGACTGGCAGCTACAGCTACAATTCAACCCCTAGCCTGGGAACTTCCATACACCATGGGTGTGGCCCTAAAAAGACAAAAAAAAAAAAATCCTAATATGGTTTTATAATTCATTTTAATGATTACAGAATTTCCCCACTATTTAAGCCAAGTAGAACTGTAATAGGGAAGAATAAACCTAACTCCATACTGCATTTTTTTTTTACTTTAATCTTTATAATCTATTGCTGTTGCTACAAAAGTTAATCATGAAAGGGATGTTGTCTATAGCTTAAGTGTTCATAATGGCCCATCTCCTGGAACCCTGCCTCTCATGCCTGAGTTTAAGCTAAAATAACTGTTTAGCTCACAGGAAACATCCTGACCAAGCTGCAGGAAAGAAGAAATTAACACATCTCCTCCAGAGTCTGGCCATTACCAGGAAATATATGCAACAACTTACTGCCTTTTTTTCACTTTACCTTCTCACTTCCTACTCTGTGCTCCATGAAAGAAACTAGCATTCAAACCTGAGCAAGATATTTCTTTGGGACACTAGTCCACTATCTTCTCAGTCTGACAGCTTTCCAAATAAAATCATATTCCTTCCCCCAGCACCTCGTCTCTCTCGATTGACTGGCCTGGGCAGCAAGCAGTACCAGCCTGGATTCAAAATAGAGTAAGAAAACTTGTTAGTTGTGGATTTGATTGATAGTGCAGAGTACTAGTTCAATGGGAGCTTCTGGGACTAGCCAGGAGCTTCTGGGACTAGGGTGTGGCTGGATTTGTTGGGCGTCATATAACATGCAGCTGCTGCATGTATGTGCTTGTAGGTAGAGCACAACTTAGGGAACTAGATAATACGAATTCACTACAAACTGGCAGAAATTCAGAAATTGGACTCCATTTTTAGGAGATAAGAGATTGGTGGATAGAAGATAGATGACAGGTGGCCAATGGCCTGCTTTTACTTGACTTTCATAGAAATTGAAAAAAAAAAAAAAAAAAAAAAAAACCTAGCATCTAGGAAACAAACACGTGTGTACTAAAAAATATTTAGAAAATATTTTAAAACAACATTTGCAACTGTGACAGGAAACTGATATAATTGTTTTATCAGTCATTTAGGGCTTAAATATAAGAGGTTTTTTTTCTTTTTAGGGCCACTCCTGTAGTATATGGAGGTTCCCAGGCTCTAGGGGTCAAATGAGAGCTGCAGCCACGCACATGCCACAGCCGCAATCACACAAATATCAGATCTGAGCCACATCTGCAATTTATGCCACAACTCAAGGCAATGCTGGCTCTTTAATCCTCTGAGTGAGGCCAGGGATCGAACACACATCCTCATGGATACTAGTCAGGTTCTTAACCCGCTGAGCCACAATGGGAACTCCAAGCATGTATTTTTAAAATCGAGCTATTGTCCTTTATAATTAACCATGCAAAATGTCACTTAGACATTTTATTTAAATTATGTAAAAACTTCAAACCACTAGTTGTCCTTGTACAAATTATTTTATATCCTTAAGGATATTCATTTAGGAGTTCCCACTGTGGCTAGGTGGTAAGGAACCTTACTAATATCATGAGGAGGAGGGTTTGATCCCTGACCCCACTAAGTGAGTTAAAGATCCGGCATTGCCATGAGCTGTGGTGTAGGTCGCAGACGTGGGTCAGATTCTGCATTGCTGTTGCTGTGGTGTAAGCCAGCAGCTGCAGCTCTGATTAGACCTCAGCTAGGAACTTCCATATGCTGTGGGTGTGGCCATAAAAAAGACAAAAAAACAGAAGGATATTTATTTAAACACATATATTCAAGAATGCA
The DNA here is from genome assembly GCF_054392235.1 of Sus scrofa. Lineage (NCBI taxonomy): Eukaryota > Metazoa > Chordata > Mammalia > Artiodactyla > Suidae > Sus > Sus scrofa. The sequence continues at coordinate 79,925,356 of NC_139389.1, forward strand.
GCACTTAAAAATTAGACATTTTTAGAAAGATGGACAGAGTAATTTTTGGTTTTGTGAAAAAAAAGATGTCAAGTATTTTTTAGTAGACAATTTAACTGACTTGTATACAGAGAGATTTAGATTCATGAAAATGAATTAGCATTTTATGAATAGTTAATTTAGCAACTGATGTGTAATTGATAAGTATTAGAACTGCATTTTTTATTATATGAAATTAGAATGTAATCTAAGTAGATTACACTGAAACTCTCTGGTTATTGGGTCTAATAAAATCTTTTGAAGTGAAGTAGGCTTAATGATGACCAGAAAATGAAAAAAAAAGGTAAAATGTTCTTTGAATTACACTGTGGTTTCACACAAGTTTGAATAAATTGTATGGAAGAACTCATCCCTACCATAGTTCCATGTTATTTAACCCTGTGGTCCACAGAGAATGCCAGTGAAATTGGTTTGGTAAATGCTTCTATGACAGGCATATCAACTGGTTATTAATTAGCTAATGATGGGAAAAAATAGAACTGTACTGGGATTCTATTAGTATTTTGTACTTCGTTGGTGGCCAACATATTTAGATTCTTACTGTGAGATTTTAAAGCTATTATTAAGAGGATATGCTCTTTTTCCAAATCTGGAGTTGGTCAGTTCAGTATCTGGTTTATATACATTAGGTTATACTATCCATTTCCACTTTAAAATGGATAGTTTCTAAGGTTCTTAGGTAAATGTAGATGCTCAGAATTTGCATAATAAACTTCCTTTTCTTGAACTAATATATCCCCTGTATCCTCTTTAAGATGCTCATGATTTGAAAACACTGAACATTCCAGGATTAAAATATTTATTTAGTTCAGAAAAGCATAATTCAATTTCAAGAATACTGAGACATAGTCAGTGCTCTGTTTTATCTAATCCTCCCCAAATATGGAAGGCATGAATGTCTTCAGAGTTGCTTCTTTGTTTTCAACTTTAAAGGTAGTTTAAATACTTGCATTAAAAATGTCAAGAAAGCCAAAGTCACTGAATTGATTAAATCTTTGTTTTTGTTAAACAATAAAAAGGTCTTTGTTTTTGCTATAGTGGGCAGACACAGTCATAGATATTCAAATGAAATTCATTGCCTTTCCCAGAACATTCAATAGAAGACTATATTAGTCTTACCTCATGTGATATATCTTTTCAATTAAGACTGTACCATGCTGGACAGGCCATCACTCTCTTCGTTTTCAGAGATGTGTTTTCTTCTATTTTATTGACTGAACTACAGTCAAGCTTCCTGATTTCTACCTCCTAAAGCTTTTTGCCTTCCTCTCTCATACTTAATTTCATTCTGCCACAGCTTTAGAATATGAGCCTTTCCTTCTTCTTAAGGCCAAGTCCCCAATTTAGCTCCTTGCTTTTCTCCCTATATCCTCCACAGGATTACACTAGCACTCAGCACCTTTCTTATCTTTGACCTCTTCTCTCATGGCTCTCTAAATAACCACCATCTACCACTTTAGACTCAACAAATGAGCAAAACCCAGCAAAGCCTTCACTCCCAAGCCCTCAGTAACCTAAACCATTTAGTTGTTATTCAAGTGTTTTCAGAGTTGCTTACACATAGACACAAATGTGTTTATGGCTGGGGTGGAGGGGGGAAACCCATATAATATTTATTTACTGTTATTTTTTTTCTTTAGTCTTATAGAGTCAACTTAAAAAAAAAAGAAACAAAACTGTTTTTAACTTGCAGACATAGAGAACAGATTTGTGGTTGCCAAGCAGGAGGGGGTTGGGGAAGGGATGAGTTTCGAGTTTGGAATTAGCAGCTGCAAACCATTATATGTAGAATGGATAAATAAGGTCTTACCAAATATATAGTATTTAATATACTATATTCAATATTCTATAATAAATCATAATTGAAAAAATATGAAAATGAGTATGTGTGTATGCATATGTATTTATATATATATATATCTGAATCACTGTGCTGTATAGCAGAAATGAACACAACACTGTAAATCAACTATCTTTTACTAAAAGAAATTTAAAAAAATATTTTCCAAAGTTCAAGTCTTCCCTAAACCTTCTTCAAAGTGTCTTTATCATTACTTTATGATACAAGTAGATTCATTTGTCATAGTCCACATCCCTTCTTGGATTCCTCCTGACATCTTTGCCAATTTTGTTTTAAATTTGCATACCATAAAGCTCACTGTTCAGTCCTGAGGGATTTGACAATTTATTTGAGTCATGTTTCTACCACCACAGTAAGATATAGAACAGTTCCATCACTCCCAAATTTTCTCCCATGTTACTTTTGCAACCAAGACCTCTCTCACTCCGTACCCCAGCAATAATGAATCTATTTTCCATCCTCACACTACTGCTTTTTGAAAATGTCATATAAATGGAATCATACAACATGTACTCCTTTGCATCTGAGTCATTTCATTTAGTAAAACGTATCCAGTTTTCTATGTTGACGAATAACTAGTTCTTTTATTTATTGCTGAATATATCCAATGCGTGGATATAACATGGTTTCTTTATACATTTACCTGATTAGGGGCATCTGCTATGTTTCTATTTAGTGGCAATGAGGAATAACATTAACATGCATATGTGTAAAACTTGTTGTGTGAATAAAAGTTTTGACTTCACTTGTATAAATACTTTACCATGGAATTCTCGACAGTAGAGTTAATATATGTTTAACTTGTAAGAACCAGCTAAACTGTGTTCTAAAGTAGCTATTCCATTTGCATTCCTGCCAGCAATGTATGAGAAGTCCAGTTGTTCCACATTCTCTTTAACACTTGGAAGTTTTTTTTTTTTGTTTTGTTAATAAACATGGCTCCTTGATGAATGATGCTTATGTGTATATCTGAATAATTTCAGTGAAATGTATCTGCTCAAAAGAATCCTGTGGTGGAGCTCCCGTTGTGGCTCAGTGGTTAACGAATCTGACTAGGAACTATGAGGTTGCTGGTATTGTCCCTGGCCTGGCTCAGTGGGTTAAGGATCCGGCGTTGCCGTGAGCTGTGGTGTGGGTTGCAGATGCGGCTCAGATCCCACGTTGCTGTGGCTGTGGCTGTGGCTGGCAGCTACAGCTCTTATAAGGCCCCTAGTCTGGAAACCTCCATATGTTGTGGGTGCAGCCCTAGAAAAGGCAAAAAGACAAAAAAAAATAAAATAAAATAAAAAAAAAAAAAAAAGAAATGAAAGAATTCTGTAGTAATTTTTTATTCCTTCAATGTAATGGGTCTTTTATATTGGTATGCCTTCAAATTTTTCTTTTTGTCTTATATATCTATAATCCTGTTTTGATTTTTGTTTGATTTGATTTGTTTTTTTGTGAGTTCTTGAGTTTTTAATTTATACATGTTTGCATTTTGAAAAAAGATTCTCATTGTTTCTTCAAATATTTCTTCTGCTCCATTTTCTCTTTTACTGACATTGCAATCTCACATATGAGAGACTATTTGATATTGTACCAAAAGCTTTGGATCTACTTCTCTTTCTTTTCAGTTTCTGTTTGTGTAATTTCAATGGACATTTTAAATTCATTGACTTTTTTCTCTGCTGAGTTTGATGATGAGCCATCAAAGGCATTTTTTATCTATTACTAGAGGTTTCATTTCTAGCCTTACATTTTTTTATATATAGTTTTCTTCCCTTTGCTAAAATTACTTTCATGAGATTTCATGTTGCTCAACCTTTTCTATTAGCACTTTTAACATGTTAATCATAGTTATTTAAACCCACAGATGATTCTAATATCTCTGTCATATCTGAGTCTTGTTTTAATAACTGCTTTGTTTTGGGGGAGTAATTTTTTTAATGCTTTGTCATTTTTGTTCAAAGATGGAAAACAGTATAGAAGTTCCTTAAAAAAATTACAAATAAAACTACTATATGATCCAGCAAGAGGAGGAAAACAAAATCACCAACTCAAAAAATATTTGCATCAACATGTTCACTGCAGCACTATTTACAATAGGTAAGAGACAGAAGAGGAAGAAAAAGAATCAGAAAGAGATTAGCACTTGCAGAAGTAGCTGTGAAAGAGGAAAGGAATCCTCACACCGGGAGGCCTCTGACAGCTGGGGATCAGCTGAGACAGAGGGTGATCCTCAAAGCCTTGGAGAAAAGCACAGTAGTGGGTCTGAGGAGTACAAAGCAGAGAGAGCCACACAGACGATTGGTACCACCACCCAGCACACCACAGCATAAGACACTCAAGTAATGGCTGGGTGCTGAGACTCAGGCTTCAGAGGTCAGCTCTAGGAAGAAGACTAGGGTTGGCTGTGCGGAACCAGCCTGAGGGGGCTAGGGAATGGTGCGCCACAGTGGAGGAACGCTGAGGGAGGTTAAGATCCACCAGAAAAGTAAGGCATCACTGTTGGGGAGTGTGTGAGTGTGTGTGTGTGTGTGTGTGTGTGTTTGGTGGGGGGTTAGACCACCACAGGAACTTCTGTCTCTACACACATGTGCTCTCAAATGGCAAGGTGCCTCTTACTTGGGCTTGGGGGCAGGTGAAAACTGCCACAACCATCTCAGACTCCAGAGGTAGGTATAACCTACCACCACTGAGGGTCCCTTGACAAGGCGCCACCTACTGCCCCAGTTACCCCAGGGGTTGTTACTATGGACAGCCTAGCAACTGAGTACCACCCATTGCCTCCACCTTCCTGTAAAAGCACACATCCCACCACTGACTATCAAGGGCCCTGAAGGCCATCCCTTACCTCTCTGGAGGTCACTGCAACTGCCAATGGCCCTGCAACCAGGCACAACCTTCTGCTCCCACCTCCTCAGGGATCACCACTGCTGCCAAGGGCCCAGGTGCTAGGCACTGCTTATAGGCAGAACCCACTGCCTCCATCTCCATTAAAACATAGGCAGGCCAAGCACCTGGACACCTCCTCTCACGGAGATAATGGCATACATAAACTGAGGGAAGAGAAAGCAAACATCCAAACCAAAAAGAGCCCTCATGCCAAAAAAATACTAAACCCACAGAAGCTACCTGTGGACCGTCATGCATACAAATAGCACTCTAAGACTAAAGTAGATAATTGTTTTCTCAAAGCGCAGAGAGTAAGAAAAATATAAGCAAAATGAAGAAGCACAGGAGCCATTCCTAGTTTTAAAAAAAGGACAATTCCCCTGAAGGAGCCAACAATGAAACTGACTCCTGTAGTCTGACAGACAGACAGACAGAAGGGAATGAAAATACTGATGGAATTAAGAGCTGCTATGTACAGTAATATTGATTACTTTAAAAATGAACTAGAAACTATAAGGAGAGGCCAAAAAATTAGAAAATTCATATATCAAGACAAAAGCTGAGCTAAATGCATTGAACAACTGAATGAGTAATGCAAAGGAAGGAATAAGTGACTTGGAAGACAGAAAAACAGAATTACCTAGTCAGGAGAGCAGACAGGAAGCCAAGTGAAAAAAAATATGAAAGCAATACAAGAGATCTATGAGATTTTATTAAGTGTGAAAATTTATGCATAATAGGGATCCCAGAAGAAGAAGAGAAGAGGGGATTGAAAGTGTCTTTAAAGTGGAGTTCCTGTCGTGTGGCTCAGCAGTTAACGAACCCGACAAGCGTCCATGAGGACACGGGTTTGATCCCTGGCCTTGCTCAGTAGGTTAAGGATCTGGCATTGCCATGAGCTGTGGTGTAGGTCACAGACATGGCTTTGATCTGAAGTTGTTGCAGCTTTGGCGTAGGCTGGTGGCTACAGCTCCAATTTGATGCCTAGCCTGGAAACATCCATATGCTGCAGGTACAGCCCTAAAGAAAAAGAAAATGTATTTGAAGAAATTATGGCTAAAAACTTTCCAAATCTGAAGAGGTTAATAGATATCCAGATTCTGGGAGCACAGACGGTCCCCAAGAAGATGAACACAAAACAGACCTACCCCAAAACATATTATAATAAAAATGGCCAAAGTTAAAGATAATGAGAGGACTCTAAAGGAAGCAAAGGAAAACCAAAGAGTTAATTACAAGGGAACCTCGTGAGATTATCAGCTGTTTTCTCTATAGAAACACTACAAGCAAGAAGAGAGTGGCAAGATATATCCAAATTTTTAAAAGAGAAAAATGCACAATCTAAAATATTCTACCCAGCATGATTATTATTAAAAATAGATAGTGAGATAAAGAATTTATCTGACAAGCAAAAACTAAAAGGATGCAACAATACTAATCTATCCTGAAAGAAACACTGAAAGGTCTCCTCTAAATAAGAAAGAAGTAATAAGACACACAATGGAGGAAATCATCATTAGAAACTAATCACTTAAATAAGCCAATATACAGATTGGAAAGTAAAACAAGTAACAAAAAATGCATTTGTGAAAGCTCTGATAAACATAAGGAACAGCCAAAGGACAAACATGAAGAAACGACTATCAAAAGGCTATCAAAATAATAAAATGTGGGCAAGGGGAGTTAGAAAATCTAGACTTTTTTCTAGAGTATGTTTGAACATATATGACTATCAGTTTAAGGCCAACAGATATAGGAAGGGATTAAGATACTTGAAAAACAGTGCAGCTACAAATCAAAACCAAAAATAAATTCACAAAAAGCAAAAATAAGAGGACATAAGCATAAAATAAATAGAAATTATCCAACCACAAAAAGAAAAAGGAACAAAAGAGAAACACAGAATCAACTAGAAAACAAGATTTAAAATGGCAATAAATATATATTTATCAATAAGAACCTTAAATATCAATGGACTGAATGCTCCAATAAAAAGAAATAGAATGGCAGACTGGATAAGAAAAACAGGATCCTACAATATACTGCCTATAAAAAAAAAAAAAATTCTATCTTAAGGCAAAGAATACATGTATTTAGAAAGTTAGGGGATTGAAAAAGATCTTTTATGCAAATGGAAATGACAAGAAAGTGGATTCACAATACTCATATCAGACAAAATACACTTTAAAACAAAAGCCATAAAGATAAAGAAGGTCACTATTTAATGACAAAAAGATTAATTCAAGTAGAGGATATTAAACACATCAATATATATGCCCCGATATAGGAGTACCCAAATACATAAAATAAATACATATAGATATCAAAGGAGAAATTGATAGGAATGCAATAACAGTAGGAGACTTTAATGCCCTAGTCACATCAATGGACAGATGTTCGAGACAGAAAAATCAGTAAGGCAACAGAGATCCTAAATGACGCAACAGAACGGTTAGAGTTAATTGATGTTTTCAGACATTACATTCCTCTCCCACCAAGAAAACAGAATATACATTCTTTTTTCAAGTGCTTATGGGATATTCTCTAAGATTAACCATATACTGGGGCATAAAACTAACCTCAACAATTTAAGAGTTTAGAAATTATTTTAAGCATCTTCTCTGAACATAATGGCATGAAATGAGAAATAAACCACAAGAAAAGAAATGAGAAAAAAACTGATTACATGGAGAATAAATAACATGCTGTCAAAAACCAATGGGTCAATGAGAAAATCAAAAGGGAAATTAAAATATACCTTGAGACAAGACAAAAAAAAAAAGAACATTAAGTATACAAAATCTATAGGATGCCTCAAAAGTAGATCAGAGGGAAATTTATAGAGATATAGGCCTTCCACAAAAAAAGAAAATCTCAAATCAACGACCTAACCTACCACCTAAAAGAATTAGGAAAAGAAGAATAAACAAAACCTGAGGTCAGCAGAAAGAAGGAAATATAAAAATCAAAAAGGAAACCGATAAAATAGAGATTTAAAAAATAGGAAAAAAATCACTAAAACTAAGAACTTTTTTTTTTGCCTTTTTTTTGGGGGGGGGGCACATCTGCAGCATATAGAGGTTTGGGGCTAGGGGTTGAATCAGAGCTGTAGCCACAGGCCTTCACCACAGCCACCTCAATGCCAGATCTGAGCTGTGTCTGTGACCTACACCACAACTAATGGCAATGCTGGATCTTTAACCCACTGAGCAGGGCCAGGGATTGAACCCATAAGCTCATTGTTCCTAGTCGGATTTGTTTCCACTGAACCATGATGGTAACTCCAAGAACTGGTTTTTCACAAAAGGTAGATGTAATTAACAAACATCCGCCCAGTCTCATCAAGAAGAAAAGAGAGAAGACCCAAATAAACAAACTATCAACTGATACTGATACTATCAACGGATACTGCAGGAAGACCCAAATAAACAAATATCAACTGATACTGCAGGAATACAAGAAAAAACTATAAGAAGATACTATGAAGAATTATATGCCAAAAATTTGACAACCTACAAGCATGAACAACTTTTTAGAAACATAAAGCCCATCAAAATTAAATCAAGAAGAAACAGTCTATTTGAACAGACCAATCATTAAGATGAAATTGAATATATAATTTAAAAAAATCTCTATAAATAAAAGTCCAGGACCAGATGGCTTAACAGGTGGATTCTACCAAATATTATAAACTCTTTCAAAATACTGAAAAGGAATACTCTCAAGGACATTTGCTGAAGCCACCATCACCCTAATACCAAAACTAGACAAATAAACCACCAAAAATGAAAATTATAGGCCAATATCTTTGAAGAATATGAATGCAAAGATTTTCAATGAAATTTTAGCAAACCAAATCCAACGACACATGAAAAAGATCATATACCACAACCAAGTGGGATTTATCACAAGCTCACACCTATGGTTTAACATGTGCAAATCGATCAAAATGATCACATTAACATAGAAAAGTTCAAAATCACATGATCACCTTAATAGATGCAGAAAAAGCATCTGACAAAATTCAGCATCCTTTCATGATTAAAAACTCTTCCCAAAGTGGGTAGAGAGGGAAAATATCTCAGTACATTTAAATAATAAAATTAAAAAAAAAAAACAATAAAAACCATCTATGGCAAATCCACAGCCAATATACTACTCAATGAAGAAAAGCTGAAAATCCTCCTGCTAAAATCTGGAATAAGATAACGATGCCCACTCTTACCACTTTTATTCAACATAGGATTGGAAGTCTTGGCCACAGCAATTAGACCAAAAATAGGAAATAAATTTATCCAAATTAGAAGAGAAGAGGTAAAATTGTCACTATATGCAGATGGCATGATACTGTATATAAAAAAACCTAAGGACTCCACACAAAAACTATTCAAACTGATAAGTGAATTCAGCAAAGTAGCAGAATTCAAGATTAACATTAAGAAATCAATCACATTTCTAAAACTAACAATGAAATATTAGAAAAGGAATATAAAAAATCATATTTTTTAAAATAAAAAAAAAAATCCTAGGAATAAACCTGATCAGGGACATGAAAGACCTATATGCTGAGAACTATACAAAATTAATAAAAGACATTAAAGTGGGTTCAAAGCAATTGAAAGATATCCCATGTTCCTGGATTGGAAGAATTAATATTGTTAAAATGGCCACACTCCCCAGAGCAATCTACAGATTTAATGGGATAACTATTAAATTACCCATGTCATTTTTCACAGAGATAGAATAATCCAAAAATTTATATGTAACTATAAATGACCCAGTATTACCAAAGCAATCCTGAGAAAAAACAAAACAAAACAGAACAAAAAAAACAAGCAAGAAGTATAACTCTCCCATACTTCAGACATTACAGAGCTACAGTAATTAAAGCCATGTGGTACTGATACAAAAACAGACATAGGGACTGACGAAAGAGTATAGAAAGCTCAGAAATAAATCCAGACACCCAGCATCAATTAATCGTCAATAAAGGAGGCAAGAAAATAAAATAGGAAAAAGACAGCCTTTTCAGTAAGAGGTGGTGGGAAAACTGGGCAGCTGAGGTAAATCAGTGAAACTAGAAAACACCCTCATGCTATGCACAAAAATAAACACAAAATAGCTCAAAGACTTAAATATAAGACATGAGGAGTTCTCACCATGGCTCAGTGGTTAACAACCTCAACTAGGATCCAGAGAACATGGGCTCAATTCCTGGCCTTGCTCAGTGGGTTAAGGATCTGGTGTTCCAATGAACTATAATATAGGTTTCAGATGAGGCTCGGATCCTGTATTGCTGTGGCTGTGGTGTAGTCTGGTAGCTGTGGCTCTGATTTGACCCCTAGCCAGGGAACCTCCATATGCCCTGGGTACAGCCATAAAAAGATAGGTAAATAAATAAATAAAAGACATGATACCATAAAACTGCTATAAGAGAACATAGGCAAAACAGTCTTAATCAAACTGTACAAATATTTTCTAAGGTCAATCTTCCAAGGCAACAGAAATAAAAATACATAAACAGACGGGACCTAATCAAACTTACAAGATTTTTCACAGCAAAGGAAAAATTAAAAAAAAAAAAAAAAGACAACATATAGAATGGGAGATAGGAGTTCTCATTGCAGCTTAGCAGAAACAAATCTGACTAGTATGTATGAGGACACAGGTTCAATCCCTGGCTCTGCTCAGTGGGTTAAGGATCGGTGTTGCAGTGATCTGGGAGTGAGAATAATTATAGTTCCTATCAAATAAGCTTGGTTGAGGATTAGGTGAATTAATATGTAGTACAACACTGGTAAAATTAAATGTTCCACAAATACTGGACATAAAATTGTTGTTAATAAGAATAGTACTACTAGGCATATAATTTAAATATATTAACTATTTATCAATATTAATATATTAATATTACTACTAATAAGGTTATTTTCCCTTGTTTGCTTTGGTTCAGATATTTCCCATTTGCATTTAGGTTAGCTGAAACACTTTTCACTCTTTAAATACCAAATTATTGTCATTTCTTTGCCTTTCTTCCAAGGCAAAATTAATTATTTGGGGGCCTCTAAAAATCTTTATCTAATTTTAAAACATCTTCTTGATCACATTTATCAGAAACAGGATTTTATGTCTCCTTTTCTACTACACTGAGTAGACCTGAAGAATGCACTGGTCTTTTTATTCTAATTGTATATTGCTTTATTTAGAATAATGCGATGCTTAATTATCTTAACAGTGCCTTACATTGGTGTCTTTCAGCTATTTTTTTTTTTTTAAAGAGCACATTTAAATAGTTTTGTACACATCTTATTCAGTAGTAATTTAGAGTTTACTGCAGATGGCTCAGATCCACACCTAATTTTCTCTGGACTCTGCTATAGTTCTTGAAATACTTCTATAGACCCCACAAAGCTCCATACAACCATATAGTAGATTTTTTTTTTCATTAGAGATGTACTATACCACTTTCCATATTTAAGGGATTAAAAATTTACATTACTATCCATAGAAAGTTTCCTCTGTTTTTTTTTTTTTTTTCCCCCACATGCACTGAGGGAATGTTTATCTCAGCAATTGAGAAAATTACTATCTGCAAGCCTTGTTACCAACTGCTGTTAGCTTGGGGCTCCACCTGCAGTTAAAACAATGGATTAAAAAAAAAGATATCAACATCCTGATTTTTACTTATTCCACTGATTGTAGGTTCTTTTAATAAACCTCACCTCAACTGTTCTACTTTGAAATTATTAACCTAAAAATTCTAAATACTCAAATATAGAAATACCAGTTATAAGCTATTCATAAAAGATATAAAGACATCTTTTATCTATGATGGTTCATGGTACATGCCAAAGCCATAATGTCACCTTTGATTTGCAGAAGTTATGAGACCATCTTGAATATTCTTATGATTAGGACCAGGCCCTAAGTTCCATGACACAGTTCACTTTTGGTATTATTATATTTAACAGAATGGAATACATGTTATCATGAAGCCCCAAAATCTTCAGTATTTCCTCAGTTATTTACCTCCTTCCACATGTTCATCTCAAGAAATTTGAGATTAATAAGTAGAGCACTATAGCCTAAAGAATATTATATGGTCACAATAATTATTATAAAACATATCACTTCATAAAATTATTCAAGAGCTTTTTAATGTATTTATTATTATTTAGTCCCTGAATTAAAGACTAAACCATAAATATCTTTATATCTGTACCTCATTATATTGTGAATGGGTACAGAAATTCAGTTACAACTGAAATGGAAATGTTTATCATTTCAAACCATTGCTCTTTGCTTCTATTTATCTATGTTTGAGCCCTGCAACTTTATTCTATTTTTCATCAACGTCTTTAGTTTTTTAAGATGGTTCTTGCATTATTAAAAATAATGTTAAATCAATTTTAACTCAATATCAAATGTTAATACTTTGGTGCTATCAGAGGAGCAACACTGAATCTAAAGGTATAGAGCTCTTTAGATTAATGGTCTGTCAACTATTTCAGCAAAAAACTGAGCTAAACAACAAGAAACTATATCAAAAACAAACACGAAATCATTGCACACTGCTTCATCGTGCAGAATTACTGATATTAAAAACCATCTGTTTTATCACCATTTGTTGCAACTGTTTATCTTGATGGTTTTTGTGAAAACTTCTTCCATTTCTTTAAAATTGCAGGAAGTTTATATTCTACCTCAATCCAAAAATGACTTGTGACAACTAATATCTCTCTTCACCAATGTCTCTAGCCACATATATTCATCTTTATATTCTAAGATAATTTGCTATAATACTCTGGATATTTTTCTTGAGGCAATCTTGTTTTTGAGCATTCTTCTTAGTATCTGCACAAAGACAGTGCTGGAAATGATGGTATTATACAATTTCAAAATGACATTTCCATAGTTCTGCTCCATCAATACTTATTGCTCCATTCTATCCACCGCCTTGTAGAAAAATGCCATTGGGTGATCAATTTTTGCATCATGTTATCTTACTAAAACATAGCTTGACTATATAACAATGACATTGCAGAAGGAGTGGCACATAGCACTAAATCTGACATACTAAAAAGTGCAACTATTACTTATGGCCTGCAACTTGAGGGTTAAAGTTTTATGGGGAAAAAATGGGGTTATAGGTAGAAAAATTAAGAGTTTTCATAGACAAGAGTTACAAATGCCTCCCAGGAATAATGTTAAACCTTTTCCCACGCTGTCAGAAGTCAATTCAACATTTTGACAGCACAGGAAAAAGCATTAAACATTTTCCACCCTGTCAAAATTTTGACATTTTTCAAAAGACACGTACACTAGACACACTAGTTTTGCCTATGGAAAGCTACTGTACATCTTATATATGAAGGTAAGATTTAGCCAGAAAGAATGAAAATAAGAAACAGATGACATCAGGTGTCATCACAGAGTGATACAGAGTACAAATAGTACACAGAATGTGACAACTTAGAGACTGTGTCACAATTTTATGTATCTTAAAAAAGAGTTATATTATATGATGAACTCTCAATCATCCATGGTAATGAGAAAAAAGTGAAAGCAGGAAAAAATGACCACAAAAATTAAATCCTGTTCTTTCGTAGGGTTTTAACTGTATCAATTGTTATATTAATAACAAAAAAGGAAAACAATAATTTTTCCTTTTAAGATGCAAAATATTATCCCCTTGTCTCTTCTAATAAATTGTAAAACAAAAGATAATAAGTGATAGAGAGTGGATATAAATAACCAGCCCTTTAATCATCAATTGTTGTATCTCTGTTTTGTGTATTCATTTTGAAAGAGTGAACCCTTGAATTCCAAAGTAATATTTTTAAGCAATGGTAATATTCCACTTTTATTTAATGTTAAATATTCTGTAGCTTTCTGGGAAAGTAATATTAGAACATCTCTGGCTAAAACTTTTCAAAGTTTCTTATTGTTTGTGCGTTTTTATGCCCAGAAGAATCATTTGAAAGTAAATGGTTTTCCAATGCAGAGATATTAACAGTGCCTAAAACTATTTTCAGATTTCCATTAGGAGAGTCAATTAAAAATTAAATATGTCATTTTAGGCTCTAAATGACTCATCACAATGGTTTGTTACTGGCAAAGTATGTTTTATTCAACCTCTTTAATACAGAACAAGAAACAAGAATATAAATATTAAAGTAAATATAAACTAAATTTTAATTTTAAATCAACATCTAACTGATGCGTTTCTCTTGTACACAGTCTGACTAATGTGTTCCTATATTGTTTTAATACAATATGGTAAGTTTTATCATAAATTAGCATTTCTGCTCTGCATATAAAATATACCTTGACATATTTATTTTTACAGTTACTAAGGCAAGCATATTTCAAATCTCTTGGTTTTGAATTACAATTGAAACAGTCAAGTAAATTATTCAAACTTAAATAACCACTTAGATTTGTAGAGGAAATTGAAAATAAGAATTGATAAATCAAATTTCATTTAGAAGAGGTATTTCAAAACTTTGGTCATAAAGAAATAAAAGGTAATATTTTAATTCATATTTTTCTTTGTAGAGAAGAAAAAGAAAAAAATTGATTTAGATGTGTGCATTTTAAGATAGATTTTGTAAATGTAATAATTTAAATGAAGGATAACCGTAGGAATAGATAATGAATTATTTGAAAGCAGGAAGAAAATACACTGCATAGAGTTCCCAAGGGACAGTGAACAGATTAATTATAGGAGAAAATTTTCTAAAAAAAATCCTGATAAAAATTATAGAAAACCTTTCTTAAGGAGCCCTTAAAACAGAATGCTGATTTAATATCCATGGTTGAGATAATTCACAGGTTATAGACTTGAATAAAAGATCCCTCCTTTGATCTATAGTAGAGTTGTCTAGTGTAAACATAGTGTTCAGATACTTCCTGGCATGCATTTTTTTTTCTGACCTCAACATATAGTAGTAATGATTCAAATAGTGCTTGTGCCATGCAATCTTTAAGATATTTTCTAGGTTTTCTACTCCTTGTGAAGCTAAGTGCTGATGCGCTGAAGATGACAATCTGTTGTCTCTTAAAAATATGTAACATAGTTTCTGAAAATCCCCCTAAACTTAAAACTATTTATTTATGGCCTAAACATGGTGTGTGTGAGTATGTATACACACATATACACATGCACATATGTGCATATGTGTGTATATACATTATATTCATATGAAGTCTATATCAAGAAGGAAAGATTCACCAAAACTGAAAACAAAGCATATAGTCTAATACAAGACAAAACTTTCTCCTGTTCTATAGGGATGGATGGATGGATGGATGGTTGAATGGATGGATAGATAGATAGATAGATTTCCTCATGTTATAAATAATATCATCATTGATAACAATAGAAGATGTTGCATTCCCTTCATGGTTTTTAAAATAAAAGAGAACAAGTAGGAAGAATTTCAGATGGAGAAAATAATTGTAGAAACTAATTTGACTCATTTTTCAAGGTTTTTACTTTGTTCTTAGTTTTCCTAACAGTGATTGTTATCATGTTCAGTCAAAAGAAATGTTATTGCCCATTAATTTCCCATTAAAATCATGTCCTGCTTAGGACAGTAAAATTTAGAAGTTTCTCAGGGGTTAACTGGCGAGGTAGGCCAAATTTTTGTAATGTGACGCCCTTTGGCCTTGTAATTCTATCTTTAGGAATTGAAATTATCTGAGGTCCATGTAAGTAATAAAACTGTAAGTATACTCATGTATTATTTATTATAGCAAAATTAATTAGAAAAATATAAATGTCCAACAATAGATGTGTATATATATATATGTCATATGCATAAAATAGAATACTTTGCAAACTTTAAAATTATGTTCTAAGTCATAAAACACTTCTGACAAACAGAATATAGAAAAGTTACATTCATAATCAATTTGAAATGTCAGCATTACAAAAATACATTTTAAAAGTGCATTTAAATTTCCTTATCATGTCTCATCTCCACAGTATATCAGCAAAATAATTTACGTTTGAATTGCTCCACTCTTTTTTCTATTTCTGTAATTCCTGAGAATCAACTCTGAATCTTAACAAGGTTTTGTGTCCAAAAGATTATTGGACATTCCCATAACATACCTTTGACTTCTGTTCCAATAGGTATCTTCTCATGAATAAGGATAGATGACTTCAACTGACTGGGAGAAACTTTAAAAGGGATTCCTAGGCCTTGCATGAATCCTAGAGAAAAAAAAAAAAAAAAAAAAAAAAAAAACCCTTAATGAACATGATCCCACAACCAACTTCTCAAAAAAAGTTTAAATTCAAAAAGGTTTTCAGTAATTTTAGGTAAATAAACAAAGGAAGCAATAAAATTACATCTTGATCTCTATATTTATAGTATTTGCATAGTGTTTCTGGAAGGATATTGATCAAGACACTAAAAGTAGCTCTCTGCTTGAAGAGATATGGGTGACTGTTACTTGCATTTTAAAATAAACATGTATAAATAAATATACACATTTAAAAACTTGTTCAACTATGTATTTAAAAAATATTTCCTTAGTTCTTCTCAGTATTACTGACATGAGCTATCACTTTTGAAATAAACTGTTCAAATATTAATGCAAAAGAGATCAAAGAAATTTTTAAATTATGAAAACAATCAAACTTATAAAATGAGACTATAAACACTGACAGAGAAAATTGGGAATTTGGAAATTGTCAAAATACTTGATGCTCTAAGTCTGATGAAAGAATGATAATGATTTTTTCTGAGTAACAAGAGGAAGATATAGAAACAAAGAAAAAGCAAGTGTGACTGTTAAATAAATGGGATCCTTTCAAGAAATCAGGATCTTTGAGTGTACAGAGGTAGCAACCACTAACTGGCATACAAAAGCCAAGAAGGTAGAAATACTCAATACAGCTAGGACTAAGAGAAGTAGGTAACAACCCAGTGGAGTAAGTGACAACCCAGTGGGAACAAGACTATTTCTGGCTGATAAATGCTTTAAGGAGGAGTTAATGAGAAAGAAGGATGAGCTACTCAGACTTCAGCTATGGCAAGGAGAATCTAGACATATGGTTAGCTGTACATGAAAATGATGGCTGGGACAAACTGCAGGCATAGGACTCAAACAGGAAAGGCAGGGCAACTCAAGCGTCACATACGACCACTGAGGAAGGGATCTAATTTTCTTTGCAGCAGGTGTGTGGAACAAGTATTAAAACTATTGATGATATTCAGGAATCTACAGTGCTATGGGGTGTATGATCATAATGTTTGATATGTGACGCCTATTGTACTGAGCTACTTAGAACTTTCAAATTATTGAATGTTAATTAATTGATTTACTGCATTTAAAAGAATGCATTTCATGTAAGTTGGGAACTCTGAAAATGATGAAGATAAAAATCATTATCGTGGAACTCTTCCCCCAAAGACATTTTAGATTCCATCCTTCATCATTTCAACCAAAATTTGCAAAATTTATACAGTCTGTTGTCCCTTTGCCCTTTCAGCACACCTGCCTGGCAAAACTGTAGAGCTGGATGAATCCAATTCTCTGCTTTCTCTAACCTTGCACCTGGGTAGTTAAACCTAGCTGCCAATATACATTTACGGCTCAATATCAACCAGATTTTCAAACTTTCCAGCAACTGTTGCAACCATTCTATTTCTCCTAATCAGGTGCTTCTCTCATTCTTCAAAATGATTATTTTAAACCTCTTCTACTTTCTTCAACCCTGCACCCTCCCTTCTATTCAGAAGATGGCATTCCCTCTACTTGAGAAACAAACCAGAACAAAGGAGGAAATTCACAAGTCCATGTCCATTTGTAAAGCAGCCTATCCCTGCTTCCATACTGCCCTATTTTATCTTTATCTTGTTTTTATTTTTTGTCTTTTTAGGGCTGTATCCATGGCATATGGAGGTTCCCAGGCAAGGAGTTGAATTGGAACTGTAGCTGCTGGGCGACACCACAGCCACAGCAACACCAGATCTGAGCCATGTCTGCGATATACACCACAGCTTGCGACAATGGAAGATACTTAACCCACTGAGCGAGGCCAGGGATTGAACCTGCATCCTCACGGATGCTAGTCAGATTTGTTTCTGCTGATCCAGGATGGGAATTCCCTATCTTTTTCTTGATATGTGTGTACCTGGACTATAATACCATCCCCTACCTCCCAACTGGCCCTCCTCAGCACTTATACATACTTAATTCTCTCAACTGGTAAAAAGCACATGCATATGTTGTCCTCAAGACCACAACACACCCTTTCCCTCTACTCTTTTCTTGCTTTTACAATGAAAGTTAATGTGATACAATGAACTGCATCAAAAAATACCATTTCCATTCACTTATTTTCCACTGCAGTTTTCCAGAAACAAATTGCAATATACTATGGATCATTACCATTCAACTGAAATCCCTCTTGTTAAAATTTCACTGATTCTAAAGTGAATTTTATATCTTTGACCTTCCATTAACTTCTTCACATCTGAATATCCTTTGGCATGCTGAGCACACCTTCCTTCTCAACTCACTTTCTTTGGCTTCTGTGGAACCCATTTGTCCTGGTTTTCTTCTACTCCATGTGCTCAGATTCAATTTCTTTTGTTGACTTGTCCACAAATAAATTTTTCATTGTTAGAGTTTCTTAAGACTCTGAGGTTCTTTTCTTAGGTACAGTATACAATGCTATATGGCATATTCTAAATGCAAGTCTTTCAAGCTCTCCTTTGAATCCAATTTGAAGTAGCTCCCTAATAGTCATCTCCAGGTTGACTTTTTCAGACACTCAAACTCAATTACTCAAAAGAAGTATAGATACTCTACCACCAAAACCTATTTTTCCATCCAGCTTCAGTTCCTTTGTCAATCCACAGCACACACATGTTTAAGCAAAAGTCCTAAAGATCACTCATCTCATCTTTTTCACTCCTGAAACCTAATCTTTATACCCTGGTGAATACCATTTCCTAGACTTCTCTAATTATCAGTTTTATCCATCTCTACTAATGGATAGTAATAGATGTAATCCTAGTGCCTAAAACTTCTAAATATCTCTTCATTTCTCTTAAGGATATAGATTTAATTCCTCAACAATCAAGCCCTCCTCCAATCAAAGCTCAGCTACCTCCTCTGTGGTAGACACCATCATTAGGATAACCCACAACTCCTTCCCACACAATTCCTCTTTGTTGTAAAAACTACTCCCTTTTTCAGCCTCTACTGCAGCTGGGAAGCTTAACATAAACATATATCTATACTTATAGATATGTGTATATATAAAGTGAAACTAAAATTACCAATTTAAAACATGCTGTCTCTCAGGGTGGTTTTTTAAATGTCATTTAAGTATTTAAGAAACACTGAGACTGTTTTATTTTCCTGACTAAAAGGGGGTTGTCACTCCCTTCTTCCCTTGAATGTGGAAATGATAGCTGGAGTTACAGTGACCATCATGAGACTATGAAGCATGCAAAAGAGGGAAGAAGCCAAACATTAAGAATGACACAGCCAAAAAGACAGAAATAGCCCAGGCAGCTCATGACCTACATGAGTAGGTAAACCAATGACTGGGTAATTTTTTTTGATGTGAGAAAAGTGAGACCATTTTTATAAAAATACTTCAAAAGTTACTTGTTATAAACATGTTACCAGTAATACAGTACTAGACCTCATGGTGCTTTTCTCCTTGGCTTTCAGCTTCAGACATATGATACTTTATTTAAATATATATATATTTATATATTTTATATTTATGTGTACATACTTAATATATATATTAATGTGTGTATGTATGTATGTTTAACAGAGGGAAATGAGCAGACCCTACATGTACTCTTTGACCTGTTATCCCTAGCCACAGTGTCCTTCTTAGACTCTCGGATGCCCCTTCCATTGTGGGAGACCTCCTGGTTCTGCTTAGGTTCCCATCCATTTCACTGTGGCCTATACAATCTCTCCAGATAGCAAACTGGAGCAATTGTAGAGCTCATTTTGTTTCCCTATTTCAGAAACAACTGTTCTTCACTACCTGCCGCCCAGTATCTGAAACCTGTTTTTATATATTTCAGTTGATGCATGTGGCATGATAAATCCGGGTCCTGCTATGTCATATTGCCCAGAAGTGGAGGTCACATGGTCACATGATTTATGCCTATTAATCTTCTATTTAATTTCAGGTTGTTGCATTTACTTTTTGTTTCCTCCCTGAGTGTAATGGTATTGTAGGAATTCCTCTAGTCCTAGGTCTGACAGTTGACAAGCATATTGATACAGCAAAAGAATAAACTTCTATTATGTATATCCTGGGCCTGTGCTAGGAGAGGAACACTTGTATATTGTGAAAAGGTACAGAATATTAAAGTCTATTGGTTATTTCTTATGGCCTAAATCAAGGTGCCCCAAGATTGACAAGCTCAAATCTACAGGGGCTCATGTGCAAGAGAGGGGAGAAAATAGGATAATTTTTACTTTGTTAAGGGACATGTTTTCTTTTGTGGTAGGATTGAAAACAAATTGGTGAGAAACAAATTATTGTGTAATGACGCCAAATTTCCTTGCAACCTCCAATTAGTGTGCTAATAATGAAATGGTGGGCCCTTAGCTATTTGAGTGGAAATATATTAACAATTTCAGTGAAATCTGATAACCCCACATATCAATTCTGGCTGTTCCCATTCTCTTAGAATGATGTACCCTTTTGTAAAGTAAAATCAAGTCTAATGCATCCACTGGGTCTGAATTAATAGTACAAGTACAGAGTATATGAGTTTGAAAATGCTGGAATTTCCCAAATATGGATTCCCAATTATTCCCAGAGAGAATAACAATTGGAAACTTGGATTAAGTGGGTATATCCTCATATAATGTGTTTTTTTTTTTTTTTAAGTCCACAGTTCTAGAAGACTTCTGGTTTTGCTTTTCACACAAAACTCTCAGAAATGAAAATCACAGACAACTGACAGAAGTTTTATGGACGCTATACTGGCAAAAAATCAATTCTGATGATGCTGATGAAAGAAATTTAAGATGACACAGATGAAAACATAAATTGTGTTTTTAGATTGGAAGAGTCAATATTGTCAACATGACTATGTTACCCAAGACAATCTACAGATTCATTGCTATACCTATCAAATTACCAAGAGCAATTTAACAGAACTAGAACACACAAAAAAATATTTTTAAATGTTTATGTAAACACAAAAGACTGAATAACCAAAGCGATCTTGTAAAAGAAAAACGGAGCTGGAGGAATTGGGATCACTGACTTCAGGGTATACTACAAAGCTATGGTAATCAAAATAGTATGTTACTGACACATAAACAGACACAAAGATCAATGAAACAGGATCTAAAGTCCAGAAATAACCCTATGCACTTATGGCCAATTAACCTATGATAAAGGAGACAAGAATATACAATGGAGCAAAGACAATCTCTTCAGTAAGGAGTGCTGGGAAAACTGGACAGCTCCATGTAAATGAATGAAATTGGAACTTTTTCGAAAACTGTATAAAAAGATAAATTCAAAATCGATTAAAGATCTAAATGTAGGACTGGCTACATTTAAAATACCTGGAGGAAAATGTAGGTGGAACACTCTTTAACATAAATCACAATGATATCTTTTAGGTCTGTCTTCTAAAGTAATGGAAATAAAGACAAAAATAAACAAATGAGACCTAATTAAACTTAAAAACTTTTTCACAGCAAAAGAAATCATAAACAAAACAAAAAGACAACTCACAGAATGGGGAAAAAATATTTGCAAACAGTGTGACTGATAAGGGATTGACTTTCAAAATATACAAAGAACTCATACAAATCAATATCAAAAAAGCAAACAATATAATCAAAAAATGGGCAGATCTAAATAGACATTCTCCCAAAGACATGAAGATGGCTAATCAGGAAATGAAAATATGTTCAAGATTGCTAATTATAGGGAAATTCAAATCAAAACTCCCACCTCATTCTGGTCATAATGGCCATCATCAAAAAATTCATAAAAATAAATGCTGTAGAGGGTGTGGAGAAAATGAAACTCTCATACTGCTGGTGGGAGAGTAACTTGCTATAGCCACTATGGAGGACAGGGAGAAATAGAGTCATCAAATGATCCTGAAATCCTGCTCCCAGACATATATCCAGAGAAACTATAATTTGAAAAGATACAGGCACCCCAGTGTTCACTGCAGCACCATTTACAAAAACCAAGACTTGGAACCAACCTAAATGTCCCTTGACTCGTGCCATTTGCAGCAACATGGATGGATATAGAGATTATCATACTAAGTAAGTCAGAGAGAGAGAAGGACAAATATCAATATGGTATCACTTGTATATGGAATCTGGGGAAAAAAAAGAACCAATTTATGAAACAGAAACAGACCCACGGACATAGAAAACAAACTTATGGTGACTAAAAAGGAAAGGGGAGTGGATTAGGATAAATTAGGAGTTTGGGATTAATACATACACATTACTATATGTAAAATAGATAACTAACAAAGACCTACTCTAAGGAACTATACTCAGAATTTTGTAACAACCTATAAGGGAAAAGAACTTGAAAATCTCAGTATTTTATAACAACCTATAAGGGAAAAGTATCTGAAAAGAATATATATATATTATCTTATATATATTCTCTCTCCATGTATATTTCTCTCTCTATATATATACACACATAGATATATTTATATAGATAGGTAGATAGATATAGAGACAAATATTATATGTTAACTGAATCACTGTGCTGTACACTTGAAACACAACATTGTATATCAACTATAGTTTAACAACAAAAAAATTTCAAAAAAATCAGTTCTGGTCAAAAGCTGCATTCTCTTACAATAAAGCTGTTAAGTACCCAAGCCCTAGGGAGAAGTTTACTGATCTTAAGGCCTTGCTTTAGTTTGTACTGAGGCTCAACTTGATCCCTGTCCTTTCAAAATCTTGTTTCATACTCCAATATTTGCAATTAAATTTACCTATTGCCTTCTAAAGAAGTTGGAGATGGATTTCAGTCATTTTCTACTAAAAGAAGTCAATGGTTTCCATTTACAATTTTGTTTGGTTACTTAAATTCACATTTATTGGAATTTTGTTTTAGACTTTTAAGTAGTGTGGCTTTTAGACATCAAGTCTAATTTTTCCTCTGTTTTCCTCTGTATTATCATTTTCTTCCTCATAATTGCATTTTATTTTCCTGTGTTTCACCCTCCACTTACCACAGCTGAAACTAGTTACTTTCTTTAAATAACTGAAGCATGTGGGACTTTGATTTTACTTCTAAGTAGCTTTAATTGTTCACTTTTAACATAATTGGTTTGTTTGTCAAAATACCTTTCATTGCATTTTTGATGCCTTGATATGTTTCAGAAAAGCATTTTTCTAATTTAAAGTTTTCTGTATTTTTTTAATAATATGTTGACACAATATGTAGATTTTATGCATTTCGTATTGGTATTTTAAGAAAATGTACATGTTCCACAAAGTTTTATCTTGAAACTGATTCAATTATGTTATAGAAATTACTAAAATTATAATTCACAGAGGTCCCATTGTGGCTTAGTAACTTAAGAACACGACATAGTCTCTGTGAGGATGTGGGTTCAATCCCTGGCCTTGTTCAGTGGGTTAAGAATCTAGCATTGCCTCAAGCTTCAGTGTAGTTTACAAATGAAGCTCAGTTCTAGTGTTGCCATGGCTGTGGCATAGGCAGGAAGCTGCAGCTCTGATTTTACCCCCTAGCCCAGGAATATGCATATGCTACAATGCAGCTGTAAATATATATATATACATATATTAAATATATATTTAAATATGTATATATTTATCTTCTATTAACTATATTCTTTGTGGCTTCTATTTCCCTTTTGTATCTTTGTCTATTTAAGATTCCATAGACTAATACTGGTATATTGATATTTTGGCCATTGAATTATTTCCTGCTATTCACCATGAATATTCCATCAGCGTCTTCCATATGAGTAATAGACAGTAGCTAAAGTAACCTCCTAACTTCCCTGATGCTTTTTAGGACAGGTTTTTTTTAGTTTATATTTTGGGATTTAATTAATATAATTTGATATCAAAAAAACATTTGCATTTTCTATATTTTATGTTTCCTTTTTACTTTTTTCCTATTTGTTAATATGGATTTTTTTTCTTTTTCCCTGGATAGAATATGTAGACCATGAGGTAAGTGGATGTACACAATCCCAAACCAAATATCTGCTTCCCCACAGATAATGACAGTTCCAGGTTTTATTTACCCTGAAGCTTTTACAATTTTAGGGGTCTTTAAAAAAAAAAAAAAAAAGAGTACAAAAGTGCAAAATATAAAATGAGTTACAAAATTGATATAGAGTATTTAGAATGAGTAGATGAAGAAATTAAAACAAAGTACTGGCATCTTGGGAATCTGAGAATCTTTCTCTTTAGATAACTTACCAGATATTTTACATAGAAATATCTTCTGAATGCAAGTTGCTATACCTTCACTCTCCCATTCTTTCACCACCACTGACCCTTGCCCCATTAGAACATGATCCTGGCTAGTCAGTGTGACCCATGAACCAGAAACAAGATAATTTGTTCAAAATGCAGAACCTTAGGCCATGGCTCAGACTTACTAAATCAGAGTCTGCATTTTGACAAAGTTCTCAGGCAATTTACCCACACATTGAAAGTTGAGAAAGCCTTCATAACCCAGCGAACTTCCAGGATCTTAAAGAGCCTCTGTAACTGACGGGCCCTGAACTTAATGAAGCAGGCTTCTGTGGAAATCAGCTTTGCAGTAATGATAACTTCAACCCACTCCCATTGCTTGGCTTTTCTTGCCAAGAGACTTTATTTCTAAGTCATATGGGCCATTTGTTGTTCCGCAAAGGCTCTGTGAAGTAAAAGAAAGCTTACCTGCACATGCACGTACTTCACTGAGGGCCCTTCCAGGCTGTCCTAACAAAGGCGTATTTCACATTCCAGGATGCAAAGATAATGACAAACAAAACTGATTTTCTTAGCAGCAGATTCCCTTTAGGCAGTTAGAGGAGTTCATTAGATGAATGATTTGATAAACCTGCTCTGAATTGGGCCTGCAGGGCCTGTAAGTTCTCAAATAGGTCTAGTTAGAAAAAGGAAAGCTAAGGATATTGTCTTACAGGGAATACTGTGGAATGAAAGAGTGGGGGCTAGTGGCTACTCATAAAAGGAATGTGGGGGGAAACACAAACCTCCGATGAGATGTTTTGCTGGGTTGTTTGCTTTCTAGTGTGTGGCATAAATTCTCTTCTGTGTCTCCAAGAATCTTCTGTAGAATCAACTTTGCATCCTAGTGCTTTCTCAGAGTAGATTTTCCTTTTCAGGAGCAAAATTGTTGGGCCCTGCCGTGAAGCTGGCATTAAGGAAAACCACAGGCTGTGCACAGGAAAGCAGCTGCCTGTGGGTTACTCCAGGCCCTGTGGCCTCTCCCTCCAGCTCTGCCTTTGTTAGAGGACTGAGTACTTTGTAATTGGATGCAGATAGTCCCACTGATGAGTCTGGGGACCAATGAACTCTCACTGTGTCGGAAGTCTCCCTGCTCTGTGGGAGGAGCTAGAGGCGCAGAGGTCTCTGAGTTTTTGAGTCAAGGATGCCTCATCTCTTCTATTTACGCTAAATTTAGTCTTCCATGGCTTCAAACTTGATAGAGAGTCTGGAGGAAACTTGGATATACTCTGTTGCGTCCCTGTTATTCTTTGCATCTCTGATTCCTCTGTAGTTATATCAACGGATGATTCCAGAAAGATAATCAGGGACCATTTACATGCTAGAGTATCCATCATTAAACTCTTTGAAATAATTCTATTGTAGGAAAACTTTCCTAGTAATTGCAGAAATTTTCTGGAATTTTTGCAAATAGGACTATCTCAATTTACAGTATTTTCTGAAATTAGGATAATTTTGTATAGAAAAATCAACTCATAGAATTTTTTTAAAGGAGAAACAGATTTTACTTCTTTCTATTAGCTGTATTTTGGATCACAAATGGGTTTCATCATCTTTCTGAATAATCCATCTCATTCACCTGTTCTTTTAATGAGTTGGGCTATTTCTTTTCTCTTTTTTCTTGACTCCTCTTACTGTCCCACAATGCCAGCTTTCCAATGAAAAATGAATGGCAGACAAAATCTGATGTCCATTTTCAAACTCTTTCACAGTTTCCCATGTGCCCATCAATAGCCAAGAGAAGATTCATGAGGCAGAAATTCTTTGTTCTGTATCGGAGAGAAGCTGCCTAGCTATTTCCTCACTGGGTGGTAGCAGAAGTTATTATGAGTTCACTGATTAGGCAGAGAAAACAAATCATGGAAACACAAACTTGCAGTTGCTTCTCTGAGGTGGTTTATTTGAACACAGTTGCTGGGTGTGGTTTTTTCCCTAGGCATGATAATCTAAATTATTATTATTATTATTGTTTTGGGGTTTTCTGCTCTTTAGGGCCACACCTGCAGCATATGGAAGTTCCCAGGCTAGGGGTCAGAATTGGAGCTGCAGCTGCCAGCCTGCATCACAGCCACAGCAACAAAGGATCCAAGCAGCATCTGCAAACCATGCTACAACTTGCAGCAATGCCAGATCCTTAACTCTCTGAGTGAAGCCAGGGATAGAACCTGCATCCTCATGGATAACAGTCAGGTTTGTTTCTGCTGAGCCACAAAGGAAACTCCTAAATTATTTTTATGTAATTTAATTTCTTAATATTGAATATATTCCTATACATGTGAGGCTTTTCTTTTTCTTGTATGTTTTCAGATGGAAGTTATCTGATACCAAAAAAACAAAAAAAAATCATACTAATATTTAGGCACTATGTTGTATATTTATTTTGAAAAATAAGAAACATTTTATAGCTGTGCTAATGATAATAGGAAGGAAACAGCTCTCCAATTGTTATGTCCTTTCTTTCTTCATAGCCCATGATAATTTAACAAAATTGTATTTTATAATCAAAATAAGAATCCTGAATGTGGTCTTTTGAATGTTGTTTGTATAATGTCTGGGTAGTGTCTTTTCAAAGATTATTTTCACATGGCACATAACCATTGATTCTAAATAGCATAGCATGGGTCTTAGCAGCAGGTTACAAAATAATGTCCATTTAAATAAAAAATATTTTGAACACTATGAGGAAATAGTTTCTTATTATTTCAGATTAGAGTTTTTATCTTTGCCTCGGGTCTTTTATTTTCTTTTAAAATTTTATCATAGAAAATGTTCAAATATCTAAAAAATGAGAGAGAACAGCATAATGAATCTTGATGTATTCATTATACAGTTCCAATAAATACATTTTGCTAATTTTAATTTATCATCTCTATATTATATATATGATTTGCTATTTCAAAGCAAATCTCATGCACTATTTTTTTTACCTTTAATTCTTAATATTTATAAAGATAGTTATAAATTATAACCATAATGCTATTGTACCAAAATCAATTTATTACAATCATTTGGTATATCTAGTATACCAACTATATTCAAATTTCCAAGACTGCCTTACAAACATCTTTTTATTATTGATTTTTTAAAAATTAGGATCAAACAAGTTGTATGCATTCTATTTTTTTGCCTGTTTTTTGTCTCCTTTAATAAAGAACAATCCCATCTTTTTTATGTTACATCTTCTCTTTCTCCAGTTTTATTGAGTAAGAATTGACATAATCACTCTATAAGTTTAAAGTGTACAGCATGATTTGATTTATATATATTGTAAATTGATTACCACAGTAGACCCAGCTAATACCCATCATCTCCTATAGATGCAATAAAAAAGAAAAAAGGAAACACTTTTTCTTTATGATGAGAATTCTTAGGATTTACTCTTTTAACAAGTTTCCTATATATCATACAGCAATGTTTGGAATAGCATCGTATTGTGTATTATATCCTCAGTATTATTTATAAGTGAAAGTTTGTACTTTTTACCATCTTCCTCCAATCTTTTCTTTTCTTTAGTACCATATTTTTTACAACCCAATTTTAAGTCCATTTATTTGAACTCAAGAATGTCTGACATTTTGGATTTGGCTGACTGATTGCTTGTGTTGTTTTTCAAATTGTCCCTTTATCCTCCATTCAACCTATCATTGTGGGGATAGTAGGAATGAAGTTCAGTACTTATTTTTAAACTAAGAATACTATACAGATAGTGCTATGTACTTTGTGTTCTATCATGTTAGGAGGCAGGTGATGTCTGGTCATTCCATGGAATGACTGGTCAGTGGACTTGTATATTGTCCACCTCATTTCTCCTTCTTTTTCACATTGATCTTTAAGAATACTATAAAAGCAATCAAGACATTAAACTGAATTTTACTTATACCTTTTTTTTTTCCAGAAACTGTAAGTTCCTTGAAGTAAAAAATAATATTATATTACTCTTTGTGTTGCTGATGCCTTGCCTTATTATACTCTATGAATTAAACATATGAATTAATGGAAAAAGAAAGTCAGCCATGTTAGTTTTTTTTTCTTTTAATCGATTGTTTTACACACCCAGGGAGCAGTGGAAAAAAAAAATCAGGATATGTAAATAGTTTAAAAATTATAGAAAAGAGATATTAAACTAATAAATAATTCCACAAATAACTGATACTCAGAACAGATAAAATATATGCATATGAACATAAAGACAACATATATGAATAAATACAAATATGCATATATTTTTAAAAAATATATAAAATATTAGTAAATAGAAATTGGCAACAAATGAGAGAAAAAAATGAATAATTGTTAGATTATATTTACCCTAATGATTAAAGAATGGTTCAAAATTTTTAAAAAAATTGATTGATGTAGAACAGCACACCAGAAGAGCACACCAAACAGAAAAAAATACTAGATCATCTTTCTTTAGATATGAAAAAAAGGCATTTGATAAAATTTGATATTTAAAGACCCTTTAAAGGATAGTCTCTGAATAAATGGTGCTAGGAAAACTGGACAGCCATTTGCAAAAGAATGAAACTGAACTACTATATTATACCTAACACAAATGTCAATGCAAATAGATTAAAGACTTGAGCACAAAATTCCTTGGATAAAATCATAGCAGCTAACAGCCTTCATAATAGCCTTGGCAATGATTTTTTGGATTTGACACCAAAGTCAAAGGTGTCAAATATTATATTACTAGACAAGCAAAATAAGAGGTGCTATATCAAAGCAAAAAGCTCTGTATAGTGAAGGAAACCATGTTTGTGGTGATAGATCTTAACTAGACTTATGGTGGTGATCATTTCACAAAATACGTATACATATATTGGATCATTATGTTGTATACCTGAAAATAATGTAATGTTGTATGCCAATTATATCTCAAAAATACAGAAATTGCATTTTGAAAAACTTTAACACGTGATCATTGATTTTCCATGTCATAAAGGAATTGAAAACAATTCCTGGATTTTTCATTATTTTGAGACTTTTCAATTCAAATAGTTTTACTAAATGCTAAATGAGAACAAAAGAATGTATACATGTATGTGTAACTGGGTCACCAGGCTGTACAGTAGAAAAAAAAATGTATTGGGGAAATAGCAATTTAAAAAATAAAAATAAATAAATAAAATAAAAAATAAACAGGGTAAAGCAGAGTGATTTAAACTTTCAATCTTTAACCTTTTAAGATTCACCTATCATGAAGAAGCCTTAAAAATATGCCCAAGTAGTTTCTTTGCCATAGATTTTTCTACCCTTAAAAACTAAATGACAACCTAAATCTGAATTTTTTGCATTTTAGCAAATAATAACAATATCTCATAATACTGAGTCAAATATTTATGCTTTAATTCCTTATCTTAGTAAACACACTTTCTAAATAATAGAATCCCTGAAAAGTTTTTCTTATGATAACCCCCCTAGACACTGACAGGTTATAATTCTGTGTTACTTATTGTTAGCTCAAAAATATATTTAAATGTAAAAGATGTTTAACCTATGTCATCATAGGGCATATGCAAATTAAAACTGCAACTGAAATTCCATTTCATACCTCTCAGATGGGTAAAAAATACCCTAAATGTGGCAGCGTACACTGATGAACTCTGATTAATACAGTTCTGAAACAAAATTGTGAATAACATTATAAATTGAAAGTAAGCAAAAAAAAAAAAAAAAATCCCCCAAATTTCTCAAAACTCACTGTCTTTGTCTCATTTCTCTCCCACTCTTTTTTTGCAATCCTAGATTTATACATGCCTTAAGCCTGGTAACTTTCTGCCCCTTGTACTGGAAATTAGCCTAAACCTTCTTACTTCCTCTTCATCTCCTATATTGAGATAAATTCTGTTTTTCACAAGAATAAAGACAGAAATTATGCTGCACCACTTCTCTTACCTACCAGGCAATGTATCTAATCATTTCCACCACATGAATATTTCAGCAACTCTGTCATTCAATGTAATTAAAAATCTGATACATCAAATCCATATTTCATCTCAACGTTGGTTTTAGCTGCTTCTTTTACCCAGAACTTCTGTTTATGAAAAAGTATGATGATTATTTATCTTTTTTTCTTTTTTTAAATCTTCTTGAAGGAATCAAGTAAATTCTAAACTGTCTAAGGTTGGGATGGCAGAGTTAGGATCTGGCTGATCCACAAACTGGATGATCATTTTGCCAATTCCTCACTACTCAGC
Source organism: Sus scrofa (assembly GCF_054392235.1). Classification (NCBI taxonomy): domain Eukaryota; kingdom Metazoa; phylum Chordata; class Mammalia; order Artiodactyla; family Suidae; genus Sus; species Sus scrofa. The sequence continues at coordinate 79,955,830 of NC_139389.1, forward strand.
TGATAGAACCTCACAGACTTTAAGTCAGTCATTTATTCTCACCTGATAGCTGATAAGAAGCTTCAAATCCCTACATAACAGATTTGTGATTCCCAGGAGGCCTCATAAGAAATCAGGTATATTCCTTCTTGAGTCTGCCTGAGTTGGCTTTAGGACTCCTGCTCGTGCCAGACAAGACTATTCAAGGCACTATAAAAGCTAGGGCAGAGAGGAGATACTTTAATATTACCGGAGAAAGTTCTCAACATCAGAAATCAAAATGTTAAGTCACTCTAGACATGTTTTTAGAAAAATGATGCAATTCTAATATGCAAGTGGGAGCATCATAATGTGCTGTACAGTTTTTCATCATACACATTTCTTTTTCTGATCTCACTTTTACTTTGGTGTGAAATATATATATCTTTACATCCCTGCTTTGCTTGTTCTGGTCCCATGTACTGACAGGACTAAAAAGATGCCCTGAATGATGATATGAAAGGGTGAGTTATGAAATGAGTGAGTATAAGTAACTAGAAAGCATTGGATTGCACAGTGAACAGGAAAATAGAATAAAAGCTGGTACAATATTAAAGACAAGGTATTTATAGGGGAAGTATTTCTTGATTTATCAGGTGGTCCAAGTACTTTTATTAATAGAAAGTATAGAAATAAAAGTAGGGAAGGCATAGCCTTCTTTCTAGTAGGGAAGGCATGGTCATCTACACCCTCTTTATTTCTTATATGTAAGCAGGACTCCAAATATAACTGTTTTTAGTTTTCTAAAGACCTATCTCTTCTTAGAGGTTTCATTACTGCCCTCATCCATGACACCATGCCATTATAGTAAAATAAATATGAAGGAAAATTTTCATTTGCTATCACATAATCCCTAAATTATTGATATATCTTGCAATGCATTGTAGCAGCAAAATAGTTCACTGTGGCATATGACAAAATTATTTGAAACTGTTCTGCACCACCCAATAGCTATCTGGTTGGGGCTAACAACTCTTGGCCTCAGTTAATGAAGAGGAAAAAGTATTAATAGCATCTGCCTTCAAAATATGTGAATGGAACAGATAAACCACAGGGTCTACCAAATAGGAGATCTTAAATTTAAAAATTTTCCCCTCTATTTTGTCTTACCCTGAATTGTTTTGAGCTGCTGCTTAGGGAATTTTATGTGACAATACTTTGTTAACTGCCATTTCTGTGTGAATTTTAACAGAGTTGTACTTGGCAAAAAGGAAGCCAAAATAGAGATGGAATTCCATAAACAAAAAGTTCACTTCTTTTCACTCACCACCACTCTATCTTCAGAGCTCAATTTGGTCAAAATACCTTTATTTATTTATTTTATTTTTTATTTTATTTTTTATTTTATTTTTTTTTGTCTTTTTGCCTTTTCTAGGGCCGCTCCTGTGGCATTTGGAGGTTCCCAGGCTAGGGGTCTAATCAGACCTGCAGCCGCTGGCCTATGCCAGGGCCACAGCAAAGCCTTATCAGAGCCTCGACTGCGACCTACACCACAGCTCACGGCAACACCAGATCCTTAACCCACTGAGCAAGGCCAGGGATCGAACCCACAACCTCATGGTTCCTAGTCAGATTCGTTAACCACTGAGCCACGAAGGGAACTCCAAAATACTTTTAAAAATTAATTAGTGATGTCTGTGATTAAAGACAAACCAAATTTATTATCATGAACTGCTTTTTTTATAAATAAAAAGATATAGAGTTAATAAATCTGTGTTCATTTACCTGTCTCAAAGCAACTTGGGTATCTCTACGAATATCTAATTTTAATAGTTTTTAAAATATATATAGCATACTCTCTAATTATACTTTACCTGCACTATTTCTTCCCTTGTATATAAAGAGTGCCAATGAAAGGAAAAAATAGTTTATGTAGTTTGGAGTTTATTACTAACTTAGAAAATAATCTCATGAATTTCTTTAATAAATTGCCTTCCAATTTTACTTGGGTTAAATGAGTACCCTCAATACAGAATTTAGCATGATATACCTCAGATTGTCCCCAAAAAAAGTTTTAGAAGGAAAATATTTGCTTTCATAATTTCTCTTTTCTTTAACAGCTTTACCCATAAATGAGTTTCAGTAGGGTGACTGCAGAAAGGACTTGGCTGAATTTGGACTAAAATTCTATTTCTGAGACCTCCGTTGTTTAAAAAAAAAAAAAAAGTATAGCTAAAAATGAATAAAACAGCTTTGGTTTAGATTGCTTGGAAATCCTCCCCTCTGCTGCAATTACCGGATGAAATAGACATTAAGCTCAGAGGAGTTCTTCACTCAGTCTCTTTTGCTTCTTGCCTCTGTGAGGGACTATTTTTCTGATGCCATTATTGGCAGATCGCCACACTGCACCTGCTGATCCACCTGCCTCTCACTGGCGTGCAGTATTTAAAATGTTACGCAATTAAAGCAAATGAGTTTAAAGGGCTGGATTTGCACTACATCTCCTGGGGAGCTGTTGTTCATCCTTAAAAGTGCCTGATGATGGTTTGGGAAGCACTGCTGCTGGCCTGGCCCTGGGGTGCTGAATTGCTCCCCTTTGAAGAACTCTGTGGTGAATCCCCTCATAAGGATGCTAAATGATGAGGAAGCATAAAGAGAGACATTTTGTACCCTAGGAATCCAGTCTTTATAGAACAAGACTAGCAACAAAAGAAAGATTGCAAACCAACTAGAACCATCTAAACTGTATCATGATAAAATATAAATCTTTATCTTCACCTATTTTAATTTGTATCTATATTTCTTGCAAATCTGTGTACAAATAGTGAGTAGATACACATCTCAAAAAGGAAAGGTATTTGCTTATCAAAGACACTTTTTATGTCTCATCATTTTCATGGTCATCATTAACTATTCTCTGGTGTCTACTTTTCTACTAGTTTTGATGTGAAGCAAATTAAACTGAGGTGGTTTATTTTAGTACATTCTGAGCATATCTATGGGCATTGGTTTATATGTTCAGATTATCTAAACCAATGCCTATAGTATGTCTATGGGCATTGGTTTAGACCACAAAGCCATGTTTTTAAAGCAAGTTACACTATTTATGTACTGAAAATAGCTTCATATGTCAGGCACTAGCATATAGGAGATACAAAAAAATGCTCTAGATTTCTTAAGGACTTTAATTTGACATGAGGAATAAGTGGTCACAGAATTGATTTTTCATTCTACATATATTTGATGGCTTTCTGATCCCTCAAAAAGGCACAAGGCACTAGTTGCAAGAAAAACACATAAAAAGATACATCAGGACTTCCAGTTTCCAACATGGCATATGAGGAGCTTGGAAATCATCACTCTGATTCTCACAAGAAATAAACTGAACTGAAAAATCAACAGGTCTTCTTAGAACCACCAGAAGATTAAGGTTACAAGGGAAACCACTGCCCCCAAAATTGGACAGAGAAGCAGATAGAGAGACTCAACACTCAGCAGAGCAGAAATCTCCACAGGAACCTGCACTGAGCTAAACAAACTTCACTGTGATTGACTAATGTCTAGATATTCAACATGGGCATGTCTGAGACTTAAGAATTCCAGGGGGCAGGGGATAGACTTAGAGAGGTTCTGCACTTCTATGAGTTTTAACTTCAGGAGCCCTACAAGTTCTCTCAGTAAAGATCAAAAGCAAAACAAAACAAAACAAAACAAAACTTATGCTTCCAGCAAGGGAAGAGAAAAGCAGCCATTCTGAAATTCTCCCAGAATATTCTATCTCCTTAAAAAGAACTGTCCTCAAGATAAATTATTTTACCAGAGCCTAACTGACCTTGGTGAAGAAAAAAGCCAGCTCCAGCTACCTCTTCCTTACAAGTGCAGGAAAAGAAATACCAAACCTTACCATCAAAGCAGTAGGGATCGTATATAATAATAGGTGAATACAATGCAGAGAACTGCACATCTTAGGCTTTATTTAATAGCACTTTATGGAAACCCAGACAGAGCAGGGGAGACAAATATAAGGACATCAGAGGAAAGTTTAGCCTCTGATACCTACAGTTACAGTGAACGTAGTCCAACTCTTAGCCAGATAAACATAAAACCTCACAATAAAGTCACACTTGCCTCAGTTCCTTATACTTAGCACATGTTCACTACCTACAAAAATTTTCAAGGTATGCAATAACCAAGACATGAAAACAACCTAAATGTCCATTGATGGAGGAAAGGATAAAGAAGGTGTGGTACATATATAAAATGGAATAGTGAAATAATGCATTTGTAGCAATATTGATGAACCTATAGATTACCATACTGAGTGAAGTCAGACAGAGAAAGACGAATATCATATGATATCACTCATATGTGGAATCTAATAACAGTGATACAAAAGAGCTTATTCATAAAACAGAAACAAACTCACAGATTTTAAAACCAACTTTAATGATTACCACAGGAGAAACTGTGCAGTAGGAAAGGAAGGAATTAGAAGATTGGAATAACATATTCACACTACTGTATAAAACAATTAACAAGAACCAGCTGTACAGCACATGGGAATCTACTCAATAGTTTGTAATAACCTATATGGGAAAAAGGAATCATATATATGTATGATTCACTTTGCTGTATACCTGCAACTAACCCAACATTGTAAATCAACTACACTCCAATAAAATGTTTTAAAAATTTGCAAGGCATGGTAAAGTACAAAAAAATATCCAGTTTGAAGAGACAGAACAAGCATTAGAACCGGACTCAGATATGGCATATACATCAAAATTGTCATAGCAGGAATTTAAAACAATTGTGGTTAATATGCTAAGAGTTCTAATGGAAAAAGTGGACAGCATGTGAGAATACACATGCATGCAAAAGATGGAAACTCTTAGAAAAAGTCAAAAGGTAATGCTAGAAATTAAAAGCACTGATGAAAATGAAGAAATTTAATAGTTTAATACATTGAACACAGCCAGGGAGAGAATCAGCCTGAAAAAATGTCAATAAGAATTACTAAAATGTAAATTCAAAGAGAAATAGAAAATGAAAAAAGAGAGAATAGAATATACAACACCTGGAATGATTATAGAAGTTATAATGAACACATATTAGTAATACCATAAGGAAAAAAAAGAAAGGAGTTCTCTAGTGGCACAGTGAGTTTATGATCTCATGTTGTCACTACTGCGGCTAAGATTTGATCACTGGCCTGGAACTTATACATGCCTTGGGCAGAGCCTAATAAAAAGAAAAAAAAAAGAAAAAGAAAAAAGAGAGAGAAAAGAAAAAAGAAATATTTGAGTTTAGGATTAACATATACACACTACTATATATAAAAAGATAACCAACAAAGACCTACTGTATTGGACAGGGAACTATACACAATATCTTATAATAAACTATAATGGAAAAGAAACTGAAAAAGTAATCATTTTACCATACACTTGAAACTAAAACAACACTGTAAATATACTATATTCCAATGAAAATAAATAAAATTTTAAAGAGAATTGAAGCAATAATGAATAAAATATTTCCAAAATTAATGATAGATACCAAAGACCAATAAAGAGAAAAAGCAGAAAACTTCCCCCCAAAAATCTGCATATAGACAAACCATATTTAAACTGCAGAAAAACAAAGAGAGAAAATCTTTAAGAAGCTGCAGAGAGGGAAGTGGGAAAATACCTTACCTGTAATGGTACAATGGTTAAAATAACACTGGACTTCTTTGCCGAAGCTATCCAAACCAGAAATGAATGGAATGAAATGTTTAAAGCATTAAAAACAACAACAACAACAACAACTAGAAATCAGTAACAGAGAGATAGATGGAAAACACCAAAACACTTGGAGATTAAGCAACACAGTTCTAAATAGCACATGACTAAAAGACAAGTATTAAGAAATGTTTTTAAATATTTTAAAGTAAATAAAACATAAAATTTGTGGGGTGCATTAAAAAATCAGTGGTTAAAGGAAAATTTATAGCAACAAATGCTTGTATAAGAAAAGAAAGATCTAAAAATCAATGGTTTAAGAACAACAAATAAATTCAAAGAAAGTAGAAGGAAATAAATAATAAAAATTAAAATGGTACTCAATGAAATTCAAAACAGGAAAATAACAGTGAAAACCAATGGAACCAAAATCTGGCACTTGGAAAAGGGATCAATAAAATTGATCAACCTCTAGCTAGGTTAGGGAAAGAGAAGATAAAAATAACTAATGTCAGAAATCAAGGACTGACCATCTCTTCTAGTATCATAGACATTAAAAAAAAATAAAGAAATATTATGAATTCTATGCCCTCAAATTTGATAATCTAGATGAAATGGACTTAGCTCTTGAAAAAAACACTCTATCAAAATTTACACAAAGAAAAATAGAAAATCTAAATAAAGATAAATATACTAATTCATTGAATAAACAGTTAATAACCCTTCAAACAGACTCAGGTACATTCACTGGTGAATTCCAGCAAAAATTAGAAGAAAAAAATTATACTTCATCTCTAAAATCAATTCCCAAAAGTGGTAACAGAGGAAATATTTATAACTCGTTCTATGCAACCAGAATTACCTTATTACCAAAACCAGAAAAAAGATGTTATAGGAAAACTGCAAACTAATATCGCTCATGAATGTAGATACAAAAGGTCTCAATCAAATATTAGCAAATTAAATCCAATAATTTATGAAAAGAATTACACATCAAATGAGTGGTATTTAATCCAGTTATGCAAGGATAGCTTAACTCTCAAAAATCAATTAATTCAATCTCTTCCATTAAGAGACTGAAGAAGAAAAATCATATGATTTTTATCCATAGATGCAAAATAAAAACCTTTCGAAAAAATTCAAGATCTATTCATTTTTTTTTTAGTGCTGCACCTGTGGCATATGGAAGTTCCCAGGTTAGGAGTCAAATCAGCTGTAGCCACCAGCCTACACCACAGCCACAGCAACACGTGATCTGAGCTGTGTCTTCGACCTACACCACAGCTCACAGCAATACCATTGAGAGAGGCTAGTGATAGAACCTGCCACCTCATGGTTACTAGTCAGATTTGTTTCTACTGTGCCACAAAGGGAACTCCCTCAGCAACTGGAAACTCTCTGAAAACTGAGACCAGAGGGGAACTTCATCTATTCATTAACATCTACAAAAAACCAAAAGCAAACTTAATAATGAGAAACTATATGTTTTCCTGCTAAGATCAAGAACAAGGAAAAGATACACACTTCTCATCACTTTTTCAACATTTTCCCAGAAGTCCTGACAAATGGAAGGAGACAAGCAAAGAAAATAAGTTGGAAAAAAGAAATAAATCTGCTTCATTTGGAGATGACATGACCATACAGAAATCCCAAAGATTCCACAACAAAAAGTAATCTGCTTGAATAAGCAATTATGGTAAGGTAGAACAATGCATTTAAAACACAAAATCTATTGTTTTTTTATACACTAGCAATGAACTATTGAAACTTATCAACATGGAGTTCCCATTGTGGCTCAGCAGTAATGAACCCAGTTAGTATCTATGAGGATGCAGGTTTGATCCCTGGCCCCAATCAGTGGGTTAAGGATCTGGTGTTGCTGTGAGCTGTGGTGTAAGTCAGTGGAAGTTGTAGACACAGCTTGGACCTGACATTGCTCTGACTGAGGCATAGGCCAGCAGCTGCAGCTCCAATTTGACACCTAGCCTGGGAATTTCCATATGCCTTGGGTGCAGACCTAAAAAATACATAAGTAAATAAATGAACAAATAAAATTAAAAACATAATAGCATTTACATTAGTACAAAGAGATGGAAATTTTTAGGTATAAACCTAACAAAATATGTTCAAAATCTATATGAGAAAATTTACATAACTCGTATAACTCTAGACACTATTAGTAATATATCAATATTGGCATCACTTATAATAGGTGTACTACACTAATCAAAGATATTAATAAAAAGGAAACAGGGTGAAGGGTAAGAGGGTACATAAGAATGCTCTGTACTTTCCACTCATATATTTTGTAAACCTAAAACTGCTCAATGAATAGAGTGAATTAATTAAAAAGAGATGCATGAACTATATTCCGGGTGATAAAATGCTAGTGACATATACAGGACATTATGAGAGCAGAGAAAAAAGCAAGCCAGATAAGTCCTGAAACAAGAGATACTAGCAAATGCCCCCAGAGGAAATGGTACCTGAATTTATTCCTAACAATAAGAAGAATTTATCTATGGGGAGGAAATTTCTGGTGGAGGAACAGGATGAATGATGACAGAAACATGAGACTGTATCGATGTTTGGTCTTCCTGTGGTGTGATACAAAGTGGCGGGAACTGCAGTTAGAAGTGTTGGCAGAGACCACCTTGCTCAGAGCCTTAACTTGTCTTATAAAAAAGGCTGGTTCTTCTATAGATAATGGAGGCATTGTCTGAGTTTGTTCAGAGAAATGGCATCATACATTGAAACAACTGATATGGGCTCCTTACCAGGATTCCAGGAGATTTCTTGGATTAATGTTTTCTAGAAGTAAGCATACATATAAGGAATAGATTGATGAAAATGTCAGTGGTGCCGAGGTTGAAAAACCCCAAGTCTATATGACAAGGATGGAGCCCTTGTACAAAAAGACAGGACCTGCTTTAAGGCTGAAGTATGAAACTGGATGAAAGTGAACTTGATATCACAAGTGACTTTATCACTGACAATGCAGGAACTGTTGGCAAATGTTCAACTCTTTTCTGCTCCTGGGGAGAAGCATCTAAGGAGAGTAGGCTTAAAACCAGACTCTCATTGCTTTTAAAGCATAACTATGACCTTGATTAACTTGGATAAATCTGGTGGCTTTTGCTTTATCTACAGGATAAAGAATATTGAACCTGAAAGTGCTTCTTGAAGGATAGAAATTTGGTGGGGGAATAAAATGGTTTCTGACCTATCTCAATTAGCACAATGCCCCCAAAGTTGATCTATGTTGTCACAAATGGCAGGATTTCCACAGAGATAGACATTGTTATATGATGTCATTTATACATAGAATCTTAAAAAAGCCAAACTCAAAGAAACACAGTATAAGGGTGGTTTCCTGGGATCAAAGAAAGGGGGTAAATGGGGAGAGATTGGCTCAAAGGTGCCAACTTCCAGATATAAGATGAATATATTCTAGAAACCACATGTCCAGCAAGGTGACTCTAATTAATAATACTGTTTACATACTTGAAACTTGTTAAGAGCATAAATCTTAAATGTTCTCACCACAACAATGAAATGGCAACTATGTGATGGGATGCAGGTGTTACCTCACACTACACTATCATTTTCCAATAGATAAATGTACCGAATCAACCGGTTGTACACCTCAAACTTATACAATGTTATGTATCCACTATATCCCAATAAAGATGCAAAAAGAAGAAGAAGAAGATGTGGTATATATATGCAATGTGATACTATTCAGCCATAAAAAGAACAAAAATAATGCCATTTTCAGCAATATGGATGGAATTAGAGACTCTCATATTGAGTGAAGTAAGTCAGAAAGACAAGTACCATATGACAGCACTAATATCTGGAATCTAATATATGGCACAAATGACCCTTTCCATAGAAAAAAAACTCTTGCACTTGGAGAACAGACCTGGTGTTGCCAAAGGGGAGGGAGAGGGAGTGGGATGGACTGGGAGTCTGTGGTTAATAGATGCAAACTATTGCATTTGGAGTAGATAAGTAATGAGATCCTTCTGTATATCACAGGGAACTATATCCAGTCACTTGTGATGGACGATGATGGAGGGTAATGTGAATATGACTGGGTCAATTTGCTATACAGTAGAAATTGACAGAACACTGTAAACAACTATGATGGAAAAATAAAAATCATAAAATAAAAATTCTAATAGAAATAGATGTAGAAAGAACTGAGACTTATGAAGAATAGCATGAATATCTAAATATGCTGACAAACCTCTACCTACAAATTATATATATATATATATACATATATATATATATATAAAACATATGCAAATAGCTATTAAGTGTTTACCCCCTTCTGGATTTTTGTTACTCTAAGCTAGTTGTATACTATATAATGCACAATTTATTTCACAGCTTGTAGAACAACAGAACAAATATCAATTAGCATTTTACTCTTTATTCTTACTGGAAAAATATTATAGACTATTTAAAATTTCCTCCTGGGTTCATCTGTGTACATTCTAATCGGCTGGCACAAAAAGGTTATTAGAAAACACACACTATATACATAAATTATTACCCTTTGGGAATGAAAATAAAGATATTTTTAGCTAATTAAAAAGTATTAAAGAAATCTGTCAAATAAAAGGTCTATGGAGTTTCTAATTTTAAGTTCACACTTTGCTATTTTAATGTAAATTTTAAAATTTATTTATATTTTAAGCTTTAGTATAACTGAATGGAAAAAGCTTCATTAAGAAAACAATCTATGGCTTTATCTGCTTTATAGCTATGCAATTTTAGCAAAATATTATTAAGTGATCATTCTCACAATAGTTGATAAATACAGATTTTAGTGACTTGAAATTGGTTTTAATTCAAAGAACACTGAGAATATAAAGTTTACCAATTTTTATATTAAACAAGCTTATCATTGATTTGTATATTTGTTTGTGGGAGAATATTTATCATTTATATGAAATTTGCTTTTTTTTTCTCATGCCCTTGGAAATAATTTACATGTATTAAAAATGTTTGCCAATAGTGTTATGTAATAATTTCAAATTATCCTTTTCAATACATTAAGCATCTTTTAGGGGTGCAATATACAGTAAATTTTGTTAGTATTTTGAATAATTACATGCAGACTAAATTACTATAACTTCACTTCTTAAAGTATTCTTTTTTGTAGGCTTTTATTAATGCTGATCAGTCTTCTCTCAGTCAAGTCATGTTAGAGGTAATTTATTATACTATTAAAATTTAAGTCATTTATCCAATTATGTTACAAAAGTATACAGTTTGCTTTCTAGCCACAATTTTATTATTTTAGAAAAAAAATTCTCTTAAAGCTCACTGAAGTGTTGTTTGCCAATTTATTGCTATATGTTGTATTAATTGCCTTCAGAAATCATCTGTACAAATCCCCAAGTTAATATCAGGAAGTAAATCTCAGCTGTTAATCCTGAATCTTTCACAGACTTGCTCAAGGTATGTGATTTCTTTCCACTAACACACAATAAAAGACTAAATTTATCATTTGTTCAGAAACTAAATCTGTCTAGTGCTTGATGAGGTGTATCTCCTTATTTATCCTCTCTTAAGATTAAGGAAACAGCTGAAGGGGAATGACTTTCCAAAGGTTAAACTTGCTGAAAGACTGTAGATAAATCATTAATCCTCTGAGTAAATGATAGGGAAGAAATTATTGGTAACTTTTTTTGAAACTTCTTATTAAGATGTTCCTCTAAGAACTACTATTTCTACAGAATTTCCACTTTTATCCACAATATTGATGCAGGCCCATATTCGCAAATGCTTGTGCTGCAAATTTTTTTAAGTTTTTCTGAATCTACTCCCTTTTTTCAATGTCATGTATTCTACCTCCAGTAACACCCTCTTCTATGTTTGTTTATGTGCTTACTTTAGAATCTCTTAAAAGATCTAGAATTGTTCAAAAAATATTTATTAAAAGAAAAAAATTACATTCTGTCTCCTTCTTTGCATTAAATGTTAACTCTCCATAGTCACCCAGTTACTAAACTAAAAAACCTGCAAATTATTCTTGATGATTTCTTCTCTTTCACCCTCCATCCAAATCACTGAGCTCTGTTAATTTGCCTAAAACATGTGTCACCAATCTAGCCACTATTTTTATTACATTTTGCCAGGGCTCAACCAGCCAATTTGCATCTTTTTCCAGGACAACAGCACTGGCCTTCAAACTGACCTCATTTTCGTCTTTCACACTTGGGCCAATTCCTTATTCAGTATATAGAGTAAGCTCTTTATACTGTATAATGTAAATGGGATCATGTTATTTACTTAATACTTCTTAAGGTCTACCTATTGCACTTAAAGTAGGCCCCCAAGTTTTATCATGCCCATAGCCCTGCTTGATTTCATCCTGCTTGATTTCATCCTTGATTTTTCTCTCCAAACCTTTCTTCTCCTTCCAACTCCTCCCTCCTTACTCTTCTCTGGTCATGATACAGTGTTATTTCACTAAGCACTTTCCTTTGGCAGGATATTTGTGGATCTTCATTCTTCAAGGCAACCCATCCATGACTCCCATGTAATATTTAAGGAAGTGATACCTTGAACACTATTAATTCCATTAAATTCTCAACATAAATAAATGAACCCAGGTATTTTATTCCAACTGAAGAAAAAGGTGTATTTTGTTTGTTCCCTGGTGACATACGTTCAATAACATGGCAGCAATCTTGGTGAGACTGGACTTCTTGTTCTCATCTCTATTTGCCACACTCACTCACATGCCAAGCTGTCTTTAGTTCTTAGATTCAGTCACCCTTTCATCTCACCTTTGCTTATCTAAATCTTCCTTGTAAACTTGATTGTCTCTTATTTTTTCTCTCTAGGCTCATCTACATATCCTAGGTTTCCACTTCTATAAAGTCTGTTTCCTCTTCTAGTCAAATCTACACAATGCAGCATTTAAATGTTTGAAGTGGATTCATGTATATTAGTTTTCTTTCTCCAAATAAGTTCTTTGATGGCAGCCATTTATTTTCATCTCTATATAATCCAAGAAACCTAGTCATCCCCATCCTTTGCCAAATCTAAATATTTATCAGTTCTTAACACATTCATGCATTTTCAAGTTGTTTTGCAACCATTGCCTCTTCTTTATTTCCTTTAATTAACAACATCAATCATAGACTGTTATAATTTCTCCTATTATTTTTGCATCAATCCTCTCATCTTTCCTCAATATTTAACACCATGGTCTAAAACTCAGTTTTTTAATCTTTCTTAAATAAAGAGCTATTAATTTTGAACTTATAATAGCAAACTCACTTATCATAGAAAATTTGAAAAGTATGGAAATACAGATTGAACAAAATTAGCATGTATGCCCTCATCATCTAGAGAAAAAAGTATAAGGTAACTTTTAAGTGATTAATACAAGAAGGTATATCTAATTGTACAAGGCTCCTCGGAATAATCATCTGTCGGTATGAAAGTGTCACACTTATTCCTAAAGTCTTTAATACTCATTTATTTTTACAAAGGTATAAAATACAAAATACTTGGCTGAAATTCAAGGCTATGAATGAGTTGGCTATAAATTCTTCTGATGCCCACTCAATATTTATACAACGCTCACACTAGTCATATGTTTCCCAAAATACACCCCTTGAGACTTTCCATTAAATAAAAGTGCTGTGGTCAAATTAGATATTTGATATTCAAAAGGTCTTAACTATATTTGGATATGCAGACTATGGTAATGCTAATTACAATATTTTCGTAATAAGTGATATTTATAGACATGGTATGCTATTTTATCCACTTTTTTCTGTGGCAAAAATATTACTAAATTTGCACAGACATTATTTAAAGAGGACAAAGTATTTCTGGCACCATACTTTTTTTTTTTTTTTAATGGCCACACCTGTGGCATATGGCAGTTACCGGTCCAGGGATTGAATCCAAATGGAAGCTGTGACCTATGCCACAGTTGTAGCAACACCATATCCTTTAACCCACCATGCTGGGCTGGGGGTTGAACCTGTGCCTCCACAATGACTCAAGCCACTGTAGTTGGATTCTTAACCCGCCATGCCAAATCAGGAATTCCTGGCATCACAAAATATTTAACTTCTTAGATCTCTGAATTAACTAAAACAAAAAGTTGTCTCCAAAAACCACAACGGATACAGCAGAAATACAAAAAACCATAAGAGAATACTATGAACAACTATATGGCAACAAGTTTGACAATCTGGAAGAAATGGACAATTTTCTAGAATCTTACAGCCTGCCAAAACTGAATCAAGCAGAAACAGACCAACTGAACAGACCGATCACTAGAAATGAAATTGAAGAGGTCATAAAATCACTCCCTACAAATAAAAGTCCAGGACCAGATGGCTTCACAGGTGAATTTTATCAAACATATAAAGAGGAATTGGTGCCCATCCTCCTTAAACTCTTTCAAAAGGTTGAAGGAGAAGGAATACTCCCAAAGACATTCTATGAGGCCACCATCACCCTCATTCCAAAACCAGACAGAGATACCACCAAAAAAGAAAACTATCGGCCAATATCATTGATGAATATAGATGCAAAAATTCTCAACAAAATCTTAGCCAACCGAATCCAACAACATACCAAAAAAATTATACACCATGACCAGGATGGGTTCATCCCAGGTTCACAAGGATGGTTCAACATACGCAAATCAATCAGCATCATACACCACATTAACAAAAAAAAGGTCAAAAATCATATGATCATCTCAATAGACGCAGAAAAAGCATTTGACAAAGTCCAACATCCATTCATGATCAAGACCCTCGCCAAAGTGGGTATAGAGGGAACATTCCTGAATATAATCAAAGCCATTTATGATAAACCCACAGCAAATATAATACTCAATGGGGAAAAACTGAAAGCCTTCTCACTCAAATCTGGAACAAGAGAGGGATGCCCACCCTCACCACTGCTCTTCAACATCGTTTTGGAAGTCTTAGCCACAGCAATCAGACAAACAAAAGAAATAAAAGGCATCCGTATAGGAAAAGAAGTGACAAAACTGTCACTGTATGCAGATGACATGATACTATACATAGAAAACCCTAAGGACTCAACCCCAAAACTACTTGAACTGATTAATAAATTCAGCAAAGTAGCAGGATATAAGATTAACATTCAGAAGTCAGTTGCATTTCTGTATACCAGCAATGAAACATTAGAAAAGGAATACAAAAATACAATACCTTTTAAAATTGCACCTCACAAAATCAAATACCTTGGAATACACCTGACCAAAGAGGTAAAGGACCTATATGCCGAGAACTATAAACCTTTAATCAAAGAAATCAAAGAAGATGTAAAGAAATGGAAAGATATTCCATGTTCCTGGATTGGGAAAATCAATATTGTAAAAATGGCCATACTACCCAAAGCAATCTACAGATTCAGTGCAATACCTATCAAATTACCCATGACATTTTTCACAGAACTAGAACAAATAATCCAAACATTTATATGGAACCACAAAAGACCCAGAATCGCCAAAGCAATCCTGAGAAACAAAAACCAAGCAGGAGGCATCACTCTCCCAGACTTCAAGAAATACTACAAAGCCACAGTCATCAAAACAGTGTGGTATTGGTATCAAAACAGACAGACAGAACAATGGAACAGAATAGAGTATCTGGAAATAAACCCTGACACCTATGGTCAATTAATCTTTGACAAAGGAGGCAAGAACATCAAATGGGAAAAGGAAAGTCTATTCAGCAAGCATTGCTGGGAAACCTGGACAGCTGCATGCAAAGCAATTAGACTAGACCAATCCCTCACACCATGCACAAAAACAAACTCCAAATGGCTGAAAGACTTAAATATACGACAGGACACCATCAAACTCCTAGAAGAAAACATAGGCAAAACACTCTCTGACATCAACATAATGAATATTTTCTCAGGTCAGTCTCCCAAAGCAATAGAAATCAGAGCAAAAATAAACCCATGGGACCTCATCAAACTGAAAAGCTTTTCCACAGCAAAGGAAACCAAAAAGAAAACAAAAAGACAACTTTCAGAATGGGAGAAAATAGTTTCAAATGATGCAACGGACAAGGGCTTAATCTCTAGAATATATAAACAACTTATACAACCCAACAGCAAAAAAGCCAATCAATCAATGGAAAAATGGGCAAAAGACCTGAATAGACATTTCTCCAAAGAAGATATACAGATGGCCAGCAAACACATGAAAAAATGCTCAACATCGCTGATTATAAGAGAAATGCAAATCAAAACTACCATGAGATACCACCTCACACCAGTCAGAATGGCCATCATTAATAAGTCCACAAATAACAAGTGCTGGACGGGGTGTGGAGAAAAGGGAACCCTCCTGCACTGCTGGTGGGAATGTAAACTGGTACAGCCACTATGGAGAACAGTTTGGAGATACCTTAGAAATCTATACATAGAACTTCCATATGACCCTGCAATCCCACTCTTGGGCATCTATCCGGACAAAGCTCTACTTAAAAGAGACACATGCACCCTCATGTTCATTGCAGCACTATTCACAATAGCCAGGACATGGAAACAACCCAAATGTCCATCCACAGATGATTGGATTCAGAAGATGTGGTATATAGACACAATGGAATACTACTCAGCCATAAAAAAGAATGCCATAATGCCATTTGCAGCAACATGGATGGAACTAGAGACTCTCATACTGAGTGAAATGAGCCAGAAAGACAAAGACAAATACCATATGATATCACTTAGAACTGGAATCTAATATCTAGCACAAATGAACATCTCCTCAGAAAAGAAAATCATGGACTTGGAGAATAGACTTGTGGCTGCCTGATGGGAGGGGGAGGGAGTGGGAGGGATGGGGAGCTTGGGCTTATCAGACACAACTTAGAATAGATTTACAAGGAGATCCTGCTGAATAGCATTGAGAACTTTGTCTAGATACTCATGTTGCAACAGAACAAAGGGTGGGGGAAAAAATGTAATTGTAATGTATACATGTAAGGATAACCTGACCCCCTTGCTGTACAGTGGGAAAATAAAAAAAAAAAAAAAAACCCAAAAAGTTGTCTCCTTATTTCAAGGTTCATTAATTCCTGAACAAAGTGCACAACATGTATTGACAAAATAAAGATGTTGGAAGTCTTAAAAAATCCAAAGCTAATTAATTTTTGAACATTCTTTTCTATATTACCACAAAATATAGATTTTTCTATTTGTACACAGACTAAGCACCATACTTTCTCTCAAGGAATAAGTGCATAATGATGTGGGGCGGGGGAAGAGAAACACAGTCAATATTCCTAAAACTCAGTTTAACCTGTCAAATCTACTTCAGTCTGCACACTATGTTGTGTCCAGTAGGACCAAACAAGTTGTAGAAAAATAAGTATACATTAAAAGAATTCTGACCTCCATAATCAAAACCTTTTTTGGATAAAATTGTCTTTTATCATTTGTTCTATTTTTTGAGTAAATAATACATAAATTACACTCTGACCTACAAAGAGAACAATTTCAATGCTGATTTGAAATTCAGCAAACACACCAGACTATGCTTTCAGGTGGCAAAAGCTCCAGGGTTCCCTGGCTCCTTTTGTGTTCCTAGGCTTGTAGAGTGCTAGGAGCTGACAGATGCTTATCAAACATTCATGTAAACACTGCTATCAAAGCTGTGCTCTCCAGCTCTGCCTTCACACAAGAGGGTCAGCATGGAACATCATTAACACTGAGCCAAAGATAGAAATGTCATGCCACAAGGTTTGTAGTGCACGAGTATGCCTACACTACTGTTCTAAGATGCAGCGCTCAAATTGTTAACTTTGCTGACATGAAAGAGGAATTCAGAGGCAATGTTTAAAACACTGCCAAGTGTTTATTTAAGCATGAATTCTATTGGGCATTTTCATCTTTGTTTAGAGCTTTTGTTTTTGTTTTTATCTGAGAAGATGTGGAAATGTGGCTCAAATCTGAGAACCGTACAATACCTTCATAAACTATGAATCCATCGCAGTGACTTAACTGCTTCAGTAGAAAAAAAATATATAGGAGGTAGAAAGCTGAATTTTTTTAGGTCTGGGATTATTTACTACATCCTGAAGGACCCATTTCCTTCTTAAACTTCTCTAATTTTCTCTTACAGGTCTAGAACTTCTCCATGTGCTTAGATCTCACTGCTTTCTAAAATGACTCCTTTACCAAGGGAAAGAAAGACCATAAAGTCATAATCTGAGGAGAAACCTCCTCCTTACCCCACCAAGACCTGGGAGGTGGGCTTCCTCCATTTTTAGCGCAGGTCCTAGTTTTCACCTGAGAAAAATGTTTACAAATACTTACCAGTTCCACATACTTAACGGTTTCCCTTTGGCTACTAGTGTGAATCAGATATTCTCCTTATTGCCTATACTTGCATTAGGGTGGCAGTTTCCATAGTGTGGTTCCTAGAGCAGTAGCATGAGCATCATCTGGGTAGTTGTTAGAAATGTAAAATTCAGGGCCTAAAAAAAGGCAAAATAGAAAACATCAGGAGATTAATTTTAGATTGTGGCCATAGGGTAACACTGAAAATTGAAGATCTGAGTGTTATCAGCAGGTTGGTTTTGTCTTAGAATTCTGTAGTGAGAGGACAAGTCACAGGAGTGATTTACATTGTGATGGTTTTGCAATCAGGGGATGTCTCAGTCAGCTGAAAGGAAATTTCTCTCTGTACATAGCTGGTTCAGAGGTACAAACAGTTCAGTTCTTAGCTAATCATTCAGGAGACTAAGAACAGAAAGTTGGAGGCCCTGTGTTTGGCCTTGTCACTAGTAAAAAGAAGTCATCTTCAAATCTATGTTAGTTATAAGAAAAGTGTGGACAGTGAGTCTTTCTAAATCATATGGAAAAGAGTGGTTCTTGGCAAAAAGGCTTTTTTTGAAACAGAATGGTGGGAAACAAAAGTTTGGGGGTAGTTCTTACCCGTCACTGTTTTCCAGGAGCACAGGGCTTACCTAATATTTGATGTTTTCAGACTCAACCCTAGACCCACTGAATCTGAAACTCTGGGATTGTAATGAAATATCTGTGGTTTAATAAGCCATACAGGTGATTCTCATTCAAGATCAAGTTTGAAAACCACAGTATTAGGTTTTGTTTCCCAAACCTGGCTGTCTTTCCTCTACCCTGTTTCCACACTTTGTAGATGATTTTTTTCACCTGCTCATATACCTTTGTAGACAAAGAATGTCACTTGCCATATCAGTAAACAAAGGATGTTTAGACCCTCAGGCCATCAGCCATTGCAGCTGCTGTGCCCACCCGCCCCTCACCCTGAAGGGAATTCAGGATGGTGAAAAACAAGGATACTAGCCCTCAATAGTTTACATGCATCTCTAAGGAATAATTTCAGTAAACTCAGACTCTTGCATCGTATAATACTATAGCAGGGCACTAAGAGCATTAACTTGAGATGCTTGTTTTTTGTGATTAGCAGTAATCTTTTGATGTTCTAGTACTTTTTTTTTTTTTCCTCCAGCAAAAGTCCTATCTACCCTGGCTCCTCACTAACCCCTTTTGAACAGTTTCTCAGATGTATTTGAGAGGTCATCTCCTGGGCTATAGCCGTTGGTAAGTTTCCAAAATAAAACAACTCATGACTTAGATTGTCATTTTTCTTCAGTGGACACCTTCTACTTGAAGCCTTGCCTTAACTATAAATGGGTTCCAGTCCCCTATAATCCCCTGTGTACATCTTAAGACTTCATCATAATTGTTCAGAGAAATTTTTCCCAAAATGGCTAATACTTTTTTTGTGTTCTGGCTTCTTCAATTACAACTGAAATCAGACAACAATTAAGTAATTGTATTTTCTCAACTTTCTCTGTCCAAGTCAGATTCAATTAAAAAAACAAAACAAACAAACAAAACTCCCAATAGATTTAGTAACAGATATTGCCTATGACTTCAAATATTGCTGCATAGACTATCTGAAGTTAGATGGTTATGTCCTTGAAGTGCTACATACCACTTACAGATATTCAAAGAAACAAATATATATTAGTATATTGTATATATACGCTATAATTAGCTTTTTTATGAGCATACCATGAAACAGGCATCTCAGCCTTGATTACATATTTTGAGTGTTGGCTAAAAGTAAGATGTATAATACACTAGGAATGATGATACCCTATGTTTTTAGCCTCTTTTTCTTCTCTCTATCTATATAGTATATATTTTCCCTAGGGCAGAGTGCTAGTGCCAATTATAACATATATCTGTTTATTTCAGTTGATTTTCTGAAAATTTACTCATTGGTCCTCTGCATCCAAAGACAAAATACAAATTAAAAATTTTATCTAAGCACAAACATCTTATATCTCTGTAATGGAAAAAGTCAGCCTTGTGCTCTCCTCTAGGGGAGGGTACAGGGAGGTGGGCATTTCTAAAAATCTCTGTGTTGGTTTGTAATCCTCTGGTTTGTTGTGGTTCCTAAACCTAATGCCGATAGTTTTGCTTGATGGACCAAATCTATTTCTATTACTCAAACAGATATGGGGATAGGATTTACTTTGCTTCATAACAAGAAAGTATATTTATTTCCTCTTTACTTAGAAAATAGAAATAGGAAACACTGATACTAATACAAAATTGCCTATCTCCTTCAGATATTCCAATTATACATTGACTTAGTAGATCATGTACAGATTTAAAATGATTTCAGTTTCAGAAAGTCCAGGCATAACTATAGGGTCTGTAACATATATGGTGAAATAAGACTAACTATGAAAGAAGACAGACATAAACAGGTTATTAGCTAGAAAGTTTTGAGTCAGAATATTAGAAAAATATTCCAATGACTTTAAACAGTGACTGGAATATTGCTTCCTCAACAGGTTGCCACTTTAATGAGAGTGGAAATGCTTTATTTTGAGTTTGTACTCCCACACTTAGACCAAACATTCTCAACTCTTTATTTCTCCTAACATTTGTCTACTTAACTCTATACAATGGCTGTAGAAGGCTGTTTCTTGGTTCATAAAATGTCCTGCTGAATTCCTTTTACTATGTTTGAGCTTTATATTCTTCAGCCCCTGTTTTACCTCCTTCCATCTTCCTATCATAGTTGGAACTACTGGCTCTTGGTTAAATAGCCAATGTTATATTAATCTTTATATGTATATATAGTTCCAACTGAAATAAGAATTATAACATTTTTTCTTCCTTATACATTTTTCTCAGTTATTGTTTCATTTCTTTATATTTGCTTCACTTTTTCTTATCTCTTCCTCTTCTTCCTTCTCCAACAGACCTGTCAATAAACTCTCGATATGTTTTCTAAATACTGTATCATATCATTAACCCTCTCTCCCTTGTCTCAGGAATTGTCCTCCCATAGCTTCTGGTCCTGCTCCCCTCCTTAGAAGTTGCTCTCTAGTCTGATTTTATAGATGTCACTTCATGCTCCTCTTTCCAGTCCCCACTTTTCCAGGACCTTTTGTCTATCCTGGTCTTACTCACTGTGTGACACATATCCTGTACTCAATCCTAAGGTAGAGTGCACACAGGTAAAGTTCATGAGATTACATATTGTTTTAAAAGATTTAAAAATTATTTCGACGGAAGAATGATACAACATATGAATGTCATTTGAATAGATGAAAGATAAAACTCTTTGGTACTTACAGCTCTGAGAGATGGCTGCTAGACATGACCACATCCAAAGGGTTGTAACTGGTGACATGATACCATCAAGTTGCAGCTTTGGGGACAGTTTATGTATGATAATCAAATGAAGGTAACTCAGTTTTACAGGTTCCCTCCTGTGGATTGGATAATTTGAGTAATTTCTCAGGCTCTGGGGCATGGGAGCTATAGCTAGTTGTCTAGTACATGGCCTTGGGACAATTAGGACAGATGCACTGTACCCCCAGGGAGTGAGAGCTGGAAAAAAGGAAGTGGTTTCATTGTCGAGTTTAGCAGCTCCAAAGGAATTGACCAGCCTCTAGTGAGAAAAACACAATACAAAAACATTAATCTATTAGTATATGGCAAATACCTTTCATATGCCTATTCTCATTCACAGCCTCTTCTCTACAAAAATATCTACTCTTTTGACTATTTTAGTAGTTACTTCTTTGTATTTCTTAGATTTTACTATGCACACGTTCATTATTTGACATTATAATTTAGTCTTGCCCAATCTTAAATTCAACATGTATTTCAGGTTTCTTATAATCTATAGATTCTCTCTCCATTCTTTTCTCCTCCTTAGAATTCATGTGCCAAAAACCAGACCATTTGACCTGTAGAGTTCCACAGTTCTAAGTTTAGCTGATCTCATTCTCACAATGCAGTCTGATGTGTTTTTCTGTTCTGTCACCTGCAAATAATCAGCTAGATCCAGGGCTTTGATCACACACCCAGGTTTAATTACTTTGGCAAGATTATAGATAGTATTGCATTCTGTCTTCAGGAAGTGAGTGATACTTAATTTTTGCTAGTTTGAGCCATCCTAGTTCTTTTCACAGGTTACTTTTCCATTCTACCAGCATTCCATACCTTTTTTGTCTTTTATCTTTATTTTGATTCTGCCTAATGTTATACTTTAGTATAAAACACCATCATTTTAAGTATGAAGTGGAATATTCCTATTCAAGAATGAGGGATTCATAGAAGAGGTATTATCTGAGAAGGGAAATGGGCAATAAATAATAATCAACCAGATAGAGAAGGGAAGAGAAGACTTTAAGCAAAAGGAACAGCATTGTCAATAACACAGAAGTATGAGAAAGTGAGGCAAGAAGTCTCAGTAAAATTAGAATGTGTAAACATAGGAGGCTGAAGAATATTGGACATATATTCATGAGCCATCTAATAAAGACCTTTGTATGTTATGAAATGAAATAGCGCTTTTTAAATGTCCCCTGCGCAATAATGTAATGGCAGAGGAGAGTGGAAGCTGGTGAAGGTCAGGGGAGATAAACTCAAAATAGGAGGAGGTAGGAGGAGGTAAAGATAAAGGGAGGTAAACTCTCAAAACTCTCCTTCAAGAAAAATATTTCCCTGAGGTTACATGTCATTGATTAAGACTGCTAAAAGTGTGTCCTTGTGGGATTTTATTTCTTCATCATGAAATTCACCTGTAGCTCAGTAAAGGGAGTATTTGGAACATTTATTAAATGATTATAAATAAGCAAACAAAACACATGAGCTCCCAAGTGCAGCAGCTCCTCCCCCACTTTCCCTCTCCCAGTTTTCTTCCTCCAGCTGCTCCCCTCCTCCTCACTTCCTTGCTCCTCTGCTTCTCTTCCTCAGCTGTTGCCTGCTGCCACCACTGCTGATATCCATTACCTTTTTTATAAAATGAGCAATAGCAGTTTTAATAAATAATAGGAATATGTTAAACCCATCATCCACTTGGAAAGCCTGTAAATCTTTTTTTTTTTTTTTTTTTTTTTTATCTTTTGTCTTTTTTATGGCTGCACCCAAGGCATATGGAAATTCCCAGGCTAGGGGTCTGATTGGAGCTATAGCCCCAGGCCTATGCCAGAGCCACAGCAACTCAGGATCCAAGCTGCATCTGTGACCTACACCACAGCTCAGGGGAATGCCGGATCCTTAACCCACTGAGCTAGGCCAGGGGTCAAACCCACAACCTCATGGTTCCTAGTCAGATTCGTTTCCACTGTGCCAAGACGGTAACTCCCAAATTTTGAACTTACAATCCCCTTTAATTTTATATTGTATTTCATTTATGGTTGTAATTTCAATATGATAACAAATATTCCTCCACAAATACTAAATAGCAATAGAACAATAACAAAACCCCTAGAACTCAAGAACTGTGTTGATTTCAAGTGCGTTTTGGTCCATTTTAGGGTATGTGGCAACCCAATTTGAGAAACATACAAATAAGGAGGGGTTAACATATAAAAGAACAAAATAAATCTGATAATAATTATGCATGAAAAAGAACAAATTCTTAGAATGTGCTGGAGATATTGCTAGCAGTGGGAAGAGGAAATCATTAGAGTAATCACAAATGGAATGATTTGTGACTGACCTAAAGCAGTGGCAGTAGGATGAAGGAATGGAAACAAGAGGTCTGGAAGTTAGTATTAGATAGTCAGGAAGGTGATGTCTGCAAGTACAGAAAAAGTTCCAAGGGTCTTTGAAGTAAGCATATTTTTAGATCTAACCAAAGGAATTGGCCATCTCATGTATTCATGTTGGTGTTCAAACATAAATTAAAAGAAGATGCCTAGGAAAGGGCAAGGATTTCCCTAACCTCCCCTGGCTACACATTTTCATCAACCCCTACTGAGAAAATTCATTTGGTAGCTAAGGAAGCACTGTGGTTGTATTTTTATTTACTTTTTTTTTTTTTTTTTTTTTTTGTCTTTTTAGGGCCACATATGGAAGTTCCCAGGCTAGGGGTCTAATCAGAGCTGTAACCACCGGCCTACTCTATAGCAATGCAGGATCTGAGCCGTGTCTGTGACCTACACCACAGCTCATGGCAAAGCCAGACCCTTAACACACTGAGCGAGGCCAGGGATCAAACTCATATCCTCACGGATGCTAGTCGGGTTCATTAACCACTGAGGCACAACAGGAACTCTGCATTGTGCTTGTATGAATTTAATGCAAGTAAACCAGCAGTTCTTGAGAATTAAGTCTTTGTGCCATGTTCTTTCTTATTTGACTCTAAGGTTTCATGTTGAGAAACTCATTGCAGGTATTACAAATTAGAAATACTTGAATTATCCTGCCATCAAGTCATGACTTAAACCTAGCTGACCTATAGCCTTTCTATTCTTCCAAAAGGTATTTAATCTGATAAATATATAACATAGTGAAGAGTTGACTATGAAAGTAGAATAGGGAGTTCTCATTGTGGCTCAGTGGAAAAAAATCTGACTAGCATCCATGAGGATGCAGGTTCAATCCCTGGCCTTCTTCAGTGGGTTAAGGATGTGGTGTTGCTGTGAGCTGTGGTGTGGGTAAAAGATGTGGCTAGGATCGGATCCCAGGTTGCTGTGGCTTAGGCCAGAAGCTACAGCTCTGATTTAACCCCTAGCCTGGGAACCTCTATATGCCATGGGTGCAGGCCCCCCCCCAGATTAGAATATATTGAAATTTACTCCAAAAAGGGACACATATAGTCATATGGGTTAACTTGCAAAACTGTAAATATTCTGAGAACCTTAAAATCCAGTGTCATTACTAAGATACAAAAAGTAAGTATATATAGACTTGCTGACATTTGTAAATTACCCCAACTAATATCCCTCCTTAATCCCATGGTGTATGATGAAACAGATAATAGCATTTAGATGCAGTATTTCTAGGCAGGATCTCAGTCCCTTTCCTATTTTAAAGAAGAAAGGATTGTACCTTTTAACATCCATGCCCTAACCATAGGGCTTATAGCTTTGAAAGGTAGGATAAATATATTTGTAGTGAAGGATGAAGGTTATAATATGCTAAATGCTGAAACACTGAAGTAAACTATTTTTTCCTTTTATAAGTAGAATTGAATTGTGGAGTTCCTGTCGTGGCGCAGTGGTTAACGAATCCGACTAGGAACCATGAGGTTGCTGGTTCGATCCCTGGCCTCACTCAGTAGGTTAAGGATCTGCCCTTGCAGTGAGCTA
Organism: Sus scrofa; assembly: GCF_054392235.1. Classification (NCBI taxonomy): domain Eukaryota; kingdom Metazoa; phylum Chordata; class Mammalia; order Artiodactyla; family Suidae; genus Sus; species Sus scrofa. Next base: position 79,981,166 of record NC_139389.1, read on the forward strand.
TGGCGTAGATTGCAGTTGCGGCTTGGATCTGGCATTGCTGTGGCTATGGTGTAGGTCAGCGGCTACAGCTCAGATCCAACCCTTAGCCTGGGAACCTCCATATCCTGCAGGTGTGGCCCTAAAAAGACTAAAAAGAAATACTTTAACAATTGTATGTCACTTTTTAAAATGTAGGTAAGGGAGTTCCCGTTGTGGCTCAGTGGTTAACGAATCCGACTAGGAACCATGAGGTTGCGGGTTCGATCCCTGGTCTTGCTCAGTGGGTTAAGGATCCAGAACTGCCGTGAGCTGTAGTGTAGGTCGCAGACACAGCTCGAATCCCGTGTTGCTGTGGCTCTGGCATAGGCTGGCGGCTACGGCTTGGATTAGACCCCTAGCCTGGGAAACTCCATATGCCGTGGGTGCGGCCCTAAAAAGACACACACACACACACACACACACACACAAATGAAAGAAGAAGAAAAAAACGAGTAGAATTGAATTGAAAACTAATAAAAAATACTGTCACTAAAATTACAGGCAACAAGGCTCATGTGACACTGGAAAGTATTCTTCATTCAGGTGTACCAAGTTTCACATTTTCCACATGAAAGGGAGTTGTTACTTCTTAAAAAATGAAAATTATTTATAGTTTTGTAAGTTATAAAAAAAAAAAAACCACACCCTTTTGCCATCGAAATTCTATACTTTACCAGCTGCTACTTGCATTGTACAATACTAGACATTTTTACCCCTGTACAGATTTTTGTTCTTGCCAGAGTTTTACAAGAATAAAATATTATTACTCTTAATTAGCAGTACTAATTAGATGTTTTGCTTTAGGTTTCATATAAAAATCTTAAGACTTCTGTAGTTATTACAAATCATGATATTTTAAAATATTGATGTTTTATAATTACTTCTTACGTTGTCTTTTTTTTCCCTAAAAAAAAGTCTGGGTTTCGCAGAAATCATAACCAAGCATTGATTTTCCAGTAAAAACTGCTTTGTACATCCCTTTAAAACTATAACCTTTGTATTTAGGAGGTAGAATCCTCTAATGGGTCAAAAACCTAAAATCTCTCCTTCAGGTTAGATGTAAGCAAAAAAAAATTTCATATCCTTTTTCCCCACAGTTTTTTTTTCCTTTCTATATCAGCTCTTCCCTAGGAAATATAAATTTTGGAAGATGCCTTTAATTTTTTTTTTTCCACCAGATCTATCATCTGATTAGGTTCTAAAAACAGGGTTGACTCTGCAAATCTGTCAAATATGGATTCCAAACTATGGGAGTAGAAATCTCTTCTGGGTAAAAATTCCTAAATCCAGCTTGTTTTTTTCAGAAAATAGCACAGTTTTTATTAGAAAAAAAAAATTTAGGCAGTAGGCTAAAGCCCAAATAATAAAAGATAAAATAGAACATTAAAAAAGGCCAGATTTCTTTCTTCATTTATTCACTTATTCAACAATATTAGTTTGATAACTACTGGGCATTAGGTATGTGAGGCTATAGATACAATGAATAAATGTGATCCCTGTCTTCTAGGAGTTTATAGTGTTGTAATAGAGAGATAAACAAGGAAACAAAGAATAAAAAACATAGATAAAGGAGACAAATTTTTAAATCTGCATTAACTATATTTCTGTATTTTCTCTATTTATCTGGAGTCTTGCAGACTCCTGAGAGACTGCCCCTCTTCCCAGGGTTAGCTAATTGCTAGAATATTGAAAGGCTTGCCTGAGAGCTTTCCTTTAAATTGTAAACCAACCAATCCAGAGCCCTAATCCCTGGCCATCACAAATTGGGTTACTGTTCTCCTCCCCTAAACAATCCAGGGCCAAGTACTGGACATTTAGAGACTATCCCTATATCCCAGAGCCCACCAAAATTACTCAAATTATTCAATCCTAAATCTGCTCTGCTGTATGACTTTGCCTAGCCCAGTCCTTTTCATGAAAATGACAGTAAAGGCACCAGCCAGCAGTTCATTCTTTCTCTGCCTGCTCTTGTCTCTGTGCTTCTCCATGTGGTCATTGTGCTGTGCCTCCTGTTTCTAGGGGACTGAGAGTATAATGAAAACTTCCTTCGGTGACAATCATTTCTTTGTCTGCACATTTTACTATACCCGAAAATAAAAAAATCTTGAGTATCCTTAAAACGAAATCACATGTAAATATTTAAAAATCAATATTTTCTATTTTATCTCAGAAAAGAAAAAATCATTTTTCAAGGAAAAACAATTTTTAAACTATATTTGACAAGAGAAATCCAGAAAAGACATGTGACCTACAAAGAAAATAAACCACTAGTCAAAAATCTTCTACAAAACCTGTTTTCCCCCTTCTATCACCATTCCCAGTTGCTCCTACAAGTTATTTCTACCAAACTTGCAAGAAAAATAACCCAGACAGAATAAAAAGGTAGAAAAAGAGACTCAACTTATTTTATGAGTCTTTTATAATGATTCATTTAAGAAATATACTTTAAAAACCCACTTAATGTGGATGTAAAACTCTTAATAGTAAATATAATTTAATATGCAGATATGTATAATATACATATATATAGTTGTTAGCAAGTCTTCTAGATATATATCAGTTTTAAGGAAATCATAAACTTAGTTTTACAATATGCCATAAACAATAGCAACAATTTTATGTTACTTATGATAAATCTTGATATATGTGAAATAAGTTATAAAGAAAATCTTAACATTGAATCAAACAACATAAGACATAAGGGAGACCTAAGTCAACCAAAATAATATTTCTTCAATAATGCAAAGATGGAAATTCTCCCCAAATTAATCTATAAATACTTTGTAAATGCATGGAATTTGAATCACTGATCCTAAACTTCATATGTTAAAGGAAAGTGTAAAAATGATAGAGATAATTTTTTAATAGTAATTTCAAGCAGAAATTCTCATTGCAAGATAGAAACTTTTAGTAAAAGATAGAAGAGGGATGTAAAAATATATTTAATATAAGATCAAGGGGTAGAATTTTGTTTTCCTGTGTTGACCAAAACTAACTAAGAAGGGTAAATTTAAATCCATTATTTTTTTTAATCCATATTTTAAAAGTAATCACAATTAAAGTATGATGAAAAGAAACAGATATTTAAAACCCATATAATTGACAAGGACTTACTATCTAGGTTATATTAAAAAACTTTCTACAAAATGTTATGAAATAATAAATATTTAGATTGGAAAATTTACAGGTAAAAGATTTGAAAAATAATTCACAAAAAAGAAACCCAAATGGACAGCCAAACATATCAGGGAAATGTAAATTAAAACAACCATAAAATTCCATTTCACACTCACCAGAGTGGCAAAAAAGACAAATATAGTGGACAGGATGTAGAAAATCAGAAATGTCATACATTACTAATAAGAATCTAAATTGGTATAATCGCTTCACAGAATAATTGGTAAAACTATTAAAGCTGAAGCAGTGATCCAAAAATTGGTCAATTATATATTTAGCTTTCAGTCTAGAGAAATTTTTGCACATATGCTAAAGAGTCATCTGCACATCCACAGGGATCTTTATTCCTAAGCTATTATAGTGAGGAAAGGGAAGCCACCTAGCCTCAGTAGGTGAATGGATAAAGGAATGTTTTTCCCACAAAGAAATATTATACAATACTTAAAAATAATCTACATATATAAAGATGGCCAGTTTTTGTAAGATGTAAAGTGAAATAAAAAGGAACATATATGTGTCATATGCTCAAAACAAAAGTATATTTTTATGGATAAACGTTGGAGTCATAAGTGAGTTTTCACATAGGGAGGTTGGAAAGGATATGGAGATGTCGACTTAACCAGTGAAGAGAGACAAACTACTCCCAACTTTTAATGTCTTTTAACAACTAAGTCTTCTTTTCTATATGTGCTATTACCACTTTGGATCAGTGGTGGAGAGGTAATGTTTCTGCTCTTTCTACTCACTCAGGGACTCAAGCTAAATTAAGCATCTCAAATGTCACTGTTCACTGTGCCAGAGGGAAAGAGAGATTACATGGACAATTAAATTCTTAGGACCATGAGTGACAGACATCAATGTGACACACTTATTGGCCAGAATTATGCACCTGATGGTTGCAGGCATGAATATGCGACATGACAAAGAATGGAAAGAAAAGACTGGTGCCATAGACTGGCTGTAGAAGGTCAGTCTACACAAAGTCTTGTGACTCTCTTATGACCCTTGAGGCAAAACGAATGAATGGCATTTTGAAAACAAGATTGCTGAAGCACTGATGTTGCTGATGGAAAACCATCAGCTCTGACATTCTCAGGACTGGAGCCTTGGGGGATTTATGGGCAAGGCCATAGATGGCTTGAAGCAAACGACAAATTACAGCCTGGGAGGGCTAAAACATTTATGATTACTTTATGTGTTTAGGAATGACTGTCCTAGCATATCTTGCTTCCAATCTGTTTGAAGTAAAATACCGATGTATCCCCTGCAGTATGGGGAGGTAGAAAATAGTAAATAAAAACCATGAGTTGGCTCAGAGGGTTACTATTGCCTTCTGAAAGCTGTAGCCTTCTGATCCCCACTCTATTTCTGTCTCTTTCTTCTTATTTCTGCGGCACTGCTGACTTCGGGACCTGGGTTGATGAGCAGGCCTTGTCACCTGACTTAATCAAACAAGAAGGAAGCCAGGAAGTGTAATTATACTCCAAGTTCGGAGGAATCAGATATTTGGTCAACAGCACTAATAACCACCAAGCAGGAAATAGACTTTATTTGTAAATTTTTTATGTTTAAAAAGAGAGAGGGGGAGGGATGGAGGAGAAAGAGAGAAAGAAACTGTAGCAAAAATGGCAAAATGTTAGCCCTAGTATATTTGATATATAGATGTGTAATGCATTATTTTCTAGACATTTCTGTGCATTTTAAATATTAAATACTAATTTTAAATATAAATATATACTATATGTGATAATAAAGGAGGACTCAGTTTTTGAAACAGATTAAAAGAGTAGAACTTAATTTAAATGGTGGAGTGAGTCATGGAAGTCCTGCCAGAGAAAGTGACATTTAAAATAAAAATCAGGGGAGTTCCTGTTGCAGCACAGCGGAAAGGAATCTAACTAGTGTCCATGAGGATGGGGGTTTGATGCCTGGTCTTATTCAGTGAGTCAGGGATCCTTGATGTCTGGCCTTACTCAGTGGGTCGGGGATCCAGCATTGCTACAAGCTATAGTGTAGGTTGCAGACTCAGCTTGGATCCCACGTTGCTGTGGCTGTGGTATAGGCTGGCAGCTGTAGCTTCCATTCAACCTCTACCCTGGAACTTCCATATGCAGCAGGTGCAGCCCTAAAAACCAAAAATAAAATAAAATAAAAAGCAGATGATGAATAGGTTGGACAGGTAAAGAATTAAGGTTAGAAAATTCTAGGTAGTAAAGATATCAGCTATAGAAACCTCTATGTAGGAAAGCACTGTGCTTATTTTAGAAATGAACATGGTCAAATTCATTCAGTAATTCAAATGTAATTTTCAGGTGTATATTATATAATTAATATTATACTTTATAATGGAATCTCTCTGAAGATAAATCTATGAAATGGAGTGAATGACAGGAAATTTGTCTTTCATATTGCAAAAGTACATCTGATACAGACTGGTGTTTGCATTTTAATTGAAATGCAATGAAAATCTATGGAATGGATATAAAAACAGGTTTTTATTACCTTATTTTCACTTTCCAAATACCTACCTTGTTGATTTAAGGAGAATGGTTTTAAATAGACCAATACAACAAGCAGGAAGACCAAATTGAGGATTATAATTCTGGATAGAGAAAGAGTAATTAGCATTATAGTAGATACCATACAGGTATATCAACAAGATTAGAAGTGAAAAATAACAATTTGAAATTCTGCATTTGTTGAGTTATGGTGATCGTAGTTTCCATTAATTCTTTAAACATATATTAGATGTAAAAAATAAGAGAAAAATATAAAGAATAGCCTGCAGGTTCGTGACTTGAGGACAAATAGATGACAAATAAATATCTATGATAGATACAAATACCATCAAGAGATGGTAATAGCTAGAGTAAAACATAAACTGATTTTGTCATTTCATTGTTTGTTTTTGAGATAAGTTTAAGAACATTGTTAGTTATTACAAGTAGTAAGTCAAAGAAGTTACATGATCCAGAGTCCAGAGAGAAATCAAGGCTTGAGTAATAATTTGGTATTTTATTTATACATAATTTTTGATAGTGAGGATGGATGAGTCTCACAGGTTTTTCTCTTTAAAGTTAATAACTAAGGTATGAATTCCATAAATAGTGTGCCCACACTCTATAGTTTGCTCAGTTTTGAAAAATATATACACTACTTTGAACAATAGCCAAATTAAGATTTAAAACATTTCCACTATTCAAAATTTTTTTTCTTATGTGCATTCCAAAACTCCCATGACTCACCTTAGACAACAACTGACCTGATTCTATTTTAGTTTTTCTGTTACGTGGCCTATATAAATTAATTAATTTAGCACATGTCTTTACAGGACTGATTTGTTTCATTTACTTATTTTTTTTTTTTTTTTTTTTCTTTTTAGGGTCACAGCTGCAGCATGTGGAAGTTCTCAGGCTAGGGGTCTAATCTGAGCTGCAGTTGCTGGCCTCGGTCACAGCCACAGTAATGCAAGATCTGAGGTACATTTGCAACCTACACCAAACCTCATGGCAATGCCATATTCTTAATCCAGTGGGCAAGGCCAGTGATAGAACCTGCATCCTCATGGATACTAGTCAGGTTCTTAACCTGCTGAGACACAACAGGAACTCCTCACATATTTTTATCCATGTTGTTGTATGCCAGGCCTTCATTCCTGTTTATTGCTGAGTTATACTACATTATACATACACTGCAGTTTTAAAAATCTTACTATCTATTGATAGACATTCCAGTTGTGTTCAATTTTGGCTCATAAATAAAATTGCTACATAAAATTTTATACAAATTTTAATATAAATTTTAAGGTGAATAAGTTCACTTGAAATTTTTTTCTTGTGCATGTAGAGTGCACATGTGACTTGTTTGAAAGAAACACTTTTGTCTGCCCAAAGTGCTCAAGATATTGTCCTATAATATTGTTACTTTTACCAACATAAGCAGGAATTATCCTGCCTTTTACTCCAAACTAAGAGAGTCACCTCTAGAATTGAGGCTGAGGGTTCCTATGTCTTTCTTCAGCTGGGTAGAATTACAGCCCTGCTGGGCCAGATAAATGGCAGTAGCCTCAGGCAAGAATGCCACAGACTACCATTGTTCTTATTAAAATTTCAATAAATTTTAAAGAATGCATTTGTTTGTATTTGATCAATTTCTAAAACCCTTAAATGTTTGCTTTTGATAACTTTGTCCAGTATTTACAGTTGGTTTGGGGGAAAGGAATTTGCCTACTTTCTCATATTATCATACCAAGGGTTCTACTTCTCTGATATTTAAAATCAGATTAACCAACATTAAAAATAAACGTTCTATCATACAAAATATATATCATATAATCTCAATACATGCAGAAAAATCTTTTGACAAAATCCAACACCCATTTCTGGTAAAAACCCTCCAGAAAGTGGACATAGAGGGAACCTATCTCAAACTAATAAAGGCTGTTTATTAAAACACAGCTAACACCATTCTCAACAGTGAAAAGCTGAAAGCATCTCTGCTAAGATCAGGAACAAGACAAGGAGATCCACTCTCACCAAACTATTCAACATAGTTTTGGAAGTTCAAGCTATAGTGATCAGAGGAGAAAAAGAAATAAAATGAATCCAAATTGGAAAAGAAGTAAAATCATCACTGTTTGCAGATGGCATGATACTATTATGCATAGAAAATCCTAAGGAAGCTACCACAAAACTACTAGAGTTCATGAATGAATTTGGTTGCAGGACATAAACTTAATACCCAGAAATCTCTTGCATTCCTATACACTAACAATGAAAGATCAGAAAAAGAAATGAAAGAAACAATCCCATTTACCATCACATCAAAGAGAATAAAATACCTAGGAATAAATCTACCTAATGAGGCAAAAGACTTGTACTCTGAAAATTGTAAGATACAGATGAAAGAAATTAAAGAGGACATAAAAAAATGGAAAGATATTCCATGTTCTTGGATTGGAAGAATCAGTATAGTCAAAATGACTATACTACCCAAGGCAGTCTACAGATTCAGTGAAATCCCTATTAAATTACTGATGATTCACAGAACTGGAAACGAGAAAATTTTAAGTTTATTTGGAAACACAAAATACTCTGAATAGCTAAAGCAATCATGAGACTGAAAAACAGAGCTGGAGGAATCAGGCTCCCTGACTTCATACTTTACTACAAAACTACAGTGATCAAAACAGTATGGTATTGGCACAAAAACAGAAAGAGGTTGGTGGTACAGCATAGAGAGCCCAGGAATAAATCCATGCACCTAAGGATTTATTAATTAATCTATGAAAAAGAAGACAAGAATATAAAATGGAGAAAAGACAGTCTTTTCAATAAGTGGTGCTGGGAAAACTGGACAGCTACATGTAAAATAGTTAAATTAGAAACTCTCTAATACCATACACAAAAATAAACTAAAAATGGTTTAAAGGCATAAACATAAGGTTGGACACTATAAAACTCTTAGAGAAAAACATAGGCAAACCACTCTTTGACATAAATCACAGCAATGTCTTTGGGGATCCACTTGTCAGAGTAATAAAATTGAAAACCAAAATAAACAAATGGGACCTAATTAAGCTTAAAAAAAAAAAAAAACCATAAACAAAATTAACAGATAACCTAACCTATAGAATGGGAGAAAATCTTTGCAAATGAAGCAACTGATAAAAGATTAATCTCCAAAATATACAAACATCTCATCATATATATATATCACAATTAAAAAATGGTTAGAAGATCTAAACAGACAATTCTCCAAAGAAGACATAGAGATGGCCAAACAATGCATGAAAGATGCTCAACATTACTGATTATTAGAGAAAAGCAAATCAAAACAATGAGATTTCACCACCCACTGGTCAGAATGGCCATCATCAAAATGACTACAAGCAATGAGTGCTAAAGAGGATGTAGAGAAAAGGGAACCCTCCTACATCGTTGGGAATGCATGCTGGTGCAACCACTATGGAGATCAGTATGGAGCTTCCTTAAAGAACTAAATACAGAAATACCATATGATCCAAAAATCCCACTCCTGGGCATATATCTGGAGAAAAACCATAATTTGAAAATATACATGCACTGCAATGTTCATTGCAGGTCTATTTACAATAGCCAAGACATGCAAGCAACCTATATCCATTGACAGAGGATTGGCTAAGAGGATATGGTTCATAAATACAATGAAATATTATTCAGCCATAAAAAAAGAACAAACTAATGCCATTTGCAGCAACATGGATGGACCCAGAGTTTATTATATTAAGTGAAATAAGCCAGACAAAGACAAATATATGATATCACTAATATGTGGAATTTAATAAATAATGATAGAAAAGAACTAAGAAAAGAGAAACAGACTCAAGGATTTTGAAACAGACTTATGGTTACCAAAGTGGAAATGGGGGGTAAAAATAAATTAATAAATTAGGAGGATAGGATTAATATACACACTATTATATATAAAACAGAAAAGTAAAAAGGACCTACTATATAGCACAGAGAATTCTACTCAATATTCTGTAATAACCTCTTTGGGGAAAATAATCTGAAGAAGAATGGAGATATATATATATGTACATGTATAACTGATTCACTTTTCTGTACACCTGAAATTAACAAAACAAGTCAACTATACTCCAATAAAATAAAAATAATTGTAATAATATTTTTTATAGATTATAATTTTAAATAAATTTGACCAGCCCCATGAAGTATTTTTTCTTATTTGTTATTAAAATTCTGAAAGTAACATAAGGAACTGAGTAGAAACTGGGCTGGAACTAGGTATATAAATCCATTCCTCTTTTTTCAAAGTTCATCTCTATCTCCACAACATCTAGTGTTATAGTAGGCTATAAAATTCTTGGCCTACTAATCTTACATTAAACATTGAACTATTGTCCTTTAATTTGGGTTACTCCAGTAGAACTCAGCATTCAATCATTTATTTAGTGTCCAATACAGTAGTGCTATGTTTCCTAGTAAAAGAAAATCTTGAAGTATAGCCTCTGAGCTTCATGTTTGATTTTGAGATATTATCAAGAAGAATTTCCATTTATTCTATTAACTAGAAAAATCAATTCAAAAAAAAAAAAGAAAGAAAGAAAAAGGAGTTCCCATCATGGCCCAGTGGTTAACGAATCCGACTAGGAACCATGAGGTAGTTGGTTCAACACCTGGCCTTCCTCAGTGAGTTAAGGATCCGGAGTTGCCAGTGAGCTATAGTATGGGTTGCAGACTCGGCTTGGATCCAATATTGCTGTGGCTCTGGCATAGGCTGGCAGCTACAGGTCTGATTAGACTCCCAACCTGGGAACCTCCACATGCCATGGGTGAGGCCCTAGAAAAGACCAAAAAAAAAAAATATCACTTCAATAGCCAGCCAGGGGTAAAAGTGAATTTTCCTGGGTCAGAGTACAAGTTATCTGTCTTATTTACACTGTTCCAAGCACAATTTAAGATGTAATATCTATTGTGTATAATCTGAAATTCGATGATACTTTTAATATTTGATGGCAGATTTTCACCATTTCCCATAGACATATGAAAAATTCTTATTATAGTAGATGATTCTTAGTGATTCTTTGCATTTTAAAAATTACAGTAGAAATGTAATTAATTTAGTGAATTTTAACCTGGACAGCTGCATGCTAATCAATGAAACTAGAACATACCCTCCTCACACCATGCACCAAAATAAACTTAAAATGGCTGAAAGACTTAAATATAAGACAAGACACCATCGAACTCCTGGAAGAGAACATAGGCAAAATATTCTCTGGCATCAACCTTATGAATATTTTCTCAGGTCACTCTCCCAAAGGAACAGAAATCAAAGCAAAAATAAACCAATGGGACCTAATCAAACTGACAAGTTTTTGCATAGCAAAGGAAACCATAAAAAACAAACAAACAAACAAAACCAAAAAGACAACTCACAGAATGGGAGGAAACAGTTACAAGTGATGAAACTGACAAGGGCTTAATCTCTAGAATATATAAACAACTTATACAACCCAACAGCAAAAAAGCCAACAGCCCAATGGAAAAATGGGCAAAAGACCTGAAGAGACATTTCTCCAAGGAAGATGTACAGATGGCCAACAAGCATGTGAAACAATGCTCAACATCTCTGATTATAAGAGAAATGCAAATCAAAACTACCATAAGATACCACCTCACACCAGTCAGAATGGCCATCATTAATAAGTCCACAAATAGCAATTGCTGGAGGGGGTGTGGAGAAAAGGGAACCCTCCTGCACTGTTGGTGGGAATGTAAGCTGGTACAGCCACTATGGAGAACAGTGTGGAGGTACCTTAGAAATCTATACATAGAACTACCATATGACCCAGCGATCCCACTCTTGGGCATATATCCAGACAAAACTTTTCTTAAAAAATACACTTGCACCCGTATGTTCATTGCAGCACTATTCACAATAGCCCAGACATGGAAACAACCCAAATGTCCACCAACAGATGACTGGATTAGGGAGATGTGGTATATATACACAATGGAATACTACACATCCATTAAAAAACCAATATAATGCCATTCTGGATTGCAACATGGATGGAACTAGAGACTCATACTGAATGAAGTAAGTAAAAGAAAGACAAATACCATATGATAGCACTTATATCTGGAATCTAATATAGGGCACAAATGACCCTTTCCACAGAAAAGAAAATCATGGACTTGGAGAATAGACTTGTAGTTGCCAAGGGGGAGGGGGAGGGAGTGGGGTGGATTGGGAGCTTGCGGTTAATCAATGCAAACTATTGCCTTTGGAATGGATTAGCAATGAGATCCTGCTGTATAGCACTGGGAACCTATGTCTAGTCACATATGATGGAGCATGATGATGTGAGAAAAAAGAATGTATACATGTATGTGTAACTGGGTCACCATCCTGTACACTGGAAAAAAATTGTATTGGGGTAATAACAATTAAAAAATAAAAATAAATAAATTAATTTTAAAAATAAAAATAAAAATAAAAAAATCAATGTTAAAATTGTATTTTAATAAAATTAGTTGACATGTCATTGAATATAAAGAAGTTATAATCAAATGTCTGCAGATCAAGGATAAATTTAAAATTTGCCCAAATGATCAGAGATTTAAAAAATTGAAGGGTTTACTTTGCAGCATATTTATAAACTTGTTTTTAGAGTTTCCACAATTAAGGAGAAAAAATGAATTCAGTTAATTTAATCTAAACTCTGTGATTTTTTCAGCAGCTGATCAAATTTATGCAAAAGAGAAAGCCACATTTGGATGGTATTGAATTAAAGGTAATAACCAATAACAAAATCTAAATACCTATAACAAGATACAAAAAGGCATATTTCTCATCCACCCACCAATAATTATATATGAAAATATTATGCTGATATGGCTTCTGCAAAATGTCTTAGTATTTTACAAGTACATAAAAATTTGCTGACATGGTAAAACTAAAATTTTGCTAATTTTTGCATTAATTATCCATCCAAAATTTTTTCATTTTCTTTTATATACATATTTATTAATACAAAATACAATTAATAAAGAGGTACAGAGATGCACCTTATACTACATGAAGCTTAGCTGTAATAAGTTTCCATTTCCCAGAAAATCAATAAAATAATTATTTATCCCTTCATAAGTAACCTTGTAATCGGAGGAAATGTACTTTCACTTTTATCTATGTAATCAGAGCGAAATAATGGGTTAAATCAAATAACTATGATCCAATTTATTTTATCTGCTTAAGAATGGCAGTTCCTTTTCTTTTTAAGTGGTATAATGCATAAAAATGTCTTTTGAGGGTGCTGCAAGCAGGAATACCTTAATAAAAGCTGTCTAATAGAAATTCATTGGTCATATACAGAAACAGTATTATATGATAGTAAATGGATTGTCCAAATTGATAAAATAATAATAGCAGACACTGAAAGAGTACTTTCCATGAGTCAAGCACTCTACTAAATGTCCACCTCTACTCACCCAATTAAACCTTTCATTAATATTATAATTAATACAGCAATTAGTATTTTCATTCATATTTTAATGATGACAAAATGGAGACACAGAAGGGTCACACAACCAGCAACTGACAGAAAAAAGATCCAAATTCAGACAATTTACCTCCAATGTCTATGCTCTACTAAAGTGTACAGTATTTATATACACTTTATTAGCCCTTCAAATAATAAGATAAATTATGTTATCAAGAAATAAATTTGTGCAAACTATTGCCTTTGGAATGGATAAGCAATGAGATTCTGCTGTATAGCACTGGGAACTATATATAGTCACTTATGATAAAGCATGATAATGTGAGAAAAAAGAATGTATACATGCATGTGTGACTGGGTCAACTTGCTGTACAGTAGGAAATTGACAGAACACTGTAAATCAGCTATAAAGTAAAAAATAAAAATCATTATATAAAAAAGAAATAAATTTCTATTAATAGTGCATAATTTCTTCCTATTTCACTTGGGATTGAGATCAGGAGAGGCCATTTCACAGTTGAAGCTCTTGGGGAAATACATGTAGAGAAGGGTGATGTGGAAAATATTAATTAATTTTCAATTCCATGGAATTAAATGATAAATGCTTACATCAAATTCTCTATGCTGTGAGGTGGAAAAGAACACAAAGATGGAAGTAATTAAAGCTTTTTCACTGGCAGGTAAATTGGTCCTCTATCCCTGTCTTATATCAAATAATTGTCTTGCATATATAAAAAATGTAAGAATAAAATTCATGGAGAAAGACCAGAAGGGAGTAAATATTCTCTCATAAAAATGTAGTAGAATATCCATGATCTTTTATTCCAATATATAATACATAGTGTCTTTCTCAATAAAGAAATATATCTTGATGTTTGACATATAAGGCAATTCCCTGGGTTCAAAATCAATCATCTTTGTTTTTTTCTTAAGAAACTGATAAAGACAAAAAATGTTTAATTATAATTGCAAGAAATCCTCTATGGATTTTGCAATGAATTAATCATGATCTGCTTTGAAGCAGAACATAGGAGTAAATGAACATCATCATAAATAGCAAAAACTATTTTAAATCTTTTTATTTTTGACCATTTAAAAAATTATAAACCTTCTATTTTAATATATGATTTTCAGAATGTCAATACTTAATTATACACTTTCCTCTAGAAAGCTGTAAAATTGATGTGTATAAACATCTTTTAAGAAAAATCAATGGATCTAATGTCAAAGGGAATGAAATTTCAATGCATGAGAACTTTCATCTTTCCAATAGAATTGGCCCTAATGATGTCTACCCAACAACACAAAAATTCTGCGATTAATGATAAATATTTGTAATGCCAGATAATCTTTCATTAAATACAATAAAAATATTAAAATCTGAGTGAAAATTAGAGACTTAAAAATGAAGCTAGATTGGAATGAGATTTATTATACTGAGTTCTCATTTATGTATGGTTTAAACTTTGATATTTCTAAGAAATGAGCACTGCCAATCTTACCAAGTTTGCTTCCTACATTTTTGTTTTCTTCTGAATGTTTAAGCCAACTTTGGGTTTAGATGTCTCCCTCCCTTCCTTCCTGTATATACATATCTAGGCGTCCATTTATCTGCAAGGGTTAAATTTACATATCAACTTGACTGGCCCATAAGGTATTCAGCTATTTGGTCAAACATTGTTCTAATGTGGGTGGGCCTCATCCCATTAACTGAAGGCCTGAAGAAAACAAAAGGCTGATTCTCCCACTGAATATCAGGGATTCCTTCTGCCCTACCTTCTAGCTGTGCCAGAGGGATGTTTTTCCCTGCATTTAAACTCAAACTGAAATAGTGGCTTTTCCTTTGTCATAGGCTTGCTGATCTTTGGACTAGAATTACACCATTGGCTCTTCAGGTTCTCCAGTTTGTGGACTGTATTCCTTGGGGTTTGTCAGTGTTCATAATTTCATGAGCCAATTCCATATACACATAAAATCCTATTGGTTCTGATTCTACAGAGAACCCTAATCTTCTTCCCATCCTTTAATCTGTATTTACACATATACATAGGTGTGTGAGTATGTGTGTGTGTGTGTTTTAAGTAAGAATTACTGTGCATGTTCAGGACTATTTAGAGAGACTAACCTTCTTGGCCTTTTTCAGTACAACTGAAAAGAGGCATTTGCAGACATTCAAGAAAACAGCCTTTCCCCAAGTAAGAATGAAGGTCCCAATTTGTCCATGATATGTTGGCTAATTTCATTTTGTATTTATTTTCTGGATATTCAGACCCAAACCATCTGGACTAAGAACATTAGCTCTGCAGTCTGACAAATGCAGCTTTCAATTCAAGTCCTCAATCCTAGGCCCTAACACTTAATGTCCTTGGGTAAATTACCCACCTCAGATTTCTCTTCTATGAAATTTTGGCAAAAAATAAACTTCTAAGGTGTTGGATACAGTGCCATGTATACGATAAGATCTCAAGAAATGGTATTTTCTTTTATCAAGTATCTCTATTTTATTATGCATATGTGGTTATTTCATGTAAGAGCACAAAATCATAATAGAAAGTGTTCTGTTAGACATTCCATCCAGTGAAAATCTATTATACCATTTTGTGCATCTGATTCTGTATTATAATTGCATCAGAATCAACTGTTTTAAGCCACCATAACCTTTTAAAAATTATTTAATAAACATTAGTGGCAATATTTGATAAGCATACGAATGTATTGCCACTTTCTTCCATTGTGTTTGTAATCCACGTATGGTGTGAAAAACAGACACACACATTATTTTTAGATAAGTCATCTTTCCTGAATGTCTCTAAACTCTAGTTGCAATGACAAGAGCCAAAAGAGGTTAGTCTCTCTAAATAGTGCTGTATCCCTAAAAATACATTGCCTGATGTTTTAATGGTCATTGCTGTTGATTTTTGTCCCAGAGACTGACATCACTCTGATTGGAGCTCATTGGTTCAGATTGTAAGGTCCTCAAATGTCTTATTCTTCCCAAGGGTCCCATCTGATCATACATAATCAGTAAACAGAAATGGATCTAACTTCAAATTAGCATCATATCATGCAGAGTGTGTTTGATCTTTTTTTTTTTTTTTTTTTCCTTTTTAGGACCACACCTACAGCATATGGAGGTTCCCAGGTTGGGGCTGAATCAGAGCTATAGCCGCCAGTCTACACCACAGCCACAGCAATGCCAGATCTGAGCCACATCTGTGACCTAACCACAGTTCACAGCAACACCAGATCATTAACCCAATGAGTGAGGCCAGGGATGGAACCCGCAACTTATGGTTCCTAGGCAGATTTGTTTCTGCTGTGCTACATCAGGAACTCCTAATCTTATATTTTTCGCTTTAGTTTGTCTTGATCTTTCCTTTCCAGAGAGGAGCATAGCCAGCTTGACACACTTTTGTATGTGTGCAACATACACTCAAAAATTATTCTTTTATTTTTTTTAAAATATGGCAAAATAGGTATTTTTAGAAAACAGTTATTGTTTATTTTATTGTCATTTATCTTTTCAAAAGAAAAAAAATAATGTTATAAATAAAGGTCTCCCTCCCTTGGCATGTTTCATGGTCCTACCAGACATTGCATTGTATTGTTAAAGGTGCTGATGGGTAAAAAGTGCAAGTATTCCTTATGTCAAATTTACATTTTCATCTCCTGGAGACCTAGGGGGATAAACATTTACTAGACTTAAATGTCAGAGCTCTATTCTGTATTCCAGCATGATGGCTCAGCAGTGTGCAGCTGCACACTTAAGCAGAAATGTCTTCCTGGCCAGATTAATGGTCAGATTAATGATATCTGTTTATTTTAAATAAATCTATCTTGTGGCAATGTCTCCAGGTATGCCTCGTTAATACACAAGGCACCCCAGAGGGCTCTAGGATAAGCAAAAAAGAAATAAAGGATTTTTAAAAAGGTAATTATCTCTAGTCAACAGTAATTAGTCAATGAGTAGATTGATTGAATGAATGAAAAATGATTTCAAACTTTCTGAAACCTGAAAAAAGTTAGGATTAGATGATTTTCTACTTGTTTTTCAGCTCTTAAGCTTTTGGGATGCTAAACAATATTTAGATCGGTTTTTATAAATGATGAAATATTTCCTTTTAGCCAGTAATTATAGAAGATAATAAGAAGTAGTTCTGTGGTCCTTATTTAACTCTTTGATGCTTCTTTGAATCTATATTTAAAAATACTGTACCAAATTTACCTCTGTAATTTTCAAATCAACTCAGAAATATTACTTTATCTTCTTTTGGAAATGTTACCAGTTGGTTCTGAAATGATAGAGGTAATTATCTCTTTGGTTCTTGTCCTATTTTCCTTTTCTGAAGGTTTGACAGAGTTGAACATCTTTACCTGTAAACTTTATGCTCATTGAGTTTTTCAGATATGCTGACAATTCTTCAACTCGGTTTTTTTTTTGTTTTTTGTTTTTTAAGAAATGGGGAGCATCAGAGAGGGAAAAGTAACAAAGACTGATCTTTTTTTTTTTTGTCTTTTTTTTTTTTAGGGCTGCACCCATGGCATGTGGAGGTTCCCAGGCTAGGTGTCGAATCTGAGCTGCAGCCACCAGCCTACACCATAGCCATAGCAACACCAGATCCCAGTTGTGTCTGCAACCTACACCACAGCTTATGGCAATGCTGGATCCTTAAACCCCTGAGCGAGGCCAGGGATCAAACCTGTGTCCTCATGGATACTAGTCAGATTCATTTCCCCTGAGCCATGATAGGAACTCCAATACTGATCATCTTTTATATGCCAGTGGCTTATTTATAATGCTATTTAATTATCATGTCAAATTCATGCTGTCTGAGGTGTATTACTTTTCAAGGGTTGCCATAACACAGTACAACAGACCAGGTGGCTTAAAAAACAGAAATTTATCCCTCACAATTGTGGAGACTGGAATTCTAAGGTCATCCTGTTGACAGGGTTTGTTTGTTTGTTTTGCTTTTTAGGTATATACCTGCAGCCTATGGAAGTTCCCAGGCTAGGGGTGGAATTGGAGCTGTAGCTGCTGGCATACATCATAGCCACAGCAACATAGGATACAAAACATGTCTGCAACCTATACCACAGGTCATGGCAATGCCAGATCCTTAGTCCACTGAGTGAGGTCAGGGATTGGATATGCATCCTCATGGATACTAGTCAGTTTTATAACCCACTGAGCCACAACAGGAACTCCCAGGGTTGATTTATTTTAAAGGCCTTCTTCCTTGGCTTGCAGATGGCTGTCTTCTTTCTGTGTCTTCACATGGTCTTCTTCTATGTGTGTCTATGTCCTAATTACCTCTTCCTGTAAGGACACCAGTCATATTGGATTATGGCCCAACTAATTTTTCCTTAATTATCTCTTTAGAAGCACTACCTTTGAAGCCCAAATTTTATCTTAATTATATTTTTTGAGGCCTATCTCTAAATTCAGTAACATTCTGAAGTACTGGGTATTAGAATTTTAACACATGCATTTTGGAAGGGACAAAAATCAGACCATAACAGGAAGTTATGTAGGAGACAGTTGAGGCTAAGTGGGTTTAAGTTTGAGTCACACTCTTATGAAATGAAATGGTTGTTTCAGAAATTCTCTATAAGGTCAATAATATTACCTACCACATTTTGCCTCCCATCCTGGATCTTAATTCTTACCTTGGTCATTAATTGTAGAGTGACTGAGAAAGTTCTGAAACTATTTTTTTTCTTTTATCTTGCGCAAAACGAGAAAGAGGTCCTATGAAATTTAAGGAATCTTGAAACAAACATTTTTGGATGAAATGACAGTTGAACTTTTGTCATGAATTCTGATTCTCCAATTACATTGTAGAACCCTTTTGGGTGGAATTAAATGTCAATTTTTAATTCCACTAATAGTTATAACAGAGAATTTATGATTAATTAATTAAATTGGGACTTTTTAGTTCTCTGTTAAAATGGAGATATGAAAAATTTTCACTTCAAAGTATATACTGTATTCTTTAGGTTAAATGAGTATATATTCAAATATTTCTCACTTTTATATTTCAGTCAGAATTTATTTTGATATTGGATATAACATCAAATTAGTCATTTTTTGTATGATCTAGTTCCTTCACAGGTAACAAAACTTAAGTTTTCATAATCTCTCTAGTAGTAAACAGAAATACATTCTGGAAAAAAAAAACATTAGAGTTTCAGGCTTTGATTTATTTTTTATTTTAAATAGAAGTTATAGTCTGAATGAATTCATCCAAAATTCATATGTTGAAATCCAAACCCCCAAATATGATGGGATTGGGAGGTGAGACCTTTGGGAGGTGCTTCAACCAAGAGGATAAACCTTTATCAATAGGATTAGTGTTCTTACAAAAGAAGCCCCAGGGAAATCCTTCACCCCTCTCACCTTTTGGGGATCCAGGGAGAAGGCACCAGCTATAAATCAGGAAGAGGGTCCTCACCAGAAGAGACCATGGTAGTGCCTTGATCTTGTACTTCCCAGCTTTTAGAACAGTGAGCAATAAATTTCTATTGTTTATATACTACCCAGTCTGTGGTATTTTTTTACAGCAGCCTGAATAGGACTAATCACAACATCTTTATCACCAATACACTCTTCAGACCCACCATGTGAATCTTAGCAATCGTTTAGCGTTGAGTATTATGCCTGGAATACAGCTCAAAAGAGATGATCTTTTTATTAATGTTATATAAGCTAGATAGACAGTTTATTTATCTTCCTGGGTATTAGGCTTTTTTAAGAATGTAGTGAATATTTTATAATTCTGTAACTGAATATATTATTCTTAACCTTGACCATAGAGATCTTTTAGATAGCTAAGTGTAATCCCTTTTAAGAAACTCCTCAGTGATGTATGTCCAGAAACCCTTATGTGCTCTCATAAAGAAATTAAGTGTAGAATTAACTATATGATGTGATCATGAGAACACATCAGTAAAAGTGTGACTATAATAAAGTTCATTTTCTTTTTATAAAGATAGATATCACATTTTTTTCTCGTAAGAAATAGTGCATACTATTTAAATACTTTTCAAGGTTTAAAATGTATTTTATGCAAAAATACATAATTGTTTCATAGATATACCATATTTTAAGAAACAATAAATATATTAAAACAGAGTTGAGAACAGATGTTTTGTTATGTCTATTTTAAAACATATTTATGTTTCAAAAATTGCCAATATTTTCACTTGTCTAAAATATAATTTATTTTTGTTTTAGCCTAATTATGAAGATTTTAAAATATGAGAATCATACTTCTTTGCCCAAATGATGTAATACTGTACATGAAATTTCTTAACACAAAAATCCAGAAAATTATCTAAAATTCAAAATTAATCCTTTTTTCTTGCTTTTTATTCTGCCTGACATATAATTTGCTTCTCTAAAGACACAATGTAATATAAGCTCTATCTATCACAGGTATAACAAATCTCTCACCACATAATAAGAATATTTTAATAATATCAATATGGCAGTACTTGATCATGAGCACTCTCTTTGTTAACTACTTGTAGATGGGATTTTCTACAAGAGTCTGCTTGGTCCATTGCTTTCTTTTTTGTTGCTGTTGCTACTGTTGCTGGTTTTTGCTTTAAAGGATGTATTAAAGTTTTTTTATACTAGGCTAAAATCCCTAAGCTAAAATCCCTCTTATTACTTCTGTATATGTTTTTATTTCTTTACTTTGAATAAAAGAGTAAGTATATAATTTTATTCAAAGAATCTCCAAATGGATATTATTAAATTATGAGATATTTATGCTAGAGAATAATTATTTTATTAAGTTTCTTGAAAAAATTTGTTTTTCAACAAGTCATTCTTTCACTATCCTAAACATATGCTAGAATACATTTCATTCAATTTCAGCCTGAGGTATTTTTACACTTCTTACAATGGGTGCTCAGAAATTGTGGGAATGCCTCAGAAACATATAAGAATAAGGGATGATTTTTCTTTATTAAAGATAATATTCTAGGAATTGAATCTTTTTTTAGGTAGCACCAATGTATTGATTTTTAATTAGTTTATTTTTAACTGAAACCAATTTTTTTATATATGATTGCTAGTTAATTTCTTTTTCAGTTCATGAGAACTTGAAGAATTGATTTTAGGGCAACAAAATATAGAAATTTATTAGTATCCCTCTTGAATGTTATATCCAGTAATCCAGCTTATTTTTTTAGCTTGTGAAAATCCTTTCAGACCTATAATTGTCATTCATTAGCACTTCAGGTTTCATGACACTGTGGCAATCATTAGGAATATTAATAGATATTCTATCCCATCTATTCCTTCAAGCTCATGATAGGATTACAATTCCTGCATTCAAGAAATTAAGTGCATTTTTGTAATTTGCTTTGTCCAGTCAAATTTAGTCTACATGTCCTGTGTCATAGTGGAAAAAAACCAACAATATCCACTTTTTTCCTATGTCACTGTGACTGGCAACATTAAATATGATACCTGTTCCTCAGCCTGGGTCCTGGAGTGTGGATGATTCAAAACAGGGACCCCTCACAAACCTAAGATTAATGTATGAGACACCAGTAAATAATCCCTTCTTGTTGTAAACCACAGAGATTGTGTATGTGAGGGTGCACATATGTGCTGAGACTCGATTGCTATTATGAATTAGAACAGTCGCATTTGACAACAAAATGTCAGTGGCTTAATGCGACAAAATTTAATTTCTTCCCCTAATAGACTGTGGGCTTTCAGGGCAGCTTTGTTCATTATATTCATTGAGACCCAGAATGATGGTGGACCATCTTGACACACGCTATCATCATCTCACGGCAGGAAAAGTGAGTGTGGGAAAGTGTCACCTAATCTTAAACCTTTAGAGTAATGTGCTACACAGAAGTGACACAACCCATATTATATTTCATTGGCCAGAAGAAATCATACAACTACATCTAACTTCAGATTGGTGGGATGTCTGAATTATCTCTTAGTGATTCAATATAATTTTAAAGGATATAATCACCATATCCTTTAAAAATATCCTCTCCCTAAGAGTGGAGAAGATTAGAACCATATTTCCTACACTCATCTTTTAGCAAGCAGGAGGAAAGCAGAGGTTGTTATTCTCTGGAAGTGGTTACAAGCATACAAGTGGGCAGATGTGAGATTCACAGCTGCTTCTTGGTGAGAATTGAGAACAACCACTATATTGCTGCCAGCTGAGATAAGTGGAGGGAAATTTTCTAGAAATTCTTTTAAAAAGGAGATAATTTCCAGCTAGTTTTCGACAAACACTTCCTTCAATATGTCATATAAAGAATTCAGCTCTGCTTCCCTAACCATATAGTGCGGTTTCTCTGCCTTTTTACAAGGCCTTTTCTGTGCTTTGCTTTCTCTTCTCCTTCATAATCATAACAAACATCAATTCTTATATTAATTTATAAAAGAGTACTTAGAATGATCCTTTTTTTGATAATACATACATACACATACAAAAAAAAGCTAAAACATGCAAATTTACCATATTCTCATTAAAAGTATAACTAGAATATTTACAGTCACATAAAGGAATGTAGTCACATATACTATGACTATCCACATATATTAAATACTCACAGATAAACTATATTCTTTTATTTTAAAAAAACAGCATCCAAGTGATTTTTGACAAGTGTACCAAGATTGTCCAATGGGGAAAGGACACTTTTGTCAACAAATGTTACTGGGAAAACTAGATGTCCACATACACAAGAATGGCACTTTACCTAAAACTATATACAAAAATTAACTCAAAATGGATCAGACCTAAAATTGATGTAACAGGTAAAATTATAAAACTCTTAGAAGAAATCATGGAACTAAATTTTCATGAAATTGGATCGGGCAATGATTTCTTGGCTATAACACCAAAGACACAGGTAACAAAAAAAAAAAAAATTGTTTAAATTGGACTTCATGAATTTTTTACCAAAGGGGAAATGTAGAGGCTGTGGAGGGGATAAATTAGGGGGTTGTGGAGGGAATAAATTAGGGGATTGATATATACACACTACTATATAGACAATAGATGAGTAATAATGATCTATTGTATAGTACAGAGAAATTTACTCAATACTCTCTAATAATCTATATGAGAAAAGAATCTGAAAAGGAATGGATATATGTATGTGTGTAACTGATTTCCTTTGCCATATGCTTGAAGTTAACACAATTTGTAAGTCAATTATTCTAATAAAATTTTAAAAAATAAATAAAGTCCACATATAAGTGAGAAAAAAATGTACATCAAAAGATGACATCAACAATTTGTAAAAAGGCAACCCACAGAATTGAATAAAATAATTGCAAATCATAACTCTGGTAAGGGACTAGTATGTAGAATACATAGAGAATCTCTAAAACTCAACAACAAAAATCAAACAACCCAATTCAAAAATGGCTAAAGGACAAAAAGACATTTCTCCAGAGCAGATGTACAAATGACCAAAAAACACAAAAAGATGCTTAGCATCACTCACCATTAGGTAAAAGGAACTCAAAACTATACTGATAGGCTACCTCACACCCCTTAGAATGGCTACCATCAAAATAAACAAACAGTGCTACACAGCAGGATATCATTGCTAAACAAACAAAAATTAAGCACTGATGAGAATGTGGAGAAACTGTTCACTGTTGGTGGAAATGTAAGATAGTACAGCTGCTATGGAAAACAGTGTGTTGGTTCCCCCCAAAATTAAAAAATAGAATTGCCATATGGCCCAGAAATTTCACTTCTGGGTATATACCCAAAAGAACTGAAAGCAGAATCTCAAAGATACATTTGTATATACATATTCATAGCAGCATTATTCACTCTAGCTAAAGCATGAAACTCAAGTATCCATCAACAGAAGAATGGATGATCAAAAAGTGGTATATACATACAGTTGGCTATTATTTAGACTTAAAAGGAGAGAAATTCTGACATTGGCTGCAACATGGATAAGCCATAATTATATCATGTTAAGTGAAATAAGCTAGTTTAAAAAAAGAAAAATAGTATAGATCCCACTTATATAATTTACTTAGAATAGTCAAAATCATAAAGAGAAAATAGAATGGTTATTGCTAGGGGTTGGAGTAATTGGGAAGTACTGTTTCATGAGAACAGAGCTTCATTTTTCAAGGTAAAATGTGTTCTGGAGGTGGATGATGGTAACACAATAACACAATCTTATGAATATAATTAATACCACTGAACTGTACACTTAAAACTAGGTAAGACGGCAAATTTTGTTAGGCGTATTTTACTACAATAAAAAAAAATGGGGAAAACAAAACACTAAGCACTATGAAGTTGAACAACAGGCTCATAGACTTGATTCTTTGAGTGATACACAATAGTAACTTGAACCAGGGATAAATAATACAAATATACCTTTTATTTTAAATGTATATATTTTCATAAAGTTTTAAATGCATATATTTTATATTAAATATATACATTTATATTAGATGCATATATTACATACATATTTTTATATTAGATCCAGATGTCCTTATTCTCGATCGATATATCTATGCACTGAAAAGTGAAATAAAAGCAATATAGAACAGAAAACATAAGTGATATTCCTCACATACAGCTGTATACAATTGTGGGATAGGGACAGGAATACTATGATTTTTCTTCCTGGTCCTTAATCTTTGTTTTCCATAGTCTATGGTTTTCTTCCAAACACCATCTCAGCACACTGACCATGTGATAATATGACTTCCACTGGTAATAAAATGTCATAAATTTTAGGCAGAAGTTGTAAGGGCCAATTAATAAATCATCAAGCTCTCTTCTTCTGCCATGGTAACCAGTAATATTCTAGACGGTATACCTTCCATCGTTCTAGATCCTGGAGAAAACGATAGGGATGGAGTAGGATAGTTACACAGGTAGTTGTAGAAGTCCCTATAGGGGACCATAGATAAAGAGGGAAATCTAGGTAACTTTGGAAGATCACTGTAGTTAATAATCACCCAAGAAAGCCATCAGAATAAAGCAGGCTTGCTTAACTACAAAACCACAAATAAAAACGCAAGATATGCCTCGGGTTATTAAAATGAGGCCTGCATTTAATTTCAGCAAGGCAATAACATTTAAGACCAAGGTTAGGATTTTAAGTACTGCCCTTCTGCTGATTTGAATAAGCACCTTGACAGTCCTAGTTTGACTTTGTAGGGTCAAATACTCTCTTACCAGATACCAAGAAGGAACTACTACTCAAAGAAAGAGGAAGAGATGGTCTTTTCCCACTTCCCACTTCCCTTGGGTTATAAAAATGTAGCCCATCTAATCCTCAGGACAGAGCCTCCTTGCCTGACTGCTTGCATCTCTCACAAGTGTCTTGTTTTAATAAATCTATTTCTTTCCTATCACTTTGTCTCTCACTGAATTCCTTCTGTGCTGAGGCACAAAGACCTGAACTTCATTAAGTCCAGACACCAGGTGAATGATTCTAACTTAAATAGCATGGGTTCAAGTCCTTATCTGGGTTTAGGCTAGGTTTGAGTCCTGCATGTGGGTTCAAGTCCCAATCTGGGTTCTGGTTAGATTCAAGTAATGAGTGATGTCAATTTTAAAAGGAATAAAGAAACAAAGCCCCTAGAATAGATATGGGATGGGCATATACCTTTTAATTGAAGCCATTAAGGTGGAGTTCCCATTGTGGCTCAGCAGAAATGAATCTGACTAGTATCTGTGAGGACACAGGTTCCACCCCTGATCTCACTTAGTGGGTTAAGGATCTGGCATTGCCAGGAGTTGTCGTGTAGGTAGCAGACACAGTTCCAATCCAGTGTTGTGGCTGTGGTGTAGGCCAGTGGCTACAGCTCTGATTTGACCCCTAGATTGGGAACCTCCATATGCCATGGGTGCAGCCCTAAAAAGACAAAAAAAAAAAAAAAAAAAAAAAGGAAAAAAATAGAAAAACACTGAACTGAAAACCTTAATCTTAGGTGCCTGATACACTGTATTTTGTTAAAATGAAATTTCTGTTCCTCAGACACTACTACTAAGAAAGTGAGACTATAATACAACAAACGGGGAAAGCTATTTTATATTTATTTATATTCTATATAAAATAAAATATATTAATATATTTATACATATTATATATTTATATACATAATAAAATATATTTTATACATGTATTTTATTTATTTATTTAGTTTTTGCTTTTTAGGACCTCACCTGCAGCATATGAAGTTCCCAGGCTAGGGGTCAAATTGGAGCTCTAGCTGCTGGTCTATACCTCAGCCAAAGCAAGGCGGAATCCAAGCTACAGCTACCACATACACCACAGGTCATGGTAATGGCTTAGTGGGATTCTTAACCCATTAAGTGAGGCCAGGGAGCAAAACTGCATCCTCATGGATACTAGTTGGATTTGTTTCCACTGGGCCACAACAGAAACTCCCTATATTTTATTTATATATATATAAATATAAAAGGACTCATGCCTAGAACACATATAAGGCACTCCTATCAGTTAGTAAAAATGTCAACAACCTAACTTTTGAAATGGACAAAAGGCTTAAATAGGCACTTAGCAAAGAAAGATATCTAAATTGTCAACAAACCTATAAAATGGTGTTCAAGATCATCAGTCATCTGTAGACACAGACAAGCTTATTTTAAATGTAGGTATTATTTATTTACTACTTAATTACAATCTTAAAAAATATGATCTAAACAATAAAAATTCAGTAAAGGTATGTAAAATGAATTGTATCTGTTTTATTACAACATATATTTTAAAATTTTGTGATTACATACTTGAATTATTTCAAATATTTGAATATAAATGAATTATTCCTCTAATGATATGGCCTAATCATTAAAGTTGGTATCACATGTACTAGTTAGAAGCTAATTATCTGGAAAGTTTAGGACAAAACTATATTCTTTACCTTAAATTTAGCAAATGTGTTCTGTTTCCAGGTATCTTCTGATTATACGTATTTGGGAGGTATTTCAGGTGTACAACATAGTGATTTGTTGGGGTTTTTTAATATATGTTAGGAAATGATCACCATGATAAGTCTAGTTACCATCTGTCACTATATAGAGTTATTGAAATATTATTGACAATATTCCATATGCACAATATTAAATCCCTATGACATTTATTTTATAGCTGGAGGTTTCTGCCTCTTAATCTCCTTCACCTATTTCTCCTGCCCCTTCCAGGCCCCTCCCCCCTGGCAACCACTAATTCTCTGTACCTATGAGTCTGTTTCTGTTTTGCTTTGAATCATTATCAGCCTTAAAGTTCAAATTGAACAAATGGAGATAATATTGGGTTTTTACTTCAAAAACATTATTCAGATTATGCTTTAATGCTTTCCTAAATGTTAAAATTACACTTACGCCTAGGATTTCTTAGTATTTTTAAGACAAGGAAATAGCAAGGTCCACACAAGTTTTTTTTTTAATCTTAACAGCTATGTAATCTAAGTGAGAGAAATAGTAAGGGTAATTAGAGTAAGGGGTGTGTTTTATGTCGAAAATGTTAAAACCATAATGAAACTAACTAATGGCAGTCTGCTTGGCAATTTTAAGCAATGTCATTGATGAAACACTGCTCCTCTGCTTGGTGGCAGACCACTTACACTGCCCTTCTCTTGGAATGCCACTGCTAGGCACAATTCACTTTAAGGGAAAATTGGGATAATAAATATATGATAAATCCATAAACTAAACTATTAGGTGTAAACAAAATTATTTTTTCCTTTGTATGAAAAAATAAAAGTGGTTACTTTGAAAAAGCCTGCTTACTATATCTCTGATTTGATGTTTTTTTCTCCAGCAAAATCATGCGTGTCATAAATACAGACTTTTCAATTGAAATGATCAAAATCCATGTGTGCAACATTTAAAAAAAAATTCAGTTTAGAATTATTTCATAGAGGTTAGCCTGTTTGTTTACTTTTCACTGGAAACATTTTTAACTTTGTTAGAAAAGATCATGAGAATTCTGCTGAATGCATGGTTGTTTAGAATGAATTTATGTTTATTTATGTTAAAAATGTTTTTGAAACTAAAGTCCACCCACCCCATTAGGAAAAAAAAAGTTAAATGATAGAATTGTTATGAAAACATAATCATCAATCATATCTGCATGTGCATTAATCTGACAAATTCATAATGTTATTCAGCCTTCTGAAACTTTAATAATGAAAATTCTAAAACTTTGAATGCATGAATTGCATGAGTGTGTGTGTGTGTGTGTGTTTGGGTATGCTTAAAGAGATGACAATGAAGACGATATTGCAAAGAATTTTAGTGATCTATTAGAAGTGTACTTTGTGATAAGACTCAGTTATTAATGTATGTATTAAAATGCTAAATTCTACTCATTTCATTAATATCCAGCCTTATCCATATGGCTTATTTATAATCCTTGTTAATATTTTGCTTATTGGAAAATACATTTTATATCAGGTCAGTGTATAAACCCATAAAGAATTTATGTATTTGGTTCAGAAACTACTCACTGAGGCCTCACCTTTTAAAAATACTGTTTTGCTGCTGAGAAATATATTAAATTACAATATTATTAGAGTAAGATAATTCATTAGACAATTTCATAAGATTTTTTTTTTTCTTAGCAATATTTTAACATGAATTTTTGGTTTAAATTTAATTGAAGAAATAGCATACTTGCTTCATGAAAGCAATAGTTAAGATAAATGCATAATTTATTTGTAAATATTATTATAGGGCACTTTCAAATGGTTTTATATCAGTTGACTCTATACCTCTAATGTTGCCTGTTTACTTTTTGCCTTTTTATTATTTGTTTTGTCCATTGAATTAACTATCAACAATGTATTACTTTAACACAGAAAATATTATATTTCCCACCGGTAGAAATGTCAGGATTATCAGGTCCTATTATTCATTTTCAGATAATGAAAGATTCAATTATACTATATATAAGCTGAATATCTCTATAATATGAAAAGTTCTCCAGTTGAATTTATAGAAATAATCAGAATGTTGACATCTAGTCCAGATCTTGGGGGCAGGGAGCCAGTTTAAAAAATGTGAATACAGAAATTTCAAGAGAAAGACAGAAAAGCATTTACAACCCAAGAGACCTGAAGAATCAACCATAAGAAACTACTTTCACCAACTCCTGATACAAATTTAAAAGCCTCAAAAGTCAAATTGGAGGAAGGAAGGGAGGGAAAGAGAAAGGAAGAAGGAAGGAAGGAGTGGTAAACCAAGGCTATCAAATTCAAATAATTGGAAATGGAAAGTCTATTAGCAGCTTAATTATCTGCTGGAATACACTAATCATTACATGAGAGATGCTCTTTTAGGTAAAAGTAGGTCAGTGAATCCATTACCTGTATTTACTGAAAGGATTCATCTTTAAACATGAAAATCTAAATTGGAGGGATGAAAAATGTGAGCTACTGAGTGATGGACCCAAGTATCTACAGCAGGACAGGACAGAAGAGACTCTAGACACCAACTCACTTCATTTCATTCATTTATATGTTACTACTTTTTCTAAATGTATTATTTCTATTTTTTCAACCTCACTTTTAGCATATAATTGTAATTTCTCCAGACATGTTTTGTTCTATTCTTTCCTAGTCTCTTTCAGCTAAGTTCCATTTCCACTTTTCTGTCTTGATCATTGCTTCCCCTGTCCCTGTTAGTATTTTAACTACAATCAATGTTTATGAGAGACATTATAGGGAAACTCCTGAATCAGAATAGTTGGCTTCTCAGGTGCCGCAAAGCTGACATTCTTTGAAATATAGATTATTGTATGTCAACTGATTTTCTGGAGGGAAGCATTTATTAGTAAAAGTAGATGAAAGTATTTATTTTAGTTAAATTAAGGTCCTGAGAACAGCAAGTAGCCAAAGGAATGAAAGCTATGATAAGAAAATCATAATCTCTTTAAGGATATATATTTGATCATTGGTAGATGTATTTCAGTATAACAGATTAAAATCTCAAGGGATATAAACTAGTATATATTTGCGATTCTTCAGTCATCAACAAAAGCAGGACAAAACCAAACCTGTTTCATTGTCAAGTAAATCTACATTTCCCCGCGATGACTTGAATAATAAATAGCAATAAAAAATAAAATGATAGAGTTCCATCATGGCTCAGTGGAAATGAATCTGACAAGTATCCATGAGGATGCAGTTTCAATCCCTGGCCTTGCTCAGTGGGTTAAACATCTGGTGTTGCCATGAACTATGGTATAGCTTACAGATGTGGCTCTAATCTGGTGTTGCTGTAGCATAGGCTACAGATCTGATTTGACCCCTAGCCTGGGAACCTCCATATGCTACAGGTGTGGCCCTAAAAAGACATAAATAAATAAATAAACAAATAAATAAAATCACCACATAGCGAGTGACTCTTGAAGGCAGTCACTAAACACTAAAGCCAATAGTTACAATGCAAGTCAAAACCCATTTTTGAGTAATTTGGTGAATTTTTTTCAACAACAAAAAATCATAGAATAGAACAGTATAGAAAAATTGAATAATGTATAATTATTCTGCTTTGTGAAATATATGTCGCACATGTGCATATGTATTTCAGTAACATGTATATACCATCACAATGTAAAAGGCATTCTAATTGTGAGTATGACTCACGACATTTGAAAGCTACTGTGTTAATTTGTGTATAATCACTTTGATAATACTGTACTTCAACAGATGATAAGTTTATGAGTTATTTTAACAACTAAAAATAATGTATTGTTATGGAGAAAAATGGTATAGAAAATTCAACGAGGTGGGTGGTGTAGTTATATAAGCACAAGAGGAAATAGATAGTAACTTACATGTTATCTTAAGAAGAGAGTGAGAAGTTTTAAAACTAGAGGAAGAAAGTATAAAATGAAATACACTGTGAGTCAAGTTCAGAAGAACTGGAAATATGACCACGTTATTTAAAGATGATAAGGATGTTTGAAAGTGTTGCTATTCTAACGGAAAAACAAATTGTCAAAAGATGTTTTTGTAAAGTGTATCTGAATCACATAAGACATGGCAATTAAAATGCAGAGTCTTGGGCATCCTGCCAAAGTATTTAATCCAAATCTCTAGAGGCACAGCCTAGGAATATATATTTTTAATAGATATAATAGATACTTCAGATGATCCTTATTCACACAAAACATTTGTGCATAAAAACAGCTTCTGGGAGTTCTTGTGGTGGTACAGCAGTAACGAACCCAACCAGTATCCATGAGGATGTAGGTTCGATCCCTGGCCTTGCTCAGTGGGTTAAGGATCTGGAGTTGTTGTGGTTATGGCGTAAGCCGACAACTATATCTCTGATTCGACCTGGGAACTTCCATATGCTTCAGGTGCAGCCCTAAAAAGACAAAAAAAAAAAAAAAAAAAAAAAAAAAAAAAAAGAGAACAGTTTCTTAATGTTCTAACATAAAAATATCTTTTTATCAACTCTTTGAACATTTTCACTAAAAGAATTATTTAACTATAAGACAGCTTACAGTTTTCTCACAAAGCCTGTTATGTCTTTAGCATTGCAAGAGAAAAACTAAAATGGCAATGAAATGCATTCTGATGACATTCTAAAGATTATAATGAGAGTGCATTCATATCAAACATATCTAGTTTTGGAATTTTTCTGAGTACATAGGATAACATTATGTTCCTGCATTCTAATGCCATAGAGTAAGAGAAAAATATGGTAGAAAATTAATTTCATCAATTATCAATCTTATGCTCCTTCTAAAGTATACACTTTGATGTTCACTTATCGGAATGCAAGAAGAACTATGGAAGCATTGAGAGCCACTTGGTATTCCAAAAGAGAATTAAACATCATCTAGTTAAAAGTTCCGGTTGATTATTTGTAGGCAAGGCACTGCAATTAGCATTTAAATAATTCAATGTTAGAAACCATTTTCTCTGAGATTAACAATGATTCATTCTTACATGCTGTGTTTTTAATCAAAGAGGTGAAAGGTATAGAGCATGGGACAAGAACAAAGATGTCTAGTTACAAACTCACTCTTGCAATTTGCTGGTAATGTGCCTGCCTGCATGTTTAAAAGCAACTTGAATATGGTTCTCTGTCTATTCAGACCTTAATGAGAATGTAAATGAAGGATTATTGTTCCACCAGCAGATGATATTTCTTTAGAAATATTGCCTGAACCTTACTCTATTATTTCCCAACTTCCAAAATATCTGTACAATAATGCACCTCATTAATGATATTGTCATTGTCATTTAGAAAGCATGTAAAGATCTGCAGTCATTATTAATTATAGGCACATGCATCAAAGCAGAAACACTCAAATTCATTACAGTATTTGTTAATTAGCTGAAAAAATCAGTCCTATTTTATCATTATTTCCCTAAAAATAATCTTATAATTTTTTGATTAAGGATTTTTTTTTTCAAAATGGACACTGATCAGAAGAATCATATTCTTTCAACACAAACCACTCAATTTATTCCAGTCTAAATTGTCTCATCCAAAAGAACATGGTAAATACTACAATAGCAAGAAGATTTTTTTCCCACTTTCCCTGCATTAAAATGGTCTGATTGCCCCTTGTCCATTTCTAAATGATAGATAATATCCTCTCCTCTTTTGCTTTTCTTGTCTATTATGTCCTTTATAGAAAACCTAAAATGAGGCATTTCCTGCAAGCCTGCAGAGAGAGAAGACTGAATAGGAAGCTGAAAGGGAGTATAGAGACCGGGATAAAAGGCAGTTATTAAATTTGTGAACTCTATCAGAAGACAAGAAAATAAACTATACCACTGGCTGGAAGGGTAGTGAAGTATGACATTTCATTTTTATGCAGGTCTCAGCATGATAGAAGTAACACAGTGAAGAACACTGTAAAAAAGCAGTTAGTGCATTCATTGAATGCCAGCATGGCTTCTCTGCTGTTCTTGGGTTGATCCTTTTTTGTTTCTTTGTGGAAGAGTAGTTCAGAGATTCATATATATGAGATTAGACCCACCATCAACCCTTTGTGAATTTTGATGATTAGAGGCCGAAAGCTCATTCTCTGTAACTCCACGATATTCAAGGTCTAGGTGTGCTTTATCTTCTTTCACATTTCTTCTCCTTCAATGTATGAATGCAGGCTCATGCAGCTTAAATTTCTCTCTCTCACACAGCATCATAGAATAGAGGTGCATATAATGTTCTTATGTTAAGAATTCTTAGACTTTAAATGAATATTTAATGTTTGGCTTTAGTTCATGAAAATAATATTAAAACTAAATATTTCTCCTCTTTAATTCTTTTAGATGTTATATAAATAGATATTAGATAAGCAAACGTGATATCTTTTTTAACATATATGTAGCTTGTGATAAAGAATTTTAATGGGCTGTGCTAAATAGTGAACACAACACAATTTTAATGTTTTTCTATTTTTTTACAAATCTGATTTCTAGTCTCCATGTCTACCAAATGTGGATGAATTCTTGAGCAGGACTTAGTGTTTTTCAGCTACTATTCAGTCATTAAAAAAACCTCAAATTAATAATGAAAAGTGCTGTCCTATGTAATTTTAATGGTCCAAACACACGAAAACTTTTAACTTTTTTCCCTCCTGCAACTCAAGCCTAACCTAAGCTTGAAAGTCTCAAGTAGGGACAGGAGATTTATAAGCTGGTTACTATGCTCTAACTTCAAAACATCATACCAGCCAAGGATCTTGGTCCCTCTAGGATAGACAGAAAGGAGCAGGAGTCTTCCAATACAAGTGTTGGTGTTTTGTAAGTGCCACATGTTCAGTTACTAGTCTCTCTCTCTTGGCATTTTGGTGTTTGCGGACTTTTGACAAAGCTCCTGATAGAGAACTCCAAGTAGGGTCATTTCATACTTTCTGTAGGTAAATGGTTTTCAATACTTGCTTAGTTGAGGACAATCTGCAGTTTATCATTGCACTGAAATCTCCTTGCCTTCCAGGTGAACTACCTGGCTAGAATTCCTTTTACTATCTCTAGGCAGATCCACAGAAGGTCCATGGTAAACAGTCAGGTCTATCACTCACTGGGGAAGTGCTGACTCTTAGGAATTCTTTTGTTTCTTCCTTCCTCCCTCCCTCCCTTCCTTCATTCCCACCACTTCAAGCCTTTAGTAGCAACAGTCAGAGTCTGAAATCAGTTCATATTTCCCATAAACTTCATATAACACTGGCTAATATCTCCTAATTTTGCCTTAAAAATCATTTTACTTGGTTCAAAAAGAAGGAAAGTACAATTATTTTCTCCCCCTTTGTAAGGAAAGCACTACACATACCACTACTCTTTCTAAGACTCTTAGTTCTTTAATTTTTCCTTACTACATAGAATTCTTGATTCTCTTAAAAAGTTTCTAAGGAGAATGATGAGTACAGGTTTGTAAAAGTCATTTTGGTTCGATTATTTCATAGATGCCAAAAAATATCTTTGGAAACAATAGTTTGTTGTCAGCTTAGGGTGCCTTTGAAATAAGCTCACATGACAGAAAAAGTCTTATTTAATACTCACAATGGCAAAGAAAGCTATACTAGTCAAACCTACTCACATCAACAGATATGTTAGAGTTGTCTGTGGTACTTTACCTGAGCCAGCTTGATACTTGGTGTCTTGGTACTTTACCTTGGCCAGAGTTCCTTAACTCTGCTTGCACATTTAAATTACCTGGGAACTTTTAAAACACTTAAACACTCAGACCCCACTTCTAATGATACTGATTCAATTATTGTTTTGTTTCGTTGGTTTGCAGCATTTGATAGTTGCTTTGTTTATTTATTTATTTTTAACTTTTCATCTTGAAAATTCTTAAACACACACCCATGAGTAGAAAGAATAATGCAATAACCTCCAGGAATCTTCTCCAACAGCCTTAAAATATAGGCATACTTACTTCATTTTTATCTCTTCCTTCTTTCTCCACTTTCCCATCTGCACTTTGCTACTGAGAAATTTTTTAAAGCTAATCTTAGAAATGACATCATTTCATCCATATATAATTTGTTACATTTTGCTAACTGAAGCCACTTTGAAAAACAATAGCATAAAAATAATATCACACATAAATGTAAACAATAACATCTCGGTAGCATTAAATATCTTGTCAAGGTCCTAGAGCTTTGATTTTCTTTGAAATGCATTTAAAAATTTTTTTTCAAATCATGAGTCAAACGAGTTTCAGATATTACATAAATTTTAAATATCTTTTATAGGAGATTTTCTGTAAAATTTTTTTCTTCTCTTTTACTTGTCTTATTTATAAAGCACCTCACATTTAGATTTTTCTGATTGTATAGTTGTGATATCATTTAACATTTTTTCAACCTGGTTTCTGCAAACTGATTTATCTAAAAACTAGATAATACTTTATTTTTTTGGCAAAAATACTCCATGGATGATTTTAGGGTCTTCGTACTACAACACTATGGCTAGTTGAAGCCTCTTCACATCGGCATCTGTCTACTTATGGCATAACACTGTAGTGCTAAATAGAATCCTTGGTTTCTAGCTGAACGAGAATTTCCAGTCTCACATTGTACATGTCCTACTATTTCTCTAAGAAGTCTTGTTTTTTTTGAATAGAGAAATGGTAACTAGAGATCATAATTTAAGCATTAAAAATGTTCTTTGCTAAAATGTTAGTCACTCCATCTAGATACAAAAACAGAGTTCTCAAGAGAAAACAGAGCCATTTTGTATCGTATATGTATATACATATTTATATGTACAATATAACTAAATATATATGAGGAAAGTTATTATAGAAATTGGTTCAGATGCTAACAGGGCCTGAGAAGTCCCACAGTCCACCATGTGCAAACAAGAGAACAAGAAAATGCAGTGGTGTAATCTGGTGCCAATCTAAAAACTTAAGAATAATGAGGCTGTGGTATAGGTTCCCATCTGAGGACAAAAACCTGAGAACCAGAAGTGCTAATGTTTGATAGCAGAAGACAGATGTCTCAACTCAACTAGAGAGAACAAATTCACCCTTCCTCTGTTTTCTTATTCTATTCAGGCTCTCAACAGATAAGATGGTGCCCACCACCACATAGAGAGGGCCATCAACTTCACTTAAGTTTACCAATTCAAATGCTAATCCCTTCCAGAAATATCTTCTCAGAAACATCCAGAAATAATGTTTTGTGAGCCACCAAGCATCCCTTAGCACAATCAAGTTGACATATAAAATTAACTATCATGTATATATTATACACACACACACACACATGCACACACACCAGACAAGATATCTACTATATATTAGTCACACATGCAGACATTAGTAAACATTAAAATATCAATATTTTATTAATATGTGACTTCTAAATACAGGCTAAGATTATTTATAGTTGTTAATTTGCCTTGGGCAATATCTCACCAGGGATGTTCAACGAAATTATTGTATTTTAAAGATGTAGAAAATATCATTTCTTTGTGTTTTTAAGCCACTATCTCAATATACAGTTTTTTTTAATTTTGTTTTAATATTTTTGAATATATATATAGTATTTACATGATTTTAAGGTAAATATTATACAAGATACATTCAGAGCCTAGCTTTCAAAATATTCCCTTTATTCTTTTCACCACTTTAATTAATTTATTATAGATTAATGTCATTCATCTTGCAGTCAATTCCTTTAACTTATAAACAAATACACATGTATATTTGCATTCTATAAATTTTATTGAAAGTTATTAACTATTTACATTTTTTGGACCAGTATATCCTAAAGATCAACCCAAAATATTATTAAGAGATTGTTCTTTTTAAAGCAGGTATCATGGTGTGTATATATAATAATTTCTTATTCCATTTCATCACTGATGAACATTTGTGTACTTTCTAGCTTTTTGCTATTTTAACTAGCACTGCAAAGAATAGCTTTTAGCATATGCCATTTTGAATAGTCACAGCGTGTCTTTGAAATAAATTCCTAAAGGTTGGATTACTGGGTTAAAAAGTAAATACGGTTGTAATTTTGTAAAATATAGCCAAATTCACCTCCAAAGGTGGTTAAAACATTTTGTATTACCACCAATACTGTAGAAGATACTTACTTCCTATTAGCTCATCCAGAAAGTATGTCAAATGTCAAATATCTCAATGGGTACATTAGTATTATTTCACATAATACTAATTTCCATCTCCCCTAATTATAAATGAGAAGTTTCTGTAAATTGATTTTATATGTTGTCTGTTTTCAACAAATGATGTTTTATATCACTTTTAGAATTTTAAAAATATATTCATTATGTAATTTTGTGATATCACTGTAATTTTCTCTCAGTATTTCATTTGTTCTTTTAACTCTTGTCTTGGTGTATTTCTATACATGATTAATTTAATTTTCAATTTATTTTGGTGTGCTACTCCTCTGTAACATTACTCCTGAATTTGAGCTTTAAGAACATTTTCCCATAGTTATTTTACAGAAAAATTGTCCCAATTTTTCTTGCAATCACAAATTTTTATTTTATCTGTAAATCTCTAATCCACTTATAAATGATATATTTTCTTATATGTGGCCTCTGAACCAGATAAATTTTTCCTTTTGATTGTAATAGAGAAGAACAAACCTGACTCCATTTTGGAGCTACTCTTTTAGCACTAACTTTTGTGCTCTGTTGCCTGTGTGGAGTCACTCTGAGACTGCATCTCTGTAAAAGAATGCTGCTTACAGTGTTAAATACACATAATGGCCCTTTCTCAAGGTTCTGTCTCCCAGGTTTGACCTTTAGAGGTATAACTTCTTTTTATTCATATAGAGATAAAAAGCTGCAGAAAAGAGAATAATACCTGTCTTGTTGGAGGTTTATGGGAACACCTTGACCATACCTACCTGGACAAGAAAAAAGGTTAACATATCATAACCCCTCCAGGTTCTGGATGGCATTAAGAGGTGTGCAACTACCTGTGACACATTTTCCCTTTTTAGTATAATAGAAGCCTGAATTCTAACTCAATAAGATGGGTTTTTAGGACTCTAGTCTGCCTTCCAGTCTGCTGGCTTTCCTAATAGAGTTGTCATTCCTTGCCCCAACACCTCATCTCTCCATTTAGTAGCCTGTCAGGCAGTGAGCAGTAGGAGCTTAGACTGGATAACATGATTATCCAATTATCCAATACCTCTTCTCAAAACATTTTTCATTTTCCACTGATTTATTTGCTACATTTTTAGATACAAAATGCTTAAATTGACTTTAATCTATTTTGGAATTTCCTATCCTTCCCATTCGATTATCTATTAAGTAATCAATGTACACAAATTTGATGATAGGTACTTTGTAAAATATTTTAATATCTGTTATGTCTATCATTCAAGAACAGCATAGGCTCTTCCACTTTTTAAAATCTAATTTTGAATAGTTTAGAAGTATTTTATAGTTTTTCCTCATATATATTTTGGACATTTCTTGTATGTTTGTCATGCATATTTTTTTAAGTGCTCTCTGATAGTATAATAGAATCTGATTTTAGAGCCAAGTAGAGACCTAGTCACTCACTAATCTACAGTATTTCTAAGTTTGTGCTTGACATTAACCTATCTGATACATATTAAAGTCCAATGTGAGTTAAAAGTATAAAATTCGTGGGGTTATTAAAAGGGCTAATATGAAGAAGTATAATATTTTAATAAAGAAAAAAATGAGTGAATCATGAAATGAAACAGCCTTTAGAAACACTGTAGACTACAAATTTAGGAAACAATGAAAATTTTAATAGTACCCACTAGATTATGAAGATGATGAAGGAAAAATTAAGTCTTATTCATTGGTACAAATTAGGCATTGAGTGAATTTATAAAAATCAGTTGTACAATATATGCAGATATGTGCCTAGGACTTACCTTCATCATCAAGAAAGGAGGAAAATTGATTAATAAAACTGAGAAGGAGAGGAAAAAATTTTTGAATGTATGATTACAAAAGGATTCTCAAATTCCTGGACCATAAACCTTATGGTGATTAAATAAAAGGCCAGAATAGAAACACCAAGCATCAGGAAAATGTGGAATATTTGTTAAGCCAAGAGTGGATCTCTATATATTTTATAACAATATAAGAGAAATAAATATTTTGATTTGTCTATTGATCATATAATTCTTACTTTGTAATAAAGAAAAATCATATGAGCATTTTCCATGGTGCAAAAGGTTAAGAATCTGACTGTAGCATCTCAGGCTGCTACAGAAGTGCAGGTTCAATCCCCGGCTTGGTACAGTGGGTTAAAGGATCTGGGATCTTCCATATGCCATGTGTATGCCTTATTAAAAAAATATATGTCAAGATGTTTTTGTCTTAACCTCATTCATCACTGTTATATTCTCCTGTAACTAGGCTTAGAAGGCTACTCTAAATAACAGAAAACTGAGTTAATATAGCATTAATTTGACCTAATAAGATTTTTTCTTCTTATATGATACAGCATGAAGAAACAATGACTTAGCATATAATTACTACCCAATGGTAATGCTAGGCTCTGAGGATCCAAAAACCTAAGAAGGTCATCGTCTAGTATCAAACAAGACATATTTTTTCTGCAGATTTATTTTTAATAACATAAAATACCCTCCCAGCAACAAAAAATTCTGTAAAAGAAAAGCTGTCTTCATTAAAAATATCAATGTTTACATAATTCCTCATTAATGCTTTGCAAATAATGGAGAAAATTAATGGTGTGTTTTTCTGCATATTTCATTTCTGAATGATAATCACACAAAACAAAGAAAACCAAAATAAATAAACAAAAGCAGCCAGTATGAAAAGTATGGATGAAATCAATTCACAGTTTGATAGCACTAGTTTTCCTTGCAGTCTTTTTGCATGTACTATAATATATTTATGGTAAGCACTTGTGATAACGCCAGCAAAAATTTTCCATCTTGCTGCATGCTTAATTTCATCTAACTTGTTTTATGGCAGTGTACTGAAACACAGAGCGAAGGTCTGTTTAAACCATTTGTCTCTGTTTCTCTTTGCAGAATGCCAACAGATTTGTTTAAACCAAAACAAAATTCATAAACAATCACGTCTTCTTTAAGCTAACTATACAATTTAAATTCTAGAACTTTCATAGTATGCTGAAAGTTATTAACTCAAATTCTGATTTTGGTGCTAGCAACTTCTTTTTTTTGTTCCTTTTTTCTCAAGGTAAATAATGCTTACCCATTTATTATTCGTTAAACTCCCATGCTGCATATAGTCTTGGTTTTATAAACTACACAAATACCTGCTTGATTGAAAATAGAGTAATAATTCCTGGTGAATAATTAGATAAATGTAATGTTCTTCTTTTTTTAATATCAGATATGGTCACAGGTCCCTGATATATTTTTTTTCAAATTTAAGAGCTGCAGTAAATTTTTTCCTGTTTGGGGAGTTAACATCAAATCATTTCCTACAACATTTAGTTGAATCTAATCATTTTCATGTGTGAATTGCAGACAAGCAGTATCAGCATTACTATGGAAGAAATGAGGAACCTCAACCCCTCCATAACTACTGAATCAGAATTTGCATCTTAACAAAATCCTAAGGTGTTTAATATATACATGAAAATGTGACAAGTATATTCCTATTGAGAATCAAGCATTGAAGGAAATATTGTTCAAGGAAGATTTATTCCTGTATTAGTCTTTTTGGTAGTGGATGTGAATGGAAAGGACTGAGTAATTTTCAGTTTTGCTTAAGAGAAAGAATTCATACAGTCTTACATTATTTGAGCTTAAGAAGACCTTAGATACAATAACCAGTAACCCTATTTTTACATGAAGAAATTAAAGATTTATTGTTTTATCACTTTTGTATTTTGAGAAAGCAGCTTATGATGTATATGGGATCATGTTAGAATTACAAAAATATATGTCTATACTGATGTTATAATTTCTTCCAGAGAGGTTTTAAAGGATTTACAGTGATATATAAAGTTTAATGTGATAAACAAACTTAAATGAAATAAACAACAACAAAGAATGTAATGACATGAAAGTATGGGGAAAATATGGCTAACAAAAATCAATGTCAAAATTACTTTAACGTGTTTAGCTTTATAGAACAAAATAAAACCCAGTTAGACAAATTTATTTCAAAGATCAAAACAAACCATTTGCTAATGAAGGGTATATTATTCTTTGTATAAATTGCAGACACATTTCTCTGTTGTGTAATAAACAACATTTTCAAATTATTCTTAAAAGAGACACAGGTAGAATGAGTTTCATGAGACTGTAGTTTTTCTTATAATGGTACTTAATATCAATTGGCAATATTATGTAGAATTATAGTTTGGGTAAACAGTTCTGTTAGTGGGCCAGTGAGATCTGAATAACCAGGTTTTGATGCTCTGACTGCAACTAACAAGTAAGTAAATTTAAACTATAGACTGTTCATTGAAAAATTTTTTTCTGAATATTATTCAAACATTACTACTGTTTTTATCATCTTAAGCACAAATGATGCACATAAAAGTTTTGTTTGCAAACTTGTTCACTCAGTTCCTAAGAGTTGCAGGAAAGGATAAATATTCTTTATGACAAATCTCACTGCACACACTCAAAGAAATAGAAACATAAGATATTTATTCTCTACAGTGACCTAAACCATAAACATTCCAGTAAACATTTAATCATCTATTTTCTAAACTCCTCACTAACATAGCATAATTGTCAGATCATATTCTTTACCTGTAAATGCAGAATCAGTCTTGCCTAAGTATAAGAGAAAGTAGGTCTTATTATATATGTATTTATTTGAAACATCAGTGAGATCTGGAATCAAGTTGGCAGAGGAGTAGGATGTGGAGCTCACCTTTTCCCACAAACACATTAAAAATGAAGCATCCACATGTAGAACAGGAGATCAACCAGGATGGAGAGGGAGATTCAAAGTCTTGGAGAACAGAACAGCAGATGGTCTGAGGAGGGCAAAGCAGAGAGAGTACACAGATAATCAATAGTACCACTTGGCACACCAAGCCTGAGACACTCTAGCAGGGGCTGAGTTCTGAGACTTGGGCTTTGGAGGTCAATCTCAGGAAGAGGACTAGAGTTGGCAGTGTGGAAACAGCCTGAGGTGGTTAAGGAGTGGCATGCCATAGCCAAGACAGGGCTGGAGGAAGCCTGGCTCACCAAAGAAGCCAGACTCCATTGTTAGGGCATGCAAGGGGAGGAGGGTGAGACCACCATTGGAACTTACTTCTCTGTGCACACCTCTCTCAGGCAGGAGGGTTCCTCTGATATACATGGGATACAGTGGTGAGTGCAAACTGCTGCAGCCATCTCAAATTTCAGAGGTAGGTGCTGCATGCCACCACTGAGGATCCCATGACCAGGCACCATCTACTGTCCCACTCACCCCAGTGGCCACTGCCATGGAGGGTTCTGCTACCAAGAACCACCCTTTGGTCCTACCTCTCTGGAAATGCACATGTTCTGCCTTTGCAGCAGCCAATGGCCCTGGGTACCACATCATCCTCTCTGGAGGTAACTTCCAGTGCCGAGGGCCCTGCAACTGGTGTAGCCAACCAACCACACATCCTTATGGGATGGCATCACTGTCAAAGGCCAAGTAACCAGGGTCTAGCTGTAGGCACCACCCATTGCCCCCACCTTCCTGGAAGCATGCACAGGCCATGTACCTGCATATCACCCATCAAATGTATAGTGGCCTGCACACACTGAAGAGAGAGACAGCTAGCATCCAAATCAAAAAGTTCACACACACACAAAGATAAATAAAACACAAGCTACCCATGGATGCTTCCACATATAAATGGCCCTCTAAGACTACAGTAGATAAATGTTTTCCCTAAATCCACATGAAAGAAAAATAAAAGCAAAATGAAGAACAGGAACCATTTCCAGTTAAAAGAACAGGACAACTACCCTGAAAGAGCAAACAAGGAAACAGACCTCTGCAGTCTAACAGACACTGAGTTCAAAAAGGAGGTAATGAAAATATTGAAGGAATTAAGAGAAACTATCCATAGCAATGGATATTACTTAAAAAGGGAACTAAAAGCTATAATGAGGGGCCAAGAAATAAAATTGTTTCCTGAAACAAAACCTGAGCTAAAGGCATTGAACAGCAGAATGAATAATGCAAAAGAACAAATATGTGACTTGGAAGACAGAATAACATAAATCACCCAACCAGAATAGTAGACAGAAAGCCAAATGATAAAAAAAAAAGGTAGTATAAAAGATCTATGGGATAATATAGATCATGACAATCTACACATTATAGGGAACCCAGAAATAAAAGAAAGAGGAAAAGGGGATTGAAAATGTATTGGAAGAAACTTTGGCTGAAAATTTTCCAAATTTAAAGAAGGAAACATATCTAGATACAGGAAGTACAGAGGGCCACAAACAAATTGAACACAAACAGAGATACATCAGTACATATTATAATAAAAATGGCAGAAGTTAAAGGTAAGGAGAGAATTCTAAAGACAACATGAGAAAAACAAGGAGTTAATTATGAAGGAATTCCCATAAAGTTACCACCTGATTTCTCTACAGAAATTATACAGGCCAGAAGGAGTGACAAGATAAGTTCTAAAAGGGAAAAATTTGCAACCTAGAATATCTACCTAGCATGATTATAATTTAAAATAGGAGAAATAAAGAATTTCTCAGACAAACAAAGACTAAAAGAATACAGCAATACTAAACCCATTGTAAAAGAAATACTAAGGTATCCTCTGAATAGAAAATAAGTAAGAAGATATATGATGGAGGAAATCACAATTGGAAAGTAATAACTTAAATAAACCAGTATACAGATGAAAAAAAAAAAACAAACAAACTATTTTTCAAAGCAATGATGAACACAAGGAACAGCAAAAGGACAAGCATGAAGATGTAAAAAAAAGACATCTAAAATCATAAAATGAGGGGAAGTAGAGTAATAAATTGAGTCTTTTTTTTTTTTTTTAAGGATGTATTTGAGCCTGTAAGACTATCAGGCTAAAACAAATGGATACAGGAAGGGGTTAACATACATAAAAAAACATGGCAACCCAAAATTGCCAAACAATATATTCACAAAAACTAAAAAGAAGAGGATACAAGTATAAAGTGAAAGGAAACCATCAAAGCACAAAAGGAAAAAGAAACAAAGGAGAAACATAGAATCAATTGGTAAACAAGAATTAAAATGGCAATAAATACCTATCAATCAATAATTACATTACCTTGAGTGGAACTGAATATTCCAATCAAAAGGCATCAAGTTGCAGACTGGATTAAAAAAAAAAAGAGCCTACAATATGCTTCCTATAAG
The DNA here is from genome assembly GCF_054392235.1 of Sus scrofa. Lineage (NCBI taxonomy): Eukaryota > Metazoa > Chordata > Mammalia > Artiodactyla > Suidae > Sus > Sus scrofa. The sequence goes on from NC_139389.1 coordinate 80,025,679, forward strand.
ATAACTATTTTAAGGCAAAGAACACACAGAGATTACAAGTCAGGGATGGAAAAAAAGACATTTCACTCAAAAGGAAGTGAGAAGAAAGTGGGAGTTTTAGTACTCATAGCACACAAAATAGACCTTAAGGCAAAGGTTATAAAGAAAGATGAAAGACAATTTGATGATAAAATGATCAATTCAAGAAGATGATATTAAACTCATTAACATATATGCACCTAATATAGGAGCACCCAAATATATAAAAAAATACTAACAGACAAAAAGAAGAAACGGATAGGAATATAATCATAGTAGGAGATTTTAACACCCCACACATATAAATGGACAGATCTAGACAGAAAATCAATAAGGCAACAAAGATCTTAAATGACACAACAGAACAATTAGACTTAATTGATATTTTTGGGACATTATATCCAAGAAAACCAGAATATGCATTCTTTTCAAGTCTACATGGAACATTTTCTAAAATTGACCACATACTGTGCCACAAAACTAACCTCAACAAATTTAAGAGCACAGAAATTATTTCAAGCATCTTTTGTGACCACAATGGCACAAAACTAGACATCAACCACAGGAAAAGAAATGAGAAAAAAGTAAATACATGGAGACAAAACAACATGCTACTAAAAAACCAATGGGTCAACAAGGAAGTCAAAAAGGCAATTAAAAATATCTTCAGATAAAGGAAAATGAAAACATTATACGAAATCTTTGGGAGGCCATGAAAGCAGTTCTTAGAGGCAAGTTCTTAGCAAAACAGGCCTTCCTCTAAAAAGAAGAAAAATCTCAAATCAACAACCTACCTGCCACATAAAATAATTAGGAAAAGAAGAAAAAAAAAAAAAACCTAAAATCAGCAGAAGGAAGGAAATCACAAAGATCAGAGAGGAAATCAATATAATAGAGATTTGAAAAACAAATAGAAAAAAAATCAATAAAACCAAGAGCTGGTTCTTTGAAAGGGTAGAAAAAATAGACAAATTTCTGACCAGGTTCACCAAGAGGAAAGAGGGAGACCCCAAATAAACAAAATAAGAAATGAAAAAAGGAGAAATCTCAATAGATACTGTAGATTAAAAAAAATCCATAAGAGAATATCATGAAAAAATTATATGCCAAAGAATTTGAAAACCTAGAAGAAATTGACAACTTTCTAGTAACATAAAGCCCACAAAAACTGAATCAAAAAGAAATAGATAATTTTAACAGACTGAGCACTAGAAATGAAATAATATGTAATTTAAAAAACTCTCTACAAACAAAAGTCTAGGACCTGTGGCTTCCCAGGCACAGTCCACCAAACATACAAAGAAGAACATACCCATCCTTCTTAAATTCTTCCAAAAGCCTGAAGAAGGAGTTCCTGTTGTGGTTCAATGGTTTAAGAACATGATATAGTACCTGTGAGAATGCAGGTTAGATCCCAGGACTCACTCAGTGGGTTAAGGATCTGGCTTTGCCACAAACTGCAGTGTAAAGCATAGATTTGGCTTGGATCTGGTTTTGCCATGGCTGTGGTTAGGCCTGCAGCTGAGGCTCTGATTCAAACCCTAGCCCAGGAACTTCTATCTGCCACACGTGTGACCATAGAAAGAAGAAAAAAAAAGATTGAAGAATAAGAAACACTCCCAGAGACATTCTATGAAGTCACTATCACCCTAATACCAAAATCAAACAAAGATACTACCAAAAAAAAAAAAAAAGTATAGGCAAAAATATTTGATATAGATGAAAAAATTCTCAACAAAATTTTAGCCAACCAAATCCAAAAATATATGAAAAAGATCAAACACCATGATGAAGTGGGATTCATCCCAAATTCACAAAGATGGTTCAACATATGCAAATCAATTGATGTAAAACACCACATTAACAAAAAAGTCGAACATCACATAATCACCTCAATAAGATGCCAGAAAAGAATTTGACAAAATTCAACATCCATTCATGATAAAAACTCTTACTAAAGTGGGTATAGGGGGAATATATCTCAACATAATAAAAAGCCATTTATGTCAAACCCACATCCAATACAATATTTAATGGAGAAAAGTTGAAAGCCTTCCCACTAGAATCTGGAACAAGACAAGGATGTCCACTCTAACCACATTTATTCAACATAGTATTGGTAGTCCTAGCCACAGCTTTCAGACGAATAAGAAAGGAAATAAAAGGTATCCAAATTGGAAGAGAAGAGGTAAAACTGTCACTATATGCAGATGACATGAGAGTATATATAGAAAACCTAAGAAATCCACACAAAAGCTACTCAATCTGATCAATAAATTCAACAAAGTAGCAGGATATAAGATTAACATTCAGAAATAAGATGCATTTTTATGCTATTAATGAAATATTAGAAAAGGAATAAAAAATCATACTTTTATAATTTCACCAAATTAAAAACATTGGAATAAACTGACCCAATGAGATTAAAGACATAATCTGAGAACTATAAAACATTAATCAAGGAAATTAAAGAGGATTCAAAGAAATGGAAAGCTATCCCATGCTCCTGGATTGGAAGAATTAATATTGTTAAAATGGCCATACTACCCAAAGCAATCTACAGATTCAATGTGAGCCCTATCAAATTACCCATGATGTTTTTCACAGAACTAGAACAAAGAACCCAAACATTTATATGGAACCATAAAAGACCCAGAATTGCCAAAGTAATCCTGACGGGAAAAAAAAAAAAAAAAGCAGGAGGCATAACTCTCCCAGACTTCAGACAATATCACAGAGCTATAGTACTTAAGGCAGTGTGGTACTGGTACTAAAGCAGGTATGCAAATCAATGGAACAGAACAGAGAGTCCAGAAATAAACCCAGACACCTATGTTCAGTTAATCTTTGATAAAGGAGGCAAAAACATAAAATGGGAAAAAGACATTCTCTTTAGCCACTGGTGCTGTAAAACTGGACAGCTGCACGTAAATCAACAAAACTAGAACACACCCTCACACCATGCACATAAATAAACTCAAAATGGCTTAAAGACTTCAACATAAGACAAGACACCATAAAATTCCTAGAAGATAACATAGGTAAAGCATTCTCTGATATCAACCATACAAATGTTTTATTAGGTCAGACTTCCAAGCAAATAGAATTAAATAAAAAATAAATGAATGGCACCTAATCAAACTTAGAAGCTTTTGCATAGCAAGTGTAGCCATTAAAATAAAAAAAAATGATGACCTACGGAATGGGATAAAGTATTTGTAAACGATGCATCTGACAAGGCCTAATCGCCAAAATATGCAAACAACACATACAACTGGACACACACACACACACACACACACACACACAAAAACCCCAAAAAACAAACAACAGCTACAACAAATCAATCAAGAAATGTGCAGAAGATCTAAATAAACATTTCTCCAAAGAAGACATAAATATGGCTGGTAGGCCCATGAAAGAATGCTCAACATCACTAAGAATTAGAGAAATACAAATCAAAACTACAATGAGGTATCACCTCACACCTCACATCCACCTCACACCTCAGTCAGGATAGCTATCATTAATATATCTACAAATAACAAATGCTGGAAAGGGTGTGGAGAAAATGGAACATTACTACACTTTTGGTGGGAATGTAAATTGGTACAATCTCTATGAAAAACAGCATGGAGGTTCCTCAGAAAACTAAATATAGAACTTTAATATGATCCAGCAATATCACTCTGGGCATATATTCAGACAAAACTTTCATTCAAAAAGATACATATACCCGTGTATTCATAATAGCACTATTCACCTATTGTGAATAGTGAAGACATAAAAACAACTTAAATGTCCATTTACAGATGAATGGATTAAGGAGTTGTGTGTATATATACACAAAGGAATACTAGCCAGCCACATAAAAAGAATGAAATAATTCCATCTGCAGCAACATGTATACAATAACAGATTCTAATACTAAGTGAAGTCAGAAAGATAAAGACAAATAACATATGATGTCACTCATATATCAAACCTAAAATATAGTACACATGAACCTATCTACAAAACAGAGACAGACTCACAAACATAGAAAACGGACTCACAAACATAGAGAACAGACTTGTGGTTTCCAAGGGGCAGAGGGGAGAGAGTGGGATGGACTGGGAGTTTGGGGTTAGTAGATGCAAACTATTACATTTAATATGGATAAGCAATGAGGTCCTGCTGTATAGCACAGGGAACTATATCCAATCTCATGGGATAGACCATGATGGAAAATAATTAAAAAAAATAATGTATATGTGTATGACTGAATCACCTTGCTGTACAGTAAAAATTGGCACAACATTGTAAATCAACTATACTTTAATTAAAATGAAAGAAAAAGTAAAATATCCATGAAAGATTTCACTAGACATTTAGTGAAGCTTATGGTTAACTGGAGTATACATCTTCAACTTTTGCATGAGTACAGAAAAAGACCAAAAAAAGAGAGAAACATATTATCTCATTTGTTTACAAAACAAAATTTTATTTCCTGCTGATATTACCTGAGTTTCTCATTGACAATTGTTCCAGTGGATTTTGCTAGGATTCATGTGTCCTCTCACCTGAGACCCAGCCTGAAAAACCACTGCCTTCTAGGTCATACTAGGTCAATGGTAGAGAGGAGGAGCACAGGAGAGCCAGAGGAAACCACACAATCATATCTGAAGCATCAGCTATGATGAGGCAATGCTGTTCTATGCCCTTCTCATTGGCCAAGGGATATCATCCAGCCAAACTTAAAGTCAATGAGACAGGAACTCACATACCCTTACAGGATGAACTACAAGTTGGAAAAAAATAATTCTACCTTACTTAGAGTAAAATATTTTCTATTCAAAGGAGAAATATCTCCCAAGAGAAGGACATATACAGCAAGTCTGGCTGGGGAGTCAGAATGTATAGGTTTGAATCCTGGATTAATCATTGTGTTAACTCAGAAAAGTTATTCAACCTATCTGAAGCTTAGATTTCTTCCTCTAAAACAAGGATAAATTCCATCTTTATGATTGCCGAGACCAGCTCAGCAGGATGGGGCTGAAGAACGGGTGCTGTGGAACTTAAGGAAAAAAAGTTAACATAAAACAAGACACAGAGACATTTATCTTAAGTAAAGGTGGGAACCGGGGGACTCAAGGTCTCAGGAAACCACACTGCTTTTATTGTGCTCTTGAGGATTATGTCAAGCGAAAAGGGGATTGTAGGTGCAGGATATAAGTTTTATTTTTTTTATTATTTTATAAGTTCCTTTATTATTTTAAAAGTCACTTAGCTGATAGATGGTTAAACTTTTACTCCAAACTTTAGGCATTTAAGAATTATTAGCATTTGAGTTAGCTATCTATGCATAGCATTTCAGAGAATCCTCACTGTGCTTCCGCAAATGGCATGCCTATTTGTGGCAACCCTGTGTGTCTAGGTTTGCACCTTGGATCTCTTTGCTAATGCATATTCTGTTAACGACCACTCATAGCCACATGGCCATGAGGTTTCTCTTTCTCTTATTCTTTAGAGGACATATCATGCTTGTGCAAATGGCATGCCAATCTGCACAGGTCCGGCGTGCCTAGACCATTGTATTATGTCCTCATTCAGCTGACCCCACGAATAACCCATGCCTTTAGGTCTTTGTTCTTAAGCTTAAGTCATTTACCATCACCAGGACGATTTCTCGAGCAGGAAGACGGGACAAAGTAAGGAAGGACAGGATGCAGTTTTCAGCAAAGAGTCTAAGAAAATATTATAAAAACACGTCTCACAACATATGATTATTTATGATGACAGTAAATCACTGATTTTGTTTCCCTCCTTAATTCTTTATTCAATAGTGATAAGTCCAAGGTAAATTCATTATTTTAGACTTATTTTAATTCTATTATAAATGAAAACACTGCTTTTCTCAAAGATGTGCTAAACAGTAAAGAGACATTGTTCTCTGTGAGTACTTATGATGCTCATTTCTTAATCACGTAAACCAACTATTGATTTTTATTATTTTTGGAAGTTGGCTAGTACATTTTGCCAATATAATTCAATGGTATTTTAAAACTTATTAGAGTGTTTAATTTTTTATACTTAAAAATATTTCAAAACTTGGCAGAATATCCATGCTTAGAAAAAATTTTTGAAAATTAGAATACATTTTCTGTCTTTCAAATGTTCAACTTTATATTATCTAAAATGGTGACATTCTTATGTTTTCTTGAGCTGTACTAACCTATAAGAATAGAACTATTCCCAAAATATTTCTAAAATTATTTTCTATAATATGAAGATTATTTGAAAAATAATTTCTGATATATCTTAAGATGTCACATTTAAACTACAGAGCAGTTGCAAGTTTTACATTTTTAATGTCATATTGCATTCTCATCATTTATACTTTATAATCTTGGCTAATGAAGACCTCTTTCTAGGGATAGTAGTGTCCAGCTTATCTTTTCTCATTGTTTCCTTTAAGTCATTGTTAATATTTTCTCTAATCCATGTTTTTGTGCAGAGATGGTTTTAAGATAGTTTCGTATATAATATTGTATCATAAAACTTTGAAACTAAAAGAAAAACTTGGGATGTCACTCTAAACTCCTCCTCCTTACCAAAATACTACCTAGATATAAGATATCCAGGGGATTTCTCAGATATAGTTTAGGAAAATTCTCTAACTTCATCTTCCTATTTTGTATTATATTATGCCCTTCTAGAGGGCCAGCACTCATGTAGGAGACCAGTAGTTAGAGTACAAATGCAAAGTTCTATGAGAAGAGAAAACAAAACAAAACAAAACAAAACAAAAAAGAAGGACAGTCAAAGTGGGAAGATGAACTGGAGATAGCTCAGTTCTAAGAGCCTAGTTATGCTGCAGATTTTAGTTTGACTGAGGCTCCTATTGCACTAGAATTTCACAGATGTATTGATTTCCAAACTCAAGGGAATGCTAAATGTAAGGTAGGTCAGCATCTTTTAAACATTTAAATAAGTCAACTAGCTCAACAACTTTATTTCCAAGATTATTTAATTTCCATTTTATAGCAATTTTATTGGGATAAAATACATGTTTATAAAACACATTCCTTTAAAGTGTACTTTTCAGTGGTTTTTAGTATACTCAAAGATGAGCAAGCATACCACTATCTACTTTTAGAATAATTTCATCACCTCAAAATAGAATCCTGTATTTATTAGAAGGCACTCTCCATTATTCCATCTACAAGCACTTTGCTATTACAAATCCATTTTTGTCTTTATTGATTTGCCTATTGTAGATAGGATATCAATGGAATCATATAACATCTGGTTTCCTGTATCTGTCTTTTTTCTCCTAGCAAAATGTTTTCAAGATTCAGTCATGTTATAGCTCATACTATTAGTACAATTCATTTTTTAATCTATTCAATTCATGAGCATTTGAGAGTTTTCCACTTTGGCTATTATTAGTAATGCTGCTATGAACATTTGTGTGCAAGGTTTTGTATGAATATGTGTTTTTATGAGTGTATCTTTTGGGTTTTATGGTAACTGTGTATAAATTGTGAGGAACTGCCAAACTGTTTTGCAAAGTAGCTGCTTTACTTTACATTCCCACCAATAATTTATGAGTACAAATTTCTCCATATCCTTACCAACACTTGTTATTGTCCAACTTTTTTATTGGAGCAATCCTTGTGGGTTTGAATTAGATCTCATAATGGTTTTGATTTGCATTTCCCTAATGAATGACTTCTGATGTTGAGCATCTTTTCATGTGTTCATTCACCATTTATCTATCTTATCTAGAGCAATGTCTGTTCAAATCTTTGCCAATTTTAATGTTCGTTGTGAATCATTTTTATATATTCTGGAAACAAGTTATTTATGAGATACATGATTTGCAATTACTGTTTCCCATTCTGGTTAGTATCTTTAAAGCACAGAGATTTTTAACTTTGATGAATTTCAGTTTACCTTTTTTTTTTCTCCTTTTGTTTTTGATTTTCGTATGGTAGCTAAGAAACCATTGCCAAGTCCAGTGTTTCAAACATTTACTCCTATGTGTTCTTCCAAGATTTTTAGTTTTATATATTAGATGTGGGTCTATGATTCATTTTGAATTATACTTTGCATATGATATGAAATGGGCATTCTGTTTTATTCTTTTACATGTAGATATCCAGTTGTTCCAGCACCATTTATTGAAGAGACTCCTTTCCCTCTTTGAATTATCTTGATGCCCTCTCTAAAGTCAATCTATTTCTGAACTCTTCATTGTTTTTCATTGTTCTAAGTGTTTACCCTTCAGTGAGTACCTCACTGACTTAATTGCTATAGCTTTGTGGAAAATTTGAAATCACAAGAGTGAGTCCTCAATTTTGTTCTTTTTCAAGATCATTTTGACTATTTTGAGTTCCTTGAATTTCCATGTAAACTTTTGGGTCAGCTAGAATATTTCTGTGAAAAAAGATGTAGCTGGAATTTTAATAGAAATTGTGTTGACTCTGTAGATCAGTTTTGGAAGGATTGCCAGCTAATAAAACTGTCTTCTAGACAATGAAAAAAAATGATATTCTTCCATTTTTTAGGTCTTCTTTAATTTCCTTTCCTTCAACACTGTTAAAGATTAACAACATTCAAGTACTTTTTCCATACTGATTAACATAATGTAAAGTTATATTTAAAGGCTTTGGCAATCATACTATTGATCTTCCTAGTAGAGTTCTACCTTTTCGAACATTATGTATTTTTAAAAATCTATTTTGGAGGATCATTTAAAACCGTAGTAAGTGACTATATTTCTCTTTATTAACAATAGAAAGATATAAAAAAATTACCTTTTTTCCTAATTAAATGCTTGGCTCAGAATTCTTGGTGGAGAAAATTCCAGACCAATATATTGGAGAATTGTTATAATATTTAAACTTAAACTTATGGTACTTTTAAAATAAGAGATTCATATGGCAGTACATCATAGTCTGATATTTGAAATTAATATTTTAGTTACATTTTACAGAATTCTAGATCTCCAAACTCATTTGAGAATGCTCACCTAAAGTCATTTTTGAATTACCATACGCTTTTTGGTAAATAAGGCAGAAATGATTCAGATAGTTTAAATTGCTAAACTAATAGCTGGAGGAAAAGGGAATTTGAGAAATTCACGTACTGTCTTCAATAGTATAGGTATTCTGTAACAATATCTTGCATTTATTTTTTCTAAAATATAAAAACTTTACAGTTAGGGCTGCCAGATTTAGTAAACATACATGCATGCAATCCAGTTAAATTTAAATTTCAGGTAATGAATAATCATTTTTAGCATAAATATGCCCTATTTTGTGGGACAAACATTAAAAATGTGTTATATATCTGAAATTCAAATATAACTGGTAAAAGCCTATATTATCTGATAATTATATTTACAGTATATGTCTAAACTATGCTCTCTAGCATAGACTCAATTAGCAATATTGGATAATAGGTTTTACAAAAATTCAGCTGAATTCAAGATTACTTTTTAATAACACATACTGACCTCCATTTATTGATTTCAAGACACATGAAAAGAGTTAATGAACTCCTATAGACCAACATTCTACTGCATAGTTCCTTTGGGAAAATATTCTACAAGAGAAACTTAAAGTCACTTTCACTTCAAAGATTATTTAATGCTTTGCAATACCAAACGAAGTCTGGCATTTTATGACATATACTTTCTTAGTTAATTCCAGTCAATTTTCACCATTTTACTTTATCTAAATGAGATAATTGTAAACTTTACCCATTAAATACAGGAGAGAAAATTGAAATGCTGATAATTGCTCAAGGACTTATAATTGGTGGTACTACTATCAAATACCAATCTTCCTTATTCTAAATCCTATATTCTCCCTTATATACTTTTTTGCTTTTAGAAGTTTACATATGGCTACCTATATTATCCAAAAATAGTAAGTATTCACCATTTACTTCACTTGTGTCTACTCACCTGTTTTTTCAGATAGTATCTAAAACCAAAACATACTGATTAATGTAATATTAAAGATTTTTATTATTACTAAGTCTATAAAAATTCAATGCATATTTCATAATTCAGTGATAATGATTCATTCAGTTTTATTATGTATGAAGAATAGTGAAGAATAAAATTGTCTTATTTATTATTTTACCCCTTCTGGAGACATTTGAAAAGAGAAATGTTCATTATTTATCTTTATATATGCAATTATTCCTTGGCATAAAAATATTTTAAATTGTACCGGATCACTAAAATAGAACCTAATATTTTATTGTATTTAGAAATTTGAAGCCTTTATGCTCCTAGTAAAAGAAACATCTAAATTCAGGTCAGTTTATATATCCCCAGTTCTTTGGTACATAGCAAAGTGAATATAAGCTCTGTCTGTCATTTATTGGATACAGGGTTAAGTTTCACTAGGATGAAACAAACTACTTTTCTAACATAATTTCCCTGAGGTGATTTAACCAACCGAAAATATCAATATATCATAAATGGAATTTTGCTCTATGCCAAATTGAGTTTAATCATAAATTTGCCTGAAAAAATTCTTACTTATATATGATTCAGGTTTATCTACTATACATGTATTACTGGAAAGCATCACCTATTAACCTTCTTGAATCTATGATATGTTTTGAAAGTGTCAAAGTGGAAAATGAAGGCTTTTATTATCTCTTTAAGACATTGGCAGGTAAGCAACATGGCAGATATGTTACACATAAAAAATTCCAATAATCTATTACAATCTAGGCTTCTAGTCATTTATATTCCAAAATTTCAATACTTGCTTTATTTCTTTTTTCTTTTTCTTTTCTTTCTTTCTTTCTTCCTTCCTTTCTTTCTTTCTTTCTTTTTTTTTTTTCCTAAATCTAAGTCTCAGCCCTAGGTTTAGCCAAAGGCAAAGCTGTGAGACATTTGAAATTTGCCTTTATAATTTTCAGCATCCCTTGTCTATGCTCTTCTTCCAAAGTAGCACATCTTCATTAGCTCTAGCATGTATCCTAAACCACTAAGCTCATATGACACTTTAAATACTATTTTCAGTTCTTCATTCCAAATTACGTGCTACACTTCCTGGAATTACAGATATTTTTATATCTGCTATTTTGTTTATTAAACAAATCTGGTATCTACTGGGGGCAAGTTACTGATGCTGAGTCCTAGAAACCAGAACATTCTTAAGAAACTTGGAGCCTGTTAGCTAGAGAGAAACAAAGACAAACAAGAAATAGGAGTAAACACAAACACTCTTCTTTTTTTTTTACTTTACTCACAGTGTGCCATGCCCACTTGGTTTAATGGCTAGTTCTCTAGAAACAGTTTCTCAGAGCTTGTGCTCTTACTTCTTGGCTTCTAACAAGCTTGAGAGTCCAGGCATCCATCATGAGGTTTTCCACATCTGTATCTCTTCCCATTCCTTGGTGATCACATACTGTCCACTGGGTTTGAGAAAACTGATAGTCTGGAGTTCCTGTCCTGGCTCATCAGAAAAGAATCTGACTAGTATCCATGAGGACGCATGTTCAATCCCTGGCCTCACTCAGTGGGTTAAAATCTGGCATTGCCATGAGCTGTGGTGTAGGTCGTAGATGAGGTTCTGATCCTGCATTTCTGAGGCTGTGGTATAGGCCAGCAGCTACAGCTCCAATTTGACCCCTAGCCTGGGAACCTCCATATGCTGTGGGTGTGGCCCTAAAAAGACAAAAAAAAGAAAAAAAAGAAAGAATGAAAAATGAATGGTCTTCCATATTATTACCTCTAGCATTTACCTCCCTGCCCTGGGTGAATTCTTGAATAACAAATCTCATTCCTACTTAACATTTTCCTTCTGATGTTTAATAAATATCTCATATTTAACATATAAAACAATTATTATTTCCTCTTTTGTATTAAATTTTGTTGAAGTATAGTTGACTTATAATATTGCATTAGTTTTAGGTATACAGAAAAGTGATTAAGTTATACAAATAGATATATCCATTCCTTTTCAGATTCTTTTCCCATATAGGTCACTATAAGGTATTGAGTAGATTTCTCTATAGAGTAGGTCTTTGTTAATCATACATTCCATATAATATAATAGTGTGTGTATATCAACTCCATCCTCCTATTTTATCCCTCACTCCACTTGCTCCACTTTGGTAACTATAAGTTTGCTTTTTAATTCCTTGAGTCTATTCCTGCTGTGTGAACAAGTTCCCCTGTATTATTAGTTATTAGATCCCATATATTTGTGATATCATATGATATTTGTCTTTCTCGGTCTGACTTCATTTAATATAATATGTTCTAGATCCTTCACCCTTTGCTGCAAATGGCATTATTTCATTCCTTTTTATGGCTGAGTAATATTCTATGGTATATATGTACCATATCTTCTTTAGCCAATCCTCTGCTAATGGATTGGTTCCATATTTTGGCTATTGTAAATAGTGCTGCAATGAACATTGAGGTGCAGTGTCTTTTCAAATTATAGTTTTCTTCAAATATATGTCCAACCAGGAGTGGGATTGTTGGATCATATGATAGTTTTATATTTATTTTTTAAAGAAACCTCCATACTGTTCTCCATATTGGAAGCACCAGCTTACATTCCCACCGAAAATGTATGTGTTCCCTTTTCTCCACATGCTCTCTAGCATTTATTCTTTGTAGAAATTTGATGATGCCTATTGTGATTGGTGTGATGTTATACCTACCTCATTATAATTTTTATTTGCATTTCTCTAATAATTAATGATGTTGAGCATCTTTTCAGGTGCTTTTGGTCATCTATCTGTCTCCTTTGGAAAAATGACTATTTAGATCTTCTGACCATTTTTTGATTGAGTTATTTGTTTCTTTGGATATAAAGCTGTATGAGATGTTTGTATATTTTGGAGATTAATCCCTTGCCATTTGCTTCATTTGTAAATATCTTCTCACCACTTTTATTCAACATAGTTTTGACGGTTCTAGCTATGGCAGTCAGAAAAGAAAAATAAATAAAAGGAATCCAAATTGGAAAGGAAGGAATAAAATGGTCTCTGTTTTCAGATGACATGATACTATACTTAGAAACTATTAGAGCTCATCAATGAATTTGGTAAAGTTGCAGGATACAAAATTAATACACAAAAACCTCTTGTATTTCTATATACTAACAATAAAATGTCAGAAAAAGAACTTAAGGAAACAATTCCATTTACCATTAAAGAAAAAAAAAAAAAAACTAGGAATAAGCCTACTTAAACAGACAAAAGATTTGTACTTTGAAAACTATAAGACACTGATGAGGGAAATCAAAGTTGACCCAAACAGAAAGATATACCATGCTCTTGGATTGGAAAAATCGATATCGTCAAAATGGCCATACTACTTAAGGCAATCTCCAGATTCAGTGCAGTTTCTATTAAATTACCAATGATATTTTTCACAGAACTAAGATAAAAATTTCACAATTTGTATGGAAACACAAAAGGACCCCAAATAGTCAAAGAAACCTTGAGAAAGGAAAAGAGAGCTGGAGGAATCAGGCTCCCTGACTTCAGACTATTCTACCTAGCAACAGTCATCAAAACAGTAAAGTATTGGCACCAAAACAGAAATATAGATCAGAGGAATAAGTTAAAAATCCCATAAATAAACCCATGTACATGTTGTCAATTAATCTATGACAAAGGAGGCAGGAATATACAATAGACAAAAGACAGACTCTTCAATAAGTGGTGCTGGGAAAACTGGATAGCTACATGTAAAAGAATGAAATTAAAATGTTCTCTTATATCATATACAAAGAGCAACTCAAAATGGATTAAATATCTAAATGTAAGGTCATATACTATAAAACTCTTAGAGGAAAACATAGGCAGCACACTCTTTGACATAAATTGCAGCAATGTTTTTTTGGATCCACCTCCTGGAGTAATAAAAATAAACAAATGGGACCTAATTAAACTTAAAATTTTTTGCACAACAAAGGAAATCATACTTCCTCTTTTGCCTCCTCAAATCTGCTCCTGCACTTGCAGCCAAAGGTATTGTCATTGTTTTTGTTCCAGATGCTCAGGGCGAAAAAGCTAGTCTTTTCTATGTCAGACTCCTTCAGCAATACTATCAAACTGTATGTTTAATTCTGTCCATTTTTTATTTTTTTCTCATCCATGATGATATTTTTCCTAGACTATAGTAATAGCATCTAACCTAGCCACTCTGTGTCCACTCTTGATTCCTCTCTCTTCCTATAATTTGTTCTAGGAAGCAAGATACTTTAAAAGGACAAAGAGATCATGATTCATTTTCAACACACAAATGATGTTAGGTCACACCTGGAATAACATTTGAGTCTGTAACATATCAAAAGGAACCTATGTGGTCAGACCTCTGCCAAAATTTTTACCTTGATTTTTTTAAGAGCCTCTATCCCAATATCTTTAATCTAGCCACACAGCCTTTCTATCATGCCTTGAACACATCAATCACATTTCTGCTTTAAAACCTTTGCATTGATTGTCCCTCCTCCCCAGAATATCTACTGCATAGTCACCTGGAATGCATACTCACACCATTTAGATATTTTCCTCATATACCACCTTGGGAGGTCTTACTTGGACTACCCTAGTACTTATATCTATGTCTCATTTGTAAATCATCTCTATCCCCTATCTCCATCCCACATATTTTACTCTTCTGATCTCTATCCCCTTATCTGATTTTATTCTTCTTCATAATACTTATTAATGACATTATACTATATACTTACTTGATTATGTTCTGTTTACCTGACAACAAAGTAATCTCCAAAAAGGCAGAAACTTGTCTGTTCTGGCCACTGCTGTTACCTTGATACCTAGAAAATAGTTGATAACATAAATTACTTTCTCCTTTCTCTTATGGCATCTATCACAAAATAGATGTTTGTGTTCACATTTCTACATTTCATCTCCCACTTTTTTGTTTCAAACTCCAATATGCATTTTGTCCCCCCAATCAATTAAAACACCTCTTTTTGCATATAAGAGAACTGGAGCTTTCAGTCACTGTCAGTGATGGAGGTAACTGCTAAAATCCTTTTGTAGATAAACTTTTGCCTTATCTAGTCAAGTTTCGAGTTCTCCTAAGCTACAGTCAAGAAGCTCCATATCTAATTATATAATCCAAAGAACAATAAGGAGTCATGTGCAAAGATGTTCACAGCAGCATTATTTGTAATGGAGAAATACTAGATATAAGTGAAATGCCATAATTAGAAGAATGAGAAAATACATTCCGGTATATTTTTATATTTATATTCAGCAGTTATAAGCCATGAATTAGATCTATATATGTATATCCCCATAGGTATCTAGAAAATTTGATGTTGAGAGAAAAAAATCAAATGTTATAACTCATTACATATAAGAAATTGATTAAATGGGAAAAAAACCTACTCATCCATACATGAGTGTTTGGATGTGTGTGTGTGTGTATGTGGTTAAAACATAAAGACATGAAATGCATAATATATTCATGGATAAACCACTACATGAAGAAAATGACAAAACCCAAAATCTCCTTCTGTCTCTGTCTCTGTCTTTGACTCTTTTTCTCCTTCCTCCTACCCTCTTTCTCTCTCACCAGTAATTCATTAATTGACATCCAACATCCAAGCCATTTTTAAATTTATTAACCTAGAACATGAAAAAATATCTTCTATATCTTCATATTTCATACTTAATGTAATGTTTCAAATGTCTCCGTTCTGATTTTTTGCGTTTTTATATATAATCCTTGGAATGTAAGATAGTCATATAATATCCCATTTGTGATTTAAGGTTTTGATATAAAGATTATATGTGTCTCATAAATGATTTAGATGTTGTCACCTTTTGTTTTTATCAATTATTTACCAAATATTGTGATAGAATTCACTTGCAAAGACATATGATCCTCAAAGCTTCATTGTAGGGAGATTTTAAATCAATATTTCAATTACTTAATAATTCTTGGGCCTAATTGAATCTCCTACTTCTTTATGCCTCTGTTTCAGAGGTTTTTTCTTTTTCTAGGATGATGATCCAGCTTAATTTGTAAATTCTTATTCATAAAGTATTCTTAATCTATGTAAAGTATTTCATTGTTAAATGATATGACTTAAAGTGAGATACACAAAATTCAATGGATAGTTACATGTTATTACATAGGCACACACCCACATACCACCAGAGAGACTAAGAATTGAGCATTTTTATCACCACCAGGAGGTTTCTTTGTGTCCCTTTTTAGGAATCACTATTCTGACTTCTCTAATTTTACATAATTTTTGTCTTTTCTTGCACTTCATGTAAATGGAAACATCTCCTAATGTTTCTAGCATCTTTTGCTCAAAATAAAGATTTTTAAAATTCATTCCTATTGTGTGTATCACTAGTAGTACTGTCTTTATTTCTGTGCTAAAACCATTTTTACATATATCACACTTTGTTCATTAATTTTACACTAAATAAATGTTAGGGTTGTTTCTAGTTTGTGGCTATAATGAACAAAACTTCTGTGAATTTTTTTTATGTATCCTTTGTGCAAATATGCATTCCCTTCTCTTGAGTGTATATCTAAAACTACAATAGCTATATTGTTTAAATATTGTTGTTCTTCAAAGTAAATGCAGGAATCACAGGCAATTACTTCAGAGATTTCTAGTTGTTTTTATGATATCACCAACAATTAACATATTTTTTCTTTATATCAACCATTAGGGTGGAGATTAAATTTCAAACTAATGCTATATAAATCTTTGGAGTTTTGATTTATCTTAAGTGAAAAATATTTTCTTGAGAGCATAATTCTCATCTGTTGAGAGGGATTATCTATGCTTTTGAAGATCAGTGTACTATTTGATCATATTAAATGCACGTTAAATATAATACTAATTGTCAAAAAATTATTTTCCTCCAAGAAGAAACAATATATTTCATATTTCTGATAGTGACTTTTGTGTGTAGATGCTATTGTGGAGAATTTTCTTAGGTCAAATTGGCACCTGGGTGCCTCTATATTCCTCAATTACAATGCATAAATATCCTATTTTTAAATAACCACTGATAGCTATTTTGTTATCCTCTTTGATTGTAAATGATCTCTCTAGTTCCTCTGACATTTATGTTGCCACAAGTCTAAGCACCCTGGAAATGTTGCCTTTGTGTATACTCAATGTCTTTCCATTTTCCTAGAAAACTGATATTTTTATTATGAATGATAACTACAAAATACAATACTTCAATGTATTGACTATGAAGTTTTGGGGAATACGTTCCATTTATAATGGCCATATCCCTATATCCATTCTCCATGCACACACACACACAAATACACTATTTACTTGAAACCCTCCTCATTCCCCTTGGATGATATGTTCTTCTTCTTTTTTTTAGGACATGTGAAGTTCCCAGGCTAGGGATCAAGCTGCCAGAGCCATAGGAGTGACACTGATGAATCCTGGTAACAAGGCAACTCCAAAATGTTCTTCCGTTTATGAAAGAACATTTACTTCCTGTTTCAAATTCAATATTTTCCCACATGATTACCAATATTTTGGGCTAATTGTTGCAATTTTTATTATCCTTTCCTGAAGCTGACAGGCCTACTTTTCATAAAGATGTTAAATTTTTGACATATGGATGTGAGTACTTCAAAAGGAAAAATGTGAATGGAGAAATATGTGAGTATAGACATAGATGTTCACCATCCATTCTTTCTTTCATCTATACCTGGTTTGGTGTTCTTAAAATATATGAATATTTATATCTCTACATCCATGATTGATTCAAGAAACAAATAATTTTTTCATAACTTCTATACATGTATATATGTGTGTATGAATGTATTTTTTTATATATGTTGCTCGATTTAAAGGGTAAGTTTTAGAGGAATATGCATCACCTTATTTGTACACAGGCTCTGAAATTATGTCCATATTCCACTTGATTCTATTTTTCCCTCTGTCTCTCCCTACCATTTCCAAGAATAGTAATATTAAATGTTTTCATGTGTCACTACATAGGCATTGTTTACTAAATAATATTTAAAAATAACAAATGATTGTAATCTTGTCCCTTTTTTGGGCCTGAAATCCACTCTTCTAGCTTTCAAGTGATTAATACTAATTAGATGGTAAGATTTATTCTAGGATTCATGGTGATAATCAGTTACATCACTGTAAAATTAAAAAAAAATTCTTAGTAACTTCAGTGTTAATGCCATTTTGTTGGAGGGAGAAAATTATTTGGATTTGAAATGAAAACCAATTGTCTATATTTGTTATATATGATCACATGTTTGGTTTGAGGGTTTTATCATGATCATAAGCAGCAAAGATGATTTTTGCTTAATTTCATTTTAATTTATTAGAGACATTTAGTCAAAAAATAAAAGTAAAGTAAAACTTGCCTCATGAAAATCACATCAGGATTGTGCTTTTTTGGGAGGGCTGATTCTTAGCAAATTTGTAATCCTCACTTGTTGAGACCTTAGATTTAATCACATTGACACATGCTCTAAATTTATCTGGATCATACATTGCAATCTAGAGGATAAAATTCTGTCAAGATCTCTATCAGTAAGTTTGAGTACCCTATAAATGTGTTCAATTTCTGCAATACCATGTACATTTTTCTAAGGAGTAAAAGACAAGATCATTTATTACCTCTTGGGAAGAATTTGTCTTATAAAACCGACTTTCCTGAAACAAAAGAAAAAGTTCCAAAATAAAAAGTCCCCTTAGTATGCCCTAAAACTCTAGTCACATTTGTTACTATACATGGCTATTTCTGATATGAAATATTTCTTTCCTTTATTTATCTTTTTTTAGTTAATTATCTGGTTCAAGGTTTAATTTAAAATAAAAGGATGTAGCAGATTTTAGCCTTAGGTGGTGGAGAATTAAGGTCTATTATACTGCATTTTACTTTACCCTGATGTGTAATGGAAATACTAATGAAAGTAAAGAAATATACAAATGTGTATATATATATATATATATATATATATATATATATATGTGTGTATTATGACAGTTTCTTGAAGATATTATCAATGCAGAGATATATATCCAAAACAGAATGACATAAACAAAAGAGAATGTCTGCTTTTCTTCAAACTACTTCTGTTTATGCTATTCTGGGTATTTTCTTTTTCTTAGGTGTAGATTCTGCATTGGTTTAATCAAGCTTGCTAATTATTCTGTTCATCTGTGTACTTATTAATCTTTCTACCTTTATCAATTAAACAACATATTGAGACCAATTTCAGCATATGGCTAGATTTTTAAAAAATATCCATTAAAGCAATATCTGTGTCCCAGAGCTGCATAATCAGGTAAGAGTGGGCTTATGTCCACGAACACTAGAATTTTCCATTATTCTTCAGATTAAATTCATGGTACATTATATTCTTGATCTCCAAGTTAATAAAAAGTCTTTGGAAACCTTTGCAGCAGAAAGAAAAGTCAGGAAGACTCCATGCGTGAGAAGAATTTAAATTGCCATTACTGATTATAAGTGCAGGGGCCCATAATGCAAAGACCAGAGAGAAGCTTCTTAGAGTAAAGTGAGGTCTCTGGCTGAGAGCCAGCATGGACGTGGGGACATAAATAAGTTCGATGACTGCAAAGAACTGAATATGACTAAAAACCCAAAGGAAATTGTTTTCCTTCACAGCTTTTACTATAGAAGTAGCCCTGTTAAAACCTTGATTTTAGCCTGGTGAAACCTATGTCAGATTTCAAAGCTAAGAAACAGTGAGATAATAAGTCTGTTGTTTTAAGCTGCTGAGTTGGTATGTATTGTATGGCAGCAATAGAAAAATAATATAGGGGACCTCGGAAGAAGCTCTAAGGAGAGTTTACAGTATTTTTAACTGTCTGTCTACTTTTAGAGAAATGGACAAATAAGCTTGCTAATGATTTTAACTTCATAATTATTTCTCTCCAAACTCCCCTTATGTAGGAGTAATAAGAGTCTCTTTTTTTTTTTTTTTTTTTTTTTTTTTTTTTTGCTCACTGATTTCTTTTCAATATATCAAAATCATTTTGATTTTTGTTTTCGCTCCTGCTCTGTGTTGCAGTGTTTAATTGTTTTTTCAGTTTGGCCTGTTATAAGTTTTAATTTTTTTCTATTATACTCTGGTAATGGGCCCTCAACTTGACTGATACAATATAAAGGTTAAGAACAGAAATCTAAATCAAAATATTTTTCATATGTTTTAAATATGTCTGATAATATTAGAAAAGATCACAATATGTGCTCTTATATTTATATAACTTAATGTCCATGAAAGGAAAGCTTAAATGAAAGTGTAAAATGTAACAGTATGTCACATTGCCTTATGTGATTGTCAAATAATTTATTTTCTTTTAAAGTGTTTTAATAAATGCAGTAAAGAGAAAATGTTTTTTTCAGAAATTTAACATCTATTTTTCTGTTTCAGAATAGAAAAATAATAAGCTGTAGAGAAATATTAAAATTATGATATTCAAAAAAATGGATGGCATGATTTATAAACTATTATTAGCCAAAGAAAAATATGTCAGAGTTGGATATATAACTTCTTTTATATACATTTCAAACTTGGGAAATTTTTTTTTTATCCACAGCAGATGATCAATCATTATGAAAAAGGAAGTTTTCCATATCTGCTAATTTTAATCAAGCATAGGTAAATATTAATACCAGAAATGCCCTATAGATTTCTAATCTTTGCATAAATAACATAATATCATACTCATAAAATTCATTTTTAACCTGCAGATTGTAGAATCAGCATGAGATATTATGTGTCAGTACATTCTCAAATAGATTCTTTTCAGTGGTACAATATAAGGACAGAGATAATATTTTTAAACAAGGCGTGCTGACTTCTCTTCATTCACTTATTTAAAATGCTCTAGTGATGTAAGTTGGTATAACCACTGTGGTTATACCTCCATACTGTATGGAGGTGCCTTAGAAAACTATGTATAGAATTATCATATGATCCAGCAATCCCACTCTTGGGTATGTATCTGGACAAAACTTTCCTTGAAAAAGACACATGCACCCGCATGTTCATTGCAGCACTATTCACAATAGCCAAGACAGGGAAACAACCTAAATGTCCATCAACAAATGATTGGATTAGAAGATGTGGTATATATACACAATGGAATACTACTCAGCCATAAAAAAGAACAAACTAATACCATTTGCAGCAACATGGATGGAACTAGAGACTCTCATACGGAGTGAATTAAGTCAGAAAGAGAAAGACAAATACCATAGGATATCACTATATTTAGAATATAGTATATGGCACAAATGAAACTTTCCACAGAAAAGAAAATCATGGGAGTGGAGAAGAGACTTATTGTTGCCAAGAGGGAGGGGGATAGAGTGGGAGAGACTGGGAGTTTGGGGTTAACAGATGCAAACTATTGCCTTTGGAATGGATAAGCAATGGGATTCTGTTGTATAGCACTGGGATCTATGTCTGGTCACTTGTGATGGCACATGATAATGTGAGAAAAAACGAATGTATACATGTAAGTGTGACTGGGTCTCCTTGCTGTGCAGCAGAAAACTGAGAGAACACTGCAAACCAGCTATAATGGAAAAAATAAAAATAATTATAAAAAAATAAAAAGATAAAATGCTCTAGTGAACACTATGCATAACAGGGTATTCTATTATGGGATGTGTAGGAAACACAACTACCTGTAAAACCTAGTGCAGTACCTGAGTGTAATGTAAAGAGCTACTCCTAAGGAAATCACAGCATTAGCAGAGTGGATGGCAAGGGCATAAAATTAAAACATAAAGGGGACAGTATTAGTCCTATAAGAGTCCAAATTTTCACATGTAGTTATTGCTTCCAGTTAGTGGGAAGGCATAAGTCTTTATTGAGTGGGTTATATTGATACTGAGACATGAAGAATAAGTATTATGAGACAAAAAGAAATAAATGATAGGCAACCCATCAAAAGCTGTAATGGAAAAGCATGAACTTTTGGTATCAAGAATTGGGTTTTGCATTTTATCAGTAAACCCTATATTAGCTAGAAAATCACTAATTTGGCTAAAAATGTGAGAGTCAGATAAAGCAATACAAGAGAAAAATGTTTCCATTAGGTTCATAAAAATAATCAGGACTAATACTTAGAGTTTCTGGCCAAGACTCTGTAAGATTTACCAGAGACAATGAGAAGCTATTAACAGTATAATTAGGAGGTCCCACTGTAGCTCAGTGGGTTAAAAAGCCAAAATAACATCCATGAGAATGTGAATTCAATATCTGACTTTGCCTAGTGGGTTAAGGTTCCAGCATTGCTGCAAGCTGTGGCATAGGTTGCAGAAGTAATTTAGATCTGGAGTTGTTCCCAAGGTTTGACCATTAAAAAAATGAAAAATAAAAACAGTATAATTAATGGTATTTAGATGAGGTTGAGAATGGAGTTACCCTCAGACCAGCAATTTAGTAACACGTTTTGATTCCAGTTGTAGTTACCTATATGTTTGATAGGTATGTTAATTGTTAACATTTAGTTTAGATACTTATTTTTTTCTAATGTTATTGCTATATAACCATGTTAACACTGTATTCAGTACTAATACAGAATATTATAAGTAGATATAGTTTTATAGTGTTTATATATAATTTGTTTATAAAAGTCTTTGTTTACATTTTCTCATTGTTCAAAACTGGTGTTCTCTACTTGTCTTGAATCTACGTTGACGCTGTTTGATCACTGGAGTCTAGTATACTAAGATAAACTCATAAGTCAGTACACATTGAGATGACTGTAGTAATAGTGATGCTACACTTTAAAAATTAAATTTGTAAATTTTATTTCTGTATAGTATACAAACATTATTTAGGATGAATTTTTCCCAAAGTATAGGTAGCCAACAGATTTATGTTATGGTAAAATATAACCCCAAAATCTTAGCAATGTACAATAAGAGGAGATTATTTTTTTTCATAGCATATGCTCTTTGCAGATTGCCTGTAGCTCTGTTCCAGACTACCATTCATTCTGTGATGCAGGCCAAAAGAACCACCTCTATCATGGATTCCTGGCAAAGGAAAAGGGCATGGTCAATCCATGAGATGCCTCTCAGAGCTTTTTCTCCATCTATACCATACCACATTCTATTGGACAAAACAAGTCTATGTCCAAACCTTAAGTCCATGGGACAAGAATATATTCTTTCACAATGAGGTTCTGCCCCTTGCATAGTGCCTGGTAGGAACAAGTCACCTTCCTATAGGTAAGGGAGCTGATAACTGGTTACAATAATGTGATCTATAACATTTAATCCTATAAGCACTTGTACCATAAGAAGGTCTAGTTAAAAAATAAGCCTTCAAAATTGTGTAAGTTATAGTTATTATTTGGATATCATGATGTATGTTAATATGTTAATGTGCTTTTTTTTTTTTTTTTTTTTTTTTTTTCCTGTTAGGGCTGCACTCACAGCATATAGAAGTTCCCAGGCTAGGGGTTGAATTGGAGCTGTAGCCACTGGCTATGCCACAGCCATAGCAACACCAGATCTGAGCCACATCTATTGCCTACACCACAGCTCATGGCAACACCAGATCCCTAACCCACTGAGCAAGGCCAGGGATCGAACACACAACCTCATGGTTCCTAGTCGGATTTCTTTCCACTGTGCCAAAACGGGAACTCCTTTATTTTATTATTTTATTTTATTATTTTTTGTCTTTTTAGGGCTGCACCCTTGGCATATGGAGGTTCCAAGGCTAGAGGTTGAACTGGAGCTATAGCTGCTGGCCTACACCACAGCCACAGTAATGCCAGATCCTTAACCCACTGAGCAAGGCCAAGGAATAAATCTGCATCCTCACGGATGCTAGTCAGATTCCTTTCCACTGAGCCACGATGGGAACTCCCAAATGTGCTTAGTTTTTATGGTATAAACATGAATGGATTTTTAGGTTTATTTTTTAAGGCAGTTTTTCATAGTAATAACTCCTGGGGGATGGTGACTTTACCTCGTTATCACTTACAAAGATCTATTTTTTTCAGCAGATATTTGGGATCTGAAATCCTGTATAGAAAAGTACCAAGTTGACAAAAAAAAAAAAAACAAACAAAAAAAAACCTTCTCTGTTCATTCACTCTCTTAAAATATAATATGATAAATGCACATGAAGTCTTTTGGTCCTTGTTGTCTTAGAAATCAACTCCATCACTTCAAAGGAGAGTGGCAAATTTGCAAATATAATAAGATATATTACATTTCTCACTTCCTTATATCAGCCATCCATAATGTTTTTTCCATTATTACTTCACAAACATGTTCCTATTATCAAGGAAACAAACAAACAAAAAGACTCTCTAACTAGAAGAGAGCAAAGAAACTCACAGATTTGCAATAATTGAATTTGTGCCACTCCTGGCCTTTTAGAAAGTCATTTACCAGGTGAGAAAGTCATTTCTATTATGTGCTGCTACAATGCCTATGAGATTCATTTACATAGATTCCCTTGACATGGTTATTACCTCTTCATCTTGATAGTAAAAATGGTTCATTGTTATAGATAGTAGTGTAGAGATGAGTATTTACAACTGCAGCACTTACTGGGTTAGGCGTCACATCTGCTATTAAACCATTCCCTAGAATTACGTGCCTTTATTTAAGTGAGTACATTTTTTGTGTATTTGCTAATAAAGTTTTATCTGCTCTTATTTTCCGTTCCAAGACTAGGGGTTTCAAAATAACAGATGTAGCTGAGATTGCACTTTATATAGCAATAAGCCAGCTGCTGCCACTTCAAGAAATATCTAATAATATACAATGCTATTATGTGACATAATAAGAAAGAGAAGATAATTTACCATTTTAAACAATAAGTTTAAAACTTGGTCCATATATCTTGAATACACTCTGCTTGAAAAATGAATAAAATTATCCTACATTTACCCTTATAGATACCAAATTTCTATTCATTTGGGGCAAGTAGATATTTCCATGGGTGCTAAAATATCTCTGTTTAGTCAATTATTTATCGAAGAATAGTTAGAATTCTCAAATCTTAGTGCATACAAAATTTTTTTTTGTTTTTTTTTTTAGGGCCGCACCTGCTGCATATGGAGGTTCCCAGGCTGGGGGTCTAATCGGAGCTGTTGCTTCAGGCCTACTCCAGAGCCACAGCAACACCAGGTCGGAGCCATGTCTGTGACCTACACCACAGCTCACAGCAATGCCGGATCCTTAATCCAATGAGCGAGGCCAGGGATGGAACCCTCAACCTCAAGGTTCTTAGCTGGATTCATTTCCATTGCACCACGAGAGGAATTCCAAAAAAATGCTTTTAAAATATGACCTATATTTCATGTTATACATCATGCCCTCCCAGAATATGCAGCTAAAATGTGGTTTTTAGACGTATAGTAGTAAACATCTTGGGGAAAAGCACTGTATTAGCTGGGGTTCTCACAAAAACTCTCCTTGACTATGCTCCTGTGAGCTCTCTTCTCAATCAATCTCAATCTTGGGCTTCTATGTCTTGGCTAAATCTAGTTTTAGCAAGAATCCTGCCAAGTCAGTTTAGTGAGAATCCTTCCCAACCCTTGATATCTGATCACTCTGACCTGTTTTCAGCAAAAATCCTGTTAAGTTGGTTTAGCAAGAACTACAGCCCCTAGATTTCTCTTCTTAGTAATTTTCCATCCACTGACCTTCCTTACCCTCCCACCTTGTGCCTGGCCATAAATTTGTCCTTATCTTTGTTGTATTTGGAACTGAGCCTATTCTTGTACCTCTACTGCAATAGTCTTAAGTGTCCCTTACCATTTAACGAGTGTCAGAAACTTTTTTCTATAATAGTCCTCTGAAAAATAGAATCAATGAGATATAAATACACACACACACACAAAAAGATTTATGTTAAAGATTTGGCTGATAGAGATTCTATAGACTGACAAGTTCAAAATCTGAAGGTCAGGCTGGCAGGATGGAAACCCAGTCAAAGACTGAAATTACAGTGTTAAATTCAAAATTTATGAATTGACAGATTGCAAATTTGAGTATGATTTTTATTCTACAGAATTTCTTTTTCACCCAGAAACCTCCCTTTTCACTTGTAAGACTTTCAACTAGTTAATGGGGCCTACTTAATTTACTGCAGATAATCCCCTTTACTGAAAATCAACTGGTTATAAGTATTAATCATATCTATAAAATGTCTTTACAGAAATATTTAGACTAGTGTTTGACCAGAAAACTGGACACCATAGGCTAGCCAAGTTGACACATGAAATTAACCATTATAAGCACAAAAAGCCATTCTTTTGTGTTCCAAATAGCAAGCCACAATTCCAAAAAAAGTGTAAGAGTGATTAAAAGGCATATTTCAACTTTTTTAAAATATGGATTGTTAACACTCTCAACCTTGTCCTTATCAAAATTCTACTATTCATATATCTTTGATTAATTTCTAACTGAAAATGATCTTCAAATTCTGAGTATTACCTCATATTTCAAAAAGATCTATCAGGAGTTCCTGTTGTGGATCAGTGAAAATGAACCCAACTAGTACCCATGAGGATGCAGGTTTGATCTCTGGCACTGCTGAGTGGGTTAAGGATCTGGTGTTGCCACAAGCTGTGGTGTAGGTTGCAGATGTGGCTTGGATCTGACATTGCTATGGCTGTGGCTTAGGCAGGCAGTTGTAGCTCCAATTTGACCCCTAGCTTGGGAACTTCCATAAAAAATAAAATATAATAAAATAAAAAATAACTAACAGTAAACACTGTAGAAGATATGAAGGTAGGGGATTCATTTTCTTTCCAAAAATCTTTATGGACATATTACTCTCATCTAATTGTCAAGTCAGTGTGTTTTTATAGACAAAACATTCTACTGAAGCATTTTTAGCTTTTAGCACTTGGAGTGTCTTGAATCCATAAGCAGTCCATTAGCACAATTTATGGCAATATTTATATCGCTTTCAAAATCCTTAAGGAAAATCATGGATTTCAGGGGCTTTGTTGTCTGGGTTAAAGGTTCTAATTTATGCTTTATACCAGTTCTAAATAAAAAGCAAAGATAATCACATAATCTATGCCAAATGGCAAGCCATTATTTTACTTATTTATTTTTTTCCTCTAAAAGATTTATTTAGATTTGACGATTTGCTATCTAAAAATTAAAGAGATAGTAGAAATAAATGACCAATGATTACTTATACTCTTTCTTTCTTGGAAAAGAAAGCAAAATTTCAGATCAAAGAAATGATTATACTAAGAGTATGAAGGTCATAAAACTCCACTCAATCAAAATCAGAGCAAAGGCAGACACAAAGTGGCAGCTAAGGAACTTAAGGGGTAAAACATGAAGAGAGAAAGGGGAAAAAAAAAAAAAAAAAAACAGAAGACTATGAAAGCTTTTCAGGGAGAGCAGATAGTTTCCATAGTAACAAAGCATAATGTTCTCTCAATGTAAAAAATCCTATTTTGAATGCATTATTGGTGATTCAGATGCAAAAAAAAAAAAATGTAATTTAGAGAAGATGGCACAGGAATTTCCATACAACAAGTCTTGAGACTAGGAAGCTATGTGTTGTTAAGAATACACTTGTAATTTCTGTTGTTAGATTTGTGTGCCTGTAAGATATCTGTATTTAGTGGTACAACTTATTCAGTACATGAGGACCTATAAGTGAAAGGGTAAGAATGACCTAAAATTTAATACTCACTTTCCAGATTGCATTTTAGAGATATATCCAATCACAGGAAATAATCGTTTTGCTAATTTACATTTGGGATAGTGGTAGCTGTGTGCGTGTGTTTATTGAGACAGAGAGAGAAAGAGGGGGATGAGTAAAAATTTCATTTAAAAGCACATATACCAGTATGGAATAAAGTTTTTTTAGAATAGATAACTATTTAGAAATATTTACTTCATCCATCTCCCATGTCTGTGGGTAAAGAGTACCTCACAAAGCAAGCTTTCTTTAGAACTGATCATATTGTTCATATTGTGAGTATAGCATATGTGAAGTGACAAAGGTTTTAAAAAATTCATGTACTATTGATCTTGCTCTCTTGAACCTCTGCAATCACCCAAAAATGAACATGTATAGTCTAGCCTGTTGGTGCAAGATGTACAAGAGAAATATGGAGGAGAGGCATTTCAACTGAGTGCATCCTGGATCATCTAACCTCCAGTTGAATTTGTGAGTGTTTGTTACGCATAAGTTAATTATTATTAAAACTGACAACTAGAAATGCAATGTTATCATAAGATCCTAAAATATGTAGCATTGGCTTTGGAAGAGAGGAGAGAGATATAGGAAAAACATAAAAGCTATTACTAGAGAGTTAGAAACTAGAAATTGTCTTATGTTACTCACAACAACTAAAAATGTACTTAAGAAAGATTGTTGCCAGGCAGATTGTTGAATGCATGAACTAGCTTTTTTTGACTACATATAATCAAGTTCTAAAATACAGAGTTAAATTCAGAAAAACAAACAAGCAAACAAACAAATGCCAATTTACAACCAAAATTTAGAAATAAAATAAAACTGTTGCAGCTGGTTTCTGTTTTCACATATAAGAACTTAGAATGGAAATCACTACTTCACCCTTACAAGTAAAGCTGAATAAACTGAAATAAAAACAGCTTTTCTTGGATTCATAGGACAAGTGAAAACACAGGAAAAACTGCTGCCTGGAGAGACAGATAGGCAAATACAGGAAGTCATTGCTTACTGAAGCGAAGACTCAGGAGTGGAAACCAGAAACAGCCATAGGAAACAATGCTGGTGTAGGGATATCTGAATTGTAATTTGTAATGAATTTCTGGAGGCTCACTGTGGACAAATCTAAGAATTAAAACTCCCAGGGGAAACCTATCATAGAAAGGACTCTACAATACTGTGACATTCATCTCCAGGAGCTTGACAAGTTTTCCACAGTAAATATAGAGAAAAATTCCCCACTTCTCTGGTTGGAGGAGACGAAAAGAAACATTTTTAAAATATGATGTAGCACTTTTTTGTTTCTTGTTTTTTTAGGGCTGCACCCATGGCTTATGGAGGTTCCCAGGCTAGGGGTCGAATCAGAGCTGTGGCTGCTGGCCTACACCACAGCCACAGCAACATGGAATCTGAGCCATGTCTGAGACCTACACCACAGCACATGGCAATATCAGATCCTTAACCCACTGAGAAAGGCCAGGGATGGAACCTGCAACCTCATGGTTACTAGTTGGGTTTGTTAACCACTGAGCCACAATGGGAACTCCCTGACAGAGCACTTTCTTAACAAGGCCTGCCCTCAGGAGAAAATATTTCACAAGAGCCTAATGGAGATGGAATATTATCAGAATCTAACTGGCCTGGAGAAAAGAACACTCCAGCCCATTCTAGCCATCCTATTCCATCTAAGAAGAGAGAAAGAAAAAAAGAAATTTTTATGAATTTCATAGTCCTATTTATTAATTTCATAGTCCAAGTTCATTTAAAAACTGAGATCTGAGAATCCTTGAGCAGCTAAGAATACAGTCTTGTCATCGCTGTAGCTTAAATGTAATCCCTGGCCCAGGAACTTCCACATGCTTCAAGTGCAGCCAGAAAATAAATAAAGAAAAATTAAAAAAATAAAGACTGACACCTAACCATAGGATTATAAAATGCTTCTCCTTTCTCCTTAATTTACTACCACATTACTAAAGGCTACATCATGATTGTCTAGCAAGAAAAATGTACAAAGCTTATCAAAAAGCAAGAGACAAAATTTGAAGAGACAGAGTAAGCATAAGAACTAGACATTCAGTGTTGTTGGAATTATTAGACTGAGAATTTAAAACAACTATGATTAATAGGCTAGAAGCCTGAGTGGTTAAAGTAAACACCATTCAATAGCTGAAAGCAGAGAGAGAGAAATCCTAAGAAAGAACTAAAAAGAAATGCTAGAGATAAAAACATTGTAATAGATATAAAGAATGATTTTGATGGGATTATTAGTAGACTGGACACAGCTGGGGAAACAATCTCTGTACTAGAGGATGAATCAATAGAATCCTCAAAAACTGAAAAGCAAAGAGAACAAAAACTCTAAGAATTAAGCACAAAACATCTCAGGATTGTGGGGCAATGGCAAAAGGTGTACATATACTTAATAACAATACCATAATATATTTGGAAAAGAGAGCAAGAAACTGATGATGTATTTGAAAAAATAATGACTGAGAATTTCCTCAATTTAATATCAAACCAAACCACTGATCCAATAAGCTCAGAGTACATTAAGAAGTATAAATGTCAAAAACTAAACTCAGGAATATCATTTGCAAACTATGGAAAATCAAAGATAAAAAATCCTAAAAGAATTCAAAGGAAAAAATTCTTAACTATAGAAGAACAAAGATAGCAATTATATTTGATTACTTCTCAGAAACTATGCAAGCAAGAAGACAGTGGAGTGAAATACTTAGTGTTGAGTGAAAAACAAAAAACAAAAAATATAGAATACTGTATCTTGCAAAATCATCCTACAAAAGTGAATCAACAAGACTTCCTCAATCAACAAAAATTGAGGGAACTTGTTCCCATAGTGTTTAAAGAAGTTCATTTAAGAAAAAAGTATAGGTTAAAAACTTGGCTCTACATCAAGTAAGAGAGAGCACTTAAGGAAGAAGTGAAATTTTTAAAAAGTTTTATTTTTTTATTTTTGATTAATCTAACAGATAAAAGTGTGTTCAAAATAATAATACCAAGAATGTGTTCCATTAGACATACTTATGTGTGTATACCTGTATTTATGTATGCTTGCATATAAGTGAAATGAATGACAACATTGATATGAGGAATGTGAGGGAAGAATTAGGATTATTTTGTTATTACAAGGTACTCACACTAATGAAAGGCACTAGAAACAACGGCTATAAAGTGGTATAGTGTTTTTTGACAGCAAATTTGGATTAAACGTAAATGTATATTTATGGACCTCAATTATCCAAAACAAGTTTGACAAAGTTGGAAAACTCGCACATTGATTTTATAACATAGTACAAAGGTATAGGAATCAAAACAGTGTGGTACTGGCATAAAGGCAGCCATCTAGACCAATGGAATGGAATACAGAACTAAGAAATGAATCCTCATATATATGGTAAATGACCTTCAACAAGGGTACTAAGAATAATCAATGAAAGAAAGGACAACCTCTTCAACAAATGGTGGTAAGAAAGCTGGAAATCCACACATAAAAGAATAAAGTTGGATTTTTATTCTTTTTTTCTTTTTTGTCTTTTTTTTTTTTTTTTTTTTGCTATTTCTTGGGCCGCTCCCGCGGCATATGGAGGTTCCCAGGCTAGGGGTCCAGTCGGAGCTGTAGACATCGGCCTACACCAGAGCCACAGCAACACGGGATCCGAGCCGCGTCTGCAACCCACACCACAGCTCACGGCAATGCCGGATCCTTAACCCACTGAGCAAGGGCAGGGACCAAACCCGCAACCTCATGGTTCCTAGTCGGATTCATTAACCACTGCGCCACGATGGGAACTCCTGGATTTTTATTCTTATCCACATACAATAGTATAATCCAAAATAGATTAAAGACCTAAATATAATAACTGAAACTATAAAACTCCTAAAAATATATAGATAAGAAATCTTCATGAGATTGGGTTTGGCAATGAGTTCTTGAACATGACACCAAAACTATAGACATCAAAAGTAAAAATAGATAAACAGGGTTAAATTAAACTTAAAACTTTTGTACATTAAAGTACAAAATCATAAAAATGAAATGTGGATTTCCCATCATGGCGCAGTGGTTAACGAATCTGACTAGGAACCATGAGGTTGTGGGTTCAATCCCTGCCCTTGCTCAGTGGGTTAAGGATCTGGCATTGCCATGAGCTGTGGTGTAGGTTGCAGACGTGGCTCGGATCCCACGTTGCTGTGGCTCTGTCATAGACTGGCAGCTACAGCTCCGATTCGACCCCTAGCCTGGGAACCTCCGTATGCCGCAGGAGTGGCCCAAGAAATGGCAAAAAAAGACAGAAAAAAAATGAAATGTAAACTGCTGAATGGGAGAATATGTTTGCAAATTATATATCTGGTAAGAGATTAATATCCAGAACATATAAAGAGCTCTTATGACTCAACAACAAAATAATCCAATTTAAAAATCTATAAAGGATTTGAATAGACATTTCTCCAAAGAAGATATATAATGGCCAAAATGTATATTAAATGATGGACATCACTAATCATTAGAGAAATGCAAATGAAAACCACCATGAGATATCATCTCTCACCCGTTAGGATGACTACTATCAAAAAAATATATGTAAAATAACAAGTATTGACAGGATGTGGAAAATCAGAACTCTGGTGCAATATAAGGGATTTTAAATAATGAAATGTGGAAAACAATATGAAGCTTGTTTAAAAAATTAAAAATAGAAGTACCTTATCTAATAGCAACCCCAATTCTGAGTTTCTAGACAAAATAATTGAAAGCAGTATCTTGAAGAAATATTTGCATATCTTTGATCATAGCAGCATTATTCACAATAGCCAAGAGGTGGAAGCAACCCAAATATCTACTGACGGATGAATGAACAAAATGTAATACATATTCAACATGGAATAGTTTTCAAACTTAAAGAGGAAGGAAATTCTGACACATGCTACTACATGGATGAAACTTGAGGAC
Source organism: Sus scrofa (assembly GCF_054392235.1). NCBI lineage: Eukaryota > Metazoa > Chordata > Mammalia > Artiodactyla > Suidae > Sus > Sus scrofa. The sequence continues at coordinate 80,058,375 of NC_139389.1, forward strand.
ATAATATGAGTAAAATAAACCAGTACAGAAAAACAAATATTGTATGATTCCACTAATATGAAATATATAACAATCAAATTCATAGAGATGGAGAGCAGAATGTTTTTTAGGAGTGGGAGGAGAGAAGAAAAAGGGAAATTGTTAATGGGTATAGGATTTCAGATTTGCAAAATAAAAAAGTTCTGAAAATCTGTTTCACAACAGTGTGAATAAAATTAATAGTACCGAACAATATATTTAAAATGGTTAACATGGAAAACTTTGTTACATAGTTTCTGTTTGCTACCATACTTTGAAAAATATGCCTAGGCTAGTAAATTTGCCCAAGGATTAAGAGAAATGTATGAAGAATGGTGGCCTCAGTTGAAGCAGCTAGAATCAGATGTCCCCTGCCAACACTCTAGCTAGTTAGGAGTAATAAATAATTAATACTGTAAGCTGCTGAATTTTGAGATGATCTTGTATGAAAAATTGCAATAATTAAAATTTGCGTGAAATATGACACAGATTTATATAACCTCAAGAATGGAAAATAAGTGGCTAGGCAGAAAATCACAGGTTGTATAAAAATAATATCTTTTCTCCATTAAATTAATCAAGTTGATCACTTTTAAAAGTTCATGTACCTCAAATTCACTTTATTGTAAAATATTCAATTGCAAAATATGTTATTCTCATCTTAGTATTATTATCAAGGTAGATTTATGTATTCCTCTGTGTTTTTGTGGTTCTTTAAGTGCATGCAGTTCTACAACACATACCTATTTAGAACTTACTATGCACAATGTAAGGCATTGTTGATATATTTTTGAGGAAAATAAGGTTAACTCTTGTATGGTTCTTTCATTGTTGTTGGCAAGAGAGTGTGCACATGATGTATGTTATATGTAATTAAAATGGTGATAAATACTTCAAAGGAAAACAACACAATTTTGGGGGATGATATAAGAAGGCAGAGGTATATAAGAATTCTACTTTGAGGAAACCATAATAATAATAATAATAAGTATTATAATTTAATCATCATACAATAGCTATCATTTATTGAATACCCAGAGCCTACTATACATTATTCTAAGCACTTTACATAAATTAAACTGTTTAGCCTTTAAAAACTGTGAGGAAAGTATATTACTTGTCTCATTTTACAAACATTATGTAATAAAAAGGATAAAAATATGCTAAATGAGATAAAAGTCTAAACTCACAGCTAAAATTTGAACCTAGAAAATTTGGATATAAATTTTGAGGTCATATTTCATGCTCTTGGCTTGGAAGAATTAATATTCTTAAATAGTCATACTAAGTAAAGCAATCTACAGATTTAAGGCCATCCCCATCAAATTACCCATAACATTTTTCACAGAACTGGAACAAATAATCCCAAAATTTATAGGAAACCATAAAATATCCAGAATTGCCAAAGAAATCCTGAGAGGAAAAAAAAGAACAAAGCAGGAGTCATCACTCTCTCAGACTTCAGATAATAATACAAAGCTGCAGTAATCAAAATGGCATGATATTGGCACAAAAATAGACATGTGGATCAATGGAACAAGATAGTAAGCCCAGAAATAAACCCAGACACCTACACTCAATTAATAGTCAACAAGAGAGGCAAAAACATAAAATTGAAAAATGACAGTCTCTTCAGTAAGTGATGTAGAGGAAGTTGGACAACTGCATGTAAATCAAAGCAGTCCCACTCCTGGGCATATGTCTAGACAAAATTTTCATTCAAAAAGGTATATGCACCCCTATGTTCATTTGCAGCATTATTCACAATAGCAGAGGCATGGAAACAACCTAAATGTCCATCAATAAATGAATGGATTAAGAAGACATGGCACATATACACAGTGGAATACTACTCAGCCATAAAAAGTAGCAAAATAATGCCATTTGCAGCAACATGGATGGAATTAGAGATTCTCATACTAAGTAAGTCAGAAAGAGAAAGACACAGACCATATGATATCACTTATATGAGGAATCTAATATATGGCACAAATGAACCTATCTATAGCACAGAAACAAACTCATGTATCTAGAGAACAGACTTGTGGTTCCCAAGGGGGAAATGGATTGGGATAGACTGGGAATTTGAGGTTAGTAGACACAAATTATTGCATTTGGAATGCATAAGCAACGGGGTCTTGACGTATAGCACAGGGAACTATATTCAATTGCTTGCAATGGAGCATGATGGAAAATATTATGAGAAAAACAATATATATATATATATATATGTATAACTGGATCACTTTCTTGCATAGCAGAAATTGACAGAACATTGTAAATCAACTATAATAAAAAAAATTTAAAAAGAAAGTACACAAAAATAAACTCAAAATGGCTTAAAGACTTAAATATAAGACAGGACACTCTAAATCTCCTAGACATAGACAAAACATTCTCTGATATAAACCATACAAATGTTTTACTAGGTCAGTCTCCCAAAGCAATAGAAATAAAAACAAAAATAAACAAATGGCACCTAATTGAATTTACAAGCTTTTGAACAGCAAAGTATTCTGTAAACAAAATGAAAAGACACCTTAAAGAATGGGAGAAAATATTTCCAAATAATGGGACAGAGAAGGGCTTAAATTCCAAAATATACAAACAATTCATACAACTCAACAACAACAAAAAAACAAACTCCCCAATTGAAAAATGTGCAAAGGATCTAAATGGACATTTCTCCAAAGAAGAAATACAAATGGCCAGTAGGCATATGAAAAAAGGCTCAATATTGCTAATTATTAGAGATGTGCAAATCAAAACCATAGTGAGTTACCACCTCATGCTAGTCAGAATGACCATGATTAAGAATTATACAAATAACAAATGTTGGAGAGGATGTGGAGAAATGGGAAACTTCCTATACTATTGGTAGGAATGTAAGTTGGTACAGCCACTATGGAGTATAGTATGGAGGCTCCTCATAAAACTAAGGATAGAGTTACAATATAATCCAGCAATCCCACTCTTGGTCATGTATCCAGACAAACATGTAATTCAAAAAAATACATGCACCCCTATGCTGGTGGCAGCACTATTCAGAATAGCCAAGACATGGAAACAATGTAAATGTCCACTGACAAGTGAATGGATAAAAACATGGTATATAGGAATATAACTTAGCCATAAAAAGAACAAAATAATGCCATTTACTTATTGTTCAATGCTGGAAGCAACATGGATACAGTGAGAGATTCTCATACTAATGAAATATGTCAGAAAGCAAAAGATAAATACCATATGATGTCGCTTATATATGGAATCTAAAATATGACACAAATGAGCCTATTTATGAGAAAGATACAGACTCACAGACAAGAACAGACTTGTGGTTGACAAGGGGGAGGGACTTGGGGGAAGGATAGGCAGGGGTTGGGATTAGCAGATGTAAGTTGTTATACATGGAAGGGATAAAAAAGGTCCTAGTGTATAGCATAGAGAACTATATTTAATGCCCTATGATAAACCATAATGTAAAAGTATACTAAAAATGAGTATATACATCTATCTGAATCACTTTTCTATAAGCAGAAATTAACACATTGTAAATCAACTATACTTTAATAAAAATAAAATAGAGATCTGAAGAATTAATTGGTACTTTTGATTACTGAAAATTGTATAGATACATACATACATGTGTATGTTTTTACATATAAATACACACATATACACAAATATATTATTTATGTGTTTGTTTAACATAGATGTCCTGAAAACTTACCATGCACTGTGCTAGGTATCAGAAATACCTAAACACATTTCATTAGCAAGGCAAGGAGGAAATGGTGTACATTAGAGAGACAGAACTCCAGTAAAAGATAATAACATGAGCAAACTCACGATAAGGGAAGAATCATGAGGTTAATTCTAAAAGTGAAATAGGATGGTATAGTTAAACATGCATGGGGAAGGAGAGTCTTATGAGATAAAACAGAAAATATAGGCAATTTCAGCACCATTCAGGTGCTTTTAAGACATGTTCAGCTTTTTATTCTATTATTGGACACATGGAAGCCACTGAATTATTTTTTGATAAAATAATGATAGTAATATTTGTATTTCTACAAACTTTGAATGACAGGTATGTTAGGTCAGCAAATCTAGTGCCACTCAAATTCATTTTTGATATACAATTGTGATAACTTTTTTTCTTTTGGTTTTCAGGGCAAAAGGAGGTTCCCAGGCTAGGGGTCAAATCAGAGCTGCAGCTGCCAGCCTACACCACAGACACAGCAATGCAAGATCTTAGCCACAACTGCAACCTATACCACAGCTCATGGCAACATCAGAAACTTAACCCACTGAACAAGGCCAGGGATCAAACACACATCCTTATAGATACTAGTTGGTTCATTACTGCTGAGTTACGATGGGAACTCCCAAATGTGATAACTTTTAAATATTTGCCACATCATGTTTCTTTCAGTTTAGTCATATTAACCATTTTACAGTAATTTTTCCCTCCATTTTATGCATTGTTTTATGACATAGAATTGACTATATGTGACATATGACAAGATTTTGATTATCTATCCCTGAAAATTTTGTCCTTCCTGAAAATCTTGGATTACACCATATTGGAAATATATTTCCTTTTATAACATTCTTAGAAATACCACAGTAGACTGTGAGCAAATTGATTTGACTCCTAGATTTTTCAGGGATGGGGCAGGAGTACCACCTCAAAGTACCTATTCTCTTATTCTGTCCACAAAAAACAGGGAAGGAGAAAAGGAACAAGCAAAGCGACAAGATGAACACAGACATCCTTCTCCTCAGACTGGCCAAGAATTAAATGCAAACCAGCCTCTATCCACCACAGTTTCCCACTTCACTTTGGGATCTGAAATCTAGGAGAATTTGGGAGCTGGGCTAAACTCATGTTTGCAGAACACAATGCTTATATTACATCAGAGCTTAAAGGCTCATCTCATCCATTTCCTTGTTTTTCTCTCTTCCTAGATGAGGCCAAGGTGGGACAAACTGGAATACAACTCAAGGACATGTATTCAACAATACACTCCAAAATTAAAATGTTCTCAAAAACACAATTTGCAAATGGAAAGAATCAAAGAATTGACTTGACCATTCAAAAATATAGCATGTGAAATAGTTTCTTTTAATGGTAACAGATAGGACTTTGAAGGTTCTTGCAATGGCAGTTAAATGATCTAGTTCCAACATGACCCAAATCTTTTCTGAGCATTGGTTACTGGTCAGAATTAGTCACGTGTCTCTGGTTAACAAAACAGCAGACTGTGAAACTGTAATGTTCCCTTTTGTCCCAGGAAACAACTTGTTAAGTGAAGTTAAAAAGCATGTCTAACTGGTTTCATTCATCCACATATACTCACTGCCTATATTGAAGATTGGAAGGAAACAGGTACTTATGGAATTTAGGTTGATTGAATGAATGTATGAAAGAATAAAAGAATAAGTCAGTCTACACTTGGCTTATGTTAGAAGCAAATTGTCATTGTTTTCCTCAAGTCTCATGGTGATTTATGAATTACTGAATTGATATATTAAAATATCCCTGACCAGTATAATAGAAAGTTGTGTGGCTGGGTAATAGAAGTCAGAATTTCCAATCTGATAGTGAAAAAAAATGCTGAATAATTGAGTTGGAGTTGAAATGGTGTTATACATAGTTGGAGAAGTGACACATAAAAGAGCTCTTTCTTGGAAATTTAAGTGATCCCTCGATCAGTAGAAACTTTAATAGCTTTTTAGAAACCCGCTGTGGCTGAGAATGAGTTGGCCATCCATGAGTGGTTACTAGTGGTCTTTCTCACAACTACACTTAACTGATTTTAGCTACACCCTATGGTGGTATATTTTGCAGAGAGGCCATGGATGGAGGACATTTGGTAACTGAAAAATCCTTCCACATACAGAGCCAAACTCTACAATGCAGATTTAATTGTTAGATTGGCATTTCTTTTACAATATTCATCTTACATACCAAAGGATTGTCTTTGTTTCATTATTTTTTCTCATATGTTTATTCTTCAAATCCATTTTATTTAAAAAGCCTATCAAGGAACGTAAATTAATTATAATTGAATGTCTCATTTCAGTTTTAATATCTATAAATGAAGCCTATACATTGAAAAAAATCATCTCAATGTAGCTTCATTTACTTTTCTTACTTTATGCTAGTAATAAGACATGCATTAAGTTAGAGTGTTTCTCTTAACTATTTCACTTGATTTCTTATGATGTTCAAGACATAAACAATATTAATCCTAATTAGGTCTGTTGAATGTCTTTTAAAAATTTTTTTCTTCTATATTATCAGGTTACTTAAGTAATGACAATATCTGTGACTGTAATGGGAACATTTATTTCTGTATCATTTTAGAAAAGTTGGTATTTACATCTTAAATATCTTAAGAGAACATTGCTCCAAATATACTCCCAGGACCAACAGTGCCAATATCACCTAGGAATTTTTAGAAATAAAAATTCTTGGGCCACACCCATACATAATGAATCAAAACATCTAGGGCTAAAGCCCAGAAATATGTATTTTAATTTCTTTTCATGCATCTATGGCATGAAGAAAATTCTGGGCCAGGGAGAGAACTTGTGTTACAGCAATGACCTGAGTCACAGCAGTGACAAGGCAAGATCCTTAATTCACTAGGCCACCAGGAAACTTGGTAAATCTATTTTTTAAAACATCCTTTGGGACATTAAAGTTTGAGAACTCCTGCCCAAGGGAAATACAATTTAAACATATTCTGTTCCAGAAAAATATAGTAAAAACTTTTAATTCGGAATTTTTTTCTTCTTTTCTGTGTTTTCATGTAATGTTACTTTATGTACTTTTAAGTAATATTACTAAAAGACTGAAGCAGAATTATTAAAAGAGCAAGCATAAACAGTATTTACCTCATTAACATTTAACATCAAAGTTTTAATAAAAATATTTTTGGCTGTCTAAAATGTAACATATGTACATTTCTACCTTTGTCAGAACAAAATCATTAACGGTGTATTCCAAAACATCAACTAATTGTCCACCTTAAGAAGCATTTGTAAAAAGTAAATACATGCTAATGCATATTTGGAATAAGGAAATGTCACAGGCACCAATGGGGCAAATACAATTTGGCCTTCAACAGCACATTTTATAAGAGGTGATGTGCACCAAAACCTGAGAATAAGTCAGATATTAAATCAGAGTCACACACAAGAAGAATGAGATAGATTACAGTTATTTGTCTTCATTTGTGGTTTAGGTATTTCTGTTGCCCTTTAAGGCATTCATCTAGTGGATATTCTGTAAATAATAATTAATGATTATGCCTAACTTCACTGAAGATAACTGAGACCATGCAATAATGTCAATATTGCAATAAAAGTAAAAGGTGTTCATTTGGAGGCAACTCTATTTACAAATGAATAGGACAGATACATACACAAGTTATTACTAAGGGTGGAGAAGTAAACAGCTAGAGAGAATATTTAGAAAGAAATTGGTATCATTGGTAAGGAACTCTAAGGAACTGTTAAAAGTATTTTCTTTACCTCTAGACCTTAAATCAATTTTATTTTCATATAAAAAGATATGAAGCTCATAAAAAATTAAATCATTAATAATTTTACAGTGGCATATCTGACAGTTCTGACAGCCACATGTGGTAGCTTAGAACTATATTCCTTTGCCAGCTAAAATATTAATAGATCATTGACTGTCTTTTTCATGGTCTATAAGGCCCAGAAGCTATTATAAAAGTCAGGTTTGCCTTCAGGGGATTTGGTTTAGTTACTATACCAGCAGGTAGTTTTTGTGTATTTGCTTTCTGAAGGATGGATAATTTTTGAAGCAAAGGCAGAAACGTCCTAATAAATCATATCTTTATGAAATATTCATCACATCTGTATACTCTTTACAAGGCTTCTGTCAGAGAAATTAAAGTAAAGAATGATTAAAAAAACATTTAGTAGCAAGTTGACAAGGCACTTTATAAAAGCTAGAAGAGTTTTGGGTTCTAACTACAAAAGTTTTCAAAAGAAACTGCCCGTTCTTATAACATAAGGAGAATACAAATGAAATTAAAACCCAAAGGAGCTCAGCTATTGCTAAACTACCTTTTTTAGAAGTAAACTCTTTCCTACTACTTTCTTTTAGTCATTATCATTTATACCAGGGAATCCAAAATGTATACAATTTAAAACTGATGATTTGCTGAACATAAAAGATCAGTAAAGGTGGACCTTAGGTCTAAAAAACCCTCAGTTCAGGTGTATAAAAGCAAGTTGACAGAGGCAGGATCAAGATGGTGGAGGAGCAAAATGTGGTACTCACCTTCTCCCACAAACACATTAAAAAAAACTTCATGTAGAACAATTGGCACAGAACATCTACAGAATCCTGGCAGAAGACTTTAAACCTCTGAAAAGGGCAAGAAACCCTCCACAGAATTGGGTAAAACTAAAGGAAAAAAGACAGAGAGAGAGCAAGAGAGACAGAAGAGAAAAAAAAAAAAAAAGAAATTAGGACAGAAGCAGCAGTGCTGAGAGGGAGTTGTGAAAGAGAAAAGGAAAGGAACCCACACCGTGGGAAGCTATGGTTCTGGAGAGGGAACATCAAAGCCTCAGAGAAAAGCACAGCAGTTGGACTGAGAAGGGCAAAACAGAAAGAAAGCCTCACAGACCATTGGTACCACCATCCTAAGACACCACAGCCTGAGATATTCATGTGGGGGTTGGATGCTGAGACTTAGGCTTCAGAGGCCAGTTCCAGGAATAGGACTTGGGTTGGCTGTGTGGAGACAGCCTGAGGGGCTAGGGAATTGTGTGCCATGGGCTAGGGAGTGGAGTGCCACAGCTGAGGGTGCACAGAAGGAGGCCTGGGTGCCAATCTTTGGGAGGGTGAAGAAGGTGTGGGACCACCAGAGGAGTATATTTCTCTGTGGAGGTGTGGGCTCTTGGGCAGCAGGGTGCCTTCTGCATGGGCTATGGAAACCAGGGGCAAACCACTGCTGGAAGCTCAGAGGTCCATGAACAGATACCACCAACAGCCCGTCACCTCTGGGGTCACTACAGAGGAGGGCACTGCAACTGAGTGCCTCCATCTTTCTGGAAGCAAGCACAGGCCTTACACTGGAATACCCCCATCAAGGGGATAATAGCCTGTACACACTGTGGAAAGAGACAGCAGCATCCAAACCAAAAGAAGACTCCAAGACAAAAAAAATAAAATAAAACCAAATAAATAAATAAATAAATAAGCCCTCACAAACTGCTGAAGGGTTCCTGAGTACCAGGAACACACATGTCCTGCTAGTGCCACTGCTAAAGGCTCTGGGAATTTCATAAATCTCCCTGAGGGCCACTGCCATGTCCCAGGGCCCTACAACCAGGAGCAGACTATGCCACCTCCCCATGGGTCCTCTCCACTGTCACGATCCCAGCAACCAGCCACAGGCTATAAGACCTGCCCATTGCCTCCATCTTTCTGGAAGCAAGCACAGGCCTTACACTGGCACACCCCCTATCAAGGGGATAAGAGCCTGTACACACTGTGGAAAGAGACCACAACATCCAAACCAAAAGCAGCCTCCAAGACAAAAATAAATAAATAAATAAATAAATAAATAAATAAATAAAAATAATAAGCCCTCACAAACTACCGAAGGACACTCTTGAATATAAATAGCCCTCCAAGACTACAGTAATTGTTTTCTCTAAACTCACGGAGTAAGAAAAATATAAGCATAAAATATCATGAACTATCCCCAGTTAAAAGAATATGAGAATTCCCCTGAAGGAGCAAATAATGAAATACATCTCTGACAGACATTTAGTTCAAAAAGATAGTGAAATTCTGAAAGAATTAAGAGCAGATATTTCCACAGAAAAGAAAATCATGGACTTGGAGAATAGACTTACGGTTGCTAAGGGGAAGGGGGAGGGAGTGGGGTGGATTGGGAGCTTGGGGTTAATAGATGCAAACTATTGCCTTTGGAATGGATTAGCAATGAGATCCTGCTGTGTAGCACTGGGAACTATGTCTGGTCACTTATGATGGAGCATGATAATGTGCAAAAATAGAATGTGTACATGTATGTGTAACTGGGTCACCATGCTGCACAGTAGAAAAAAGTTATATTGGGGAAATACAATTTAAAAAAAGAGCAGATATGAACAGTAATGGAGATTACTTTAGAAAGGAACTAGAAAATATAAGGAAGAGCCAAGAAAAATTAGAAAATTCATTTGCAGAGTTGCAAGCTGAGTTAAAGGTACTGAAAAGCAGAATGGATAATTCAGAGGAACAAATAAGTAACTTGGAAGATAGAATAAAGGGAATCACCCAATCAGGACAGTAGGCAGAAAACCAAATGAAAAAACATGAACGCAATATAAGAGGCCTATGGGATAATACAAAGTAGGCCAATCTACGCATAACAGGGATTCCAAAAGATGAAGAAAAAGAAAAGGGGATTGCAAGTATATTTGAAGAAATTATGGCTGAAAACTTTGAAAATCTAATGGAAACAGATATCAAGACACAGGAAGCACAGCACAGAGGACCCCAAACAAGTTGAACCCCCAACAGATCCATACCAAGACACATTATAATAAAAATAGAAAAGTTAAATATAAGGAGAGGACTCTAAATGTAGCAGGAGAAAAACAAAGAGTTAGTTATAGGGGAACCCCCATAAGGACTCATCTCCAAAATATATAAACAACTCATACAACTCAAAAGCAAAAAAACAAACAACCCAATTGAAAAATGGGCAGAAGACTTAAATAGACATTTTTCCAAGGAAGACATTTGGATGGTCAATAAGCATATGAAAAAAATTTCAACATCATTAATTATTAGATAAATGCAAATCAAAACTACAATGAGTTAACACCTCACATCTGTCAGAATGGCTATCGTTAATAATACTGCAAATAAATGCTGGAGAGGGTGTGGAGAAAAGGGAACCCTCCTGCACTGTTTGTGGGAATGTTAATTGGTACTGTCACTATGGAAAATAGTATGGAGGTACCTCAGAAAACTAAATATAGCACTACCATTTGATCCAGAAATCCCACTCCTGGGCATATATCCAGACAAAACTTTCATTCAAAAAGATAAATGCACTCCTATCTTCACTGAAGCGCTATTCACAATAGCCAAGACATGGAAACAACCTAATGTCCACTGAGAGATGACTGGATTAAGAAGATGTGGTACATATATACAATGGAATACTGTTCAGCCATACAAAGAGCAAGATAATGCCACTTGTAGCAACATGGATGGAACTAGAGATTCTCATACTAAGTGAAGTCAGAAAGAGAAAGACAGATACCATATAATATCGCTTAAATGTGGAATCTAAAATATGGCACAGATAAACCTATCTACAGAACAGAAACAGACTTACAGATGTGGACAGCAGACTTGTGGTTGCCAAGAGGGAGGGGGAAGAGGAGGGAGTGGGATGGACTGAAAGTTCCCAGTTAATAGGTGCAAACTGTTATATTTAGAATGAATAGACAATGAACTATATATAGTGCAGGGAACTATATCCAGTCACTTCTAGTGGAACATGATGAAAGATAATATGAGAAGGAGAGTGTGTATAGATGTAAGACTGGGTCACTTTGCTGTACAGCAAAAATTGACAAAACAATGTAAGTCAACTATAATGAAAATTTTTTAAAAAGAAAAAAGGAAATCAATACGATATATCCATGTGTGGTAAGAATATAGATTCTAGAACCTTATTGCCTGGGTCCAAATTTCATCTCTGATAAATAATTTTGCCTCTCTCTGCTGTGATTTCCTCACTTCTTAAATGGAAACTTTGTTAGATACTTAGTTCATGTGGTTGCTTTGAGTATTAAATGAATTAATATATGCTAAGTGCTAATAAAAGGATGAACATTAAGTATTACAAATCTATATTATTTTAAAGGATAAAAAAATTATGCTATCCTGGAATTCCAGATAAATTTATGGAGTATGCTTGTTTTGTGCATTTTAAAACTTATACTTTTTTTTTAGCTGTGCCTACAGCATATAGAAGTTTCTAGGCCCGTGATCTAACCCATGCCACAGCAGCAACCTAAGCCACTACAGTGGCAATGCCAGATCCTTACCTCTCTATGCCACAAAAGAACGCCCTTTAAATCTCATACTTGATCTCATGACTACTTATGGGTCTTGGTTAGACAGAGATGAAACACATTACACATGTGTCACTTCCACTCTTTGCTCTAAGATCACCTTAAATAGCTAAGCTATGGCCTAAAGGCCCTGGTTATGTGAAATAGCACTCAGTTTTCTGGTTGGTGCCAATACAACATTGTCCAGCTTTTAATCAGTCCCTCAGAGGATATGGACTCTCATGAATGTAATTTTCACATTCTTAAGATTCATTTCTTGATAATTAATGACTTTCTTACCACCACCCTAGTTTAAATAGCTCATGGGCAACCTGCTGAGAAACTCTTTATTTGGGCATAGAAATTAATGATGCAGACCATTTTATTTCTCCCAAGTGCCAGGGTTTGTGAGAAATAAAAGGATGGTGCTGACAGATGGAGTAAGTTATAGTATCACACCACTGTGGAATATTTCATAAAGCTTCAGTTGTCTTCGTAGTATATTTGCTTCTGACACTTCACTGTAATGGCTGTGCAAAAGTTAAAGGCAGGAAAAAGAATAGTTCTACATCAGAAATTGCAGAATATATTTACTTGAAGTAGAATTTTAAATTGTAAATCAAATTTGACAAATGTATAAAATGAATTCTCATCTTCATAGAAAAATAGAAGGCAACATTAAAAAAAAATAGATCCTATATTTCATGCTATTTCCACAAAAAAGCATTTTTGACCCAAAGTGAAATCAGAGACATAGATGCCACAGACAGGAAATCTTTCCTTCAGTTTCAGAGCAAGCTCAAAGCAGTGGGCTCAATGTACAATTCTATAATGCTAGTAGTCACTTTGAGTATCAAACAATGTTTAAACTGAGGCAAATTAAAATGTTTTATTCTCTATGCTATTTCAACTCCTCTTCTGGCCTTCATTTACATCTAAAGTCAGAGGAAAATGAAGTGGGATTCAATAGGAGATACAACTCTAAATTATTGGGATAAATGATTCAGTGAAAAAAACACAGGTTAGGAAGTCTCAGTTCTGTGCCATGAATCCAAGATCACTACACTGTATTAGACAAACCTTTTAGCCATGTTATTTCAGCTGGAAATGGTGATTATACAACCTACAATATTCAATCAGTGACATTTATGTGGCTCTATTGTTTGTTAAGCATTGCCTTAAATCCTTAGGACTATGGTTAGTGTTAAATAACAGATTTGCATAACATTTGATAATTCTAAAATTTATACCTTTGTCAGTGGGCATGATGAATACCATCTTCTCCCCTTCCCCTACATTTTCAGATTTGGGTATGTCTGCTTTGAATCTAATTAGACTAGGTGTGGAACAAAGTATTTAACTGTAGGGAATCTGTGTTTTAAGATTCTATTCATACCAGCTCCCATATACAAATTTCTAACAACATTCCTATGACATCATTAGACTAGTCTCCCATGTTAATTTTATGACTTGTTCAAGAGACTCAGTTTTAGCAAATTTCTCTCAATTATTTCTTTGTCATTGTTCTTTTGGGCTACACCTGTAGCATATGGAAGTTCCCTGGCTAGAGGTCTAACTGGAGCTACAGCTGCTAGTCTACACCAAAGCCACAGCAACATAGGATCTGAACCATGTCTGTGACCTTCACCACAGCTCTTGGCAATGTGGGATTTTTAACCCATTGAGTGAGGTCAGAGAAGGAACCTGCATCCTCATGGATACTAGTCTGGTTCATTACTGCTGAGCCACAGTGGGAACTCCCATTTTTCTTTTTTAACACTGCATTTTAATTTGTAGAACAAAGTTATGTCTAGAATAGAATTTTCATATAAATAAAAGATTATTAATTTCTTAAATGCATCTAGCACTTTGACAACTCGAATATGAAATACAAAGAATAAATATTGACAAGGAAATACAATGGTGGTTCATCTATTAATCAACAATTTATTATTTTTTCCTTAAAAAATGAATATAGGTTCTAACTTTATAAAAAAAATATTTTTTTCACATCTTGGCCTATGCCAGTGTATGGCTTTTTTTTACAGCTCTGAAGTTAGAATGAACTCAGTGAAAAAATAAGATTGCTAATATGTGCTTGTACGGCAGGCAAACTTATCTCTGCTGCTTCTTATGATGGACAAAACAAGACATTTTTCATTGATCTCTGCCCCTCAAAATATCAATTAATGCAAAATTTTCAACAACTGTTTTCTGGGGTAAATTTCATGAGTCTCAAGACAGATTACTAAGAAATAATATGGTCAGCCCTCCATATCCATGGGTTCTACATCTCCATTTTCAACCAACCTAGGATGAAAGATATTTTTTAAAAATTCCAGAAAATTCCAAAAAGCAAAATGTGAGTTTCTATGAATTTACAAAGCATTTACATTGTGTTAGGTATTACAGATAATCTAGAGATGACTTAAAGGATACAGGAGGATGTGCCTAGCTTATTGCAAATACTATGCCATTTTGTATAAGGGATTTGAACATCCATGGATTTTGGTAACTATTGGGGTCCTGGAACCAATCCACCGAGGATATTGAGGGACAACTGCAGGCAGTTTTCAGAGTTATATAGTTGTATTTAATGCACACACACATATATGACTGTTGACAATGAACATATTTTTTAGGTAGCATAGGAAAGGAGTCTATTCCTAGTATTTAATGTAGAAGAACAATCAGGAGTGAGTGAATTAATTTTTATTATACTGAGAGTTAATTTTCATTTTCTTATTCATTAACTTATCTTTTTTTTTTTTCTTTAGGCCCACACCTTCAACATATGGAAGTTCCCAGTCTAGAGATTGAATCAGAGATATAGCTGCTGGCCTATATCACAGCAGTGCAGGATCCAAGCTGCATCTGTGATCTACACCACGGCTCATGGAACCACCAGATCCTTAATGCACTGAACCAGGGATTGAACTCACATCCTCATGGATACTAGTCGGTTTTGTTTCCACTGCACCACAATAGGAACACCCTCATTAACTTATCTTTTAAAAATATAACCATAGATGAGTTCATTAATTGCTCAAAATAAAAATAATATCAATTAAAGGAAAACTATGTCTTTGGAACAGTAATTATCACTTATAAAGTAGATATAATATGAAATGTTGGTTCTCTAAATTATTTGTTTTATTTCAGTGACTTTCATATTATGTTCCATAACATAGTATTTTGAGTGTAAGTCTAAACAATTATTTGTTTTATTTCAGTGACTTTCATATTATGTTCCATAACATAGTATTTTGAGCATAAGTCTAAACAATATCTAGTATAATTTGGTTTAAAATGCAGGTTTATAATGACTTTATGACTCAACCAGCCAAAGGCTAGTTGCTGGTGTCTGCCATTATGCATATGCTCTCCTCAACTCCCGACTGAGAAAACACACGTGAAAGCATTTTCCTGCCTGAGATTATATTAAAAATCTATACCTGTGCTAACAGCATGAGTTCAAGTTGATTATTGTTCTAAACATGTGACTTCCCATTAATCCTCCTAAAGATATAAATGCTTGCTTTTCAATAGGCCACATACATAGGAATTGTTATGAAGGCAAGATTTAGTTATGATAATATGCATAGTACTCTACTGAGATTGAATCGGAACACCCACATTAAGCTCTCTTAAAATATGTAGAGCAGAACACATCAGAGAGGCCTAAAGCATAACTGCATACAAGTGCTGCTGCAGTTGCACACCCCATCTATTCTAATACCGCCGACATCAATGTTACTACAGTTTCCAGGGAAGATTCGCCTTGATGTGCATTTGCTTTCATATTTTACTCTAAAAGATTAAATAACTCTTCATGCATGTGATATCAAAAAGAAGCATGGGAAAAAACTCTTAAAATAGTAAAAGTGTTTAAAGTTAATTCAATTAAATGATTTTTTCTTTAATGATACTTGCATAACACCAGATTGGAAAAGCATTTTGGAAACTGATTAATACTACTACATTACTTGAATTGTGACCTTGGCCTAAATCTTCCATGTTGGGGGATATTTTTCATGTAGGAGGCAACCTATTCAATTTTTGAGAACTGTAATTTATAGAAAGTTCAGATTTTGTCCAGAACCAAGATATGAATGTTTATCCAAAGGTTTTAGTAGTCCTCTTCCATATCCAATCGTGCTATTACACAGCATGCTTTCATATGCTATATGACTAATACCATGTCCCTGTACCTACGTCTTTTCAAAGCAAACTACCACAAATGCTCATCTTTCAAGGTTTCCAGATCTTTTGCCAAATATCAATTGCACTTAAACTTCTTGTGACAAAGTTTATTTTATGGTGTTGCAAAAGTTGGATTTTCCCTCCTGGTCTTGGGAGATAATTATTCTATTATGGATAATTCATTTTTATTTAATATCACATATGTGCTTCAAAACACCATCAGAAGCAGTGAGTTCACCAATACCAAAAGTATTTATGTAGAAACTTGATACAACAGTAAGTAAAATATTCAAATGTGGAATATATGGCATGTTTATGAACTCTATTTTTAATGAAAACCCTATAGTATGGATATTTTTACACATGGCTTTTTTCATTCAACTTCATATTTATGAAATATGTCCATATTTTTCTGTGCAGTAGAAAGTCATTATTTCTCATTTTATAGATATATGAAAATGTATTTAACCTTTCTATTTTTAATAGGCACATGGGATGTTACTAACTTAATACTAGTATAAATAGTGCTTCTGTGAGTTTTTATTTACATGTTTGCATATGGATTTAAGGCTAGAATTTCTGTTGGCTGAATACCTAGAAGTAGAATTGTTAGATCACATGGCATGGGTATACTGCCCAAGAGTTTTCCAAAGTTATTGAGCCAATTTATATTCCCAGCAGGTAGGGCTGTAGTGTTATATTAGTTACAATAGCAGCAACCTCAAACATATAATGTATCATATCTAATTTTATTTTTTTCTCATCTAACCATACTGGAGAGATAATCAGGATAGTGGAACAAAACTTTTACAACAAGGCATTCAGACTGATGAAGTGTCTGTCTACTTCAAAAAAAAAAAAAAAAGGCTTTAAAGGTATCTCTGAGTATCCCTTATTCTCTAAACATATATTAATGAAAAAGTAAAATGAAAAATAGAGTGTGCAAGTTAAACAGTATGGTTTCAGGTTATTTAACATTAATATAACTTTTATGTAAAGGTATAGAATTCAATGATTTATTGCCTCTAGCATTTCATAACAAAACTCTTTTTAGAATCAGATGAACTAGATGAAGGCTTAGGCTCAGTAATTACAAACTAGGTAATCTTGGAGTTACCATCATGGCGCAGTGGAAACAAATCTGACTAGGAACCATGAGGTTGCAGGTTCAATCCCTGGCCTCGCTCAGTGGATTAAGGATCCGTCGTTGCCATGAGCTGTGGTGTAAGTTGCAGATGCGGCTCGGATCCCACGTTGCTGTGGCTGTGGCGTGGGCCAGAGGCTACAGCTCCGATTAGATCCCTAGCCTGGGAACCTCCATATGCCGTGGGTGTGGCCCCCAAAAGACAAAAAGACAAAAAAAGAAAAAAACAACAAAGTAAGTAATCTTGGGTTCTTTAGGCTTTCCAATTCAGGAATAATAGGTAAATAAAATTTATTTATTACCTCAATATTACAATAATTAATGGGATAATATATATGGGCTATTTTTAAAAATTTTATAGCTACACTGAACCAAGCAGAACGCTGAAGGCCAATACCTCACCCAAGTACAAAACCAAGCAGTTAATGATTAGGACAATAGAGTCACAGACTCAGTGTCTGATGCACATTTCTAAGTTGTGTTATAGATACTATAACTGCCACCAGAGGGGGGAAAAATATACATTGCATAATGACCAGACTGTAGCCATGACATAAGTTGTTCTATATTGAGTAGCACTAGTCCAAAAACTGGCTCAAGAGAATGGGATTAACATTATTGCTCATAATAATCTATATCTTTGTGAGCATAAAATAACTGAAGCTAGCTAGCTCTGACTGGATGTGTAAGCAGGCAACTGAAATTGTCATTAAAGAGGTGCTACAGACTCATATTGACATCTTCCTCTCTGAGAATATGGTGCCCTATGTCAGCACGAAGAATTTATAGATGATAGACCTTCTTCTTCCCTAACCCCATAGAAATGGAATGATGTTGCACAGTGGAAAACTGAAAGCAACTGTTCTTCCCCTTTCCTGTTTGCCTATTTCTATTCTCCTCTAACTTTTAAAGAATCTAATCATAGGAATGAGATCACAACACAATTTAACCTATCTCCTTATTATGCTCTCTTGAAAGTATACCATACCTTGTCTAACTTGTTCTTTTCCTAGATAAAGAGATGTAAGAATGAAGAATTAAGTAGTTAAAGAATGATTAGCTCTCTACTCCCAAAAGCCCCCTAAGAAATCTTGCAGAGAGATCACATGCGATCATAGATCATATCCAAGATAATATCTGAAGAAAGAATCAGCCAGTCTACACACAGTGGAGAAGGATGAAGAATCCAACTTCCTGCCTCCATTATTCACTAAGATTCTTACCCCATTTTTTCCTTTAAAAACTGTCATCGTTGAGCAGAACATTTGGAGTTGGTCTCTGGACATGAAGTCCACCATATCCCCAGATTGCTGGCTTTTCTAATTAAAGTACCCTTTCTTTCTGATACTTGCCCCTCAAACTGTTGGCTTTTGAGTGTGAATAGCCAAACCTAAGTTTAGCAACATATGGACAATGTTTTCTCACATTCTTTGCGGAACCAACAATGCATTCATATATTATATAGCAGTGCAAGTATTACAGTTTCTCATATTTTTATTTTCTGACTGCTTTAGAAAGGAGGGAGAAGAAATGCGAATATGCCTGAAAAAATAGTTTGGAAGATTTAATTGTCAACAGCTTATTTACAAATGTAAAAAAATGATAAAATCAATAATTGACAGTCCATGAGATGATACAGTCCCTATTTATTTTCCATGATTTAAAAATATCTTCTCATATAATGAGGGGAAGATGAAATTTAACAAAATGAGGTAAGTGGTCTACAAGGAAATACACACCAGGGATCCAGAGCCCAGCAACTAAATGTGTATGTCCACGGTGTGCAGGAGAAACGAGAGGGAAAGACATGTGAGATTTACTCTTCCTGCTTTCTTCTCACTTTTAGAATCTAATTGATAATGATTTTCTGTAAGGTAAACTTTGAGTGAAAATCAGTTCGGGATTGTGTTACTAATCACTTTTCCAAGAGCATTTGAAGCTCTGTCTGGAATGTTTTAACACTCAAAATAAAAAATATTTTTATAGCTTAATCTCATGAAGTCAATTAATGCCTTCCCTCCAGACTGACACTTTGAAAATTAGTATTAACGCTGCTGTCCTTAAAGCATCCATATTAGCCTGCGGTGCAGCAAATTGTTGATGCCTAATAAAGCACAATGTTCAGCTGCTGCCTGAGGGCAGGATTCAGAATTACCATATCAACCCATAACCATATTCTCATTTTGGGGAACAAGTTGCGTTACTTAAAATTTAAAATACTTTTATTTCAGTCATTTTAATATCAAATTGATTTATGGTTATTCAAAAATTGAATATACTATTCAGCTATATATGTATGTGTAACTCATTAAAATATTGTAATGTGCATGTAGAGTGTAGAGTTTAATCTGGGATGGATTACTGATGAGGAAATAGCAAATAATTAATAACAGGAGTTGCCCAACTCAACTGCCGAGTCAAAGTTCATTAAGTGTATTGGCTAGTTTACAGTTTTATTTATTTATTTATTTTTTGTCTTTTTTTTTGTTGTTGTTGCTATTTCTTGGGCCGCTCCTGGGGCATATGGAGGTTCCCAGGCTAGGGGTTGAATCGGAGCTGTAGCCACCAGCCTACGCCAGAGCCACAGCAACGCGGGATCCGAGCTGCGTCTGCAACCTACACCACAGCTCACGGCAACGCCGGATCCTTTAACCCACTGAGCAAGGGCAGGGACCGAACCCGCAACCTCATGGTTCCTAGTCGGATTCGTTAACCACTGCGCCACGACGGGAACTCCTAGTTTACAGTTTTACTATGCAAGTTCTCCTTAAGAGAATATCACAAATGGAATCTTTCACTATCAAACACAGAGGATAGACAGCTATAGGTAAGTAGATGGATAGATAGATGAATGGATAGATACATACATAGATGAGAGAGATACAAATTATGCATACTATTAAAATTCACACTCCCTTTTTTAAAGTGAAATGCCTTCTCTCTGAAGTGCAAACTGTGTTTTCCTGGTAGTTACCATGAAACCCCTTCTAAAAATATTTTATATTGATGATAATTTAATCGATAAATAATGTCTTCTGGACAATCTTTCAATCTGTCAATATTTTTAGAAATGTGCATTACAAAAGGCTTCCTAAAAAAAGTAACTTTGGAGCTCCCATCTTGGTGCAGCAGAAACAAATCCAAGTAGGAACTATGAGGTTGCGGGTTTGATCCCTGGCCCCACTCAGTGGGTTAAGGATCTGGCGTTGCTGTGAGCTGTGATGTAGGCCGGCAGCTGTAGCTCCGATTAGACCCCTAGGCTGGGAAACTCCATATGCCATGGGTGTGGCCCTAAAAAAGAAAAAAAAAAAAAAAGCAAATTTTGTGTGATATTTTAGGGGGTAGAAGTCATAGGTAAGGACACAAAAAACATTCTGATATAAAGTCCATAGCTAGAGGAAAGGCATCACTGGAAAAGAAACAACTTCAAGGACTGAAAAAACAAAATGACTTGAAGAAACCAAGTATCCAGATAAAAAATATCAGTATCAGATGTAAAATAGGGAATAAATGGTCTTCTTCTTCTAATGGGAGTATTTTGTCTATGTTTATTAATATATTAAATTTTTATCTGGCATTTTATTATGTGGTTTCTATTTTTCCAACTTGGTCTATTTTTTCTCTCTCCCTCTCCCCTCTCTTGTCTCCTTTGGGATGAGTCGAGTATTTCCTATTATTTTATTTTATTTTCCCTTCCACAGCATATTAGTATTACATTCTTGCACTCTTCTTTTAGTGGTTATATTACTTTAAAAACTTGCCTTATTAAATCTAATATGAATTAATATGCTTATCCTTTCTTGACAATAAACAATAGGCTGTTACAGGAGATACTTTAAAAATAAGGATAGTGAAAGTTTGAAAGTAAAGGATGGAATGAATTTTCCTTGTAAACACTACCTAAAAGAAAGTTGTTGTAGCTATACTGATTTAAGAATACTGATTATTAAAAAAAAAAAGAATACTATTTTGTTAAGAAGAATGACTGCTAGAGGGCATAAATGGTTTTCTGAGGTAATGATAAGATTCTGTTTATTGAGCTGGATGCTATTTGTATGAATATGCTAGCTTTGCCAAAATGCATGAAGCTCTAGTCCTGAGTTGTAGTATTTTATATAGAGACGTAAAGCATGTATCTATATGTATAAATATATAGTATAATATATAATTATATAATATATTTGTATGTAAGATATAGATATATTTTGTAATTCAATAAAATATACTTTGAAAATGACATGGCACTTAGAACTCACTAGAATGAAAAAAAAAAAAATTGATAATCCCAAGTCTGTAAAAGCTGTAGACTAACTGTGGAAGTCTTCTGTACTGCTGGTGGAAATGTAATTTGGTGCATCATGTGAGAAAACCATTTAGTGACATTGTTAATATAAAGCTGAACATACACACCAAGCAATTCCACTCCTAAGTAGGCATGAATGTATACACCAGAAGACATGCATACCAGTAAGCATGATGACATTCCTTTTTTTTTCTTAATTTACTTTTTGTTGAGGCAATATTGGTTTATGGCATTATATAAATTTCCTGTGTATAATCTTACACCGCACTCTATCAATTCTGTCAAAATGGAAGCCATCTCAAAAAACATCAATAATATAACAGGTAAACTGTGATATATTCATAAATGTAACAACTATGTAACAGTATAGATAAAGGAAATGATAGTGTATCACTGTCAGATATCTACTGTAATCACTCTGCTTTGTGAGTAGAGTTTTGAGATGCTGGATGTCTTGCCAAGTTCACACAGTTAGTAATGCTTAGGGGCAATTTTTAATCCAGCTGTTTTTGACATCATAGCCCAAGCTTTGATTTACTACATGTCTCTGTGCTAATTTCATAGCTGGAACATTATTTCCAAACATTTCTTTCACAGGACCTCAAATATTTAAGATATCCCATGAAAAAAAAGGGGTCTGTTTAAACTATAGTTTGTAAATATTGCACACTAGAAATTCTTCATTTGCATATCATAGTGGACCTAACTGTATTAGCCTCAGTCCTATCTTTGGTTAAAAAGCCTTTTAAACTCTATCTAGCTAAGACTTCCCAAAATTATTTGACCATAGAGTTATTTGCAAGTAGTTTGCAGGATCATTGGATTGGAATATCTTGAGCATCTGGGAAGTTCTTATGCTTTATTGTTTCTTTTAGAATGGGGGAATGAAGACTTCAGTTTAATTTTTTTTTTTTTTTTTTTTTTTTTTTTTTTTTTTTTTTTTTTGCTTAACCTGTGGCATGTGGGAATTCTTGGACCAGGAATCAAACCTTCAAACCTGGGCAAGAGGAGTGGCCTGAGCCACACCAGGGACAATGCCAAGTCCTTTACTTCTAGGCCACTAGAGAACACTCAGGTCTTCAGTTTTGATTTTTAAAAAAAGAATTATTCATACTAATTAAATACAGTTACAACCTAAGACCCTAACACAAGGGAAAAACCGTGTTTTAGAAATTAAAGTAAAACGGGAGTTCCCATTGTGGCTCAGTGGTTAACGAATCCAACTAGGAGCCATGGGGTTGCAGGTTTGATCCCTGGCCTTGCTTAGTGGGTTAAGGATCCAGCGTTGCTGTGAGCTGTGGTGTAGGTCACAGACGCTGCTCAGATCCCACATTGCTATGGCTCTGGTGTAGGCTGGCATCTGTAGCTCTAATTACACCCCTAGCCTGGGAACCTCCATATGCCATGGGTGAGGCCCTAAAAGGACAAAAGACTAAAAAAAAAAAAAGAAATTAAAGTAAAACAATTAAGCAATACATTTTATCAGAAATTCACGTTTCCAAATATTATTTCTACTCCTACCTAAATTATTAAAAAAGAGAAATACATACATAATGTATATGATATATATCATATATGTAATTATACATATTATATAAGTATATAAATGTGTGTATACACATATGCAAAGTTAATGGTAAAATTTTATAGCATTCAGTATGTGCTCACTTTTTATAAATTTTCATATCAATATATTAATAGTTACAACATCCCTATAAGGTTTATTATTCCAATTCATTATCATTCCAATTTTATAAATGAAGAAAACAAATAGCAGAGATGGATTTGAACATAACATATCTAGCATCAAAGCCATATCCTTAAAATAAACCAATTCTTTACATCCTATTTATATATGCCAAACTTGTGAAAATTTACATATATTGAAATGCATAATTAGGAAAAGGATTGTGAGGAAAAGTTAATAATAAATATGCTACATGAGCAATTTACAAAAGAAATTAAAATGTCATTAAACAAAGTAATCTTTCTATAATAAGCAAAAATAAAATACAAGATACCAGATTTTAAGTAGATTTTTTAAAAAGCACTTTTAACATTCGACTATATTAGCACAGAGTAAAGTACAAAAATCTTAAGTTTAAGGATATATGTCCATATACTTGCAGGGGGACAGAATACACCACTCCAAAACATGCCTCTTTGGCATAAGGATTATTTGAGCTGGATATTTCCAAGAAACTGTAGACACAGAAGACGCTCTAAAAATTGAGTAGAAGTTGCACTGTTGTAAAAGATATTTATAAAGAATATCTCTATTTGTAAGGATGTCTTCCTTTCTGTACCAGGAAAAGAATGATGATTCTTAATTTCTAGAAACAGTTATCAAAAGGGAAAACAAAGACATAAATCTGCATAATAATGTCCTTTTCTACTGTGCCTTGCCTGATAGTCTCCCATAACTGGCTACCCCCCTCACCCCTCTTTTATATTTAGCTGGAGATTGTATTTGAGGTTGTGGCCTGAACCATTTGTTTATTCATTTGGTTTACCTGACATATATGTAGGATTTCTAATGATCTATGTTTATAGTTTCAATTGCCTACTGAGATTCACAGTTTATCAACTGTCATATTTTTTTTGGCCATGCCCACAGCATGCAAAAATTCCAGGTCAGGGATTGAACCCATTGCCACGGCTATGACCTACAGAAGTGACAACACAGGATCCTTAATTCAATAGGTCATCAGAGAGCTCCTCAATTATGATTTTCATATCATATCATTTAAATCACATACTTATTTATAGTAACTATTTAAAAGTCCTTGTCTTGTGGCTTCAATGTTTTACGTTTCTGTGGGTTGGTTTTGGCTATATTTTTCTTGAGTGTGGGTCTTTCTATTTTTGCTCCTTCACATATCTTACTCTATTTTGTTGTATGATGTGCAGTGTATAAAATGACAGTGGAAATATAGGGATGTTGTGTTGTTGTTGTTGTTGTTGCTGTTATTTTTCTCCCAGTTAGAAAGAACCTAACTCTATGTGTTGATGTGAAAGTAGAAAGTAATAATTCAAATTTCACCAAGTTTTGAGTAGCTATGTGACAGGGCCACAACTTTAAGAAGACTGAGATCACTTTTCATTAGCCCAACTCCTGGACAACTGTGCCACTTCTGCTGCTTCTGGTGCCATGTCCACTTTTGCTATTGTTAAGGCAATCTAGTGATTTGCTTTTTTGGCTATGTTTTGAGCATGAAGGTTGAAGGGAGATGACACAATACTGAGTTAGGAATCAATAGTTCTAAGAACTATGAGAATGGGCAAGATGAAGCTTCTTTTTTGCTTATAATCCCATTTTCACTAGCCAACTGTCAGCAAAATTTTAGGGAAGATGAGGGTGTGGAGAATTTCTATTTTGAGATAATCGTTGCTTTTGGTTTTCTAGATATATTGGTCAATTCCATTGCCTCAGTCATCACCATTATATTCATTGATCTCTTCTCCATCCACTAGGTTTTCTGTCCATGGAAGGCCTTTACTTTCACCAACTTAAGCAACTAGAAGCTAATGTGGCTTGCTATTAACCTAGGAAGGGTTCAACTTGCTGGATAGTAGTTTATCAAGGTTTTAGTGTGTCTACTATTCATAAATAATCACATAGATTTACATGATTTTAATATTATGCAGTTTTCTCTTCATCTTCCCTTTCTTCCCCATCCTCAACTGGAAATGGAAGACTAACCCATTTTTCTCTGCTACCTTCTTTAACATTTAACAAACAAACACACACACACACACACACACACACACACACACACACACACATACACACAATCCTATAGCCAGACTGTAGTGCATTTAAGTTTCCTTTTGCTTTCCCATAATTTCAAATATCTCAACCAAATTTCTCCTTTGAAAAAAACATTATTTTTAATTCTTCATCCATCTTTCAACATTGAAGTGGGTTTTTTTTAACACTGAATTGTCCATTTATGCCAGCATTCTTACAGATATATAATGTAGTATAATTAATTTATCTCTTAGTAACTACGTAATAGATATATAAATCTGGACTCTCTTGACTAAAATAAGAATGCCTTTATTAGCCTCCAAAGTAATTCAGTAATATTAAATATAAACTTCTGTTTACTCTGTTTACCTAACTTTGCTTCTTTTCAGAACTCCCATACAATTTCTGATGAAGTTTCTAGCAGAAATTTCAGGCAATAATTTTTTCAGACCAAGTGGTGAATTTTCCCACTGAGAAATATGCTGACTATGAGAAACAATAATGGCATTAATATCTCAGGAGTTTTTAAAAACTTTATTTCAGAGAAATATACAGAATTACTTTACTTATAAAATGCACTCTTCTGGGATACTTATATATTCAGACTATTATGTGTTTATGAATGAAATTTTGACTAAAAATTGCAGCACAGAAAATCAAAATATTCCCCAAACCTTTACTAGACATTTTTATCACATCCCACATTTCATATAGCCTATATTTATTCTGTTGTAAAGATATTTTTAGCAATTGATTTTCTTATTAGATAATCTTTCTGTACTTTCATAGGACAACAACCCAAACCATTGTCTTTCTCTTTGTCCCCACCTGCACCAGGAACATATAAAGGATGGCTAAGGAAGATCACTGGTCTTGTGACCATGAAGAAATAAACACAGATTTAGATGACTGAGAAGAAGATATAATGATCAGGGACTATGCTGCTTTCTTAGATTCTGGCTTTAGACCATCTGCAATAAACTCTTCTTGTGAGAAAAATACATGATCCACTTTTAAAATAAATAATCAGCTGAAAACACTTCTTAACTGATACAAATATTTAAAAAACACTGATGAATTAAACATAAAAATATGAAAAATTTTTATACCACTTTGTCTACTGTAAAATTTGAAATTGTTTCTTTATGGATCAGTAAGTTATTTAATGTACTTTCACTCCTGAATCCACATTGTAAATTAAAATTACATCAACTTTGAAGAATAACCAGTTTAAAATTATGATCTAAATTTACACTTGGATTTTGACTAACAGTAAGATCTCTCATTACCTACTCTATCTAAAGGAATAATATTTATATAACTTTAAATGTACAGAATAACTTGTCCTATGGTGGAATATCTAGAATATATTTAATGTATTTCATTTTTTGAAGAAAAGGAGATCCTTATTAACACAGCCTACAATATTTAGTATAAAAAAAAAAATGAGAGAATAGGAGTTCCCGTTGTGATGCAGTGGAAACAAATCCAACTAGGAACCATGAGGTGGCAGGTTTGATCCTTGGCCTTGTTCAGTGGGTTAAGGATCCATGAGCTGTGGTGTAAGTCACAGATATGGCTCAGATCCCACGTTGCTGTGGCTGTAGCATAGGCCAGCATCTCTAGCTCTGATTAGACCCCCTAGCTTGGGAACCTCCATATGCCATGGGTGTAGCCATAAAAAGCGAAAAAAAAAAAAAAAAGAGAGAGAGAGAGAGAATAAATATAATATAGAAGGTTCTGTGTATTTATTTGTAGCACACAAAGACCTTGGAAATTATCACTACTGTCCTTATAATAAGAAAAAGCTAAAAAAATTTGAAAATCAATGACTTTTCTTGATTATATCAGAGAACCGAAAATGAGCAAATATCACTGCAAAATTGAGAGGGAGAGGCAAATTAGCCAAGATCTACTTTTGGGGGGCAGATATTGCTGAAGCCAAAACTTGTAGGGACACTAAGTAGTAATTTTGACTAAAGACTGAGACTCTAGTGAGAGGGCAGAAACTCCTGTGGGGAATTGAGGACATTTTATGGATATCCCCAAACATTTGTGGGTTGTATCTCTAAAAACCCTACAGAGTTCTTATGGTAAAGACTAAGAAAGATATTTTAGGACCCTCTGACAGGGCAAGGATAAAAGTAACCATATGAAATACAAGTGACTTCTTCACAGCAAAGACTTACAGTGCATGGTAAAAGACATTACCAGAGCCTTATCACATCTGAGGGAGGGCATTTCTTTCAAATAAATCTTCATGTCTTACTCATGAGGGGGAAATAAAAGGTACACTAGTAGAACAATATTTGTAAAGGTCATACAAGTACACAGGTCCACTAAAAGACTGAGATTTAATAATGAAGTTATAGAATGGTTTCCCTCCCTCGTACCTTAAAAGTTAAGTCAACTGGACTCTAGTATAACAACTTGGGGATTACAACTGAAAGAAGCGGAAGAAACATACACTCTTGGAGGAAGGGTTCTTAGGAAAGCCCAAAGTGGAGAAAGGAGACAAAAACAAGGACACCAGAGGAATTTGAAGCCTCTGACATATCAAATTATAGCAAACATTTAATATACTTCAATTCCTAGCCAGATTAGTACATAGTCTCACATTAAAGGTCTATTTTTTCATTCTTATTACTAATTCAACATGTCTGGCTTTCAACAACAACAACAAATTACAAGGTATGGCAAATGCAAGAAAAAAAGTATCTGAAGGAATAAAGAGATCATCAGAACAAGACTTAGTGACAATGCAGATTTTGTAAGTATCAAACAAGGAATTTGAAATTGCTATGATTAAGATGTTAAGTGCTCTAATGAAAAAGTATACAACATGCAAGAATAGATGGGTAATGCAAGCAGAGAGATGAAAACTTTAATAATGAATCAAAAGGAAACACCAGAAATCAAAAGAAGTGTAACAGAAATGAAGAGTATCTTTGATCGGTTCATTAATAGACCAGACATGGTTGAAGAAAAACTCAGTGAGATTTAAGATGGCTCAAGAGAAATATTTCGAACTAAAATGTCAAGAGCAAAGAAAACAAAATAGAACATTTAAGAACTGTGGGACAATTTTCAAAGTTGTAACATACATGTAATTGGAATACTAGAAAAAGAGAGAGAGAGGAGAGGTGAAAAAATATCTGAAGCAGTAAAAGTCAAGACATTTTAAACATAATGACATGAATCAACTCACAGACCCCAGAAGCTCAGAAAATATCCAGCATGGTAATCATGCCAAAACTGCAAGAACTAGGCATAACATATTCTATCTGCGGAAAATCAAAGATGAGAAAAACTTGAGAGAAGCCACAGGAAAAATACATTACCTGCAAAAGATCAAGGATAAGGATTATAGCCCACTTCTCATAAGAAATCACATATAAGCAAGAAGAGAGTGGAATAAAATGTTTAAAGTATTGAAAGAACAAAAGCATCATCTTAAAATTATATCTCTGGTAAAAATATTCTTTAAGTGAAGAAGAAATAGGAGAAATAAAAACTTTATCAAACAAAGGAATTTATTACCAGCAATTCCACCCTGAAAATTTGTTAAAAGAGGTTCTTCAGGGAGAAGAAAAATGATACAGGTCAGAAGCTTGTATTTGCATAAAGAAGGGGAATATGTCAGAAAAGGAATAACTGAAAGTAAAATAGAATGATTTATGTTTCTTATTCTATACTTATCCAAACTATAATGTTTAAAGTAACAATAGCAAGAATGTATTGGATTATTATAGCTGGAAATAGATATGTGAAATGAATGATAGCAATGCTGTAAGGAATAGGAGTGATGGAATGGGAATACTCTGTTAAAATATCTTTTTTTTTTCTGGCTTTTTTGGGGTCTGCACCCATAGTATATGGAAGTTCCCAGGCTAGGGGTTGAATTGGAGCTACAGCTGCCAGCCCACATCACAGCTCTAAGCAACACAGGATCCCCAACACACTGAGAAGGCCCAGGATTGGACCCACATCCTCATGAATTTTAGTTGGATTTGTTTCACTGTGCCATGAAGGGAAGTCCCTGTTAAAATAACTTAAAACATGTACGTTATGTTTTTTGAAGGAGATCCTAGTTTAAAATATACATTTGGAATTAGTTCAAAAGATATCCACATGTTAAAAGTGACCTTGAGTTTGATGATGAATTTATAAAGACAACCTCAAAAACTTACTCTTTAAAGGAAAAAAATTGGGCTTTATTAAAATAAAAAGTGTCTATGCTATGAAAGACCCTACCAAGAGAATGCAAAGACAAGTCAGACTGGGAGATCATATTTACAAAACATATATCTGTAAAGGACTGGTATCCAAAAATATACAAAGAATTCTTAAAACTCAATAATAACAAAACAAACAACTGGATTAAAAAATGGACAAAGGATCTAAACAAAAGCTGTACCAAAGAAGTAATTCTGATGGTAAGCAGCATATTATAAAAGATGCTCAGTATAATTTGTCATTACAGAAATGAAAATTAGGAGTTCCCATCATGGCTCAGTGGCTAACGAACTCAACTAGCATCCATGAGGATGTGGGTTGGATCCCTGGCTTTGCTCTGTGGTTTAAGGATCCAGCGTTGCCATGAGCTGTGGCATATAACCAGCAGCTACAGCTCTGATTGGACCCCAAGCCTGGGAACCTCTATATGCCTCCATATGTCATGGGTACTGCCCTAAAAAGACAAAAAGACCAAAAAAAAAGAAAGTGAACTAAAGCAATAATGAGATACCACTGTACACTGATTTGAATGGCTAAAATTAATAGACTTAACAATACCAAATTCTGACAAGTATGCACAACAATAATAGCTCTTATTGCTGGAATTTTAAATGGTACAGATACTGGAAGACAGTTTGTGCCTTCTTACAAATCTAAACACAGTTTCACCATGATCTCTGGCAATCATTCACCCATATATTTACCCAAATTTCATGAAGAGTTATAGGATATAAAATGCACACATAAATACCTACTACAGCTTTTTTCATAATCATCAAAAACTGACAGCGACTTTAAATGACTTTGAATAGAGTAATTGGTAGATTGTAGTATACACACAAAATAGAATATCATTCAGTATAAAAAGAAAAAACTATCAAGCTATAAGAAGAAATAGATGAATATTAAATACCTATTACTCTGTGAAATAAGTTTGAAAATTCTATCTACTGTATGATTTTAACTATGTGAATATTGTGTAAAAGACAGAATTTAAAAGACTGAAAAAAGACCAGAGGTATGGGAAGCAGGGTGGATGGGAGGGTGGTGAATAGAGGGAAAAGAGCTGAATAGATGAAACACTGGATACTATTTAGGAAATTAAAATTATCTCTATGATACTACATTGGTGGATATAAGACATTATTCATTTGTCAATATCCACAGAATTTTCCAGCCAGAAGAGCAAACCTTCATTTATGAAAATTAAAAAATATATATATCATTTGGGAATTAGAGAGGTTACAGAATGGAAAGCAAAATTTGACAAAAAAGTATAACTATTAAAATGTAGGAAACAATCTCACTGAAGTGGGTGAGGGAAATATGCTTAATTAAATCACTTTGGAAAAGAAAGGAGACTATAAGATTAAAAGCAACAGGAAACATACATCAGCACAGTACTTTAGTTAATAGGTTTTTTTTTTTTTTCTCCCACAGGGGTTTAGCTTAACCATTCTGATAACATTATATTGTATGCTGCAAATGAATAATTAAGTAAATTGATGGTAGATGGTGGAAGCCAAATTCTTCACTGTTTGGGTAAGAGTTTATAGACAAGGAGAGAAAGCTAGAGTGAGCCATGTGGTAATGTCCTTAAAGTTGGAGACATCAGTATGAACTCATGTTTAGCTTAATATAGATACGCATGGCTACATTCAGAAATATTTACAATTGCATGTATGCGCATGGGCTATGTTTCCTTGCTCTGTCAGCTGAGAGTGCCTAAGAGCAACAACTCCCTAGAAGCAACAAGCAAACCTGGCATCTGCATCTTGATTATGACTGCAATTCTCTAATGAAAGATAACATATTAATCAATTAAATTGACTCAAAATTACAATGCTATACTTTGTCAAGATTCTTACAAAAATAAATTTGTTTTTACAAATACAATTTCAGAGATAAAAAGATGACTTTTTAAACATTTCTCCAAACTACTAATCTTTAGGAATACCTTCACATTCTCATGTGTCTCTGTTTGCTACCATGAACTATTGAAGAGAGGATAAATAAAATATATTGTGCCATGGAGGAACCTTATTTTTCAGTTAAATAATTTTTGTTCAAATAAAAACACATGCAAGTATCTTATTAAGTACACTGTAAGGAATAACTAAATGAAGTTTTTCTTTGAGTAAAATCTCATTTATTCAATAGACCATATTCAATGTTAGAATCCCTTCTATAAATTTGTTAGGGCTTTTAAGGAGAAATGCTTCCTCCAATTTTGGAAACTTTCTTATCTGATGGTTAGGTTCCAGTTAGATTCTGGTTCTTCCCAAAATAACTCAAATCAAGTGGAAAACTTTTGTAAAACATAGAGGTTTATGGTTTCAATATTAGAATTTGAGTGTGGAGAGGATTTTAAAAATCCGTTTTAAGTTCTAAGTTTTAGACAACCTAATGCACAAATCAATCAAGGATTAATAACCATATGAATAAAAAGTAAGCTCTTAGGCCCAGGGGAGAAAAATAATCTGATTACCACCAATATGCAAGGTATACTTTAATGGCGCTACTGAAAAACTTCTTACTTAACAATGTAAACTGAAAAGTTCTATACAACAGGGTAGAGCTCTGAATTTCTGTCTTAAATTGATAGAGCTCAAGTCTCAGGCTAGACTACCCAGAGACTGATAAACTAAGATGTCTAGTCACTTATGATGGAGCATGATAATGTGACAAAAAAGAATGCATACATGTATGTATAACTGGGTCACCATGCTGTACATTAGAAAAAAATGTATTGGGGAAATAACAATTGATTACAATTAAAAAAAGAAAGAAAGAAAGAAAAAATATATATACTTAAAAAAAAAAAAACTGAGATGGAGGGAATAAGACAGTGCTAGGCAGAGCAGAAAGGTCTACTTTTAATCTGCTCACCATAGAAATAGAAGCCCAAATCAAGCCCATAGCCTGAAACCTAGCATGCCAAGGATACAGGTTGCCATGACATACACAAATGTATTGAATAAATTAAATATATTTAATGGAAAAATAAGAGGATTTTATGAATCTGTTGCCAAAAGTTAGGAATTCTTTTACTTACAGATAAAGTTGATAGAAGCTATAAAGGACACTATGAAACACTTCATCCAAAGGGTGAGGTTGAAGTCTCTCTTCTGAAAATAATGTGATGGAAATAATATGATCGATGGAAATAACATGGGAAATCATCTTCCCTATCTTGCAGTACATCAAATCTAAATATCAAAGTCTATGGTCATCCAGTATGTGCCTATCTAAGTAAGGTGAAGGAGATTTACATAGGCCAATTCATCAGGACCCTTCATTGCCCAGGGGAAATGTTTCCCTTTTTCTCTATTTGGTCACAAATGGAGAGTAACCGATAAAATTTTGGGTCTAAAGATGCTGTTGGTAAATTCTGCAGGGTGGTTGTTAGGAGCTCAAGGAAGACCAGTTCTTCCAGGGAGCTTTGAAATCTCTCCTGCTCCCTCAGGTTCTGCATTTTCCAGTTTTGAATAACTTGTATCACCCCTGAGATAGCAGGGATATGCCTATCTTCATCTGTGCCTGCCACTGTGAAACATACTTTTTCCTCCGACTTTCAACAATCCTGTTTATCTCCTATCTTTTCTCATATATTTAGGTCCAACAGTATTTACTGGTTTAAAATGCTATCTTCTCCTTTTTTCTATATGTTTGGTCCTATTTCTTTTCCCTAATATACCTCTTTAGATTATATCTTGCGAAGTCTCATACAGTGAGAGATTTGAGGTCAATGGATTATAAATCTGCATATGTACCCATTTTTACCCCCCCTGACCTAGTGGTACTTCTCTTTTTCCCATTCATATAAGTCAAGACTCAAAGTCAAACTCTTAAAGCAAATTTTTTTTCAAGTTCCATTACTGTCTTTGTTTCAGTTTAATCTTTCTGCTGACCATTTTCTGAAGATCAAAAAGTATCTTATAAAATTCCCTGTGTATCTCATGCCTGTCTCACCAGAGACAGTGAGGTACAATCACTATAAATATCTTCCTATTTGATTTAAAATAATTGTTTTATTTTTCCATTTCGACCCAAATCTCTGTGTGTATATGTATGTATATACCATTTTCAAAAGAATTCTGATTTATCTTTAGTTGTTAATGGATTAAAATATACTACTCCACAGTGTTTCTATAACAGTAAAGACATACTTCAGAAAAGTATGTCTTTTTCTGAAAGACATAATTACTATCAGGGTTTATTAAATAATCAAACTTGAAACCCTGTTTTGTTTTGGCAAAGGGAGAGAGGAGATAATACCAGGAGTCTGGGGAGATGGTCAATATATTCAGTACTTAAATTTTTCCTTCTTTGGCCTAAAAAGTAACTGAGAACAAGATAAATAGGATCAAAATCTGAGTTTGTTGACTTAATGCTTAGATAAGAGTGCCCAGACCTAACAAGAAAAGGTCAAAACCTCTGTACTCAGCCTGCTTTTAAATTTTATCACTGGGCCTGGAATTCTGGCTGAAAAATATAATAAGAACAAATAGTAACCTGATGTAGCACAAACTACCATACCAACATATGCTCTAAATCTGGTATATAGCACTCTACTTATTTAAGGTTTAAAGTTTTTCCTTTAAAAACTATTTACTTACTTCTGTATTGTTGTCATTCCAAGCAACTCCAATCGAAACAGGACAAAGTCACACATAGGAGGGTCATCAACAGCCTTCACATGGAGCATGCCTTGACTCATGTGTGAGCTCTATGCATTTGTGAGCATCAGTTCTCAGCCAGTATGATGATGTGTGCTCATTCTACCAGCTTTCTTACTCTTTTCTCTCTCCTGGTTTTAACCTGTATAAAGGAGACAAAGGAAGCTAAGGAAAAATCAGTTACCAGCTTTACTAGTAAATCTCTAACTCAACATATTTGATACTATAGCTGGGACATTAAAGCTAAAGAATGACCTTTGGACTACATTTTGCAATATTCATTTATATGTGTCAACATGTATTAAAAATACAGAGTCATGGTCCAAGCCAGAAACACCATTGAGACACCCATGTGAGCTTCTTGAGCTTGGACAGGTCCCACCACATAAGTATATTATTGTATTTACATTATTCTGCCATGTTTTCAAAGGATGATCTTATCTATCTTAAAAAGACGAGGTTTTCTTTGGCTTTTATTTTAATACGGCTAAATTTGAGCTATTAAATTTAGCATATTAGAAATCAGTAATGCATGTTTTGAACACATTATATTCCTAAACTAACCTCAGGTTCAGAATTTTTCTTTTAATGAGTTTAATATAAAGAGAATCAAGAAGACAAATAGAAAAACAATTTTAATGTAGAATGTAATCATACTCTATTTTAGCTCTCCAAATAATGTGTTTCAAACATATTACTGCTAATAAAAATTGAAAAAAATATATAGAAAAGTTAGAGTATCCCTAAAAGCTGATATGATATTTAAAACTAAAAACTGATAAATTACAAGTGCTTTATAAATATGCTTTTATCCTAAAAAATGCAAATAATTCATTATATAATTATACATAACTCATAATACATACATCAGTCATTTAATGGACACAATTTTTCTAGTTATATATTTAAAGTAAAAAAATATGGGACTGAGCTACTACTATATCCATTACTGGGGCTGCAACTTCACTTAAGTAAGTTCACTTTCTATGAGTTCTATTTGCTTCATCTATAAAATAAAAGATCTGGACTGAATGATCTAAGCTTTTCCAGATATAAAATCCTTAAAACTTAATATCCAATTTGCTTTATGGACAGGAACATTAAAAATGAGCTCTGTCGGATTTCCCATTGTGGCTCAATGGGTTAAGAAGATGATGTAGTCTTTGTGAGGATTTGTGTTCAATCCCTGTCTTGCTGCAAGCTGTGGCATTGGTTGCAGATGTGGCTCAGATCTAGTGTTGCTATGGCTGTCATGCAGGCCTCAGCTATAGCTCCAATTCAATCCCTGGCCTGGAAACTTCCATATGACACATATGTGCCTGTGAAAGAAAAAAAAAGAAAACCTGAGCTCTGTCCATCTAATCACTATTGTATAGTCACCAAAATTGTACATTTCATATATATTGCTAGGAATTGACAATAATTTTTCTACACATGTAATATTTACAAGAAAAAAATTCAATGTGTTGAAATCAAGGATCAAACACTATCATCATTATCATAAAGATACATGACTTGGCTCTTTTCTTAATTATATCCACAGTAGATACATATGAAGAATGATCTGCTTACTTCTTATGCTAAGTCATTCTTCTATGGCAATATAATATAAAATGTTTTATTTTTCTTTAAACTGGTGATGGCAGAGACAATGACATTTAGGTAATAATACATCCTACAGTTGGAAGGAAGAAATTATTCCATTATTTTAAGGCTTTTCATGAAGAGACATATATGAATTCTTATTTTCTAATGAATATTAATTTAATTAATATAATCTAAAAATCAAAATGAAAACTACCTTATATTTTTAAATGTAAACTAAATACAGAGTAAAACATCTTATTCAGTAGGTTGTTCATCCCTAGTTAGTCATTATAATTTTAATTTTTATTTGTGTATTTATCTGATTAATATCACATCCCCAAGATTTACATTCACGAAGAGACATTTTTCCTCTTTTGTTCATAGTAGTATAGCCAATATCTAATAACAGACTAGTTATTCTAGGTATTTCCTCTAAAATTTGTTGAATTAATTAGTAAATAAATTAGCAAATCTCTAATGGACTTTAGAGTCTGTTGAAGCAGATAAATGCATACACAAATGACTATTAATGGCATGATATGATAAGATGCTTAATATCATTATTAACAAAGGGCTATGTGAGTATAGAACAAGTGGTTATTAATTTCACCTTGTTTCTACAAGGTTCTTGAAAGAGTTGGCATTTTGACCTTATTTGAAATAATAGCAAGGAGTTAGATAAGTTGGAATGAGATATTTTACAAGCAGGAAGTATTATAGGTAAAGGCATGAAGGCTCAAAATTTCTAGGCTATAAGGTGAATATAGTTGGAAATAATGCAGTTTGCTAAAGGGAAGGTAATATGCAGCATGGCCTCAAGTTGTGAAAAACTAAGAATTTTCATCTCTATAATATGTGCTATGGAGAGTACAAGCAATGCAGAGCAGCAATATGAGCCTTGGCTTCCTTATCTTTGAAAGAAAAATGATAATTATTCCATTGAGATAATTAGGAATTAAACAGGATAATGAATGTAAAATATGCCATATATTTCCTGGCAAATAATAGGTTCTAAATAAATGATAACTATGATTATTTTAAAAACTAAATCTTATTTTCGAATTATTTATATCATTATTGAATGACAGAATGGAAAAAATAATGCTTACATGGCTCTCTAAAGGGATAATTTGGATGATGTGTGTATACACACACACACACACACACACACACACACATATTCTATATGTATAGACAATTTCTCAGCCCATGGGGATAATGGGGAAAAGAGCTGCAAAAATACAATCCCCAAAACTAAGAGAAGGAAGAATGCCATCTGAGATTTAAGCCTTTTAAAGCAACCCAAGAGGTCTAAGGCCAAGAGGATTTTGCCCTGTTAAGACTGGATTCATTAGCATAGCTAAGGAAAGTCTGTCAATCACAGGACAGTTAGTCACCTATGAAACCGAGATGGAGATGAGTCTCTTAGGGATAAATCTGCATTCTTTTCAAGTGTAATTACAAGTTCTGAGATAGGAAGGAAGTCTGGGTTAGTGAAATTGCCAGTTCATTGGCAAGACTTCCTATCATGAAAATGCATGTGTCCACTTATTTTAACTTAATAGCATTACAATTTCTAATTGTCTAATTCATTTTTTTTTTCTGATACAGCATATACCCAGCTATCATGTGATTATATTTTGTTTTTCCATATAGATGTCCCTTTGGGGAAAAATATGTACTGGCCATGCAAAAATAAGAATTTTATTTCATATAATAATTCTTGTTAATAAACTAAATTCTGATTGTATATTAGTTGTTATGTTTGAATTATGTCTCCAAAAAGATATGTTGAAATCCTAATGCCAGTACTTGTAAATGTGACCTTATTTGAGAATAGGAAATGGGTTTTTTGCAGATATAATCAAGTTAGGATGAAAAGACTTTGGTATGGCAGCTCTAGAAGATTAATTGCAATAGCGAAAAGAAATAATTTAAATCCTATGCCTTGTGTAAACTGGTGATTGGCACTTGCCATCTGCCTCTACATGGATTGGATCATTAGCCACTGTCCCAACTCTCAACACCCCCTGAAAGAGCTCAGGTTGGAGATCAGAAGTGAGGCACTCTGTCCTCTGCTAAAATTGTAGAACAGGTATACAGATATATATTTTCTGGAGAAGATTTTATGAGCCCAATTCTGGCATTTCCTCCTATCTATAAGAGCACTAAAATCCTTCATGGTGATGTCTGCTTCTTGTGACCAACAGTAACCTTCAGGAGACTAGCAGCACACTTCTGTAATATGTGTGCTTGGTTGCATGTACCTCTCCCTTCACCAAAATCATACATATATTAACATTCCCCCCGGCCTCTTTGGAGTGGTTTTTCAGAGCTATCTGAAATGCTGACTCCAAGTCTATAGCCCTCATTTTGCACCCCCCAAAACTTAACTCTCAACTTTTAGGTTGTGCATATTTTTAGGCTGACACTGAAACTTAATTTTTTTTCTTCATAGACAATTTTTTTCATGTGTTAGATCAAATATTGTTAGTGATACTTTTCTTAGGCATTACTTTTGGAAACACGTTTAAAAAACTCATGAAAATCTGTCTATTCTGATTAACTACTTCTATTTAAATAATTTGAGTACTTCATAGTAGATCATTTGTGGCTGCTGTGTGATGTCATTGTCTTGGATACTATGTAATATATCACTTGCAAAATAATCCCAATTCTTGTTGAAGCAGGAAATAACCCTTCCATTGTTGCCTTCAAACCCGGGTCTATTTCTTAGCACAGCAGAGTGATAAATGTGTCTGCATGTGTTGTTGTAGAACCTATTAACTGAGAAATGACCAAATACCTTTTTTATTTTGATTCTTTAGCTGGTAACTAAATTTGAGTTCTTATTATTATTTTAGTAAGAAATAATGGAACATTTCATCAGTAAAAGTTAAAGGAACAAGGTGAATCTACCCAATGGGAGAATCTAAATCTTTCCAGGGATCTATCTAACTCCGAAGAAAAGCACCCGTTGATAGGTAACAGCAGGGGATTAAAGACTGAAGCAGTTTACTGCAGGCTATGAATGACCTGATCCCTTAATCCATCTGTCTTTTTATATGAGAATGCTATGCTAATTAGCTGTGTAAATTGTTTCCTGATGACATTAATTTTGTGCCTTTTTGTTATTCTAGGCTTTGACTTTCACTGTGATAAAAATATACTAAGGGACATTTCCAATTTAGATGGGTTCTGATCCTGATAAATTCCAACACAGAAGCAGTGTTGTGGGGAAATAGGCATAAATAGCAAACTTAATCAATCCTGGGGATAGACATAGAGGACTTTGGCTTCCTATATAATCGTTCCCTTTAGCTTCTAAACATTACATTAACACACTTGAAATGTTGAAACATAATTCAAGGAGAACTTTTCAGCAAATGCAATTTTCATTGCTCCATTTTCTTTGAAGAAAATCAAGACTTGAATATTAACATGGAGAAAGTAATGGAACAGATAGTCGTGATGTGAAATCTTATTAGTAAACAAGAGCTGCATCTGAAAAAATATTGTCATTAAAAGCTATGTAGTAGTTAATTGAGTTTGATATGAAATTTAGTGCTGGAAAGTTAATGACTAATGCAGCTATTTCACAGAGCTTGGTTACTGCAGACTCCATAATGATCTCCTTTTGCTTCAGAGCAACAATGAAATTAACCTCTCTTTTGTCCTGCAGGTGTTGTGTTCTGATAATGCATATCCCTTACAAGTTTGGGTAAATTATTTGCTTTGCATATAAATTAGCCCTAAAGCTGAATCAATATTAGAATAATGAAAATGTAGAGAATATTTTTAAGAAAAAAAAAAACTTATAGTAAAGTATATAAAAATCCTAGATCCAGATGCAATTTCAGGAAAATAAATTTAAAAATATTTACTATGAGAAAGCAAGAAGATTGAGAGGAGGGAGAAATGATTTTGGAAAGTAAAATATTTCATTATTTTTTACATTAGTCAGGATGAAATAATTAAGAAACAATACTTTTTTTTCAGCATAAAAAATAATAAGATGGTACTTTTCTAACAATTATTAACATCTGCTGAGCTCCACTTTATTAGGTATGTATTGTCCTTTAGTCGAACTCCAATTTAAAAACATAAAGCATTACAGCTATAAG
Organism: Sus scrofa; assembly: GCF_054392235.1. Taxonomy (NCBI): domain Eukaryota; kingdom Metazoa; phylum Chordata; class Mammalia; order Artiodactyla; family Suidae; genus Sus; species Sus scrofa. The sequence continues at coordinate 80,098,552 of NC_139389.1, forward strand.
ATAAATACCCAACTTTTACTTATATGCAGTGGATTAGTAATTATACTTCTCATCTATTAAAATATTTCTCTTCTTCTTTTGCAGTTTCAGAGACTTTTTTCCCCACATATTTTCCTCTATGTTTTTTCTTCTTTGGTATTTCTTCCTTTAAAATTTGTGTGTAAATTTTTTATAAATGTGACTTTTTTCTTCTTTGAAATGATACCTAAATTCAAATTGCTTTTATCCTACTCAAAATTCAGAGGCAAATTTGGTAGTGACATGTTAAATGTTTGCTAGTGTCTCATACTACATAAGGTACACAAATTCTTGTGAACTAGAGGAGAGAACTTAGCACTTTCTCAGGCTTTCTATATCTAAAGAATATGTTTACCCATGGATACTGACCAAAAATTTATGGATAATATTTAGATAGTAAAAGGAGAAAAAATGATGTTATGAGCATTTTGTCAAGTGATAAATTTAGTCCTTAATGTTTACTTTTGTTTGTTTTAACTGTTACAGGAATAATACTGTTTTGTTTACCCTGAAATAGTCTTTAATCTCCTCCCTTAGAGTTGGGCATTGGGTATAGCTTTGATATTCTTGGTTATTATCCATTGGGTTCAATGTTCGTGCTTTGTTTCTAAATTCCAAAAGAAAAAATGGAATCTAAAGTACAATAATAATCATTAATAATTTATAGAATGCCCATTTCCAAAACAAAATCAAAGGCACTATAGACAATAATAAGCACACATTAAACCAACTGGGCACTGTGCCCAGAAAATCTGCCAAGTACACACAATAGGCAAGAAAATAGCTTGTGTGTATGTGAGGAAAAATAAGTAAGAGAAAACAACACATAAAAGACTTGAAACAGAACATCTAGGGAGTCAACAGATTCCCAGACTTCCACAGGAAATAAAAATATTTGAAGTCTTTTCTGCTGGGTCTACTAACTGTCTTTCAATATATGATAGATATGAATCCCATCAGAAGAAGTCAAGTATATTCTAAAAAATTCATATTTGCTAGGACTTGGTGTAATAGATTATTTTAGACTGAGGAGTCCAGGTTATCAGATAACTACATATGGTTTTGTGAGACTTTTCATTATTGGGTATGACATAAAGCAATTCTTTTCTCATATGATCTATTGAAGCTACAGTGTTCCACTTGGGATGGCATGTGATCATGACAAGGGAGAACAAAGAGTCTCATGTATGTTTTCTCACTTCTTAAAACAGTATTTACTCTTTCTTAGGTCAGGTCCCTCCTAGCCAATTAAAGCAGGAAAATGTTCCCATTAGCTGAAGTTATCTGTGAAAGTTAACTTATTGAAATATTGCCTCTGACTTCACTTAGGTGGGCTTTTGTAGGTTATGGGTTTAAAGAATAGTTGCAAATACAAAATGATAAAGTATTTTTTCTGAGGAAAAATGCTTCAAATTCTATTCTGTGTAGGTTTGGAAGTTCAGCACTAATTTTTTAAACATGCCCTTATTATAAAACCCTACGTGGGTTAGGTGTGACCCAGCTGTAATTGTCAAGAGAGCAACCAGGGATGTACACTTACTTTTGCTATTATATCCAACCAGAAGAAGAATATATGGAAAAAGTCAATAAATGTGATTAAAAGGTTAACACAATGATTTAACTTAATTCTACTCAGTACAAATAATATTTGGTAGAGTTTTAGGAACCTACTGTATATTCTAATCTCAACTTGCAACTAAGATTATTAACAGTACAGTTAATAATTTTTAACTGTAATTTAAAAATAAAGTAATTTTTTGGAATATGAATTTTACCCAAATAATAGAGGAAATTGATAAATCCATTTTGTTAAATTGAAGCCTAGACTTCAGGGATAATATACTCAATAGGATGAATTCTTTATATCAAGGAAATTATTTTTTACTCCTGGAAACTTTATTATTTATCAGGTATGACTGTCGTTAAAACTAGTTTTCAGGAGTTCCCATTGTGGCACAGCAGAAATGAATTTGACTAGTATCCCTGAGGATGCAGGCTCAATCCCTGGCCCCACTCAGTGGGTCAGGGATCTGGCATTGCCATGAGCTATGGTGTAGGTTGCAAATACTACTAAGATCCTGAGTTGCTGTGGCTGTGGTGTAGGCCAGCAGCTATAGCTCCAATTTGACCCCTAGCCTGGGAACTTTCATATGCCGTTCACACAGCCCTAAAAAGCAAAAAAAAAACCCACCTTGTTTTCAAGCCATGTAAAAGAAAATGACCCTGTGCAAACTCATTCTTAGGCTGTTATATTTTATACTGGCAAAAGTGTTTGGAAATTCTGGAAATCTTTGAATATGAAGTTTTCATTATTTATGTCATAATTAAGTTTTCTATAGCAATGTGTGTGTCTTAGGGGCAGGAATGCTGGAGGTAAGTATCACCAGCAAGAAGAGAAATAACATTTCAGGCATTGAAAGGGCTTGTTCAAGGACCAGGAAGGACTAGTAGAAAAGTATGTGCACTGTCTAAAATTTCCTTCTCTTGGTTGATTCCATTGATTGAGTTGTCAGCTCAGTTTTTTTTTTGTTGTTTAATTGTCCACAGGTTTGGATAAATCTGAATGACTATAGAAAACAAGAGAGCTATTGTTTCTAAAGAAACTATGGGAAAGGGTGTAAAGGTACTTGTGTAGAGGCTGTTCAAAAGGGAACTTTTTTTTCTTCTTCTTAAAATGCATAGATTGATTAGTCAAATTTAACACCATTTCTTAGAGAAAACTATAAATCCAAGTAATATAAATGGACTTGGTCATTTATATTGGTAATTGAGTCAAAGGGATTTAATTTTTTTAAACTTATTTTACCAAGTGGCTAATAAGATTTACTTGGTGTCTTTTTTTAACAACTCTACTGGCCCATTGTTTAGTGGTGGACATATATGACAGAAAGAGTGAAGTTGTAAGGATGATTGTGGCAAACTGTGGGAAATAAACAACTTTATGTGACATTATTTTGAAAGCAAAAAGTGATTTCCAAGCAAAATATCTTATAACTAAATGCTCTTTCTAGATTATATGTACTGCTTAGGTGTATTAATCTACTTCTACCAAATGTCAAATTTTCTCATCCATTCATTCAACAAACATTGATTAAATACTAGTCATATCCCAGGATTCAGTGACAAATAAGATTCTTAACCTCAACAAGCATAGAGTTGGACACTAAATAAAGAACACAAAAGAAGGTAATTACAGTACAGTGTTTTAGTGATATATTAATGTTAAGAACAGGGAGCTATTAAAAAAAAAAAACAAAACAAAACACTGGAAGAACATCTAATGGAATCTTGGGGGAGTTAAAACCTTTCTTTTGAAAATGACCTCCAATCAGAATTCTAAAGGACAAATAGAAATTAACCAGCAAGAAGAGAAATAACATTTCAAGCATTGAAAGGGCTTGTTCAAGGACCAGGAAGGAGATGATTAAAAGGTTCACTAACAAACGTAGTTGATTTTGTTCAACATTCTGAAACTAATATTATACAGTCTATACCACAGTTCAGATCAGAAACTTTGGTACATGTAAACCTGGTTCTGAGAGGTATTGATAGGTATTACCTGAATAAGTATGGAGGTGCTCCATGGTCAATGTCTATATGCATTTAGGAAAAAAAAAGTGCTTCCTAAAAACTGTACATGTTTTTTCCTGAATGTTTTCTCTTTAATAAATTAAAGCATAGTGCGAATTTCCAGGAACTATTAATAGTAAGTAATACTTCCCAAAATTTTGTGACCAAGAAACCCTTTACTCATAGAGCAACTTTTAGAACTTGTTCCTGAGGAATACACTTTGAGAAATGCTGCTCTAAATATGCGTGGATATGAACTTGTCCAAATTCAAGTTCTTTGTAGTAGAGATTACTAAAAGCAGGGGAAAGTTATAAGATCTGATGCAGAAATATAGTGGGTTGAATGGTGTACCCCTCAAAAGTTATGTCTACCTAGAACCTCAAAATGTGACCTTACTTGGAATAAAGTTCTTTGAAAATATAAAGTAAGGATCTAAGAGGAAATAGTCCTGGGTTATGATGAGTTCTAAATCCAGTGCTGAGTGTTGTGATAAGAGGACAGAGAGAGAGACAGAAGAAGACCATAAAAAGACAGAGGCAGAGGCTAAAGCGATGTATCTAACAACCTAAACATACCAAGAATTGCTAACAATGTTGAATGAATTCTCTCAGAGCTTCCAGAAGGAACCAACACCACAAATACTTACACTTTAGACCTCTGGCCTCCAGAACTGCAAGAGAATGAATTTCTGTTATTTTAAGCCACCAAGTTTCTTGTAAAACACAAAGATATATTGTCTTTACACACAGGTTATATTTCAACAAATTGTAACCTTAACACATATTATTACCAAATGATCCTCAATGAATCATGATGCCTCTTGAATTCATGTCCTTGCAGTGTCCTCCCAGCCTGAACTAGGTTAGCCTAGGAGTTATTTGAGCCAAGAGAATACAGCAGGAATGACACTGAACAAGTTTTTATCCCAGGCATAAGGAGGCTTTGTAGTTTCCTTCTATTCTTTCACAGTCCTGAGATGTAGAAAATGTCCAGGAGATGAAGGACCAGGAAAACAAAAAGGATAGCCTTGTCTTCTAGTCAACTCATGCCTGACACATAAATGGGGCCATCCTGGAACCTATAGTCCCAGTAGAGCTGCCTAATGAATACAAACACATTGGAGAAACTAGTCAAAACCATTTGGAAGAAAGACAAGACACACAGCTGAATCCAGCCCAGACTGCAGAACAGCAAGCACAAAAATGCTTGTTGCTTAGTTGTTGTTTTAAGCTGCTATGTTTTAGAGTGATTTGTTACACAGCAACAGAAAACTGTAATCAGCTATCATTATCTTCAAGTATTTACTTTTAAAACAAGGATAGACAAAACAGATTATGGATAGAATGCCAGTCAATATGCTATAGCAAAGGCAGAGCTGACCTCTTTCCACCAATTAAGAATTTTGATCAACTCTCCTGTGTCTTTTAATCTCAACTTTCATTAACTTTAAATTTTGGGGTAAAAAATACGCAAGCTATCCTTAGGTAAATAGAAACTACTTTTTGTGAATACCCAAAGAGAAAGTTTAATTAAAATTCTGCATTAGTATAGCCAGAATACAAAGAGCTGAACTGGAATTTTAACATGTTCTACGCTCCACTTTTATGAGAACAGACAAATGACAATCTAATCTCTGGGATTTATTTTAAAAGGTTGTATCATAAGTACCAAATAGATGAAGAGCATCTTTTATAACCTTTGTCTTCAGATCACTGCAGACAACTGATATTTATAATGACCATGTATGATGTTGAAATGGCTTCTGATATTAACAATTAAATTATGATCAGCTGTGGGTTTGAACATTTAGATATATTTTGAGTTTTTTACAAATATTTGCAATCCACATAAGATGTATAGTTAGGCACCAGATTAGTGGACATAAAATTAATATATATCCTGTTTTTCAGCCATTACTAGATATAATCTGCTTAAATACACAAATAACAACTGGCTATTACTACAAATAATTTCTTAAAAAATTTATTCAAATCACACACACGCTTTTATGCATATATGTCTGTGGAGTATGAGAAAAATCCACAAACACAAAATTGTATTAGAATTCTTATAGCAAATAAGCTAAAAACGAATTGAGCCAACTTGGTAACTTCATCTTGGTTTTGCGAAGGGTGGGTTTTCTTTCCCTGACCTAGCCTTTTTTATTGAATGAAGGCAGGCATACAATGATCACTCATCTATTTTCTTGGACACATAAATTGAATGTTATGTTGAGAAATTAGAAAATAATCCTGATTTTATTTAACCTTTATGTTAGAAGGCTTAAAAGACTGGTAGTAAATTAATGTTTTGAATCCATTCATATATAGTGCTGCTACTTTTTTCTTTCAATTTTCTTTCCCCTACATATTTGGCTTTATTTCTCTTCTTCTTCTACCTCTTTCTTCTTCTTTCCCTATTCTACCTCCTCCTCCTCTTTTGTTTCTATTATAAAGTATAATATGTACTCAGAGAAGTCCATACAGCTAGTGTTACTTATATCATGGAAACTAGCTCTAACTTAGTGCTCTTTGTTTCTTCTCCTTCCTCCTTTTCTTTTCTTTCTATTTTGTCTTCTATTTTGCTTCATGTTTCTTCCTAACAGATATTTCAACTCTGAGTTTTATTCTGACCGTATAGATGATTTTTAAGGATAAACATGGATTTAATAATAATTTCTCATAAGAAATAGCAAAACATCTTGCAAACAAAACTACTACATATAAGTAAATAATAACCATTCCTACTGCTATAACATTGGAACTGGTTTTCTTTCATCCCCGGCAACATTTTTATCTGACATAGTCTCCGTTATTTTTAAGTTGAACGTCCTGCAGCAAACGTTGCCAGCAATACGGAATACTTTCAATTAGTAGTTCTCTACTTCTCTGGTCGCTAAGCAACTGACCTATGGCGAGGAATACATAATGATCTGCATAGACACCTTAAAGTGGTGGAAAGTATAGGCTTCACAACTTTCACTTGTCTTTTGTGTTGGTGCTACAATAAATAGTTAAATGCATGACAATATTTGATACAAGTTTGCTAAAATAAAATTAAAGGCCAAATTAAGCTCTAGACAAAGATAGGACTAAACGTGATACAAAAAATCATATCTGTACTTCATGTATGTTTACATATTGTTTACAGGGAGGACAAGTAATCAGGTTAATATATTGTTAAATGTATATGTGCTACTCACCAGTGAAGGCAGAATTCAACACATAGCACAAATGACGAGAGAGCTAAGGAAGAGAAACCTGGGCAAAAATGAGGATACTAAATGACAAATAAAATGAAAATTACAAAGGAAAACCATTATATTTGATATATATCTGTGAGTCTTCAGGAGAGTGTCTTCATATGTGGTAGAAAAGAAAAAAATAGCCAGATTCACTGGAAATAAACCCTGACACCTATGGTCAATTAATCTTTGACAAGGGAGGCAGGAACATCAAATGGGAAAAGGAAAGTCTATTCAGCAAGCATTGCTGGGAAACCTGGACAGCTGTATGCAAAGCAAGGAAACTAGAACACACCCTCACACCATGCACCAAAATAAACTCCAAATGGCTGAAAGACTTAAATATACGACAGGACACCATCAAACTCCTAGAAGAAAACATAGGCAAAACACTCTCTGACATCAACATCATGAATATTTTCTCAGGGCAGTCTCCCAAAGCAATAGAAATTAGAGCAAAAATAAACCCATGGGACCTCATCAAACTGAAAAGCTTTTGCACAGCAAAGGAAACCAAAAAGAAAACAAAAAGACAACTTACAGAATGGGAGAAAATAGTTTCAAATGATGCAACTGACAAGGGCTTAATCTCTAGAATATACAAGCAACTTATACAATTCAACAGCAAAAAAGCCAATCAATCAATGGAAAAATGGGCAAAAGACCTGAATAGACATTTCTCCAAGGAAGATATACAGATGGCCAACAAACACATGAAAAAATGCTCAACATCGCTGATTATAAGAGAAATGCAAATCAAAACTACCATGAGATACCACCTCACACCAGTCAGAATGGCCATCATTAAGAAGTCCACAAATAACAAGTGCTGGAGGGGCTGTGGAGAAAAGGGAACCCTCCTGCACTGCTGGTGGGAATGTAAACTGGTACAGCCACTATGGAGAACAGTTTGGAGATACCTTAGAAATCTATACATAGAACTTCCATATGACCCTGCAATCCCACTCTTGGGCATCTATCCGGACAAAGCTCTACTTAAAAGAGACACATGCACCCGCATGTTCATTGCAGCCCTATTCACAATAGCCAGGACATGGAAACAACCCAAATGTCCACCGACAGATGATTGGATTCGGAAGATGTGGTATATATACACAATGGAATACTACTCAGCCATAAAAACGGATGACATCATGCCATTTGCAGCAACATGGATGGAACTAGAGACTCTCATACTGAGTGAAATGAGCCAGAAAGACAAAGACAAATACCATATGATATCACTTATAACTGGAATCTAATATCCAGCACAAATGAACATCTCCTCAGAAAAGAAAATCATGGACTTGGAGAAGAGACTTGTGGTTGCCTGATGGGAGGGGGAGGGAGTGGGAGGGATGGGGAGCTTGGGCTTATCAGACACAACCTAGAATAGATTTATAAGGAGATCCTGCTGAATAGCATTGAGAACTATGTCTAGATACTCATGTCGCAACAGAAGAAAGGGTGGGGGAAAAAACTGTAACTGCAATGTATACATCTAAGGATGACCTGACCCCCTTGCTGTACAGTGGGAAAATAATAAAAAAAAAAAAAATAGCCAGATTCAGCAGAACAAAATAGACACTTGAACCTTGGATATTTTCATTCCATCTATCATATTTTTGTTGGTTTATATTCCAGTGACAACTACATGCACTGAACCTCATTGAATCAACTCAATAGAGAGGAGAGACTGCATCTCCTCTTTATCAGTAGAGCTGCTTAGAAAGATTTTTTTTTTGGCCTGTTTCTAAGATTTTTTTTGGCCTGCTTCTTACACATTTTCTCCAATTTGTACATTGTATTTTACAAGCTGCTTTAGAACAGTGGAATGACTGTCCTTCATACAATATAGAACTGTTGATATATTTTGAATACATGAAAAATAAATTATTTGAAAATTTATGTTCTCAAAATGTAAATGTAGTATCAGTGGAGGCAATACTATTGGGATTAATAGTATTAATAACCCTAATGTATTTTCAAACTTAAAGAAACCTGAGTATTTACCGAAAAGTAACAGATAACCGATATTTCATGTTATGCAATGAAAAAGACGAGATTTAAATAGCAATTATTTTTGATGATGCCATTCTATGCATTTTAAGTCCTTCTAGCATAATAGCTAGATCTAACTTTTAATTTCCCTTTTTAGCCACTTTCAATGCAACTGTGAAATATGACCTATAAATATACATTATAACTTTAATTACATATCTTCAGTGGGATCTGTCCTCTTAGTTTAGCATGTATTTATGCAAAGCTATTTGGTATCATGTTATAAAAAAACAAAACAAAACAAAACAAAATTAATAGACCCTGCCCCAACCTCTGTCTTGTGGTATCAGAGAAGTCAAAGTGGGAATTCAGGACTTTATTTTCTTTCCCATGAAATGTAACAACATGCACATCTCCTTCCCCACCAGGGTGGTGTCAAAGGAAACCTAATGAGAAACTGGAACTTTTACAACCGTATGGTGGTAACAAGGACCAAGACCTCCTGATTCCTGCCCTCTCTTTGTGCAGACCACACAATGAGCAAAAATAAGAAGCATGTTGCCTTCCAAAAGAAGTTTGAGTGTGGAACATGGACTTTGATTCTCACATAGCAGTAACAAGGCAGCTTCTATTTTTACCCTGTGTCATGTCAGAGGAGGTTTATTAACCAAAATTTAAATAAAATACAGTCTTAGGATATTCAAAATGCTCTGGATGCATGGAAAATTACTCAGCATGAGAAGAAACAGAAAAGTCATATCTTCAATGAGAAGATAACATATGCTAACATACAGGTGACCTATATATTAGATTTATTCAACAAGGATTTCAAAGCCACCATTAAAAAAAATTTTTTTTTCTGGCAATGCCTGTGGCATGTGGAAGTTCCCAGGTCAGGGACTGAACCCACACTACAGCAGTGACCACAGCCACAGCATTGACAATTCCAGATGCTTAACATGCTGCAACACAAGTGAACTCCTACAACTATTTTAATGAATAGTTATGAATATGCTTGAAACTAATGAAACAAACAGGAAGCTTTACAAAGAAATAGTAGATACAAATAACAAAGTAGAATTTTGGAAGAGACAATGTTAATAACTAAATTTTTTAAAAAACCCTCAATATTCTAAATAGAAAAAAGATGACAGAAGAGAGAATAAGTGAACTTGAAAAAAGAACAATACAAATTATTCAGTCTGAAGAACAAAGAGAAAATAGTCTGAAAACAGAAAACAACAAACAAAAAGCTGAGAGCTTCAAGGACGTGTGATGCTGAAACAAAAAATAAAATCCAATATTTATATCATCAGAGTCTTAGAAAGGAGAAAAACAGTGGGGCTAAAAGTATCTTTGAAGAAATAATGGCTAAAATTTTCCAAGTTTGGCAAAAAACAAGCTAAGATTCAAGAATTCAGCAAATCTCAAAAAGATAAACCCAATGATATTCATACCAAAACAGAAGTCAAACAAACATACAACTTCAGAAAACAAAGCGGAGGAAAAAAATCTTGAAAGCAGTGAGAATATAAACTTAGAGAGGAAAAACAATCTGAATTAAAGTGGATTTCTCATCAGAAACTATGAAAGCCAGAGAAATGTGACATATTTTTCAGGTGTTCAAAGGCAAGAACTGTCAACCCAAAATACCATATTGGGCAAAATTTTCTTTCAGACACTAAGGGAATTAAAGACATTATCAGCAGAAGGAAAACTAAACTTTTGTAACTAGTAGACCCTACCCCTAAAAAAATGGCCAAAAGAAGCTCTTAAATCAAAAATAACATGATAAAAGAAGGTGTCTTACATCATCATGAAGGAAGAATGAACAATAAAAAGACCAAAATATGGTTATACAATATATTTCCCTCTGTGCTTTTGTTTTTGTTTTTTGTTTTTGTTGTTGTTGTTGTTTTGTGTGTGTTTTTGTCTTTTTTTTTTTTTTGCCTTTTCTAGGGCCGCTCCCACGGCATATGGAGGTTCCCAGGCTAGGGGTCTAATCAGAGCTGTAGCCGCCAGCCTACGCCAGAGCCACAGCAACTCGGGATCCGAGCCATGTCTGTGAGCTACACCACAGCTCACGGCAATGCCAGATCCTTAACCCACTGAGCAAGGCCAGGGGTCTAACCCGCAACCTCATGGTTCCTAGTCAGATTTGTTAACCACTGCGCCATGACAGGAACTCCTCCCTCTGTGTTTTTTCTAAATTATGTTTGACTTGAAGCAAAAAAATGTAGTGGTGGTTATAGGAATCTACATGACTGATAACATGACACAGAACTGTAGACACACATTTTACAAATGTCAATTCCCTAGTTTCAAAATTGACTATAGTTGCTAAAAATATAACCACTGGAAAACTGGGTGAAGGGGTATGAGGGACCTCTCTGCACTACATGCAGCTTTCAAAAAATCTTTATTTTGAAATTGACAGTTAACAAAATCCTCAACAGAAACATGACCAAGAGACTGTTTCATGTGGAGGGCAGAATTACTTTTATTTATTTATTTTTTTTGTCTTTTGTTGTTGTTGTTGTTGTTGTTGTTGTTGTTGTTGCTATTTCTTGGGCCGCTCCCGCGGCATATGGAGGTTCCCAGGCTAGGGGTCGAATCGGAGCTATAGCCACTGGCCTACGCCACAGCCACAGCAATGCGTGATCCGAACCGCGTCTGCAACCTACACCACAGCTCACAGCAACGCCGGATCCTTAACCCACTGAGCAAGGGCAGGGACCGAACCCGCAACCTCATGGTTCCTAGTCGGATTCGTTAACCACTGCGCCACGATGGGAACTCCCAGAATTATTTTTAAAATAAGAGATTGTGTTTATATAAATAAGTGAAGGCATCCATGAAAAAGATAAGCTTTGCAACTTAATTAGTCCAATGCAGCAAGAGCATGGGGAATAATAAAGAGTATGTTAGCTACTTTAGAAAGGCAAAATCATTTTAACATGAATAGAATAATGTCATTTACAGCAACCCAGAGATTATCACACTAAGTGAAGTAAGCCAGACAGAAAAAGACAAATATTACATATTACCACTTATATGTGGAATCTAAAAAAAGGATATACAAGTGAACTTATTTACAAAACAGAAATAGACTCAAAGACATAGAAAAAAATGTTGTTACTAAAAGGAGGAAGAGATAAATTTGGAGATTGGGATTAAAATATACATACATAAAATTGATAACCAACAGGACCTACTGTATATCACAGAGAGCTCTACTAAATATCCTGTAATAACATAATGGAAGAGAATTAAAAAATAATAACATATATTTTGTGTATATATATGTATAATAATTAATTTACTGTATACCTGAAATAAACACATTATAAAATAACTATATTTAAATAAAAATTCATTAAAACCTGGCCTAAAAAGAAAAAATTTCTACATTCATAATACCAAGAAATATGAGAGTTCTTGATCTAAAAAATTATCCTATTTCTAAAATACAAGTTAACATTCTCCTTATCCTAAATCATTCAGACATTAAAACTATCATTGATAATCACTAACCATAGGGGAAGATGGAGATGAAAAGAAAAGAAAAAAAACTATGTGAAGAGAAAAAGAAGAATATAAAACTTCAAAAGCTTCCTCAGATAGTTTCATCTAGATATATTTTAACAGCAACTCTGCCATAAATTTCTTACTCTTCTTCTAGTACTGACTACTCTTTTGCTGATTGAAATATACTTTATGAACATAAGTAAAAAGATTGCACCCATTACAGGTGGAAAAGTATCAAAGATATCTAAATTTATATAAACATTTCAAGTCAAAGTGGATCAATATCTGTTCTTCTCACAGGGAGATGTCTATGGTCCTATACTTCTTTAATGAAAGGGTCGAGAAGTATATTCACCTGTAATAGACAATACTCACTTGAGCTAATGTTAATTAGTTAATATGCAGTAGGTAATGTTGCCACATTATCTCCCATTCCAAGAATGTGAAAATATTTAGAAAATAGTTTTTATGGCATCTGTAAAATTATTCAGAACAGTGGCAAATTTGCTTGGAATCATTTGGTCTATATTTCAATTGCAATGGACTTATTTTTTAATAGAATATTTAAATGATTTGCATGTCTCTCTTAGGGAATATTGGAGCACACTTTGTAACATTTATCTCTAATTCAATTCCAAAATGGTGAGATTTTTAAATGTTTATAGAAAATCCCTGAGATTTAGAGATCAGAAATATGGACGCTCCACAATTCTAACGCAAATCTTGTGGTGGTATATCCTTATCGTAAAATACAGTATTTGGTCAAGTTCACATACACACAAAAGACATCACTGCATGTTTCTTAAACTCTGCCTAGCATTAAACCAGAAGATAGATATGGACATTATTGCTAAGGAGGGTCAAAGGATTTCAAATCAAATGAGTATGTCATTTCAGCAGACAAACTATCATGAGCAGAAGAATGCAAGTTATGTTTCCTATACTAATGATATCACTTATTCAATGGGTATACTGGAATTCTCTTACTGATTTTATAAAGCTTCCCAAAAAACTTTAAAACTTTAAAACTTTTATACTCCCACAACATTTTATTGTCTACTGACTCATTGAATAAACTGTAGTTAATTGCTTAAATAATTGTTAATAATATATATTGAAATAAAAATAACAATTCTTATCATTATATGCTGTTAATGATTCTCTATCATGAGTTGCATGATCTAATGATTTTAAGTTTATATACATTATTATTATTATTATTTGCTTTTTAGGGCCATATCCCCAGCATATGGATGTTTCCAGGTTAGGGGTCAAGTCAGAGCTGTAGCTGTCAGCCACAGCCACAGCAACGTAGGATCCAAGCCGCATCTGCAACCTACACCACAGCTCACGGCAACGCTGGATCCTCAACCCAAAGAGCAAGGCCAGGAATCGAACCCGCACCCTTGAGGATGTTAGTCAGATTCATTAACCACTGAGCCAGGATGGGAACTCCCTATATACATTATTTCTTTCAAAAACATTACAGAAGGCAACATCTAGGGCTATACAAAAGTTAGAGAGTGTATGTATTTTGTTTCCTTGAATTTTTGTAGACCAAAATAGGTTATTAAAGAGCCAGTTTTTAATAATATTCTGTAAAATTTTATAAATCACCATGTTATTTTACAATTTATAAATTGAATTTATGAGTAATGTGCTTAGATCCATCCAGAAGTACTACTTTTAAATATTTAAAGTATTAATATATGTATGTACCTTGTATCTTAAATACAGTTATAATTTTCCCTAGGCTTGATTTTTCCTACTTTCTCTCTCTCCTTGTCTCTATACATGTATATACACATATACATACATATATATGTAATTTCTTAGAATACTGTTTACCTCTTGCTTTAATTATTGCTTGCTCTTTTTGAGAATATTGTACTCAAATGCAATGGTGGGGGAATAAACATGCTGAATTGCAGGGGTATTAGACAGCTGAGGGTAAAGTGTCAGAATTAGACTGACATAAAATAAAAAATCAAAAACTTGAAGTATAAAATGAAAATGCAAAATTTTGAAAGGTTTCCATTGTAATATACATACATATTAATGAAAATAATAGACTAAATTGATTGCTGAAAGATATAAATGGACAATACTGCTTTATGAATATGCCAGTAAGAAAAGATTTTGACAGGAATGGGAAATTCTTCAAGTTCAATGGGAGGATTTTCATGTATACAGTTTTCACTCAGTAATGAGAGTTACTTGTATGGCACTTTGTGTGCCACTTTAAAAGTAGACCATTAATACTCAAAACCAGTACCTAGCCCCTTTTCATTTTTTCTATAGCTTCTTAAATGACTTAAAATTAGAATCCAATCAATCTTCCTCTAAGGAGATACTGCTATATAACAGACAAATGTTTAATCCATAGCAAATATAGGCTGAATTTCATTAAATCAAAAATGGTTAAAAAAAAAAAAGAACAAAGATGAAAACAGTATAAAAGGAACTCTTGCCTAATCATTTATATTGTATTAAGTATAATTTCTGATTGCAAGATCAAAATATAGTGACTAGGTCATTTTTCACTTATTCTAGATATGGTCAGCATTTTTTAATTGAGGTAAATAGTATACAAATATACTTAGAGAAGAGTAAGTATTGCTGAATGATATAAAGTTTGGGACTACACTTTCATTGCATAAATTACTAGGCTGCTGAATGATATTACTTTATTTTCACATTTAGAAATAGCTAAAGTATTGTATACTGTGTTTTTCCTAATTTATTTTTATTTATTAATTTGGAAGTGAAGGTAAAGGAAGCTATTTATAAATAATACTAAGTCCATGCCCATTTGTTCTTAAATAAATCTAGATATACCATAGGGATCAAATGTGATGGAAATCCTAATTGCCTCCAAACCTGAGTCTGCTCTTTCACTAGCAGAAAGAAAATGCCTTTATAAAATTTAATGGATGAAATAAGAAATTGCACATTTGACTCTACTGAAGGAAAAAAAAGTTTCTCATAATATTAAAGTAAACTTAATCTATCCAGGCCTCCACCTAGCATTTGCGGGACTGGGGAAGAAGTGTAAATTTAGCCCCTGGTATCACATGCCTAAATCAAGTTAAAAAATTGTTAGATTAAGTATGGTCTATGATCCTAAAATGACAAAGATCATTCAATAACAACCTGAAAAGCCAAGTTGGAATCCTGAATTCATGGACTATTTAGAGTTCCACGCTGGACTGTGGGGATTGAGAAAAGCTGCCCTAAGCCTGAAGTGTGTCTCCACTCTCTTCCTGCCCCCATTTTCATTTTGCAAGATGAAGGGCTTTATATCCATTCAAGAAGATACTTCAGTCTACTCTCCGGCTTCCTCTCAATTAGCTACCCCCTTGGCCCAGGGTTTTGCACACCAGTTTATATTCAAGAGGGCAGACTTGGGCAAGAGGCTTGAAGAGCTCTTGGAAGCAATTTTAGGACCTTTTGTTTTATTTTTCCTATGAGGCGTATTGTCTTGAGTACTTGTACACTGGCACTGACAGAGAGGCATGAATATTACACTTACATTATGTGAACACATTCCCTTGCTCCATGGACTCCTCATGCATGGTGGAAGAAGAGAGGGAAGGGTGTATTCTAAAAGGCAAGTAGGTCCTGGAACTTGAGCCCTCTTCCCTATGTTTGGCACAGCACCGTTGCTCTCTCTATTTACTGTTCATTTTTACCACAGAATAAATCAAAGATGCAAATACAGCCTCAAGACACCTTTAACAAATGTTTGTAAATGAAAGTTCACTAATAAAATAGAATGAGATACATCAACACATAGCTACTCATTTTGAAACTAGAAAGCAAACCCTCCATATTTTATAGAATTGACATATCTACAGTGCTTTACCCAGTGTTCCATGTGACAAGAGTAGGTAGCATATGGAGTCTTTACCTTAACGTAATTTAATATCCAGTTCTAAACATAAGAAACACAGATGTAAATAAGAGAATTTGGGATTACCCATTGTGGCTTAGCAGGTTAAAGACCCAACATTGTCTCTGGGAGGATGCATGTTCAATCCCTAGCTTCCCTCAGTGGGTTCGGGTTCTGACATTGCTGCAAGCTGTGGAGTGGGTTGCAGATGTGGCTTGAAATCATTGTTGCTGTGGTCATGACATAGTCCTTCAGCTGCAGCTCCTATTCAAGCCCTGGCCTGGGAACTTAACATATGCTGCAGGTTGGCTATAAAAAGGAAAAAAGAAAAAGAAAATAACTTTGCAGAAAAGTGCTGGGGAATATACCGGGAAATTTCTAGGAGGGAGATGCTGTTGTGAGCTACGGTGATTAAAGAAAGGTAAATAGAGGAAGTAGAGTTTGAATGTGGTCTGGGAAAATGATTTTATGAGGAAAAGGAAGGGATACATTACAGTTGATTTAAAACATGTGTACAAATTGATGGTGAAGGGATTGCCGAAAACATTCAGAAATTTACAGGATGTAAAAATTGTAGATAAAATAGTATGATTAAGAATATTTGAATATATGATTAGAAGTTAATGGTCAGGACAAAGTATAAAATATTTGGAATATTAAACTAAAGAATTTTGACTTTATCTTATGAATAGTGGGAAAAACACCAGATGGATCCTTAACCTACTGAGTGAAGCCAGGGATTAAACCTGTGTCCTTATGGATGCTAGTCAGATTTATTTCTGCAGAGTGATGAAAAGAACTCCTGATCTCTTTCTCAATTCCTCTCCCTCCTACTAGAATGGAAGTTATGTTTGGACAGGGGTTTGCCCTTTTGCTTTTTATTGTATTCTCACCTCTTAGAATACTCTTCCCATAGTAGGTACTCTAAATTTTGAATGGGCAGGAAAAAAATGAATGCAAGGAAATTGGTACAAATGCAAACCTCTGCCACAGCCTGTTTTGTTACCCTAAGCCTACTTTTTTTTTTCTTTTTTTTATTCTACTGTTCTATCTCCTCCACTCACTAACCTCACTATAGTTCATAACTCTAAGGGCATTTAGCATCAAACTCATCAGCCTTCCTCTTACTTCTATGACATTTCCAGACTTACAGTCATGAAAGGAAGCACATATCATGTTAGTTTTCCATCTTTTCAGAAATATGTTACCTTAATATACTTTAAAGTTTTCATAATATCCAAATCTCTCATCTATTTTCTTTGTAAGTTACTCCAATTTATGCAAATTTCCTTGAATTCATTTAAAATTTCAAGAATCTAATCAATAATTGCTTAGTCTAGGATTTATAATTTTCTTCTGTAGGATGAGTCTTTGACAGATATACTCACTGAGATTTTTGAAATACTACATAGCCAGTGATAAAGAAAGCATCAGAAATTGGTAGTTTCTGGATCCTCATTTCTGATCCCTAGAAATGGATTTTGCCAACTATTTTGCTGTATGAATACAGATATAAAAGTCATGAACAGTGAAATGAAATAAATATCCGTAGAAACATAGTACACTTGGACTAAAAAAAAAATAGGATAGGAAAATACACAGACACTGATCTGGCCCTTAATCATCTGTAATTCTGGGGAGCACATTTCTTCTGAGGCTCAGTTTTTAACAGAGATAAAATGGGGACAAAACAGCTTGTCAGCCTGGCTCATGGAATTTCTGAGGGAATAAAAAGCAGTGAATGTTTATCAAAGTATTTTATAAATATTAGAATCCATGATAATTGTAAATATAAAAGGAACACATTTTTTTGTATCCACCTTCCTGTTATAGATGTTCATTTGGTTTTTAAATTTGAATATTTTTTTTACTACTCAGTGTTTTACCACTGACATTCTATATATGCCTTCTGCAAACAAATGTTATTACAGCCAAAGATGAATAACTTTATGTGCTCAGTGTCTTAATTTAAAAAATATTGTTTTGATTCCTTTGTAGAGAAAATAATTACACACTAATTTAGATTTTGTGAAAATTAGCAATTAGGTACTTGGATTAAATAAGATAGTTCATCAATCTATCTATTGTGTTTGTACTGTTAAAACTACATTTCATTTATTCAAACATTTTATTGTTCCTGATCACAAGTGAACCATTATCCAGGTAAGCAAAATATCTGGTCTAAAAAACTTTAGTTTCCAAATTCATGCAATACCATCACTATCCTCTTATATCTTATTCTAAAATACTCAGATAAAAATAGATTAAATAAAATATGTGTAAAAACAGAAATATACTTGGACTCTCTCTTTTTTGGATTTTCTAAGTCTCGAGCAAAAACAAAAGAAAAGGAAATTGTACTCAAGTCACATATACACCTAAAGTCTCTGATTTATGTGAAATCTTCTGTTTGGTAGAGGATATAGAGGAAAGAAAGGGATATTGAATTTCTGACAACATGCATGCTTAGTGCTTTGCTACCAATGTGGTGCACACATATTTATTTATTTTTCCTGTGCTTTCTGAATTGAAACCGGTACATTATAAGCTTATCATACAAATGATTGCCAAAAGAAAAAAACAAAAACCTTGCCATTTATTTTCTATTAGTTCTTCTTCTCCTGAGGTGACTGCCCTACACAGAGCCATTTTAACCTCCTCATGTTTTTGACAGTGGGAACATCTTGACATGACTCCAATTCCAATATGTTGGAAGAATAAAAACACATTCACTTTAAAATTCTGAAGCATATTAATGATACCTTAGAAATACATCTTACTTATGAAAAAAATCTATTAATTTGTACTTTTGTTAACACGTTTCAGTGTGACTATGTGATTAAGGTTTCACTCTGTGCTGACTGCAGCTGGAGCAACGGCAGCTGCCAAAAAAAAAAAAGAAAAGAAAAAAGAACAAAATATAATCCAAGCCAAAGCAAACAGCAAGGCTGACACAAATACCTTATTCATTCAAATCTTGGTTTGTTGTGCTTTTCTTTCTTACTCTAACTGTATAATGAAATACTATTATCACTGTCATTATCCCTAGATTAAAGCTCAGAAAAAGAAAAGCTATCCTAGCATCGATTTGCAGGCCCTTTCGCTCTGGAAGATCATCAACAAGAGGAGTTTCTTTTGCTTCTTTATTAGAGGTGGGTTGCTGTGCATCTACAGCAAAGGCAGCATGGGTCTCTGTTTGCATTCTGGAGTATTAGCAGCAATAATGTATAACAACAACAAGGATCTGAAGTATTTATGCAGATCATTACAGGGCAGATCCTGTTGGCCTTATCAGGAAGCTCTTAACTAGCTTTGTGTCCATCTAAGTTCCATCAAGCCCACAGATGAAATAAGCAATTGGAAAAATACCCTAGAATTGATATTGCTAGAGCCAGTGACTATTATGACAGCTATAGGCCTATTAATTCTCTGATAACAATGCAGTGCTAGTGACAAACAAAATATTGCATTTAAACTAAGAATCTGAAAGTGTAAATGTTTATGTTACTGCAAGAGGACTTTCTTTTATTTGCACGTTGTTGATTTCAGCTTACTCTAGACCTAGAGTGTAAACAAGCTAGCAGTAATCAGGATTACCTTTTTCTCCTTTTACTCAGGATTGAAATTTGCTTACTGAAGTTTGGGGTGTAGAGGCCATGACATGTGAACTCATGGTGAAAAGCTGCAGAAGAAGGGGAATTCATGAGTGAGAGGGCATGCTGAACTTACTGGCCTTCCTGACCTCTGTTGCAAATATTACTCACAGAATCAGTAGCATTCAAAATGCTGACAGAAAGATCGTAAGAGGTCAGCAAAGGGTGAACCTGCATGAGCATCTCGGGACCAAACCTTTGAGAATCACGATAAGCTATTAGCTATCTAGTGGCCAAATTGAAACTCAACTGTTCATTTAGTTTCCTTTTTGCTTTTGACATGTGCCCAAGTCAATAGTAAGTAATTTCTCCTTTGTTGTAGGAAAAAATGCAGAAGCTGTGGAAGATGTCAAGCTCTGGAATGCTTTAATAAGCAGTTGACTATGAGTAAAAATTATTTGAAAAGAGAGTATCTTAGCGTATTCTGGCTTTGCTCCTCTGTCTCCTTGGGTGGCTTATGTACTGAGAATCACAGGGTGTCATAACACTGTAATCTCTACTTTCTGTACTGAGACCATGTGAGGATTTTCTAGAGTCAGTGACATTTGATAGATTTTCCATAGACGGGGAATAGCAGGCCAGGGAAATGCTGATCCATCAATTTCTTAAATATTTACTGTGCAGCTATGTACCAGGCTTTGTGCTATGCACTGGGTAGAGGGTAGACATGTTCCCTTCCTGTTTAAGCTCAGTCCAGGAGGGAGAATGTTATTTATGTTCAGTTATAACATGCTTATTGTGTTTTATGTTACAAAACATCTTTTGGGTTTTGGGTGTTTTTTTTTTTTTTGTCTTTTTCCCTTTTCTAGGGTGCTTCCCATGGCGTATGGAGTTTCCCAGCCTAGGGGTCTAATCAGAGCTGTAGCCACCAGCCTATGCCAGAACCACAGCAACGTGGAATCCGATCCACGCCTGCAACTGACACAACAGCTCACAGCAATGCCGGATCCTTAACCCACTGAGTAAGGCTAGGGATCGAACCCGCAACCTCATTGTTCCTAGTCAGATTCATTAACCACTGTGTCAGGACGGGAACTCCTTGGGTTTTGATCTTTGTTTCCACCAGAGAAAGTGTATGTGTATTTATGGGACCTTATTTCCATAAATTAATTTCATTTTAGGATAGCCCCACTTCTGGTTTTCCAATTAAAATTTATCTAGACCATTTTTATTTTTTTTAACTTGAAATTTTCTTTTCTTTTCTTTTCTTTTTTTTTTTTTTTCTTAAAGGCTATACTTGCAGCCTATGAAAGTTCCCAGGCTAGAGGTTGAGTCAAACTTGAAGCTGCCAGCCTATGCCACAGCCATAGCAATGCAGGATCCTCACTGCATCTGCAACCTCCTCTGCAGTTTGTGGCAATTGATCTTTAACCCACGCACTGGACAGGGATCAAACCCACATCCTAGGTCAAGTTCTTAACCCACTGAGCCCAGTGGGAACTCCTAGGCCATTTTTAAAGATGATATATCCAGATTTTGTGAGAATGAAGCTTATAAAATACAAAGTCCTTCTCTAAGACCTTGCTAGAGCAAGGGCCTAGCAGGTGAGAGAATCTACCCGTAAGTAATTGCCTAAAATTTTTGAATCAAATGTGGCATATTTTAACTTCTTTCTGAGTGGAATATACTTTATATTTCACACCATTTGCAAAGGTTAGTCTTTTTGTCTGGGTTATTTTTAATTGTGGTGTATATACAAAATAAATGAATTTTTTTTTTTTTTTTTTTTTTTTTGTCTTTTTCTAGGGCCGCTTCCCACGGCATATGGAAGTTCCCACGCTAGGGGTCTAATTAGAGCTGTTGCTGCCGGCCTACACCAGAGCCAGAGCAATGCAGCATCTGAGCCGTGTCTGCAACCTACACCACAGCTCACGGCAACACCGGATCCTTAACCCACTGAGTAAGGCCAGGGATGGAACCCACAACCTCATGGTTCCTAGTTGAATTCGTTAACCACTGTGCCACAACAGGAACTCCAATAAATGCATATTCACACACCTCTAAATGCTTTCTCTAGAGCTTGTAGTTCGAGTTCAAGGAAACAGACAAGTTTCAAAACTGTTTACTATTTGCATAATAGTTTATATGTAAAAATGTCCTATTGTTTAGAGATGTTAAAACTTCTTAAGATGTTTAGGTATATGTTGGATGGATGAAAGGATGGAGGAAAAGAAAAAAAAAAAGAATAAAGGGAAGATGAGCCAGACTTTTTGTTAAAGTTCTTGGGCTAAAGGTAGAAATTTAAAAGTTGAATAATTAAAAAAAAAAGTAAAGTCCACTAAAAGCATATAGACACACATAAAGTAATTCAAATATGATTGTGCCGCCTTTATGGGCAACAAATTTTAGCATATAAATAAATATAAGGCCCTAATTAGAGTTGTAAAATGATTAAAGAATATTGTGTTCCATACTATGTTTCACACATAATTTGTTTATTATAAAGTATTTAGAATTAGCAGACTAAATGTATAAATGACTTATTGTGAATTTTAAGTTTAGTAGAAGGATATCAAATTTGGTACTGATTTGTTCAACATCACTCATTATTAGAGAAATGCAAATCAAAACCACGATGAGGTACTACCTTACACTGGCCAGAATGGCCATCATCCAAAAGTCTACAAACAAGAAGTGCTGGGGAGGGTGTGGAGAAAAAGGAACCCTAGTACACTGTTGGTGGGATTGTAAATTGGTGCAGCCACTGTGGAAAACAGTATGGAGATTCCTCAGAAAACTAAACATAGAACTACCATTTGATCCAGCAATCCTACTCCTGGGCATCTATCCAGAGAAAACCACGACTCGCAAAGACACATGTACTCCAATGTTCATTGCAGCACTGTTTTCAATAGCCAAGACATGGAAACAACCTAAATGTCCATCGACAGAGGATGGATCAAGAGGATGTGGTACACATTCACAATGGAATATTACTCAGCTATTAAAAGGAATGAAATACCGGCATTCTTAGCAACATGGATGGACCTAGAAATTATCATGTCAAGTGAAGCCAGCCATACAATGAGACACCAACATCAAACGCTTTCACTGACATGTGGAATCTGAAAAAAGGACAAAATGAACTTCTTTGCAGAACAGATACTGACTGACAGACTTTGAAAAACTTATGGTCTCCAAAGGAGACAGTTTTGGGGGGGCGGGGTGATGTGATGGGGTTGTGGGATGGAAATCCTATAAAATTGGATTGTGATGATCATTGTACAACTACAAATGTAATAAATTCACTGAGTAATTAAAAAAAAATTTAGTACTGATTAAAATGCTTAAAAAAGTGACATTTATGTTTGGATATAATTCTATAAGTCTTTTTTGATGTAGTTTTCCTATGATTTTCTCTCATCACTAGGAATATATTAAAAACATAATTGTATAATAAACTATTAACTCTTAATAATTACTACAGAATATATTAATGTTTTTAAGAAGTAATTTTTTCTCTTTTGTGGTATTTTTATTGAAATTTATTGAAGGATAACACAAATACAAAAGACACGACCTGCACAGTACGTGATGGAACTACAAGTGAAATCACGTAAAATCTGGTAATCAGCATGCAGATTAAGAATAAGAACACTGTGATTTTCCAAGAAGACCTTGTACCTTTCCCTTTTTATTATTTACTCCCAACTCCATTTCTGCCATCAAAGATAGCAGTTACCTTGAATTTTAACATTTAATTTTAACACTGAATTTTAGATTCAATTTGCCTTATTTTACTTGTTTGTGTACACATGGATATGTAACTCTTACTTTGATACAGGTTTACTTACAAAGAGTTGCAGGAATAATAGAAGAAACCCCCATACACCCTTCAGCAGATTCACTCTTGATAACATTTTGATGTATTGCCAGCTCTCACTTTCTCTTTTCCAAAACATTTGTGAATAAATCAAAGATGCCATGCATCATTACTCTAAACATTTCATCGTGTATTTCCTAAAAACCAAGATATTCTCTCATATAATTACATCCTACTATATAGTCACAATATGTCATCAGAATCGGGAAATTTTTGAGTATGTTGTATATTATTTTAAATTTTAAAATCGTTTTGCTTATCAATTATTTGCTAATGAATTAAATGTAGATTTGGAACTAAACAATAATAACCAGGACCACTTTTCCTTTGTGGAAATTATTGGCATATTCTGAAGGAGAAAATAAACTTTACGGAGCATGTTTACCAATTAATCATTTAACATGGGCTACAGCTACCAGAAAGCAATGACTTATTTGGGGCTTCAGTGAGTCCCTGGATTTTAACAATTTTTAAATGGATGAACTAGTCTCTAATTCCACAAACACCCTTTTTTTTTTTCTTAATAGACTTAATTTCAAAGTTCAATACCATTGAAAGTTACCTTCCTTTAAAATCTATTCTGCTATCAGTTGGTTTGTTAGTATAAATACTGTTGATGATATTTCTTAAGGTATAAAGATGGTACAACTTACCATTCCATTTTGAATTATTTTTTATTCCTTAAACTAAAATTTTTGAGAAAATGTGATGTCTAACATAAGCCCCTGTACATACTACTTTAGAAAATAAAGATGAATAAAAAGCATCTTTGCTCTTAAGGAATTTCAAAACTAATTGAAAGACAGACTTCTTGTATAAGAAACGTATCTTATGTGTAGAAGAGAGTACAAGTGAACTAGGGATTTTTTTGATGAGTGGAAAATCATTTCTACTTGGGTGATCAGAGAAGGCTTTTTTGAAAGAGCTGTCATTTGAGATGTATCATGACAGATACGTAGGATTAAGAAAGATGATAATAGACGGAAGGAGAAGACATTGAAAGGAATATGAGTACAACATTGCCTAGGTAGAAAAAATGCCAGGCAAATTTGAGAGAATGAGGAGTCTGATGAGTAGGTGGTTTAGCATGGGCAAGATGAAGAAATATTACTGGAAAAATTATGGAGTATAAACAACTGGCTAAAGTATTTGGATATAAGTAGGTCTTGGGGGGGGGATTTTTTTCTTTTTTGAATAGGTGATATATGTACCTGATGCCAAAGTAGAAAAATTCTCCATTCTAACTTGTTCCTCATCTGCCCAGTTCTCATGTCTTACCATGAGTGAATGCTGTTCTTGGTGTCTCAAGCGTTCTAAGCACATACAGCATCAGCAATATAAGTTACCAATTTTTCTTATTCAGTAGCATATTACATGTTCATTCTTGAGGAACTTTCCATGTTAATACATATGGAGAATTCTCATTACTTTTGTACAGTTATGAAATATATCATCAAAAGGAAGTTTTATGATTTACATAATACTGTTCTGATGTTCTTTTGTTTCCAGAATTTTGCTAATGTATATTTTTTCGCAGTGAATGCATTTATATGTAAGTCATTTCACATAAAATAGTTATTTACAATAACTTACCTAAGGTGTAATTAATTGGAAATGCATATATTCATTTTACATTTTGGTAGCTATTACCAAGTTGCCATAGACAGATGTGTACCAATCAACCATGAATTTGCAGGACGCACCTGTTTCTTTATATGTTTGCAGAAGTTTATGCTATCAAATGATGTTCCATTCTGATTGGTGAAAGAATATTATCAAACTATAGTTTTAAGTACAATTTTCTTATTATGAGTTAAGTATCTTTTCATTATGTTTTAAAATCACCTACATTTAGTATTCTCTGATTTTTTTTTTGCTTATATGCTTTCCTTTTTGGAGGGTTGTAAATCATAAGCTCATATATTTCTAGGGACACTTCATATACTAGCGAAATTATACCGTATACAAAGCAAATACTGTTTTTCAATCAAACACTGGTAGTTTCACTTTGTTTATAGGATCATTTTTTTCCATGAAGAAGTTTACTTTTAATATATTCACGTTTTTCCATATTTAATCTTATGGCTACTGGACTTCAAATCATAGATAGACCTTAGCCACTTCAAGGTCATAAAGGAAATTTCCCATGTTCTACTTAAAGGCCTTCACAGTTACATTTTTCTACCTTTAATGTTTTAATCCCCTGAAAATAATCTTAATATAAACAACAAAGGTTTTGGATCCACTACATTATTTTTCCACAAAATTATAACTCATTTTCCTTCCACTGATTTGAGGTTTACTATTCATCTGTTTCTGGATTTTTCTATTCTTCTCCATTGAGCACACTCTCAGTTCATGTACCGCATTTTATATTTCACTCCTGGGGCATTATTACCAAATAATCTATGATGTTTTAAATGATGAGTTAGAATGAGGAGAGATAGGGAATGATAAATATCTGAGATATGGTAATGGCACAGATTAGAAAGGAAGTGTGGATTAGGAAAACATTGTGTGAGAAAATACCCACCACTTTCCAGTCGGTGGCTATTGAGGAAAGGTCTGGAAGGAGTACAAGGCGACAGTGAAGTTTCAAGCCTGGGAGATTAAAATAGGCAAAAAAATAGGAAAATTTCCAGATTTATAGAATTTTGATTGAAAAAAAGAAAAAAAATGCAGATCCTCTCAGGAATGAAGGGATTTCTTAAATTTTTCACATAATATTGCTTCAGAACATTTTTGTTGTTCTCCTTTATTTGGCACATATATTTATATCCTTTGTTCTTTTATTATAACTTTTATCTCCTATTTTTGTGGGGCTTCAAGTCTCCTTCAAGGAGATTAAACTCAAAGCATCTGGCCAAGACAAGAAATACCAGACCCTCATCATTGCTCCACTTATCTCATTGTAATGCCTCTTCCCATACCTTGAGCAACCTGGCCTAATCCTTCCTGCTCCCTCTTAGGAAAGGTATGTGGCCCACTCCTCACCCCTCTTCTATAGGAGCAGTATAGACTTGCACAGGCACAGCATCAAGGGACTCTCCTGGGAAATTCCCAATAACCTGTCCCACATGCAAATGAGGTATCCTGTGCCCCACCCCAACCAATCAGAAGATCAAATATGTCCCATACAGAGACCAATCAATGCTCAGCCTTACACAGGCACAGTGAGTGGAAGACTCAGTGGGCTGGGGAGGAAAAAATCAGGTCACTACTCAGATCCTGAGGGAAACTCAATTGTAAAGCTGGGTCAGTCCTTACTTGCAGGGCAGCCCACTCTCCCTCTACGAGTGTACTTTAGCTTTAATAAGATTTCTGTCACCCTTCTGAGCTGTAGCACTTTCCCTAAGGAGATTGCTTTTGGAGGTCCCCTGGTGGCTCAGTGGTAAAGAACTCCAGTAGCATCCATGAGGATGTGGATTTGATCCCTGGCCTCACTCAGTGAGTTAAGGATCTGGCGTTGGGGTGTAGGTTGCAGATGCGGCTCAGAACCAGCATGGCAATGGCTGTGGTGTAGGCCAGCAGCTGTAGTTCCAATTTTACCCCTAGTCTGGGAACTTCCATATGCAGTGGGTGCGGCCTTAAAGAGCAAACAAACAAACAGAAAAGCTTGATTTCACTTCCAGCACCCTCACCATTTCAATTCCAACACAGCTGTGACACTTTCCAGCTGTAATGCTCCTGCCTAAAAGAGCAAAAAAAGTGTAAAGTGTATTTACACTTTTAATGTGCCCACCATTTCAATTTCTTGCTTCCTGCAGGCAAGAACCAAAACAAATGAACAAACAAACAAAAACCAGTAACACTTGGATCTTCAAGTAAAGAATGCCTACCTCAGCAATGAAGATATTACAAAAAAAGAAGTAAATAAGTAGAAAACTTTTAGGTTCTGGTTTATTCATGCCCAGGATATTAGCAAGGAATGCCATTCTTTCTGCATCTCTACTCTGCAATCCACCTATCAGCTTCATCTTGTCTCTGGTTCCCCTTATAATGTAAAATTGTTGCCAGGAGTAATGAGTATGATGGTATTTCTCATTCAACATCTAGTGAATAAAAAGGAAGAGGTATTCCCCTTTTAGGTATAAAAGTCTCTCCTTTCAATATAATTGAGATCATTTAAACTGTCTCCTTATCCCTGCATAACAATTGATATCCGTGTACTGAATGATTACATCTGATTTTCTTAAATAATCATGAGCAATGGAAAGGAATTATGAGGATTGCCCCAGAGTAATGTGGGCTCAAGTGCAGATCTAAGGAATAAAGTTACCCTTTTCCAACTCACAGGCACTATGTAGGAACAGGACATTTGAAAGAAGTTGGAATCCTGTTAAGAAAGGAAATTGTATATGGGTTAGGAAACCAGCAGTGTCCACTACGACTTGTTTCCTTAAGAATTCTAGTAGAGGCATTCACTGCATATTCCACTCCATATTTTTGGCTGATCTACTTTCCTATATCTAATGAAATATATCAGTTGGTAAATTTGTTGTGTCTCTGATGTCTCTGTTTCTAGAATTGCAAATAACTATTTGATAACCTAAGATTTTGAATAGTTGATAAAACATGTTTGTTGAAATTGTGGAAATGACTTGGGAAACTAAAGATTTAATTGTGGTGTTAAAGTGAAATGGGTTACTGAATGAATCCACATTTTATGTTATGGTCTACATTATGCCACATATTTCTCAAGATCTACTTGCTTAATTCAGAGCTATGATTAAAATGGTGAACACTTTTATGACAGAGGAATTACAGTAGGAATACATTTGATTTTAGAGGAATAGATACATTGGTAGCTCTCAACAAATGAATTTTATACTTTTACCATACAGAAGTTCAGGTTTGCATTATATATGAAGTATCTTCTATACCCTCAGAATTCTTTGATAATAAGCTTTTTTTGTTGTCTTAACATAGCATTTAAGAACATTTATCTTATCTCTTACTCTCTTTTATCACTTCCTAGTTGTTCTTTGAAGCCCCTCTATTCCACAGGATTTTGAGGTATTTAAGAGCTGAAGGATAATAAGCAGGTCTGCTATCCATACTCTCCCTTTATCCAGGGGACACCTAGGATGTAAAAAATTTATATCCTTGTTATATACTGAATCACACCCTGAACCCTCAAATTAATATATTGAAGCCCTAATTCCCAGCATGACTATATTTGGGGATAAGTCCTATACAGAGGTAATTAAGTTTAAATGAGGTTATGAGAGTGAGGCATTAATCCAATCATGTTTTATAAGGAGAAAAAAAGCTGGGCTGAACTGAAAAAAGGCCAGGTGAGGACACAATGAGAAGGTGGTCATCAACAAGCCAAGGAGAGAGGCCTCAAGAGAAATCAATCCTGCCAACCCATTGATCTTAGACTTCCAGCCTCCAGAACTGTGACCAAATTAATTTCCCTTATTTAAACCACCCATCTGAGATGCTTTGCTAGAGTAGCCCTGGCAGACTAATAAACTTATCAATATGTTAACAGTAGACTCCTTGGCAAACTGAAGGTAGTAGTTACTAGAAGAGTTTTTATCTATAGGGTGCTTTTAGCAGAATGTACCTGGTGACCTAGCATTCCTTATGATAAACACACCTAGAATCCATGTACAATGGAGCATAAATTCCTGGAAAATGTGTTATGTGCCTATTTGCACATATCAAATGGAGATGTTCCGTATTTGATACCATTTATGTTTTGTGTAAGTAATGTCCTAGAATCTGATACATTAAGAAAAGACTCAGGGAATCCTGGATATCTCTTTCTGCTACTTCCTGGGCTTCTAGATCCTAGTTTTTTAGGTCCTCAAAATGCTTAGTAAATCCCTGATTCAAATGTGTCTGATATAACATTTTGATCATTTGTATTATCTCACTGATTAAACTGAGAAGTTGCTTAATGTAGAATATATTTTTCTTAGCAGAGTAGGTAGGAGGTTTTTCTATGTTAAGTTTCTTTAGAAAAGAATATATACCTACTATTAACTGATGATGAAACAGAACAGTGACTTTTCTACATATCTAAGGCATTAAGAGCATTTAGATATGTAAATTAGACAAAGCGACTGTACCTCAACCCTGCACATCACCTTAACTGGTAGGAATATCCATTGAAGTAGAAATACTTTGGTTTTATGGTATAATCTACCAAGGATGAGATATAAACTATCTTCATTTTTATTCATCAAATAATTATTGTGTTGGAAGTGAGCCTGAGAGATCATATTTAAACAGTCTTTCTATTTCAAGAGCTTCTGATTATACACATCAGGAAAAGAAAATTACTTAAGTATATAATACATCCAAAGGAAGTTCCCAAACATCTTACAGTAACACATCACAGGGTATAAAAACCCTAACATTTGAAATGATATATCTAACGAGTCACTGTAACCATTCCTGTCGTAAATTTAAAATATTCCTACATTCCTTTCCTATTCTCAGGGGACAAAAAGAATAGTTGCTTACCATTTCAAGCTCCCTCCCTTATTTATTCATATGCATTCTATGCCAGTGAATTTCATTCTCTCCCTCTTTCTCTCTCTTCTTTTCCCTCTCCCTCTCCCTCTCTCACACACATACACGCACACACACACTCTTTTAATAATAAGAGTAAAAGTATCCCGTAGAGCTATCAATCCACCTTGGTTGTTGTAAACTACTTTTATGACTAACAGAATTACTTGTTTTTAAAACTAAACTCATGATATTGACAAAGATTTTAAAAACTATTTAATGAAATACACAAAGTAATTATTTGTATGGAAAAAGAAACAAACCAGTTGGAATAAACAATATAAATTTGAATTTATCATTTAGGATTTTTATCTTGCCCATATCTCTGTTCTTACCACACTAGTCAGCTATTAAGCTATACTATTTTTTTTATTATAGTTGATTTACAATATGCTATACTATTCTTACAAATTGCCGTGGGAAGGCAACTCCATAACATCCCTGGACGTGATGTGGAAATGTTATTTACATTCAAAATACCCTCTTTATATCTAAACTAATATTTAGCTGTAATTTATGACAATTATTTCCATTTCCCTCCTTTTTACCTCCCAACCCTCTGTAATAGTCGATAGAATTGATCTACTTTCCTCCTTTAATTCACGCTTTTTATAACAAAGATGTCATAAGATGCCGTATGTTAAACCAGAGATTTTGTTCTAATGGTGAAAATGTCAAACACTGTGTAAGGCCATTAAAAGACAGATTTTTCATTGTGAGAGTCATTTTAGTGTAAGTCAAATCACATGGCAGTCAATTTTATTCTCTGATTAAACATACATGTGCACTGAATTTGATCTATGGAATAACCTCTCCTCCTAACCTGCCTTATTCTTTTTTCTCTCAACTTTTGCCTTCACATTTTCGCTTTTTTCATAAAGTACTTTTTGAGTTACCATTATATGTTAGTCGCTTTGAGAAATATAAACTTTATCAGAAAAAAATTCACATAAATGATCTCTTTAGCCTTCCTAAACATTTGCACTAGGGTAAAATATGTGAATCACCCTGCCCTATTTTACTGGAGACAAAGTTAGTGTGAGTGAGCAAGTGTGTGTGTGTGTGTGTGTATTCATCTGATATAAACTACTATCTTTCTGATGAGTGTGAAATTACATGTTGGTCTGAAATATTATAATACATGCTATTCTCATAAATCTAGTATGTGTTTTAATTTTTCCCAGATAGTGGCATCATTATAGGACAAACAAACACATTGCAGTGAGAGGAAAGAAATTTGGCTCTACAATTAACTTACCACATGAACTTGACCACATTGATATAAATTTCTGTATCAGTAAATAAAGGCATTTGATTTTGCATAGTCCCTAGAATGTCTCTTTTCTCTAATACTGTCTGAAGCTCTAGCTGATTTTCTGTCCTCATCTACTACATGAGAGAAGCAGCAAGTGAAAACTAAGTGCTTGACCATGAAGATTATCATGATACTCCCAAGTGTCAATATGTAGAATTCCCTTTTTTGTTCTGGAGATAAACTGTGTGTTCCATAATGGATAAATGTAAAACTATTTTCAACAAAAAAATTATTGGGTGAGAATCATGTAAATCAATACGATTACTTGCTTTGGAAGATACAGACCATATCACACAGTCTCTTGCCTCAAGAATCTTATCACGTGGTAAGTAAAATAAAACAATTATACAGATAATTGCTAGTAGGAAGCATTAAATGTCCTAAGTGATGAATAGGAAGATAACCAAGAAGTAAGGGCCCTTGTGAATGCTAAAATGGTAATGAAGCCCAGAACTCAGGTGGTGGTGATGGGAATAAATGAATTGAACAGTTTTCAAGTGAATTAAAATAAGTAGGAATCAAGTGAATTGAACAGATTTAAGAGAAAGGCATGAAGGAAATAAACCTGTATCCCAGGGATCTGTAGAATATATCACATTTGAATCTCTTTCCTTAATGGTATGTGGTTAATCTTCCCTTTAAATTGGTGTAATAAAACTTTCATTAAAATCTTGGATTTTATAAATCATAGAAGAAAGTAGAAGAAATATATGTCCTGTGAACAATAGCTGTATGCAGAATTTTGGAAACAAGGAAAGAGATTCTCTTAGCTCTTAGAAACAAAGGATTTCTTTTTCTTTCTTCTCTTACTTCCGCTAAGGTTGTCTTTTCTCCTTTAAAGCTATAAGAAATATTATGAATACTAATGTGACAAAATCAGATGCAATCCCCAAATACCATATTTGCTTAATGATAAATACCTAGTCCTTACCTTTCAGGATATTTAGACAATTCAGTTTGTCCTGTAGCCTTGGGGTAGTCAGGAAAGTTAGACACAATATTTTAATGCTCATTCCTCCTCTTTCACTGTTAGCTATCATTAATCCCTAATGCCTGGAACGGCATAAATTTCTTCTACAAAGGAAGCCCACAGGTCGTTTTTATTTGGAGCACTTTTTTTATATTCGCCACAATATATTCCGTTATGTATTACCTCGTCTGAATGCAAAACTGTTTTATATGCAGATTTAAGGTAATGAGCACTCAAGTTTAAAAAATGGCTCTGGTATCCTGTAGCTTCTCAATAATAATATACTCTTACATTCCAACAGAGAAGGATGGATTATGGGTTTTTCAATTTGCATCAGGCATATTAATTGCAGAGTAGGGCTTCCACATAAAATATCAATGTACTGGAACAAACTGTTAATGTACCAGAATATGAACGCTCACATTCATTTCTGGAACTTTAAAAGGAATCATCTTTTTTCTTTCTTTCTTTCTTTTTTGTTTCTATACCTCTAGCGATGGTATAGTTTTTTTTGTCAGTTAATGAGAACTATGTAACCTCTGTTTCTCAAAAAACAATCTCTAATTAGATTAAGTGCAATAGGGCTTTTCCAGTCATTCTTCTGGGGAACAATGCAGCAAGCCATTAGGGAAAGAGAATAATTTAGAGGATCTGGAGGAAACTTATTTTAGAGTTGCTTTTAAGAAACATGACATGGAAGATCAACTTTATGTTGTAGTTGGAGGCAGAGAAGTACACTCAACTTTTATTTGCATCATATTCCTCAGCTGTGAAGAGAATACCTAAACTTGTAAAACTGTAATTGGAAGTTTTATAAGTAATTTTCAGCTGAGGTTTTGCACTGTAAGTTTAATTGTAGAGAACTGTGTATTATATTTTATATCATGAAAGTACTTAAATTATATATATTCTTATAAGCATAAAACTGTGAACATCCATTTTAAAACAAAAAGAAATGTAATACACAAATGAACAAAATCCTGGTGCTTTATTTATCTTAAAGGGAAAGATAACTAATGTAAGTTAGAGATATGATTGGACTAGTGCACAGATTTTAATATTCAAAAATAGGTCCTGTACATTTTATAATGTGTATATCTTCCTATGTTGAAAAGGTAAAGCAGTAAGAAGAAATAAAGTTTGAAATTTAAACACACAAACTACATTTTTTCCTGAATCCTGTACATAACATGCAAATTCTAAGTGACTGATGAATATTCATGGCATGAAATTCTCATCTATTGTATCCTAAATTGTTACTTCTCCCCCACTATATTTTATTACACATTCCTTTTGATAGTTAATGAAATCTGTGATTTTATTATCTCAAACAACAATAAAATGGGGACACACTTTTCAAAACCATTATGAGAAAGACAATATTTGAGTTTGCATGCCATGGTTCTAAGCAAAGAATTATCTCACTAAGGAAGAGAAGAAATTACCACTCACATAATCCAATGGGAAACTTGATTCATTTTGTATCTAGAGCAATCCATGCAATGTTACAAACTGAAGTAAGTTTCCTTTTCAATCTTCAAGTGAAAAAAATAGAGAGAATGCGCTGCTTTCTCTATCAATGTAAATTCTTTTCTTACCTCTTTAAGAAAT
This sequence comes from Sus scrofa, assembly GCF_054392235.1. Lineage (NCBI taxonomy): Eukaryota > Metazoa > Chordata > Mammalia > Artiodactyla > Suidae > Sus > Sus scrofa. Next base: position 80,132,703 of record NC_139389.1, read on the forward strand.
CTTGTGTGTTTGTGTGTGAGTGTGTTTTATTTTGCAATGGTAACTCTGACTTCCTAATATTATTATAAGGCTAAGTGTGTCATGGGACAAAAAGGGAAGATAGACTTTTCTGAGCAATAAAACACAACCTAATCTGTGTAAAAATAATTTTTATACCTATTTAAAGAAAATGCACTAGACAATATGTTCCTTTGCTGAAAAACAAGCATAGATTTGTATTCAGTGAGGACCCTAGGGTAAATCCCTAGCATATAAAATCTACCTGCATCTGTTGGGTGATAACATTTTGAGAAATGCTGACAGTGTGTTATTCTCATTTTGTATTACATATAGTGAGTGTATTTTAAACTCAAGGAATTTGATTTCCAGTATGAAAGCCAAATAAAGGGTTGCATCTGTTTTATTTTGAGGCCATTTAATTTCTATTTTTTTAATTTATATTTTGATTGATTGATTGGTTGATTTTGCTTTTTAGGCCCACACCCACAGTATATGGGGGTTCCCAGGCTAGGGGTCCAATTGGAGCTACAGCTGCTGGCCTATGCCACAGCCACAGGAATGCTGGATCTGAGCCGCCTCTGTGACCTATATCACAGCTCACAGCAATGCCATATCCTTAACCCACTGAGTGAGGACAGGGATGGATCCCACAACCTCATGGTTCCTAGTCAGATTCATTTCCGCTGTGCCATGACAGGAACTCCAAGAGACAATTCTTGAAATGGTACATAACACAAGGTGCTGTCTGTTTCTGTGCTTTTTATGTTACATACAGAGATGCAAAGTCAGTTGAGGTATAGCAATTGCAGATCTTTTACTTAATTCTATCAGTTGAAAAGAAAACATCTTTTCAGAATTTGCTTTTATTTGTAAACATCACTAACAAATGGGTAATGTTTATGAAGGAGATCATAAATCTTAATTTGTTACAGAGATATAAGTTTTTGTGAATTTATTACTATTTAATAAAAATTGCTTTTGGATCACAAAGGTAGTGATTAAATGAACCTGTCCCTCCTTCTAATGCATCTACCTTCTAAATCCTTGGATTAAAATCAAATGAAAATTAATCTTAGGTTCAAAGTGATGTTAACTGAATTCAGGGATCTTATGACACCCTTTACTTCCTTTGAAGCATCATTTGATAACACAAGTATAATTTCAGCATAGCTGTTGATTTTTAGCTGTAGTTTTTATTTTTTAATTCTTACGGGGAAAGGGATTTAATCTTTTAAACTTCGTTGGTAAATTACATTGATGAATGCCTTCTGACAGGAAGCTTTACTGAAATGAAAAGGACTCATATGTAAGGGTGGGAATAACTATTCTAAGAGCTTTTTCATGGTGCTCGTTGCCAGGGAAACCACCGCTTTGTCTGTACGTGTTTGGAATGGCTGCCTCATTAGAACTCAGGCTCCCAGACAGTCACTTTGTGATACTGATGAAAAGAAAGGGATGAACCTATTTCAGCTGATTAACTCCAAATTAAGAAAAATAGCATATTTAAAAGACAGATTTCTAAAAGCTAACCATGTGGAGTTATTGGGAAACTATAAATGTAGTATTGATTAGGCCTTTTCAGCCACTTGTGAATGGAAGAATTTTTTTCTTTCCTTTTGTCAATTTAATATAAGCGTAAACAAATGGAATATTACACATTAGCATCACCAACACTGGAAATGATAGACCCTGATATTTTCACAAATATGCACTTACTTCTCTTACTAACAATTTATATTTTTCCTTGCAGTGACTAACCTATGTCATGACTACAATATTATCAGAGCAGACTGAACTCATTAACTCTGGGGCATAATAAGTATTGAAAACCCGTGTTAGATACCCATGTTAGGGCAGTTTTAATTTTTCTTTAAAGAACAAAGCAGTGGTATGCTCAGAAATTATATAAGTCAATATTAACAACAGAAAGGGCAATGTAACTTTTATTATTGCTCTAAACATTTTTTTTTTTTAAAGAGAGCAAGCAGGCATGAAAATATCTCAAGTTTAAGGAAGCTCAGACCATCTCACAATATACTATTCCTTCCTGCCTTTGCTTCTGAGACAAATTTCCTTTGGCAATTGATTGGCATTTAAAATTTCTGGTTTTGACTTATGAAAAAGAAATGAAGCAGCAGATTTATAAATTCTTTTCTGTTAAATACAAGTTCTATGAATTGCTGGTTCTGTCATTCTTATATAGGTATACTCAAGGTACTAGAATCTTAAATATCATTATCTAATACTTTAACCCAAGGGAAAGGAAAAAGATATACAAAGTCCAAAGTGAAATTTTACCCCAAAAGATATTTTTAATCTATATTAAATAAGTTATGTTTAATCAAATTGATAGCATTAATTTTTCCCCTATAGTACCATTTCAGGAAGAGAAATGTCAAAATGATATTCTGGACTTTGCAAGCCTAGTTTTGAATGGCAACATCTGAAATTTGGTTTTATACATGTTAAGTTTAAAATAGCTATGAGATATTCAAGAAGAGGTATTGTTACGGAATCTTTTACAAAAGTAGAATTGTCAAAACTTGGTTTTTAATTGAGTGTGGAATGATAAAAAGGTGGGGATAAATTCAGGGTGTAACTTGATTCCCAGGCCTAAATGAGTAAAAGTTATTAATTTTATAGTTGTTTATTGAAATTGGAGCTGTTATAGAGCAATGGTCCTCAATCTTGGCTATATATGAGTATCATCTGGGAAATTTTTCAAACTGTTTAAGACTAAAATTCAACCTTAGAGATTTGTATTCAATTGATAATGGGTTGGGTCTAAAACAACAATTTTAAAATTGCTCCCCTGGGGAGTTCCTGTCATGGCTCAGTGGAAACAAATCTGACTAGCAGCCATGAGGACACAGGTTCAATCCCTGGCCTTACTCAGTGGGTTAAGGAGCCAGCGTTGCCATGAGCTATGGTATAGGTCACAGACATGGCTCAGATCTGGTGTTGCTATGGCTGTGATGTAGGCCAGCAGCTACAGCTCTGATTTGACCCCTAGCCTGGGAAACTTCATCTGCCATGGGTGCAGCCCTAAAAAGAAAAAAAACAAACAAACAAACAAACAAAAAAACTTCCTCTGGTAATTCTATGTGAAGCCAGACTGGAGAAACTTTATAGAACTCATTATGATGTTCTGAACATTATTTTTCAAAATATTTAGCCTGATAGTGTAACAAATGACATTATAGGAGAGTTTAAAAAAAAAGAAAGAAAGAAAACACATTGATTTGGGATGGGAGATATTATTTCCAGTTAAGACCATTTTGAACTTAATGGCTGGCCATTTATGTAGCTACTGAGTCAAAGCCTTGTCAATGTGGGACTGCAATAGATGGGAAATCACAAGACTGGGAATATTGCTTTAAGGTGTTATCCATACAGAAGGGAATATTCAAATCTTAGGAATGGATGAGAGCTCCAAATGGGTAATTATAACTTATGATAGTAAGAGAGACAAAGAATATAGAGGAACACCAACATTAATAGAAGACGCAGCAAGGTGTGATGAGAGAATGTAGCCCTGAAATCAGACTGAATTGTGTCTGTATTAGGGCACAATCACATACCAATTATGAGATCTCAGACTTTTATCTTAAGTAGTCAAGTTTATTTTATTCATCCATAAATTGGGGATAATATTTTCTTCCTCAGAATTATGGGAGTCTGTGTGCCTGCATATGTGCAAGTGTGTGTGTGTGTGCGCGTGTGTGTGTGTGTTTGGACAGACAGACTGAGAGAATAAAAATTATTACTCAATGAATATTTCTATTTTATGGTAGATTACAAATAATAATTAAATTAAAAATTTAAGTCAAAGTACAGTGATAGATTAAAAACTACAAGAAAAATGCAATGTTTTAGGAACCAAGGGAAGACAGTTTTAGGATGATCAACAATTTGAAAATTCACTAAGAAAATTTATTCCTAGAAGAGAATAAACATATCCATTATAGTGATAATAAAAGCCTAGTATTACATCTATTAATTTACTTCTCAAAATATGCATATATACTTTTATGCATACTATCTTATTCACCTTATTAATGTGTAAAAAATGGGAAAGCAATGGAATTCCAGATTTTTAGAGACATGTATTATTTTCATTAAAAATCCAAATTTTGAGTGGAAAGTGATGCATGAAAAAAATAAAATAGTACCAGATGGTTTGGCAGTAAATAAAAGATTGTCTCTGACTACACAGAACAAATATTTCCTCAGCAGAAACTGCTCTTGGTTTCTTGTATTAACTTTTCACATTTTTGTGTGTATGTCCAAGCATATTGAAACTGAACATGGCCCTGTGGAGCTTCAGGACACAAAAGCCATTCTGTGTCCCCCATTTTTTGTTCTTATGAAATGGGCCTCATTCAGCCATCATGACCTTCCCTGAGTTCCTAGGGACAGGTTCAGACATTTGCTAGTCAGGGAAGGGAGGGGATGCAAAGACAAGGGAGGAACAGTCAAGCAAAAATAGTACAGCCTTGGGGCAGGACCCTGGTTCCCTCTCAAGGAATACACACAATAATATAGACATCTTATACAACTAAAAGAAAAGTTACATTCCTTATGCTTCTTCTAGAAATGAATACTTTAAAACTGAACAGCTTATAGTCCTTCCTTGTCCTTCTCCCTGGCTTAACTGCACCCTAAACATGATCAGCTCTAAGCTAAAGATTAGGCACCCTGAGCACAATTGCCTGTGGGTTAAATATTATTAGCATATGATGTTTTTTCAGGAACTTTCCTAGTTTGTTCTAATCTCTGATCAATATGCCCTTTTTGCAAGTACTGTTATACTAGACAATTACCCAGAAGACCACCATCATAATCATGCCAAGATATTCTGACTCCAACTTTGATGACTAACATTCCCTCAAAGAAAGAAGAATGCATGTTTGTCCCAACCCTGATTCCTTTCTGAAAACCTGTTTTTCTCCTTTTTACTATAAAACTCCTCATAATTCTTTCCAATGGGGGAGGGGACAGTCTTTAGGGCCTTAGTTTGCTGTGACCCCCCTTTGCTTGGCAAAGCAATAAAGCTATTTTTTCCTCCTTTACCAAAAACTCTGTTTCAATTTGACACTGGTAGACAGAGGCCGAATTTTGGCAACAATATGTGAATATTTCTCCACATTTTGGACGTCATTCCCAAATATATATTTTTTTGTTCTTTTCCTCATTCTTCTCTTCCTTTTACAAATTGCCTGATGTTCATTCCACAGCACGCCAAAATTTGTTTAGCTAATTCTTTATTGATGAACACTTAGGATCTATCTGATAAGCCTCTCTAAAATGTATAAAATCTTATAATTAACAGAAAGCTTTCATATGCTAATGGGAACTGTAAGAGAAAATTATATTTTCCCCCAGTTGTGCTCACATGTTCAGGGCTTAAACAGAGTCTAGAACTATCAGGGTATTTCTGGATTTTTTTTTTCTCTGCTGAACTCCAATTCAAAAAAATGAATGATTTTTTTAATATAGTACATAATGAATCTTACAGATTCAGTGTAATAACACAGAAGTCTCACTGGGACTCATCAGAATCTTTTTGGAGAGGATTGGTGGGGAGAAAACCTGGTGTCTAGAACCCACATGGGTAACAAAGGTACACTTTTTTTTGACATAGGAAGACATTTCGATTAACCAGTGCCATGTGTACAATGGATATGTTTATCTAGTCTCACAAAAAGGCACACATGAAGCTCAGAATATTAAAGAAGATGAAGAAAACCCCATGAAGTAGGTAGTCTTGTTTGTTTTTCTAAGTTTTAGTACCTGCCCCCCAAACAAACAAACACAAATAAACTTCCTTATTCTAGTTCCAACTTTTAGGGATCTCAAATGTCAGAAAAAAAAACAATTGCATAATTCTTCATCTAATGTGATATGAGACATAGAGGAACACAAGTTTGGCTGAGAATGATTTGGATTTGTATGATTTATAGAGTTAGCCTTCAAAGTATTGCTAATTTGTCATAGTTAATCTCATTTTTCCACCTTCAGAAGAACAGGTCATTATTATTATTACTATGGGAAGTGGTAATTACAAATTAGAATTAAGTGGAAGGAAGTTTAAGAATTACAAATTAGAATAAAGCTGAAGGAAGTCAACTTTTATGCCAGGGGAGAACTTCGCTTGCACAAGGAGAAAGTTCTTTGCAATTCTTACTAAACTCAAGTGTATCTGTGGATGTGCATTATTTTGAAAATAGCCACATCCTAGGTCTTAATTTTCCATATAATTGCAATGTTTACTGGGAGTAAATTTCTTCCTGAGATTCAATTTCTGAATATCCACAAGGTGTATTCACCTCTATTCATACAGGGATTCTCTGAATTTTGGTTGTGTGGCTATTTCATACACTGAACCTCATACAGAACATATCACTGTTAAATGACATATTGTAAAAGACCCAAAGTATGTATGCACATGTGTCAATGTTTCATAGAAGCTATGGATGGATAAGCTTTCCAAACAGGTGATTATAAACTATGACAGAAAGTGAGCCAAACAATATTAAGAAACAGCCGCATCAATATTACAAAACATTAAGCCATATGACATACGTATGTAAAACAATTTAAAATTATTAAAGACCAGATCATGTGTTCACTGGAAAAAAAGGAATTTTTTAAAATCTTTACTTTTTAAATTTTATATGTGATCATTTCTACTATGATCTCTGTTTTTTCAGAAGAGCTTCTAAAAACTGCCAGTAAATGAAAATATCTTTGAATTTTTATTTGTGAGATGTTATTTGAATGTTGCCAAATTAATATATTCCTCAGTAGAACTTACATTAAATCAATGATTTTGTTTTTTAACAAGGGATATATTCATAAAGCTACCAAGGTATTATTATTGTTTGTAAAGAAAACATGTTTTAAAAACCTAAATGTACATTTCAAAGAGAATAGTTAAATGGTGATACATCCATGTTATGCAGTATTCTATACAAAACTGAAAATAATGACATAAATCTATGTATATTGACATGGAAGAGGTATCTGATATATTGATAAGTTGTTCTTATATTGGTAAGTAAGTTCTTTGAGAGAAAATCATTCTGTTTATACAAATAAAATTATACACCTGCAGGGCTGTAGCATTGTACAACTCTAGCAAGTACATAATTTAGTAGCATCAGTATTATATATGCATTATAGACATTTCTGCATACAAATGCACATTGAAGATAAATTATTCTCAGTTTAAAATGTATTTATATTTATGTAGGAAAATTTATGGTAAGAAACACTGAAAATTATCAACAGGGGAAACGCTTATTAAGTATGATGGTGGAAAGGATAGTGGTGAGGTTAATTTTCCTTTTCATTTTTGCTGCACACACCTTTGTACTGAATTTTCAATTGCATTTGCATTGCCTCTACAATATATTTTAAATATAACTGTAATTGTAATTCTAGTTTATGAATTGTATGTCTGTTTAACTCATGTCCTTTTCCTTTAATCATCAGTTTCTATACTGACTTCACAAAAATATCAGACTCTCACCAATTAAAGAAGATAAAAAATAAAAAGAAGCAGAATAAAGAAGTAAGCAAACTAAAACCAAACTTCCTCTTAGGCATCACCTTTTATTCCAGGCCTTGAAATGAGATGGTGTAAACTACCTTTGATTTCTCTCTCTTCTCAAGATGTTTGACTCTGCAATGACACACATGGATAAACTTTTTCTATATTCCTTCTAAAATACTAGCCTGTTCAGGCTAGTATCATCCTTCTTAGACATAGTAGCTTCTGCACTTTTCAATCATTTCCTTACCTTTCATTTCTTTCCTTGGCAATCAGCCCTACACATTGCCACAGGGTTAGCTTTCTAAAGCAGAAATGAAATCATGTTCCTATACTTATCAAAATATTGGCAGGCTCCATCATTCACAGAATAAGTTTCAAATTTCTAGTCATAACATCTAGGACCTTTCACGTCCTGTTGCCAAATTGCCTATTAGCATGGCTTTAAACTGTATCTCTCCAATTGCTACTAAACTTCCATAAATATAACATGCTCTTTCATCCCTCTAAGTCTCTTTACTCTGTAGTTTGTGTTTTATATTATCCTCATCCTTTAAGGGCCACCACAAATACCACTCTTTCTAGGAAATAAACCATTTATTTTTACTTAATGGAATTAAATACACCTGTTCTCCTACAGCACTTTGCTTCTTGACTTATATGAGAGATCTCATTTCATCTGCACTTACCTTAGTAGGATTTCTTAATCTGTTTTACTCTTCACTAAATAACTTGTTTCTTCAACTCAGGACCTACCATCAATTGATCTATGAATTCTTAGAACTCCTAATAAAATTGTGTTGATGGATTTGCTTACCTTACTTTTAGCCAAATTTACTTAGAAGTCCTTTATTGTAAACATCAGTGTTATTAGGAGACACTGATGAGGTTGCTATATATGAACAAGGCTACAGCAAAAATGTCACCTTAGTTCTATTCCAAAATAAGTATATATCCTACGCATTTGTTTCAATAGACTTGATATTTCCAACTATTTGTGGATTTGCATTTTTATATTGTTGATAATCTAAATATGCTCTACAATATGTAGCCAATAGACAATTCACATACTTACATTTATATTTAAATTAATCAAAATTAAATAAAGTATGCACTCCACAGTTTTTCTAGGCATCTTAAAAGGCTGTTTCTATATTACACTAAGTTCCATCATCACAAAATTTTCCATGTAATTGGGTTTCTCTAAAGTTTAAACTCAAAATAAAAAATTGTATCTAGTTTATTTGACAACATCCTAATGGAAATGCCATGCTTTACAATTGAATCTTAGCATTGCTTTTATCTAAGTTGTATATACCTAGCTTACTGTGGGCAATATCAGGACTAATACTTTAACACTTCAAAATTTATTCTAAATAACACAGTTGATTACATATATGCTTTACGCATCCCTTTACACACATCATCATCTACTTTGGGAAGAGGGTGTGAGGAATTGACTATGTGTACTTGCGAAATGCGTATTACATTGTGAACATCCTTTTGGCCATTTCCTTTTGGAAATGTCGAAGAGAGAATGGATGATTAGAAGCTCAGAATAAAAAATTCCACTTCTTCTCACCTCTACTATGGAAACTTCACGTCCTTACACAAAGGTAATATGTGTCATGATTTTAAGCCTCTATACTGTGGCATTTACCTGACTCACTCTCCTCATCTTTCAAGGTTTACCTTGAGCTGGAACCTCCAACTGCTACTATTTTTCTCCACACTGGTTCGGAAGTCTGCAAGTATAGAATGAAATTAAAAAAGGAAATTCTTTTACTTGGGATAAGAACTGGCCTCTCTTTGATATGGTATGTTGAATACTGTGATATCTGCATTTTTTTAATGAAGACAATATATATTTGATCATCTAACAGAAGTTGAAACGTTGGCATCTGCTTGACAACCGCTACTTTGCTGTCTCCATTTAACACATGTAAAGAAACGTGCTGCCCTTTTTGTTAATGAGATGAGCTATATTTTTCACTTTGAATAGACAAACCCCTGATGCTTAGATGCTGAGAGACTGCCTTATGACATTCTTTCTCTGTTATTAAGGTAATGTAGTTTTGATTTCATAATTTTCAGCAGAGACTCATTTAACAATGGAGCGAACGAAAATCTAACAAAGGATCAAATTGTTATTACTGGGAACATAATAACCTCTACTAACTGACCTTCAGTAATGGAAAGACTCCTCAGTGGGAAGAGGACTTTCATGTCGACACTTCCCTGATGGTGAACTCTGCAGATATAATCAGTGAAGTGTCTTATAGCTTTATATTTAATATGAAGAATTAAAGAAAAAAGTCTTAAAAAGCTATAGAACTAAGCAGTACTGTTAGCATCTTTCAAAAGTGGAAGTAAAAAATGTAGGGGAAGACAACCCCTTCAAAATTTTAGTCTAATCAATTTTCACAAGAATATTTGAAAATGATTCATCCCACAACATTAATTTTCACTAATTACATTTACCAGGTTCACCCCAGCAATGTGCTTTTTTTCATGAACAATGCCTCCTTTAGCACCTTTTACAAAATATCAGGTATATGTAAATTACTGCTGAATTGCTTTGAGAATAAGTTACTCTTCAAAACACATGTATTAACACTAACCACAGCAAAAAGGGAAAAAAAGCATACTCTCTTTTCTCTACCTAGACAGCAATCTCTTATGCTTATATTTGCTTTTATATAACTAAACAAATATATTTATATTCTGCAGAAATTGCAAAACTTAATTTTAATTGGGGAATTGAATGAACAAATATTTCCTGTCATTTAAACTTCTTTAGTTTCCTATCACTTTTTTTTTTTCCTGCACTGATAATTTTGTAAGTTACCATAATGTAAAATCCCAAAAGATTTCCCTGGGCCAAGTACAAATATCACTTTGTTAGGATGCTAAACAAATGTATTCAAATGCATTTTTATGACTAAATTTTATTAAGCAAGTTCAGTGTTTACCTTTTCCTTGCCTATATGAAAAATGTTATAGGATTTTTCTGAAAATAACATCATCCAGATAAAAATGTTGAAAAGATCCCAAAACACATAAGGCTCATAAAGAGTGAGGGAAGCAAGCATGCCAGTTAATCTAGTTCACTACTCTCATAAAGGGCAACGGTGGCACTTTAGAGCCAGTACATCTATTCATTTTCATGGTAATAAAACCATTCCTGAAAGTGACTTTGTTCAGAGTAAATGGCTCAGTGTTATAACATGATGTACTTCAGAGGTGAGTTGTCATAGATTACTAAATAATGTGACCATCTTATATCTTAATAAAAATTTCTATGTTCATTCTAGTGATTTTTGCAAACTGAGACTGTATTGCAATTTTTCCAAAATTTATCCCACTCTTATCAATGGAAAAATGTCTTATATAAATGCTAACATTGCCAACAAAGGTAAAGGGATGCATTGGAAATAAGTAGGTGTTTCTCTGTTCATATAGAAAAAAAGTTAACTTTTGACATTTAAACAGAAAAACAAAGCTAATATGCTATAAAAGAAAACTCTGATATCAAAGATTACTGGTTAAAAATGAAACTTATGAAAGCAGTTGTTATAGGTACTCAGTGGATATAACGTGTTCCTTTTAGGAGAATTGTGTAATTTAATACACTTTTTAAAAGTATATTAAATTATAATAACTTTTAAAATATAATAATTTCATTCATTACAAAACCCTCATTAAGATGACTCACTAAAGTACAAAAAAAATTGATTTATTTTTTTTTTTTTTTGTCTTTTTGCCTTTCCTAGGGCTGCTCCAGCAGCATATGGAGGTTCCCAGGCTAGGGGTCTAATCGGAGCTGTAGCTGCCAGCCTATGCCAGGGCCACAGCAACACGGGATCCAAGCCACGTCTGCAACATACCCCACAGCACACAGCAACGCCGGATCCTTTAACCCACTGAGCAAGGCCAGGGACTGAACCCGCAACCTCATGGTTCTTAGTCGGATTCGTTAACCACTGCACCACGGTGGGAACTCCTGATTTAATTTTTAACACATGTTTACAAATGAATTCCTCATAGGGTTCACAAATGTTATATAGACTGATATTTACCATAAATATATCAAATAATTTCATTGTTTGATTATAATTACATAGGATAGTATGCATTTGTGTTCTTAAGGATATTTGTTATAAATCATAATCATACAGTCCACCAACAATGAATGAGAAATAATAAATAACTACAAAGGGAAAAAAATACAGAAGATATACATTAAAGGAAAGAGAATAAAAACATTCCTAGTTTTTGTATTAAAACTTTAATTCTGCTTTCATTGCTGATTCAAAAGGATGAGAGTCCTTGCAGTCTGAGTTCAGGGTTACTCTGTCTTAACTTGGATTAAAAGAGGCCAGGACAGAAAAATTATTCACTAGAAAGTGAATATTCTGATTGGGTCATAGTTTAACCACATTGTTTTCAATATGTAATTCTCATTGTTAATTGAAACACAGTGCTAATTGAGTTCTGTCTGGGTAGTTGTTTCAGAGATAAGGCTAATATAGTTCTGCAAAGGATATTAAGAACAACCATTCCCATGAATCTGAACCTTGCTGGGAAGAGACTTCTTCATTGTAAGTTTTAAGCTTTACAGGCAAGAAAAGTATAAGAGAAGTCAGCATCACCATACCAGCTTTACAAAATATGCTGAAGGAACTTATCTAAGCAGGGGGAAAAAAAAAAAGGAAGAAGGTCACAACTAGAAACAAGAAAACTATGAACAGAAAAGTTCACCAGTAAAGGCAAACATTAAGTAAAAGTAGGAAATCATCCCCACACAAATATGATGTCAAAACTGGCAATCTTGAGGAGAGTACAAATGCAGGATATTGGAAATGAATTTGGAATTACGAGAACAGCAACTTAAAAATCTTGTAAATACACACACACACACACACACACACATAATGAGTATATATATAAATAATGATAACAAAACCATATAATAACCAAAACCCAAAAATCTACAATAGATGCAAACACAAAAAAAGCAACCCAAACACAACACTAAAGATATCATCAAATCACAAGAGAAGGAAGCAAAAGAGAAAAAAAAAGACATATAAATACAAATCCAAAGTGAGTAACAAAATGACAAGAACATACATATTGAAATTTTTCTTAAATGCAAATGGATTAGATGCTCCAAATGAGAGAAAGCCTAGCTAAGTGGAAACAAAAACGAGACCAATAAATATGCTATCTACAAGAGACCTACTTCAGAACCAGGAACACATACAGACTGAAAGTGAGGGGATGGAAAAAGATATTACATGCAAAAGGAAATCAAAAGAAAGCTGGATTAGCAACACTCATATTAGACAAAATATACTTTAAAATAAAGGCTGAGACAAGAGACAAAGAGACCACATAATGATCAAGGGATCAGTCCAAGAAGAAGATATAACAATTACAAATATATATGTACTCAATACAGCACCTCAATATATAAGTCAACTGCTAAAAGCATAAATAGAGAAATCAAAGAACACAATAATAGTGGGGGACATTAACATCTCACTTACATCAATGGATAGATCATCCAGACAGAAAATCAATAAAGAAGCATTTTATACATTAGACTAGATGGACTTTTTTTTCCTTTCTTTTTAGGGCCATACTTGCAGCATATGGAGGTTCCCAGGCTAGAGGTGGAATGAGAGCTATAGCCACCAGCCTATGCCACAGCCACAGCAATACAGAATCTGAGCCACATCTGTGACCTACACCACAGCTCATGGCATCCTTGACCCACTGAATGAGGCCAGGATCCTTAACCCACTGAGTGAGGCCAGGGATCGAACCCACAACCTCATGGTTCTTAGTTGGATTTGTTTCCACTGTGCCACAACAGGAACTACTTTTTTTAAAATTAATATTTAGAGATCATTCCATCCCAAATTAACAAAACATGTATTCTTTTTAAGCACTCATGGAACATTTCCAGGATAGTTCATGTGCTGAGCCACAAAGCAAGCCTCAGTAAATTTAAGAACACTGAAATTGTATCAAGTATTTTTTCCAACCACAATGCTATGGTATTAGAAATCAACATAAGAAAAAAAAAAAAAAAAACTTGGAGTTTCCCATCGTGGCTCAGTGGTTAACAAACCCAACTAGTATCCATGAGGACACAGGTTTGATTCCTGGACTCACTCAAGGGGTAAAGGATCTGGTGTTGCCATGAGTTGTGTAGGTTGCAGATGTGGCTCAGATCCTGTACTGCCATAGCTGTGATGTAGGCCAACAACTACAGCTCTGATTTGGCCCCTAGCCTGAGAACTTCCATATGCCAAAGGTCCAGGCCTAAAAAGCAAAAAAAAAAAAAAAGAGAGAGAGAGAGAGAGATTAAAATTAAGGACAATCCCACATACCATCACATCAAAAAGGATAAAATGCCTAGAAATAACCCTGCCTAAAGAGGCAAAATACCTGTACTCTGAAAATCATAAAATGCTGATGAAAGAAACTGAAGATGACATAAAAATGGAAAGATATGTCATCCTGTTGGATTGGAAGAATCAATATCATCAAAATGACTATACTACTAAAGTAATCTACACATTCAATGCAATCCCTATCAAAATACCATTGGGATTTTTCACAGAACTAAACATTTTAAAATTTGTATGGAAACACAAAAAGACCCTAAATAATAAAAGCAATCCTAGGAAAGAAAAGTAGAGCTTGAGGAATCAAGGTCCCTGGCATCAACCTATACTACAAAGCTACAGTCATCAAAACAGGATGGTACTGGCATAAAAAAAAAAAAGAAATATAGATCGGTGGAATAGGATAGAAAACCCACAGATAAACCCACACACCTATGGTCAATTAATCTATAATAAAGGAAGCAAGAACATACACTGGAAGAAAACTGGTCTCTTTAATAGTGGTGCTGATATAAATCAACCATATTTTAGTACAAAAATAAGATTAAAAAAAAAAGTAGTTCTGGGAAAACTGGATAGATACATGCAAAAGAATGAAATTGGAAAACTCTAATCCTATACAATGGAATCAAAAAGGATTAAAGGCCTAAATATAAGGATGAATACTATAAAACTCCTAGAGGAAAACACAGGCAGAACACTCTGACATAAATCATAGCAATATCTTTTTGTATCTACTGCCTAGAGTAATGAAAATAAAAATAAAAATAAACAAATGATATCTAATTAAACAAAAGCTTTTGCACAGCAAATGAAACCATAAACAAGGCAAAAAGACAACCCACAGGTTGGGAGAAAATATTTGCAAATGATGTGACCAATAAGGAATTAATCTCCAAAATATACAAACAGCTCACGCAGGTCTATATAAAAACAAAACAAAACAAACAGCCATCAAAAACCGAGCAGAAGATCTAAACTGACATTTCTGTAAAGAAGAAATACAAATGGAAAAAAGCACATAAAAAGATACTTAACATCACTAATTTTAAAGAAATGCAATCCAAAACTAACATGCAGTATCACTTCACATCATTTAGAATGGCCATCTTCAAAAAGCCTACAAACAATAAATGCTGGAGGGTGAGAAGAAAAGGGAATCCTCTTACACTGTTGATGGGAATGTAAATTAGTAAAACCACTCTGGAGAACAGGATGGAGGTTCTTAAAAAACTGAAAAAGGAACTACCACATGATATAGCACCCCTACTTCTGGGGGTATATCCAGAGAAAATCATAATTATAAAAGATACATGCACCCCAATGTTCACTGCAGCATTATTTATAATAGCCAAGACATGGAAGCAACCTAAATGTCCATCAAGAGAGGAATGGATAAAGAATATGTGGTTCATATATACAATGAAATTTTATTCAAACATAAAAAAATAATGAAATAAGGCATTTGCAGCAACATGGATTGAACAAGTAAATTAAGTCAGAGAAACATAAATATATGATATTACGTCTATGTGGAATCTTAAAAAAAGATACAAATGAACATATTTACCAAAGTATTTAAAAATGAACTTAGGTTCCCAAAGGAGACCAGTGAGTGGGAGGTATAAATTAGGAGTTTGGGATTAATATATACACACTACTATATATAAAACTGATAACCAATAGGAACCTACGGTACAGCCCAGGGAACTCTACTCCATATTCAGTATAGGAAAAGTGTCTGAAAAATAATGGATATATTTATATGTAGGACTTAACCACTTTGCTGTACATCTGAAACTAATACATGGTTGTAAATCAAATATACTCCAATATAAAATGAAAATTAAATTTAAAAAATGGCTATTCCTCTTCTTCCACTAGAATGCATGGTAGAATCCAGCAGAAAGCAATTACTCAATTGCTCAGTCACATTTCTATTTCTCTTTTTTTCTCTTTAGTGTCACACTTGCAGCATATGCAAGTTCCCAGGCTAGGGGTCGAATCAGAACTGCAGCTGCCAGCCTACATCACAGACACAGCAATGTCAGATCTGAGCCATCTCTATGACCTATACCTCAGCTCACGGCAATGCCGGATCCTTAACCTACTGAGCGAGGCCAGAGATTGAACCTGCATCCTCATGGATACTAGTGTGGTTTGTTACAGCTGAGTCACAACAGGAACATCTCAGCCACATTTCTCTTGGTGCATAAATTACCTGGGGCATCTCCCACACAGACTCACAATGATAGTCTTTGTCTAAAAGTGGTTTATATTAAAGAGTTAGAAATGACCTTTGTGTTCATCTTGTTCCAATATGCTCACATATTCCAAAACTTTATAATATAAAGAATTCCTCACAAAGGGACACAGTCATATACACCAGGTTCATTCAGTGCCATAAAAATAAAAATGCTTTAATGTTGGACAGTTCAAATGACTATAAAATTTTATGATATTTGTTACGAATTTCAAACATTGATTCAGGTTTGCCTCCTGAAGAAATATTGAGGATTTGCTTCTATTTTTGATGAGTTACCCAATATTTCAAATTATTTGAAGACAATTAAATTCTATGGTTATTCATGGTAGCTATGGTCTTGCTAACACATTTGCTGCTTCATCTTGCATTTCTTTTAACATTTTCCTTAGAGATCATATCCCAAAGCCAAGTGGTATAAACCAGGTTTTCTCAACCTCAGTGCTATTGACATTTCAGGCAAAAAATTACTTATTGTCGGAGGATGTCCTATGTATTACAGGAGTTTAGCAGCATCCGTGGCTTCTAATCACTAGACTCCAGTGGAACCCTGCATTTTGTGACAAACAAACATTTCTCCAGATGTTGCCAAATGTCTCCTGACAGGGCAAAGAACACTCTTCCCCAAAATCAATGCAAAAAGAATTCCCCATCATCAGGGAAATTCAGAGAAGTTTACTTGGGTTGATAATGTCTGTGACAGACATTATCAGTTACCTCCCCAAACAATTCTTTATTCTATCTATTAAGATAAGCCCAATTGATATGAATCTGTTGACAAAAACATTTCCCAATTTCCTAGGCAGTTAGGAGAGCTACCTGATGCAGCTGTGGCAAATACAAAGGAAATAGAAGGTACTAGGTGATGCTTCTAGGACAGCCCTTTGAAAGGAAATTATCCAGCATCATTTGTCCTGTGTGCTTACTACCTAGGCTGTAGGTACAGTGTTAAGTTCTGTAAACCATGAAGACTATGCAAGACTATTTTTTTTTCTTTTTACCTCATACCTGTGGCATACGGAAGTTCCTGGGATAAGGGTCCAATTGGAGCTGCAGGTGTTGGCCTAAGCCACAGCCACAGCAATGCCAGTTCTGCAACCTACACTGGGGCTTGGAGCAATGCTGGATCATTAACCCAGTGAGAAAGGCCAAGGATTGATCTGCATCCTCATGGAGACTATGTCATGTTCTTAACCCACTGAGCCACAATTGGAACCCCTGACTCTAAAATATTGAAGCAAGAAGATTTAAAAAATTTTGGTCTTTGATCATGATCTTGGCTTGTCATTACGTCAGCCCAGGACTAGATTTTGGGGAAGAATTGTGAGGAGTAGAAGACATTTTTTTAGCTCATTAGTTCTGTCTCACCTTCTATAAAGGAATTTAATTTAACACAGTCTCCAAATATAGAAGTAGCTTTGCTTTAGGGAAAGAAAATAAAACAGATGTCTATATTATAAATATCACAAGTCTCTTCTTATGTTTAAGGTGTTTCTATATAAACTTATTTTCAGTCATTCCATATTTATCCTGTCTCAACTATAGCAAATAAGATATTCTACTCAATCCAAAATATAACGATATAAAAGAAACAATATATTTCCTCAGAGACTGACTTAAATTAAGGGAAACAAAATGTTATAGGGCTGCTAGTGTTTTGTTTTAATTATGGGTAAATTATGGGAAAAAAAAGGAAAATATTAGATAAGATAGGTGGTGAACTTCAATAAGAAAGAAGAAAAGAAATACAGTGTCAATACTGAATCATTCAAAATATATGATAAAAGCAGGAGTGGCTCTTTCTGGAAAAAAATAATAATTTTTAATATGTAACATCACCATCATATATAAGAGGACTCAAAACAACATATGAGTTTAAAATTTCCACAACTGACTGTGGGCCATACATTTGATTTGTCTTTAACTGTATAGACACGTATATCAAGACCAGCATATTTTCAAGTGCAATTAAGCTTAAAGTTTTTGTTGCTGTGACCTGTTATATAATATCTTTACCCCAAAGACCTTTGCTGAGACACCCAGCAAATCATTTCCCACAGCAATGCCATTTGGAAGAAGCTGTCTGCTAAAGCATCCCTCAGACACATGTGGATGCACTCCTGTATTCCCTTCTCTTACTGATTGCATTCCTCTCACTCCCATCAGCAGATTTGCTTCATGGGCACTAGACTGTGTCATTAGTTATGACTCATCAGTTGTGGCATAATCATATCAATTCGTGCCCAATGTCTTCTGTCCTCATTTAAATACAAATTTTTCTTCTATTGCCAAGCTATCAAATATGTTTTATTCACTGAGTCTTGTAATAAAATGTGAAACAGCACAGTCTGCACTCAGCAGCAAGATTAAAAAAAAATGTTGTAACATTCAAATGATTGCCTGCAGTTGTATAATGGACTTCTTTATTTTTGAAAAACCTAAGTATGCAATCATATATATAGCTATACACACACATACATACATATATATGCTTTTAAAGTTAGTATCTGAGTAAACACTTATGAAAAAAATAAAAAAATATCAATCATAACATGCTATTTTTTAATTCACTGCCCAGCCATCTTGGAGTAGATACAGAACATAAAAGTCCTAGGATTCTCTTAATTAGTGATGACTGAATTCTCACCTATTGAAAGAAAAGAAATTCCAGCCTTTTGAACATAAAAGTCCAATACACTCAATACTGTAAATAGAATTCTTTATTTGTAGTGAAATGTAATAAAAGATAAACACATTCTCATAGTTTTGTTTACAATCCTCTTTCAGTTTTATACATTTAAGCACCACCATTTCAGTTTACTGTGTTTTCTGTTCATTTTGTTTATGATTTTATTAGTACTACTTCCCCCTATTGTTATTTTAGTGCTAAACTCCAGTTGCTCAGGAGAATGTATCATAAATAACATAAAAAAATCTTTCTGTGTTGTGTGACCTCATTTACCACTGAACCTTGTAGTAGTGGCAGAAAATAAAAACAAATGAATATCAAATTTTACCACATACTATAATTTTTAAGTTCCCATTTAATTTCTACTTGCTGGTAGATTGAAGTTTAACCATAACCAAGTTTGAAAGACAGAAGTACAATTGGGTTATAACACAATTTGGTTATATTTCCATATTAAAATTATATTTTGATATTTCTCAGTACCATTACTAATAATTGATATCTTAGTATCATCTCAGATATTTATCCTTCTGCATAACAAAAATATAAAGAATTTAGGAAATTAAATTTGGTGAAAATTATAGAGAGATGACCCAAATGTTTTGAATGAACAAACCAATCTTTGTGATGTCATTCACTGCAACCTCATTTTTGTCCTTCATGGTTCTACAAAATTTCCTTCAGAAAGTTTCCCTAATCAAGTAGATAAAAATCCTAACACTTTTGTAATTTCAAGTTTTTTTGTTTAAATTTATGTCCTCTTTATTTTTGTTCTTATTTTTTTCTTTTTTCTCTAAACAATCAAACTAATTCTGGATTTAACTCTCCCTTTGAGAAAAATGATATAAAGTATGAATGAAATTTTCAAAGAGATACTAAGCCATTAAAGATTGTAGAACTAAAGTATTGAGGAAGAGGGCACTTCAGAGAGGAAAGAACACTATCGATTGTCCTTTGCCCCTTGAAAGATTTTCCCATCTGTAAATGTCTATTGATAGGCTGAGAAAGAAACTAAGCAGAAATGTTAATAGTCTTATAGGGCTGAGGAGGATAAAAAATTAGTTTAGACTCACTGCAAGGAAAGCCTCCCTTAAATACCTAGGACTTTCATCTGAAACCTCAAAGGCCCAAGAGCAAGGATGGAAATGGACCAGGTTATCATTCACAAGAATTGCAGTTCAACTGCAAACCAGTTTAATTGCTGCTTGTGTGAAAGTGATTGCACGGCTCTTAGACCACCCCCAAAAAACAATATTAATATTCTGTGGAAAAAGGTAATATAGACTAGATTTTCTTTTCTTTTTTTTTTTTTTTTTTTTTTTTTTTTTTTTTTGGTCTTTTTGCCATTTCTTGGGCTGCTTCCGTGGCATATGGAGGTTCCCAGGCTAGGGGTCCAATCCGAGCTGTAGCCGCCAGCCTACACCAGAGCCACAACAACACAGGATCCGAGCTGCATCTGCAACCTACACCACAGCTCACGGCAACACTAGATCCTTAACCCACTGAGCAAGGCCAGGGATCGAACCCGCAACCTCATGGTTCTTAGTCAGATTCGTTAACCACTGAGCCATTACGGGAACTCCTTTTTGTTTGTTCATTTGGTTTTTTTTTTTGAGATTTTTTTAACTTATAAGAATCTTCATAAGCAGTGAACAGCATTTAAATGTGTATATGTGTATGTATATATATATCTATATACAATAAAATACTAGGAAAGGAGTTTAAGAACTAAAGGAAAAAATACCAAAAATAGGAACAAGCCCAAATCCAAATACTAGTGTCAGACTTAGACTTTAAATATTTGTGATTCGAAAAAGAAAAATAAGGAAATTCTAATACTAAAATAGTAATAAAAATTAAGAAATGAAAAGTTAGGCCTAATAGCACTTGTATGCAGTAACATATGTTTAGGGTTAATCAGAATGAACTAGTAAGTAGAATTCTAGAAGGAAATAAGAGATATAATAAGCAAAAGCCACATTTAAATAGGTATAAAATCTTAGAATTTTCCAAAGGGATGAAAAATTTGAAGTTACAGATAACAGGAAGTGCTGCAATGAAGGACAAACACGGAGTTAACCATATAGCTCCTAACTTAAAAGAAAACTAATGGCGAAGAGACTCTCTTAAAGGTAGTTCTAGAAAAGGACACATACTTACAAAGAGGTGACAATAAGACTTAGAGATAATTTCTTAAATGGGAGCTATCTGGAATTCTATATTCTACACACAATTAAAATATCCTCTAATATAAGGGCAACAAAAAAAAGACATCAGAAAAGTTTAAAAATGATGTATTTATCTTTATTAGATATAAATACTAAAAGAAATAATAGTATTATTCAGAAAAAAGAAAAAATATTCCACATACACAGACATAGAAATTCAGAAAAAAATGTCATGTAAGAGAAGGATAAAATATGTGGATAAATATAAATGAATATTGACCATGTAAACAAAAAAAATGCTCTAATGTTAAACCTTAAATAAAAATTGACAAAAACTAACCATATATCAAAAGTATTCTAAGATCTTTATAGTTAAAGTGATTCAAGTTTTATTTCATATTAGACATTAATAAATCAAGGAATCATATAACAAGATCCATGGTAAAAGCAAGATACTAAAACTAACAGAAAAACAAAGGGGCAAAAGGAAGAATAAAGATATTTAATTAAATGAAGGCAAGCAAGGAGAACAAAAGGAACGTATAACAGATGGAAAAAAATAGCAAGGTGGTAGATGAAAATCTAAGTATCTTAAGCTAAATGTAAGTGGTGTTAATACCTCAATTAAGGGAAATTTTCAAGATGAATGTTTACAGTACTTAAATCATTTTGGCACAAAAAGTAAGGATATAGAAAGCCTAAATAAAAAAGATGAAAAATGCTGTATTATGCTAACACAACCAAAAGAAAGTTGATGTAGCTGTAGTTCTATGAGATAAAATAAACTTTATGGAAAGAATGAATATAGAGATAATGACATAATTTTCATAATGACATATACCAGGAAGCTATGGCACTTTTAAATTTGCATGCATGTAACAGTGGGAGAAATACATGAATCCATAATCATATTATGAATTTTTTTACTGTATCAACTATTGGAAGAAATATAAAAACATTATCAATAAGAATTTAGAATATTTAACTCTATTTAAAAATTTGACCTAATTAACATATATAAACCATTGCACTCAAGAACTCAAATACATTTTTTTGATAATCAGATTTCATATTTATTCACCTGTACCATATGCTGTCCCATGAAGCAAGTCTTGACAAATTTAACAGATTGAAAAAATATATTTTTTGACATCAGTTGAATTAATCTAGAAATCAACCACAAATGACAACTTCAAAAACCCCC